>NC_132787.1:89808623-91015706 GCF_048418805.1 Vulpes vulpes | reverse complement strand
TGTAGTGCTAGGAGTCCACAGCAGGTCTGTCAAGCCAATGCCGTGATGAGGGCTTTTCCAGTACTGACCCAGAAATCACAGAACCACGCAAAAACCCAAACCCCCTCCAGCTGCCCAGGCGGCAGGCACAGCCTGGGGTCGGGATGGAGCCTCCGGCACCCAAGTGACTTCTCACTCCTCTGTAAACGTCATGGTGCTAAGATTGTGTCAACCCAAGACGACACATGGTCCTGTGCTCTGGCCACCTGTTTGAGGCAAAGACAAAACAGCCCGACACATTGTGTTCTGGTGCAGGTTTGTATTAAACTGTAGCTACTTCTCACTTGGTCTCAGTGGTATTTCTTCAGAGAAAGGGGAGTTTGGCAGGGGATGTCCTCCACGGTGGCAGGGGCAAAGCTTCTCGTGCTAAGAAAACTCAGCTTCGGTTCTTCACTCATGTTGCGGGGCAGGTAGCCTCTCACTGGGAGGCCTGAGCAGAGTCTGCAGAGAAGAGCAGCTGGGAGGTGGGAGCCTCAGTACCCAGCACTTTGTGCTCAGTCCTCCTCCTAGTGGGAACAAAACCAAGACTTATGGTGCTAGATTCCCAGGGCAAGGTTGCTGAGTGAAGTAAAACAGGGATAATTGGGGGAAGTATTACATACAAAAGGCGGGGAAACTAGGCTTAACCCATTTACCCTTTGTTACCTTTTCTTGGCTACCACTTTGGAAACCCATAGCCCCCTCTTTACATGGTGGCACTCTTGGCCGATGGAGCTACGGCCTCATGAGATCACAGGACAGAAGGCTGTACCAAGGCCAGCGTGTCTCTGAAGGACCTTCAGGCTGTTCTCTGGTTCTCCAGAACCCCACCTTTTGGATTGGTCTACTGTACCTTCCAACCCATTCCACCTGCACCAAGATTCCTCTACCTTCTCTCTAGATCTCAGCCAGATGTTGGAAGGGATTACTGTATCAAAGTCTTCCACATCGAAGAGTGAAATCGTTGCTTCCATACAATAGGGCCACTTGTATTTATTAGCCCCCCGAAGACAAAACCCTAGTAAGGGAATTTAAGGCAGTGAATGAAATAGTTGACAGCAAAGGAATTTGCCCACCTTTCACCAAATAAACAACTCAGCAAATAAGGCCACAACTGAGAGAAACACTTGGGGTGTTGCCGCTGGGGCAAAGCACTTGGCTGTAATGCAATGAGTTGCCTGGACCAACTCTGGTGGGTTTGCTGTTATTTTTAAGATTTTATTTATTCATGAGAGACACATAGGCAGAGGGAGAAGAAGACTCATGCAGGAAGCCCTTTGCAGGACTCAATCCTGGACCCCTGGATCACACCCTGAGCCGAAGGCAGACGCTCAGCCACTGAGCCACCCAGGCATCCCTCTGATGGGGTTTCTGAACCACGTGGAAACACTATTACTTGGCCTGTGAAGGATGCCAACTCCTTGGGATGGGACTGGGCCAAAGTGTCTGTGTTACCCTGATTTCCCATAACAGGAGAGCATACCAGAATTTGACTAACTGCCAAAAATCCATTGTTTTAAATGTTTGGGCGAAAAATTATATGGCTATATGTTTGGTGGGCCATGTGCATGGTATTGGGTGGTTTGGAGAGAAAAAAATAAAATACCCAGAAGCACACAGCACGCCTTTGTGTGTATGTAATTGGAAAATAAAAGACCACAGACTTGAACATAAGGTAATCTATGAAGATCATTTATAAGATTACCCGCATTCTGGAAAACCTCTCCAGCCAGTGACAGGGCAAACTTCACCCTCCATCTCTCTATCTGAATTACAGGAGGACTTTTTTACAAGGGTATAACCTAACACTAATAATTGCCTTGTAGTCAGTGGTGACGAAAGAGTCTCATGACACCCCAGGTATGAAGAAGAAACTTCATGATACACAGACAGGGTAGACCTTATAGTGCTAGGTTAATAAAAGACTATTTGATATGTCTCTGATAACACATTTGAAAGGGTTTTAGAGCTTTCCCACTAAAACCTTAAAGGATCTAACATCCTTTTTTTTTTTTAATGCAACAAATTTTATTTAGCATAGTCAGTCCCAACATTCAGCACAAAAAGTTTACAGAGGATAGAAAGTTCATTAACAAAAGCCAGTCTTGACCAAAAGAAAACAGAAAATATAGTATTGATTCAAAATATTTTACACTTGAATGATAAACTGCAATAACTTATTCTGGGCACCTACTGATAAGAGAAAGAAAGAAGAAAAGAATGCTTTAAGAAGAGCCCAATCTCCGGCTGATATCAGAGAATTCAGTAGAGGTCACTGAGACCGGCAGTCTTTCTTGCTTTTTGCATTAGTGCCTTCAGCTGGAACTGTTTACGGGACAGACAACGCACATGCTTCAGGAAGACATCCAGATCTATTACTCCCCGCCTCAAGGCTTCTCCCAGGTAAAAGATAGTGTCTTCAATAGCATTTTCCTCTGCATACAGATTTAGGATGTTTGTATAGTGGGGCTGTGGGAATGATAACTTCATCAATAACATTGTTTTCAGACTGATTTTCCATTTTCTCCAGAGCAGAACTGAGTTCTTCATCCTTCTTTCTCAAAAGTTCTATGTTTTTATTGACCTCAGCCACTTCTTGATCTAAACGGGTAACCATCTCTTCCAGTTTCTGATGACCTTTTTTCAGGTCTTCCTCTGTTCATTTCAAGGCATTGAGCTCTGCCTGGGCATGATCCATTTCCTCCTTCATCCGCCATCTCAGCTTGTCACTGACCGCTGAGATGACAGAGGCTCAGATGGTGTCCTCGCTGATGGTGCGGTCCCTACTGGGGCCAACAGTGGCCACAGGAGACTGGGAAGGGTACTGAGAACTTGTTGTGGCAGGATACTGACCACCAGGTGGGTAAGGACAGCCTGGATAACCACTGGGGTTGGGAGGATATCCAGATGGATATGCAGAGATTCCACTTGGCATGCTTGGCATATAAGAAGTATTTGGTGGCCGTGTTGCCTGGTACAGTGGATAAGATGCCAAAATAGTGGGACGAGAGAAGACTGGGGGTTCATCTCCAAACACCACAGTCATGACCTGAATAAGCCCCAACAAGTCTGACTGAGGATGTTTCCATTCATGTAGATAAGGAAGATATATCTTCCCATTTGCATCAACATGCTTTCCCGTTTTATTTTTTTTTAAGATTTTATTTATTTATTCATGAGACAGAGAGAGAGAGAGAAAAAGGCAGAGAGGCAGAGACACAAGCAGAGGGAGAAGCAGGCTCCATGCAGGGAGCATGATGCGGGACTCGATCATGGGACTCCAGAACCATGCCCTAGGCCCAAAGGCAGGCGCCAAACCGCTGAGCCACCCAGGGATCCCCTGCTTTCCCGTTTTAATAGTCATTGAACTAATAGGCTTAATGAAACAGATAAGGGGATCATATGGGTATGTGTCCAGCAGCCAGAGGCATATTGGAATATATATATTACCTTTATAAGGCATTGTTCCAGTGAGGTTCATGAGTTCCCTGGAACTGCCATCATTAGAAACATGAATCCAATACAGGTTTGAGATCTTTGTATAAAGTAATAACATTGACAGTTTCACATACAGTTAGGTCTCTGTATTTGTACTTGGATGCCATCTTCTTGAGCTGGCTCTCTGACAGCGCCATGGCAGCCACCTCACGACTCCCGTTCCCCAGGATCTAACATTCTGTTGAGACTTGATGCTGTTGAGACTTGATAGTGTCTTACAATGGAAGCCGAATTCTTCATTTCTTCCCCTGGTATATTCACAAGCCACACATTTATACCTGCAGGGATCTTGTCCTGGTCGTCCCAGAACCGTTCTGGGTTAAGTCTCATGGTCCAGAATAATTATGCATAGTGCCCCCTTTCATATATGTCATGATTGGGGCAGTAAATTATATGGCCACCTCATGCATGCTTATATATTCCTTAGGCCATTCATATGCTTGTCCAGGAGTTTAAAAGTTTTCTACCAATAAAAGTTGAGGGGCAGGGCGTCATGGGAGGTGGGGAAAAAGGGTCCTTCTGCAGGGGGTAGGGATAAGGGTGTCCTGTGACAATCCCTGAGCCTTCACAGTGTGGGAAGTTTCATGAAGTCTCAGTGGCTATGGATACAGCAGAGTGGTGAAGGTCTAGGGCACTTTCCTAAGTGTTTCAGTTTAGCTCACAGACATTATTCATTAAAAATTGTAAGTCTACCAACTCTTATCATGTAAGGGGACTTTTTCATTTTAAGGGGACTTTGGTCCCATTGATCCACTTAATTGAACACTTTATAACATTTCTAACTACATTTGAAATTCTATTTCCTTTTTTTTTTTTTTTTTAAGATTTTATTTATTTAATCATGAGAGAGACACAGAGACACAGGCAGAGGGAGAATCAGACTCCCTGCAGGGAGCCTGATGTGGGACTTGATCCTGGAACCCCAGGACCACGCCCTGAGCCAAAGGCAACCAGGCGTCCCTCTATTTCCTTTTTAAGAAACTTTCCTGAGGGCACCCCGGGTGGCTCAGCAGTTTAGCGCCGCCTTCAGCCCAGGGTATGATCCTGGAGACCCGGGTCCCACATCCGGCTCCCTGCATAGAACCTGCTTCTCCCTCTGCCTGTGTCTCTGCCTCTCTCTGTGTGTGTCTCTCATGAATAAATAAAATCTTAAAAAAAAAAAAAAGAAAGAAACTTTCCTGAGTGCTAAATACTTATTGCCAATCTAACCAATTAGACCCATAAATACAGTGAACTTAGAGGTTTTGCTGCTAAACATAGATTTCATCTCAAAGCCTAAGTCTTAAGGTACATATTTTAAATTAGTTATGAGGTGCTCACTTCAACAGGCCCACATTATTTTTTATGAGTACACAAAATATCGAATACATACAGATTCTCTCAACGCAAAATTGTTGATACAATGGTTTGGATTCATTAAAATCTTTATTTTCTCAATTCTATCCTTGTGGCAAGTCTAAGTTCCCACTGAGCTTTTTGGATGGGAGTCTTGGCATCTACAGGATGTGAGGAGGCCTGCTTCCTCGCTCCACTCAAGTGGCTCAGAGTTCCAAAATTATGTACCAGATTTTCACTTTGCCTCTATCTGGTCCATCTACACCAACCACATAGTTATTAGTGCAAGATTTATACGTAGGTTCCAGCCAAATGAATTTCCTGCCTCCTTTTAAATTTTTTTGAATACATTAGAGCCTTTGTATTTTAAGGCTTCCTTAAATTTTAACTTAACAAATTCTGTCCTTCTATAGCTTTCTTTTAAAAATAGACTTTATTTTTTTAGAACAGTTTTTGATTTACAGAAAAATTGGAAAGATAACACAGTGAGTTCCTGCATACCCTAACATGCAGCTTTCCCTATTATTAACATCTTATATTAATGTGGCATTTTTCTAAAAAGATTTTATTTATTTATTTGACAGAGAGAGACCACAAGCAGGGGGAGCAGCAGGCAGAGGGAAAGGGAGAAGTAGGCTCCCTGCTCAGTGGGGAGCCCAGTGCGGCTCTATCCCAGGACCTGGAATCATGACCTGAGCCCAAGGCAGACACTTAATTGACTAAGCCACCCAGACACCCCAATGTGGCACTTTTGTCACAATAAATGAGCCAATATTGATACATTCTCATTAACTAAAACCCGTACTTTATTCAGATTTCCTTAGTTTCTATCTGATGTCCTTATTCTGTTTCAGAATCCCATCTAGGACACAGCCCTGTCTCCTTGGGCTCCTTTTGGCTGTGACGATTTCTCAGACTTTCTTTTTGATGATCTCAACAGTTTTGAGGAATATTGGTCAGGTGTTTTGTAGAAGGCTCCTCCATTAAAATTGGTCTGCTGTTTTTCTCAAATAAGTGGTCAGGCTGGTGTTATGGGTTTTTGTGGGGAGGACTACAGAAATAAAAGTGTGTTTTTTATCACATCATATCGATGGCAATACTGTTGGCATGATTTATCGCTATTGATGTTGACCTTGACCACCAGAGTAAAGTCTGGCATTGCCTTTTAAATTCACACTGTTCCCTTTTAAGACTTCCAAGCTTCTCTTTTTACAAAATGCAAATTTCTTAACCAACAAAATACATATAGCATACTATGTATTGTACTAAATTTTGTAGGCATTTGCTAAATGATTCTCCTAGCTATGACTTCTTTTTTATTCGGTGTCAGTTGTAAAGTCTTATTTGATTATGGGAGATCAAGAAGATATTGGTGTCTTAGAATGGTACACATTAACATTCACATTAAACACAGGCTCTTCAGGGTTTATATGAACTCCTGATTCCTGTGTCAAAATGTAGACATTTACACCCATACAAACGCATGCGTGTATGCTCATGCACATGCGCACGAGCACACTATTTTTATTTTCACTATATAATCCCAACTTCATGAGGCCTTTGGATAAATACAAGTATCCGTTACCTCAATGCTATGTGAATTCAAACTTCCAAAATCCGGTTAGAAATTCTGGGACACTAAGCAGATAAAGTTAAGCTAATTTTGGGGAAACATATATATATTTTAAAAGGTGGGGTGAGGGTGACGGGCAGACAAAGAGGAGAGAAAAAAATCAAGCAGATTCCCCCCTGAGCATGGAGCCTGACTTGGGGTTTGAACTCATGACCCTGAGATCATGACCAGGGCCAAAATGAAGAGTCAGATGCTTAACCAACTGAGCCACCCAGGCTCCCCAATGTATATTATTCTTTTAATGCTATGCAGGAAGTTAAGTTGAAGCTTTTCTGTGGATTTATATAATTTTGGATTATCTGAATTTTAGTGAATGAATTGATAAAAGACACATTTTTCCAGTTGTAGCACATTTCAGTCTCAATATCTTTCACTACTATCAAAACTCTGTGCCTTTCATCATATTTACAAAAAAATGCTTTAGCTATTTCATTTTACTACAGAAATTCAAATTCATGTTGAAATCAGTTATGCCATATTCAAAGTTCCTGATTTCACATCCTAGATTCTCATCTGAGCATAGGAGGTGGGGTGAGAGAGGCAAAATTACATTTAAAAAACCAAACTCATTGAATTTCCCAGCTGAAACCATTATATAGTATATTTTATCTTTTTAATTTGAGAGGCAGTTAATCCTAAATTCCCAAATTTGGAACAGCATTTTTTTAAAAGATTTTATTTATTTATTCAGGGAGAGAGAGAAAGAGAGAGGCAGAGACACAGGGAGGCAGAGGGAGAAGCAGGCATCATACAGAGAGCCTGACGTGGGACTGGATCCAGGGTCTCCAGGATCACACCCTGGGCTGCAGGCAGCGCTAAACCGCTGCGCCACCAGGGCTGCCCATGAAACAGCATTTTAAAACAGCAATAAGAATTACAAATGATTTTCTTACCAACAAAGGGACTGGAGATCACTGGGTCAACTACCAACTTTGTACCAGTCTTTGCCTTTTAATTATTCTTTGCCCCATGACCTGTTCTTATCAGGAACTTGTCTTTTTGAGTTTAAGACTATGCTGAAAATTTGGCTTAAAAATATCTTAATTGGGTGGGGGGGATGGGTAACTGGGTGATGGGCATTAAGGAGGGCATATGATGTGATGAGCACTGAGTGTTATACTCAACTAATGAATTGTTGGAAACTACATCTGGGGGCGCCTGGGTGGCTCAGCTGTTAAGCATCTGCCTTTGGCTCAGGTCATGATCCTGGGGTCCTGGGATTGAGCACCACATCAGGCTCTCTGCTCAGCAAGGAGTCTGCTTCTCCCTCTCCCTCTGCCCCTTCTCCTCTACTCATGTGCTCTGACTCTCTTGCTTTCTCTCTCTCAAACAAATAAATAAAATCTTTTAAAAAAAACTACATCTGAAACTAAGTATTATATGTTGACTAATTGAATTTAATTTTTTTAAATCTTGATTTTCATAATTTTTAGCTTTATGCAATTGCACACTCATTGTCATACTGCCTTTCTGGCTCGAATCACACAAATGCATTGAATATTTTCCTGGAAATGCAAATTCTTCACATTTTTACTATTAGAAGTTAATGATCATTTTTGAGACCCTGAGATTTCTGAACATTATTTTTCTTTCCATAGACCGACAACATGTTATATGAATTACAGCCCTCAAAGGCCCTTTGGGAGGAAACAGATTCTTCACCTGTAAATTAAAGATTGCCTCAAAATGGAAAACACTTGCTTATATTGATGCATATTTAAATTTCACTGGCTACTCAGTGCATCTCACTTTATTAGAATTCTTTGGTTTAAACTATCCTCTGAAGCTTTGCAGTCCCCTTATCTTGAGGGGAATTGGTCCCTTTTGATCAATTCCAAAAGACACCAAGTTTCAAGGCACTGGGGCAATCCTTTTCAGTAAACTAGACTGTAGTTAGTCTCTGATCCTTTTACTGCTGTGTGAGCAGAAGTCTCTGGGGAACAATGTCTTTGAGGAGGACCCAAGGGAAAGGAGACATCAGTGGCAGGACATCTAAAGCCTCAGTTATATGAGAGAATCCTGATGTTCACAGAAGGAGAGATCTGGAAGCTCCACCAAGGGTGTTTTAGGACAAAGCACCACTTGTGGGGGTTGCTGAGAGTTATTCACTCACTTTTCCAATGACCAGGCTTTTAGAGTTAAACTTTTCCCACTGTGGGCTGATGGACAGTCAAGGCCTGTCTCTTATCTAAGTGGCGAGGGCATAAGCATGTGCCTTGGAAGCACTTTATAGTTTTTACTTGATGTCCATAACATGGTTTTGTAATTTCTCCCAGGTATCTGGGTGGGAAGCTATGAAAGGATTTGGTCTTTCTTAATTTTAACTCACCGTTTCATAGCCATCCTACCTTCATCTGACATCACAGTCACAAGAATGAAATTGTAGTTTTGTATAATTCTGCCATACCCGTTCAGCAGAGTTTTTAAACAAATTGGACAGGTTGGGGTTTATAATGGTTTAACATGATCTGATCAGGGCTAGGGCTCCCTTCCAAACCGTTGAGCTGAAGTAACCCATTAAGGCAGTCTAGCTCAGTGGTTGGTTCTCAACCAGGGGCAATTTTGTCCCCCAGGACAGCCCACGATTAAGAATTGTCCAACCCTGGGGTCTTTGGGTGGCTCAGTCAATTAAGGGCCTGCCTTCGGTTCAGGTCCTGATCCTGGGGTCCTGGGATTGAGCCCCGTGTCAGGGCTTCTCCCTCCCTCTCCCTCTGCCTGCTGCTCCCTCTGCTTGTGCTCTCTCTCTCTCTCACTCTCTCTCTGTTAAATAAATACATAAAATCTTAAAAAAAAAAAAAAAAAGAATTGTCTAACCCAGAATATCAATAGCACCAAGCTTTAAAAACCCTGTTCTAGCCTAAAGGTGATAACAGGCATTCAGTCATTTTTAAAAATCATGTGGGAAATTTTTAAGAAAAGGGAAGTGTAGCTTCATTTATGATATTTACCTTATATGGCAGATCTTTTTTTAAAGATTTTATTTACTTATTCAAAAGAGAGAGCATGAGAGACAGAACACAAGCAGGGAGAGGCAGAGGGAGAAGCAGACTCCTTGCTGAGCAAGGAGCCTGATGTGGGACTCAATCTCAAGATCCTGAGATCATGATCTGAGCCAAAGGCAGATGCTTAACAGACTGAGCCACCCAGGCCCCCCATGGTAAGCTTTTTAACTAAAAACACCCCAGGAGTGGAGCTTAACTACAGCATCCTGAGGCAGCAGAGGAGAGGTAAGAAAGATGCCTAGACAGTAAGACCTCAATGGGTCTTACCATGTGTATGCCCGGGCCTCATCTAGCAACTGCCTGCCACCCTCTGTCCATGTTGTGCCAGATCCTGCCATGACTACATTAAAATGTTGCAGGAAATAAGAGACAGGTACAAATTTGAAAATTAGGTTTTGTCATTTATTGAGACTCTGCACCCAAGAAGGAAGTTAGTTAAGCACTTACCAAGTAACAGTGCAATGACTATCATACCTCAATTCCTTAACAATCAAAGGTATAGGCTTTCTTTGATCCATGGGTATAAACTAAGACCCTCTCCAGGAATTGACTTATGACCAGTAAAGGAAGGAGGCTTCTTAAAACTCAGGAAGGGGAAAGAAGATCTCATGATACTCAATTGTAGAAGGGAAGGTAGATATTATGGTTACAGTCAAGATTGGAAAAGGCTATTTGAAGGAGTGACAAAATATACATCTGTAAAGGGTCACAGTGCTCATACCTTTTAGAGTACCTTTTTTCTTCTTAAATAAAATGCTTTACTTTGAGTGTAACAGGTTTACAATAAAGAGCATGGCAGTGTCCCGTGCTGCATGTAAAGAGCCTAGAAGTAGCCACTCCATCCTAACTTAACCAGGTAAAAAGCTGAACAGACTTAAAAAGGCAACAACACTTCTTGGAGGACAGAGGGCAAACTGCTGCCCCCAAGATTGGAGAGAGAGATGGATAAAGTTGGAAGAATCCCACTTCATGATTTTATTTTTTTATACTGGAATTGTAATGTTATTTTTAATTTTAAAAAATTTGAATATAATTGATACATAATTTTTTCCACTTCCTGATTTTATTTTATTTTTTAAAGATTTATTTATTTATGATAGATGTAGAGAGAGAGAGAGAGAGAGAGGCAGAGAGAGAAGCAGGCTCCATGCTGGGAGCCTGAGGTGGGACTCAATCCCAGGACTCCAGGATCGCACCCTGGGCCAAAGGCAGGCGCTAAACCGCTGAGCCACCCAGGGATCCCCCACTTCCTGATTTTAAAAGCTACTACTAAGCTAACTGCTGATTACCAGAGAGGAGGTAGGTGGGAGTATGGATGAAATAGGTAAAGGGGATTAAAGAGTACACTTTACCGTGATGAGCACTGAGTAATGCATACACGTGTTAAATCACTATATTGTTCACCTGAAACTAATATGATACTGTACACTAATTATACCAGAATTTAAAAACAAATTTTTTCAAGGAAAAACTACTATGAAGCAACAGAAATCAAGACAGTACTATGCAGGGGACACCTGGCTAGCTTGGTTGGTGGACCATGCAGCTCTTGATCCTGGGGTTGTGACTTCAGGCCCCACACTGGATGTAGAGATTACTCAAAATAAAATTAAAAAAAAAAAAAAGATAGTACTAAGCAGTACTGGCATAAGAATAAACATACAAACCAAATGAGTAGAATATTGAGAGTCCATTAAGAAAAAGAAAACAAGTGCTAATGGTCACCTGATTTTTGACCAGGATGCCAAGATGATTTAATGGAGGAAAAGTGTGTTTTCAACAAATGGTGCTTGGACAACTGGAAATCCACATGTAAAAGAATGTAATTGGATTTACCTCAGACCAAATGTAAAAATTTACAAAATGGATCAAAGACTTCAGTGTGAGAGCTAGAACGATAAAACTCTTGGGAAAAAAATAAAGGGATAAATCTGCATGAACTTGGATTTACCAATGAATTCATAGCTATGACACTAAAAGGCAAGAGTAACAAAAAAAAATAGATATATTTGAGTTCATCAAAATTAAAACTGTGTTTCAAAAGGACACTATCAAGAAAGTGAAATGACAACGCAGGGAAAATACTTACAAATCATATATCTGATAAAAAAAACATATCTGGAATACATAAAGAACCCTTTGTAACTCAACAATAAAAAGCTAAGTAACTCAATTTAAAAATGGGCAAAAGATCAGAATAGATGTTTTTCCAAAGATCTACAAATGGCAAATAAGCACATGAAAAGAAGCTCAACATCATTAATCATTAGGAAGATGCAAATCAAAACCACAATGAGACTTCAAGTCACTCCCACTAGGATGGCTAGAATCAAAGAGTCAGATAAGCGTTGACACGGATGTATAAAACACTGGAATCCTCACACACTGCTGGTGGGAATATAAAATGGTGCAGCCACTTTGGAAAACTGTGGCAGTTCCTCAAAAAGTTAAACAGAGGGCAGCCCCGGTGGCAGAGGTTTAGCGCCGCCTGCAGCCTAGGGCGTGATCCTAGAGACCCTGGATCAAGTCCCACGTCAGGCTCTCTGCATGGTGCCCGCTTCTCCCTCTGCCTGTGTCTCTGCCTCTCTCTCTCTGTGTGTGTCTCTGAATAAATAAATAAATAATCTTTAAAAAAAAAAAAGTTAAACAGAGTTACCATATGATCCAGCAATTCCACTCCTGTGATGAACATGATGAAACATTTTGTAATGCCAGAAAGTAAGGAAGTGTGCAAAAATGAATTAGGGCATATGATCCAATAATCCTGCTTCTGTGTATATTTCCAAAAGAAGTAAAAGAAAGATCTTGAGGATATATTACACACTCATGTTCATCAAGCATTATTCATAGTCGCCAAAAGGTAAAAGCAACCCAACTGTCCATTGACAGATGAAGAGATTAACAAAATGTGAATATGTGTATATAGTGGAATACTATGCAGCTTTAAAAATGAAGAAATACAATTAATTAATTAATAATATTGATAATTATTAATTAATTAATAATTATTAGTTAATTAATGGAAGGAAGGATATTCTATCAAATGCTATAACCTGGATGAGCCTTGAGAACGTTATGTCAAGTGGAATAAGCCAGTCACAAAATGACAAGTATGATCCCACATATTATATGAGGTATCTAAATAGTTAAACTCATAGGAAGAGAAGTAGAATGGTAGGTACCAGGGGCTGAAGAATGAGTAAAAGGAGAAAGGTTTAATGGGAATAAAGTTTCAGCTCGGTGAGATGACAAAGTTCTAGAGAACTATTTAACAACAATGTTAAATATACTTAACCTTACTGAACTGTGCACTTAAACATAGTTAAGACGGTAAATTTTATGGTATGTCTTTTACTACAATAAAAACAAGAAAATTCATTATAAGAATTGACCATTTGCTAGGCCACAAAGCAAAGATTCAAAAAATTCCAAAGCATCAATATTGCACGAAGCTTGTTCTCTGTCCACATTGCAATTAAATTAGAAATAAACTACAATATCAATAAACCCAGATGTTTAGGAACCGCTGTAAGGTGCTGAATAATTTATCCATTAAAGAGAAAAGTACAAGTAAATTATGTTTATGCAAAATATAAGTGTTTTAGTATGAAATATTAAAATTGTGGTATTCAGCTAAAGTGGTATATAGAGTTAAATTCATGATCTTATATACTTTTTTTTTTTTTTATGATAGTCACAGAGAGAGAGAGAGGCAGAGACACAGGCGGAGGGAGAAGCAGGCTCCATGCACTGGGAGCCTGACGTGGGATTCGATCCCGGGTCTCCAGTATCGTGCCCTGGGCCAAAGGCAGGCGCCAAACCGCTGCACCACCCAGGGATCCCATCTTATATACTTTTAAAACAAAACAAGAAATTTAAAGGCAATGAGTAGATAAATGGTTAAACATGGCAGATTAACAAAATCTACCCCTCTCAAATCCTCACTAAAATGGCATTCAGAAGAGGTGTTAAGCCATAGAGAAAATGAGACAGAAAATAACATGACAGCAAATGAAAGCTATCAACAGAAATGTGGGGAAATGGTAGCTAACACTGCAATGTAAGGGAAGCTGAAATTTCTGCCTAGGTGGGGACCACCAATTCACATTCCAGAACCCAGGAAAGAATCCAGAGTAAAGGCTCTTAGGATCTCCAAAGGCCAAGGACTGGAAACAAGAAGATTGGCTAAAGTCATCTACGAGGAGCAATTAGACCCATAGATTCTCCAGCCTCGATGAGAAACTGTCCCACTCCCTTCCAGGCTGCCCAAGGGAGAGCACAAAGTTAGGTGGATTTAGTGCAGGGGAAAGTGCTGCCTAGTGAGATCAGCTTCCCCCAGCCTCTCCTTTCCAGGTGGCCTCCTATAGCCAGTGTAGAAGATTGTATACCCCCAGGCAAGGAATCTGACGATTCTTCTGGGCAAGCTGGTTGGCCAAGGAGAAAATAACGAAATTCTGATATCTGGAGGGGCCTGCAATGATTTGGCCAATTTGTATACAATTCTGTGGTGAAACACCTCAGCCAACATGCCCCATCTATGAGCTCAAACCTTCCAGTCAGCCTGTTTATGTCTTAGTCTTGAAGATGAGGAAAACCCCTCAAAAGAGAAACAGTATACAAAACAAAAATAAAAAACAAAACAAAACAAAAATAAGTACAAATTATCTCAGAGGAAAATGAGATGAATCAAGGAGTAAATGAAAATGTCCAAGACAAACAACCCTCCCAGAGAGTACAGACTTATAAAAAAAAAAAAGACCAGAAAAAAAAATTGGAAAGACAAGGTTAGATGATCAATCTAACACTAGTTCCAGAACTAAGAGTACAGAAAAATGGAAGAAAGGAGTTTATTGAAGAAATAATAGAAGAAATTTTCCAGATTTTCTGAAAGATGAGTTTCCAGATTGAAGAGACATCATCATGACATTTCTAAACAATGAGAGTAATGCTTTGAGAGCTAGCAAGGGAAGGAAACACTAGCTGCATATGAAGTATTAGAAATTGGATATCACCTAATTTATCAGCCAAACTATTAGGAGATGGAAGATCATGGAGCATGTTTTCTACATTCTGAGGGAAAATAATTTCCATCCTAGGGTTCTATACCCAAACTGTCAACCAAGTGTTAATGAAAAGTCATTTTCAGACATGCAAGTTTGAAAAGACTGACTTTCCTTGTAATCTTTCTTGGGAATGTCTGTGATGCTGTGTCCCAACATAAGAAACTAATAATAAAAAACTGGAAAAATATGGGATGAAGTAAATAGCAGATTCTGCATAGGTAATGGGATAAAGAATGGTCGTAGAAGAACCTCTCGAGGGATCTCTGGGTGGCGCAGCGGTTTGGCGCAGCGGTTTGGCGCCTGCCTTTGGCCCAGGGCGCGATCCTGGAGACCCAGGATGGAATCCCACGCTTCTCCCTCTGCCTATGTCTCTGCCTCTCTCTCTCTCTCTCTCTCTCTCTCTGACTATCATAAATAAATAAAAACTAAAAAAAAAAAAAAAAGAAGAACTTCTCAAAGGCAGATGTGCAGCAGCCGAGAGAACAAGTGGCCCAGTTGGAACAGTCCAGAGAAAATCCTGATAGAAGAAAAGCCATTTGCTCCCATATTTGCTCTTTGGTTACTATGTGCTCTAAATACTTATCTGGAAGTGGTTCTTGGAAATGACCAGAGGGCATTGCTCTCACTCTTGATAAAAGAGAACTGAAGAAGAGGGGATTTGCAAGAAGAATTCATCATGGATTCTCAGTTTGGAGATTTCTACCACCATCCCTAACTGATCATCCAGCCCAGTGATAGAGAAGTGCCTTCACCAGGTGTGCATGACACTCCTCGAAAGTTCTATTTGTTCAATAGTACCTCCTTAATTAAAACCAAGTTCTGGGGTGCTTGTATAGCTCAGTCAGTTAAGCATCTGCCTTTGGCTCAGGTCTTGATCTCGGGGTCCTGGGATTGAGCCCCACATGTTGGACTCCCTGATCAATGGGGAGTCTGCTCCTCCCTCTCCCCCATACTCTCTCTCTCAAAAAAAAAATAAATTAAAAAACAAAGTTTTGTCTTTCTGGAACATGCGCCCCTTTCCCCTAGCTCTTCCCTCTGGGAGTTCACAGAACAATAGCCATCTCATTCATGGAAGAGCTCTTCCAATATTTGCACATTTTTGTGGGCTTCTCCCTGCCACCCTACGCATGTAAGTGTTCTCAAACGTCAGCATGTGCCAGAATCACCTGGAGGCTTTATTCAAACACAGTTTACCAGGCTTCATCCCCAGAGTTTCTGACTCAGTATGTCCGCTGTGGGGCCTGGAAGTGCGTTTCTAACAAGTTTTTAGGTGTGCTGAGAACTACTGCTAGACAAACAGCTCCCATTCCCTCAGCTGTCATCCCATGACAGTTTTTCCAAGCCGCTTACCATCATCTTAAAAGCGTAGCACAAAGCCTCCACAATGGAGGTTATGATGTTTCTCATAAGTCAATGATTTCCAGCCTGGGGAGGATAGGAGCAAGGAATAACTGAAAGGCAAAAGGTGGTGGGCAAGTGAATCTCTAAGCAATGACCTCCTTTGGAGGACAAGTGCCTTCAGTTCCTAGACAGCCAAAGCGACAGCTGTAAACTGAAAGTGCCAAGAAAGTATATCTTCATCTGCCCCTCTCCACTGCTAGACTGGCTTCTTTCGACCCTGTCTCTGCCTTGTTTGGCCTTTTCTGGCTCCCTAAAATCCTGGGTCCTCGGGATGGCCCTTGATCGCCGCAGTAGTACCCATAAAAGCCTCCAGGTGGCGCTTTAAGCTCATCAGTGGCTGCTTTTTCCTCTTAAAGGAGCCAAGCTGATCTAACCTAGGAGAATAGGTAAGACCCTAAAAGGGCAGACAGATCCAGGTTACCATGGCCTCCATCCCAGGCCCCAGAGCAGCTGGGGATCAGGTCAGTCTTGAGTGTGAGTGAGGGGCCATAGTAGCCCTTCTACCAGGAGAACCCCCAGGGCCAATCCCAGGTTTACGTTAAGGTCACCAGATTTAGCAAATAAAAATATAGGATGTTCAATTAAATTTGAATTTCAGATAACAGACAATTTGTAGGTTTTCATTCATGTAGATGTGTCTCAGGTAGTGTGTGTGGCTTATTTTTACTAAAAAAGTAATTGTTGTTTAACTGAAATTCAAATTTAACCAGGCATCTTGCATTTATCTGGCAACTCTAGTTTAGGTTTGCTTACCATATCCTACCTTTCACATCATGAATGCTCATGGAACATGTGCCAGGCATGTATGTGCTAGATACTATAAAAAGGAAGCAAGTGTGGCTCTTGCATTTATAGATTAGCTTAGGTAAAAAACATATTGACAAATAATTACAGTACAGAAAGTGTAGGAAGCAAAAGGAATGGAAGAAGTTCAGATTTTGGAGTTGGCTTTAAGTTAAAACCATGCTTCTGATGTTCACTAGCTGTGTAATCTTAGGCAAGTTCATTAATCTCTGGGCCTCAGTTGTTTATCGTGAAAATGGGAATGATACCAACCTCAGGAGGTGATCAGGGGGATTCTAGAAAATTAATCCAATGAATCCCAGCCTTGATCACCCATCTGATTGTCATGGTGGGCATTTTCCACAAAAAGCAGGGTAACGTCTTGCAATCTAAGCCACTGGTATAGAGTTGTTGTTCATTCTGGGTATAATACATCATTAATGTTCACAGGAGTTTTGTCTTAAGACCTTTGCAAATTCTACATTTGCATATTGCCTCCTATTTATTTATTTATTTATTTAGGCTTCTATATAGTTTAATAGGTTATAACTGAGGGAGGAATCAAGTGACCTCTTGACCCTAGTGAAAGTTTAGTTATTACTCATAGTTACCATTTATTTGGGTAAATATTTTACTGTGTGTGCGTCATTGCTAGGCATTTTTCATATACTATCTCATTTAACGATCACAACAATAGATGAGAAAAACCAAGGCTCAGGGTCACATAGCCAGAAAGTATCAGCCCTAATGCTTATGCAACTCTCCTAGGGTAGAGAGCTAGAGTCACTCTCTAGATAAGGACTCATTTGTTTATTGTCATGTGATTAGAACTCATCCCTCAGCAAACTTTGATATTTACAGTTGTAAATTTTAAAACCGTGTCAAGGATTTCCTACATGTGAGGATAATCCTATTTGAGAGCCTCTTTCACTTTTAGTGAGTTTCAAATAAATAATGAACACAGTTGGTAACACTTACCAGCACCATTGCTCCCTGCCTGCACCTCACCACCAGGCAGAGCAGCCCTGCATGTTCCCACCCAACATCTAGCCCCCCACCAGTTAGAGTTAATCCATTCACCTAGATTCCTGCCACTACTTGCCTTCCCAGTCACCTTGGAAAGAGTGCAGAAAGGTCAGATTGTTTTTAACTTGCTTGGCTGTTTTTCATTTTGTGTTAGGTGCTAAGAATACAAAGCTAAATAAAATGTGGTCTTTGAGTGTGAGGATCTTAGGTGGTGAAAGAAGTGAACAAGCATGGTAATACAAGGTGATAGGGGACCATGATGAAAAATGTGCCTGGTACCAAGGAGAACATGTCAGCTCTCCTAGAGGAGGTCCATGATAGTGTTCCAGAGGACATGACACGAAAGCCGGTCTGGGAGAATGAGTAGGATTTTGCCTAATAAAGAGAAAGGAGGGACTCTAAACAGGATGAACCTCATAACATGGGCTTGGCCACAAAGCTGAACTGCTTGCCCAGTTAACTGCAAGTGGTTGCTTTTTGTGGCTGACATATATGGCAAGAGGTGATGAGGCTGGGGGGCATAAGAGAAGAGGCAGGTGAAGTGAAAGTGGCTGGCAAAGGCCAGATTATAATACAGCTTGTCCACCATGTGAAAGACCCTGAACTTTATCCTTTTATCCTCACCAGTGTTTCTTAAACTTTCTACTAAAGTACAGGCATGAAAGTATCTTGAGTTCAAACTCTCTTTAAAAGTCTTATCTTTTAAAATCATGTGATTCTTGCATTGTCCTTCATCATATGTCTGTTTGTCTTCATATTTTAAAATGTTTTCCTGAACCTCCAAATAAAAATTACACTCAAGGAAGATGTGACCATTCTATTAGCTGCTCCCCTCTGTACTCCCTACATAAATCCTCCATGGCCGGAGGTTGCTTCAGCCAGTTTGAGAAGGGCAGCCATAGGGATTTAAGCAGAGAAGGTATGTGATAAAATTTATCTTCTAGAAAGAGCCGTTTAACAGTGGTGTTAAGGATGGGTCAGAGATGGGAGAGGTTGGAAGCAGAGACACCAGGTGGGGAGGCTCTGCAATAACCCAGGAAAGAGACAGTAAAAGTGATGGAGATAAAGAAGGGTCATATCTGAAAGACATTTAGAAGTGGAGTTAATAGGATTGGAAAATTGTTCTGGTATAAGGAGTTGGGGAGAGATGTAGGATAAGATCATCCTCAGGTTTCTCTTAGTGATGCCATCAACAATACTAGGGAATATAGGAAGGGTGGGTTTGGTGGGGGAAGGGTAAATAAGTTTAATTTAAGCCCACTGAATTTGAGGTGCCTATGGAATAGAGAGTTGGAGATATCTAGAAGGCAATTACATATACAGGTCTAATAAGTAGGCGAGCTGCTTGGGCTGAAAATACAGCCTCAGAAGTCACAAGAATAGATGAGACCACTTGGGGAGTATGTATAGAAGAAGGAGAGGGAAAAAATGAGATGGGAACCCAGGGAATCATGAATGTCTAAGGGCAGATTTAGGAAGCAAGGGAAAATGGAAAAAGGAACATCAAAAAGTCAGGAGGACCCATGCTTCACTGGTGAATGGCCAATTCCAGGGGTGGGGCAGGAAAGGTACAAGATGAGCCTGGAACATCTTGTGTCAGAAAGCAAGCAAATGTTCAAAGAATGATGAAAACAAATCCAAAGGGCACAAGAGCCAACTTGGAATTTCTTCCACTGGCCAAGTCTGTGACAAATTGGGTATCAAAACAAATAATCATAGGAAAAGATTATAACCTACTGGGGGGAAAGATCCATGTCAAAGCTAATGTAAGTAAGTGGGTCTGAGCCCTAAATCAGGAACTGGCAACATGTGCCCAGCTGAATTTCAGAATTGCTATGAACTAGTAACTGATGTTTGCCATCTGTTTTTCTCCAAATTTTTTAAAAGATTCTATTTATTTATTCCTGACACACACACACACACAAAGAGAGAGAGAGAGAGAGAGAGAGAGAGAGAGGCAGAGACATAGGCAGAGGGAGAGAGAAGCAGGCTCCATGCAGGGAGCCCGACGCAGGACTTGATTCCGGACTCCAGAATCACACCCTGGGCTGAAGGCAGACGCTCAACCACTGAGCCACCCAAGTGTCCCACTCCAACATTTTTGAGATGATAATGTTCATAGCAATAATCCCAGGCCTGTGCCACTAGTGTATGCTGAGTGTACATGAGGCACACAGTGGGTTTCCTTACTTTGCAAGGTCTTCAGATCAAGACAATTGATACTTAAGGAGCTATACTCAAGGAACTGAACCTGAGGAGCCATACCCACACAGGGACTGATTTAGCTGATGGGATCCTGGACTTCAAGATGGTACTATCATGAAATGGGATTTGGGGACGAGGGGGAAGGGATGAATGTATTCCACATCGAGTGGGATGTGGATTGTTGTCATCAGAGGGTAGGGTGTGGCAGATTATATTTTCCAAAGATGACTTCAACAGTGTCTCCCATCCACGTGCTCTTATTATATGACTTGGACATTCTTCCCATTGAGAGGTGAGGTCTATGCTCCCTCCCCTTGATCTTAAATAGACTTCTTGATTTTTTCCAATAAAGTGATATGTCAAAAGTGATATCTGAGACTAGGTTATAAAAAGGGATGCATTGTTTCTCTTATTCACTATCATATTCATCCTTGAAAACTTTACCGTATAAGGAGTCCAACTGCCCTGAAGCCACCATGTAGTGAGAAGGCTAGCTCTGAGACAGGAACAAAGAGGGTTGTCTAGCCGGCCTCCTGCCATTTAAGCTCCTGCCACCATCTGACTGCACTCGCAGGATAAACCCTCAGCCAGAACCACTCACCTGAGCTCTTTTAGAATCTCCATCCTACAGAAACAGAGATGATGAAATGGTTATCATTTTAAACCACTAAGTTGGAGTGATTTGTTCTGTAGCAATAGATAACTGGCATATAGTAAAGTGTTAACGTGGAGAATCTGGGTGAAGGGCATGCAGGAACTCTTTGTACAGTGATCCTCTACCCCATGTGTGGCAAGCAGGTGGGGCTCCAAGGACATAATCTCTTCTCAGGATTACTCAGAGCAGTCTACATCACCCAGGTCTACACCTACAACCATGCAGCTGAGCTGGAACTTCAGAATGGGGAAGCAAAATAAACTGAACCTGAAATTTTCCCCTTATCTTTATAGCATGCAGACACCCAGCAGATACAGTTAGGAACCACTTCCATTCTCCAACTCTGTGGATAGAAAAAGTATAGCCTGGGTTTTCACTCTCCTAACTCCTTGATTTATCCTGGGAATTATTCTCTACAAGGAGCCCTCTCCTTTCTGAGAGTTACCTTGGATAGGAGGAGAGGGTCTTGACTCAGCACCTGCTGTGTCCCTCTCTTTTCTTATTCTATTTGTGATGGGCTGCCTTCTCCTTCTCCCCCAAGAAAATGGGCTCAGTTGGAGTCCTCTGACACTAATAGTCTTGGGATGGAATCTCTTGGAGCTAAACAGGGAGACTAGGAAAAGAATGAATTCTTACTTCTGAGTCATTCAAAGAGAATGCAGCATCTCTAGTATGTCAACAAGCGCAGCAGAATCCAGTGATGTTCACCTAGAGGGCTCAGTCCAAGCTGGGTCAGCAGATGATAGAATAGAAAGGTGTGAAGAGCTTGCACTGATTATAGAGAGTGACAGTAGGTCAGTACGCAGTGAGGAAATTTACTCTAGTAGGTACATCTGGGATAGTGTAGAAGAGAGACTAGATATAGTCGAGGATTCAGGAAATACAGAATGCCAGAGTCTCAGATAATAAATGACTAGAATTTTGGCATTAGGATGGAGAGCTAAGGAAGTGATAAAGTTATAATCATAGCAGTAGTATTAAAGATTAAATATGTGCAAAGATCATAGAGAAAATGCTGATTGGGACTCTGAGGCAGCTAGGTCAGAGAAAGTGAGAAAGAATAAAATCATTTTTTTTCTATTTACCTTTTGACCCCCTTCACCCATTTCTTTGGAGTCAAAGAAAGTCTTGAAGAATCTTTGAAGAAAATCCTTGCCTTACTTGATTTGATTACAGCAACACTTACTGGAACTCTACTATGTGTCACATTCTGTACTAGATGCTGAGGGGAGCTGATGAATAAGAGAATTCCTGTCCATAAGGGGCACACACAGCCTGATTGGAGAGACCCACATGTAAGTCAAAGACAATACTTTAGGATGTGTGTAATAAAAGAGGTATGTTCAAGGTGGGTACAGAGGTGACCTCAGACATCTGTAGGAGTGAGGGCTGAGGGAGGGAGAGCCATAAATCATCTGCGGGAAGGGAACCAAGCTGGTGAAATCACAAAGAGGGTGACGGTAGTGGAGCCCTGGGTAGAGCACTAAAGGAAAAAGCAGGTGTGGACAGGGAGAAGAGGGATCTAGAAGAACTGGGGAGAGCCATAAAAGCAGCCTTGCCGTAGGGAATTTGGAAACACCAGTGAACAATATCGAAGACGGACTAGTTATGAGGAAGTAGAATCTCAACCTACTAATGGGCAAGATGAAGAAACAAGAATTGCTTACAAATACACTGGCAGAGAGACAAAAGGGTTGATAAAAAAAACTCAGGTGATATGTATATAGACGATTTTGTCAGCTCGATTTAAGGGTAAAGGTATAGACCTTCTGGTAGGAGACGAAAAGGTATGTTCAACACAGGTAGGGAAAAAATTGAAGCTGGAAATAGGAAGAACCGGCTGTGATTAAAAACCATAAACCGCGAGGAGATGTTCAGCCTTAGTTCTCCCGGGTTGCCGAAAAAGAAGAAATAAGCTCCAGTTTTTCCTTTGCGGTAGCCGTGAGGCAGAGAGGAATCCGTCATCTGGCTACTACGGAATCAGGTGTAAATGGTTGTTCCTTCTGAGCTTAGTTAGAAGCGGTGGAGGAATTGTTACCCTGTTGCTAAGGGGAGAGGAAGGGGCTGTTCCCGGTTGCCATGGTGACAAGGTGAGAGCGTTCCCTCGGTACCACCATAAATTTATGAGGCGGTCTCGTCTCCTTGTTGCTATGGCAACGCAGAGGGACTGTTCTCGTCGCCCCCCGCGCCCCCCTCCCCCGCCGCCGTCGCTAAGACAAGGTGGAGGTTGGGGCTGTCCTTCCCTCGCCGCCCGGTTGCCTTGGAGACGGCGGGTGCCCTGGCCCCGCCCCACTCGGACTGACAGCGCTGGCCGCATCGCGCCTGCGCAGTGCTCTCTTCCCCCGCAGTCCCTGTGCGTTGAAGCCGGAGACCGCGGCGGCCTCGGCGAGGACCCTTCGCCCCGGAGCCGCCGGCCGCAGCCGCAGCCGCAGCCGCAGCCGCAGCGCCCCCGCCGCCCGTCGCCCGCCCCGCCGCCTCCACCGGAGCAGCCTCGCGCACTGTGAGTCCAGGCCGAGGCGACCGACGCCGTGGGGCTGAGTCAGCGGGAGGCCCGGGCCCGGGCTGGGGGAGGGGAACCGGGCTGCCCCCCTCGCCTCCCCACCCGCGCCGCCGCCCCCCAACCTCGCCTCACCCCCGCCGCCTCTCCCGCTCCATCGCTGTCTCCTGGCGTCCGCGGCGGCCGGCGGGCCTTCGAGCCACTCCCCCTCCCTGCCCTCCCTCCGGACCCACCTCGGGGGCTCCTTCCCCACTAGATGTGGCGCCGCCGCACCTCCACCCCGGGCCGGATCCCCCCGCATCGCCCCAAGCTGCCTCCGGGCCGCCCTCGTCGCTTCTCCGTACTCCTCCCGGGCCTGACACCTCCGGCGTCTCTGGTTTTCCCCCGTGATATGCCAGAAAAAGAGTGACAAGGGAGAGGGCGAGGGCAGACTTGGGGGAGGGGGGGCATTCGGCCTGCCCAAACCTCGGGGCCTCAGGTTCCTTACCCACATGCTTCTGCCCTGGCTGGTGTGAGGAAGCAGGTCTGGACAGTTCTGACTGGCTGCTAAGAGCTTGTGGGGCTTTCAGAATAGATTTTGCTGAGAAGGACTCAGCCGCATGATGATCAGCTACTGTTTAGTGAACACCCGCTAGTGCACGGTGGCCTTCCAGTGGGCTGGGCTATAGCCTTGGCTGGTGCCAGGAGAGGGACTAGAGGTAGTGGAGGGCGGGGGAAGGTTGCAGTGGGGAGCTGAAGTTCCTGTGCTTCCGGTGTGCTGTTGTGAATAAGCATCTTGGAGAACTCTGCAAGTGTGCCTTTTATTTTTATTTTTTTGCAGTACAACCCCGGTATAATGTGAGACCTGATATCATTCATAGCAAGTGCTTACACTGTTTCTGTGTTGAGGGCTTGTGGCCAGGACTTAATCTCTGGTACCTGTAAATTCCATGTAGTAACCAACTGGTGACAGTGAGATTTAACAGAACATGTGCAGAGTAGAGAAGAAGAACCCAGGTTTCTCCCTGCTGTAGGTCTGTGGCCTATACCCTCAGCCTCCTGCAGCTGTGAGTCTTTGTGGTGGCTGTCAACTGATAGGGGTTCTAGCATATTTGGACGAGTCCCTGGCTTATGTTTACTACCAATCCACCTGCCCACCCTGCATTCTCTTATCTTGGAGGATCCCAGATTGTTTTCATTTTCCAGCAGAAATTAAGCTGAAGTCAGAGTTGGTGCCCGCAGCCAGAAGCTCTCTTAATAAACGTGCCTCAACTTGAGGACTCCTAACTACTATGCATGTACCTCACTGCCAACTTCCTTTGATTCTTTTTTTTTTTCTTGGCTTCCAGATTCCAGTGTACTGTTAGCAAATATGTGTAAATATCAGCCAGTTAAACCCTACAAAAGACTTTGTATTTTTTTTTACTCCAGGCTGCCAAAGGAGTAGATAGTTTGCTTCTAAAAATCATGATGAAGGGTCCACTAAATTTGCAGTTTGGGGGATTGCAAACAGTGAGGAATAATGATTTTGCTCCTTGACTTTGCTCAATCATGGCCTATTGGCAGCCTTCTCAGAGCCACTCCCCACCCCCATGCCCATCAGATTAGTTTACAGTAGCAAAGACGGCTGTCGCCCTAGTTTTAAACATAGAGATGAAGTACAGGAGAACTACAGCCCCCATGCAGCAATGCAGTTTCTTCTGTTTCAAATGCCAGTCTGGGGTTTGGCGGGATGCACCTGCCTGTGGGACGATGGGAGCTGTGGGGCCTTACAGTTACATTCCTTCTGTGTGGTCCTCTCTGTTGCATAGCTCACCGAAATACCCGGGCAGGGCAGGAGCAGACAGCTGTGCCGGAGAGCTGCTCCTCCTGGGTTGAGTGTATTTTGGGAATCAGCAATATTACTGGGGTGGAGGGTTGTGAATTAAGAAGCAAGAAAATGTGTCAAGGCTAGATAGATGAAGAGGGTGTGAGTAAAATGTTCCCTTTCCAGTTTGCTCTGGGACAGAACATTTTCAGAGCATCACAGTGGTTTTTATATGGGTTAATTTGCCTTTGAAATCCATACCAGTGTTTTATGAGGTAATGATGGAATGCTTTTTAAATGGCTACTGTTGGGAAACACACTAATACCTGTGTCTTGCACATTGCCTGTATAGTTGTTACTGAATATAATTGTTAAGAACAGAGAGAGGGACTATTTGAATGAAGTTAGACCTAAATCTATGTAATCTATGTTGTGGTTTTGTAGCATTATATTCCATTTATTCTAAGACACACCAGCAATTTAGCAACAGTTTTTAGTAAAACAATTTAACACCAAATCAAAATATATACGTTGATTCTAAGGCACATCCTAATCTCAGGAACAGTAAAATAGCCAGGAAGTGGCAAGACTTGAAGGAGGGATTTGTGTGTTTTAGAACTGAGAAAGGGAAAAAAAAAACTGAGAAAGGGTGAAATATATGATATTTCTGGGTGTGTGATAATGTCATCACTGACTTACCTTCCTGAGAGTGCATGCATAGTGAGGACAGATTTCTTCCAAGTCCTCCCCCCAAGCCAGCCCACTTTATGGGGTTATGTGTATAAGATGATCAACTGCCATTAGCCACAGTAGTTGGCTATTGAACAGAGGAAAGTTCCTATGTGGGAATCCAACCCAAGACCTTATTATAGTACCTTCCAGAAGCTGAGCCAACTAGCTGGCAGCAAATGACTTATGAGCTATACGTGAATTTGGCTGAGTAACATCTTTCAGGAGCTAAACAGAAAAATACTATTTTTTCAAGCAGAATGCATCTTCCCTGATTTGTTTACAGACATATTTGTAAAGATCCTAAAGCACATGCCCAGCCCCAACTTCTACGATGTTAGTTGAGGGAGCTTCAGATGATATAGCTCAATGTTCTCATTTTCAGATTTTAGCATGAGACACCAAGAGTTAAGTGATTTGCCTAAAGTCACTCAACTAATGTAGAAAGTATGTGAAAACTACGTGAACTATGTACACCATACAAATGAATGTTGGTGGTTATTAGTGGCTGAGTCAGGATTAGAACCCAGATTTTTACACTAGAGCTAGTCTACGATACTACATTGTCCCATCCCTCATGTTTCATATTCCAGAGGGTTTTAATAAAAATAATTTAGTAGTCTGTAATTAGTCCTGTAGACAAGGATTTGTTTCATGTTGGAGATTTTGCAGAGCTAGGTCAAATCCAGTGTCACACTGTCTAACTAAATATTTATTCTTGCTACCTTAAAAATAATAATTTTGCCTCGCACACTCTCTGAATTGAGGAAGGTTTTCCTTTCAAAACTTTGCATCATCTGATATAAAGCAAATGTGAAGGTGGGTGCCTGTCGTCCTCTCAATTTGGCATCTGTGAGGCTGCTGCCTCCTGGGAGGCAGGAGACAGAGAACTGAGAGGGGACAAGAGGAGCAATAAACTGGATTATCTTCCAGCTCCCAGACTGGAACCTTCTGTAGTTCCCGGAAGCCCCAGGGAGATTTCTGATCCCTCTCCTGGAGAAAGTGAGACAGTCTGGCCTCTGGAAGCAGACAGACCTGAGTTCAAATGCTGGTCCTATCACCTCCTGGCCATGTGGCCTCAGTGGGGGTGGGATGGGGAGTGGGGCTGTGGAACCTCTGCATGTCAGTTGCTTCCCCACAAGCCTGGGATGATAACCATCTGTTTTGCAGGGTGATCATGAGGGTTAAATGAAAGAAAGTATATAGTGTGCCTGCTTAATAAGACATAGCAATCACTATTTTTATTGCTAGGGTATAACATTAAAAAAATGGCACACTTTTTTTTCATGACTGAAGTCCATCTTCAACCCTCAATTCAAGTAGCCCTCATCTCCCAGCAGCACTTATATCATGTTTGACGTGCACAGAGAGAAGAGTTGTCCCATGAATACCTGGTACTTGCAGTGTTATTCCAACTGCCTAAATAGGACTATATGAAATGCCCCTTTGTGTCCATGTATTCAGCTGACCTGGTTATCTGAAAGACTAGCAGGGCAGGAGCACTTGCCTAGGAAAGCACAGGCTTGGTGTGTTTGTATGTGTCATGGGGGCAGTCAGTCCTCCATTTGGGGAGGCCAGTCTGGAAAGCGAGTTTAATTTGAAATGAAAAAGCTTCTGAGCTGTTCCTTGTGACTAAAGCTCCTATGGCCTTTACTCACTTTCTTTACTGTTAGAGGTGTAGCTCTTATCTGTGACCTTGCTTGCATCAGTTTCTGCCTTTGTCCAGAAGATCTAGAGGACCAGGGAAAGGAGCTATCCATCTTAGGAAAGAAATCTCCTAAAAAAAAAAAAAGAAAGAAAGAAAGAAAAAAAGAAATCTCCTTTCTAGTGAGGAGAGGTAAAGGGAGATCATTTTGGATGGCAGCATTTCCAGGTGGGGTCAAGGCAGAGACTACCAAGTAATCCAGGAGCCAGGGCAAGCTGTTCAGATAGAACACAAATGAACTTAAATTCCTGTAAATTTCATTTGGGAATAAAATACCCAGATACAGGCATCTAAAACCTGAAAAGATAAACACAGTAGGTTTTACTTTTTGGGAGTAGAATCTAGGTGTGGAGGAGGGAAAGGGAGACTCAAAGGGGAAATTTTACTTTATATGCTTCTGAATGTGAATTGTTATAAGAAGCATGTATGTTTTTGTCATTTTGCATAGACCAGTAGAGTTAGCGGTGGCTGTTTTTCAGCGAGTACGTTTTGATAAAAGAAGCATTGCTTTTACTTAGAGCCTTCAGTGCACGGGGCAAATAGGGTTAGACGCCTTTGCTCCAGCAGGCTAACCCCATTCGCACCAAGCCAGCCTCATAAGCAAGGGCACAAAACTCCAAAGTGACTGCTTCCCTGGCAGCCCAGGATTGTCTCATTGACCTGCTACCTCCCCACTTCTTCCTCCTGTTTTCCTTCCCTTCTTAAGAACAGTCCCCTCCTGGGATCCCTGGGTGGCGCAGCGGCTTAGCGCCTGCCTTTGGCCCAGGGCGCGATCCTGGAGACCCGGGGTTGAATCCCACGTTGGGCTCCCAGTGCATGGAGCCTGCTTCTCCCTCTGCCAGTGTCTCTGCCTCTCTCTCTCTCTCTCTGTGGCTATCATGAATAAATAAAAATTTAAAAAAAGATGGAGTTTAAAAAAAAAAAACAGTCCCCTCCTCTTGCCCGATTGAAGTTATCATTACTATTCCAATATGCTAATTGCATTTTCAACTGTGGATAAAATGCCATCTGAATAGATGACCTTTATGAAAAACCCACACCCCTTACTTTACAGCAAGAAGGCTTAACGTTTAAAGGACCCCCAGCTTAAGTGCTGACACACTCTGTAGCACCAGCTGTGTTCTAGATCAACCTGGCTGATAGAGTACATCTTTCACACAGCGATTTATTAACTGCTTTTCCTAGAAGTTTCTGATAAACTCTGACAAAATAATTACATATTATTGAGCTTTAATCTCATGAGTTGGTCAGTTGTATTTCCTAGCCTGATGTCCTATTTATTATAGAAAGAAGACACACCTAGTATTTGGACACGTGCTTCGGCTTGTTTAACCAGGAATGAGGGTTATGCTGAGTAATCCACATTCCATCACCTAAACTTCCCTTTGGCCAAGAGTACAAATTTGTGACAGTTGGCCAAGGTTGGCGAGGAATCCTGTTGCCAAGGATGGTTTTTCCTCTGTGTTGAGTTGACCAGCCAACACTGGCCTAAGCCCTATATCCTTCTCACTAGCATTGTGGCCTCCCAGCTTTGTTAAACAGTCATGATGGAACACTAGCATTTGAGCTCTGGATGCTTCATTTGCCTGAAGTAAATAGGACTTGACCTTGACCTATCTAAGATGTTTCAATTCCAAGTAAAATTATTTTCTTTTCCTGAAACTATTTCCTATATATGGGAGATACATACCACTATGTGTTATGTTTAAAATAACTGAGCAAGAAGCATTGCTTCAAAGCTAACCAGTAATTTTGACAATGTATGTCAGAAGCCTTAAAAGGACACATATCCTTAGATCAGAAATTGTCATTCTAAGAATATTTAGAAAATCAAGAGTATATATAAAAATACTGTACAGGGATTTTTATTGATATAAGATTATTAATAATATCAAACAGTTAAAACAACCAAAGGATCAACAATTAGGGTTTGGTCAGGTTTACCCAGATAAAATACTGCACCTGTGTGTGCACACACACACAGAGAGACTATATGTACATTAAAAATCTGCTAGAAGACTATTTGTTGACACTAGAAACTTTTCATATAATGAGTGAAAAACCGATGCAAAATAGTATGTCAAGAATTATACCATTTTTTATAAAGAAAAATGTGGGAAAAGTACCAGAAGAGCATATGCCAAACCATAAGTGATCATCTTGAAGTAATGGGATTATAAATGAATGGGGTTTTTTTGGTAGTGCTCTTCACTATTTTCCCAATTTTTCTGTGTTAAGCAATTATAACTTTTATTATAAAACTTTTTAAAAATATTTTTATTTATTTGTTTCAGAGAGAGCGCGCGTGCAAGGGGGCAGGTGTAGGGGGAGGGACAGAGGATGAGGGAGAAGAAGGAAACCTGAGGGGGCTTGATGAGCCAAAGGCAGATGCTTAACTGACTGAACCACCCAGGAGCCCCTATTATAAAACTTTTAAACCAGTGGTTTATGGATTCCAGGTAGTAGAGTTATCGCTAAGGAAAATCACAGAATATTTAATTTATTTATTATTATCTTTCACTGTTGTCATGATTAGCGAAAAACACTTCTTGAAGCTGTTTCTTTAGATACTACTTTATCTCTTCTTTGACAGAGAACACGCCTAGAGTATTATTGTGTGGGTGTGTAACTTTAAAACATGGCCTAGAAATGCCCAAATCCATCATCTAGAGAAGTAATCTCTCTTGACTCAAATGAGATGTAAAAAAAAATTATGAAAAGAAAGTATCTTAAGATAGTCTTCTTTGCCTCTTACATTTTGCTGTTTAAATTTATCAGAAGGTTTCAGTAAAACACTGTATAGCAGGGTTTACTGTTTTGAGTGGGCTTTCTTCCCCTGTGTCTATTCAGACTTTCTGGATTCCCAGTTCCCCCGTGTCTTGGGGATCTTATGTGAGGCTTGCTCTCATGTTTTGGTGGTTGTATACCTATATGAAGACTGTGCTCAAGCCTGCTACAGGCTCCTTGCTCTCTTTGCCTTGGCCATATTCTGTTTAACCGTCAGCTCAGAGGTCCTTTTTCTTCCAAGGACAGAGAAGGTTGGGTGCCTGCTGGTAGCCACCTGATGGGCAGAAGCCCTCTGCAGGGACAAACTGGCAGGGCCCTCTTTGCTACACCAGGTTCACAGAACTCCTGGCTGTGAAGGGAGAGGTGGCCCAGCAGCTGTCCTCTTGCTTCATCTTTCCCATCCACACACCCATTGTATTGTACACCGCCTCCATGGCGCAGCCCAAAGGACCGATTCCTGCCCTCCACCAGTGGTGGTGTCTGCTCACGTCAGAGCACTGGGGATCCAGGTTTTAGAGTTGGGGGCCACGTGGCCTACACACCACTCAGCCTGGGCTGCCAGAAATGTTTGCTGAGCAGAATCTGCCTCTTCTTCCAGATGATTCCGACTACCCAAACACTTGTCCCAGATGGAGACAAGTGGAAGCCTTCCTAGCCACCTGGGATTATTAGTGAGCAAGTCTTTGGGTATGGCTAGCTGAAGTCGCTCCCCACTTGGTGAGAGTGATTGTCAGAGAGGCATTCATCACGCCTTGAGGGTGTGGTTGTCCTGGTCACCTTGTCATTTAAATGGGATTTCCTGATTGGTAGGAAATGAAATCTTAGCTGCTCTGAGTCAGCAAGATCATAGTTGAACTAACGTGTGGTGTGCCATGTGAAAGGGGCAGGCCTTGGACCACTGGATGAAATTAAATATCTCCTCCCATGTGAGGAGTGTTTCACTGAAGGCTTATCTCCCCTGGTGTAATATGCGCTGTGTAGCCAGACTTCTCTGCAGCACCAGACTCTTGGCAGACAGCCGCCACCCCCACCCCCTTCCCTGCGGATTATTGCCACTTATCAGGGACTCTGATTTAGTCTCTGATTTGTTCTGATTTTAGATGGGTAGAGTTCACAGCTGAAAGCTCTCCGTTTGGGCATCCTATTAACACCTTTAAGTGACAGGACCACTGCTAAGTACAGAGATGTGTTATGCTGGCCCCAAAATAGCAAGGTGCAGTGTTTTGAGACTTGATAAGACTTGTATTCCCCAGAAAGTACAGTTTCCAGGTTTATAAGTTATTCACATAAATTTATATGTTGTCTTCTCAAGGCTTTATTCTAAGTATTCTCTCAACAAATACTCCCCAGGTCCTCTCTGTTTTGTATTCTTAGTCACTATGGGATTTAAAAGAAATGAGATTTAACCCCTGTCTCCACGAGGAGATCGTAGTCTGGTTTGGAAGATAAGATGCATGTGTGGAATGACTGGTATATTTGACAACATCAGATGTCAGCAACATATCTGTGGTGCCTTGTTGTTGTACAATGTGGTCTTTGTCCTTAAGGAACTTGGCTAATATTCTGCTGAGAGGTGGACAAAAATGATACAAGTCACTACAATACAAGGAGATGGGAACTCCCTCAGTGATGGGAAGGGCTGCTTTGGCAACCCAGAAGGAAGAGTGACCCTGAGCCTGTGAGAACTGGGAGGGCTTCAGAGAGGGAGATGCACTGGGGCTGGCTGAGTAGGCAGATGCAGGACCTGTTCACCAGAGGACAGATGAGTAAGACAGTTCAGGTAAAAGAAATGAAAGAACAGTGCATTGTGTGTCATTAGTGCTATAGAGGCTAACTAAATTCAACAAGGATTCTGAGAGGAAAATAATCATTTTGAACTGGGGTAGTTATAAAAGACTCTGTAAAGGAAGCAGAGTCTGAGCCTGTCCTGAAGGTAAGCAGGCTTTCAGGAATCAGGACAGCAGAGAGGACTTTCCAAGAGGCAAGGCGTCTGCCAAGGAATGACCAGGAGTGAGTGTGATGGGGACCATAAGCAGGTCACCCTTACCATATTTAGGGTGTGGCAGTTTGGGACAATGTTGGTGACATTAGTCAGAAGTTAGGAAGTTGAAGAGACAGTTTGGAGAGAAGCTTCATTTCAGATGTGGAGAACTAGAGGTGACAACTGGAGGCCTCCCAGGTGGAGCTATTACATAGAACCAGAAGCCAAGGGTGAGGCTGAGATGGAACTATAGATGTGAGAGTCAGTGACACAGGAGGGATGGCTTCCCTGAAAGGGACTCTCTCCAGAGGTCTGGGGTACAGAGCACGAAGACCAGTGCTCCAGATAATAGGCTTCAAGAATTGTCCACAATTAGGAGAAAGGCAAAGAGATGTGGGAAGTTATGATGGTTTAGCAGCAAGGGAAGAGAAAAGAGAAGATGTCAAGAAGAGAGCTTCAGTGCTGCTGGCTTACCTAGACTCAAGGATCTATCCAGAAAAAAAATCATGATGATTGCTGAGGGTGTCTAGTAAAACACTAGAGATGGAAGCCAGGTTGGGTAGTGTGAAAGAGGGAATTGAGTAAAGAAAAAACAGAGGCAATGGATGGTCACCAGAAAGCAGCAACAGGAAAATGGAGAAAAGTCATTACCAGAAGAAGCAGCAAGATCATTTTTTTTATTATTGTAATTCTCTTCTTTATCAGCAATTGTATGTAAAAATTTAATGAGTGTGTGCTTTTCGTTTATATAATTTTTATGTATTAAAATGCACTTCATTTGCAGATTTCTCTGTTTCAGCATAATCCATGTATTTGTCACTTAAATATACCATTTCAGTACACACTTATCTTGATGAGTACTGAGTAATTACATGGAATTGTTGAATCACTATATTTTACACCTGAAACTAACATAACACTTTATGTTAACTACACTGGAATTAAAGTTAAAAAAATAAATAATATAATTAAAATTTAAAAAACAAATATCCCATTCCTTCTGTGGTGTTCCATTATATTGATAGCAAAATATGCTAAACCACCAATCTATTATTGGGCAATTGGGGTATTTCCAACATTTTACAAATTGTAAGTATAAATATTTCTGCTCTGAACATCACTGTACAAGTCACTATTATTCTTTTGTGGGTTATTTCTTCAGAGTATATCCCATAAAGTGGAATTACAGAGGCGAAGAGTACAAACAATGCTGGATTTTGTTTTGTTTTGTTTTGTTTTTCCCATTTGGCCCTTTCCCCCTCCCCTCTCCCTCTGGCAACCACCAGTTTGTTCTCTGTATTTGTAGGTCTTTTCTTGCAGGGTTTTTAAATTGATATATAATTGACTCATAACATTCTATTGGTTTCCAGTGTACAACATAGTGATTTGATATTTGTATGTATTGTGAAATGATCACCACAATAAGTCCAGTTAACATCCATCACCACACATATAATTACAAATTGTTTTTTGTTGTGATGAGAACTTTTAAGATTTGTTCTCTTAGCAACTTTCAAATATACAATGCAGTAGATGACAAAGTTACCACACTGTACATTATATCACCAGGACTGACTTCTTTTGTACTTTCTGACCTTCACTCATTTCTCCCACTCTCCATTCCCCATCTCTGGCACCCATCAGTCTGTTCTCTGTATCCATGAATTTGGTGTTTTTAGATTCCACACAGAAGTCTTTGTCTTTCTCTGTCTGACATATTTCATTTGGCATAATGCCCTCAAGTTCCATCCATGTTGTTGCAAATGGCAGGATCTCCTTTTTATGAATGAGTAATATTTGATTCTATATATTATCACATTTTCTTTATGCATTCATCCATCAGTGAATATTTAGGTTGCTTCTGTGTTGTTGTTGCTTTTATACTAGTCTTATTATGCATTGTTCTTCATGGTGATCCAGCCAACTTACAGTTAGAGTAAGAGTTTGCCATTGACTTAGAATGATTCCTGATAATAAGGAGATCTGAACATGTGTAATGGTACAAGGGAGAAGGAATTATTTGAGGAAAATAATTAGGATGCAAGAGAGAAAGGGAGAAAATGGGGGAAGATCTTGTGGACACCACTGTAGGGATCACTTTGCAGAGGAGGCATGGGCTGCCTTTGAGACTGGTAGGAGGAGAGAGTATGGCTCTTTCTACTAATGACTTGCAGGGGGAAGCCCAGGGGAGGTGACTGGAGTTCCTTCTAAGAAAAGACTTTTTTCTCAGTGAAATGGAGCCAAGGCCACATGCTGAGGTAGGGGATAAGGTCTTGAAGGTCTGAATTAAATGCTGTAAAAAATGAGCCTGAGCATATGAGAGATGAATAAATGTCTTGTTCAGGGCCAAGGGCTGACTTGGACCCAGGGATTCCTAATGGGCGGAGTCTCTGAAGTCTCTGAGTCTCTAGCCTGGGGAAGCAGCAGAGTGGCAAGCAGCAAGGGCCGGGGGCATGTTCAGCAAGGTTTCTGAGGAGGCAGGATTTAAGATGGCATTGAAGCAGCTGGCCCTAAGGTCAGAGGCAGAGGGAAGTGCTACAAATCTAAGAGAAATGCTGGTTGTCAGCAGAAGGAGGGGCAGAGTAATTACAGGTTCAAGTGAGAACAGAAAGCAGGTTTAGAGTATGAGAGATAAGTAGTAAGGAGGTTATTGACAGAAGATTTTAGTTTTAAAATTTGGAAGAGACTGCTTTTACTTTTAATTATTTACCTTTGTGTAATGTTTGCAGTGTTTTTGTGTGGGCATGTATTACTAGTAACATTTCTGAAAATATTTATTTATTTGAAAGAGAGAGAGCAAGAGTGAGCAAGGATGGGTCAGAGAGAGAGAGAGAGAGAGAGAGACTGTCCAGCAGACTCTGCACTGAGCAGGGAACCTGATGCAGGTATCAGTCTCATGACCCTTTAATCATGACCTGAGCCAAAACCAAGAGTTGGACACTTTGCTGACTGAGCCACTCAATGGCTGCATCAGTAACTTTTTTTGTTTTAACTAATTTAAAATCTCAGGAGTAGAGCTGTGCCTTCAGGGTATGGTTGGACTACTCTGAGATTGATGAAGGAGAAATGAAGATGGAGGAGGATCCCAGAGTCTGACTTGATAAGTGTTAAAACTGTGAGGTGTCTCTGCTTGTCAGTCAGGAGCTCCTGTGGTCACAGCTCGTCACTACTGAATAGCACTCAGCCACCAGCATGTAAACACCAACATGTCAGTAGTGTTTCAGACCTGAGGACATCAACCTTCCCTAGGCCTGGCAGCATTTTCAGTGTGATGTTGTGTAGTTCTAGCTGTTTCCAACCCTCTGACCAGGTGCCCTACAGAGCCCTTCCTGTCTGGCCTCTGTCAGTGAGGGCCCTTCCTTTAGGCAGATCCAGCTCCTTGCCAGGAACACAGTTTTGTGAATGGTGTGTGGCTTCCATGTCATCTTCACAGACCCCCTCCCTGGTTGCTTTCTGCAGTATACAAACCGTACATCTGTATACAGCAGCCCTGTTTCTCTTCTTGCCTGTTTTGAAAAAGGCCCTTCTCTCCTGACCCCTCTTTTTCTCATATTCTCCTGGATTGTCCACTTTGACCCTGACCCTGACTGACACCCATAACTGCAGCCTGTATTTTACTTGCTGGATTCACATTACCTTCAGGCTGCACAACCTAGCCATTTACACAGCTCACCGCACACAGCAGTCACAGGGGCTGATGGCAGGGAACTGAGCAAGGAGGGAACACACGTGGAAAGTCAGGTGTTGGCATCAACCCAGGGAGGTGGAAAAGCGGGGGGGGGGGGGGGGGGGGGCAGTGCTCTGTACTCTTTCCAGGGCCTTCAGCTAAGACTCAACTTTGCCTGGCCATTTTGTAAATGCCGTTTTGTTAAAGCCAGGACCGAGCAGGAGTATGGCTCCCTGCCAGTCCCCACCAGAAAGGGACCAACAGCTTGCCGTGCAGGCCTCAAGCCAGGTGGGGTAGGAACAAGTGTGCATGTAGAATTTAATGGGCTCTTTGTAAACACAGACTCCTGCCGACCCTCTTTTCTCTTTTCTCCTAGGCAGCCTAGTTGAGAATAATTAGTCCTTGGCCTATAATTATTAAATGAAAAGGAAGAGGACAACTGATCAGCTGCAGTACATGAGAGAGCCTTGAACCTAGAGTTAGGACACCTGGGTTTAGAGTTATGTGACCTCGAGCAAATCACATTTCTCCTGATCTCATTTCCTTTTCTGTAAAATGAGGGGTCTTTGCATATGCTGTTCCCTCTCCCCTGGAACATTCTTTCCTGGCCTTTTTGGGCTAACTCTCCTTAATCTCACATGTCTGGGCCTAAGTGTCACTCCCTAAGGGAAGTGTTTTCCTGACCTCCACCCCAGCTCCACTACAAGCTGGGGCCCCCATGCAGGCTTTTTCAAATTGTGGATCCCAAACTAATTGGTTGTGACATCAGTTTATTGGGTTGTAACCAGAATTTTGTAAATGAATAAGCCAGAAAATGTCAGACTGCATTGTTCATAGTAAGAGCAAGAATTGTTATTAACCATGTCTATATGCATATATATACTTCTTGGATTATAATATAAAATGTCTTTTTTACTAAAATGTTGAAAGCCATTGCTTTCAAAGCTCTCTAGTCTTGTATTTTTCCTCTACAGCACTTAATGTGATTATAATTATAGAGCTATTTGTATGATTATTATATTACTGTTTGTTCATTTCACTCAACAACAAGCTCTATGAGTCAAGGACCAAGACTGACTTACTCATTTCCATCAGACCCAGAAATAGTTGAGACTCAACAAGTAATCACTGAATGAGTGGCTTTCTGAGGTGTGTTTTGTGGCCAGCAGTTCTTAGTTCTACATAGTCATTCCTAGGAGCGAGTAGACAGTGACCAGAATGATAAACTAACAAACCCTCGCGTTCATCCCTAATGGACAAGAGGACCGGAAAGAGCAGGTCTCCGAGTGCTCCTCTCTAGGTTGGGAGTGAACTGGAAACCAAGAAGGCTCAAACCAGCTCCTCTCAAAGGGAAATAAGTAGCAGATACCACTACCATCACTCTCTTCAATATGACCTCACTTGGGCAGAGTTAACTTTCCAGTAAGGTAAAGACAGAGACATTTAGGGAGCAAAACCCACCACATAATTTGTGCTTACATAAAAAGAAAATTGACTGGTCTAGCACTTCCTCTCCCAAGGATGCATTTCTGGCTCTCCTGGGTGTGGGGTGACCGGACCCTGACCTAGGAGTCCAGTAGGTTCCAAGGGTAGGCTTCAGAAATCCTTTTCTCCCTGCAGCACCTCTACCCTACCCACCAACGCTTCCAGAGAACTGATCTACTTCCCAGGGCATCTTTCTGAAGCTAGGCAGTCTAACAGCAGGTAGACTGTGCTTTTCCTGATGCAACAGCCTCTGATTGTATCCCAAAGAGCCTCCAATGGCCAGGAAGCCTCCATTAGCAAGACCCAGCCAGGCACCGCTCTGCTCAGAGCTGTTCTGAGACATGCTAAAGGTCATAACTCAAGAGGACTTGTGACTCTTGAGGGTGCTAGGAACCCAGTGATAACACAGGCCCTGTGAGGAGTATTTAAGATGCTCCAGTTTGCCCCTTTATCTTTAAAGCTTATCATTGGAACTCAGATGGTCCTGCCATCATCTAGCTGTTTTGCGAAAATTATATTACTTGCTGCCTACGACAGATGATCTCTTTTGGTTGAGGACTGGAGATAGGGGGTGGGGGCAAGGGAATAACTAGTTGTTTTAGAACTCCCAGAACTGTTAGCTGAAACATCTTAATGTAGACATTGCATTCAGCTTGATTTTCTGGAAGTGGCAGCCCCTTCTAACTGCCTCTCCAAAGAGGCTGCCTGTCAGCTTCTCTCAGAAGCTTTCCCAGGTATCTGAGCTGCAGTTGGGTTGCTGAAGGCAGGAAGTCAGCTAAGAGAAACAACTGAGAAGCCTCTCACCCCCTGTCCCTTCCCCATAGGGATGCAGGGGCTTGGACAGGCATCTCTCTATGACTGCTGGCTCACCAGCTATTTCTCTGGAGGACGCTTTCAGGAATTTTAGATCGCTTGTCCCACTCTCACTCTCATAATCCATACATTCTCATTTGTATTTATGCATTAGCTTTTCCATTAATGAAAATAATTCTTCAAAATCACTATTAACTTGCCCTTATATTCAGAGAAACTTCTAAGAGTAATGTGTATTTAACTCATTTTAGTGTACAGTAGTCATCAAAAATGCCTTTTTTGAATAGCAAGTATAAGTCAAAATTGCCTTTAAAAGTATTTTAAAATTAAAGCATTATGGGGGCACCTGAGTAGCTCAGTTGGCTGAGCATCCAACTCTTAATCTTAGCTCAGGTCTTGATCTCAGGGTCATGATTCAAGCCCCACGTTGGGCTCATGCTGGGTGTGGAGCCTACTTTTTTTTTTTTAAAAAAAACTAAAGCATTACAGAAACACATTAAGAGAAAGTAGACATCTTCCATGACCTTGTCCCCAAAGAGAATCACTACCGCTATCTTGTTGAATATTCCAACTTTTTTTCTACACACATATTATTTCTTCTTAAAAACATGGGATCTTGCTATTTTTCATATACCAGAAAATTGGAAAAAATAGGAAAGAGCAATTGAAACTGAAAACCATTTATAATTCTTCTACTCAGGGATCCCTGGGTGGCTCAGCAGTTTGGCACCTACCTTCGGCCCAGGGTGTGATCCTGGAGACCCAGGATCAAGTCCCATGTTGGGCTCCCTGCATGGAGCCTGCTTCTCCCTCTGCCTGTGTCTCTGCCTCTCTCTATTTCTCTGTGTCTCACAAGTAAATAAATAAAATATTTTTTAAAATAATAATTCTTCCACTCAGATGGCAGTGGCATCACGGGGTGGCTTAGGCACTGCTGTTCTCCAAAAGCCACCCTGGGGAAACCTACAACCCCAATGTAAAGATGCACTGATTCTGCAAAGGCAGCTTTAAGACCCTCTTCTAGCTCTCCCTTCCCACCAGACCACCAGCCCTAAGCCACCCCCTACAGAAAACCTGGTGCTGTCACTAAAGTGACCGTATCATTGCCTTTTCTCCCAGTTTTTAACTAAATTAGAATCCTGTCCATTTGCAGTTTTTCTAGCAGTAGTTTTTAAATCCCAGTGCAGGACACACATGTAAAGCACTTCCCATTGCTTCAGATAGCATTACATTTGCTTTTGACCCTGTAACACTGTTTCTAAGACACTGACATAACATGTTGGGGAACTTTGTTTTGAACTCTCCCCTGGAAGACACCCTCACGTGCTAGTAGGGAAGTGGAAACATAGGGGCAATGACTAGTTTTTTATCAAAATAAATCTCTGGCTTAGCTCAACTTACTTATAGGTGTCTAAATGCCCGTATATCACTGGCTGAACTGCCTGCATTTGCTGAAATTTCTGGAAAGAAGTAGAAGGGACACATCTAAGTCCTGAATTCTTCCTTTCCCAGCCGGGATATCAGCTGCTTAGTACCATTTAGATTGATGTACTTCAGCCCTGAGACAGGTTGTTGAGACATGTGCCATTGAAACTCTTTTCCTCCCTTGGGGAAAGATCTTGGCCTTCCCCCAGTGAATCAGAATCCCACCTGTGCCATTCTTCCAGTTCATGACATGTTCTACAATATTCTCGTTCTCGATTCTCTTCTGTACATCTCATTTCTCCATATACAAACACAGGCAAGGAGAGTTCTGACTGTGGGTCTGAGTGGTGAAGCCATTCTCATAGAAGGAACTTGGCAGAAGTAGACTCTGGAGGCCCACTCCACCACCTCAGGTTTGGCCAGGACCAGTGCCAAGACCACTGAGCAATCAACATAACCCAGAGAAACCTCCAACAGTGAGAGAAAAGAGGGACTCACAGCTTAGAATGCAGGTGAGGGCAGATAGGATCAGCCTGTAGAACAAGTTCTTAAGGCTGCTGCAACAAATTTCCATGAACTTAGTGGCTTAGAACAGCTCAAATGTGTTGTATAGTTCTGGAGGTCAGAAGTCCAAAATCAGTGTCAGTGGCATAGTGGGCTGAATGGTGGCTCCCAAAAAGTCCTACTCTCCAGAACCTGTGAATGTTACCTTATATGATAAAAGAATGAATATCACCTTCTATGACAGAAGGTGTGATTAAAGAGATCTTGAAAGGAGTACTTTATCCTGGATTATCTGGGTGGGCCCTAAATGCAATCACATGTATCCTTATAAGAGGAAGGCAGAAGAAGTTTTGAGAGAGAAGAGGAGAAGATGGTGTGACTAGAGGCAGAGATTGGAATGATGTGGTCACAAGCCAAGGAATGCCTGGAGCCACCAGAAATTAGAAGAGGCAAAAACAAATTTCCCTCAAGAGCCTTTGGAGGGACTGCAGCATTACTGACACCTTGATTTTGGACTTCTGGCCTCCAGAACAGTGAGAAAATACATTTCTGTTGCTTTCAGCCACTCAGTTTGTGGTAATTTTTACAGAAGCTATAGGAAACTACTATGGTAGGCTAAAATCAAGGGGGCAGTCCAGGTGGCTCAGCGGTTTAGCGCCACCTTCAGCCCAGGGCGTGATCCTGGATCAAGTCCCACGTCAGGCTCCCTGCATGGAGCCTGCTTCTCCCTCTGCCTGTGTCTCTGCCTCTCTCTCTCTGTCTCTGTCTCTGTCTCTCTCTCTCTGTCTCTCATGAATAAATAAAATCAAGGTGTGTTCTGTCTGGAGGCTCTAGGAGAAAATTTATTTCCTCGCCTTTTCCAGCTTCTAGAAGCTGCCTGCACATCTTGACTTATGGCCCTGCATCCCTCTGACGTCCACTGCCATCATCATATCTTCTCTCTACCCTTCCCACTCCCCTGTTATAAAGACCCTTTTTTATTTTATTAGGCCCACCTATAATCCAAAATAATCTCCCCATCACAAAACCCTTAATTACATCTGCAAAGCGCTTTTGCCACTTAAGGTAACCTCTTCCCAGGTTCTAGAGTTTAGGACATGGACATCTTTGAGGGCCTACCACAGTCTACATAATCCTAAAGGGTGTGAATAGGAATGGTGGATCTATTCACCACATCCCCATGTGTTCAAATTGGATGAACTCATTCAAGTGAGAAAGTATCCAAGGAAAGCTTCTTTGAGCAGAGGTAAGAAATATGGAATGCATCGCCCCCCCCCCCCATAGGTTCTTCTAGGCAGAAATCGTAGAAGGGCTGAGGTCAACTGTAGGAAAAAGAAGGGGATATGGGGGATCCCTGTGTGGCTCAGAGGTTTGGTGCCTGCCTTTGGCCCAAGGCGTGATCCTGGAGTCCCAGGATCGAGTCCCACATCGGGCTTCCTGCATGGAGCCTGCTTCTCCCTCTGCCTGTGTCTCTGCCTCTCTCTTCGCTCTCTCTGAATAAATAAATAAATAAATCTTTAAAAAAAAAAAAGATCTTATTTATTCATTCATGAGAGACACACAGAGAGGCAGAGACACAGGAAGAGGGAGAAGCAGGCTCCATGCAGGGAGCCTGATGTGGGAATCGATCCTGGGTCTCCAGGATCACATCCCGGGCTGCAGGCAGTGCTAAACCGCTGCACCACCGGGACTGCCTGAATAAATAAAATCTTAAAAAAAAAAAAAAAAAAGAAGGGGGTATGGATGTGAGCTAGGCAATATGAATTTCTCCCTTTAAGCTTTCAAGGTGATGATGATGTGTGTTGGGGAGTGGTCTTCTATAGCACCCACCTTTGGTGCTTAGCAGGCAGACTAAGCTGAATGGGCCTATAGGGCATTTCATGTAGCCATCAGCTTGTGGAGACACAGCACCCTGAAAATGAGCCAAAGAATGAGTCACAAGAAGTGTACATGGTACTTGGATTAGAAGTAATGGGGCAAGGTCATTGTAGTGGGAGAGTTACAGGGCATGTGAGAAATATATGGGTCTGTCATAAAACATGGAAGCATTTCATGCAGGGTGTTGGTCAGAAGGGAGAGTGAGATGAAGAGCCACTGTTTGGAACATGTCTCCATCCACAGGCAAGAATTCAGGAGAGAACAGTTCAGCAGTTATTCTTGAAGGCCGATGGAGTGACTTGAGGCAGTTTGAATCTACATCAAGACCATCACGAGCAGAGCTGCATTCTGCTTCTGCCTCTCTCTAGCTCTGAGAAAGAATACTTTCTTCCTAAGAAGTAAATAAAACTTCCTACTTGGAAAGGATGAGAAGGCATTAATTATTAATGTTCATTTTCATATTTACAGATGAAAGGCATGCCAACTTCAAAGAAGTAGTCGGGACTGAGGAAGAAAATTAATTCTCAGCATTAAAATTATCTACTAGAAAACACTTGTGACTATTTTGAAAGTTTTTCATGATTGAACATAAAGTTGGAGAATTTTTAAGAAGATTTTATTTATTTATTCATGAGAGACTCAGAGAGAGAGAGGCAGAGACACAGGCAGAGGGAGAAGCAGGCTCTCTACAGGGAGCCCGATGTGGGACTTGATCCCAGGACCCTGGGATCATGCCCTGAGCTGAAGGCAGACACTCAACCACTGAGCCACCCAGGCATCCCAAGTTAGAGAATTTTTTTTAAAAATTTGACAACCAATTAAGAGACCAAGGGAGAGTCTCTTAAGACAGAAATGTTTGTGTTCCTAACCACTCAAACTCATTTCTAGGACAAGGCATTAGACAGAGGTGCCCTGCATACTTGCAAAACATGATGAGAAATTATGGTGAATGCCTTGGAACCTTGCCAAATAATTAGTGGCTTAAGTCTGCTTCAGCTCCTCTTTTTATAACTCAGAGGTCTGAGACTCCAATTAATGAATTTCACTTTAGAAAACAGTAGCCTGTTGATTACTTGCTCTAGTTTAGAACATAAAGCTCAAGGCAGGGGACAAAAAGAGCCCATCATCCTGGAGCATCTCTCTGTAATCAACCCTACTCCCACCTTGTGGGCAGGTGGGCCAGCTGGAGGCTGGATTCTAATGACTGAGGCCATTGTTATGTGGTGTGTCTTTTGGCCCACTGGTCTGAGCAGCTACAGTGATGGGGCAGCAGTGTCTTTCATAGGACCTTTCAAGCATCCTGACTTGATGGAAAGGGAGGCTTCTCCTGGATGATTCTTTAATACAAGGACTTCCAGTGTCTCAGCATTCTGGGATGCTGTGAGGTAATATATGTCCCAGTCTCTAGCTCTTTCTAAAACTTTGTATATGTGATCTTCAAGAAAGGACATTGTGTTCATTAAGCTTCTTTTTATATGTTGGCAAAAGAAACCAATTAGCTAAGTGGGCATTAATAGCTGTGACCCTTCACTGAAATTTTTTTCAGCATCCATATAGAAGTCAGCATATTTACATTTGTTTCCAAAGTTGCTTCATTCCATCACACCATTCTAGAATCCAACCAGAAAAAAGACTGAAGCTTTTGGAGATGAGGGTAAACTGCAGTGTAAAAATTTATGCTTTCCCATGACTCAGCTTAATGCTGGTCAGGCCACTGATAGTTCACAGTGACAAAGCAGTGCTGCCTCAGAACTGGTAAATGGAAAAATCTTGCATGTGTTCTCTAGAGCAGAGTGGTCTCTAGTGTTGTCCTGCCACTGACCCATAAGGAAAGCCTATGAAAAATGCAGGCTTCTGAGCCATAGCCCACACCTGTCTCTCTCAGGGGATGGACTCAAGAATTTGCGTCAGTAATAGACCAGTCAGATGATTCCTCTGCACTGTAAAATTGTAAAGCAGAGAACCTCTGCTTTAGAGAGTTTTCCTTCTTGAGGCATGGGGGGGGGGTCAATCTTGGTTTTCAGGGCTACAAAGCCAAATGTGACCCTGGCACTCCTTAGCAGAATAACCCTACTCTTTTTTTTCCATCTCGTTGTACCTAGGGAAGAGTTGTGCTCTAGCTCAGCACCACCACATACGGTGAAGTCTCAGGTTTATTATTCATTCTTGCTGTGTGCCAGGCAGACAGCTTCACCTCTTTAACTTTTTTTTATAAACAATTCTGTAATTACAGCATCCTTGTCTCCCAAACTGACACAGAAATGAAGCCTTGAAATGCAACTATCTTTGTCTTTTTCATTGTTTGATGGCATTTGAAAGCTTTTCTTAACACCCTTAGAAGAAAAACCTATGTGGAATTTCTGATGACTGTTTTACAGCACATCAAGAAACATCCACTAAGGGATCCCTGGGTGGCGCAGCGGTTTGGCGCCTGCCTTTGGCCCAGGGCGCGATCCTGGAGACCCGGGATCGAATCCCACATCGGGCTCCCAGTGCATGGAGCCTGCTTCTCCCTCTGCCTGTGTCTCTGCCTCTCTCTCTCTCTCTCTCTGTGACTATCATAAATAAATAAAAACTAAAAAAAAAAAAAAAAAACATCCACTAAGCTCAAGAGCCCCTGGGCAGCCCCTGCTTGGTTGTGGTCAAGGAGCTGGGCTATGAGCTGGGTACTGTGTAGGATGCTTTTCATACATCACCTAGATTAATGAGAAAAGTGATCCAGGGTCTGCATAATTCAATGGAAAAGGCAGTAATATCATGAACAGAATGAGAGGAGACAGGTTTGAATTCTGTTCTCAGCTTCAGTTTTGACTCAACATGGTAGGAGTACCCCCAGTGCCTCTGCTTATCCTACTATAAAATGAGGTTATTACCAGTTCCCATTGTCCAATCATGGAGTTAGCATTGGGAATACTTTGAACTCTCAAATGAAAGAGGATATAAAACTACAAAGTAAAGAGTTGGTGTAGGAGAAGATGCTACAAGACTAAGAATGAAATGGCTAAGTGAAAGAACAATATAAGGATATCAGGATCTTCTACTCTGCTACTGTGGGGACTTTCTGGGCCTCCAGTTGTCTTCCTTGCCTTATGAGGGATGAGGTGAATACACACTCATAGAGGGAAAGGCAGTCTAGTGTAGTGGGTAAGAACAAAGACTTTAGGGATATCAACCTACTGAATCACAATCTCAAGGTAGGGGATGGAGCAGCTACAGTTTTAAGAAATTCCCGAGGCAATCCTGATGCACACCAAAGTCTGAGGGACAACATGTCCTCACCAGACTACTGGCGGTCTCCAAAGAGACTGTGTATTTCCAACTTCTCTTATATGCTCAGGCTGTCCAGACACCCTGAACCACTTTTTATCTATCACAAGCATTTTTTTCTTGGCTTTGCTTACTGCTAAATGAACTCCAACTCCTCCTTCAAGGCCCCAATTATAAATCACCTTTTGTCCAAAACTTTCCCTAACCTTTTCAAAGAAATTAACTATTCCTGAATACAAAAGAGTAGGCAACCATCAAGGAGAATGAGGTGAATCTCTGTACACTGCATAGAAAAGTAACCATGGTATTTTTAGAGGAAAAAAAATCACAATATTTTAATAATATTTTATTTAAACAATAGAATAAATATGTATGTTTATGGTTTGAATATGTATATTAAAAGGTCTGAAGAGGGATCCCTGGGTGGCTCAGTGGTTTAGCGCCTGCCTTCAGCCCAGGGTGTGATCCTTGAGTCCCGGATCGAGTCCCACATCAGGCTCCCTGCATGAGGCCTGCTTCTTCCTCTGCCTGTGTCTCTGCCTCTCTCTCTCTCTCTGTGTGCATCTGTCATGAATAAATAAATAAATAAAATCTTAAAAAAAAAAAAGACAAAAGGTCTGAAGAATACATATACTTGATATCAGGAAGCTCTACTTTTAAATTTTATACCCATCCATGTTATTTGAGTTTGAATATCACTTCTTTAATGTTTCAAATTCAATAACAATTGAAGTAATTACCAAGAGAATAATTGCTCAAATAATTACTAGGGAAGAATTGATTGATGTTATAGCTCTTGTATATGACATTATCATTGTGTGTATCTTTCTCTATAGTTTAGCTGTGAGGTCCTTGATAGCAGGGGACTCATCTGCCTATCACCAGTGCCCAGCAGTGTCCCTGCTACTCAATGCAGGCATGGTGCATACTTACTGAATTTAAGAGATCTAAAAACAGAATCTAGGGAAGCTTAGTTGATCAACCTCAGAGATGGTCAAGTCTGCAGCTGAGGCTCAGCCTATCAGTTGGCATGTCTAGTCCTAGTAGAAGGACAATAGCAAAATGGAAGTGATAATGGTGGTTGAACCAATACTGCCTACAGCCTTGATCACTATAAATATAAAGAGCTTGACAGTGGTGGTAGGGAGAAGAGGACTTTGGACATGGTAATTGGCTACAAAAGGTCTGTGGGTGGGGATTCTTCGGTGGCTCAGTGGTTTAGTGCCTGCCTTTGGCCCAGGGTGTGATCCTGGAGTCCCAGGATCAAGTCCCATGTCGGGCTGTCTGCATGGAGCCTGCTTCTCTCTCTGCCTGTGTCTCTGCCTCTCTCTTTTAGTGTCTCTCATGAATAAATAAATAAAATCTTAAAAAAAAAAAAAAAGGTCTGTGGGTCACGGCTATTCACTTCATTAAAAGTCACTACTCCATACTTATGATCCATGTCCGCTAGTTCCAAAGCAACCTCTACTGTTTTTTAAAACAATAAAACTCCCCATTCACCCTGTAGAACCTACAGAAGTAAAAGAAATGGGTTAATTTTTACACATTGTCCTCAGTATCTCCTTTCTACCTCTGTCCCTTCAGAATCCTGCAATAATGAGATTGCCTAAACAATCTCCCTGGGAGGCCTTGGCAACTTCTAGGCGTCCACTCCCTGTCTTATACTTCTAGATCAGATTCTTAAACTTTAAATTAGGCCAAATGTAGACAGGTAACAACTGTGTCCATATTTTCTCCATTCCACCAGAATTAGTGGGCATTCTTCCCTTCCCTCCCTCATTGAAACAACTCACTATCATAAGCCATGCTGGTCTTTAACCTTGACCTTCTTAGGCTATACTTGTGAGAATTGGTTCCTCGTCCTTCACTACCACCACCATCCCACACACATCCTTCCTTTCTGCCAACTTCCTATGAGAAAGTGGATATGAGTAATTGTTTAATCTCAATATTTTGAGAAATCAAAAACCTATTCCTCCTATAATTAAGGGAGAATAAATGAGATATGTTTGTATTTATCACATTTGTATCTAAAGTTATAGAAATTTACTTTTTTAAAAAGATTTTATTTATTTATTCATGAGAGACACACGCAGAGAGAGAGGCAGAGACACAGGCAGAGGGAGAAGAAGGCTCCATGCAGGGAGCCCGACTCAGAACTCGATCCTGGGTCTCTAGGATCAGGCCCTGGGCTGAAGGCAGTGCTAAACCACTGAGCCACCCGGGCTGCACAGCAATTCACTGTTTTTATCAAAAAATATGATTTTAAGGTCATGTAGGGGAAACAGGACACTATTTTCACAAAGTAATATTTTCAGATTCTTTTTTTTTAATGTGAACCTTTTCTATGAGTTGGGGATGGGTTGTTTGAGGGAAAAAGAGGACAGGTCATCTCACAGACATTAAGCACCTACTTTGAACCATGCTTTGGAACTGAAAATACAAATATGAGACGCTGCCTCTGCCACTGAATTTATGTTAATACATTCTGCTGTAATTACTCAGTGCATGTGGGTGTGAGTCCCTGGCTAGTGAGATGGCCAAGTTGAGGACCAGCTGGTGAGCCCTCTGCTCCCTTCTCAGCCTTACTAACTCTGTTTGCTGAATTTAGAAGATAAGGCAGTTCCTGTCCTTTATCCTACTTCTCTAGGCCCAGCTTGGTCCTGGCCACTAGTCAGGTTCATAAGTTCATGTCTAGCAGGAAAGCCAGGACTATAATGGACATCTTGAGAACCATGCTCTTATGACTAGGAGATGGGCTTCCCCCAAAAGACAGAGACTTATTGGGAGCATTGACTTTAAGGAACCCTCCCAGGATACCCCCAGGATTTGGCTGGAGCCCTAATCTTTGTGGGTGGGAGCTGTCCAACATTTCAGCATACTTTGGCATCTGCCCACTTTGAAAGAAATATAATAATGATCTGGCTGTTTGGCTGTTTTATTGTGTGCCTGTTCTAAAGGAACTAACACAGTTCAGGATCTAGCCTTTCAGGTATTTTTTTATTATTATAGTCACAGAGAGAGAGAGAGAGAGAGAGAGAGAGAGAGAGAGAGAGAGAGGCAGAGACACAGGCAGAGGGAGAAGCAGGCTCCATGCACCGGGAGCCTGACGTGGGATTCGATCCCGGGTCTCCAGGATCGCGCCCTGGGCCAAAGGCAGGCGCCAAACTGCTGCGCCACCCAGGGATCCCCTTTCAGGTATTTTTTTAAGAGTTTATTTTTAAGTTATCTCTACACCCAACGTGGGGCTCAAATTTACAATCCCAAGATCAAGAGTCTCACGCTCCACCACGCTCCACCAACTGAGCCAGCCAGACCCTCTCAGGTCTTTAGATCTATTTTTTTATTCTTTTCTTTTTTAAAAAGAATAAAATAAAAATATTTTATTTATTTATTTGACAGAGAACAAGAGAGCACAAACAGGGGGAGCAGTAGAGGGAGAGGCAGCTCTCCACTGAGCCTGATGTAGGGCTTAATCCCAGGATCCTGGGATCATGACCTGAGCTGAAGGCAGATGCTTAGCAGACTGAGCCACCCAGGTGCCCCTAGATGTGATACTTTAATGATCAGTTCTCCTTAAGATCACTGATCCTTGAAAAAAAAATGCGCATTTTGCTCAGGCATATTTGTACCAGAAAGTGAATTTAATATAGGAAGGAATATACTTCTTTCCTGTCATGGTGACTTGACAATCAGAAAGGTAATCAAAGCTTGCTTTGTGAACATGAAATCAGAACAAGTAGAATTGGAAAATGTTAAGAAATGATGTATCATCCACACTATGGTCAAGCTTGATTAATTCTCCTCTCTCCACTAGAAGACACGCTGTCCTAGTGATCAGAATACCAATGTTAACTAAACAGAGTGCCACTTTATTGGACAATGTTAAAACTGCACTAAAATAGTTTTACTTTCTTTTTTTCTTTTCTTTTCTTTTTTTTTTTTTTTTTAAGATTTTATTTAGGGCAGCCCAGGTGTTTCAGCGGTTTAGCGCCACCTTTAGTCCAGGCCGTGATCCTGGAGACCTGGTATCAAGTCTCACATCAGGCTTCCTGCATGGAGCCTGCTAGTCCCCTGCCTGGGTCTCTGCCTCTCTCTCTCTCTCTCTCTGCGTTTCTCATGAATTCATGAGGGACGCAGAGAGAGAGAGAGAGGCAGAGACCCAGGCGAAGGGACTAGCAGGCTCCCTGCCAGAAGCCCGACGCAGGACTCAATCCCTGGACCCTGGGATCACTCCCTGAGCTGAAGGCAGATGCTCAACCACTGAGCCACCAGGCATCCCTCTTAAAAAAAAAAAAAAAGATTTTATTTATTTATTTATTTGTGAGAGAGGGAGAAAGCAAGTAGGGGGAGGGGAAGAGGGAAAAGCAGGCTCCCCACTGAGCACCCCAGGACCCCAAGATCATGACCCAAGCCAAAGGCAGCCACTTAACCAACTGAGCCACCCAGGCACCCCTAGTTTTACTTTCTAGCCATCATTTTTTCTAGATTCCATAATAACCAACCCTGATGTTTATAATTGCTTTTACAACCAGATTCTACAGCATGCCATATGACAGTTTTCCAACTTTGTATTTTATCTTTGCATTGATAAAAGTACTGCCTGGTGACATCTTAAGAGAGACATAAGGAAAGATATTAATCTTTTTACAATATCTCCAAGTCACACTATTCCTCTTGATAAGTATCCTATCTATAGCATGTAAATACTTGCTAGCAAGGATCAGCAGACATTTTTTGTGCAAGGGCCAAATAGTAAATATTTTACACTTTGCAAACCATACAATCTCAGTCAAAATTACTCAACTCTGCTGTTGTAATATGAAAGCAGCCATAGATAATAATCAGTGAATGAACATGGCTGCATTCCAGTGAAACTTTACTTACAAAGAATGAGGGGGCTCTAACTCGTGATTGCTGATCCCTGCTTATTAGTCACAATCACAGAGCAGGCTGTTTCTTGTCCTTTCTTGACTTGCTTTGGTCCTCTTTTGTCATTAATATGATGCTTAAGTCTTCAAAAGTTGTTTGTTTCACTCTCCCTAAGAGGACCAGGAATCTTTAGAGAAATGGCTTCTTTCAAGTCTGAGGCAGAGAAAGTACAAGTTGAGCCTGGAACATCTTATACCTCCAGAAAGTAAAGAACTTCAAGAATGATGAGAATGTGTGAAAAATACATGGGAAACGGCTCCCGATGACCAAAACCAGGACAATTTGAGCTTCAAAACAAATGAGAGTAATGTATTATAACCCATTGAATAAAATAATCTGAGTTTTTACTGATTGAAAGAAATAAATGAAAAAATTAATGGGGTAGGAAGGGAAAGCTCTTCCTTAATGATAGGGTTAGGAGAAAAAAGTGTTTCTCAAACAGGTTAGAGAGTAATCAGAGCCACTTGGGCAGGGGTGCCGGGTGGTGGCTCAGTTGGCTAAGCAGTTAAGTGTCTGCCTTTGACTCAGGTCATGATCCCAGGGTCCTGGGATTGAGCCCCACATCAGGCTTCCTGCTCATTGGGAAACCTGCTTCTCCCTCTCCCTTTGCCTGCAGCTCCCCCTGCTTGTGTTCTCTCTCTCTCTCTCTCTCTGCCAAATAAATAATAAATAAAATCTTAAAAAAAAAATTGGTGAGCTTTTCCACATACCTGCATCTTTTTTAAGAGGTGTGTGTGTGTGTGTGTGTGTGTGTGTGTGTGTGTGTACATGTATCTGTGTATGTTAGAAAAGCTCCCCTGGAGACACTGCTAGGCCTTCCCTGTTTGGGGACCACTGATATGTGGGCCACTGAAGATAATGAAAAGACAGCAGATGGGAGTGTTGTATCTTGAGCCTGCTTGGCCCAATCATGCCGCTTCTCACCTCTATTCCTTCTATTTTCCTTATCTGTGTTTGGTCCTCTTGGAACTTAGTAGATCTAAAAGGAGGAGCTCCTGCCTCTAGGGTCTTTGGGCAGCCATAAGAAACAGACAGGACATTAAAGGACAGGAGTTTCCTTAACTAGCAGAGACTGCCCCCTGCAGTGTTTCCTTTTTAAGCTCTTGAAAGGAATAGCAAAATACCTGGAGGAAAAGTATCTAATGAAGAATTAATTCTTACTTTCCAGGGAATTTTCAGGAGATAAAAGACAAGCCTGTTAACAGACAAATTAAAGTCAAGTTACAAAGTGAGCATTTAAAACAGTCTTACTGACGGGATGAGCACTGGGTGTTTTTCTGTATGTTGGTAAATTGAACACCAATAAAAATTAATTAAAAAATAAAAAATAAAATAAAACAGTCTTACTCTATTTTGAACAAGTGTAAATATGTAGGACCAAAGATCTATAATACGTAATATGTGATCCCTGGCTTCGAGGCATGTATCTGCTTGGGAGTATGTTGGGGAAAAAAAATTAAATGACAATTTAAAGAATTGGTAACTTAAATATTGTGCAGCAGGCTACATATATACTTAATCACCAAATGAACTATGTACACTCCTAAAATTCACTTAATATAGAGGAGTAAGAGATTGCCAAGGGCTAGGGAGGACATACAAAACAGTAATAGAATCAGCATCTAATGGAAGAGACCTGAAGAGGTCACCTAAAAACAGAAGCTCACCTAGTTCAGCGTTCAGGCTGGTTCTTGACATTACTAGAACATCCCCATTGGGTGTTGCTCAGCTTAAAAACTTGCCATGATGGGACCTCACCCCTTCCTAGAATAGGCTTGCTGCCTTTAACTAGGCATGCTGGGAAGTTTTTCTTCAGTGGATCAAAATATGTCTTTCTGTACCTTCAACACTTTGATCATAGTTTTACCCCTTGTGCCACAGAGAAGTCTAATTCTTACTCTTCCACTCTTAGCCCTTTAAGTAATTAAGGATAGTTCTCAGGTCACATTGAATTTTTCTTCCATCTCTAAGCTAAACCCCCAGTTTCTCCAGCAGATCCTCTCAGGACCTAGTAGGAGTATATTCATTACATTCACCATCATGATCACTTTGTTATTCTTGAAGTATGCTGCCCATAAACTGAATTCAGTATTTCAAGGGGGAATATTATCACCCTCCTCATCCTAGAAGGACTTTATAATCCATTATCAGGCTTAAACCAGTTCTAACCAACTGTGTTACTTTGGGCAGGTTACTTAATCTCTCTGAGCCCCAGTTCTGTTCTGCTAACATTTGAAAGCATATCATGTGCTGGGCACCATACTAAACATTGAGGATGCAAAGACTTAAAGCCAGCCCTCAAGAAGCTCATAGAAAAGTAGAAGAAATAAATGTAGTAAGTACTGTCTGCATAAGCTATATGCCCACACAGTATTACAGAAATACTTAGAAGGCCAACCTAACCCAGCCCAGTAGAAAGAGGTAGGAATTAAGGAAAACTTTCCAGGTGAGTTGACACTTGAGATGAATCTTGAGATTAGTTGGCATTTTTCAGATAAAGATTAGTGTCAAGGAAGTGCAGGCATTTCCAAAGAAGAAAAGTATGAATAAAAATCTCCCAAGTTTTGGTGCCTGGGTGGCTCACTGATTGAGCCTCTGCCTTTGGTTCAGGTCATGATCCCAGGGTTCTGGGATCGAGTCCTGCGTCAGGCTTCCCACAGGGAGCCTGCTTCTCCCTCTGCCTATGTCTCTGCTTCTCTGTGTGTCTCTCATGAATGGATAAATAAAATCTTCAAAAAAAAAATCTCCCAAGTTTGAGTCTGCTGGTATGGTGTCTTATAGCTGGAACATGAGGTTGGAAGGGGGTGAGGCAATGGGAAGTGAGGCTGGAAAGGCAGGCAGGTGCCAGTCACAGGAAGTTTAATGAGGGGCAGTGGAAGACACTGAAACAGGGGTTGGTTTATCAGTAGTCTGTAAAGAAGTAGACATAAAGCCTGTAAAATGGGGCCAGTGAGACCTCCCCAAGTTGTGAAGAGCAGATGAGGTCAATAAAATGCACAGGAGGGGCAGGTGCATGCCAGGGGCTCAGTCAGTGGTGGCCCCTTCCCCAGCCTCTGTCAGCTCCACAAAGATAACTCATGTGAAGCTCCTATCCATCTAAAAGCCTTCTGTACTTTGCATACTCCATTGCAAATCCTTATGTCTTCTGCCACATGTCTTCCTTCCATTTGGTTTTTAAGATCCAAGTGCAGAACCTCATGTGTATTTCTTTTTAATGGTTTAGCCTCTTGCCATAACCTGTCACAGCAGTTTGGGATCCTGACTCCATCAGCCAGCCATTTTTCCAACCTACTAATCTTTCTACCAATCCTCAGTTATTGATTCATAAAAATAAAGGTTTCACAAGACCTTAATTTTTGAGATGCAAGTAACACATTTCCACTCATTTATATGGATGGCTGATTTTACACATAAGTGTGTGTGTCTGCATCATATCCAAATAATAAAACATGTACTTCACAGTATCAGACAAATGTTCACCAGAAGTATACTGTGACCAAAGCACAGGTACAGGGCTGTGGAGGCCTATCATGTTCCTGTTATGCCATGGCCAGAGGAGACAGGAGGAGGAATGGAAAAAGGAACGAGGGAAGAAGAAAGAGGAGGGAGAAGAGTGAAAGATTTTAAAGCAGTGAGGGAAGAGAGGAAGGACAAAGTATAAAGATGAAGTACAAAGAAAAATACCTAACCCTTTGTTGTACTTTGTAATGTATGAAGTGCTTTCAGATAGGTTATCTTAATTGATTCTGCAAAGAAGCTTATGAGAAAGCAAAAAATGAGAGACAGAGGGGAGATGGGAAGCAAGGCCCACAGTGGAGAGGAGAGATGAGCTCAGAGCCCCTCATGGCCTTCTGGGCATCCCAGAGGATGCGCCCTGCCTGGTGAGAAGCTAGCGCAGACCTTTTAAAACCAGACAAACTAGCATGAAGGTATTGAACCACCACTTCAAAGAAGTCTGAACCGCCCAGACGAAAAGCAACAGAAACCTTTAAGTGGTTATTTTGGCAACTTTTGTCAAGAACTTTTGACTGCCTGACCACAGCTTTCCTCCATACTTCTCTCCCCTGTTTTTTAAAAATATTTTTTTTAAATTTTTATTTATTTATGATAGGCACACAGTGAGAGAGAGAGAGACAGAGACACAGGCAGAGGGAGAAGCAGGCTCCATGCACCGGGAGCCCGACGTGGGATTCGATCCCGGGTCTCCAGGATCGCGCCCTGGGCCAAAGGCAGGCGCTAAACCACTGCGCCACCCAGGGATCCCTTTAAAAATATTTTTTTTGAGTTTTTTCCTTGTCACAAAAGCCATATACGTTCATTGTAAAATAATTTAGGAAGTCCAGATAAACCTGAAGAAGAAAATAAAAATCCCCTATGACCTTACTGTCAGGTAAAAACCACAATGGTTATTTTCTTTTAAGATTTTATATATTTATGGGGGGGGGGGAGAGAGAGAGAGAGAGAAACATAAGGGGGGAGGGGCAGAAGGAGAAGCAGGCTCCCTGCCTACCAGGGAGCCAGATGAGACTCAATCCCAGGACTCTGGGATCATGAGCTGAGCCAAAGGCAGATGCTTAACTGACTGAGCCACCCAGGCGCTGCACAATGGTTGTTTTAGAACATATCCTCACATTATTCTTCTAAGCCTATTGGTATATTTCTGCTCCATAAAACCGCCCACTTAATATATTGTAAACATCTTTCCATGTTTTTATCAGTTGGGATATGTTTTGATACAAGTAAACTCGGAGGACAACTAGCACTGTTGATTAACAGCACAAACCCCAATCCAAACTAACAGTGGCTTAAACAAATAATAGGGGCATTTTTCTCACATGACAGGAGTCTGAAAGTGGAGGTACAGGCTGGTAGAATGGTTCAAGGACATCATCAAGGACACTCCACCTCCTTAGCCTGTCGAGTGTTACCTCATGTTTCAAGGTGGCTGAGCTGTAAGAGAAGCTGGGAAGCAAATATTTCATGTTTCTCATCCCTCTGTTGGACAAGAGTGCAGGGAATAGTTGCTGAGTTAGCCAGCCAGCGGTGCCAGAGTCATTACATATTCTCCTGCAGCATGCTCTCTTAAGCAGCTACGTTACGTAGTTTAGATGTACGATGATTTATTTAACTGTTCATTATTGTTGATCATTTCGGATGTTCCCAGTTTTTCATTATAAATATGCTTATATCTAAAGTTTTACATGTACCCATAATTACTGCTTTAGTACAAAAGTCCTAGAAGTTGAAATAAGGTCAAAGAATATACAAAATGTAAAGGCTTTTAATATCTTTTTTTAAATGAAATTGCCCTCCAGAAAGACTACTAAATTACACTCTTACCACCCGTGTCTAAAAGAGTACATTTCCCTGGACTCTCAACAATGGGTTTCTGTTTGTTCATCATCAAGCTATTATCCTATGACCATTGTGTGGATTTAACTTTGAGCTAGCCCTGACCAGATTCTGAAGTGCCCAGCAGCCTATGGGGGCCCAGAGCAGGGACCCTGAGAGCTTTAGCCAGCTCCCCATCCTTCTCCATTGCTGCCTGGACATGTGGGTTTGCAAGGTGTCCTGCACTCCCAGGCTTCCAGTGCAGGCCCTCATCTTGATAGGCATTGCCAGGGACTCGTGATGTCTCTGGTGAGCATATACCTCACTCATCTGTCTCTTTTTTGAAAGTCCTTTCTGCTACTATGAAGTCATCATCTGGTCCCAACTTAGTCCTAAGTCAACACCATCCTGGCTTACTTGGAATTGAGGTGCACCTGGTATCTGGCCTCTTTTTAAACAGCCCTCCTATATCCTCACACGTCACTCTTACCTGATGTACCTCAAGTAGGGTAGCCTCACAGGCCTACTTCATAATCTGGAACTGAGAGAAGGTTGAGAATACAGTATCAGTAGGTTCAGGAGGCATTTTCATCATATTAAGCTGCTTTTGTGACAAGCTGCAACTTTCTAGGGAGGTGGTCAAAAGAGTAAATTATCTGAGACATCATTACCCTTTGAAACAGTTTTTGACTAGTCAGCAGTTGGCTACTATGAACAGTCCTACTCATTAAACAAGGAGCTATCCATGTATGAGAGAAGAATCATCTGGCCTGATCATCTCTGTACAGAGTAGATGCTTCAATATTCATGTGTATAGACATATGTTCACATGTGGATAAATGACCAAATGATGAATCCAAGCAACCCTCATGCTCAGTGCAGGAACATCTCAGTACCACACTATGACTCCTCTAAAATAAAAAAAAGAAAATGCCAGAATTCTGGTTCCAGAAAGGAAATGATAAGGATTCTATTTTGGTGGTCCTAGGACCTTACCCTGACCTTTGGAGAGGTGACACCTAAAATGTGAGAAGCACTATCTGAAGGAAACAGTTATCTGAGAGCCTTCCATATAGCGCACAGTTCGGAGCTACTGTCAGTTATTACCACCACAAGAGAAAAGAAAGGAAAAGAAACTAAAATTTATGAAGCACCTATTATTACAAATCCAGCTAAAGCCAGGATCATGATACCCGGGCCAGTCACTGCTAAAGGCCCCTCCCTTTTCCTGATTACAGAATGCTGCCTCATAAGATACCTACTATAATATAGATCCCACTCACAACTTACTCTATCTAATAGTAGAAAAGTCTCTAATCTCCTCTCCCTACCAAATTCCATTGTTACTGGCTCTATGTCAAAGACTTAAAAATTCTGTCAGAATTGCATTACCAACCTCTCACCAATAGCTCTAACTATAAAAGTTCTGTGTGAGTGCCCCACATAGGTTAGCCTCAATCTTCATGATAAGGCAGCAACATAACTACGTAAAAATCATTGGTAAATTTAAACATTATTCCTATTTCATGCCAGCCACTTACACTTCTTCCATGAATTGTCTGTTCGGAGCATTGTGTTTTGGGTGCCCATAAGCCATACACATAGTGATGTCCAAAAGGCATTTCTATTTCATAAGAAGAAACAGAGGCCTAGAGACGCCAACCTTTGCCCAGAGCCCAGAAGATTATGAAAGGCAGGGCTGTAGCTAGGTTCTTTGGAGTCTTTTGATGTATACATGCTGCCTGACTACATGTGGCTAAACATGCCAATATATTTCTTAGGAAATACACCATAAGGCTACCTAGTTTGGTGGTGCAGTTAAAGTGTGCTTTCTTAATTCTCTATTTCTCCCACTTTTGCAGAATCTTAGGAAACCCTAAGTCATTTCCCCTTTCTTAACCTCTTTCCCCAAAGTATGAGGCAAAAATATGAGGGGCACATATATTAGGTAATATCTAGCTTTCTCTTGGTTCCCTGGTGATATGCATTTTCTCTCATTGTTACCAAACTTCCACTTTTTCCAAATCAAAATACATTTTAGCATAAGTGCAGTATAGCAACAAAATTTTCTTTCATTTTATAATTTCCTTAAGTGAATCTTCAAAACCTTCATATAAGGACATAGTCTAATATCTCATGCTCAGAATAAATTACATGGAATATCAGGCATTTACTAAAAAAGTAACTATGTCTGGGGCCAGGAAAAATGCATTCCAGGACCCTAGATCTTCAGTAAAGGTGTGAATAATGAGAATTTACTATCAAAAATCTCCAGATGTTTGTTAAACCACATGGATGACTTATGGGTTCCTCAAACTTTACAGCCCAAAGAGTTCACAGACAAATACTTTTATGTGGGTAATAAATGTAGAAATAATGTTCTCCTTCAATAGTAAAGCAATGCTTTTTAAAAGAACAAAAAAAAAGTTTTTTATTAGATCAACACATTTTTTTTTTAGATCAACACATTTTAAAAAATAATAATATTCCATGTTGGTGACAGTGTATTGAAATGAGTTCTCAAGCTACTGGAAGAAAAATCAAAGGTAACCATCTTTTTGGAAAGCTGTTAGGCTTTAAAAGATGCCACTCCCCTTGACATAGTAATTCCCTCCCCACAGGATAGTATTACATTTAGACAAAACTAGATTGTTCACAGATATGAATTCTAGCCCTATCTCATTATCAGAAATGTTCACCTACTGAAGATTGATTTAATAAAGCATGGAATATTATGCCCCATTAATGATGACGTTTTGTAATACCCTTCGGTATTCTTCACAGTATTCGTGTATGGTCTCACTTCATCCTCAAACCTGCTCCTCTGTACTTCTCTTAATCCTTCCAGTGCTGCAGCAAGAAACTGTGGGGTTCTCCTTGACCTCTCTCTTTCACATCCCACAGCTGGCCTGCAGCAGTTTGTCAGTTCCACCTTCAGTAAGATTTGCCCTACTTTCCAGGCCTCTTGTAAAGCATGAACTGAAAAGGTTTGAGGAGAAAAGAAAGCAACCCTGATTTCCCTTGAGTAGTTAGGGTTTTAGTTCTTAAATCGAGGCTCAGTTTTTCTCCTTCTTGAATTATCTAACGATCTCTTTTTCCTACCACAGAAACCATTCGCCTCATTGAAAACATGACATCTAGAAATAGGGTAGCAGGATTCAAAGTATTACCACAATGAATAGAAAAATCTGTAAGGGAGAAAATAATAAGATTTCACTAGTGGTAAGCCTACTTACTGAGAAATGTGGTGTATTTTTAGTGAACTACAAATACTGTACACCGTGAAGGGCCATCAGATATAAAGGAGGCCCTAGAACCAAGTGTGCAGAAACCTCCACTAGCCTAGATGCTGGGCTGTTGCCCTTAGGACAGGTGAGTAGGCTTTGCCACAGGAGAAGAGACACGGCAGTAGACTGTTGATGTCTGATGATTCCCATGAGGTTGAGTCATAACACCAAAGGTTTGTCGAGACCTCACATGTACAAATAGGTAGAGAAGGTTATGATAATTAGGTAAGCCCAGAGTGGGAAGATGTTGAAGGGCTAATTTAATCCACAAAAGGCCTCTTCATGTTTAGATTCCTAAGGAAGAGAACTGCATACTGAGAACTTGGTTATAAATGTGATGATTTAGAAATGTTGGAAAGTTGTGGCTGGCCTATAGTCTGTCGAAAGTATAGAATTTACCTCCTTGGGATAAATCATGTCCTGGGCAATGAACTTTACTTTAGCCAAATTGTAACTTCTCTTTGAAAACATTGTGCCCTTTCTGAAAGAAGACAGGAATCAGTAGATCCCTGGAATCAGTCTTAGAGTTTAGGTGTCTTTAGAGCACAACACAAGGTCATCCACATAAACAATCATGTGGAACTTTAAGGTCCTTGAGTTTGTGGTTGAGGATCTGTGAAAAGTAGGTGCTACCTCAGAAAATCTTTAGAGCATAACAGTCCAGGTATATTGTTGATTTTTCCAGAAGAAGGCAAGCAAATGTTGACTCTTTCAGTCTAAAGGAACACTAAAGAAAGCAGAACATATATCTGCAACTGTAATATATACAGCTTTGTGAGGCACTAAAGATAAAAGAGTATTTGGTTCTGGGGGCACCTGGGGGCTCAGTCGGTTAAGCATCCCACTCTTGATTTCAGCTCAGGTCATGATCTCAGGTCCTGAGATTGAGCCTACATCAGGCTCTGCACTCAGCATAGAGTCTGCTTGTCCCTCTCCCTCTGCTCCTCCCTCCACACACACACTCTCTCTGTCTCTCTCTCTCTGTGTCTCTCTCACAAATAAATAAAATCTTTAAAAAGAGAGTATTTGGTTCGGGTCAGGGAATAACTATTCTGTTTATGGCCCAGTAAATCCATATCCTCACCCACTGAGTTTTTTGACTGAAGCATAGGAGTGTTACAAGAACTGCTCAAGGTCTGATGAGTCCTTTCTGTATTATGCTTTTAACTATTTTAGTCCTCCTTTAGCTTTAAGAAGGTATTGTGCAAGTTTGGGTAGAACTTCAGACAGGGCATTCTGGACCTTAATGGATTCAGCCCCAATAATCCTGCAAACAATTGAATGTTTGAAACTTTGTCCCCTTTTTGTTCTAAAGCACTCTCAACTTTGTTCATATCGAAGGTTCCCCAGATTGACCACTATAATGCTAAATTATCCTTGATAAAATTGTACCATAATGAAATAAGTTCACAAATTTGGGTTACAGAATGCATGTAAGAAGCAAGAAATTGGCCTACAGGGGCAGACTTGGCTTTAGATCGAGCAAACCCATAGTTTGGGAAACAGTCAGTCCAAAGAGTTTGCTTGTACACCTGTGTCTCAGTCTCTTCCTCGAACCTAATGCCCGGGCCTCCCGGCTACAAATCCCAACCAGCTTTGTGGTTCCAGAGGACAGAAAAACAGAGAGAGAGAGCTCTCCCAGAGCCAGACCTTCATAGACAAAGCAAGAAAAGACTGATGAAAGTTCTCATAGGGTTTTTTGTAATCACCAAAAACTGGAAATACCCAGATATCCTTCAATGGGTGAATGGATAAACTGTGGTATATCCATATTTGTACCATTGCTTGGAAAATACTACTCAGCAGCAAAAAAGGACTCTTGATCCATGCAGCAACTTGGATAGAACCCAAAGGCATCATGCTGAGGGGGAGAAAAACTCATCTCAAAAGATTACTATATAATTCTATTTATATAGCATTCTTAAAATTATAGCAATAGAAAACAGATCTATGCTTGCCAGGGTTTGGAGTTGGGGACCAAGTGTGGCAACAGAGAGGCCACACAGGGGAGTTTCCCCGAAGTTATAGAACAATTTTGCATCCTAGTAGGGTTGTAATTACATGAATCTACACATGTGGTGAAATTTCACAGACTGTACACCAAAAAAAAAAAAAAGTGCATGTAAAAACTGATTAAATAATGGGGGAATCCCTGGGTGGCTCAGTGGTTTAGCCTGGGCCTGCATTTGGCCCAGGACATGATCTTGGAGTCCCGGGATCAAGTCCCACATCGGGCTCCCTGCATGGAGCCTGCTTCTCTCTCTGCCTGTGTCTCTGCCTCTCTCTCTGTGTCTCTCATGAATAAATAAATAAATCCAAATAACATCTGTAGCTTAGTTAATAATGTACCAATGTCAACTTCCCAGCCTTCACAATTATTATGTAAGATGTTATTGGGGAAGCTGGATATGGATACATGGGAATTCTTTGTCCTATTTTGCAATTGTGAGTCTAAAATTATTTCAAAATAGTTTCCAAAAATTTACAGGGCACTGATTTCTGCAAACAGCACTTGGGGATCTCTTCAGTTTTTACTGAGAAAATTATATAAAATAAAGCCTCAAAAATTATAAATTTAATGCAGTTTCTAATCACTGTAATTTCATTTACTGTAATTTTGATTGGGAAATTACACTCAGTTTTTTAACTATAGTATTGTTATAAATATTTTTGTATTGTTACAAATATATTATATCCAGGAGGGGGAAAAAATCCCTTGCTGGGTTTCCCCCAGGATGAAATACCCCCTCTAAACCTCTTTACAGAGCTCCTGGTGTGTAACTTCTGTCTACCTTTTTAACCTTATCTCCTGCTCCCAGCATGCATTCTGGGGTGAACTATTTGTAATTTTCTCTCTCTTCCCAGTCCATTCTTCTCTCCTCTTAACTCTCTGTTTGATTACCTTCTCCTTCAAGACCCACATCAAACTATGCTTCCTCTACAAAGCCTTCCCTGGCCCAGGAAGCAGGATTGCTCCAACAGCATGCCTTCCTTCGTGTGGGTTGTAGCATAATGTAAAGCCCTTTGGTTATTTGTTCACTGGCCTAGCTCGGACCCTGGTCCGTGAACACCCAGAGCTGGTCCCATTCCTTCCTATAGGCCCTGCACCTGGGTTTAGTACTAGAACATACACTCCATAAATGGCGATAAGCAAGGGAGTGAATCAGAGGCTCTGGAAAGTCCTTAGTAATAAATTTTGTGCATTCCATCCTGCCTCAATAGAGTGCTTTTCAACAAGATTTTCAACGAAACTAAAGATCAAAGGGGGTTCTGAATTAGCTACAGTTAAACGGAATGGCAAATGAATACTTAAAATATTTTCCAAACGTTCAATTCGGTTAAGACTTTATTATTATATTTAAATTTTTTCCCATTCTTTCTTTTCATTCATGACACAGTGTTGTAAGAAGCTTTAGAAAGACCGTGAAGGGGGCAGCCCCAGTGGCGCAGCAGTTTAGTGCCGCCTGCAGCCCGGGGCATGATCCTGGAGACCCTGGATCGGTCCCACGTCTGGCTCTCTGCGTGGGGCCTGCTTCTCCCTCTGCCTGTGTCTCTGCCTCTTTCTCTCTCTCTGCATCTCTATGAATAAATAAATAAAATCTTTAAAAAAAAGAAAAGAAAAGAAAAAGACCGTGAGGAAAAAAAAAAGAAAGACCGTGAGGTTGTGCTTGTGAGCCTCCTTGGACAGCTACCATCTAGGACTTAAGAACAGGATATGGTTTCTGAAGTAGGATGGGCAGGTTGGCGAAGATGAAGAGCACAAGTCTATGTTAAATCTTATATATACCATTTCCAGCTTTCACTAAGAGCAGCACAGTGTCCCCGCCTTGCAGGCAAGTCACTTGCTACTCCACCCCACTTGCTGTGGCAGCAGACACAAATGCCCTGGATGATAGACTCCTGATTTTTCCCGCTCAGCATCCTCATGGGCAAATAACCTGGGACTCCGTAACTGTCTTCAGGTGTAACTTCTGTTTCCAGCTTCCAGCAAGATGATTCAGACTTTCGTCATGTCTTCTTGCACAATCTAATGACCATTTCTCCATCAGAGGTCTGGAAACTTCATTAAACAGGGCAGATAACCCTTCCTTGAAACCAGTCCCACCCTTGGCTCCTGACACATCACCTATGTCTCCTATCTCCTCTCTTGATCACATCCCCTAAGATTCCTCTAAGATTCAATCACTGGTCTTCGGCCCATTTTAAAAAATAAAAGTAACAACAAACTTACTTCTCACGGCTCTAATTTCCCATTTTCTCTTCACTTCTTTTTGATATTGTGTCATCTTTAAAGGCCCAAGTTAGGTGCCACCCTCCCCCAGAAATCATCTGACTGGGCCCACACTCATCCTTTGCACTCTCTTGGAGCATTTAACCGCCAAATGTACTTTCACAGTTGAGCACTTCATATGTTTTGGTTTGTGGGATCTCTTATTGTTTTATGAATTACTCTTACTTTTTCAGTCAAACAAAGGCTCCTTAAGGACAAGATCCTTGTCTTTATTTTTTTTTTTAATTTTTATTTATTTATGATAGGAACACAGTGAGAGAGAGAGAGGCAGAGACACAGGCAGAGGGAGAAGCAGGCTCCATGCACCGGGAGCCTGATGTGGGATTCGATCCCGGATCTCCAGGATCGCGCCCTGGGCCAAAGGCAGGCGCCAAACCGCTGCGCCACCCAGGGATCCCAGATCCTTGTCTTTAAATGATCCTGTGCCCTTATGGTGCCTCACACAGTGTTTAGCACCATATGTCAGCAGGCTGTAAATCCTTGGTGACTGAAACTAAGACAGTGTTGCTGGGGCATGTGGAAGGCTCAATGGTTGAGTGTCTGCCTTTGGATCAGGCCGTGGTCCTGGAGTCCTGGGATCGAGTCCCACACTGGGTTCCCCACAGGGAGCCTGCTTCTCTCTCCGCCTTTGTCTCTGCCTCTCTTTCTATGTCTCTCATGAATAAATAAATAAAATCTTTAAAAAGACAGTGTTGCAGTAGCTTGGAAAAAGAAACACAAAGAAGAAATTTCTTTTCCCTTCTTTCAATGCTCAGGGGCCCAAATCGGAGCAAGGTGTCGCACACTGGGGCTGTGCAAGATCAAATAGCTTTTCCTGCCAGTGTGGTGGCATAGTCAGAGCATAGGCTTTAGGTAGGCTCATGCTCTGGTCTTGCCAGTGCTTGAGCTTGAGCTTGAGCAAGTCACTTGAACCCAGAGCCTTTATTTCCTCATATTCAAAATTGAGAGAATTACTAAGGCTTTTTGGAGATGAAGGCTATAATCCATAAGAGTGTCATTTGTGGTGGGAATTTCAGGAACCTTGGTAGACCAGGGTTTGAAAGCTGTTTGAAAGAAGGCAGGCCTTCTCGTAACTCTCTAGTGCATATCCCACTGAGAGGCCCATTGTCTCCTATAGGACAGGCAGCTAGAGTCTAGGGGACCTGAAGAGTGATGGTCTGCATGAGAAAACAGAAAACCCAACACCGACGCATGTCAAGTTTGTTGTAGACTTTCTGGTGGCAAGGCTAGAGGATGAAATGAGCAGTCTGTCAAAAAGGCAAGGAAGTGAAGCTGGAAGATTCTGAGAGGGATTGGCTGCGGGGCAGGAGGAGGTATGAGAGCAGAGGAGGGCTGAGCTTGGGATTGAGGCAAAGTAGCTAAAAACTGGTCAGATCCATTTGTTCCAGAGGTAGGGAGAACATGCCACTTGGCCAATGACAAGGGCAAGCCACACAGCCTAAAGAAGGAAGATAAAATGACATGGCTTATATGTGTCCTCTGTGTCCTCTGAGACACAGACCTGCTTTTGAAGCATGAAGGATCATTAAGGAAACATCAGGCACACGAGGGCTGCAGAAACAAATGTTCTCCCCTTAACACATTACAGCAGCCTCTGCAGCCCTGCTCCCTGTTCTGTCCTCAGGCTAGCCACTGAGGGGCCAGCAGTCCACCCCTCCAGAGTAGGCCAGGGAGAGGGAGGCTGAACAGCAGCTACGAGGCATATGACAGCATTACCCAGACCAGCCTGGAGAAGCCTCTTTAAGAGTTGAGATCATTGTTCAGTACAATGTGTCCTAGTAGCTGGTACCTCAGCAGGGTTCAGGACCTCAGAGAATAGCCACATGACCTAAAAGTATTATAAGAACAGAACCCTGGAAAAGCTCCAGTCCCTACCAGAACCAACACCATCCAGATCTCTGGCCCAATGTGCTGGAGTGGGCATGAGCTCGTCCCCACCAGCCCTGGAACTATGCCACCTACACCCTCTTTACCTTTGACTAATTCAGCTTTGAGAGGCTGAGCCTCCCTATGAGTCAGGTCCTTGTCCCCCGCCCCCCCCCATGAGAGAAGGTGATTGGCTGGGTCTGCCAGGGCTTTGTGACCCGCCTGCAGAGCCCCTCCACCCCCTCAGAACCCTCCATGCTTGCCTGCATGTATTGCCTCCATGCAACCCCAGAATAACCTGGATGTGTGACCCAGGGGGACAAGGGGTAGCGATTTTGCAGATTTTTCCAGACAGATGACTTCAGCCCCCCTGGGCCTGGGCAGGAAGGGTTAGCCCAGTGACAATGGGCATAGCCCCACATCAGGAGCGGGAAACGTTTTGGCAGACTCCTCAGAGTTGTCCTCTGATCTCACAGCATCTGTTCCAGTTCTCCTGGCCGGTAGGATGGCATCTACAAAGCCCAATAGATGGGAAATCCAGAGCTGGGGAGGGATTGTGGTCAGAGGCCCAGCTGCGGGAAGCCCAGATGGCTGTCCCCAGACAGAAAGGGGAACATTCTGTGGTCTGTCCCCCATCCTGGACTTGCCTTTCTTGGGCTCGGAGATCTGAAGCTGGATATGTGTTGGGTACCTGCCTTCTCAAACCCCCTTGGATTCTCACTGTCTGCTCCAGTGACACTGAAAACGTATGATATGCTAGGCTCTGCACAGCACTTGGTATCTGTGGTTCACTTAATCCTCATAAAGGCTCTATGAAGTGGGAACTGTCCCCATTTTATAGATGAGGAAACTGAGGCCTGAAGCCAAGCTGCTAGGAGATGTTAGGGCCAGGATTTGAATCCAATTGTGCTGACTGGAGATCAGTATTCTTAACATAGCACCTTTTTAGAGGCTGCTGAAGACATGCCCAGTACCCTGCAGAAGTGGAAGACCTGGTAGTCTTTCATAGCCGTGCTGGACAGAGGGCAGAGTCCTGGGAACTGCAGGGAGTTCTCCTAGGGACCAAAGAACTGGAGACCCCTTAATTATCTTTAAGATATACTTGTGGAAGATAGATTCCCACTGAAGACCTGAAAACAAAAAGCCAAAATCAGATTTAGGCTCATGATACCATTATTAAATACTGGAATTTGTGTGAGCTTTCAGAGTTATACAGACTTATTTATGATTTAAGAATATAAATCCCTAGACTTAATGTAGTCCTAGGTATCTGGGAAGGAAGTGGATGGTTTCTAGAAACTCTTCTGACCATGAGATATTAAGATTTAGTCTTGACCACTTTCAAGGCCTTAGGCAACAGAATGACAGCAACTCTGCCTCTCCTGATGAGAACTATAACCACCTTTCCCATAGCCAGTAAATGCACCCTGAACCTTATGGTCCTAGCACAGGAAGAGATTTAGCAAAATCACCAGATTACACCTCCTCAACTTGTCTATCCCATGACTCCAAACCTGGTAGCCCGAGTCAAGGTTCTGAAGAGCAGGCTTTTCCCAAGGCCACATTCTCAGTCTGATCCTGGAACAGGATCTTCAGCTGACTCAGGTGTCACTCCAAGTGACATGCCACAAATCCAGTCAGGGACTGTTTCTCTTGAGGGTTTCTATGTGCCAAAGATGATGGTAGGAACAAAGGGATAGGAAAGACCCCGCTATGGTAGCTTCTGGAACAGGGGCTGACCCCTTGTGTGGTTGCCTACCATTGTCTCAGAAGAGGGAAAGCAACCCTTGGTAATGGGTGTGTTAACTTAAAGAGTTTTCTCAGACTGTTTCTCTGCTATAATTGAAGGCAGTTGGGCTATGTAGGGCTGGATGCTTGGGTAAATGCTTTATATATCTTTGTCCCCAGAAGCTGGTCCACTTTGCGTCTAGGTCTGAGTTAACACCCGGTACAAAAAGTCATCAGAAGTTGGATCAGTTGATGAGTTTAATGTGTGGTTTTGAGGAATAGGGAGGGTAGTATAGTTCAGTCCAGATTCTTAGACCTAACGTTCCAGGCCATTCCATCTGGTCCAGCTCTTATAGGATGTCCAGGTCAGGACTAAGCACCCCCTGTGCCCTGATACCATGAACTTTTGACAAAAACAGGCTTCCTCTTTGGAGGGCCACATCAAAGGTAGGGGCTCTTTTTCTAAATTGATCTAGGGAGAGATTTGGGGACCAGGGAAATGTTTAAGAGAAGGCTTTGTTCAGGACCTGGGTGCCACCTGCTGGCCATAATTTAGTTGTATTTACAGAGCCAAATCTAGGAAAGGATAATGAAATCTTGCTCAGTAGGTTAAGTGTCTGCCTGCCCTCAACTCAGGTCTTAATCCCAGGGTCCTGGAATGGAACCCCTCATTGGGCTCCTCAGTGAGGAGCCTGCTTCTCCCACTCCCCCTGCTTGTGTACTCTCACTCTTTCTCTGTCAAATAGATAAATCTTGCTTTTCAAAAAAAAAAAAAAAAAAAAAAAGATGAGATAAGGGAGCCAGAAGATTGTTTCTTTGTGTCTCACTAGCAAGTGTGACAGAAAATCTTTGCAGCGACCCGTGGGTGCCTTAGAGGAGTCCTCCTGAGCTAAAATGGACCCAACCAAGGCAGAGAGTAGCCAGTCCTGAGTGGAGATAATGGCTCTGTTCCTAATATCAGCCTGCCACCCATACTCACCCTACCCTCCCACCTCACTCCACCCCATCCTCACCCATTTTCCAAAAAGCCCAATAAGAGGTAACAACATGATTGTTGTCCTGAAAGGAGACATTCTTTCCCCAACTTCCTTCTTATATGCCCTGTTGCCACTTTGGGGAACCCTAGATTCAGAGTGATCAAAGGTGTGGAAAATGCCCCCCATCGTGAGGCACAGACAGAACTGGGAATTTCCAGCCCATCTGAGAAGACTTTGGCATTTTTAAAATACCTGTGTAGCTCCTGGTGACTCTTAGAACCGTGATGGCAAGGTCTTTAGTTGTATTCTGGAAGGAAAACCGGAAATTTTTCCTATGCATCAAGGAAGAAGATGGCTAACACTTCCCCCCCAGGGAGGTAGTAAAACATGTCAACATCCCAGCCTATGCCACTGCAGTGTAGGCCAGTCAGTCCCAGGCACCCACCTATGTCAGGTGAGGACGGTATTCTAATACCATGCACCAGAATCACCTGGAGTGTATGTGTGGGTGTGGGTGTATGTGTGTGTGTGTGTGTGTGTGTGTAACCATATATAGTTGAGCCTTGAGCACTACAGGTTTGAACTACATAGGTCCCCTTATATGTAGATTTTTTTTTTTGAGAAATACAATACGGTACTGAAGTTGTATTTTCTCTTCCTTGTGATTTTCTTAATAACATTTTCTTTTCTCTAGCTTACTTTACTGTAAGAATACATATATAATACATATGACATGCAAAATATATGTTGATCAACTGTTTATGTCATCAGTAAGGCTTTTGGTGAACAGTAGACTATTAAGTTTTGGAGGGAGTCAAAAATTATACACAGGGATCCCTGGGTGGTGCAGCGGTTTGGCGCCTGCCTTTGGCCCAGGGCGCGATCCTGGAGACCCGGGATCGAGTCCCACGTCGGGCTCCCGGTGCATGGAGCCTGCTTCTCCCTCTGCCTGTGTCTCTGCCTCTCTCTCTCTCTCTCTCTCTCTCTGTGAGACTATCATAAATAAATAAAAATTAAAAAAAAATTATACACAGATTTTCAACTATGCAGGGGATCAGTTCCCCTAACCCTGTATTGTTCAAGGGTCAACTGTATATAATACACTACATATGTTATATGTTACATATAAACACATACTAATAAATTTTATATGTAGTACCTTATATATAGTTATACACATAATATATAATATAGTTCTGTATAATATGTATATAGTTATACATACACACACACATGCACTTGGGCTTTACTCTGGCCTACTAGAAAATCTCTGCCCAAAAGTCTGATGTGCTTTTCTAGTAAAGAAAGTGAACCATCACCTGTTCAGTCCTGTGGAATCCCAAGAAGATGCTTTCAGGATGGAAGAACCTTGAAGCTAAAATGATTTCAGTGAAAACCTGAAGGACTAATGTTGAGCTGGAGCAATGCCTCTGCTTTTATCAATAATCAATCCTTGAAACTCATATACACTAAACAGAAAAAAAAATCCCTAAAGTGACTCAGAACTCCCAGGGCCAACCTAAGACCCCCTCCCCCTTTACCTTCCAGAACCAGTCCTGACTGACTCAGACCCTCTGAAACCTAGCAGAATGCAAAGCCATAGCCCTCCCCTGCTAACCCCAAATCACCCTGCTCCCAGGGGCCTCAGGGAGAAATAATCCTCCTCCTAGCTCATGGAAGGATACTGTTGGATACACCCCAACAGTATCCATAATAGCTTGTCCCCTCTGCACTCAGCTCCAGCAGGACTGTGCAAGCCCCCTAGGATCTGGCAGGGTCTGACCACTCCTATAGGGGCCAGTCAAGCACATTTCTAACTCTACATGCTCTCCTTTCTGACTTCCTGTCACACCTACTGTTTTCACCACACACTTTGGGGGTATTTGGTTCTACGATTCTCCTTTGTGTTTGTCTTCCCAGTAAGACTACAAACACCCTAAGGACAGGGGCAAATCTTTCCTATTTCTCACTAACTAAATACTCATCAAAATAAATTGTACTTTTCTCCACCTCATCCATTCTGTCTCTTTGTCAAGTTTGGTGTCCATCTATTCCCACTGGCTTACCAATGTTACTTGAGGTGAGTTTCCTAGAAACTCCTAAACCCTGTCTCTGCAATTATGAAAAATTGAGAGAGAAACACTCTTGTTTTGTCCTTCGTTGCCCAGGGGAAGGGAGGCCAGGCAGGCCAAAAAGCCAACAGAAACAAAAATTACCATCTTGGGAGCTTCTGAGGACTCAGAAGCTAGGAATTCCAGAGATTTCCGAGGGTAATTTTGAGGGAGTCTCCTTGCACTGAGTCTCCTCTTACACATGGCTTTGAGCCCAGTGCCCTGTATTGTGACCCTTGTTCTCACCACAGGATTTGTTTAGATGCCTGTCCCCCTGGCAGTAGGAGCTTTGATGCCAGGAATGGGGTTTCCAGGCCTGTCACAGGCAAGGTACTCAGCCAATTTTATGAATGATGCTTCTTCATGTGCCTCTCCTCTTTCTGATCATCTCTCATCACCTCTGGCCTGGCCTCCTCCTCCCCCTCAAACTTTCATCTTGGGCATTATTTCCTCCAGACACTGTCTCTCAACCCCGTGCATGGAGACATGCCCTGCCCCTCTCTGTTCCTATAGCACCCTGAGCATGCTCAGTCACAGCCTGTCAGTTCTCTTGAAATCACTTATAGGTCTGTCCCTTCCACCTAATGTAAGCCCCTCAAGGGCCAGGCTATGTTTCTCAGAAGCTCCCAAGACAATAATTTTTGTTTCTCTCTCAATTTTTCTCAAAAACTGAAGTTACATGCACATCTAATGAGGTTCCACTATGTATCCTTGGGGTCGAGGGTGCAGGGGAGCACAGCCTGATGAATGCCAACCAAGCCTCCTCTCTAAAGCGGCTTCACCAATTTGCACCTGCAGACTCTTTGGGCATCTTGGGTAGGTGCAGATTCTGACTCAGTAGGTCTGGGGTGGGACTGAAGAATTGGAATTTCTAGCAAGCTAAAGCACATACAGCACCACTGCTGCTGCTCCAGGGACCAGAGTTTAAAAACCATGGGGAAAAAAAATTAAAAATAAAAACCATGGGAGCAGAGAATGAGTGGATTTCGGGGAGGGGGCAGCAATCCAGACAGCTGCTGGTGGCTCCTAACTTGGGGAGCAAAGTGAGAGGGCTGGAGAGGTGGGGCCCATTTAGGAGTTTGATAAGTGGTGAGGAGGGTCACATGATAAGGGCAGATGCCTACAGGCACAGGGGATGGTCTAGGCATATTTTTCCTTCACAGAGACACTTTGTGTATTAAACCTAGGGAAATATTATTCACTCCGGAAATAAGCACTCTCAGAATTCTCAGAATACACTGTCCTTTTGTCTATTTTCTATTTCTCCACTTCTGATAAAGACCTAGTTACAAGATACATTTCCCTCCTAACAGTGCAAGTCAGTGATAAACAGCAGCTGACACTTGGTCTCCCTGTGCCTCTGGGGGCAGGGTAAGGAGGCACTCACACCTGCTGGCCAGAAGGGGGCGCCTCTACCCAGATCCTGCCATGGTTGCTGCGAGGAAACAAAAGGCCCAGGGTTGCCAAAAGAAGCCAGAAACCTCAAGTCATTTGTGTGAAATGTCCTCACGTTAAAATATTGGGCACTAATTCAAAAATGTTTCCAACAGTGTGAGTGCTGAGCAGTTCGCATCTGCAAGGCAAATTCAGCCAATGGGTGTCTCGTTCATGACTGCTCTGTATAGTGGTGTGGCTCAGGCTGCTTTTCTGTAGCTTTTGCTGGCAGCAGTGGAGGGGGGTGGGGCGCTAGGAGAGAGGCTGGAGGCTGGGAGGCCTATAGGAGGTTACTGCTGGCCTTGGCCTTGGCCAGAGAGCCTGCATGCAAACCCCCCAGGCAGCAGGAGAGGTAGGAAGAGCAGGCTTACTAAGAAGGCAGAGCTACAAGACACAATGACTGATTGGATCGGAGGGTGGTGGGAAGCAGCCCCCAGGTTCCTAAGTGTGTGACTGAGTGACTGTTGCTCATGTCCACTGGGATAATGAAGACAAGAGCAGAAGCCTGGATTGAGGGGAGGTTCTAGATAAGCAGAATGTAGGTGCCTAGGGGTCAACCAGCAGGCCACCTGTCACAGAAATACGGGGTTGGAAGTCAAAGGAGAGACAAAGGTTAGTCATCTTTCTAAAACACAAATCTGGTCAGGTTACCGCCTGCTTAAAATCTTCTCATGGCTTCTTCCTGTTGTCTGAACAGAAAGTCTGGCCTCCTCTTGGAAAACAAAGCCCTTTGCAGGCTGTCCCTGCCAACCTCACTGTACCACACCCCAACACAAAAACTTGCTCCCCGGGCCTGCTGAACAACTCAGAGTCCCAGAATCAGCCATGCCTTTGTCTTCACTAGTCCCTGGGCCCGCGGTACCCTTCTACCCCGTCCCTTGTACATTTGGAAAACTCTGAGCTCTCCCAGACTCCAGCCGTCTCTGCCCCGAAGTCTTCACTGACCTTGTCAAGCTGAAGAGATCACTCCTGCCTTTATGCTGCCTATAAGGGCATGTGCTTTTACTGCCCTCTCACCCGCCCGGTAAGGGTTTGCCTGTCTGTAAACTCCTCGAAGGCAGAGACCACATCTTACCGCGCCACCAGTTCCTCAGCACACGGCTGGCATAGAGTGACCACTCGGGAAATGCCTGAAGTTTTCCAGGAGGCAAGACTGCAAAGGGGGTCTAGAGGAAGATGCTTTCCACCTCCCCAGGGTTTCTCTGGCTCCTTCTCTCCCTACAGTTAAAGAACAGCACAAGGCCCCCAGGTGTTGACCGTGCCTGTCTTCCTTCTCTGCAGCTGGGGAATGGCCGTCAATGTGTACTCCACATCCGTGACCAGTGAAAATCTGAGTCGCCATGATATGCTTGCATGGGTCAATGACTCCCTGCACCTCAACTATACCAAGATAGAACAGCTCTGTTCAGGTAGGAGCCTGGGAGTGGGGAGAGTGGACCCTGCTGAAGGGGAGGGGAGGGAAGAGGATGGCAGGGGGGAGGCCAAACGGCCACAGCAGAAAATGCAGTTTGTAATTAGGATTGAGGAGAGCTGCGGAGCCCTTAACCAGTCAGAGCATTTGGAGGTAAAGGAAATGAGGGTCTCATGGCATAGAAAGACTCAGAGGCAGAGAGGAAGAGAGGCTCAGGGAAGGGCTGTGGGACAGGAGGGGCAGTGGGGTATCCAGAGCTGGGACAGGCAGTGAAGCTAGAGGGCAACAGCACAAGGTCCAGTGTAGCCACTCTGAGCCCAAACCTCAGCTCTCCTGGCAGTGCCACCCTGGGCACGTCACTAGGCCTCAGTTTTCCCATCCATAAAATGGAGATCCTGTGGCCTCTCAAACTAGGGTTGTTGGTAGGATGGAACGCCATATATGCAGTGTGTGGTATGGTGCTGGTACGTGACCGCATCCATGGGGAGTGACTGCTCTTATTCCTGGAGAGCTGAGCTGGGGGCATCCTGGCTGTGTCTGTCCTACACGTAGGACAAGGAGAGAGGAGAGACTGGCTGGTTTGGGGGAGCGGGCCAGCAGAGGGCCTGGGAAGGGAAAGCAGGTGCCTGGCCAGAGGCGCCACCGGGCACCCCCAGGCAGCTGTGCTTCTCCACAGGGGCAGCCTACTGCCAGTTCATGGACATGCTCTTCCCCGGCTGTGTGCACCTGAGGAAGGTGAAGTTCCAGGCCAAACTAGAACATGAATACATCCACAACTTCAAAGTGCTGCAAGCAGCTTTCAAGAAGATGGGTGTTGATAAAGTAGGTGCCTGCGCTCCGGGGGGCCCTGAGGAGCTCTGTGACCCTGGGGAAGAAGATGGCCCGCCAGCCGGGGCTGGGGGCTGCTGGGGTCATTCCAGCTCTCATGCCTCTCTCCACCCACCTTCCTTCCAGAGGGAATGTCCCCCTAGCTCAAAGCATGGTACAAAACCCCACACTTGACATCCCCTCCTGACTACCTTCCTGCCCCTTCCTTCTCTCTAGACCCTATCCGTCTCAGAACCTAAGGCTCAGTCCACCACTTCTATTAAGTTCCTTCTCTGTAGGGCCTGAGAAAAGTCTCCTGGCTCACTCTACTGCCTCAGCGGCCTGTAGGCCCTGGTGCCAGCAGCTCCCACCCCCCATGCACACAGCAGCACCAAGGGACACCTCCTCCCTCGGCCTCCTGTACCTGGAGGAGATGGCTGTCTCTGGATCCCGGGCCCAGGCCCCAACCAGCTGTCCACGCGCTCTGGTGCCCCGGGAGGGGGCCCCCTCCTGTGGAGAAGGCGGAAGATGTGGCAGCCCAGGGGCTGGCTTTCCTGAGAGCAGTGGCCCTCTCACAGAGGAAGGCAGCCCTACAGCAGCAGGTGGCTAAAGTTCTCTGCTTGTGTGGTCTATTTCAGATAATTCCCGTAGAGAAATTAGTGAAAGGAAAGTTCCAAGATAATTTTGAGTTTATTCAGTGGTTTAAGAAATTCTTTGACGCAAACTATGATGGAAAGGATTACAACCCTCTGCTGGCGCGGCAGGGCCAGGACGTAGCACCACCTCCTAACCCAGGTGATCAGATCTTCAACAAATCCAAGAAACTCATTGGCACAGCAGGTAACGTGCCCGAGCCGGGGGAGGGAGTATGGGGGGCCGGGCCGGCAGGGCTCCACAGCCAGGAGCACCTCCTGGGCCACCGGCCCGGCCCTGCCAGCCTAGAGGAGACTGTTATCACGGAGTTCAGATGACGCCGCCTGCTGCCCGCCTAGACCAGGGGGAGTCACAGTAGGGAGGACAGGGCTGCCGAGATGGCTACAGACGGAGACACCGGCACCAGCCGTGGGGGCAGTGGCGGTGGAAGGCCCAGAGCACTTGCTTTGGTAGTGTGAGCTAACTTGTGTGCCTCGAGACGACGGGGAGGCATGTGGCACGGTTCATCTGTCCAGGTCCATCCAGGTCAAGGCCCTGGTGCCAGCACCACACACCCTCCTTATCCCCTGCCCACTGGACACCTGGGGACAGGAGTTTGCCCAGCTTCCCCCATTGGGATCACATCTTCCCCTACTCCAAAGGCCCATAGCCCCAAGTCCTCAAGAGATGAGTCTTATGAAAGGAGGCTTTGTCTAGGTTCTAGAGGAGAAAGGAGAGAAGCAGTAGGGCCTTTGGGGGGCAAAAGGGTTGGGGAGAGGCAGAGAGAGGAGCAGCCCAGCATCTGAACCCGTCATAGCAGAGCCACTCCTCCGTTTGCGCTGCTGCCCTGCCTGGGCCTGCCCCCCATTCACCTGCTTGCTTTGCGTTAGAAGCAGCCGGCTCTGACTAGGGAGCGGCCATAGCTAGAAGACAAGTGGCCACAGCATGCCCGGCCTGCGGGGGAGGAGCCCGGGTCCCTGAGTCAGGCCCAGCAGAGAACACAGAGCCCATCCTGAGGCAGGGAGCCTGGAGGGGCAGGGGCCCTGAGACTCTGAGGTCACCCACGGGGAGGGTAGGGCCTCTGGTAGGAAAGACCCAGCAAGTGCCAGATCTGCGACCCTGCAACAGCTGCTTTTCTTCAGACTCTGGCTGACAGTACAAGAGGCCCAACCCTTCCAGCCCCATTTCCCAAATTCGCCTTCCCAGTTCCCCTCACCTCTCCCTCAGGCCAGCTCTCCTCCCTCCGCATACCTCATACCTTCTTTACTTCCCCGAAGTCCCTGCTCTCCCAGGCTTGCCAAAGAGCTGTCCAGCTGCTGTGGTGTCAGTGTGGCCATGGCTTGAGGCCTAGATGTAGCTGCCTCTTGAGTGGGAGAAGAGGGGAGGGCAAGAGTGCCTGCCTTTCGCATGGGCCTGCCCCCGCAGCCGTCACACCAGGCTGTCTCATGCCAGGTGAGCTGTGGGCTCACATGGTCCCATCCCGCTTTTCTCCCCTGGGCAGTTCCACAGAGGACGTCCCCCACAGGCCCCAAAAATATGCAGACCTCTGGTCGGCTGAGCAATGTGGCCCCACCCTGCATCCTCCGAAAGAATCCCCCATCAGCCCGGAACGGCGGTCATGAGACTGATGCCCAGATTCTTGAACTCAACCAGCAGGTGAGCAGGGTGGGTGATGGTGGCTGAGAGAGCGCTTGACAAACAGCCAGGCCCTTGAGCCATCAGGGCAGTAAGGGGTGTCTGAGGTCAGGACTCTGGCCTGAACACCGTGTCCCCAAGCAGCTATTGGATTTGAAGCTGACCGTGGATGGGCTGGAGAAGGAGCGTGACTTCTACTTCAGCAAACTTCGAGACATTGAGCTCATCTGCCAGGAACACGAAAGTGAGAACAGCCCTGTTATCTCGGGCATCATTGGCATTCTCTATGCCACTGAGGTGAGCCCTGCCTTCACCCGCTCACATCCCAGGCTGCCTGGGCCCCACCCCATCCTGCCCCGTGAAGACCACGAGGGGTAGCACCCGAGGGGCCGGAGGAACACGGTGAGGAGAGCCAGCTGCAGTCAGAGCCCAAGGCCACAGAGAGATTAGCAGGGGAAGTGGGACTAGACCTCGCCCCCCCACCCCACACCCACCCCCGAGCTCCTGACAGCCGTCTCCCCCTCTGCCTGGCCTGCCTGACTCACCGCTTTCCTCTCCTTCCCACTCTCCAGGAAGGATTTGCACCCCCTGAGGACGATGAGATCGAGGAACACCAACAGGAAGACCAGGACGAGTACTGAGGGCAGCTCCGGCCCTGGCTGACTGCACGGCTGCCCGTGCCCCCCACCCTGCTCCCATCCCACATTATAATCCTTTCCTTACAGCCTGTCGGCCGGCCGGGTGCTTTGTGTCAGTGCCCACAGCACTGGGGAGTCAGGCAAGGAGCGGGGCTCGTGGGGATGGGGCAGGTGCGCAGGTAGAGGCCCCGTCCTGTGGGCACCGGCCCAGCGGGTGAGGCCTCTGTCCACTCCTCCGTACCCCTATTTATTTCCGTTGTCTCTACGCTGTGTCGGCCAACACTTCCCCGGAGGGCGCTGCTGCCACCCGCCCCAGCCAGCCGCCTGCTCCCCTGACAGCCAGCAGCTGTATATTTGACAAAGTCATTGGTATATTTTTACTTACTGGATTTTCCTTGCACTTTACCTGTTCTTTTCCCAGGGCCGACAGCACGGGGCTCCGGGGCAGTGTGCCTGGCTTGGCTTCCTTTCCCCGCTGCCGGGAGCCGTGGCAGGACTCGCCCATTCTTATTTATTTTGTCTTTTGACTTTCCAGTAGTTGAGGGGAAGGCTGATGTCAGGAGAGGGATAAGGGGACCGAGGTGGGGGGGGTGCCTTAGGCCCTGGTGGTCAGGGAGGAGGGGAGCATGTGAGGGATGAAAGTGACCTCCTGGCACCAGGTTCACCCACCCTTGGCCCCCTGCCCCCAGCACTGAAGCCCAGCACTGCCCCGAGGCCCCCTCCACTCCTCCTGCAGCTTGGTTCGTACCACACAGACTCTGCTTGGACCCTCCTGTACGTCTGCCTCCCATCTGCCCTCCTACCCGACCTCTATCCCCTCGGGCCACCTAGCCTGCATATGTGTTCACTTTTATTTAAATAAACTTGTGTGGTAAAAGTCCATGCCCGGTCTCCCTCAACTGAGCCACAGCCTGGGTCTCCATGCTTTTCTCCTCCTGAGCACTCCCCTCTCTAGAGGAGATGGCATAGAGCACACAGCACCACTACCACCCTCTATCAGGCCTAGAAACTGCCATTGGCGCCTGGCCTCAGAGCCCAGCTCTGATCTCATCCCCATCTCTCCGCACTGGTACGAAGGCTTTAAGGGAAGGAAGCCGTGGAGGCCCCCCAGTCCCTGTGGAGGAACAAAGTTTGGAGCCATGGCTGTGACGATGGGCTGCCCAGTAAAGTGACTGGGGGTGGGGGAAGTATCAGGGTGGCCTGGCCAAGAGGTGCTTTTTTTTTTTTTTAAGATTGTATTTATTTATTCACGAGAGATACAGAGAAAGAGAGAGAGAGAGAGGCAGAGACATAGGTAGAGGGAGAAGCAGGCTCCCTGCAGGGAGCCCAATGTGGGACTCAATCCCTGAGACTCCAGGATTACACCCTGAACTGAAGCCAGACGCTTAATCGCTGAGCCACCCAGATGTCCCGAGGTGTTTTCTTTCAGTCTCCTTTGGGCCAGTGAGGCCACGTGTTGCCCCCCACCCGTTGTCAAATTTCACATACCTCACAATCGCGATCCAGCTGGGAACAAGGAGAACTGTGTGGGTTACAAAGAGCAAGCAGCTCTGAGTGCTGGAGCCCAGGACAGTAATGCCTGAGGGGTTCCTTCTGGGCAACAAGCTCTAAGGGGAGCCAGGAGTCAGCGAGCCTTTCACATGACCCACACAGCCCTATGTTCATGGTGCGTGCCCCAGCAAAGGGCCACAGGAAGCCCACAGGGACCGAGGACCCTGAAATGAATGTGGGAACCAGGCCCATTCAAACAGAGCCATCATCTAGATCAGCCCCCTCGTTTACTGATGAAGGGACCGAGACCTGCATGTGACATGACTTGCTCATGGTGGTAAAAATCTGGTTTAGAATCCAGACCTCCTACTCATGGTTCAGTGCTCATCCCCTAAGACCACAAAGGTGTGACCTCCAGAATGTTCTCTAGCTGCAGGCTGGTAGTCCTGGTAGGTGTTTCCTCACCATTCTGAATATGACTGAATTGGGGCTGTGTTTCTTCCGTGACCCTGCTCCATGTGGGCGCCGCCTCCAGACTACCACCATTTCTCTGGTGACCCCAGACAGAAGCCTTAAGTAATTCATGTCTGTTCATTTCTCATTTACTTCACCTCCTCCTTTTGACTCCCACCCTAACATAGATAGTTCTGCCCCTGTTCTGTTTTTCTCCCCCAACCGGTTCCTTGCCTGCTTTTATTGATCTTAATGATTTTTAATTCCCTTGCCTAATTTTTTTTAAGACTTATACATTTATTTAAGAGAGAGAGAGAAGGGGCAGAGAATCCCAGGCAGACTCCCCACTGAGCTCAGAGCCTGATTCCACTCGATGTGGGGGCTCCATTCCAGAATCCTGAGATCATGACCTGAGTCAGACGCTTCACTCACTGAGCCACGGGCCGCCCCCCTTGCCTACTTTTAAAGGGCTTTCCTCCATTAGTCCACATAGACACTGTAAGAGGATAAAGTAGTTGCTCTGTGCTATCCAAAGTTCATCTTCAGCCCAAGACCTTACCCTGCCAGCAAAGTGGGTATGGTAGACAGACTAATGCCACCCCCCAAAGGTATCCACATTGTAATTCCCCCAACTTGGAACATATTAAGTTACATGGCAAAGGGGAATTAAGATTCCAAATGGAATTAAGTCTCTAACCAGTTGACCTTAAAATAAGGAGAGTATGGTAGGTTATCCAGATGAGCCCAATGTAATCACAGAGTCCATAAAAGTGGAAGGAGGGGGTGCAGAAGAGGAGATCGGAGTGATGCCATGTGAAAAGGTACTCAATCTGGTGTTGCTGGCTTCAAGGATAGAAGGGGCCTGAGCAAAGAAACACAGGTGGCCCCTAGATACTGAAAAAGGCAAGAAAACAGCCTCCCGTGGAGGCTCGAGAAAGGGCCACTGCCCTACAGACATGGCATTTTAGCACAATGAGACCCTGACACACCCTCGCCTTCTAGAACTGTAAGACAATAAATTTGTATTGTTTTAATCCACTCAGTTTATGGTGATTTGTTAACAGCAGCTAATGCAGTAGATCAAACTGTGCTTCAGTGAGCTCACTGAAGCCCTTCTTCTTTCCCCCACACTAGACACCCACCTGTCCTCCTTGACCCCACATCTTTTGATTCTTCCCTCAGACCCCACTTGGGTGGGTACCTGCCCCAGTCCTCATCCATGGCTAGTGTCTAAGGCTGCTCTTGGAACACCCAAAGTTCAGAGACATAAAGCCACTGCAGCCACCTCCACCTCTTCCCAGGACCCTAAGTGTGTCTTCCTCACAGAACACTTAGGATGGTGAACTGTAATTTTCTCTTTACACACTTGTCTCTCACACAGGCTTAGAGTTGCTCACAAGCAAGTGAGGTGAATACTCCAGCTCTACCTAGCCCAGAGCCAGGTGCTTAGGTAGAGAAGGTGTTTAGGAAATGCTGCAGGAGAAACAAGTGAGCTAGTTCTATCCCCTAGATGCCAAGGTACAGCCAATGACTTGTCAGACCAATGCAAGAAAAGCCAGCAAAGGAAGTCCTTCCCACCCTTTATATATCTTCCTGGAGCAGACCCCTTGTTTGCCTCTATGGAAAGCTTGTTCTGTTTCTCTTCAGAAAACAGCATCTCTTCTGTGACCATACACATGACACCAAAAGGTTGAGCAAAGGGATATTGTTGTGACTCTGAGTAGGTAAACCAGTGATCTGAAAAATGAATTGAATCATGACCAGTTCAGTTATGGTCCGTGGCAAAGCGCTTCCATCTCAGAGTGACCTGAGGCAAAGTCAGACACAATCAGACCAGAAGGGGTATGAGGACAGGCAGGAGGCAGCAAGAGCTGGTCACCTCCCATCTCCTGCCTTTCCCCCACCCCACCTCCTCCTTCACATAGTCCCCCTTACCTTTCCAAAATAGTGGCTCATACCACAGCACAAGGGCTCTGATCCCTTTCTAACCTTCTTCACCTCCCAAATCCCATTAAGCACCACCCCCACTGAACTGCTATCCAGTTTCCCAGCTTTACCCTGTCATGTCTCACCTCTAGGTCTTCGTTTAAATCAATAAATCCACACAACTGGCCTGTTCTCTCCAGCTGTCCTGATCCCTAACCAGTGAAAATTCTCCCATTCCCCATCTCAAATGCCACCTCTTTCAGGAAGCTTTCTCTAATCTCCTTTCTAAGGAACTCATCACTCCTCAAGCTGTTCATCCTGTAGGAATTTGGCCTCTATTAGTTCTTACTACAAGGGCTTGTCTGTCTTGCACCTCTAAGTGTGGCAGGTATGAATCTCACCCTCAAACGTAGGAGCGTACATGAAATAACACATTTCCTTAGTTGTAATAAAGTACTTTCATTTCTCCTCCCCTCATCCTCCCCTGCTGGAATGCTCTAAATTTTGAGGTTTCACAGAGTACTACAAGGAAGGCCCTCCAGGGATTTTGAATGTCAGCACTAACCTGTTTGGTTCCTCTGGTCTGGAGCTCTTGATTACTCCCCGTCACATCTGGGACTTGGGACTGACTGCCTTTTGCAATGGAAGTCAGAGCCATTCTTTCCCATTTCCTGGAAGGGGAAACAGCCCTGGCTGTCCCAGAACCCCATACTTCTCTCTCTCCTATCAGAAGGGGTCCCCACTCTCCATTTCCTGCCCTGCGACACTGCCCCTTCCCTCAAGCTCTGTCCTCTTCCTTGTTCTTCCACAATAGATTTTTTTTTAGCCCAATAACTCAAAGTTTAACCACTAGTAAGCAACAACTAAGCTAGCACTTTCCTGGCAGGACAAAAGCATTTCATCTTCAAACTCTCCCCGGAGGGAAGGAGAACTTTCCATTCTATCTTTCCAGCACCACTGGAAAGAAAAGAAACCCCAGAACAGTTTAATTTCCGAGTCACCTAATGCAGTGACCTTCACCCAGTAGGTGCTCAGGTAAAATTTTCCAATGTAATAGCCTCACATCGCAACACCTCTGCCTGGATGTTTTTCACTAGGAGCCCCTACGCGACCTCGCTAGGGATAACCCGGCGAAAACGAAAGACTACAAGTCCCAGGCTGCCTTGCGGTGGGCGACACGCGCCGCGAGGTCCTGGGAGGAGACGTGGCAGAGCGCGGCGCCTCCGCGCCGGACCGGAAAGCCCGGGGAGGTGGCAGTGGCGGGAGGGTCGGAGCCATGGCAGCCAAGGGGGCTGGCGGGGGGCGCTGGGAGGTGGTGAAGAAGGGGCGGCGGCCCGGGGCCGGCGGCAGCGGTAGAAGCGGCGGAGGGGACCGCCGGGCTCTCGGGGAGGCGAACGGTGTGTGGAAATACGACCTGACCCGTGAGTACCCACCCGGCCGGCCGCCCGCGCCGCCACCGCCACCGGCCCCGGGCCTGCCCCTCCGGAGAGGTAGCGGGCAGCCCCCGGAGCCCCGGGCTCTCCTGCCCCCCGGCTACCGCGCCTCGCCTCTTGAGCCGCCCAGGAGGTAGACAGCGCTGGGAGGGGGCTGCCCTCGCCTAGCAGAGGAGTAAACTGAGGCCCAGGGGTGTTAGATGCCTTTCGCAGGATCCCATGTCAGAGGGGACCGGGACTGCGGTCTGCACACACGCTCCAACCGGCTGTCCCCGGCCCTAGCCTGGCTTGTCAGGGCGGGTGTCTGCGAGCTGGGGAGACAGCCTTCATGGTACACCGTCTGCCTCCTTGAGTGACCCGCAGTGTTGTGGGGGTGCGGGTAGGCCGTCCCGAGGCCCGGCAGAGGGAAGGCTGACTCCATTCTCGACTCCCACCAAGCCTTGTAAGCGGGGCCTGTTTCCCCAAAGTCTCCTGGGGGACTGCAGAAAGCTTGCCACTTGTTGATTAGAGAGTTGTCCCATTGGAGCCAAGATGGGAAAGTCCTGCCTTCCAGAACTGGTAGCCACTCACCAAGGAAGCCAGCCCTCTGTATGCATCTCCACTAGTTCCCACATACTCTGGTTTATCTAATAAAGAAATCTCTGCCCGGTTCTGTGAAAGAGCCTGTAGCCTCCGGAGCTGCCATGACTGAAAGAAGCAGGAGGGCTCCCCTGCCCTGCTCCTTGAGCAGGACAGCTAAAAAGGGTGTTGAGGCAGGTTCTTCACTGAAGATGAACGAGGTGACAATGTGGGGGAAGGGACCACTGTCCCTGTGAGGCCCTCATGACTCAAGGATTCCCCCCCCCCCCCCCGCCCGTTGTCTGCCTGTCATTACCCCAGCTCCAATCCAGACAACAAGCACCCTCTATGAGCGGGGCTTTGAAAGAATCCTCAAGCGACAGAATAAGGAGCAAGTTCCACCTCCTGCTGCAGAGCCCAAGAAACCAGCAAACAAGAAGCAGACTAAGAAGGTGGCAACCCTCACCAACCAAAACCAGAAGCAGGGTCGCTTCCGCAGCCTGGAAGAGGCGCTGAAAGCTGTGAGTGTCCCTAGACCTGAGGTGGGGAGATAAGAGTAGCATGAGGTATAGAGAAGATGAAAGGTGCAGGAGGGGGATGGCCACTGGGGGCCTGTGGAATTTGGGATGCCACTGACTGGGAGGAGGCGTTCAGGAAAAGGCAGAAACCCCAAGGGATAGAACGTTTGCATTTAAGACAGACAGGAAACAAGTCTTTAGGGAAACCTGGATTAGTACGAGGAGAGCCTCGAAGACTCGGGGATACCAGGGTGGGGGTAAAGAAACACCTGTGGTTCCTTGCCCCATGGAAGCTGCGATCTTTCATCTTCCATCTGGTCCCCTTGCACATGTAAAGGGCTTGAGAATATTGGGTCTGGAGACCAGCAATCCCAGCTGTGCTGTGTTTTCTAAGTATCTGGATGCAGCGATACTGTGGCATTCCACATCACATTTAAAAGCAGAAATCCTCTTTTACCTTCAACCCTTCACCCATTTTCCCAGCTCCACCCTGTTTCCCTAAACTCACTCATAACTGACCTCGGTGGGGGCCTGTGTCCCGGCAGCTGGATGTGGCAGCTCTGCAGAAGGAACTGGACAAGAGCCAGAGCGTGTTCTCTGGGAACCCCTCCGTGTGGCTGAAGGACCTGGCCAGCTATCTCAACTACAAGCTGCAGGCGCCTCTAAGTGAGCCCACGCTAAGCCAGCATACACATGGTTAGTTCTTCGACCTCCCTCAAAATCAGACAAGTTTGAGAAAATACTGAAAGGGCCATATGTAAACACATTAGTTAGCAACAGAGCCCAGTGTCCCCACTGTCATGATTTATGTGCGTGATTCAAGCTGTTCTCAAATCGTTACGGCTGGGGAAGTGGGCCTCACTGGGACAGGGAGGATGCCAGCCTAGCGCAGGGACCTCTGCGTGCACTCGCTATTCTCAGGGAGTGCAGCCGAGCTCTCAAAGCTGGCAGGGGCTTCTGATGCTAGCACACATGTGGAACCTTTCGGCCCCAGATTATCCCTACAGCCTGGTAAGCCGGGAGCTTCGTGGGATCATCCGAGGGCTGCTGGCCAAGGCAGCGGGGTCTCTGGAGCTCTTTTTTGACCACTGTCTGTTCACTATGCTGCAAGAGCTGGATAAGACACCAGGTGAGAGGGGGTGCCCCCCTGTGAGGGATAGTCCCACCCCATCTTGGGAACCTACTACTCCCTTTTCCTACTTCCAGATTGCCGGGGTAGTTCTGATTCCAGCAAAGAAATGTGCTAATCTCAATATTCTTTTGGAAAGAGAGGAAGAGGGCAGCCCGGGTGGCTCAGCAGTTTAGCACTGCCTTCAGCCCAGGGTGTGATCCTGGAGTCCTGGGATCGAGTCCCACGTTGGGCTCCCTGCATGGAGCCTGCTTCTCCCTCTGTCTGTGTCTTTTGTGTCTCTGCCTCTGTGTGTGTGTGTGTGTGTGTCTCTCATGAATAAGTAAATAAAATCTTCAAAAAGAAAAAAAAGGAAAGAGAGGAAGAAGTTAGGAGTCATTGGCTCTGGGTTCTGGGCTCACAGCTGCTAGAAGGGAGATTTCGGTTTTGGGATGCCAAGTAACATGTAGGTCTGAGAACACCTGTCTCTCCAGGGGAGTCACTACATGGATACCGCATCTGTATCCAGGCCGTTCTGCAAGACAAGCCCAAGATTGCCACCATGAACCTGGGCAAGGTGAGCTCAGGGTGGTGGTGGGAACACCAGAAGGGGGGCCACTGGGACTGGGGAGGCTGGGCAGATTCTATACCGTTGAACCTAATTAGGGGACAGTGGAAGCTCTGTAAGACCAGTAACACTGCTGGCACTTGCTCCACATCTGCTTTATATAGGCATGAGGTAGATGCTACTGTTATGCTTACTTTATAGATGAGAAGATGGAGCTACAGGGGGATTCAGTAACTTTCCTAATTAGTGAACTAGTTTAAGTGGCAAGTACGGGTGCAGGCCACAGCCCAGTGCCGGACCGCATGGTCTGCATCACTACCCTGTACTATCCCAGTGCTGCATCGCCCCGTGGCCTGTCCCTTCTCTCCCTTTTGGCATCTCTTCCTACCTGGCTTTGGGGGTGCTCCTGGTGCTTTGCCTTGTCACAACCTGCCTTTCCCACTGGTCTCCTCAGTTCCTGGAACTGCTAAGGTCTCACCAGAGCCGACCGGCAAAGTGTCTGACAATCATGTGGGCCCTGGGTCAAGCAGGTTTTACCAATCTCGCTGAAGGACTAAAAGGTAAGAAAGATGTAGGGGAGAAAAAGGGATGGCCTTGGGGGCAGGGAGCTCCTCTTTAACATCCCCCGTGGGTCCAAGCCTGAGGCTCCCTCCCTGACCTTTGTTTCCTTAGTGTGGCTGGGGATCATGCTGCCTGTGCTGGGCATCAAGTCTCTTTCTCCCTTTGCCATTGCGTACCTGGATCGGCTGCTCCTGTGAGTAATTTGTGGGGGGTGGGGTGGCGGTAGGGGATCACAGTAGCTGTTTGAGCAAAACAGGATGCTGTGGTCCTGGTCTCCATAGCTGTGGGGAAACCAGGACCAGCTCCTCCCAGTCAGAACTCGATGGTGAGGAAGGAAAGAGGAAACCATTAAGGGGTAGGGATGAGGCTGAGTGTATGCCCATTTTCTTAGATGTTGGTCTCAGCTGGGATCGCAGCCTGCCTGGTAGTCTTCAGCAAGTCTGTTTCCTGCTTTCCCCCGTAGGATGCACCCCAACCTCACCAAGGGCTTTGGCATGATTGGCCCCAAGGACTTCTTCCCGCTTCTGGACTTTGCCTACATGCCCAACAACTCCCTGACACCCAGGTAGGACTACCCTGGGGCACACCTGCTGTGAAGGATCCCAGCAGAGGCTCGAGCAGGCTGTATATTTCCTGTCCGTTCTTCTCCAACCACCCAAAATCTGAGATTTTCAACCTGCCCATTGAACCTGACCGTTCAAGGGATCGGTGAACCCCCTGAAGTTATATGGACCCTCAGGTGTGATTGGCATATGGGCATTTTCCTGGGGAGAAGATCCATGACTTCCAACAGATTTTCCAAGGAGTCGTTGAGTCTAAAAAGACTCTGAGCCATTATAAGGCCTTAGTGACTCTGCTCCCACAGGCAGGGCAGAAAGTCAGCCAAGCAAAAGGGACATAGCACGTAGCTCCTTTTAGACCTGGTGCCTGGCTCTCCTCCCACCCCCACCCCAGCCTGCAGGAGCAGCTGTGTCAGCTCTACCCTCGACTGAAGGTGCTGGCATTTGGGGCGAAGCCGGAATCCACCCTGCATACGTATTTCCCCTCCTTCCTGTCCAGAGCCACCCCTAGCTGTCCTCCTGAGATGAAGAAAGAGGTGAGGAAATGATGGGAGGCCACCACAGAGGTCCTTACCTGCTGACAGGGGCCCTGCCTTCACAGAACTCGTTTCCTGGGCCTCTCCTTAGCTCATTCCTGACAGCCTCCTAACCTACTCACTCGTGGGCCACCCTCACAGGGACAGAGCTAAAAGGACACACGTTCACATCTGGCTGGTCTCTGATGTTCTGCCTCTTGTTGACAGATGATCTTCAAGCTCAAGCTCTAGCTTGAGAGCTGCAGCCTCCCCCTTGTGGCCTCTCAGATTTCTGGGGTCTTGGCACAATTTCTCTGTCCTCTGGGGTGGGAGTGTTGCCTGGGAGGCACTGTCTCCCTCCAGCATCCCCCCACCCCAGCAGCCTCTCCTGTCCCCTCTCCCCTGTGCAGCTCCTGAGCAGCCTGATCGAGTGTCTGACGGTGGACCCCCTCAGCGCCAGTGTCTGGAGGCAGTTGTACCCCAAGCACTTGTCACAGTCCAGGCAGGTGGGGGTGGGGGGCTGCCCACCTCTGATGCATAGGGAAAAGCCTTAATCCATGCTTCCCAGCCTGTCCCTGGCCTAGAAGCAGAAGGGGAACATTTGTCACTGTCCTTTGAGTTTGTGCCTCTCAAATTGAGTGGGAACATTTCTGGGTTGGCCTCTAGGAGGCTGCTCATTGTGGGAGGGAAGTGAAGGAGCCAGGGCCTAATGGGGGCCAGGAGGATGGGAGGGGCCCAGTGAGCCCCCTGATTGGAAGGGGTTGTGCTTTCCCCATAGCCTGCTGCTGGAACACCTGCTCAGGTCCTGGGAGCAGATTCCCAAGAAGGTGAGGAGCTGGGAGGACATGGCAGGCTGAGCCTCATCTGGGTTCTGGGTTCGTACCCCTCAACCACGGCCCTCCTTTTGCTGAGAAGGCGCTGTACTCATGCATTTGGCGTGGACAGTGAAGCAGGGTGGAGGCTCAGAGTTCCCTCACAGGCTAAATGTTAACCGCTCAACCCAGACTTTCTTATCCTACAGACACAGAAGTCTTTGCAGGAAACCATCCAATCCTTCAAGCTTACCAACCAGGAGCTGCTGAGGAAGGGCAGCTGCAACAGTCAGGATGCTGCCACCTGCGACACAGCCTGCAAGGTGCCAGCACCCAGCCCTCCCCGACCCACACACCGGCCTACGCCTCTGACCAGCACCCCCGGCCCCCCTGTCCGTGGAGCCGCCCTGTCTCTGGGGTCGTGTGAAGGCTTGATCCTCTTCCTGGAATGGAAGGCCTAGCTTGAGGCCTTCCTTCCGGATGAAGGACCACCCCCTCCTTCTGACCACTGCTCCCCTCCACCGCCCCTTCTCCTCACAGGGCCTTTTGCAGCAGGCACAGGGCTACCGGCTACCCTGGACACGGCTACTCCTATTGGTGCTGATCTTTGCCATAGGTTTCCTGTGCCATGACTTCCAGTCACACAGCTCCTTCCAGGGTAAGCGAGAATTGGCAGGCAAGGGAGATAACGTGAGGGTGAGGCACAGAGCTAGGTGTAGCACCCCCTGGCTCTCACACATAGCTTTGCCCTGATACTACAGAAGAGACTCTTTCAGACAGGCTTTTCTGTCCACAACTATGACGTTACCACTTCAGATTGGACTGCTGCTTTGCCATAGAGATGTTTGCATAGTCATAGTCTTGCTTGAGTAAGTGTTACCTCCTTTTTAACTCCTAAGGAAATTGAGAGTCAGATTTAATAGTTAGCTTAAGATCACAGCTGGTAAGTAGATGGGTGGACCCTCAGACCCAAGGCTCCCTGACACTTACCTGGCTACCTCACTCCAGTTCACACCTGGCCCAGCAGGAGAAATGAGCTCAGCTCCACGGGCCTGCATCCCTCCCTCTGAGCAAGCGCGCTCTGGAGCGGATCGGAGCCAGCTCTGCAGCCCTGCGAGCACATGAGTTCTGCTCCCCTGGACCTGCTCTGGGGCCTGGAGTGTCTCTCCCTGCCCCCCCTCACCCCCCAGCTCACCAGAGGCCCCCTTTACTCAGCCTCCCTTTCTGGCCGGTTGCTTCGATCATCTGGGTTCTTGCCTGCTGGCCAGCAAGTGTGTGCCAAGATCTACTCCTACAGCCTGCAGGGCTACAGGTGAGCACTCGTAGGGGGTGCGGTGGGGCAAGGCAGGAGGGAGAGGGCCAGGTTTTCAGAGTGGTGACGGCATCAGTGGGAAATGATTACACTTTCCTCTTCTCGAGGCCTCCCTTCCCCACAGCTGTTCTTGGGGAGCTGAGCCATCTGAGGAAACTCAGCCTCCCTCTCTCCCCCCAATTGCCTCTTACAGCTGGCTAGAGGAGACATTGCCAGCCTGGGGCTCCCACCTACTGACCATGCTGAGGCCCAGTTTGCAGCTGGCCTGGGCCCACACCAATGCCACAATCAGCTTTCTTTCTTCCCACTGTGCCTCCCACCTTGCCTGGTTTGGTGACAGCCTTGCTAGCCTCTCCCAGAGGGTAAGTTGGAGATAGGGAGGTCAGAGAAGGGCTGGCCTCCCCAGGGGCTGGAATGTCATCCTCACATGGAACAGGTCCTCAGGGCCAGGATGCATTCTCCACTCTCTGTGCTCCAGCTACAGGTAACTGATACGCTGATCCAGCTGCTCCAGTCTCTGCAGGAGCTGCTCCTGCTTCTTTACCAGAATGTGCTGCTGCCATTGTGGCACATACTGCTGGAAGCCCTGGCCCAGGCCCAGGAGCACTGCCATGAGGCATGCAGGTGAGACCCCCCTCCAAAGCTCCATGAGAGCCCCATGCCCCTTCCCCAGAGACAAGGCTCTGTCCAGTCTCTCACCGAGCCCTACTCCAGCCCTCGGCCACTCTGGGATGCAGGATAGGGGTCTGAGCTGCAACCCTGTGACCTGACCCAGCACTGCTTCCCAACTCCCACAAATGTTCTGCTTTCCTTCCAGGGGTGAAGTGACCTGGGACTGCGTGAAGACACAGCTCAGTGAGGCTGCCCGCTGGGTCTGGCTCTGCCTACAGGACATCACCGTGGCTTTCTTGGACTGGGCACTTGCCATGATATCCCAGCAATAGGCCCTGCATCCCTGGCCACCAGGCCTGTCTTGGGGCAGGCCATCTGAGACTGCTGGCAGGCAGAGGGCAGCCATTCTGCAGAAGTCTTCTTGTACCTGGTGTCTAAGTTCTGCCTCCTAGGGAGTGACCGGTTACCTCTGCCCCAGTTCCTCCATCTCCGATGGGGACTGAGCCCAGAGATACGTCAGCCTCCTCCTACCCCTGATCCCACTGAACACTTGTTGGGCCCTGTTGCATGTAGCTCCCAGCCTCTGTCCTCAGGCTGCTAACCTTCTGTAGGCCCCTCTCATCTCCTGCTCTCCACTTCTTTCCATCTCATTCCCAAAGCCCCAGACAGCTCATCTCCCAGAAGGTGGGGTTCTACTTAGTGACAGCTACGTTCTGATGAATGATTCCTGCTCCCAGACTTTAGCCACAGTGGAGCAAGGGAAGAGGCCTCCAGAAGAACATAGCATCATAGTGGGCAACGGCAACTTCACCTCGGCCCTCAGCCTGCATGGGCCTGTCAGAGGGCTGGGTCAAAGGACCTCTCACCTCTGGATGCCCAATATCTGTCCTTTGAGGCCTCTCACTGCCCTCCGCGTCATCATCCTACTTCTTTACTCTCCCCTCTCCCCCTTCGGTGCCTGGGGACCTTTCCTCTGGGCTCAGCTTCTCTCCGCCGCCTGCCCCTACCACCTGTCTGGGGAGCAAAGCCCAAGTAGTTGTGTGCCTTGGGCCCAGTGGACCTTCCAGTAGCCTGTTGACACAGGATTCAGCATATGGCTCCTTGGTACACCTACTGGGTGGAATAAAGGACACAGATTTGATTGCTAGCTTTCCTCTCTGCATCCCCATGCAGGAATTCCCATAGTTGTAAACAGGACAACCACATGTTCTCCTTTGGCCCCCTGCCCCCTGGGGGTTGTAGCCACTGGCTGCAGGTGAGCTTCTGGCAGGGAAAGCTCACACCCATCATTCTAAATGTTGGCCTGTTGAGGATTCCAGACACTCCTTTGCTCCCCTAATCCTATTGTTTCACTTGTCACTGTGCTTCATGTCCCAAGGTTTGCCTTGATAGCTTAAGTATTTTCTTGTTAAAGATTTTATTTATTTATTTGTAAGAGACAGAGACACGGGGCAGAGGGAGAAGCAGGTTCCCTGTAGGGAGCCTGACATGGGACTTGATCCCAGGACCCTGGGATCACGCCCTGAGCTGAAGGTAGATGCTCAACCACTGAGTCACCTGGGTGCCCCTAGCTTAAGTATTTGAAGCTGGAAAGAGGAGGGAGTCAACCAAGGGAATACTTGTTCTGTGACCCATAGTGTCCTCTTCCTTGCCAGGACCTTAATGTGTTAATTGGTTTTATAAGGCAATGAGTGAAAGATTTAGGACTCCAAGAGACCCATGAGTCTAAGGTCTATGGCCAAAGTCCCTTTTTGTGTTTGACTTGAAACTCTAAGAGAACTGAACAGACTCAGCTTTCACCTCAGGTTTCTTTCCTTGAATGTTTCAAATCTAAGCAGTACTGGCAGTGCACTGCCCACTCCAGCTCCCACAGGTTACTTCCTGCTTCTAGCAGATGCCTGAGGGGACAGCAGGATGATGGCCAGCTACCACTTTCCCATTCGCTTGTCACCCTGAGACTGCCTTGACTTCTCAGTGGGAAGACTATAAAGTAGCAAGTGTAGAAAAATCTTGACCCAAAGTGAGGTCATGAGTACAATAGCGTCTCACATTTGTGTTCCCTTTCCTTGTTAAGCTAGAACCATGTTACCGCTTGAGAGTTAAGCGGCGCACAGTGGACTGAACCCCGGCTCCCCTAGTGGCAGGTAACCATGACAATTGTCCCGGAAAAAATGAAAAATCCCGCCTGGCAACTAAGGTCTGGGGCTGCTGAGTGAGACTGCAAGGGTCCCAAGACCTCACTTCTTCCCAATCAGGAACAAACAGGTTCAGTGCTTAGGAATAGTGAGTCTTTGGTTGGCAACAGCACAGGACAAGGAAAATGAGGACCCTGTCCTGATGACACTAAATCACCAGGGCTGCTGGACTGCTACAATCCAGTGACTCCAAGAATGTTGCCTAACGTGTGCACTGGTTTCCAGTGTGTGTACTAAGTTTACCTTGGGTTCCTTCAACCTTCTGACCTAGAATCCTGGGGTACAGCATTTGATCAACTTTGGTCAGCTGGGGTCTCTACAGCCTCTTTCGGGGACACCAACACCTTAATTGGCTTTATTTGATAAACAGTTGTTTGACTCGATACTGGAACTGTCCAAAATTTTTCCTGGGTCAGAGAAGTAGTCCCAACATTGCACCCGCTGCCCTTTAAAGCAGATGTTTCACGTTTTGCAGACCTGTCAAAGCCCAGGAATCCAAGCTGAGCCAGTGAGTTAGTTGAGCCAGTGTGGACCAGTAGAGTAGACTCCTACTGACAGGTGCGCTCTCACAGTAGGACTCTTGATGTATTGGAGGAACAGAAGTAACCTGACACCTCAGAGGGTCACATCTGGACATTGTAACTTTACTTTTCACACAGCTGGAGTTCCACAGAAAACTGGCATGTTTGAGTCTGGTTATCGCTTACCAACTTGAGTTATGACCGACTCTTGTATGGGCCTGCAAGTCATAGCACATGACTCATTTGAACCACTTGTTTCAAAAAGTCGAAGCACGTTTCTGGATTTGAGCCCAGTCTACAGCTCCAGCTTTACAGCCGGGCAGCTTGATGGGTGATCTGCTTACCAGGAACTGATAGCATTGCTAGACTCACCTGCAGCATTACCAGTACACTCTCAAATGCCATCACCCTTGGGGTGGAGGGTTTCCCACAGAGACAAACAGGCCTGCCCTGCCCCATTCCAGAAGGACCCAGTTGACAATTACATGGAAATGTCAATGGTTATCTGACCTCTGAGCATCTTAATCTTCTCTCTCCTAAAGGACTTTGGGTTTAAGTGAACATGTAAGGTGATCCATCCTTTTCTACATATTCTTCATGGGTCAGCTCCCTAATGGGTTGGAGGGGATGAAGGCTTGCTTTTCCCCATGTGGTATTCCATTTTACTGGGCAGTTCCATCACCCCAAACTTGAAATACAAGAAGGAACTTGGAGACGAGATGGGGGAGCTTCCACCATTCGGGCTATGAATGAATACTTGTTGAATATTGAATAATCTGCTTATTAATAAAAACCCTGAATTCAGACACATTGTTGGATGTGCCTTGATATATGTATTTTTATTATGTTAGCACATCAGTTATTATTTTGATGGACTTTAGAATTTTAGGTTCACATCAGAATTGAGCAAAAAGTACATATGCCTTGTCCCATGCACCCACACAGCCCTCCACTGTCAACATCAGTGAACTGGCACTGACACATTGTTATCACCCAAAGTCTGTAGTTTACATTAAACATACTTTGTATGATTTTAGCCTTTTTAAGTTTATTGAGACTTGTTACAGAACAAGCCTGGCATGTGGCCCATCCAGGAGAATGTTCCATGAGTGCAGGAAAAGAATATGTATTCTGCTATTGTTGGGTGGAAGGTTCTGTGCATGTCTGTTAGGTCTCAGTGCATTGATCAAGGCCTCCATTTCCTTACTGAGCTTATCACATAAACATCCTTAAAGAACTCCTACAAATCAAGAAAAGCCTCAACATAACAATAAAAAAATGGATAAAAGACAACTCATTGAAGGGGCTTCTGGCTGGCTCAGTGAGTAGAGCATGTGACTCTTGATCTCGTAGTTGTGAGTTCAAGCCCCACATGGGCACAGAGATTACTTAAAAAAAAAAGACAATTCATTGAAAACTGCAAATAAACGATAAAGTCCATTTCATTGGTAAAGTACAAATTTCAAATAAGTTACCACTTACTTTTGCCTATTAACAAAGATTTTTCTTTTAAGTGATAATATACTCAGTGAATGTTGTGCTAGAAATCAGTGTAATGTTTCTGGGAAGTAATTTGGTAATATTCATCAAAAGGTTTAAAAGTTCTGTAGTATTTTACCAAAGAATTCCACTCCTGAAAATATGTTCTAGAGACTAGAGAAGAGAAATATGGACAAAGATTTATGTACAAGAGCATTTATTATAGTAGTATGAATAAATTAAAATTTGGATGTAAACTGTGTCTAATAATAAGATGAACATTACAATAAAATTGTAACAATTTTACAACCAAAATGGGAAATGGCTATTTGAATGACGGTTTCAAAGAATTTTTAATGACATAATAAAATTCTTATAACTGAGCTCAATTTGTTGAAATATTGACTATAATAAAAAAAATACAGAAGAGTGTTGGCAAGGATGTGGAGAAATTGGAACCCTCCTGCATTGCTAATGGGAATGTAGAATGGTTCAGCCATTGTGGAAAACAGTCTGGTGGTTCCTCAAGGAGTTAAAACAGTTATCAGAAACCCCAGCAATTCCACACAGAAATTTGTACACGAATGTTTATAGCACTTCTGTTCATGAAAGCCAAAAGGTGGAAACAGCCCAAATGCCCATCAACATATGAATGGACAAACAAAATGGTGTATTAGTACATCGAATATTATTCAGCCATTAAAAGGGAGCAGGTGCTGACACATGATACAACATGGATGAGTTTTTCTTTTTAAAAAAAATTGTATTTATTCATTTATTCAACACACACAGAAAGAGAGAGAGGCAGAGACACAGGCAGAGGGAGAAGCAGGCTCCATGCAGGGAGCCTGACGTGGGACTCGATCCCGAGTCACATGGATGAGTTGCAACAATACTATGACAAGTGACAAAAATCAGACACAAAAGGTCACGTATTTTATTATTTCTTTTATATGAGATCTCCAGAATAGGCAAATCCATACAGAGAAAGCAGATTAGTGGTTGCCTGGGTATGGGGGAAGTGATGGCAGGGAATGATTGCGAAAAGGGTACAGGGTGTTCTTCTGGGGTAACTTTTTAAAAAAAGTTTGGGAACTAGAGAGAAATGATAATTTGCACAGTACTGTGAATGCACTAAGTGCCACTGACTTGTTCATACTTTAAAATGGCAAATTGTACGTTATGTGAATCTCGCCTTAAAAAAAAAAAAGGCAACAATGGAGTATGTTCCTTTTCCCAGCATCCCCTCCCCTCAAGAAACCCAGCCAGCCAGCACGCTGAACACCCAGCCAAGAAAACTGCCCAAGTTAACGCTCTGGGACACAGTGATGGCATTTGCAGCAACAGAACGAAGTTAAACGGGGAAATTGGTGGGAAGAAGTTAACCTCCTGCTTTGTGGGTGGGCGCAAGGGTGAAAGCCGTGCTGTGCCCAGTGACCTCAGAGACCTCGGATTTAAAGATGAGCCTGAGAGATAAGGGTCAGAGCTGCGAATGGGCCTGAAACCATCCCCGCCCACCTGCATTTGCGCAGGGGACTGTGGCTCCAGGTGGCTCGGGCCGCAGGGCTGGAGACGACCCGGGTCTCCCGCACACCCCCTCCGCCGCACCCCTAAGCAAGGCTCCACAGGGGAGTGGGGGTATTAGGTTTCAGAGCCCCCAGGAACTTGGTGGGCAAAGGAGGGTCGGCCGGCCTTCCAGGCCCCTGGAAAGAGGCGCGAAGGGGCGCCGGGGGGGTGGGGGGGCGGCGGCGCCGGTGCATCCCGCTCGGGGCTGCTCGGCGCCGGCCGCCAAGTCCGACCCCGCCGGCCCGGGGCCTGCGCGCCGCCCGCAGCTCGGCGGCTCACACGGCTCAGGCTCCAGCCAGAACGAATAGATTCTGACGACACGTGGTTAACCGGCCGAATGAATGTCCTTCACAGCAGGAGAGCAGCAGGATTTTATTGGCGCCCGAAGGGAAAATTAGAGCAAACAACGAAAGGAAGCCCTCGGTGTTGGCAACTGGGCTTGCGCCTTGCAACCGGGAGCACACTGCGTTCGCGCCGCGCAGGGCGAAGGCTGCCCAGCAGCGAGGGGGCGCGGGCGGGATCTCAAGACGTCCGCAACCCTATAAAAGCCACGGGGGAGGGGGGGCCGAGGAGGTGCAGGAGGGCGCTGCGCTCGCTTTTTTGTTTGGTAAAAAGCAGGGAAATGGAAACGAAGTGTATTGCCCATTTCCTTCGTCCATAGTTGGGAAGCGGGTCCTCCGCCCGCTCTTCAGTTCCCGGCTTCCTTTGTTCTGTGCAGCGCGGAGGGCTCCGCGGAGCGAGCTCCTTTATAAAGGGGGGCGGGGGGCAGCTATGCCGAAAGGCGTTCCGAGCTTGTCACAGTGCGGCCTGGGTGAGCATTAGAGAGGAACTGGCAGGTGCCGGGAGCAGCGGAGCCTTCGATAGCTCAGTTGGTAGAGCGGAGGACTGTAGTGGTGTGAGTTGCGGCAATCCTTAGGTCGCTGGTTCGATTCCGGCTCGAAGGACTTCGTACAATATTTTTAGTTTCCGCTTAATTCAGTTATCCCGTAGGAAGAAAGTTTCACTCCAAGGCCCGCTGTGCATTTGCAGCAGCACTGCAGATGTTCGGTAAAGCCCAAGTGCAGCTGTACCGTGGGCAGGATCCAATCCAGCGCTCTTGCGGGTTAGACGCGACGATGTGTGTTACTATTGCTTACGTGTGATTATTACATGTCTGCGTTACAAAAATCGTGCCCATGATCCTACTATACTCCGCTGTATGAACGTCTTGAATTCCGGTCGATCCTCGGGTCAGCGGCCAGCTCAGAGAAGCCTGTAAGGCAAAGGGAAGAGGAGCGGCAGCAGACGGGGGATTAGCTCAAATGGTAGAGCGCTCGCTTAGCATGCGAGAGGTAGCGGGATCGATGCCCGCATCCTCCACTCAGGTTTTTGCCCCGTTCATCAGAGGATCGCTGAGCGGCGGGAGACCTGCGGACCCAGGAAGGTGTTTTGTGATACACAGAGGAACACGGTGCTCAATGATTAGCTTCGCACGCTGTCCCTTAATTTTGCAGGTGAGCCTTTTACAATTTATTTCCCGGTCACTTTGTGTTATTCTCCTCCCGGCGGGCAGGCCGTTAACCGTCTTCCGAGAAGATGCGATGGAACCCTCCGGCCCAATCTGCCGGCCGAGCCCGCAAGCGCCACTGGCTCAGGTACCCGCTAACGTGCGAGGGAACCCCCGCGCGCTGACCAATGGCAGCGAGCCTTACTGGGCGGGTAGCCAGCTGCACCCACGGCCAATAGGCGAGGGACTTCTTGTTTCCTGGCAGAGCGGGGTCCCGGCACCGCGGCGCTCGGGTTTTGTTTGGGTCCTGGGTGGAGGACCCGGGTGCCGGGGCCCGAGGTGGCGCCTCGCTAGCGGGAGAGGGAGCGGGATCGCCGGCCCCGAGAGAGGTGAGGGGCGCTGCGTGGAGCGCGGGCCCCGCCGGCCGCGGCCCCGCCCCCTTGTCAGCCCCTTTCAGCCCGGAGCCCCTCTGGAATGCCACCCCGCCCCGCGGCCCGGCCCCGCCGCCCCCCGCCCCGCGCCCCGCGCCCGGGCCTCCCCGGCCCCACCCCCACCCCCACCCCCACGCCCGTGGCCGCGGCCCTGGCCCCCGGTGCTCCCTGCCTCGAGTGTGAGTCTGTCTCGCCCCTCCGTGCCCCCGAACCCCACCCTGCCCTGGGCGAGCTCCGTCAGTGTGAAGCGAGGGTGTGTCGGGGTCGAGGGGCGAGAACTCACCCGTTGCCCCCAAGTGGGTCTCGGCCAGCCGCTTTTCTAGGGGTGCTCAGAATACCCGTCATTCACCCACAGCTACTGCCCTCGTAGCTTTTTCAGGGACTCCGGAGCTTTGCAGGGCGGGAGGGGGCTAGAAACAGACCCATGCCCTAACTGGAATTGAGCTACGGTCTCCAGGTGAGCAGGTGCCTTCCGCCCAGTTTCTTTTGTCTTGGCAAAGGCCGCCGTTCTCTAGTTTTCTTCCATAATAGGCATAAGGTAGTAACAAAAGAAAAGAAAGAACCAGCCCTTCCAGGGCTAAGGGGAGCAACAGACCAAATGCCTGGTCAGTACTTGTGAGGATGGAGGAGTGGAGAGACTTGGAACTTGGTTCTCTCCACTCCACGCTGCTGGAGACCCAGGAGCCAGTCTAGGAACCAGAGATCCAGAAAGGCCCAACTTTCAAGATGGCCATTGGTTATGGTGGGTGAATCTGGGCTAGGTTTGGAAAATCTGATCTCTTTAATACTATTCTCTAACCTTTGGGCTGCAAAAAGCTTCGAATCTAGCATTTCTCAACATAGTTAAGCCACTGAGTAGTTCATTTTGGAACAGCCAAGCTGTAGTAAAATGGGGTCCTTTTAGGTCAGTTATAACCCTTAGCGTGAGGACAGAAAAGTGGTTTCTCTTAGCCTTTGCTGGAAGGCCACGTCTCCCTTTTCTGAGGTGGAAAGAGCCTCTTGCTTTTCAGGGCACTCCCTAAGAACGGCTTTATTGGGAGACCCAAAACACTTGTTTTCATTTTTCTTCCTTCTCCTTCCTACACCACCCCTCATTTCCCCCCAGCTCTCAGGGCCAGAGTGGGCAGGAGGATGCTTTCCCAGCCTCACCATGGAGCTGCGCTGTGGGGGATTGCTGTTCAGTTCTCGCTTTGATTCAGGGAACCTAGCCCACGTGGAGAAGGTGGAATCTGTGTCTAGTGATGGGGAAGGAGGAGCAGGTGGGGGGGCATCAGCTCCCATCAGCAGCATTGCCTCTTCCCCTGACTATGAGTTCAACGTGTGGACCCGACCAGACTGTGCTGAAACAGAATTTGAGAATGGGAACAGGTAAGAAGAAAGCAGTAAAGGGTGGAAGGAGGAAAAAAGAGGGGATGTCATGTCCCCCCAACTCCATGCTCAGTTAGCTCTCTTACAGCTTACACCATCGCTACCCTTCCTCTCCCTACCCTCCCTCTCTCCTTGCCTCCTCAACTGAACAGGCCCTCCCCAATTTTGTTTGCTCTAGCTGTCCCACATATCCTCACTCCAAACCTCAGTCTACAGTAACCCGTTTCTCCTCCTCTGGCCCTCAGGTCTTGGTTCTACTTCAGTGTCCGGGGAGGAACTCCAGGGAAACTCATCAAGATCAACATTATGAACATGAATAAGCAAAGCAAGCTGTATTCCCAGGGCATGGCCCCCTTCGTGCGCACACTGCCCACCCGGCCGCGCTGGGAACGCATTCGAGATCGGCCCACCTTCGAGGTAAGTTCTCCATGAGGAGGACAGGCAGACTGGGGTGCTAAAAGTAGAGGAGGGAAAGGAAAGAGGAGTGAGCCTCGATACAGAGTACCAGGCAGACGGCACACCAGGTTTTGGTATCTGCTGGAGTCCAAGATAAGCCCCTGCTTCAGGAAGCCTAGAAGGAGCCAACTGTCATATGGAAAGTCCCAGAGGGAGGGAAATTGGTCACTGTGCTGAGGGTGTAAGATCAGTTCCTGGTGATCCCAGTGGGATCTTCGTTCTCACACCAATGGCCCCTCCCTCTTTCTTCTCTGCTTCTCAGATGACAGAGACGCAGTTTGTGTTATCCTTTGTACACCGTTTCGTGGAGGGCCGTGGGGCCACCACCTTCTTCGCCTTCTGCTACCCCTTCTCCTACAGTGACTGCCAGGATTTGCTAAACCAGCTAGACCAGCGCTTTCTGGAGAATCACCCTACCCATAGCAGGTGCCGACCCCATCCTTACTCCTGCCATACAGTCCTAGACCAGACAGCACCTCTACTACTTCTGGAACTTTCCCCAGGAACCCTAAAACAAAACATCACCAGTTCTATTTTCTGTACAGAATGTGGGACTTTGGGTACCTTTGACAAATATGTGTGTGACCTTGATCTCACCATACCACTACCTACATTCTACTCATCCACCTGCCCAGTTCAAGCCTCTTAATATCCCAGCTCCCATCAGCTATCCAGAACTCAGCACTGCCATTGCTCAGCACACCTTTCTTTCTGTTCCAACAGAGGACAAGCCCTTGTTACACAAAGTGATCTATCATAGGGAGCCATAAACTGGGGAAAAAACAGTAAGTTCATCCTGTCCTGTATTCTGCATTCTAGCAACGCAGAATCCTCAGCTTCATTTAACATCACAAGGGACTATAAGGTCCCAAAGGGTAGGGTAAAAGACCAGATCCTACAAAGCCTAGGCTGGTGATGAAGCTCACCTCATTAGGACTTTAGGGACTTCTCCTGGCTTAATGATTTTTGTCCCCACAGCCCCCTGGATACCATCTATTACCATCGGGAGATCCTTTGCTATTCTCTGGATGGACTTCGTGTAGATCTGCTAACGATCACTTCCTGCCATGGGCTTCAAGAAGATCGGGAGCCCCGCCTAGAGCAGCTATTTCCTGATACCGGCACCCCCCGACCATTCTGTTTCACAGGCAAGAGGGTGAGTGTGAATAGCCTAAAGATAGTACCTTGGCCTTTCCTTAGCTTCAGACCCTGCTGATAGCCTAAGGCCATGTTATCTCTGGGTATCCTTAGTCCGCTTTGGGAGGCAAGCGTGGCCGCTTCTACTCCACTTGCAGACTCAGCCAGCTGGAAATCCAGTGGCTATTCCTGCCCGCCCCTGCCTCCCCTCAGCCCAGAGTATCCTGTTAGAGTGGACCTATAGAGTAACTGGCCTAATGACCGCTTTCCTCTCCACCTCAGATATTCTTCTTAAGCAGTAGGGTACACCCTGGGGAGACTCCATCTAGCTTTGTCTTCAATGGCTTTCTGGACTTCATCCTTCGACCTGATGACCCCCGGGCTCAAACCCTGCGTCGCCTCTTTGTCTTTAAGCTGATTCCCATGTTGAACCCTGATGGTGTAGTCCGGGGCCACTACCGGTAAGAAGCCTCCCCAGCCTGTCAGGATTATTCCCAGCCCTCCTCATGTCCTCTATCTCGGTGAAATACTGTCAGCCTCTTCTTTAACTTCTCCTGTATTCCCAATCTTCTTGCATCCGAACAAGGACAAGCCCATCTCGTTGTCCAGGAACCAGAGAAGGAATGTGGCACATGAACTCTCTGGAAGGAGTAGAATTAGAATAACTGCAGGTTCACCTGCGTAGAGGGAGCTGTGCTTAGGTCTCTAGGGGAGGGGTGACAGCAGATCAAGGAGAGGGCCTGTCCTCAATTCTTTCCTTCCTAATGCAACCTGAGCCTCATACTGTAAGTTGGTCTACCATGGCCCCCGTTTCGTCCACTCTCACGTCTCCCCCCTGGCCCAGCTGGCTCGACCCTGCTCTAGTCCCTGTCTTCCTACAGCACAGACTCACGTGGAGTGAATCTGAACCGTCAGTACCTGAAGCCTGATGCGGTCCTGCACCCAGCCATTTATGGGGCCAAAGCTGTGCTTCTCTACCACCACGTGCACTCCCGTCTGAACCCCCCGAGTCCCTCTGAGCACCAGCACAGTCCTCAGCTCCCTCCTGATGCTCACCTTTCCGACCTCGAGAAGGCCAACAATCTCCAAAACGAAGCTCACCTTGGCCATGCATCTGATGGGGACAACCCTGAAGCCTGGACACAGACCAAGCCAGCAGAGCAGAAGCCCAGTGGTGTGTGGATTATGCCACAACAGTCTGCTGAGCTTGAGCAGCCAGCCCCCGACACCATCCCCCCTAAAGAGAGTGGTGTCGCTTACTATGTGGACCTGCATGGACATGCATCCAAAAGGGGCTGCTTCATGTATGGAAACAGCTTTAGTGATGAGAGCACCCAGGTAGGGGTCCACAGAGTATCATGTGAGTGTGGGGATTGTTGCACGTCAAGAGATAAAGGTTAGGCCACGGACAGAGGGAAGGTGGCCTTTTGGCAGGAAGGCCTGCGGCTGCAAGAGGTATTCTTGCCTCTGAACAAGCTTCAAAGGGCCAAGAAGGGATGGCAGTGGGGCTTTGTGTCTCAGATATTACATCATGACCTCTGAATGAAGGTCAAGCTATCAGTGTTGTAGTCTTTATTCTAGAATTTAGGAAACCAGAGGAAAAGGAAAAAATTTGCACTATTGGAGAGAAGAAGCTAAGGGCTTAAAAGGAGGTGGACTTGTACCTTTCCAACACCTGGAAATAACATCAGGCATACAGTGAGAATTCCAAGAACACTGCCAACTGCCAGTGGCTGTAATGGTATCCGCTGTGGGTTTAGTCACATGGTCCCCTGCTTGCCATCTCTTCCTTGCCCATTTCTTCCTTCTGTCCATCTCTCCTGAGTTGTCTTTTTCCTCCCCCAAACAGGTGGAAAATATGCTGTATCCAAAGCTCATCTCCTTGAACTCAGCACACTTCGACTTCCAGGGCTGCAATTTCTCAGAGAAGAACATGTATGCCCGAGACCGCAGAGATGGCCAGTCTAAGGAGGGAAGTGGCCGAGTTGCGATCTACAAAGCCTCAGGGATAATCCACAGGTTGGCTGGAAGCTGGGATGCAGCTGATGAAGCCCCTTCCCTAAGGAAAACAACACCCAGTCTGGACTATCTGAAGAGCAGGGGTGTAGCCCAAGCCTTCTCAAAAGCCAGGCTTGCCATTAGCATCACTGTCCTTAGTCTGGGACTCTGGTCTTTTGGGGACTTCCTGGGTATGTGATAACAGTGCTGAGGCTAGGGCTTAGCATTTTGTTTGTATGCATTTTTTTTTTCCAAGCGATTACTTAGACCACCTAGGCTGTCCCCCATGGATGGTTCTGTTCTGACTCTGTCCAGGCAGGACGCTAATAAAGTCTCTGTGTCTTAGCTACACACTTGAATGCAACTACAACACGGGGCGCTCCGTGAACAGCATCCCTGCCGCCTGCCATGACAACGGGCGTGCCAGCCCCCCTCCCCCGCCGGCCTTCCCCTCCAGATACACTGTGGAGCTGTTCGAACAGGTATGGATACGTGGGGTGCGTGGTGAAAGGGGGAACCTCCAAGGCCAGAAGGGCATTTACTCCTGTGGCCTGACTCCAGTCCTCTGAAGAGAGGCTCCCCACTGTCACCATCTCACCACTTTCTTCTACACAGCTTCTACACAGCTGAGTAACTTTCTTCAGCTAATCTAAGGGGCAGGCCTGGACCGTACGGTACTGAGAGGACAAGCAGGCACTATTTCTCACCCTATACCACAGAGAACCCCCAGCACATCTGAGTCAGATTCTTTGCCTCTGAGCTTATCTTCCTTCTTCCTGGGCTTACAAGCATCACCTCTACACTGGCCTTGACCTCTGGGGTCCTGGGGCACACAAGAAAGGTAGAAAGAGCTGCAGGTTATAGAAGAGATGGAAATGGCTTCTCCTGCTGGGAGTACCCCTTCCTGGTACCAGCCAGAAAACCTACCTGCTCTTACCCAAAACGAGCAGTAGTCCAGGAAGCAGCTTTCGCTCTGCTGAGATAAACAGCACTGGCATAAAATGTAGGTTACCCACTGAGAATATCAGAGGCCTGGCCTGGCCTTCTCTTCTGCTGCGACCCACCCCAGCACCCCAGCCTGGGGCGGGAGCCCGGACACTGAGCCATGTGGGACTCCCCACAGGTGGGACGAGCTATGGCCATTGCAGCTCTGGACATGGCCGAATGCAATCCGTGGCCCCGAATCATACTGTCAGAGCACAGCAGCCTCACGAACCTCCGTGCCTGGATGCTGAAACACGTGCGCAGCAGCCGTGGCCTGAGCAGCACTGTGAACGTGAGTGTCAGCAAGAGGAGAGGCTCTCGCACGCCACCCAAAAGTACCAAGTAAGACCCGCAGGGTGGGAGGAGGAAAGGGTAGGAAAGTGGAACAGGGCTCTAGAGCAAGGAGTTCCAAGGAATATTTTCAGAGTAAATTATAATTGGTAAGATTAATGCATTTTTTTTTGAAACTGGGATCCTCTTCCCTTTACCTCAAGCGACATACTTCCTAGGCATCTGAAAACCAGGTCAGGGGATTCCCTGCTCCAGAGCCCTGCACAGAATTAAATCTAATTGCGATGGAGGCGGGGGCGGGTCTTGGCTTCCAGCGGTTGGGAGTGACGACAGGTCCAAGGGCTGACACTGAAGGAGTAAGGTGGGGAGCTCACCGAGAGTTAAAGCTGCCCAGAGAGCCCCATAGCTCTTAGAACGCTTTCTGCAGAACAGGTATGTGTGAATAAGGGCTCTGAGGCATTCTGAGATCAGCTGGTATGCCCCAGGTTAGACACTATCATGGACACAAATTTCTCCCTTCTCCCTTGCAGTGAGTCCCTATGCTTATTACCCCAGGGGTGAAGCTTTACTGAGCATCAGACCATGGGGAAAGCCTTGGGACACAACCTCCCTGGCCCAGGGTTAACTGGCATCTGCTTCTTTGCAGCGGCTTGCCTGTTTCCTGCTCTGAAAATCCCTTGAGCCGAGCACGCAGTTTTAGCACTGGCACAAGTGCCGGTGGCAGCAGCAGCAGCCAACAGAACTCTCCACAGATGAAGAACTCCCCCAGCTTTCCTTTTCATGGCAGTCGGCCTACAGGGCTGCCAGGTCTGGGCTCTAGCACTCAAAAGGTCAGCCACCGGGTGCTGGGCCCCGTCAGAGGTAAGCCAGTCTGGGAGCCCCTGCAACAGGTGTTCAGTTGTTTGGGGCACTGCTGGGGGAAGTGAGAGCTTGAAGATATACGCTTGGCTGGGACCAAGGGGTGAATCAATAAAATTAGTTTATAGCAGAACCTGCAGCCTCTCCTGCGACCTTGGTGTTCCCTGCGCCATGAGCTCCAGCTCCAGAGCAGTACTGTGCATAGCCCAGGTGGGAGTCCTGGGCACCTGGGCTTTGGCACATGCTGGGGAGCAGGGGGATCTCCAGGGACAAAACACAAGCTGAAGTAGGGCCACATTCCAGTGCAGAGCCTCCACATCAGGGATGGTACCAAGGCTGTCTTGTAGGGAGCAGTATAAGGTGTCCTCACACTGCAGACTGCAGCGATATAGAGCCGGAGACCCCGATTCAAGGTCTCTCTGGGATGAAACTCTTCCTGGCTTCAGAGCCTACTCAGCAGTATGAGGATTCCAGCTCTTCCACAGAAAAATGGAACAACTACAGACAGCTTCTGTTTGAGGCTTATAAAGCAACAGTCTGGCCTCATCCAGCAGTGGCCACAGCCACTCAACTGTGTATCAGTACCTCTAGGCCTGGCTTGAGGACACCCTGCCTGATAAGAGATTCTGGGTTCAAATGTGTAACAGAAACAGGTGGGCCTTAGGGAAAAAGAAGAGGAAGGACTATGGAACCATTCCTTGGGAGTGACTCTGACTTTGGTGCAGCGAGATCGTTGTAGTGCCACTTCTAGAATACTAACTCCCAAATTGGTATTGTACGTGGCCTCTGGGCTGGAGAAATCCTGCCAGAGCATGGAGGTTTGTAAGCTGGAGCTAAGAGTCCTGCAGGGTCTTCAAGCTGCACTTGTCCTCATTAGCACTTCCCGTGGTACAGACCGGAAGCACACATTGGGCCAGTGGGCGTGGCAATCTGACTGCACTGGTTAGAGCAGCCACAGGGGAGAGAGCAGTGGTTCTGAGCATCATTGACCAGGAAGACGTTTTAGCCCTGATAAGCAACGCAGTTACCCCCACGTATGTTCCAAGCCCCATTCCTTGAGATTCTCCCCACCATGGGGAGAGAATGCTTTTGTCCACTGTGTTTGAAGGACAGTATGAAAGAATAATGCCCTGTATTTAAATAGCATTAAACAGTGAACAAAACAGTATTACGTATATATTTCATTTGATCCTCACAAGGACCTGTGGTATGGATGGTGTTTCCATTTTTCTGGTGAGAAAACAGAGGCTGTGGAAGGGTCACTTGTCCAGGATTTCACAGCTATCAGTAGCTGAGTTATTCATACTTTTTACTATTCAAACTTCCTCTAATTTCTTGTCCTTTTTTCTTTTCTTTCTTTTGTGTCAGTCTCTCATCTCTCTCCACTCATAGTTCCTGGTAAGGAATGTCAGCATCCTAAATTCCCCTTCCCTGACTACAAAAGAGAAATAGGAAAGAGTCCTCTCCAAGTCCAGGTCCTCACCGGAGGACTCTAGGCAGTTTTTAATCAGTATTTTATTATCAGCTCCACCCCTACCCCAATGCAGAGTGCTGTATGAAGCTCCTTCAGTGAGGGACATGTATTCGTGTCTTTTTTACTTCCCCCAAATAGCTAAGAGAAAGGGGCATATTTGGGACTCAGTATTTCCTTACAGGAAACAGACCCAAGACAGTACACAGAACAGAGAAGCACACACTCATTATAAAACGGGACTTGAGGAGCCACCGTCCTAGATAAACTCAAAAGTAATCAGCCAAAGAGCATTCAGTTGAGAAATGGTTTTGAAGAATGTGTGGTAGTATACAGCCTGATAAAAACATTCCAGAGATGAGAATGGTAGCCAGGACCAGCACTGCTACATAGAGAGGACAAGAAGCAAATATACCTAGCTGGCTCAAAGGGCCAAGCCCTTCAAGCACAGAAATTAGGTGAAGAGAGGTAGGAGGAAGAAGTTGAAATGTCTTGAAAACAAAGATGATGAGTTAAGACATACTGCAATGATCGTGTGCTTCAGAGGATGATGGGAACAAAAGATTTATGGAAGAGCAGCCTGTGAACTCTATGTATCAGGCAGGCAGGGGGAGGGGAATCCTCACCATAGTTCATATATGAGATGACTAATGGCTATACCAGGGACGGGCAAGGAGGTGAATATACGTATCAGAAATAGAGGCGGCAAGGTTCAATGATGGTGGAAGAAGGGCCAACTAAAAGCTTCAAGGCTACAGGCCAAAGGAAAGCATCATGGTGATGTTAGAACATTGGAAATAAAGTGCTGAGGCTTATCTATTTTTTAAGGATTTTATTTATTCCTGAGAGACACAGAGAGAGGCAGAGACACAGGCAAAGGGAGAAGCAGGCTCCCTGTGGGGAGCCTGATGTGGGACTTGGTCCCAGGACCCCAGGATCACAACCTGAGCCAAAAGCAGACACTCAGCCACTGAACCACCCAGGTGCCCCTAGGTTTATCTATTTTAGACATGCTTGGATGTCGTGGGCTTTCTATATGGCAGAAAAATCAGCCTGTAGAAAAGGTTGGATCTAGGCATCATCCACAAACTCAAGTAAAGCTAGTGATAAGCAATGTCCCCCCAGGTCAATGAGCTAAGAAGCAGAAAAAAAGAGCTGGCTTGAATAAGAGACACGTGGGGACTTGCGTAAATATTTGTAAGACCTGACAAACTATGTGTCTAAAGTCATAGAGGGTTGGAGAGGGGGTTACTAATGATACCAAACAGGAATACTGTAAGGAGGTGAAAGGTCAGAGTGCTGGAATCTTGACTTCAGGTGCTACAATTTTTGCTGCTTCAATTCCTACAATCCCTAATAGGACTCCAAAAAAGACTAGCCCTGGCTTAGGGTAGGGACCTGCGATGCAGACTGTGGTATTTGGACTTGGCATCTTCAACCAACCCTCAGAAAAACAACTTTGTCCAGTTGATCAGTCCTGTAGCTTTGCACTATTTCCTGGTTCGACATATCCGGCTGTTTAGCCCCTGCCACACCCAGGCACTGTGTCTTCTAAGATAGGAAGAACACAACTCCCGTATCTCTGAGACCTAACTATAAAGCAGCTATACTTTCCAAACCCAAAATTGAGATTGTGACTTAACAAAAATTTTTTTCTGACTTGTAAACTAGTATATTTTTTCCACTAATGTATAAAAATCATATCACACTTAACTATACATTTAATTCATGACTGTCCTTTATTGGCTAAAACAGAGGGTGAGGCTGGGCTATCCAGAAAATTTCCGAAAAGATCTAAGCAGCCAGAAGCTTAAGGCAGAGATTCAGGAGACTAGTCTCATCATCTCAGGCCCTATCCTCAAAGCTGGAGAGTGGCATTTTAGAAGGCCAACGTATAAGGGAACTCCAGGTGAACGGGAATATTCCTGGGACAGTAGGCTGCAAGAGACTCCGATGAAGCCTTGACCCCTACCACCCTCTGACCGCAGAGACAGGAGCTTCTTTACCTAGTTCCCCCAGCTGCACAACAGGTCCTGAGCAGCAACCTTCCTGGCTCTGCAGTCAGGCTTCCATCCAGCAGGAACTAGCAGCAGCTCTTGCTGCAGAAGAGGGCGAAGGCAAAGGAATAGCTAGTCCAATGACTGAGTCAGGGAAGCCGAAAGCCCCTAAGATACTGGTACAAAAGGAGACACAAACAGAGCTCGAAGGCAGGCATGCTGGGGAGAGAGTGGCTAAGTCAGCCAGCTTCTCCTAGCAGTTATGCAGGGCATAGGATGAAGGTGAGGCCAGTGGGTCGCCCAAAGATCAGGGTCAGGCCAAGGCCTTCTCAGATCGTGCACCCCAGGTACTTTATTCTCGTCCTGGCCCTGGATTCAGGCCAAGTCTCACTCAGTAACTGAAACTGGCCTACCTGGCGAGATCCTGGTATAAACGACAAGGGACGATGTCAAAGTGGAGGCCATCAGTTGGCATCCTACCACCGCCACTATCCTCCCTCTCAGCTCCGGCACATCCACTGTAGTTACTAGAACTCTTCCCTGCCCGCCTCCATGCCGTGGCTCAGCTGCCAGGCCACTCTTGGCAGAGCAGCTCAAGCCCCACGGTGGAGTGGAAGTTCCTTTGAAAAGTGACTCAGAGGACATAGGAAGAATGCCTTGAGCACCATCACTGGTTTCATGGGAGAGAGCAGATTAAAGCTTGAGGGCAGGTAATGTCTCCTAACATCTGTTTATTCCCTTAGCACCTAGCACTTATTAAATGATCAATAAATACATGTTGAATGAATAAAAGGCAAGAAGCAGGGGGCCGAATAAATACTTATCTCACCTTTCCACCCTTCAGAGGGCATAAATCAGGTCTGTGATCATCCCAGCAATTCGGGAAGATCTAAGGTGCTACACGTAGGGACAGTTCCAAAGATGTCTCAGGATGATGATGCAAGACCCAGGCCCAAGCCAGAAAAACCACTCTTCTAAGTCATGAGACTTTTAGAATATCCATTCTGACTCCTGCACCAGTGAGGGCAGTCTGCCTCTACCTCAGACCTTCACCCTAGAACTATTCCAAAATGGAATCTCTAGCTGATTACAATAAAGTACAGTCTCACAACCTCTAGAAGCAAAGCTGATTCACATATCACTGCACTCAGCCTTAAGCCACTGACTCTTTACCTTAGAACCAAGAAATAAAACAGAGCTAGGGCTCCTCCCTTAAACAGTCTCGAGGACTGAGTAGGCCTGGATTATACCAGGGGCCAAAAGTCAAAACATGAGAAATTAGGCTGTGTGCTCACATTGCCAAATTTACAGGCAGGCCCGGCCAGGTTTTAAGACAGTCTAAGTGTGGGTTAAAATGCTATCTTTAAATGCCTTATCCTTTCAATATTAGGCCTCTCTCCTAAACTAGACTGGTCTCCCTTCCTTAAACTCTCATTAGGGGCAGGATTCTTGAGTTGTATCCATAGTATCTTTCCCAGAATACCTACATTCACGCGGACATTTTTTACATCACACACCTGTTTTGCTTCATTACCTTCTAGAGCGCTACTCAGTTCTTGCTACAACCTACAAATGTTCCAAAAACTTTCACTTGCTTTCTTACTTGCCCTCTTTCTTACCTTTCCTGGGTGGGTGAGGCTTCATCCTTTAACATAATTTCAGCATACTTCTGTGTATAGGTATTCCTTAGACCCTCTAGAAACCCACTATTTCCACCCAGTTCACGTTCATTTCTGCCTATTATGCACTGTCATTTGGACATTATCCTGATTATCACTGTTTTACTAAAGAATTACCCAGGTCTGGGTTCTACATTATTTCTCAGTCGGTGGTGATTAGAGACTTCAGCTTGCCTGAAGCCATGAATCTCTGACTTCTCTTGTCCTTCACTGCTATGTCACCTCTTATTAGCACCGTAAAGTCTGTTTATTGTTGTGGTTTGTTTATTATTGATGTAAAGTTGACAGGTCTGGTTATTTTGACTCTTGGCTCTACTTTTGACTCTTGACTCAGCATCTCAACAAACTTTTCAGAGCCAAAATAGCTTCTGTCCTAAAATCTCTTTCTTTCTTCTGTTCCTTATTCATTTCAGTATCAATCTTTAAAAATCCGGTTGGGGACTTCCAAAAAGTAGCCTTGTCACTGCTAGCTACTGCACAGTATAGCTGGACAAGATGAAGTTATTGTCACCTACTTTCTGAATTAGAGGTATTTTCTGTCTGATACATGTTGCTTTGTTGGGGGCCACCTGGCATCCTGGGACCTCCACTGAATTCAGCTCCATGAAGGTTAACAGCTCATCTGGTCTGAGAGCAATTGGCATCTGTTGTCCCTCTGTGATGAGGAAGGGCCTGCCAAACCTAAAAGCCTCGCTACCCCATCCAGCCACCATCTGCTCTCAGAGCTTGTGGCAGTGAGGCTTTAGCCACAAGGTATGAACCAGAGAGAGCTGCCACACAGGTTATAAGCATATGTCCTTAAACTCCGAGAGATTCTTGAGTCAGCCTGTGGCCTACAGTGGGTGTTTGCTATTCAGGAAAACAAAACCTTAAAAAAAAAAAAAAAAAAAAAGGAAAACAAAACCTTTACTAAAGTCTCTAGTTCTCTAGGCAGAATTTTGTAGGCCTAGTTCTCTAGGCAGAATTTTGTAGACCAGGACATATAGACTGGAAAAGACAAAGTCTCTATCCTCAAGAGGTTCAAGCTCCAAGTAGAATACTAGTTAAGATTTATTGAGTACTACTTCTAGGCACTATCATAACTACTTTACATGTACTAACTTATTTCATTAAGGAAACAAAAACCATAAAACAATTACTACCCAAGTGAACCAAGGACAATGAAGGGGGGAGAACAGTTCATTCTACCTGTGATGGTAAAGGAGGTTTCACAGAGGTGACATTTGAGATGGGACGTGTAAAGTTTGACTAGAAGAGGGGACAGACATTGCAGATGAGCCACACAACTAGCAGCCACGGGAGCTACAGTGGAAGGTATGAAGGATCAAGTCAGCATCCTACCAATGATGGGTTCACTGAATCCACAATGGATGGAGCCATGTTCAAGGCCAAAGGCCATGTTAAAATGAAAAGGTTGAGAATTTATCCTTTAAAAGACCTTCAGTATCTCCCCTTTACCTGAAACCAAAGGATTTTTCATTCAGGCACCTGTGTGAAAGATGGATTGTAAAAGGAAAGAGGCAGGGCAACCAGCAGGAATTTTTTTTTCCCCAAAAGCCTGAATGAGAGATAAAGACCTCTTTCTGGACACTGGCCATGGCAAGGGAGAATGAAGAAGAAATCCAAGCAAAGGCAGAGGTGGTGTTGTCCAGATTTGGTTAAACACAAATCTAAATGTAAGCAAGGAGTCAAAAGATGAACAAGGTTTCTAGTTCATTTTTCACCAAGATAAGAACAGAAGAAAGGATGGGAGAAAATGAGTTTTGCTGGAGTCATGAGACTACCCAGTAGAAATGCCAGTAGACCACTGACCTTTCCAGGGAAAGGGCCAGAGAGCAGTTTGGGAGTTTACAGCATACCAGAGCAGGAGGGGACCAAGGGTAGACTGGGCTGAGGCAGAGGGGTGGGGGCGGGGGCACACTGGCATTTGGGGACAGGAAGAGGAGATGAAGAGGGGCAATTAAGAGGCAGGAGAACCTAGAGGAGCTATGTTTCAGAAGCCAAGCTCAGTGAGTTCTCTGCCAGAAGAATGAACTGGCAAGTCAGTAGGCTGGTTAGCCACACGGAGGTGGGTAAGAGCTGGCTGTGGCCTGGATAACTGGGATAAATGTCAGAGGTCTTTCTGCCCATCTTAGATTTACTTCTGAAGTGGGGTGCTGGTATGAGGACAAGCTTGAGAGCCGATATCCTCTGAGCAGGGGCCCCAGCAGGGCAGTGGAGTGCCAGGGCCTCATCTATTTGCCCTTTTATCTCCTGTGTCCCTTCTGCTCAGAGCCCCGAAGCCAGGACAGGAGACGGCGGCAGCTGCCACTGACCCATCGCCCTACTTCAAGCAGCCTGGCCCCATCCCCAAATCCTGCTAGCTTTAGCCCGGTCTCCTCACACAGCATGGGCTCCTGTCTGCTGCCCAGCTCACTCAGCATATCAGGTCTGTACCCACTGCCACCAAAATCTAGGTTGGCCAGACTCCTTCCTTCCCTAGCACCAAGGGTATAGACCAGTCTCTCTCTGAGGCTTAAATTAGTCCCTTCAGCTCCTTTGCTACCTGACCTGGACATCTTTCTTGACTTGATGTAAGGTGGCCCTCTGCACACCAGGAGCATCAGTTAGCCTCCTGGATTATCCTAAACCCCTAAAGCACCTATGTCCTTGTACAGGAAGCTGGAACTGTCTTTGAATAATAAAATAATAGTTCCCATTTCTTGAGTGTCTACTATGTGGCAGGCACTGCTCTAAGCACATTACCTCACTTAATCCTCATTTTCAAAGTTGAACAACCTGACTACCTGCTACTTTGAGCTTCCTGACTCCAGGAGTTGGGCAACATTAGACAAAACAGAAGAACGAAAAAAGGCATAGGCCTTTCACCTGTCGTCACGGCAAATGCTGTGTAACCATATCACCCACATAAAACCTAGGCTGCCTGGTCTCCTTTTAAGTTATACCCCTAGCTGTGTAAAGGACTGGATAGGAATGAGACATAAGACTCCAGTCCAACATCCTCTAATTCCCTCAGAGCCTGCTACTCCCAACCTGTCAACTGTCTTCAATGGGTAGCCCTCAATCCACCAGTCTTGGGTACTAATATGATCCTTAAACACTCATTTGGATGGGATAGCCTCTAAGGTCTATAAATTCACAGAGCAGTTCAGCCCTGTGGGCTCTGATTCAAGCTCCAAGTTGCTACTACAGCCCTTGGACCAGACTAGAGCATGCCATGATCTCAACCAGGGGCCCTTTTACCCACTAGGGAACATGTGGCAAGGTCTGAAAGACATATCTGGTTGTTTTGATGGGGACAGGACAGGGGAAGAAGATATGCTATCTAGTGGGTTGAGGCCAGGAAGGCTGCTAAACATTCTACAATGCACAAGACAGCCGCCCACAACAAAGAATTATCCAGCCCCAAATATCAATATTGCCAGGACTGAGAAACCCTGATCTAGAGGAAGTTACCTCTCTTTTCCACAGTCCACTAGCCATGATAGCAGTTTCCTTTGTTTCCTAGGGAGCAGCTGCTCATTCATGTCCTCAGGGGACAAGCCAGAGGCTGTCATGGTGATTGGGAAAGGGCTGCTGGGACCTCGGATCCCCTGTATCAGGACACGATTGCAGGTAACATTTTTGGGTCTTCCCCAGCCCCCAGCAAAACAACTCTGGCAGAGCCTAGCAAGGCACTGTTCATCTGGGTAGTGGGAGGGAAAATGCTCAGCACTGCTTTACAACCTCTCCCCTCAACCATATCAGAAAGCTACCTGGCTGCCTGAGTGCCTCTGTCCAGTGTCCCCAGTCCCTTCAGCCAGGTCTCTTGCTTCCACCCATGTCCCTGCCAGATATAACCCAACCTCAGCCTGCTAGCTTTGGCTCTGCCTGCCCCTGCCCTTAGCTTCTCCTCTCTTTCTGCCCAGACCTGCCCGAGGCGAGTTCCCGCCAGGAGGGGTCCCGGATTCCCCAGGTAACACATCTGGTTGCTGCTCCTAAGAACAGCTGTGCCACCAACTCCAATTCAGTCCAGATCCCCAAGCTAAATTGGCTTAAGCTGGGTAGAGGCAGAGGCCGGATGGGTGAAGCCTAAGCTGCTCTGGCAGGGGCTGAGGGACACAAGGCTCTGAGGGAGCATCTACCGATTCTCCAACCTCTTTCCATACACTGCTTCTCTGTCTAGCCAAATGTTAGCCATGATACAGCTGTGGAGATTAAATGCTGGATCTTCTGCCTCCCCTACTTAAGACTTGGAGTGAATAGTCACAGACTGTCGACACTTATACTACACTCTTACCCATGGAAATTCTAGAAGCAAACTCAGAAGCAATACAGTTACAGGAAGAATACAGCCTCTTAGCCCACCCCCTATCCATACAGGCTAGGCCCAGGTTGGGCCGGGGCTCACCGCCGACTTGCAGAGGGATGAGCGGCTCTGCGGGCCCCACATCCCCTATACCCCGGACCAGGGAGAGCAGTGAGCCGGAGCCGGGACCCCACTCTGCACCAGGGTGAGCACCCGGGTCCAGTCCCTCACCCCACCTCACTTCTGTCCCTTTACTCCCATTTCTGCCATTCAGGATCATTTTCTTCCTTCCCTACTCCCTCTGACCCCCCTCCAAAGACTAAAGGTACTTTCGTTAAGAATCTCGTCCCTGATTTTTTTTTTCCCATCATGGCCTGTCTTCACTCCAGCGGACAAGAAAACAACTTCTTGTTAGGGCCTAAGGCCTAGGAGCTGGCTCATTCCAGCATCAGCCCACTGTGCAGTACTCAATCTCTCTATCCTTACCCATCTCATCTCTCCCATCCCCTGGCAAACAGGCAAAAAGAGGGGCAGAGTTTTCAAAACCCTGATTCCTCTCTCTTCTCTGTTGCAGGCTGCTTCAGGCCGGGCCCCCACGGCCCCGCTCTGCCCCTGCCTTTTCTATTTCCTGTAGTCTGTCTGACTCCCAGTCCCGGATTTGTTACAGCGGGGGGCCCTTGGCCCAACCTGAGGTTTGTTTTGTCCCTAAATCTCCTCCACTCACTGTCTCCCCCCGGGTCTGATGCCTCAACCTTGATGTCCAGGATATAGCCCCAAGATGGGGAACGCAGTGAGGAATGTGCTAGTCCCCTCCCTCAGCTGTTGATTCCATGTGACAACCATAACTTCTTGGATGCCAGCCACGCTGTTCTGAGGCATCGCAGAGCATCACCTTGAGACAGGACAAAGCAGGAACCTGCTACCCCATCCCCCCCCCCCAGCACAAGATTTTGGGACCACAAAAAATATATATCTATATTTTTATATTGGGGGGAGGGAGTAGAAAAGAAATCCCCTATACTGGGCCCTACTCAGTGGCAGCTTCTTGTTCCATAGGGTTAAGGAAGACTTTGAGGAAATAAAAGTTGTTTGGAAAAATCCAGGTGTAGTTGCTTTGTATGTTGTGATGGGTAGAGGGATGAAGTGAAGTGGGAAGGCCCCTCATACCCTCCATCTTGCCTCAGACTATGTCCTGGAACCCTAGAAAAGAGGGGGAAAGACCCAAGGTAAGGAAAATACTGCAACTTTCCTCTGGAGAAATCCTTCAGGCATCAACTCCCATCCAGCCTGTTCCCCCTTTACATTTCAGACCCACACTTAAAGCTCCCCCACACCCCCGCCTCTCTCTAGGACTTGGGTCTACAGTAGCCAACCCGTCACTCAGTGCCTCTTGCCCCAGAACACAGAAATAGAATTCTCCATCTTTACAACCACATACACACACACACACACACACGCACATTCTGCCTAAATAAAAGCCTAAACAACCTTAGAGAAGTGAGGGCTACTTAAGGGAAGAGCCCAAATCCTCATACTTGGATAGACAGCATCCTCAGCACCTTTATTCCTACTGGTGTCAGTGCCTCCTTGTATCCAAACCCCCAACTTGGGCATCGGGGTACCATGAAGACGGGGGCTGAGAAGGATTAGGAAACTCGCCCCCGTTCTAGCAGGGAGCAGTTTAACGGGTAGAGGGCAGGGCACTGAAGGGCACTCCCTACCGTGTGCGGATAAGGGGGCTCAGTTCTGGACTGTATCATGCTTGGCCCGACACTTTCTGATTTGAAGTTTCGAACCCTGCAGGCCCTGGCGCGGCCTCGCCACTCCACTCTCCGGGGGCTGGGCGCTACTGCCCCGGACCGTTACCTGGGGCGGAGAAAGCGCCACTTTCATTCCTGCTTCTTGGGATTGTTGACGGCCACGTAGTGATAGAGAACGACAAGCAGGAAGAGCGACACGCCCAGCATGTTGGCGAAGATGGCGAGCTGTACGTCTGTGATCATCCTGCGAAGAAGAGGAGGGGCTGAGCCTGAAGCCGGCGCACTCCTCGCCCAGGCCGGGGCCCGTCCTCGCCCCCAGGACCAGCCACCGCCAAGGCGCCGTGGAGCGCGCTTGCGTGCCTCTCACCTGACCGGCTGGGCTCCCGGCGACGCGGTCTGCGCAGTAGCTCGAGGTAAGAGTCCCGGCCCGGAAGTTGGTAGCGCGAGCGCAAGCCCAAACCAGGCACTTCCGGCTGTGCCGCTCGGCCGGAACGGGCTCTCTAGCCCCGCCGTCTCGCCTGCTCCCCGCGGCGCATCGCAAGGGGCGGGGCCAGGGGCGGGGCTGCGGAGGGACGGCCCGCCGTAGGGGGCGGGCGAGCCGCGGACGCGCGTCTAGGGCCCGCGGAGCGCAGCTGGCCACAGCTGGCTGCAGCTGGCGCGGCAGGGGACGCAGCAGGCCAGTGGCGGCCTCCCCGGAGCCCAGCGGCGGGCTAGGGCGAGGGTGCGGCGGCGTGGCCGCGTGAGACGCTCGGCCCGACCCCCTTCCTCCCTGGCCCCCCGCGCTGCTGCCCACCCTCCGCTTCCCGGCTCGGCCCAGCCAGGTGCTTCCTTTGGGCCCTGCCCTCAGGGTCCCCTCCCTGACTCCCGCAGCGGAGAGGGGGGTGAGAGGAGGTGCAGACTGGGGAGAGAGCTGGGGCGGCTGGGTGCTCCTCTCCTCGGTGCGCCCCTTTTTGCCCCCACATCCGCCAAGTGGAACGATCCCGCCTGTGATCTGACCGGTGCCTCCCTAACTCGGGCTCGCTCCCTCCACCCCACCCCCGGAGGTGGGCGTCGGAAATAGGGCGGACCCTCCGGGAATCAAAACCCAAACCGTGGGCCTTGAGCCAAGTGGGAAATCACCCCCCGGATGGGAGGGAGGGAGGGGCAAGGGGGGGAAGGGCTGGGACGAGCCAGAGGGGTTGTGGGTTCTGAGCAGAGTGGATCGCTGGGGAGAAAGAAAACTCTGGGTAGATGTCTGAGGGTCTCTGGTGAGGGGAGAAGTATTGGAGCTCTACAGCCCTCTGCCCCAGGGAGATCCTACTCCCTCCCCCGCCCCCCCTCACTGCTTACTTTCCCTCAGCTTCACCATAAAAGGGAACGGCACGGAGCCAGGCTGGGGCCGGGGGCTGGGCTGTTGCTCTGGAGCTGTCAGGGGTAATGGAAGCCAGTTGCTTTGCGGTAGAGGGGGGCCAGGGCTCAGGGGACGCCTCTGCTTCTCTGAGCCAAGGACAACTACAGGAGCTGCTATGGGACTGGAACAGCTGGGGCAGGGGACTGTCTTGCTGCCTGTGTGCACCATGAGCTAGGGGTGCACTAGCCCAGAGCTGGCTTCCCTGGCCTGACACCATCAACAGTTTGTCCATGCTCCAGCCCAGAGACTTCTAAGCTCAGTCTCAGCAGTCTGTAATCCCCCTGGCTTCCCCCATTTCACCCCCCAGCCTCCACCCAGTATTTCCCAGAAGTTTCCTATTTAGAATCCCAAGCCCATGTCCCCTCCACACAATAGTGAAACCCCAGTCGTGTACTTCCTCATGTCCCTCAGAGTGGTATGTCTGTTCCCAGCTCTGCTCTGGGAGAATGAGGGTCTAGGTCTTAAAGGATTACACACATTATGCTTTGTGGCTCCTGGAAATTTGAAGCAGATCCAATTCCAACCAGACACTTAGATCTACTGTTAAGACAGAACTAGACCCTGGAAAGTAGGCTTTCTAGACTGCAAATGACAGGGGAGGCCTTGGAAGTGCTTCAGATTTCCAAGGCTGTCCTGAAACCAACTGACCTTAGACATTCCGAGCTGAAGGGAGCCTTCAAGATCATTTAACAAAGAAGGAAACTGAGGCCCAGAAGGTAATTGATTTGACCAGGATTTTACAAATGGTTCAAAACTGTCACCTGATCCACTTTCCTCTATTCCACAATCTGTGTCCAATTTTGGACTCAATGGGTTATCCTAGGGTCAAGGACAAGAGGAAAAGGATTTGTTTTGGAACCATCTAGAAATGTCCTTCACCTCCCAGAATTTGCTGTGCCTAGGTCAGCGACTCTTTATCAGCCTTGAATAGGTCATTTGGCCTGCTGCCTGGAGGAACCGAAATTAAAAATGGTCCCTGGGACTAAACTAGACTCCTCTAAGAACTAACAAAGCTTGAAGAAAGCTTGGATGGAAAAATATGTGGGAAGTAAGACGGGCAAAGCCTCACCCTTGGGGGAATTGGAGGAAGGAGAGAATTGGGGGGAGGGGCATATGTGGACTTAATCTCTGCAGTTAGTGTGACATTTTCTTTTTTCTAAAGATGTTATTTATTTATTCATGAGAGATAGAGAGAGGGAGAGACATAGGCAAAAGGAGAAGCAGGCTCCCCAGAGGAAGGCAATGTGGGATACGATCCCAGGAACCCCATCACAACCTGAGCCAAAGGCAGATGCTCAGTCACTGAGCTACCCAGGCGTCCCTGTGTGACATTTTCAAGAAGATGCGAGTTTAGGATTAGGCTGAGAAATGAGAAAGCAACAAGACCTGGGAAAGGGGATTGGTTCTTAAACTATTGTACCTGTGGGAAGAGTTGGAAGGAAAAAGAACATGTATGCATTTGAGCAGGAGTGGACTTTTGCTCAAGAGTACACACAAGCTTGAATTCCGATCTGGGTTTGCATAACCCAAGGCCCAATTCATATTATTCTCCATTTTTTCCTCCCAGTATTCAGTTCTCTGACAGAGGGCATTAGACAAGAAATGTTCCTTACTGCAGGTGCCCTGGGCTATCCCAGCCTCAGGAGCACGTTGCTCAGCCACTGATGGCTGACTGAATGAGTTAGTTGCCCAACATAGCCAATATTTCCCATTGGCACTAGGCCCTTGAAAATCCCCTATTTTGGAAAGGTTATAAAATAGATCTTGTCCTAGTGCCCCCAAGGACTTAGCCATTTTTGATCTTGGGAATTCTCTGGTCAGTTGCTTTGGAAATTTGTGGCTACTTGTCAATACCACCACCACCACCAGTGCATTTTGTCTAAACTTTGACTCCATTGCGGCCTGCTTGCCCAACACCTCAAGTCTCCCCAGTGAACCCAGAGCCACTGATTTATTTGAGGTATCACAAATATTCATGTCAGCCCCTAGGTCTTGGCTCCTAATTACAGGACTAAATGAAATGCAACCTACTGCAATTATATTTCAAAGCCAACATTTTTGGCTTGACACACTTAAAATATAACAGATTTTTAAACTTAAGGGAGGCGCCCCCTAAACCTAAGGAAAGAGTGACAACCAGGCAGTGATAAGATGGCTGGGATGACTGCAGGTTGTCAGAGGCTGCCTGAAGGGAGGGGGGTGCACAAGAACCAAGAGAGAAAACTCACAGCAGCAGCCAGGGCCACCTGAAGTGGCTTGGCTTCTAGCCAGGGCCAGGGCCTAGAACTGATGCAGAGACCAGGAACAGTGCAACAACTGCCCACTCTCAGCAGCTCTCAAATCAGGATCTCTTGGGACTGTTTCCTTCAAATATCCCACAAATGTCCATTTCTGTGGGTTGGAACATTCACTTTCACTCATCCTTTCTTTTGCCAACATTTCTCTCAGCCACCGAGATCCCATACTGGGCCAGAGAACCTCAGAGGTACATCACTCAGAGTCACAATGAAGATTTGGTGGCATCTGTGCTCATGGCTTCCAACTATTGCCCTGCACATGGTTCCCAGAACCAAGACCTACATCTCTGACCATCTCCTGCACATTTATTGCCATCGAGCTACATTTTTCTGATCTTGAACTCAGTAAGTCCAAACTAAGGTCATCTTTCTTCCAAAGCTGTTGCTCACCTTGACTTCCCCACCCTGGCTCAAACCCCAGAATCTTCTGTATTGTCTCCCTTTCTCTGGCCCCTCCTTACCCAGGTAGTCCCCAGGCAACCATGGCCTTCTCTTTCCAGGCTACATCACTTTGCCATTTCCAAGGCACCTGAAACAATAGCTGACAGACCTCCAGAAGAGTCATGGCATTTGTTCCAAGTGATAACAGTACTTAGAGGAGGAGCTGGAACCAGTGTCCATGGGCCTAAAACCCTGCACATTGCTCTTGCCTGCCATGTCTTCTTTCTGCAGGCATATCGAGCTCCTACTGAAAAGCTTGTAATCCAAGCTCTTAACCAGTCATTTGGGCCTGTCCCAATTTTTCCACAATCAGCTTCTCTGACTTCCTGACACAACAGCTAACTTTTACTGAGCATTTACCATGTGCCAGGTGCTATTTTAAATGCTTTACATGTATTCACTTAATCCTCCCAAACCTAGGAAGGAGGGTGCTGTTATGATTCCCATGTTGAGCAATGAGGAAACTGAGGCAGGCCTCTTTCTCCAGCCTGTAGTCTCTCCCCTCCCCCATCTCTGTTTTTCACTTTCTTTCCCCAACACTGTTCTGCCTCTCTCTCTCTCTCTCTCTCTCTCTCTCTTCCAACGGCTCAACTCTGACTCCCCGGAGCATCCAGCTGCCTTTCCCCTCCCCTTCCCCAGAACACATCATCCATTTGTCTGGCCCCCTTGGCACGCTGTCTGTCCTGCTTTGTGTTGGTTCTGTGTTTCAGTGCCTGTGTCCAGCAGCCCCAGGTGCTCCTAACAGAGTCCTACACGTGCCTTTGCCACCTGGGCGCCTCCACAATGCCTACCCATGGCTCGCTCACCTCCCTTCTGTCTGCTACTTCTGCTTTGCTCTTGCAAGCAACAGCCCCACCACACAAGGACACCTGGGCCCTAGCACAGTGCAGAGGCCAGATGGTGAAGAGGGGCCAGCTGACACTTTCGGACTCCTCTCAACAGGAGCTTTCCGCTCAGGCTGGTGGCTGAGTGTGACTGAGCTCCTCGCCTGCTCCACAGGCTCTCAGGCTTGCCTCCAGGCTGGGGAGGGACTTCCTCTGGGCTCCATACATCTAGATACCACCCAGTTTGCCTCTCCCCTTCCCCTCCCCTTCTTTATGGCCTGGCCTTCACCACGACAAGCAAGCCTGAGATCCATATTTGTTTGGTTTTTTGAGAATGAGTCTTTATCCTCTTTTCCTGTGTTCTCTCCAAGCATGACAGAAGGCTGCACCCTCATTTCCAGATTCGTTTCTTCTTCTTCTGGTGTCCCTCAATTTCCTGCCTGCCTCAGTGGAGTCTTTCCTCTTCCTCTCTGGCCCAGTAGCCCTCTCCCCTCTCATTCTTTGTCCCAAGTCACCAACCCAGGTATGTAGATTCTAATCAGAGCCCCACTCTTGCCTTGCCCCTACAGGTTACCTTCCAGCTTTGGGCCTCGTTATTCACATCTGTAAAAGGAGGCAACTGGACTAAATGATGAGTGACGTCCTGCTGAGCCCTCCAGAGTTCATTCTCCCTTTTACAGTCCTCCCTTCCTCCTCTCCCCTCCTGGCTCCATTCTCGGGTCTTCTCTCTCAGGAGAGGCTTGCCCTAGCCCCAGGGGAGCTGTGGCTCCAGCTCCCGTTCCCTGTCTCAGCGACCAGCCCTGGGCCTCCTCCCCAGCTCTGGCCCCGGCTCCACTCCATGTGGCCCGTCTGAGAGGCTGGCCCCAAGCCTGGCGGCAACTCCGCATTTCTCTGTTTTTCCTTTTTTTTCCTCTCTTTCCCGGAGTTAACAAGAAGCAGATGTGGCGCACGATGGTTGGAGAGGTGGGGGGAGGAAGGGGGGAGGCTGGACCGCCAGCCAGACAGGGGGGAAGGGAGTGAGCGAGAGAGGGAGGCGGGAGGCCAGGGCCCGCCCCACAGCCACTCTTGCGCCTCTCAACAGCCACAGGGGCAAAGCCCTGTCACCTCCAGGATCCGGTCATTGGGGAAAACAGATAGGGAAGCCAGAGGAGGGCCTGCTGGGGCGAGGGGGGGCGGAGGCCTAGGAAGCAGCATCTGAGAGGGGCAGGGACCAGGCACAGAAGGCCAGGGGGCACAGAGAACAAACCCCCCTCAGAAGCAGAGAATAGGAGAGCGGAAGGAACTGAGGGAGGGACAGGAGCCTGAGGAGGAAAGAGGAGGGGGAGAGGGGTCAGGCCAGGCTGCCGAGAAGGAGGCAGGAGGCGTGTGGCTGGGGGCTGCCGAAGGAAGCTGGGGACAGGACCCCCGGCCAGCGCCGTCCCTTGGAGCAGCGGCATCCCCTGCTCCACACAGAGGCGCCAGCGGCCGGGCCGGGATGTGCCTCTGAGGGCCACGGCCGAGCACCCCTACCATGGCCCCCAGCACGCTCTGGAGCTGCTACCTCTGCTGCCTGCTGACCACAGCCGTGGGGGCAGCTAGCTACCCTCCTCGTGGTTATAGCCTCTACACGGGGGGCGGTGGGGCTCTCAGTCCTGGGGAACCCCAGGCCCAGAGCGCTCCCCGGCCTGCCAGCCGCCACAGGTAAGAGCCTGGGTCCCAGCCCAGGGCTGGATGTGGGTGGGAAGGGTGGGTCAGAAGGTGGGTGTCCCAGCCTCCGCCTTGGCTACCCTCCCCTGGGGCTGTATGCCCTAATGCAGGGAAGAGGGGGAGAAGAAGCCCATCCATCAGGTGGCTCCGCACAAGCTCACCTTCCTGCAGAGCATTTCTAGGGCCCCCTAAATAGATCGGTCCCCCTCTAACCTCAGTGGGACCTGTAGCTAGGTGCCCAGGGAAACGAACCTGAGGGGCATGGGCCAGGCCTTCCTGCAAGCTGCCAGCTAAGTACCAGCCTGGTGTTCTCCGGCAGACCTTTATCCCTTCCTAGGGCTTCCTGGCCCCATTCAGTAATTTGTGATTCTTTCTGACACCGTTCCTGCTCTGTTCCTTTGGGCTCTCCAGCCGGACACAGATCAAAGGCCAGCATGAATGGGGCCAAGAGTGTAGAACGCAAACCCCAAAGTGGGCAGGGCTCATCAATGGCTTATTCTCTACTTAACCCTGAGCTGGACCCCTGCCTGCCCTGGCCTCTCCCCTGAGGGGTGGGTGGAAGCCAGCATCCAGGGGATCACCAGAGGGACCCAGCCAGCTGGCTCATAAGGCCACGCCAAGCTGGGGATTGACACAGAAAAGGACATGAATGAATGTGTGAATTCAGAGGCTCCCCAGGACCCTGCAGCCGTGAGGATCAACTTCTTGCAGTTGTGGTTTTCCATTTTATGCCTTGTCTCGCTGTCTTGAAAAGTCTTTACTGACTCCTACTGCACAGGAAAGCGTGGGGGGAGCTGCCCCTGCCAAAGCCCTGGCTCCTACTGGTCCCCAGGGGCCCTTCATCCTTTGACCTTCCCTCAGCCTCTCTGGTAGCCCCTGGCCCTCCTCTGGGGCTTGTGTCTCTGGCCTTTGGGCCCAGCTGGGGTTGTGCCTACAGGAACTGGTGTGCCTATGTGGTGACCCGGACAGTGAGCTGTGTCCTTGAGGATGGAGTGGAGACCTTCGTCAAGCCTGACTACCAGCCCTGTGGCTGGGGCCAGCCCCAGTGTCCCCGCAGCATCATGTGAGCCCTGGCACTAGGGAATGGGTACTTGGTGGGGGCTGGGCTAGGCCAGAAGGAGGGCAGCCAATTTGGGGAATTTGTACAAAGCAGGTACCAAGGGGCAGGACTGGGGGCTTCTGTCAGACCCATTTTGGGAAGACACTGAGGCAACAGTTGGGGGTGGATACTGAGAGCAAAGTTACCAGACCACCCTGTCAGCCCCCAGATGCCTTCTCTGGGCAGAGTCAGGCTCAGGATGAGGAGTTCAAGGCTCCAGCATAGGACGGGGGAGGAAGAATAGGATTTTGGCCCTTGGCCAGCAAGCTGACAGCTGTCAACTGAGCACAGCCACATGCTGGTAAGGGGGTGGTAAGGGTGATCCAGCCTGAGGGTCCACCACCAGCAGCTGCCCATCTCCAAGGACAGGACGCAGGGCCACTGACAGAACAGGGAGGAGTAAAGAAGCCTCCTCTGCCTCTCCCAGGTACCGCAGCTTCCTCCGCCCTCGCTACCGAGTGGCCTACAAGACTGTGTCGGATATGGAGTGGAGGTGCTGTCAGGGGTATGGGGGCGATGACTGTGCTGAGGGTCCCGCCCCAGCGCTGGGTCCTGCACCTACCACCCCACGGCCCCGGCCCCGGCCCGCCCGCCCCAACCTCTCTGGCTCCAGCGCAGGAAGCCACCTGAGTGGACTAGGCGGGGAAGGTGAGTAGGGGAGCCTCTGGGGGGAGAAGTGGGAGCTGGTGCTGGCTGGAAAATGAGGGGCCAGGCTGCTGAGGGAAAAACTCCATGCTCCCAGTCAGAAGAAGGGGACAGAAGGGAGTAAGTGAGATCCCTGAGATTCTCTGCCTGCGCATGTGTGTGAATGTGTGTGTGTGTGTGTGTGTGTGTGTGTGTGCGAATGTGTGAGTCAGATAGAAACCGAGATTGCGAGAGATCAAGAGAAAAAGAAGGCAGAGCAAGAGAATCTGCTCACACACGCCCACATGTGGCTGAGATACTTCCTACTTGAGAACGGCTGCAGGAGGAAGGGGGAATTCCTTCGAGAAGTTTGGTCACCAAGGGATTAGACAGTTCAGACTACAAGTCCTAGAATGCACTGCACTCAACTACAGGTCCCAGGCCCCTCAGGGGCCTCTGGAGACTGCAGGTCCCAGAATGCAGCAGTCCCCATGGCCTTCCTGCGTGTACGCGCCCTGGGCACTGCGGATGTGCTGTGTTTGTCTGCCAGGGAGATAGTCATGCTGTAATGATGGAAACAGGAACTTCTGGCTGACTCTCCCACTATCCAACTCGAGACTCTGCAGCCTTCCCGTGGAACCTTGTCTGTCCCTGTGGTGTTATGGAGAGATGTTGCTCAGGAATAGCCACTGTTGTGGGGTCCACTGTGCCTCCCCATACTCCCATTTCACAGATAAGCAAACAACTTCTGAGACCTACTCTGGACAGTAGACTTGCTGGTCAGATGGATGAGCTGGGTTTGAAACTTGTCTCTGCCACTTATGAAACTTGTAATCTGTGGCCAAGTTCCCTAATCTCCTCTGGTTTTCTTTCTCACAGTCAACAAAATGGGAAACGCTGTGATATCTGTCCAGTGGAGTTTGTTGTAAGGGAGGGAAAGCCATGGTACAATTTTGGCCTAGAGGCATTTAGTAAATGGAGGTTCCCCCTGTCTTGTCTTTGCCCAAATTACCCAGCTAACAGTGGCCAAATCAGCTAGGACCTTGTGTCGGAGCTGGGGAGAGCAGGGCCTAGGAGGCCTACAGGCCCTGCAAGGAGGGCTCACTGAGTTCTGAGGTCCAGCCACTCTGTCTGATGCCTTCCCCTCTCTGCCAGGTCCTGGGGACTCAGAGAAGGTACAACAGCTGGAGGAGCAGGTGCAGAGCCTGACAAAGGAGCTGCAGGGCCTCCGAGGTGTCCTGCAGGGACTGAGTGGGCGCCTGGCGGAAGACGTCCAGAGGGCCGTGGAGACGGCCTTCAACGGGAGGCAGCAGCCGGCAGATGCAGCTGCCCGTCCTGGCGTGCACGAAACCCTCAGTGAGATCCAGCAGCAGCTGCAGCTCCTGGACAACCGTGTCTCCACCCATGACCAGGAGCTGGGCCATCTCAACAACCATCACACCGGAGGTGGCGGTGGCAGTGGCAGTGGCGGTAGCCGGGCCCTGGACCCCGCCCCGGCCCCTCCGGGCCACAGTGAGGAGCTGCTGCGGGAACTGGAGCGGCGGCTGCAGGAGTCCTGCTCCGTGTGCCTGGCGGGGCTCGATGGCTTCCGCCGGCAGCAGCAGGAGGATCGCGAGCGGCTGCGGGCACTGGAGAAGCTCCTGGCCTCCGTGGAAGAGCGGCAGCGGCAGCTCCCCGGGCAGGCTGTGGGCCGCAGGCCCCTTCAGGAGTGCTGTCCTCCGGAGCTGGGCCGGCGGCTAGCCGAGCTGGAGCGGAGGCTGGATGTAGTGGCCGGCTCCGTGACAGTGCTGAGCGGGCGGCGAGGCACCGAGCTGGGGGGAGCGGCTGGGCAGGGGGGCCACCCCCCAGGCTACACCAGCTTAGCGTCCCGCCTTTCTCGCCTGGAGGACCAATTCAACTCCACTCTGGGCCCCTCAGAGGAACAGGAAGAGGGTTGGCCTGGGCGTCCTGGGGGCCTGGGCCACTGGCTGCCTGCTGCCCGGGGCCGACTAGAAAGGCTGGAGGGACTACTGGCCAATGTGAGCAGGGAGCTGGGTGGGCGGCTGGATCTGCTGGAAGAGCAGGTGGCAGGGGCTGTGCAGGCATGTGGGCAGCTCTGCTCTGGGGCCCCCGGGGAGCAGGACTCCCAGGTCAGTGAGATCCTCAGTGCCTTGGAGCGCAGGGTGCTAGACAGCGAGGGGCAGCTGCGTCTGGTGGGCTCAGGCCTGCACAAGGTGGGAGCAGCCGGGGAGGCCCAGCAGGCTGCACTGGAGAGACTGCAAGGGGTCGTGGGCCAGCTCCAGGGTCGTGTTGACGCGCAGGACGAGACACTTGCAGAGTTTGCACTGCAGCTGAATCTCACAGCAGCACGGCTGGGCCAACTGGAGGGACTACTGCAGGCCCGCGGGGATGAGGGCTGTGGGGCCTGTGGTGGTGTCCAGGAGGAGCTGGGCCGCCTTCGGGATGGTGTGGAGCGCTGCTCTTGCCCCCTGCTCCCCCCACGGGGCCCTGGGGCTGGCCCAGGTGTTGGGGGACCAAGCAGAGGGCCTCTGGATGGCTTCAGTGTGTTTGGGGGGAGCTCTGGCTCAGCCCTACAGGCCCTGCAAGGAGAGCTCTCTGAGGTTATTCTCACCTTCAGCTCTCTCAATGACTCACTGCATGAGCTCCAGACCACTGTGGAGGGCCAGGGTGCCGATCTGGCTGACCTTGGAGCCACCAAGGACCGTATCATCTCGGAGATTAACAGGCTGCAGCAAGAGGCCACAGAGCATGCTACGGAGAGTGAGGAGCGCTTCCGAGGCCTGGAAGAGGGACAGGCACAGGCTGGCCAGTGCCCCAGCCTAGAGGGGCGATTGGGCCGCCTTGAAGGAGTCTGTGAGCGGTTGGACACGGTGGCTGGGGGACTGCAGGGCCTACGAGAGGGCCTTTCCAGACATGTAGCTGGGCTCTGGGCTGGGCTACGGGAAACCAACAGCACCAGCCAGACACAGGCAGCCTTGCTAGAGAAGCTGCTGGGAGGGCAGGCGGGCCTGGGCAGGCGGCTCAGTGCCCTTAACAGCTCCGTGCTGCTCCTGGAGGACCAGCTTCACCAGCTCAGTCTGAAGGACCTCACTGGTGAGGGGGTACTGGTGCAGTGGGAGGTGGAGGGACCCCTTTCTGGTCCTTTCTTTTTCCTCTCCCCCTCCACAACAGCCAGCCATAACCTTATATACTTTCTCCTTATTCTACCCAGCATGAATTGCAGGCCCACCACTGTCCCAGGGGTTGGTGTGTCCACAAGAGATGATCCAAGCTCCTAGCTCCCCACTCTTCCTTGGCAGCTCAGACAGGACAGTGGTTAGGGGTGGGGTGCTGCCCTGCCAGCCAGGTATCCAGCATGGGCAGCAAAGGGGCCCCATGCACCTGCCCATGGAGCCACAACCTTCTTTGTCCTTTGGAAACTGTTTTTATGGCTTCCCTTCAACTTAATTTTATCACCGTAGGGCCCCCGGGTGAGGCCGGGCCCCCAGGGCCTCCTGGGATACAGGGACCCCCAGGCCCTGCTGGACCTTCAGGACCTCCAGGCAAGGATGGACAAAGAGGGCCCATCGGGCCACCAGGTATGTGGGCTGAGATCCCTACTGCAGTCAGGGCTCCCCCACACCTCTAGCAGCCCTAGGCTTGACATTCGTTCCATTCTGAACTTGAAAGAGAAAGGAGGAAAGGGGCAAGGAGTGAGGGGTCCTACGTGGCTGACAGTGATGAGGGACTGGCACAGTCACTATATGGGCCGGTTCAATGTGGTAACCTTCCTGCTGTACTTCCTGCTCAGACTAAGGCTGAGCTCACAGGGATATGTAGGGTGTGAAAGGCTGGGGACGAGTTGAACTGAAAGGACCTTATTCCTCCTTTTCTTGATACCCCCATTCCTGCTTTGGAGTCTGTATGACACCTAGGACAGCGAGAGACTCAGCTGATATTTGCTGAGTGACTTAGTGAGAGCTGCCCCACATCTCACCACTCCCTTTCCTCTTCCCACAGGTCCCCAAGGAGAGCAGGGTAAGTTCCTCCCATCTGGGGTGTCGGAGGGAGGAAAACTGGAATGAGGGGTTGGATGGAGGGCAGAAGGCCTCAGGCAGCCCTGGAGGGAGAGACCCAGGAGGGGATGGAGACCAGGCAGCTCTGCACTGAGTCTCTACTCTGACCCCCACCTTATCCCTACCCAGGAGTGGAGGGGGCACCAGCACCCTTTGTGCCCCGGGTGGCCTTTTCAGCTGCCTTGAGTTTGCCACGGTCTGAACCAGGCACAGTGCCCTTTGACAGAGTCCTGCTCAACGATGGGGGCTACTATGATCCAGAGACTGGTAAGCCTGGAAGCAGGCTGGCTGGGCCGTGGGGCAAGCCAGCACAAAGCCATGTGGTGACGTGTTCTCATTCTTGCCCCCTCGGGCAAGGGGTATCTTTTCATGCTCTGGTTTGGGGAGACCCCTTTTATCTTCATTTATTCATTCTCACCACAGCTTGGGCTAAGGGAAAGGGGTTTTGGGGGAGGAGTGCTTCTGTTCAACAGCTCTTTGTTGGGGGCCTGGGGATGTTGTAATGAACAAGGCGCCAAATTATCTTGGTGGAACTTACATTCTAGTGGAAGACAGGTGAAAAGACCCTGGAGGTCTCTGCTTAGTCCAGGAGTTCTGGATGGGCTCCCTAACACCTCCCAGGCCCCTCCTGACTGCCATTCTCCGTCCCCAGGCGTGTTCACAGCACCACTGGCCGGCCGCTACTTGCTGAGCGCGGTGCTAACTGGGCACCGGCACGAGAAAGTGGAGGCCGTGCTGTCCCGCTCCAACCTGGGCGTGGCCCGCATAGACTCTGGTGGCTATGAACCTGAGGGCCTGGAGAATAAGCCCATAGCAGAGAGCCAGCCGAGCCCCGGAGCCCTGGGCGTCTTCAGCCTCATCCTGCCGCTGCAGGCTGGAGACACGGTCTGCATCGACCTGGTCATGGGGCAGCTGGCGCACTCGGAGGAGCCGCTCACCATCTTCAGCGGAGCCCTGCTCTACGGGGACTTGGAGCTAGAACAGGTGTAGACAGACGGCTGGGCATGACCAGCCCGAAGTGTCTACGCCGCCGGCCAAAGAGCCAGCGGGGGCGGCGGGGCTCCGTCCTGGCCCCCCAGCCCCAGGCGAGCCGTCCAGTACCTGTGCCGCGCAGGCGCCCAGAGCACTCTCCTCGCCACGGCCTGAGCGCCCCGGGTCGGAGACTCTGGGATCCCCACGTCCAGACTTTTGGCTTGCTCGCCCTGCAGGGCCCAGACGGCTGGGGAGCCGATCCTCGCACCCTCGCAGCTCCTCCAGCCGGTCTCTAGCCCGAGGCAGGGCTCTCCCGAGGGGCTCTGGCCCCCACCGCCGTACCAAACTATTCAGGAATAAAGACACTTGGTTTTTCTAAAAAACAAAACAAAACAAAACAAACCGTCTGCTCCAGTATGTGTTCAAGGGTACACATAAGTACAGATGGGACGGGGTGAGGGGGGGAGCCCTGGGTTTCCCACCCTGGTCGCCCCCACCCCCGGCCCTGGGGCTCCGCGCGCACTTCCTCTGCACGCGCCCGCGGAGAGAGGCGCAGCGGCCCCGCGCTCCTCCACCGAACCCCGGTTCCGCCGCCGTCCGCCAGGGGGCGCTAGGTCCCCCCGACTCCCGTCACGTGACTGCCGCCGCTCACCTAGAGGCCCCGCAGCTCCCTCGAGCTGGGATTGGCGCGGCCTCGGGGGCGGGCGCAGCCGCCGCGACAGCTCGAGCGCTGCAGGGACGGAGGGTTCAGGCCGCAGCGGCGAGGCCCGGCTCAACCTCGCGGCGGGTCTGCAGCGCGAGCCGCCCGTGCCGGAGAGGGAGGGGCACGGGGCGCCTTTGTGCTCACGTCTTTTGCTTTCAGAAGATTGCCTAGGTACGCTTTAGAGAGATTTGCATTAGCTCCTAGTCTATCTGACAAGTGAGGAAACAGGCCGGGAAGTGGGAGGCGTTGCCATCTGCAAGGCCACGCTACCTGCTAAGGGGAAGTCGGGGACCAAGGCCTCGGGGTCTGCGCTCCCAGGCTCCCAATTGAATCGGTGGGCTTGGGGAGCAAGGGACCTGCCCCGCCTGGCTGCAGGAGGCTCCCTGGGGGAGGAGCTCGGGACGCAGAGGAGGAGCCAAATCACCCTCTGGAGAGGGGACCCGATCCTCCGGGATAAGAGGCAGAGCCCAGGAGGAGCCCAGTCAGCCAGGCGGGCAGAAGGCTCTGGGAGCAGCCCCATGGAAGACAAGCAGATCCTCTGCGTGGGGCTGGTGGTGCTGGACATCATCAGTGTGGTGGACAAGTACCCGGAGGAGGACACGGACAGCAGGTAGGGGCGCCCGGGCCCCTCGGAGATCCCAGGGGCCGCTGCGGCCCCGCGTTTGAGCCCGGCAGCCAAGACCCCAGGTCCGCGGGGCCAGGGGCCCGCAGTGAGAATCCAGCCTCGGGAGCTGGTGTCCCGTGCCCTCAGCCCCGGAGGACCCAGGGGAAGAACTGAGGCCGTTAATTATAAGACCCGGCTTTGGATAGCACTGTGTTCGCCAATTCCCGTTTCAGGAATCATTGTCGCCTTTAGAGACTCTTCGAGATCAAGTGATTTATCCAAGGGCATGCAACTAGTAAGGTGCAGGGCCAGCTTTTTTCTTCTCTCTTCTTTTAATATTTTATGTATTTGAGAGAGGAAGAGCGAAAGAGAGCAGACCAGAGGGGAGAGGGAGAAGCAGGCTCCCCGCTGAGCAGGGATTTCCCCGCATGGGGCTGGATCCCAGGACCCCAGGCAAAAGCAGACGTTCAACCCACTGAACCACCCAGGCGCCTCCAGCTTCTTTCTTTTTAACAAAAATACCTATGCACTTGCCTTTCACCAGCATTTACTTCTAATTTATCTACCACGTATATCTCATCTGTTTTTAAAATAAATTTTGAGGTAGCTTACAATAATAAGTATGTGCAGTTAGAGTGTAAGAATACTTAAAACAAAAAACAAACAAACAAAAAGAACACTTAAAACAGGGCAGCCCCGGTGGCTCAGCAGTTTAGTGCAGCCTTCAGCTCAGGGTGTGATCCTGGAGTCCTGGGATCGAGTCCCATGTCAGGCTCCCTGCATGGAGCCTGCTTCTCCCTCTGCCTGTGTCTCTGCCTCTCTCTCTCTCTCTCTCTCTCTCTCTCTGACTGTCTCTCATGAATAAATAAATAAAAATCTTAAAAAAAAAACAAACACTTAAAACAGTGGTATTTGAGCTTCTGGGCTTGCTGGCACTAGAGGCAAGTTTGGAAATGCTGTGGGTTATGGATAGAGCTGGTGCCTATGCCATGACCAACTTTGCCCTGGTGCTCAATTCCAAAAGGAGTTTACCAGAAGTCTTTTACAAAAATCAGCGAACAACATACTTCTTGGTTGTCTGGTAGAAGTTGAAGAGTCGCTCATTGGCTCTTCTATTTGGTTTTGGTAAGAACCTCACTGCTGCACTGCAATCCCAGGAGGGCATTTCTGTGGCACGGAACCTGTAACTTTCTCTTGGTCTGGTCTGGTGCTTTGAATAACAAGAATTGGTCTTTGGCTGTCAGTTGTCTCAGCCAAGGACTGTCTGGCTAAAAGGTTCTGTCTAGTTCAGGGTTTAATTCCAAGAAGACACTATAGCGCTCATAGCCATGAATACCCAGTTTCCCTCTTCTAATTGAAGGGAGAGAACTGGTATTCTCCAGGCTCTGGGTCCCCCCCCAGCACTGTCACATGCATCATTACATACTTTCCTTACAGCAGGCCATGGGAAATGTGTAAGGATTAATCAAATCCTCTCTTTATAGATAAGGAAGCAGCTCCCTAGGTGGAGGAATTAAATAATTATTGTAAGGCCACATAGTTAATGAGTGGCAGAGCAGTAATTATAATTCCTAGGAATCTAGTGCTCCAGCCCTCTATCGTCTCCTGTGCTGCTTCTCCCTTTGCCACTGCCCATCTCATGGAGTTGGCCCTTTGCTTTGGGCTGCTTTGTTTGCTAGAGCTTAGAGCCCTTGGGGGGGGGAGGGGGGTGCGGGAGGGCAGTGGGGGAGGGGCACAAGGGGATGCCACTTTGTAGGCCTAGCCAGGTCAACCACCCCACCTTGTGCTGCACGGTTAGAAGTTAGACCTCCTCTCAAGAGAACAGGGTGGGTTCCAGGGCCACAGGTCTTCCAAGGACTGGGGTCCCGGGGAAGACCTGGAGTGCTGCTTCCAACAAGAGCTGCAGTCCCATTCTCTTTGAGCTTGCATACAAAGCTCAGTTAAGAGAGGCTCAGAGATTCTGCTAGCTCCCACTAGGATGGGCTCATTCTGAAGGTGGGCACTCAGGCACCTCTCTCAAAAGATCCTCCTCATGTTCTCCATGCCCCCTGCTCTCAGGGTGCACCCCCTCCTCCCCAGACCCATGGTTTTACTCCTCTGCAGAGCAGTGTGGGTTGTCTATAGGGTCTCTCTGTCTCTGTCTCTGTCTCCCTCCCTCCTCTTCTCTCTCTCTTGTGGGCCCACCCCTGACCCACCTCCTGGACGCTTGTGTCTCCCAGATGAGCAAGCCCAAGTGGGGTCCCAGTCCTTCCCAGGCATTTCAGTCCCACCTGTCCCAGGCTCTCTGTGCTCCACAGGCATCTGGGGACCCTCAGGAGCTGCCACCTGGAACTTGGCCAGAGCCCTGAATTATGTCCCTGCCTCCCAGAGTCCAGGCTGAGAAGAGCCTTCCAGAAAGCATCCTCATGCTCAGCAGAGCTTTTCTTTTCTTTTCTTTTCTTTTCTTTTCTTCTTTTCTTTCTTCTTTCTTTCTTTCTCTTTTTTTCTTTCTTTCTTTTTTTCTTTCTTTCTTCTTTTTTCTTTCTTCTTTCTTTTCCTTTCCTTTCCTTTCCTTTCCTTTCTTTTCTCTTTTCTTTTCTTTTCTTTTCTTTTCTTTTCTTTTCTTTTCTTTTCTTTTCTTTTCTTTTCTTTTCTTTCTTATTTCAGATTTTATTTATTTATTCCTGAGAGAGAGAGAGACAGAGAGAGGCAGGGACATAGGCAGATGGAGAAGTAAGCTCCCTGCAGGGAGCCTGATGTGGGACTTGATCCCAGGATTCCCGGATCACGCCTTGAGCCAAAGGCAGATGCTCAGCTGCTGAGCCACCCAGGCGTCCCTCAGCAGAGCATTTCTGCACAGGAAGTTGGGTATCAGTGTGACTTTGAAGGATTTCCACAAGGTAAAAGTGTATACCCTTTCTTCAAAACCTCATCCAAGCTGGCACCTAATTACTTCCATTCAAAACTACAGAGTACATTGCAGTGATTTGGGAGTCAGGCCACCCGGTTTCTGATAGCAGCTTTGTCACTAACTATTGGTGTGATCCTGAGTCAGTCAAATCCCACAAGACTCCCCCGTTCTAATCTGCCCAAAAATTTCTCTAAAGCTCATAGCTTGAGAACTGTTTGACCCTTTACAGAGTAGTATCCTTCCTAATGAGATCACGGACCCCTTTTCCCAAGACTGAAGGGAACTTCAGGGTTAAGTTTTGTGTGCCAATATACCTTAGCCTAAACATTCTGCGTCATTCATTTCTCTTAATTAGTGGTTTCTTTTTAAAGATTTATTTATTTATTTATTTATGATAAACATACACAGAGAGAGAGAGGCAGAGAGAGAAGCGGGCTCCATGCCGGGAGCCCGATGTGGGACTTGATCTGGGGACTCCAGGATCGCGCCCTGGGCCAAAGGCAGGCACCAAACCGTTGAGCCACCCAGGGATCCCCCTAATTGGTGGTTCTTATTGTAAGCGGCTACTGTTACTCTTTTTGGAACTGGAAGCATGGAAGTAGCAGCCTGCACTGTTGGGGCACAGGGAGAAATCATTAAAGTGCTTTGATGTGCATAAGTCATTGATACTTCATTGTTGATGGCGATGAGGTCCTTCAAGTGCATCTTCAGTTAGTCTCCTCAGCATACACCTTAGTTAGATTTTCAGTAAAGATGGAGAAAAACTAAAGAAAGAGAAAAGGTGGGGCGCCTGGATTGCTCAGTTGGTTAAGTGTCTACCTTTGGCGCAGGTCGTGATCCCAGGGTCCTGGGTTCAAGCCCCACATCCCCAGCTCCCTGCTCAATGGGAAGCCTGCTTCTCCCTCTCCCTCTGCGTACCGCTCCCCCTGCTTGTGTTCTTTCGCTCAAATAAATAAATAAAATATTTTTTTAAAAAAAGATAATTATGTAATGAGATGCCGTGTTAACTAACCTTACTGTGGTAATCATTATGTGATATGTGCTCATTTCAAATCATGTTACAGAATGTCATATGCCAGTTATATTTCAATAAAGCTGAAAGAAAGGGGAAACAAAAATGGAGAGAAATTGGTCTTCATCCAATAATCTTTTTAACCTTTCATATCTTATAAGTTACTCCCCCCGCCCCCACTTAAATGACCTCAATGTCCAGGTTGGCACCCTGACTTACTCATTTTACCCTGAGTTATTATTGAAGTGGATTCCCCCAAGGGCAGAGCAGTTAGCAGATTTGACACATTTGGGAAGAGGTGCTGGAAGTTCTCCAGCAATCAGGGCGCAGCGGCTCCTGGGAGGGGTGGGTCACTGTGACTGAGAACGAGGTCATCCACCCTGGAGCCCTCCTTTGGGATGGACCTGAATGAGTGAAAGTGGGAAGGCTGGTTAGACACTTTCTGAGGAAGATCTGCCAGCTTTTCCCCATCCTGGGCCCTGTGGCGGGCCTTGCTGACCCCGGCGCCAGCCTGCTGGAGCTGCAGGAACCCTCCACGTGTTTTGCAGGTGCTTGTCCCAGAGATGGCAGCGTGGAGGCAACGCATCCAACTCCTGCACTGTTCTATCCCTGCTGGGAGCCCCCTGTGCCTTCATGGGCTCGATGGCCCCGGGCCACGTTGCCGAGTGAGTGGAGGAGGGAGCTGGAAGGCCTGCCCAGAGGGTGGGTGGAAAAGAAGGCAGTCTTAACCCTGGGTGGGGGGCAAGCTATCGGAAATGGTTTGTGGCCACCAGAACTAGGTGGGAGGCAGCGGGACAGAGCGGAGCACCAGCATCCTGGACCCTCCCGAGTGTGGCTCATCTGCAGCTCAGGTGTTAATGCTCTCCTGTTAAAGCCTTCCTTTCCACAGCCTCTCCTTGGCCACTCCCTGGAGCCCGCTCAGCTTCCCACCTTCCTTGCTTCCGACAGACTCTGCGGTGGATATGACCTTGCCCTTCTCGATTCCCTGTGGTCCTGGCTATGCTGGCAGCAGAAGGCAGTCAGGGACATGCTGTACCCACCCTCCCTCAAGGATGTCCAGCATCCATGGTCCTAGGGTTCAGGCCCATAGTTTCTTTCCCAGTTGAGGGGACAGAGCCTGTGCTTGCATCCCTCTTGTTAACTGAAGTAACAAGAACACCCTGCCTGAGGACGCAACCGCTCCGAAGTCACATGCTAAAGCTGGGCCCAGACCTAGGCCTCAGCTCACCAGCTGTGAGGCTGCAGCCCATGGTGACCCACACACTTTCTCTGTGTTAGCTGCTGTAGGGACCCAAAAGCCCTTTGACCCCTGGCACTGCCAATTCAGCAAACACTTATCGGGAGGTGAGGCCCACACTTTGCCCACTGTGGGCAGTAGGGCAGGCTGCCAGGTTGCTGGTCTGTGAAGCATAGCCCTTTGAACCCTGGTTTCAGGGGGGCTGCTGCCAAAGCCCAGCCCCCTGAGCTGCAGCCAGATTCCCTTTCTCAGTGAACTGGCACAGAACAGATGAGGGGGAAAGGGCCTGCCCTGTGAGGTGGGACAGAGGGACCCGGAGCCAACAGCTGGTCACTTGCTAACTTTCATCAGTGGCCATAAGAGGCAAGACTGCTGCTCTTGCTTTGGGTAGTGGGCTCATCTTCATGGAACAATAATGCTGAGAAGTGCACCATTCCACATTCTCCCCCTGTGTTCAACAAACATTTAATGAATACCTACCATGTGCCGGGCACTGTGGGTACAAAAAGTCATTTGGAAAACCAGGCCACAGTTTGCATGTTTTGGTCACGTTAGTGGATAAAGGATCCTCGAGGTGTAAGATGAGGAGAGATGACCCAACTTGTACTGTCCAGCTTTGGTGTTGCCAAAAGTGGGGCCCAGCCATAGTGAGAAAGGTCAGGATAGTGGCTGGACTAGTGGTCACAGGACACTGTTTTCAGAGAGGGCCAGAAAATGTGGGGTGTTCTTTGTGTGCAGTATCCCCGAGGGGCTATCTCCTGCTCACTCTGATCAGAAGGGATTCAGGCCCACTCTAGGGAGCATCAGACGCTGAGAGCCAGCTCACTGGCTGGAGGGTTCACCTTGCCATGAGACAAGAGGGCAATGAGTGGCCCACCAAGGCAGGACCACTTCCTGGTTGGGCATGGTGTAGGTGGGTGTCGAACCACATTAGCAGGGCAAGGGAATTCAGAAAGAAGAGTGAGGATGAGTGTGTAGAGGGCAGCTGGGGAGCAAAGTACCACTTGGTAATTATTAATTATGCCTGGGCTTTGCATGAGACAGGCCACAGTGCCCTCACCTGCTCTGTTCAAACAGGGTTCATGCTCTAGGCCTCAGATCTAGCCCATCTGGTTTTATGAACTTAAGTTTTTTTTTTTTTTTTTTAAGTTTTTACTTATTTATTCATGAGAGAGAGAGAGAGAGAGGCAGAGACGTAGGCAAAGGGAGAAGCAGGCTCCATGCAGGGAGCCCGATGCAGGACTCGATCCCGGGACTCCGGGATCACACCCTGAGCCAAAGGCAGATGCTCAACCGCTGAGCCACCCAGGCGTCCCATGAACTTAAGTTTTATGAACTTAAACACATCTTTTCTGGCTTGAGTCAGACTGAAAGACAGGTTTGGGGTTGGAGGTTACTTCAATCAGGATCTAAAAGAAATGTCCCTTAGTGGTTTTCTCACTGAGTTCCAGGCTTTACACCCCTCCCTCTCCTGCCTCTCCTGCCCCCTTGCACAGCCTGGGACAGTGTGGTGGTTTCCAGTTCCTTCCTAGCCCCCTCCACTTGCATCCAGGGTCCCTAGCGGCCCCTGCCACCTGCCCTCATATCCCCAAACCTTTGTCGAACCGTACCTCCCCCCGGGGATACTCCATCCTGGCAGTTTTGTCCTGGATGACTTCCGCCGCTATTCCGTGGACCTACACTACACAGTCTTTCAGACCACGGGCTCTGTCCCCATCTCCACGGTCATCATCAACGAGGCCAGTGGTAGCCGCACCATCCTACATGCCTACAGGTTTGTACCTCTGTCTGTGCCTTGCCAGCCACTGCCACCATCACTAACTCCCAGAACAGGACCCTTCTTCTCTCGGAGGCCACGTGCTCCACCACCCCTGCCACTCCCTGCAAGAGGTCCAGGCCCCTTGTAGGCTCTAATCTGTGTCTCCTTGCCCTCCCCTTGGCTCGGACTCCACCCCAAGCTTCCTGGTGGCTGACTTCAGGCAGCGGGGCGTGGATGTGTCTCAGGTGGCCTGGCAGGGCAAAGGGGAAACCCCTTGTTCTTGCTGCATCGTCAACAACTCCAATGGCTCCCGCACCATTGTGCTCTACGACACGTAAGGCCCCCTGGCCTCACCCTGGCACAGCCCACCAATCAGTTCCCTCCCTCGCCACGTGGGCATCCCAACTGCCCGCTCTCTGCGCCTCTCTCTTTGTGCCAGAAATTGTCCCCATGCCAAACTGTGACTTCTCAATTGTTTTCAATTAGGGAGAAGTGAGGTGGGAAGGGATGTGCTTTGCTCTGCCTGGTGACTTGGCCTTGGTCAACACCACGGGCAGGCAAGCCTGTCCAAAACATAATTCATCGTGTGATTCCTCCATAATTGGTCAATCAGAAGCCTGGGTGTGGGTGTGGGGAAATTGTTCTGAGGAGAGAGGGATGGATGGGAGATGTGATTTTGTGATTCAAACCATCTTAAGCCCTAAAGGGGATCCATTCATTGGATTTCCAGGGTCAGCCCCAGAGTTGCCAGCCTGCAGCATGGCACCAAAGAGCTGGGTTTGGGTGGTCAAAAGAGATGAGCCCACCATGAAGGTCCCTGCACAATGAAGCCAGGCCAAATGCCACATACAACTCACAGCCATTGCCAAGGCAGAGGGAACATTGGGCCATCAGATGCCATGTTAACTGGGGGGAAGGAATCTAAAGTCCCAAGCTACTAGGGAGAGGCCCTGTGGACCCCCACTTTTCTCATCTCTCCCAGATTCCCTCCTGAAGAATCTCAGACATGTAGTTTACTAAGAACCTAGTGTGTTCCAGGTACTGTGTTAGGGCTGTGGTGGTCCACACCCAGCGGCCCTGGGGTTTAGGGTGTCCCTATCGCCCAGCATGACTCCAGGACCTGGGGAGAGGGGGCAACTGTCCTAGGACAAGCCTTATGGCCAGTGTCTCTGAGCTCCCCGTGTCCCAGTGAATAAGTCAGTGGGCATATGTGCTGGCAGTGACCTTCACCTTGGGCGATTCTAGTCATCTGCCCATTAAGCAACAATCAATCTGTAGCAACTTTGATCAAGGACACCACATGGTATTCACAGGAAGAGGAGAGGAGCTCAGAGGAGAAACATTTGTTGCCCACTGGCCTCAGTGCAGACATATCCACACACATTACCTCTAACTGCAGCAGTCTGGTGGGTTTGGATCCACTTACCAATGGAGAAGCAGCCTCAGAAAGGCCCAGGTACACAGCTAGTTAATTAGATAGATTCAGCTACAGAATGTGGAGGGGAGGGCATAGGTTAGGTGTAGGTCTCTGGTCAAGGCAGACGCTTCCTGGGGCTCCACCTAAGTCAGCCAAACATAAACTCAACCTCAAGCACCAACCTTGACCTCAGGGTTGCAACATGGAGCTGCCAACACTAGAACAGCGGTGCCATCACTGCTGAGACGCCAGAAGTGAACAGGACCAGACCCAGAGCAGCCATGGCCTTTGTAGTTCACTGGGCCACTGCATGCTGGGAGCTGCGTGTGCTGCTGGCAAGGGGGGAATTCTGGGAATTGTAGTCCCTGGTGCTCTTAGAGTATTCCTGGGAGATGTGGTCTCCAAGGCACACTCAACTGGCCTCTTGACACAAGCTGCAGTTGAGTTTACCCTTGGACAATACCCGAAGGGCACCCTAGCAGACTGCCTCCAGTCCCCTCTCTGGATGGAGCTGGGTAGGGCAAGGAATGGTCAAGAGTTTAGCCTGAAACAGGGCCTCTCCTGGAGCTGAGCCTCGGAAGGCTGTGTTGCGGATCCAGCTCCTGGCCATGCTGCAGGCAGCACTAGGTATAGGGGCCCCAGCAGCCAGTTAGAGATGCTGGCCCTGGCTTGCCTCACCATGCCTCTTTTCTGTGCTTTCTGTCCATGACTTAGGAACCTGCCAGATGTGTCTGCTACAGACTTTGATAAGGTTGATCTGACCCGGTTCAAGTGGATCCACATCGAGGCAAGTTGCCACCCTACCTATGCTTTGAGGGGTTCAACCTGCCAGCCCCTCCATGTATTCTGGCTTCTTAACTTTTTTGAGCCAGGAAGTACTTTCCAGGTAAATGACTCCTGCAACAGCCCCCGTCCCCCCATCCATTCCCTCTGCATCTTTCTGTGTTTTCAGAAAGCACCTTACCCCAGTTCACACAGCAGGATGTAGGCACCAGGAGCAGTATGCTGGTCCAGGCAAAGACCCATGCTTTCCGTGTTACAGGCTGCCCACCTCTTCCACACTCGGAGAAGTCCTGAGTTCTAATCCTAGCCTTGTCATTTAATTCAGCATAGGTCCTTAGGAGAGTCTCTTTTTTACTCCTTTGTCTCCTCATCGGTGAAATGGGGGGAAGACGGTCAATAAGGTCTCCAAGGTCCATGACTGCCCTAGAATTATGAAACTTAGAATGGAGTTCCAGCCCAGCCTACCTCTGCTCCTGTCCCCCCTCACCCAGAGTTCCAGTGGGGAGGGAAGAAGGAGCCAGAAGCAGCTGGGCACTGCCCTGCAGGTCCTGAGTTGCCCTACCCCCCCACCCCCACCCCAGGGCCGGAACGCATCTGAGCAGGTAAAGATGCTGCAGCGGATAGAACGGCACAATGCCACGCAGCCTCCAGGTCAGAAGATCCAAGTATCTGTGGAGGTGGAGAAGACCCGAGAGGAGTTGTTCCAGCTGTTTGGCTATGGAGATGTGGTGAGTGGCCCTGCAGCTTCCCCTTGCCACATCCAGCTCATTTGGGTCTTTTTTTTTTTTTTTTTAAGATTTTATTTATTCATGAGAAATACAGAGAGAGGCAGAGACATAGGCAGAGGGAGAAGCAGGCTCCCTGCAGGGAACCCAATGTGGGACTCCATCCTGGGACTCCGGAATCATGACCAGAGCGCCGAAGGCAGATGCTCAGCCATTAAGCCACCCAGGCGTCCCAGCTCATTTGGGTCTTAAAGGGAACCAAGCATTCCCTTGGTTACCTGGAATGCCTACCATACCTGGAATGCCTTGATGGCATTGGGGGGGGGGGGCAAAGAGGCAGGACCCCAGTTTTGGACTCCCGTGGTGGCCATGAAGCAAAATTTCTCCATCCCAGTGGGTGCATAAGTATGAGAATGGCCAGAGGGCTACTAGAGCCAGCGACAGAGCACCCTGCATGGGAGTACCTCCTCCCTGGGCCTCCTCACCGCCTCCCCCGCATCTCCCACCCCCGATTGCTCCATCAAGTGAGGGAATGGGACAGTTCTCCCAGGTGTCCTCCAGCTCTGGCAGGCTGGGGGAGCCACTGAGGGGTGACGGAGGATAGGTTGGGGACTCGCATAAGGTAAATTTGGGTAGTGCTGGGATAGAAATGAAATCTGAATGACAATCCCAGCATCATAGCCCAAGCTGGCTGGGCCTCCACTGTGGCTGCCGGAAGGTGTGGATGCCTGAGCCACACCCTGGGTTTTTATTTGATGGTTGGGGGTGGAGCTTGGCTGAAGTATTTTTTTAACAAAACTCTCTCTGGCAGCTCTTAACGTGTAACTGGTGTTGAGTAAGCTCTACAGCCCCCACCCTCTTTGTTTTAAAGGTGAAGAAACTAGACCCAGAGGGCAGAGTTGTATTAGGAAACCAAAACAAAGCAAAAGGCTCCTGAGCTCCCGAGGTGTAACTTGGCAGTGGTCGCTTTCACCGCAAGATGGCGCCCAAGGCTCGCTCTGGGTTTTCAATTGCAGGAAATTCGTTGATCTTAGACCAAATAAACCAGGGACTTTGTGTCACAATTTACAAAGGGCTGTATCCCCGCACATCTTGAGCAAGTATGAAAACGCATTCCTGTGGGACAGTGAGATGCTACGTTGGGGATTTAGGCGCCATGTTGGAGGAGTGGCAGCGCTAGGCCACTGGTGGTGCCTGAGCTGGGACTAGGTCAGAGTGACCCACAGCCTCCTTTCCACTGCCCACAGGTGTTTGTCAGCAAAGATGTGGCCAGGCACTTAGGGTACCGGTCAGCAGTGGAGGCCCTGAGGGGTTTGTACGGCCGTGTGAGGAAAGGGTGAGCAAGGGAAGCCCGGAGGAGGCTTTGGGTCTGGAGAATGAGTGAGCCCTGGGGGTGGGGGTAGGGGTGGGGGCGGGGGCGGGGGTGGGGGCGGGGGAGCTGCCCTGGGGAGGGGGTGAGACTGGGGCCAGGTGGGGGGGCTGCCCTGGGGAGGGGGTGAGACTGGGGCCAGATGGGGGGGGCTGCCCTGGGGAGGGGGTGAGACTGGGAGCCAGGTGGGGGGGGTGCTGCCCTGGGGAAGGGGTGAGACTGGGGCCAAGTGGGGGGGCTGCCCTAGGGAGGGGGTGAGACTGGGGGCCAGGTGGGGGGGGCTGCCCTGGGGAGGGGGTGAGACTGGGGCCAGGTGGGGGGGCTGCCCTGGGGAGGGGGTGAGACTGGGGCCAGGTGGGGGGGCTGCCCTGGGGAGGGGGTGAGACTGGGGCCAGGTGGGGGGGCTGCCCTGGGGAAGGGGTGAGACTGGGAGCCAGGTGGGGGGGTGCTGCCCTGGGAAAGGGGTGAGACTGGGGCCAGGTGGGGGGGCTGCCCTGGGGAGGGGGTGAGACTGGGGCCAGGTGGGGGGGCTGCCCTGGGGAGGGGGTGAGACTGGGGCCAGATGGGGGGGGCTGCCCTGGGGAGGGGGTGAGACTGGGAGCCAGGTGGGGGGGGTGCTGCCCTGGGGAAGGGGTGAGACTGGGGCCAAGTGGGGGGGCTGCCCTAGGGAGGGGGTGAGACTGGGGGCCAGGTGGGGGGGGCTGCCCTGGGGAGGGGGTGAGACTGGGGCCAGGTGGGGGGGCTGCCCTGGGGAGGGGGTGAGACTGGGGCCAGGTGGGGGGGCTGCCCTGGGGAGGGGGTGAGACTGGGGCCAGGTGGGGGGGCTGCCCTGGGGAAGGGGTGAGACTGGGAGCCAGGTGGGGGGGTGCTGCCCTGGGAAAGGGGTGAGACTGGGGCCAGGTGGGGGGGCTGCCCTGGGGAGGGGGTGAGACTGGGGCCAGGTGGGGGGCTGCCCTGGGGAGGGGGTGAGACTGGGGGGGGGAGCCGCCCTGGGGAGGGGGTGAGACTGGGGGCCAGGTGCGAGCTGACAACCCAGCTGAATGGAAGGCCTTGCAGGGCTACACTTATCTGCGCCTGGGCTGAGGAAGGCGCTGATGCCCTGGGTCCTGACGGGCGGCTGCTGCACTCAGATGCTTTCCCTCCACCCCGGGTGGTGGATACTCTGGGGGCCGGAGACACCTTCAACGCCTCAGTCATATTCAGCCTGTCCCAGGGTGAGTACCCCGGCAGGAAGCGCGGGCCTGAGGCCTGCCCCTACCCAGAGACCACGCTAATCCAGCTATTTGTCCCTACAGGGAAGACTATGCAGGAGGCTTTGAGGTTTGGGTGCCAGGTGGCCGGCAAGAAGTGTGGCCTACAGGGCTTTGAAGGCATCGTGTGAACGCCCTTGGCAGGGGGCGCTGGCTCACACCACCCCCTCCCCGGAGGCTGGCACCACCGGCCATCATTACCTTCTCCCTTCCATCCAGCTGGGCATCTGGACTGCCCTGCTCTCTGGGCAGATGCGGGCTGTGAGGAGGCTCCGCCTGTGTCCTGGTGTCTCATGCTACTGAGCTGCAGAGCAAATAAATCTCCTGCCCCAGACCTGGCTTCCTTCTGCCAGTCTGTTTGTTCTTGATGTCCGAACTGCTCTGGCTGGGGATATTACAGAGGCTTTGATACTACAGCCTTTCATCCTCTTTTTCTCTATTCTTCAAATTAACCTCCCTGAGTAGGCCCAGAGGAGGGGTGGCCTACACCAGAGCAGTAGGAGGTACCCCAGACTTGCCACCAGCTGTGCCTTTGGGGGAGGCCCAGCTGGTTCTGGTGAAGAGGAGCCACAGGGGATGGGTAGAGACCATGAGCCTTCCTGGCTGGGGAGGACACTTATCTCCTCTGGACCCCTGGGCTGTCACAAGACTCCAGTCATAGTTCCAGGACCATCCACATGGCTGAGCCAACCTGACAGACCAATGGGCAGGGAGCCTACTCTGTGGTTTGGTGGTGCCTTCAGAGTACAAAAATATCTCCCCTGTGACCAGCCCAGAGCCTGAAGCCCCACCCTTGGAGCCGCCTTGTAGTTAAGGCTGTGCTTCAGCCACAGATGTGCCCCAGGACACAGTGTTGCTCTTCCTGTGAGAGACCAGGGCTGAGGTCATATTGGAATTAGCTAATTTTCATATGGGAGTTGGCCACAGAGGCCACAGAGTATGTTAAAACCATGGTCTCTGCAGTCCCACACACCTGAATTCAAATCTGCCACATTAGTGGTGTCATCTTGGGTACGTTACTGACTCGGTCTTCCTCAATTTCCTCATCTGTCAAATGGAGCTAATTCGACCTGGTCTTAAAATTATTGTAAAGGCACAATCAGACAACATAGAAAATGCCCAGCATGAGGCCTGGTGTGTACTGGGCTCTCAATAAATGGTAGTTCTTGTTAATATTATGGGGAGGGAGGGCATGTACTGGGTGGTGGGGAGGACCGGCTTGGAGCTGCAGGAGGGTACTAGGTGTCTGAATACCATGGGAGGGGCACGGGGAGCATTTGGGCCCCAGGGAGAGGCTGCTCTTTCTCCCCTGGCTTGTCTGCAGCTGGCTGTGCCCTGCTGTGCTCTGCTGGGTCTCAACACCATTTGGGAACACTGGGAAAGCAGAAACCCCTCTATGAGGCCGGTCCAGCCTCCAAACCCCTGTATCCCTGAGGCCAGGCAGGCCAGACCAGTGAGTAGATGGCCCAAGCAGATGAGTTCATTTGGTTCTTTATTGGTTGTCTGGGCCTTAAAGCTGCCCCCTCAACTTAGGGTCTACCTGAGCTGCACAGAAAGACCTGCCCCTACTACTGGGGCCAGGAAGCGGACAAAGAGGTGGTCCTCGTCCCAACATTCACACCCCACTCTTTGGGGCTTGTGTTCTGGTACTGAGACTTCTAGGGGTGCGAATCTCTGTTGTCAAGGTTCATATCTCATCATTCTCCAGCTGAATAACGTGACCTTCAACCTCATTTGGGGTGTTCCTAGACTCCAGTGTTTCCCCTGGAAGCTCCTCTGCTTCCTTTCCAAGGTCCCTGGCCTCTACCTGTCCTCCAGCCTCTGCTCCGGGGCCTGGGGCTTCTTTTTCAGCCTCCGCCTGTCCTCCAGCCTCCTGTACAGGCTCCGAGGACTCCCTTTTGGCCTCCACCCCTCCCCCATCTTCTCTGGGATCCAGGGCTTCCTGCAGCTCTTGCCTTGATGGGCTTTTTGCTAACAAGGACTGCCTCCCAACATCTTGTGGCTCCAGGGGCTCTCTGGGCTCCGTGTGCCGAGGGGCCTCTCCTGGGAAGTTGATGAGCTCTGCAGGGGTCATGAGTCCGTCCCCATTCAGGTCCTGCATCTCAAGCACCTCGTCCACTACCAGGATCACCTGTGGAAGCACATGGTTGCTGTGGAGTCTGCAGTGAACAGAGATGTTCCCAGGAGCCCTGACCCTCCCCACATGTCTCCACAGCCCTGCCAAGTAGGCTTAGAGCACTTCTTTTATAGTGCATTCACCAAAAGAGTCACAATGAAAAAGACTGAAGTCCCAAGAAGTGGAGTCTCCTTCATGGGAGAAGGGGCACCCCAGCCCCCAGGGCTTACCGGGTTTGCGATCGGAAAATCAGCAGCTCCAGGTGCCAGAGCTTCGGTCAGCATGGACAACAGCTCCAGGCCATCCAACTGTCCACTCTGGTCATAGTCGTGGAGGGCAAAGAGGTAGAGGAGAACTAAGGAGGAGAAGCCGGATCAGAAGAGGCCTCGGGAACAGGTGGAAGAGGCAAGGGCACATGAGAGCCTGGGGTCAGTCCTGGCTCTGCTGCCCCAGGCACCCCCCAGGGCCCAGCCCCTCACCCTGCTCCCGAGTCATGTGTTCTGGCTCCTTCTCCATCTTCTCCAGTCCCTGGAGGTAGTTCCGCAGAAGCCTGGCGGAAACGTGGAAAGTAAGCCCCAGAGAGGCTGGTCTGCAGACCCTGGCCTACTCCCCAGGCCAACCCACTCACCGAAGCTGCTCCTGGCCTGGCTGGAAGGGGTTGGGCAGCGGCTGCTGCTGCACTCCAGGGTCCAGCCTGGAGGAGGGAGAGAAGCGCCAGCCTGGCAAAGAGCCTCCCGGAGGATCCAGCCTACCAGCCTTCCACCCTCAGGCTCCTGGCAGCGTTCCCCAGACCCAAAGGGTGTTGTTCTCTCACATTTCCAAAAACCTTGTGGGGAGGAGGCCCTTCTGGTCTCAGAAGCAGAACGTACTCCCTCAGACTGTTTTTATAGATTCCTAACTTAGATGTTAAGGGAAAACCCAAATAAAGCATCTGGTTAGACAGAGGCCAAATGAGGCCACACTTAGTAGAAACAAGTTGGAAACCCGAGAAAACAGTGAGTGGGTGGCCAGACAATGTGGATCGTGGTCACCCTTCTATGTCAGGGCCGGGGCCCCAGGGCAGGTAGGTCTCTGGCTCAGCCCAAAGATACCGCCCAGTTTTCCACAGACCGGATTTGCCCCATGACACAAGGTGAGGACATAGATGTTGGTTTTGGAGTTTCAATCTGCTTGGGCTCTCTTTCTTCAAGTCCTTGAAGCCCGAGATTTGCTCTCAGTTCTGGCTGGGCTGCCTCTTTGCCCAAATCAGTCCAGACCCATCAGGCCAGTTTGCCCAAATCAGTCCAGACTCGTGAGGCCAGTCCAGACCCGTGAGGCCAGTTTGCTGGCAGGAGCCATAGCATCAGCCTTTGTCACAGCCACCAGCCTTGCTGCTGTTCCTTTATCTGTCCCTCCACTCCACCCAGCCAACCTACTATGTGGTCTTTACACCCAACACCTTGAGAGGGATGTTCACACAAAATAGGATTGATATGCTAATGATCTCGAAGGCTCTGGCATTCCCACATGAGGTGTTGAGAAGAGGAGTGCAGCTTCTTCCCAGGCTTCACACCCCATTGGAACTGAGCGCCGAATCCCAGATGAATCAATCCCAGCAAACACGCGCTGGGTGGGTGCCCACTCTGCAATGAGTGCTCTTACAGGCACAGGCAGGGGTGGCAGCAGCTGGGGGCAGGGGGCAGATACAGAGCTCAGGGAGCATACACTCAGCCTCCTGCCTCCCAGAGGGGCCCAGATTCTCCAGGGACTCTCCGCATCCCAGCCTGTGGCCCTTCCCTCTGAAGCCCGTTACCTCACGGTTCCATCCTTGGGAGCAGCCTGGCTCAGGGACAGCAGCAGCACTAACATTCTCACTGGCAAAGGTAACAGCATCCTTGCTGGAACTGGAACTAGGAACAGAGTTAGGGAGTCAAGGGGAAAGAATATCTGCCACAGAGTGGGGGAATCAGTGGGTCAGAGGCGCCTTCTCTCCCTGCCTCCACCTGCAGCCCGGGTGTCAGGACTCCTGCTCAGGGAGGAGGCACACACAGACCTCAGCGATCTCTGTGGAATTTGTCCAAAACAAATCTTACTCCAGACCCACTGGAGTAAAGCTGATCAAGCAGACCTGCTGTGGTGGAAATGGCTCCAGGCAGAGGTCTCTCCCCGCTTCGCTCCCCCACTGAGGTGCCACACCCATTCCCCACACCCATCCCCCTACCATCACCCCCAACAGCCCCTGAGGTGCTCCTAGAAGTGCGGTTTAAGTACATCTACTCCAGTCTAGTCCCTCATTTTGTAGATGGAAACTAGCTCAAAGACGTTAAGAAAAAGGCCAAATCAGAAATGCAGAGTTGCCAAAAGACCAAGACGGACACAGAGGCAGATTGTTAGCTTGTATTTATCAAAACTCACCTAAGAAAAAATCCATAAAGGTTCAGACTCCTTTTTTTTTTAAAGATTTTATTTATTTATTCATGAGAGACACATAGAGAGAGAGGCAGAGACATAGGGAGAGGGAGAGGGAGAAGCAGCCTCCTCACAGGGAGCCTGATGTGGGACTCAATCCCAGAACTCCAGGATCACACCCTGAGCCAAAGGCAGACACTCAACCTCTGAGCCTCTCAGGAGTCCGGAGGTTTGGACTCCTTGACACAGGTCTAAACTCAGGTAAGGATTGAAACAAATCAGAGTCAAACCAATGGTGGCCCTATGACCTGTACACTGAATGCAGTTAGGAAATCCCAGTAGAAAGGAAAAAACAAAGCTTCCCTTTAGACCTACACTGTGTAGGCCCATTGGCAACACAAGCACTTGGTTATATGAAAACAGAGAAAGGATCTATCAGAAGCACAGAGCATGAAGCTCACTGACGAGGCCCACGTGGATGTGCACATCATATGATCTCCTAAGGAAGCACACACCCACCACAGCTGAAGCCTGAGACCCCATCCCCATCTCTAGGAAGACAAATCACCAGGTGCTTGATGGTCTAGGCAGAGGATCAGGAACCCCTGTCATGGTCCTCGGCATTCTGACTGGCACGGAATTCTCCTGGGGACATGTCTGTAGCTTTTACCAGATTCTCAAAGAGCTCCATGACTGTAACAAGTTGCAGAGGGACCGCAAGGATGGCAATCAACTGCCTCAGAGAGGTGAGGTGGAGCTGGGGAGCACCTGGCCCATGGAAGATACATGTGGGAGCCTAGCTGTAGCTGTGCAAGTGGAGTCACCTTGAGGAAGAAGCAATGAAACATGGAAGTCCACAAGAAGGTGAAGCTACCGAGAGGCATAGAAACAGCCTTTAGTTTTCTCTGCATACATGGCATCTACAGATATCATGAGTCTACACAGTTTATTAGTGTCCATAATCCCCAATGGTCAAATGGGTGCTGAAGCCACAGTTCCTCTAAAGGTGTTCACAAACACTGGTTGGCAATATAGATCCTTGAGCTTCGGTTGTCGCATCCAAGAGAAAAGACAAGTATTAGTCCTGTCTAAGGGAAGGAATTGGAACTGAGATCTCTGTATCACCAACTGGGAGCCCTCCGAGGTCCCACTGCAGTGGACACATCTCAGTGAAAGGGTCGTTTAGAAAAATATCCAAACCTCCATGTCTGGGAGTATGATGGTAAACATCCCAATGAAAGTAATTGCAAAGCTGGATAAAAATAGAAAGTACCTTTTCAAATGTATTGAGTTGGTAAGAAAGTAAGAAATTCTGAGTACGGTAATTCTGAGGAGGCAATGAGCTTGAGGTCAGCTTTTGCCTTAAGAGTGTCTGTCAAACCAAACCCCAGGTGAATCTGCATTATCAATCTGAATGCCTAGTGCAATAGAGGAGCCCCGAGATAAGCCCTGGACCCACCCAGTGTGAGAAGACTAACAGGAGATTCCCTACATAAAGTTGGGATTCAAACAGCCCGACTCAATCATAAGGGTGAACAAAAAGTAAATGTGCCACAAAGAAGGGCAGCATAAATGTTGCCTATTTTGACCTCAAAGCTGGGTGGAGAGGGCAGCCCGGGTGGCTCAGCAGTTTAGCACTGCCCAGCCCAGGGCCTGATCCTGGAGACCTGGGATCGAGTCCCACGTTGGGCTGCCTGCATGGAGCCTGCTTCTCCCTCTGCCTCTCTCTGTCTCTCTCTCTCTCTCTCTCTCTCTCATAAATAAATAAATAAATAAATAAATAAATATATATATATATATTTTTTTTTTTAAAAGCTGGGTGGAGGGATAAAGTCTTCCCTGAGGACTTGCAACAAGCCTGCTCTAATGTGGGTTCAAGGCTTGAATTAAGCTACTTCTGTGATTCAAAAACCTAAAGCAAATCATTTTTATTTTAAGTGGTACCTGCTTGAGACGACCTCCAATCAACTAGCAGAGGAATATATACACCTTGCCTGAAAAACACAACTCCTAATCCAGGCCTCAAATTCCTTTTGTAACATGTTAAGGAGCATGACCTCCCAGCCAGAAAGTCATAAACATACAAGACGCTAAGACACTGTGAGTGAGAGCCAGCTAGCCAATAGCAGGTGAAACCAGACTTGCAAAAATTAAAGACATTGGGATTATTGTACAGAGAATATAAAGGATAATTAATTTGTTTCAAGAAATTAAAGAGAAACTTGAAACTATGGGAGAGGGATATGAGCATAAAAATGCCAAGAAGATTTGAAAAAGAACTAAATATAAATTACACAAATATAATGAAAAGATTGACTTAATTTTGCTTTAAATATTTTATTTATTTATTTATTTATTTATTTATTTATTTATTTGAGAGCGAGATAGGGAGAGAAAGCAAGAATGGAGTGGGAGGAGAGTAAGAAGCAGGTTCCCCATTGAGCAGGAAGCCTGACAAGGGACTTGATCCCAGGACCCTAGTATCATGACCTGAGCCGACTTAACTAATTGAACCACCCAGGCACCCACCTTTTTTTTTTTTAAGTAGGTTCCACACTTAGCTTGGAGCCCAATGTGAAGCTTGAACTCACAACCATGAGATCAAGACCTGAGCTGATATCAAGAGTCAGATGCTTAACTGACTGAGCCACCCACGTCCCCCACAAAAAGACTGATTTTAAAATGCAATGAGTAATTTAGGTTAGACTCAGACGATGTGAGAATTAATGAATAAATCATCCAGAAGGTAGCTCATAGAGTCAAAAACAGAGGTTAAGCAATATGGAAGATGGAGGAAATAACAGAGAAAATTGGATCTAAGCAGTATTATCTGAGAGATGACAACTGATCTATTGCAAAATACTAATACTCCATCCAGGAAACCCAATAATCCCAGGCCAATTAAATAAGCAGGATACACACCTCCAAGGCTGTTCTGAAACTACAGAACACCAAGAAAAAAAGATCTTGAAAGCAGTCAGAAAGAAAAGACAAATCCCCCAAAAGGAAGATTAGACTGACCGCTGACTTCTCAACAGCATCACTGATTTTAACACCCTAAGAGGGCATGGGGGAGAATTGCCATTCTAGAATTATAGTCTCAGCAAAATTATCTTCAAGAACGAGGTGAAATAAGAACAATTTTAATAAACAACAAATTAGAAGTGCCTGGGTGGCTCAGTCAGTTGCATGTCTGTCTTGGGCTCTGGTCATATCTCAGGATCCTGGGATTGATCCCTGCATCAGGCTCTCTGCTCAGTGAGGAGTCTGCTTCTCCTTCTCTCTCTCTCTCTCTTTCTGTCAAATAAATAAAATCTTTAAAAAAAATTTTAAACAACAAATAAGAGAATTTTCCAACATTCCTCCATTAAAGGAAATTGTAAGGGATCTATCTCAGGAACAAGGAAAATGATCTCAGAAGGGTTTGAAATGCAAGGAAAAATGGTGAGCAGAAAAAAAAATCACAAAGTATTTGGGAAAATATAAATAAACATAGACTGATAATTATTTTTTAATATGGGGCAAAAAAGATGGTCTGAGTTATAATATCGGACAACATTAATATGTAAGGTAAGGACAGTTGTTTGGAAATAGAGTAGACTTTGTTAAATAGTCATGCAAGAGTCATAAGGATCACCACTAAAAAACCAGAAATGGAATAAACCAGTAGAGAAAAAAAATGAATGGAATTTTTAAAAAAATCAATTCAAAGGAAGGCTGTAAAAGAGAAAAGAGAAACTACAAAAAAAAGGGGAAGGCAAATAGCAAGCATAAAATAAGATGATAAAAATATATCTAAGTTTCTCAGTAGTCAAAACTATAAATTATTTAAATTCGTCAACTAAGAAATAGAAATTACCGAAATGTATACAAAACAAAGTAGTTGGGGCAGCCCCGGTGGCGCAGCGGTTTAGCGCCGCCTGCAGCCCAGGGCGTGATCCTGGAGACCTGGTATCAAGTCCCACGTCGGACTCCCTGCATGGAGCCTGCTTCTCCCTCTGCCTATGTCTCTGCCTCTCTCTCTGTGTCTCTTCTCTATGAATACATAAATAAAATCTTAAAAAAAAAAGTAGTTATATGCAATTTTCAGGAAATGAACCTAAAAAGTATAGACACAGGTTGAAAGCAAATGGATGGTAGAAGTATATATAAAGCAATTAAAAAAAAAAAGCAATAATAGACAAAAGAAAGCTAGTAGGGTTTTATTGACATTAGACTAGATTTTTTTAGACTAGATTTTAATGTGAAAGGCATTATTATAGATAAAAGAATGTCATTTAAAATTCATAAAAATTTAATCCCCTGGGAAGATATCATAGTTCTGAACTTGTATATGTCTAATAACATAGCCTCGAAACATCTAAAATAAAAACTGACATAACACTACACACCTATTAGCATGTCCAAAATCCAGGACACTGACAATACCAAAAGCTGGCGAGGATGTGAAGCAGCAGGAACTCTCATTCATTGCTGATGGGAATGCAAAATGGCACAACCACTTTGGAAGACTTTTAGGCAGTTTCGTATAAAACTAAACATATTCTTACCATACAGTCTAGCAAATCCACCAATTGCACCCCTTCATATATACTGAAAGGGGCTGAAGAATTATGTCCACACAAAAACCTTCACATAGATGTTTATAGCAGCTTTCTTCATAATTGCTAAAACTTGAAAGCAACCAAGATGTACTTCAATAGGTGGATGGAGAAATAAACTGTGGTATATCCAGACAATGGAATATTAGTGCTAAAAAGAAATGAGCTATTAAGCCACAAAAAGACCTAGAAGAATTTAAGTGAATATTACTAAGTGAAAGAAGCCAATCTGAAAAGGCAATACACTGTATGATCCTAACTATATGACATTCTTAAAAAGGCAAAACTATGGAGACAGTCAAAATGTTGGTGGTTGCTAAGGGTTGAGGTGGAAAAGATGAAGAGGTGGAGCATAGAAGATTTTAGGGCAGTGAAACTACTCTCTATGATACTATAATGATAGATTATACATTTGTCTAAACCCACAGAATGTATAAGAATGAACCATGTCATAAACTATGGACTTTGAGTGATGATGTGTCAGTGTGGGTTCATCCAGTCATAATGAATGTACACTGATCTGGGATGTTGATAATGGGGGAGGTGTGTATGGGGGTAGAGTGTGCAAAAGAGATGTAGGAAATCTCTGTACCTCCTTCTCAATTTTGTTGTGAACCTAAAGCTGCTCTAAAAAATAGAATCTTAAAAAAAAAAAACACAGCAGAACTACAAGGAGAAAAGTCTAATCTGCCATCATGGGAGGAGAATTTAACATACCTCATTCAGTATTTGAAAGATAAGCAGACTAAAAATAAGTAAGAATGTAGAGGGTTGAATAAAATATTTAATATGCCTGAGCTAATGAGCAAATGGGAGACTACCACTTCAATCTCTTAGCAAATACATGTTCTTCTTAATGCATGTGGAATATTTATAAAAACTGGCAAGTAGTAGGCCAGAGCATATGGCTCAGTGCATATCAGAGAATCTGTCTCACACCATATTATATGACTAACATATAATTACATTAGAAGCCAATAACAAAAATTATCTAAAAAAAATCTCACATATATGGAAATTTAAAAGGCACACTTACATGTGGATTACAGAAGAAAATCATAATGGAAACTGTTAAATACTTAGAATTGGATACTGGGAAAATATACTGGGAAAATATACATGAAAAGAAGACAGGTAGGTGCCCCTGGGTGGCTCAGTTGGTTAAACATCTGCCTTTGGCTCAGGTCATGATCTCAGAGTCCTGGGATTGAGCCCCGCATCAGCCTCTCTGCTCAGTGGGGAGCCTGTTTCTCCCTCTGCCTGTCTCTCCTACTCATGTTCTCTCTCTCTCTCTCTCTCTTTTCTTTCTCTCTCTTTCTCTCTTTCTCAAATAAACAAGTAAAAAATAAAAATAGAAAGAAAAGAAACAAGATAGGTAGCCAGAGCAGTATCAGAGGGAAAGTGGATTGACTTAGAAGCATATATTAGGTAAAAGTTCACGAGTTAAGTTTCCAATTCAATAAGCTAGTAAAATAGAAAAAGCTTAAAGAAATGAAAAATAAAAGATGGCAGAAATTAAGAATGTGATAGAGAAGAACAATAAAGCCAGAGACTGGTGTTGCTTTAAAAAGGACTAATAGGGGATCCCTGGGTGGCTCAGTGGTTTAGCGCCTGCCTTTGGCCCAGGGTGCGATCCTGGAGTTCTGGGATCTAGTCCCGCGTCGGGCTCCCGGCATGGAGCCTGCTTCTCCCTCTGCCTCTGCCTGTGTCTCTGCCTCCCTCTCTATATAATAAATAAATAAATAAATAAATAAATAAATAAATAAATCTTTAAAAAAATAAAAAGGACTAATAAAATAGGGGTGCCTGGGTGGCTCAGTCAGTTAAGTGTCTGCCTTTGGTTCAGGTAACGATCCCAGGGTCCTGGGATCGAGTCCCACATCAGGCTTCCTGCTTGACAGGGAGTCTGCTTTTCCCTCTACCCTTCCCTGCTGATTGTGCTCTCTCAAATAAATAAATAAAACAAACAAACAAACAAACAAAAGACTGATAAATAGACAAGACTCTGACAACTTGCATTAAGAACAGAGAGAAAAGGCACAAGTAAACAACATTAGCAATGAGCATGGGGACATAACTACAGAAATAGCAGAAATTAGAACTTAGAGGTTAGAGCTAATTTCCTAGAAAAACCTAATAGCAAGACTGATGGAGAAAGAAATAGCAAATCTTGATAGTCCTATAACCATTAAAGAAATTGAATCAGTGAGGATTAACCTATATTGTTTGAGGGACTACAAATTCGAAACGTATCTAGAAAGCAGCCTGCAAATGTGCACCGATTGCCATGAAACTCTGACCCAACAATACCAACCTGAGGATTACATAGGGAGGAGCTCAAATGGGAAAAAAATTATAAAGATACTTATTACCATGTTATACGTATTAGTCAAAGAAACATAACCTGAATGTCTAACATTTAGGCAATGGCTAAGCAAATCACATTGTATGAGGGAGCAATTAGAAATAAGTCTTGCAGAACACCTGGGTGGCTCAGTCAGTTGGGCTCTTGGTTTCTACCAGGTCACAGTCTCGGGGTCTGGAATCGGTCTCCCACACCAATCCCACCCCCTATGTCGGGCTCTGCATTCATCAGGGAGTCTGCTTCTTTTTCTTTCCCTCTGCCCCTCCCCTGCTCTCTCTCTTTTTCAAATAAATACTTCTTAAAAAATGATAAATATTGCAAAAAATAGATTTGAATATATCAAAGGTTTAGGGGTGCCTGGATAGCTCAGTTAGGTGTCAGCCTTCGGCTCAGGTCATGATCTCAGGGGCCTGGGATTGAGCCCCAGCTTCCTGCTCAGCAGGGAGGCTGCTTCTCTTTCTCCCTCTGTCTCTCCCCCTGCTTGTGCTCTCTCTTTCTCTCTCTGTCAAATAAATAAAATCTTTAAAAGTAATTTTAAAAAAGCTTTAAACTTCTGTATTATGAAAGACACCATAAGTATAACAGGACAGGTGGGATAAAGGACTGGAGGAATGCAAGTAGGTTTCAAAACTACTTGGGTTCTCTCCATAGTGGGGAGCTCACTGCAGCCTACCCCAACAGGGGGGTCAAAGACAGAAATCTCAAGAGAGATTTCCTACGGGGGACTGACTGAGTGGAAAGGCTTGCAAGGCTGCAAGGCTGCAGACATCTGTGCCTAAGCCAGGAGGATTAGGAAGAAGGTCTTGCCCACAGGGGGCTTGAGTGTTCAGGAAGTAATGGCTGAAGGAGGGTATGGGTCCATGGGTCAGAGGGCGCTGGTTCTTTACGTCCAGGGTGCTGCTGGGGTTTTCGGGGGTGGTGGTGGCAGGGTTCAGCTGAGGGTTTTAGACTCTAAGGTGGAAGAAGAAGCATATAATTGCTGAGAGGGCCAGCTGGCTAGAAGAGGCCAGACGGAGAACGCCGGAAAGAACAGACCCTGGGACTGATGTCACAGGTGGTAGCATGGCAGCACCAGATGTCAAAGACCTATGTTGACAAAGACCAGAAGGTGAGCATCCATAGGGAAGGCAAGTATAGATGTAAGTTTGTAGAATGAAGATAATACTATCAAGCACCTACTATGTGTGAGGAACTATCTTATAAGTGAGATGATAATACAAAGTAGAATTACTTATCCTTGTAGTTCCTTAAAGCTTGCAAACATAAAATAAAGGAAAGATACAAATGTTAGATAATGATTGGGAGAAAGAGAAACACAGACTTCCTAAGGATGAGGTGGCACAGCCCAAAGGTGAAGGGTAGGTCCGGGCCCGAAGCCCCAAGCCACCTGAATCCAAACTCCAGCTCTGAAACGCAGTAGCTGTGGGACTTCTGTGCTTCAGGTTCTCCATCTGCAACCTAAGGCAGACGAGAGCATCTCTCATGGGGTGTGGGTTTCGATTTTACACATCCTACACATTCTGCACAGTGCCTGGTCATCCAATAATGCCTTTTTCCCTCTGGAAATTTTCCTGGATTCCTCTGCAGTGGCTTCACACATACCCACCCTCCTGGTCTCCCCACTGGATACCCTCAGATTGTTTTCTGCACTGCCACCCCATCTGTTCACTGCCAGGACCTGCGCCTACTGGAGGGACTGGAGTAATTTAAATCCCTCAGAGCTGCCAAAACCTATTATCTGGGCTTCATGTGTGATCATGCACTAGCAGGTGCCTTTTAAAAGAGGACTCTCTGGTAGTAGCAATTCCGGCATAAAGGGGAAGCACCCCTCAGATCCCGCTAATCCACTCACTCATTAGGCCAAATGTGCTGGTTTGCAAAACAGGTCCACAAATTGGTTGACACTTCTTTCCACAAAGGACCAAGTCCAATTTGCCTTTCCATGTATGCGATCTGGACTTAGCCACTCACTTCTAATGAATAGCTGAAATACAGCTACATGACTTCCAGGTGTATGTCATAAAAGGTGACATAGCTTATACCTGGCTCTGCTTCTCTCTCATCTCCCCACAGGCCGATATGCACCTCTGGAGCCCTGAGCCACCATGGAAGAAGTCTGGAAGGAGAAAGAATTTCAAGACTGCACGCTCATGAACAAATCCATGTTATTGTTTCCAGCCACTAAGTTTTAAGATGGTTGTTGTCTTAGTAATCAGAACTGTGTGTGACTGGGTAGTAGTCACACGGAGCCCACCTCTCAGAGGGGTTCTTGGCTTAGTGTAATGCTCTGCTGTCAGCATCTTGAAATTCTTTCTCCTTTTTTTTTTAATTAAGTAGGCTCCACGCACAGTGTGGGGCTTGAACTCATGACCCTGACATTGAGAGTCTCATGTTCTACCGACTGAGCCAGCCAGGCACCCCATCATCATCTTGAAATTCTTTTTTTTTTTTTTTAAGATTTGATTTATTTATTCATGAGAGACACAGAGGGAGAGAGAGAGAGAGAGAGAGAGAGAGAGAGGCAAAGACACAGGCAGAGAGAAAAGCAGGCTCCATGCCGGGAGCCCAACGTGGGACTTGATCCCGGGACTCCAGAATCATGCCCTGGGCCGAAGGCAGCGCTGAACCGCTGAGCCACCCAAGGATTCCACCATCTTGAAATTCTTAATCTTGTTCTTGCCCTAGGCCCTGAAAGCATGTATCTGATCCTGAACCCTGCCTACATGAATTACCATTATTCTCCTCTTGGTCCTACGCATCCATCACATGTATACAACTATAAAGTATGTATGGTGGACAGAGAACAGAGCTTTGGGACCAGCCCCACCACAGGCTGTTAATTGGGTAAGTTAATTATCCTCATTGAACTTCAGTTACTTTATCCACACAATGAGATAATAACAGAACTCACCTCACACAATTACAATGGATAGTAAGTACATAATGAATTCCTTCTTGCACAAATTAATGTAGTAGCATCTTTCTTGTCCTTGCCTCTGGTAGCTTCTCCATTTAAGGAACCCTTCAGGGGTGCCTGGGTAGCTCAGTTGGTTAAGCAGCTGGTTCTTGGTTTTGGATCAGGTCATGATCTTGGGGTGGTGAGATTGAGCCCCATGTCCTGAGCATGAAGACTATTTGAGATTCTCTCTCTCCTTTTCCCTCTGCTCCTCCCTTTGCTCTCTCTCTTTCTCAAATAAATAAATAAATCTTAAAAAAAAAAAAAGAACCCTCCGTCCCCACATTAATCTTCCTTAGCTAGAATGCTACTGCCACAAAATCTTCAATGGCTCCCAATTTCTATTACAGTCCAGAGTCCTCAGCTGGGCATTCAAGGCCTTGTATAATCAGCTATGAGGTTACCATTTTATATTCATCTTCTGGGGCTCCATTACATTAACACTTGGCTTCAAACAGAAGGGTTACTGGAGTCTCCCAACATACTTCTCACTTTTACTTTTCAGGGCTCTTGCCCAAGCTGATTTACCCTCTACCTGGAATACCCTGGGCCCTCCTGACAACCTGAGCACTCTGGTCACAGTTCATGTCACAAGCTTAAATAACTGTATGTGGACTATTAATGCCATCTAAATAATATTCTCTTAAGTTATGCTTCTAACTGTCCTTTTTGTTTGTTTGGTTTTTTTTTTAATTTTTTTAAAATTTTTATTTATTTATTACAGTCACATAGAGAGAGAGAGAGAGGCAGAGACACAGGCAGAGGGAGAAGCAGGCTCCATGCACCAGGAGCCCGACGTGGGATTCGATCCTGGGTCTCCAGGATCGCACCCTGGGCCAAAGGCAGGCGCCAAACCACTGCGCCACCCAGGGATCCCCTAACTGTCCTTTTTGGTACAGGTGATCCACCTCTACTGTTTAAAGAAAGTCAAGCTTAAAGGCACCTGAGTAATGTGTAATGAGGTTGGTGTAATGTGATTTGTTCACCCTTAAGACATTTCTCAGCATTTACAAAAGTTTTTGCAAGCAGCAGAAATAAAGCCATTATGAACCACTTCCTAATCATCTCCTATAACTGTAATGCCCACAAATGTAATTTATCCTCAGACCACCTGAAAGCCACAAGTCATAGTTAACAGTTATGATGTAATTCAATAGTTATTCACATCCTTCACACACACTCACATTCATACACTCACATTTGCAGTGACTCTCAGGCCTTGGATTGCTTCAAGCCAGTGCACCAGCACATGGGAAGAGAGCCCTCCTGGCATGAGACCTCTGATCAAATCCTGCCTCCCAGTCCTGAAAGTGTGATCCGGGTGGGTGTCTCACTCTCTCTGGGCCTGGGGTAACAGTATCTGTCTTGTAAGGGCCTGGGGAAGATGCAATGGGATCATGCAGGTTGAATGACAGGCATTTGAGTACTTCCAGAGAATCTAGGATGCAGCAGAGGCCTTTGATCTTGGGTAGCTTCCTGTCCAGTGCAAAACTTTCTTCCACAGCATCAATGGCCATTCCGGCTTGCTTAACTTTCCAGGCCAGGAGTCTAGCACCTCATAGGGCAGCCATTCCATTTCTGGCTGAGTCTAACTGTCCAAAAATTATTTTGAACCAAATCCTAACCTTTCACTTATCCCTCTGGTGGCCCCCTCTGCCTCCCAAGACACCATCTTCCCCCCCACCAAAAAAAAAAAAGAAGAAGAGAGAGAGCTTCTACAGCCAAAAAGGTCCCACACCTGAGAGCTGGTCTCCACCCTGCCACTTCCAGCTGGGCGATAACCTGGGGCCCCTCCCCAGCCCCCCTTTTCTTCATCTGCCAAATGAGGATGAAACTCCTGCCGGCCCCCAACCTCCCTCCCAGGATGTCAGAGCGACAAAGGAGCCACTGGAGGGAAAGGCGGTGGGCAATGGTGAGCCCCCCTCATCACACCTGGGAGCTCAGGATTCTCTCCGGCCCCTCCCTCTACCTGGTCTCCAGGGGAACCCCCTCCTGCCGCAGGGGTCACGCAGAGGGACGGCCTCCGCAGCCCGGGGGCCGGGGGCCGGGAGGGCGCCCCCGCCCGCGGTCCGCCCCGAGACCCGCGCGTCCCCGCGGGCTCCGGTGGCGGCGCCGGCCCCCCGCCCCCCGCCCGCCCAGCCCGGTGCCCGGTGCCCGGTGCCCGGCCGCCCCGGGGCGGAGCGCGGACCCACCTGCGGCGGCGCGGCGAGGGCTGGGGTCTGGCTTCGCGGCGGCTGAGGCTGTGCGCTGGCCGCGCCTCGGCTCGCCGCCGCCGGGTCCTCCCCCCCGCGGGCCGCTCCACGTGGCCGCTCCACGTCGCCCTCCGGCCGGCCGCCGCCCTGGCCCGGGCAGAGTCCGCAGCGCCAGCGGGCGCGGGCAGGGCCGCCGCCTTCCGCAGCCCCGGCGGCCGTCGTCCCCGCGGTCCCGGTCCCGGCGCGGGGTGAGCGTGCGTGCGCGCGTGTGTGTGTCTGGGGAGAGAGACAGAGACAGACAGAGACACAGAGACGGCGGGCAGGTGGTGACGCTGGTGGCTATGGGAAGCATGTCCAGCGGTGGTGCCGCTGCCGGTGCCGCTGCCTGCTGGCCCCCAGATGTGCAGGACAAGACAACGCTAACTCACTGTGATGGTGACTGGGGTGGCTGTGGCTGTCCTATGAGGCACTTGTGACAGTAGGCGTATGGGACCCTGTATCCAGAGCGACAAGATGGCCTTGAGAGGGTATGGCCAGTGTGTGAATGACTGTCCGGGTGTGAGACAGGAGAGGATAACGAGTGGCACACGTGTCAGGGTATCTGGTGGACCTCTTCCTGAGTCGTCTGTGATGCTCAAGGCACAGTGGTGACTGCCGGCTTCCAGGGAAGGTGTCATTGTGTGTGGCTGTGGCCGCGGGCATCACTGAGAAGTGGCTCCCAATGAGGCACGGTTGGGAAGGGGGCTGGGAAAAGGATCATCTTAAGGGCGATGGTGGCGGTCCTTGACTAGCACGGAGTGCAGCTTTGCGGTCAAAATGGAGCTAGTCTACTTTTGTTACAATGTAATGTTTTTGTTATGGATGTTTCAGACTACATCCTCACGCACTGGCCCAAGGTCTTAGCTCTTTAAAGGAATAACTTACCTCTCCAGAATCTTCAACTTCTCCCTCTCCATCAGCTCCTTCCCATCAGCATCTATCACAACAAACAGACTTTCATCAAGGTCACCCTGTCTTCCTTCCTATGGTAGACACTGCTGGATTCTGTCTTTTGGAATTATGGTTTCTACTGGTTTCGGCAACACCATTCTTTGTCTCGGCATTTCTTCTTCATTTTTGTTATCTGTCAGAGTTCCTCTGGGCTCTCTCCTCCCTCCTCATCTGCTCACATATTCGTCTATTCATGTAGCTTCCATCACTATCTGTTATGGTTGGGATTGAACCCCTCAAAAATTATATGTTGCCATCCTAATCCCCAATACCTCAGAATGTGACTTTATGTGGAAATAGGGTTGTTGCAGGTATAATTAGTGAAAATGAGGCCATGTTGGTCCACTCCACTCCGGTATGACTGGTGTCCGTACACACACACAGCATGCGAAGATGCAGGCAGAGATTGGAATGAAGCTTCGACATGCCAAGGAATGCCAAAGATTGCCCATAAGCTACGGAAGCTAGAGAAGAGGCATGGAACAGATGCTTCCTCACAGCTGTCAAAAGGAACGGATCTTTCTCAACTCTGGACTTCCAGCCTCCAGAAATGTAAGACAATAAAACTTCTGTTGTTTAAGACAGCCAGCACATAGTACTTGGTTATGGCAGTACTGCAAACTAATATATCATTTAAATGCTGATGACTACGAAATCTCAAATTCCAATCTCCAAGCTCCAGACCACTTAAGGAATTGACATACTCTAATTTGTGCCTAGATTTTAATTTATAAAGGTGACTGAGTGACGACATGGAGAGGCCAATGCCATTGAAAGAAAATTTTAATGTTACAGTTCCCCTAGAAATAAGAGACACAGCTCACTACATAGGATGACAGGGGGAAGCCCAAGGTAGTGGGCAGAAAGGAACAAGGGGGTAGGGGTGGGCGGCACCTTGGTGGCTTAGTGGTTGAGTGTCTACCTTTGGCTCAAGGCATGATCCTGAGTCCTGGGATCATGTCTCACTTCGGGGTCCCCAAAGGGAGCCTGCTCCTCCCTCTGCCTATGTCTCTGCCTCTCCCACTGTGTCTCTCATGAAGAAATAAATAAAATCATTGCAAAGAAAAAAAGAAAGGAACAAGGAGGAAAGGCATAGGCTACAACCTTTATTAAGTGCGAAAGGTAAGTCAAGGCAAGGTAGACAGTTTAGGATTGGCTAGTTTGAGTCATTCAGGCAGACTTTGGGACATAGGGACTGTTCCTAGTTATCTGATACCTGACCTGGGCTGATTTAGGACAGGGGAAATACTGGTTTGTTGAGTGAGAATTAGATAAAGGAGCAGCTCAGAGTATGGGCTCTGGATTGCAAATGAGATGTCAACTTTGGCTGTTAGTTTGGCCCCGTGATTAATGGATGTTAAATAGACAAATACATAATCTAAGAAAACAAATTAGGACACCTACTAGCACGCTAACCTCTATGCAGCTAAGTCAGAACATATCCTCCTCCTCCTCAAACCTTCCTCTTCCCCAGTTCCCTTATCCCAGGAACTGGCACTGCCATGCATCCCTGAGTCATACAGTCAGAAACCTGGGAGGCCTTCACAACTTCTCCTTCTCCTCTGACATCCAACCCACCACCAAGTCCTATCAATCTTGCCTCCGATCTTAAAGATCTTCACTCCTCTTTAGAACTTCCTCTAGTCTAGGCAGCCGTCTGCCATACCAAATTTCTCTTAAAGGCCTAACTGGCCTGTTTCCATTCTCATCCTCCTCCAATCCATTCTCCATACTGCCTGAATGATTCTTCTGAAAATACAATTCTGGCCACATTGCCCACTCTTTCTTAAAACGCTTTGGTGGCTTTCCTCCACTCCTAGTTTAAATTCTAACTTCCTTTATGTAGCTGCTCACAGCCTGATTCTTGACCATCTCATATGCTCCAGACACAACAGATTTCTTTTGGTTCCTTTAAGAAGCCTCTTATAGGGATGCCTGGGTGGCTCAGCAGTTGAGCGTCTGCCTTTGGCTCAGGTTGTGATCCTGGGATCCTGGGATGGAGTCCCACATCGGGCTCCTGCATGGAGCCTGCTTCTCCCTCTGCCTGTGTCTCTGCCTCTCTGTGTGTGTCTCTCATGAATAAATAAGTAAAATCTTAAAAAAAAAAAAAAAAAAAAAAAGCCTCTTATATCCAGGCTTTTGCTTATGCCGTTTCTGCTCCTGGAACTATTCTCTCCCTACCTCTCCATGGCCTGGGAAACTTCTACTCCTTTTTTTTATTTCACCTTAAATGTATCATCATCTAACATCTGGGTACACTTTCTCTGACCCAGGGAGTTTGGGCACCCTCCTCAGTGCTCCCACTGCAGCTGTACTTCCCTTACCTAGCCCCATGCCCTATGGCAGGGATTCGACCCTGACTATATGTTGGGATCTTCCAGAGAACTCCTGTTTTATTGACACCTAGGCTTCTCTGCCAGACCAACTATGGTGGGGGTGTGTGTGTGAGGCCTGGGCCCTGGGAGTTCTTAAAACTCCAGATGAAAAAAAATAAAAAATAAAACTCCAGATGATTCTAATCTTCAACCGAGTTTGAGAACCACTGCTCTATTCGATTACATATTTGTTTCCACATTCCAGTGATGACAGGGAACGGCAACCCCCGGGTATCCCAAGTGCCTGGTACAAAGTGGGTGATGAGTACACATGTTGTACTTGACAGGGATTATATGGAACAGTGTAGGATGACACTGTGTGAGTGACTCTAACCTGTGTTGATTTTTAAAAAATATTTTATTTATTTACTAATGAGAGACAGAGAGGCAGGGACATAGAGGGAGAAGCAGGCTCCCTTCGGGCAGCCTGATGCAGGACTTGATCCCAGGACCCCGGGGTCACGACCTAGGTGAAGGCAGTCGCTCAACCACTGAACCACCCGGGTGCCCCTGCGTGTGTGACTCTGTGTGGAATGCTGCCCTGGGTGGCTGCGTCCTGTGAGCCAGTGGCTGGGTAGCTGGGGGACCGGAGCAGGCTGCCGCCGAGGCCGCGCGGCCGGGCAGGGCTCGAGAGGGGCGCGGAGGCACCTCCCACCAAGATGGCGGCTGCGGGGGAGGCCGCCAGCCCTTGCAGGGGGCGGCACCGCCGGTGACCGCGAGGCGGAAGCAGGAGGCGCGCGGGCGCGCGACCCGGGCGGCGACGGGCGCGGTGGCCATTTGCAGGTGACTCGGCTCGGCTCGGCTCGGCTCGGCTCGGCGTCCGGCGGGGTCCCGGCAGCGGCCCTCGCCACGCCCGCCGCGGCGGTGGGCGGGGCCCGGACCAGGCCCGCACAGGCGGTCCAATGGCGTGTGACCCGCGGGGCCAGGCGCTGGGGCCAGTCAAGAACTTGGGAGTCGGAACCCAGCCGCCCAGGATGCCGAGCTCCTTCCAGAGCCCTCCGAATGTCACCTGGACAGAGCCCTTCTCTCTGCTTTTAGTCCTTGGCGCCACCCTCTACTTGGGCTATTACTGGAGATGTGTGCCCCAGGTGGGTGCGGGTTCAGAGCTCTGGCCGGCGGGTTTAGGATGCTCCGGGCTGGTGACTTCAGCTGGTGACTGGCCCTTGCTCGAGCCCTCTGTGGGAGGCAGCACGATTGGGCGTCCTGCAGCAGGTTTAATTTGATGCCCCTATTCCACCACCAGCCCTGCCGCGTGCTCCAGCAGGGTTCTGCTTTGCTATGATCATCTAACGGAGAGTCGGTTCTTGCCTGCCTAGATTCTCTGCATCCCATGTGCTCCCCGTGCCAGTTGGGCCTTTCAGGCACGGGAGGGCTGTTGGTCCCTATGATGTGGGACCAAACATTTGGGGAAGGGCTGGGTGGAAGGCATCCTGAGGTGTCAGGGAGAGGCTTTCCTCTTCTAAGAAGGCAGTCTAGCCCAGTTTCTCACTAGCTTCACTGAATAAAGGAACCAGGGACCTGTGTGGTTCTGGGTAACTCCCACCACCCCATCGGCTTAGTAGGGTCCTGCTTCTCTTAAAGGCTGGTGGAGGTTCTCTGCCCAGCTCAGGACTAATGGAAAACCCTGTTGGTCATTCTACCCTGTTTTAATCTCTAGGCTCTCCATGTAAATACGGCACAATGGGAAAGTCTGAAGAGGTTGATTTTGATGACCTTGGGAAATTTTCTCTGTAATTTAGATAAAATACATAATTTACATATCCAGAAAAATCTACATCTCTTAACCTTCATTAGACTGTTCTAGATAACTGAGTCCAATAGAAAACCTATTGATCCAAACCCTTAAAAAAAAAGATCTATGGGGAATTTAAATGTTACCTAGACTTTTCTCTATTTTCAGAGCTTTCTACATTCACATTAAGCTGGCCTTACTGAAACAAAAGATCCAAACCTCATAGTACCCTATAAATCTTACCTTCTATGCCTGATTTTGAAAGTTGGTCATTTCAGACAGAGCTGTCCTTAACTAAACATTTTCCTTTGCTTGCAACCAGCCACAAAGAAGTCAAGTATGCCCCTTCTTTATACTCCAAGCCCTTCCTTAACTTCCAAAATTATGGTTAAAATGCAGGAAAAGTGCATTCTGAAAGTCCTGAGGAGTTTGGATTGTCCAAAATGGTAATGGACTAGTATGGATTCATCTAGAGAGACCAGTGGCATATTACTAATTCTCAAGAATGAGTCAAGAAACTCCTTACTAGAGCTAAAATGAAATTAATCTGTGACCTAATTTGTTCTACACTGCTAAGCTGTTTGATCAAGGATTCCATAAACTGATAACAACTCAAAATCCTGGCAATATAGTACAGTGACAGAGTACAAGCTACAGTCAGACCTGGGTTTGAATCCCACCTCTGCCATTTGACACCTCTTGCTGTCTTTGGCAAGCTTCATGACCTTGATAACTTATTCAATATTCAAACCTGTTCCCACAGGGGATCTCATGATCTATGTCAAAAAGCTGTTGTGAAAGAAAATTACAGGGGTAGCCCCGGTGGCGCAGCGGTTTAGTGCCGCCTGCAGCCCAGGGCGTGATCCTGGAGACCCTGGATTGAGTCCCATGTCAGGCTCTGTGCATGGAGCCTGCTTCTCCCTCTGCCTGTGTCTCTGCCTCTCTCTCTGTCTCTATGAATGAATAAATATTTTTTTAAAAAAAGAAAGAAAATCACAGGATATAATCATGTAAAGTGCTTAGCACAATGCTTGAAACATGAGCCCTCAACAAATTTTACCTACTAATATTGGTGGTAACACTGTAATTGGGAATTCTGCTCTGCCTCTTGCTTGCTGTGTGACTTTGGACAAACAACTTAATCTGAGCCATAGTTTCTTCATTTATAAAATATCCTATTTCATAAGGCTGGGCTAAGCCTCGTACCTGCACACAGCACACAATGAATCACAAGCCTCATCATTCCAGGGCTTAAGGAGCAGGGTATGAGTCACATCTTACAAGAGTTGTACTACCAACTTAGCCTCTCTAGTTCATAATTTACCTAGCCTTTTTTGAGTACTGAGACTGCAGAAGACATAGGAATCTGGTAGCCAGGTTCCTTAGGACCTGCAACAGAAATGCAATTTCTATTTCTTGAGGCTGAGGCCTTTTAGCTTTCTACAGCATACCCCTCTTTCATAAACCTATGTGGCTGGGCCCTCTCATTCACTTGTGCATCCAGAAGAACCAAGCAGAGGGGCTGAAAGTCAGGGCCAACCCCCCACTGACACGTCTGTCCCTGCCATTCTATCTCTGCCACCTTCCCTTTGGCTGGCATGAAAGAAAAATCTGTTCCCATTGGGACTATTCCTCCTTTGGAATATGCTCTAACCACAGGGGTCCCATGAATAAGAAAATGAGGACCTGTGGTAGAGGACCTTCAGCAGTGAGCGCGTGATAGGGAATGAGAATATGTGGCAATACGTGGTGCTAAAACCAGGAGCCAGCATGGCCACAGCTAGTCTTAGGAAAATGCCAGTGTGGATCATTCAACTGCAGGGCAAAAGCCACAGAATGAATGAGAGGGCTATACTTCTTCAACCTTTGACCAGGATGCCAACCCTTTCTACTTGGGAGTCAGCTGGTAGCTGCTCTTTCCAATTATCTCCTCTTTCCAAAATGGGTTTAGGGCATGGATAGGCTGAGCAGGAGTCGGCACTGGTCAGCTGCTACGGAGTCTGTTCAGAGTCAGGCTGGGGAGGTAGCACTCCAAACTCTTGTTCCTCAGGGCTCTAGCTGGACTACATTCACAGAAGTGACCTGGCCATTCCGACCAAGGTTTGCTAGATTTCTTACCACCAGAGGCTGGCCTCCAGAGAGGGGTCACTCTGGCATCGGGTGCCTCACTGGCCGTGCAAACACCAGGGGAGTGAGGCTGACTGTGTTGTGGTTGCAGAAGCCTCAGCTGGTGACTGGGTCCTGGTTTCTGGCCTTCCTGGAGCAACACTGTCCAGTCACTCTGGAGATGTTCTACCCTACGCTGTGGTGTTTTGAGGGGCGGCTACAAACCATCTTCCGAGTCTTAGTGCAGCCTCAGCCTCCAGTCGCTTACTGGAGGTAAGAAGGGACTGAGGGATAAACATGAGGCTGCAACTACAGGGGAATCCTGTGTATCTCTTTTAAATTGAAGGTAATCTTTGCCCCATCTATCCTGGTGTTTTGGGAATAACAATGAGAGTGGCTGTATGAAAGGGCTATTTAATTGCTCAACCATGAGGTAATATTTCATCTTTTATGTCCCTTATACTTTGTTATGGTCTTTTAATTTTTTATTTACTTACTTTAGAGAAAGCACAAGCACAGGAAGGGGCAGAGGGAGAAGCAGGCTCCCTGCTCAGCAGGCTTGGGGCTCGACCTGGGGCTTGGGGCTCAATCCCAGGACCCTGGGATCATGACTTGACCTAAAGGCAGACATTTAACCGATTTGAGTCACCCAGGTGCCCCACATTTCGTTATGATCTTAATGTCTTGCATAATGTATAACCTCAAAGGATGCCAGTGGGAAGGTCTGGGAGTTGTGGGGGAAGAGAGGTAAACTTTTTGAAGTACATAGTGTCCCTAATAGTATCTTTGTGTGCCCTTTTCTCCAAAACCACAGTGAAGTCCTCCAAACTCCAGATGGAGGCCAGTTCCTGCTAGACTGGGCTTGCCAGCACGACAGGAGTCCGGGCCCTGACCCTACTACCCAGCCCATTGTATTACTGCTTCCTGGTATCACAGGCAGTAGCCAGGACTCCTATATCTTGCAACTAGTTAACCAAGCTCTGAGGGATGGCTATAGGTAAGAAGGGGCCAAGTCCAGAGGAAGTGGGTGGTGTCTGAGAACTTGTAATGGGGAGGTCAATGAAGACCCTGATACCTGTGGGGAGAAGGCACTCTATGAAGGGCACCTTCTGACTGGGGTCTTTCTGAAGGCTACCAGAAAGGGAGCGGGATTTCTAGGGAGGGTTTCGCTGAGATGTACCTGTGTGTGCCACAGAGCTGTTGTATTTAATAACCGGGGCTGCCGTGGGGAAGAACTGCTGGTGAGTACCCTCCTTCCTCATCATAGCCCTTCACCCCACTCCCTTAGGAGATCCTTGGTCCTGGGGCTCTACCTACCTATCTTTCTTCCATGTCCCTTCCATCACTTGAACCCTTCCATCTTTCTGCCTTCTGGCCAGGGCCCCCCTCCCTACCCAATGATCTGGTTTGCCTCAGACCCACAGGGCCTTTTCTGCTGGCAATACTGAAGATCTGGAGATAGTTGTGAAACACATAAAGCACCACTACCCCCGAGCTCCACTGTTGGCTGTGGGCATCTCTCTTGGAGGGTAAAGTTTGCCTGGGCTTGACCTGAAGGCCCAGTCTTGTTTCCTCCTCCATGTCCTCTCCCCTCGCCTCTGTCCCCACTCACTAATGCAAACCCCTTTCATGGCCCCTGGTCCATCCTTCAGGATACTAGTGCTGAATCACCTGGCACAAACAGGGCAGGCTTCTGGGCTAGTGGCGGCACTGACTCTATCTGCATGCTGGGATTCCTCTGAGACCACTCGCTCCCTGGAGACCCCACTCAACTCACTGCTCTTCAATCAGCGCCTCACTACTGAGCTCTGCCACATTGTGAACCGGTAGGGTTTGGCAAGTGGGAAGAGGCAGCAGACAGGGTGGGATGGCAGACATACCAGGTTCTCCCAATGCTCAGGTCAGTTCTCTATCTGGGCTTGCTCACTCATGAGATAAGACAGGGTCAGGTCCAGGAGAGTCAAACCTCTATGAACTCTTTTGCAGAAATAGAAAGGTGATGGAAAAGGTGGTGAACGTAGACTTCGTGCTACAGGTATAGTCTTTTAACCACTACCCCATGCCCAAAAGTGTTCAAGATCTTCTTACTGCCTATCCTCATCCTAGCCTACCCCACTCTCTACCACGGGCAGGCCCGCACAATCCGCCAGTTCGATGAGCGCTACACAACTGTGGCCTTTGGATATCAAGACTGTGTTACCTACTACCAAACAGCAAGCCCGAGAACCAAGGTAGATGCCATCCAGACACCTGTGCTCTGTCTCAATGCAGCTGATGACCCCTTCTCCCCAGTCCATGGTGAGCACCCTGAATCTGGATGTTTTATAGGCCCTGGGGAAAACGGGCCATGAGGTACAAATGGAGAGAGCCTGGGCTCTCAGGAAAGGTCAGGGTTCCTGACCTCCTCTCCAACCTCTCCCCAAGCCCTTCCGCTACAGGCTGCCCAACACTCTCCCCATGTCGCACTGCTTATCACAGCCCGGGGTGGCCACATTGGCTTCCTGGAAGGGCTGTTCCCCTGGCAACACTGCTACATGAACCGTCTCTTGCATCAGTATGCCAAAGCCATCTTCCAGCATCCAGTGGAGCTGCTCAAACTCAGGGATCTCTCATGCTCTGAGGGAGGCAAGAGCTAACAGGAGTACCAATGGGGTCTTAATTCCATCTTCACTTATTTATTAAATATCAACTTTTCCTGAAGAATGGGCTGAGGTTCATTTTCCCTTTCCTCAAAGCTAGAGTAGACCATCCAGGAACTTCTCGTATATGTAAGCCTAGCTGGTTCAGAGTTACCAGCTGGACCCAGAGATTATTGCTTGAGTCTTCCTTTTGCTCCTTCCTTCCCAGATTGCAAGTCCTAGGCCAGGGCTTGCCCTAGCAAACACCAGGGGCTCATGTAAAGAACAAGTGATGGACAGCAGTACTTCTGGATTCTTGGGCATCTTCACATGTTTCTGGAGAAAGGACAAGCTCTGGAGCCTCTGTTAGAGGGAAGGATGCAGGGAGTGTGGTCTGGGCTTCAGACACCACTGTCCTGGGTCGATCCATGGATGAAGAATGAATGGTTCCCAGGATTCAGAGTCACACAGGGCCATAGCCAAGTTTTCACTGGGCAGGGCAGGCAGTGCCCATCGGTATCATCAGAAGCAACCCCAACTGGGGACCCAGGTGGAGTAAGCAATGGGGTCCAGACCTCCACTCTGGTCTAGAAGGTGGCAGTGTCCAGGCTCCTGATTCTCTAGGAGCAGAAAGGCTAAAGAAAACCTGGAAAGACACTCTGAAGCAGCAGGATGGTCATAACAATAAGCCCGACACAGAGCAGGAGCAGCAACCACACAGGAACACTCCCTGCAGGAGGGTAAGGAAAGAAGTCAGCAAGTAAAGGGGCTTCACAACCCTAAGAACAGGACCACTCAAGAAGGGGGCAGATGGCTGCAAACAAGTAGCCCATTCTCCAGGAGCAAGTTTTGCTGCAGCTAGAGGTAGGGTGGTACCCCCCACTCCAAAGACTCACTCCGTGAGGGCAGCAGATGCAGCTGGCAACGACTATCCACAGCTACAGAGAACAGGGCAGTTTCATGGAACCCAAGGAGCTCGGGACCACGACCCTTCTCAGGTAGAAAGGCCACATCCGTCACGACAATGCCATGAGCTTCCCTCACATAGTAGAGGCGCTGGAGACAGAAGAACTAATGAGGGAAGGCCCAGCTGGAAACATTCCTTCTGGAAAACATGCTCCCTATCCTCAGATGGCTTTCCCCCTATGAGTTGGGTCTCCTTCCTGCTTAGATTGAAGCAGGCCTACAGTCCCCACCCCAAAGAGCCCTCAGGGCCATGACCACCTCTACCCATTACCTGGAGAGAGAAAGCTATGTAGATGGCAACAGAGCCGGTGACTGTGCCCAGGCCTAGGAAGGTGCCTGATTCACTGCAACAAACAATAAAGTGTTCACTGTTCTGGAGGCCTGTGCGGCAACATTCACGAAGGGTGGTCTTCAGAGCCTCAGACCAGACACCTTCCCGAGCTCCCCCAGGCACCCCGCAACCGGTCAAGCCACCACTGTCTCACACCTGACACTAAGGCAGGAGATGACTTCATGACCACAGGACTTGGTGCGAAGGGGCAAGAAGGTGGAGCCATCCCAGGCTGTGAGGTAGCAGGGTGGGGGCTGGCGCAGACGCTTGTGGGGAATCTGTACCGTGAAGAGTCGCAGCCTGGTAGGTTGGTCTGGAACGTGCCCAAACCTGGGGGCCGGGGGAGAAGCTGTTCAGCTCCCAGGGCCAGCCCAGCCCTTCCCAGAGGTTTGTGCCCTCCTGTCCCCTGCCAAGCCAAGGCTACAATCCTTCCCAGCTTCCCCCCAGTCTTTTTCCACTCCCCCACCACATCTAGGCTGTGCCTCTTTTAGCTACCCTCTGGGGTCTCACACCTGCAGGCCTGGTAGCGGTAAGGCGTGTTAGAAAAGGTGGGTCCATTCTCTTGCCAGTGCAGCTGTGTCACCAGCTGATCCTTCTGCCACACGGAGGCCTTAAGGTCCCAGCCCACAGTTACCAACTAGTCAGGAATCAAGATTCCAAGGATGGACAGTTAGGGGATCCACTTATGGGACAAGCAGCATAATCCCCTACTTTCTCCACCTTCTCACTTCCTCACCTTGCCATCAGGCCCCAAAGCCAGGTCCTCAATCTCTCCTTCATGGGCTCTGAACTCCAGAACTTTCTCTAGGCTGGGTACCTGCAGCCAAACCATCACCATGGTTACACCAGGTATCTGGTAAGAGTGCAAGCATCCCCCACCCCTCCTTTTTTCTGCCACTCAGTGCAGGCTTTGCTCACATTGTTTCCCAGAACCCATGTTCAGTTTCTCACAATTCTGGCCTTGCTGGTACCAACCACTGATTCCCTAATCCCCGAAACCACACCTTCCAGATACGAACGTAGCCATCTGTCCCTCCAGTGGCAAGCAGTGTGTTATCGTGGTTGAAGCATACAACTTTCTGAAACGGATCAGGGCTGAAGTCTGTCTGCACGGCTTTCAAATTCTCTACGCTCAGCTCTATCCCCTCCTGGTGGGTTTCAGCTCCAGGCTTCTTCTCTACTGGGGCTGCCCCCTTCCTCTGTCGAGGCCCCTGCTCCTTGGAACCTGCAATAAAAAGAGCCTGCCAGGTTCCAGGCTCCTATAGTAAGTAGTACCGACCCCTTCCCTAGTAGTGAACATCCAGCTTCTTGCCTGCTACCATAACCCACTTCCAGCCCCACTTTTTTAGAAACCAAAGTAAATGACCTTATGCATTCAATCCTTTCCCCAAAGCTAATGAGGGAGCTTCTCACCTGCCTTCTCTACCTTGGTTTTGCCCTTCTGCTGATGGGTCTGGAAGCGCAGGAGCTGGCAGTGGGCATCCTGCCCTGCAGCAAGGATGTTACCAGCCAGAGCCAAATTCATGGTAGCCCGTGTCTCTGTGTCATGGGAGTGTAGCAAGGAGGCACTAAGGCGCCCATTAATCTGCTCTAGCTGTAGAAAGTGCTGTGGAAGAGGGAACCAGGATGAACAAAGTTCAGGGCTGCCCAGAGAGCACCTCAAGTTTGCCAAGGACGAGCTTACATCCTATAGTCTAAAGCCCTACCCCTTTGGTTACCGCACTTTCTACTTTAAAACGTTTTTTCCAGCCTGCTTGCTTCTTTCCCTTTTCTTTCAAACCGCACAAATTTGTACAGCAGGCCGGGTGGGGATTAATACCTCCAGTTTACAAAATAATAGAGTGACCCTCAGAGGAGTGAGGAAACCTAGCCTAAAGGCAAAAGGCAGCACTCTTGCCGCTGCTGGAGAGCAGTGGGACAAGTCTTTGCGGCCTCTCCAGAAAAGATCAGGAGATGGCCCCTGGAGCTGCTCCTGAGGTTCAGGTGAACCCTAAGTTCCTGCTTAAGAGGCGCTGTGTACTGTTTTTAGTCTAACTTTGGAGTTCCTGGTAAGTTCTCAGCTGAAATTCGCGCTGAGGCGCCGGAAAATCCCGGGCTTCCCACCGGGGAGGGGCAAGGTCTGAAGCTCGAGGCGCGGCCATCCCCGGGACCACCTACCACCATCGCCCATGGCGTGACCCGGCCCCCGTGACCCTGAGCTCTCACCACGCCATTCTTTATGCCCGTCTTGGCAGCGCCTCCTCCTCCTGCAGCAATGAGCAGCCCCGTGCTGGGGTCGACCTGAAGCGCGTACAACGGGAACGGGGCCCGGTACAGCTCTGGCGCCCGGCGCCGGCCCATCCTGATCGCCACGCGCTTCACTCTAAGCACCGCGGCACCAGGGACATGCCGCGCCCAGCTTTCGACCACTGTCCCGGCCGCTATTTAACCTGGTCCCGTGGCCGCCAGGAGGATCCCCAGCTCCTCTCTCACACCTCTCGGAGTTGCCAAAACTCCAACCCAGAGACTTGCCAAAACGACACTCAGGGATCGGTATCTCCGCCCCCCCCACCAACCAGTTCAGGCTGTCGCGCAGTGCGCACGCGCGCCGAGCCCGCGCTCTCCGTGCGCAGGCGCAGGGCCGCCAATACGCGTCAGCACTAGCGGGCCGCTGCTGGAGCGCCCGCCCCAGGATTCCGTCCCCCTTGTGACGTCAGCCCCCGCCATGTTTGCTCGGGGAGGGGCGGCATACCCCGCCTCCAAGGGGCGGGGCTTGGGCCTTCCGCGGGAGGCGAAGGAAGGGAGCTAATGAAAACGAAGGGAGGCTGATGAACCTTTAATGAAGAAATCCGTGGGGGCTCTTGGCTGGCTCATTTGGTAGAGCATGTCACTCTTGAGCTCAGGATTAGAGATTTGAGCCTCAGGTTGGATATAGAGATGACTTAAAAATAAAAATCTTAGAAAAAAAAATCCTTGGTTAAGGGCTGCGACACACCTTGGAAATCCAACATTTAGGAACATGAACTGTGTCTTCTCCCTTTTAATGGAGGCAGTGTGGACTTTAAAACTGGCTTCAAATCCTCAATCCACTGATTGCTAGTTTGAGGAGGCCTCTATTTACATAGCAAAACATCTATGGTCTGTGGTTGGCAGATGTGAGAATTGGCCCGTCTTGCAGCTCTGCACACTGCCCTTGCACTCAGGGGTTTGGGAGTGGAGGCTGCTCCCTGCCGACACCCTCAGAGGGAGGCAGCTTGGCTCCCAGGCAGGGCAAGTGTCTTTTCTGCCTGGCATTCCCACTTTCCTGAGGGAAACCCTTGGGTTTCTGATCTTCAACATGAAGACTCTTAAAGTTTCTCTGCAAGTGTACTCTAGGAATGTCCATTCCTTCAAGGAGACCCCTCCTGCTGCGTCCTGGCTGCCTGAGTCAGCATGCTTATTAACCTAAAGTGCACTGGGAGGAAGGGGCCCAGTGGCTTCATCTTTGGGGATGCCATCATCTGTCCTACCAAACTGAATCAACTGTGTGAAGGGCCTCACAGAGCCCTCGGCACAGCTCAGGTGCTCAGGCCTTATGGATCCCACACCCTCCTCAGATATGTGGCACCTACTGTCCTGGCCACTCTGTTTCCTTTGACTCTTCCCCTCCCCTTGCCCTTGTGGCCTCTTGTGGGTTCAGCTACCCACTGAACCAGTGTCTGCTCAGCAGGACACTATGTTGTAGGATTTCTTCCTGTTCTTGATCACACCGCTTAGAAGAATGAAGAGTGGTGGGCAGCAAAGTTTTTTGAGCAATAGTACAGAGCTCCCAAAGAAGGAGGGGACCCGAGAGGGTTGCCATTTTGGTGTTTAAATCTAGGGGTTTTTAAAGGCTCTTTGGTGTGGGCTGTTTTTTTTTTTAATATAATTTTTTAAATTTTTATTTATTTATGATAGTCACACAGAGAGAGAGAGGCAGAGGGAGAAGCAGGCTCCATGCACCGGGAGCCCGACGTGGGATTTGATCCCAGGTCTTCAGGATCGCGCCCTGGGCCAAAGGCAGGCGCTAAACTGCTGCGCCACCCAGGGATCCTGGTGTGGGCTGTTTTAATCTGATTAACCTTTCAAGTGCCTGTCACCCAATAAGTTTTTTTTGTCTACACTGTCCTCAACCTATCAGGTCGTTGTTCACATGTGAAAGGATGGAAGGCTCCTTCCAGGGTAGTGTTTTGTAGTAGCCTCAGGGATCAAGAGGGCAGGGCCACCACTGCCCTAAGGCATGCTGGCCAGCCACAGGCCACTAGATCAAGCTCTCTGCTTAAATAATCCACTGGCTGTTGAGCTGGCTACAGGCCTGAGTTAGGACACCCACAGCCATCAGCTTCTTTCCTCTCACATACAAACTGTAAGCTGCCAGTAGAAAGACTTAAAGCTGGGACCCTGAGTAAAGCCTAGAATAACAGGATGGGGTTTTTTTCCTTTTCAACCCTTAAAAACCTCTTAGGACAGGGGCTCCCTTGCCTCTGCCTACCTTCCTTCTGACTATCCTCCATCAATGTGAGAAACAAAGGCAAAAGAAAAAAATTAAATTTCATTATAATTTACAGCCTATTGACAAGTCCTTGAGACAGGCTGGGTAACCTTCTTCAGGGAACTCAACTGCCTCAATGTTAATACTTTGCTAGAGGCAAAAGGCAACCTTAGTTTTTTTTGTTTTTTTTTTAATTTTTATTTATTTATGATAGTCACACAGAGAGAGAGAGAGAGAGAGAAAGAGGCAGAGACACAGGCAGAGAGAGAAGCAGGCTCCATGCACCGGGAGCCCGACATGGGATTTGATCCCGGGCCTCCAGGATCACACCCTGGGCCAAAGGCAGGCGCTAAACCACTGCGCTACCCAGGGATCCCAAGGTAACCTTAGTTTAACATAATCCCAACTTCTAGGATCCTGGAAGTCTTTAACATATAAAAATTCCTTTGGAAAAGTCCTTTATCTCTACCCCTCAAGATATATGTTAGCAATCATCCTCCAAGCATATGACCCACTAAGAGATATCTCTTTTTTTTTTTTTTTTTTAAGATTTTATTTATTTATTCATGAAAGAGAGAGAGAAAGAGTCAGAGACACAGGCAGAGGGAGAAGCAGGCTCCATGCCGGGAGCCTGACATGGGATTCGATCCCGGGTCTCCAGGATCACGCCCTTGGCCAAAGGCAGGCGCCAAACCACTGAGCCACCCAGGGATCCCTACTAAGAGATATCTGAAGGGTCTCATGACTAACGTTTTATTAGACAATAATAAACGAACTTTTCCTAACAATAGCTGGCCCCCTCAAGGTCCTGGAAACTTTGCTTCCAAAATTCCTTAGAAACCTATACTATCCCTAACTCCATCCCAACTTACAAATCAGTCACCCCTTACAACCCAGCACAGCACTTAAGGCCCATGGGTCCTGCTTCCGTGCTTTAATAAAACCACCTTTTTGCGCCAAAAATGTCTCAAGAATTCTTTCTTGACTGTTCACTCCAAACCCCAAATTTCCACATCAGGCACTAACTCGAGTTTTACAGGGTCAGGCTTTATTGATACAATGAAGGCTGAATGGGGTTTCAGGGATCCTTCATCCTCTTCAGCCAGGAGAGAGCAGACTCCATAAGGGGCTCCCAGGGTTCAAGGCTGGAGAACACACCTGACCTCCTGCCAGCCAGCCCTTCAGGGTGTCTCGAGGGCTCCCCGAGATCTGGGGCCGGGTAGGGGCAGCAGGGTTCAGAGGAGGTGCTCCCGGTAGCCTCCTAGGCTCTGGAACTAGGGTGGTGACTTTTGGAGAATGGGTTCTGGAGAGGCAGGCCTCTTGGGGGCAGAGGAAGGCCTGCGCTTCAGGGAGACAGTGGCCTGTTTGGGTGCCTGAGGTAGAGGCCCTGAAAAGCATGTAGAGTTTGGAAATCGAGGGCCTGTAGATCTGAGGCTCTCGGTCTGGGACTGTGTGCCAGGGGCTGGATCTGCCCGTGCCCGAGCCCGAGCCACTGGTGCTTGAGCTGCTGGAGCCTGGGATGCCCGAGTTTGATATCCATGGGCCTGAGTGGCCTCGCCCTGAGGCCTTGCTTCCTCTGGCCTTCTTTCTGGCAACAGATGCAAGGCCCTGGCCTGGCCCCGAGGCAGGCGGAGGCCAAAACCAATGCCTATGCGGAGTGGTCCGGATTCCTGGCCCTGTGCACAGGGCAGTAGCTGGGGAAAGGCAAGCAGCCGGGGTCCAGTCCTGTACCTGGGGATGGGGCAAGAAGGGCTGCGGGGCTTGAGACACACCAGGCATATAGGATATTCTACAACTGGGGCCTGGCCAGTTTTGCCTAGCCACAGGCGCTGCAGAAGCAGTAGCCGCAGGTCGTGTGCAATGCGGCGATGCCCCAGATGGACCACCAGGGCCTGGGCCAGGGCCCCCGGGTCCCTGAACTCTGCAGGGTCCCTCTTGCTTGCCACGCATTCCCCCACTGCCCCAGGGGGCCCGGTGTCCCCGTACTGATGCCAGGGCCATGTCTGCCTGTTCAAGTGGACCCCACCAGAAGGTAGGCTGGGGGTCCGGGAAGTGACAGAGGAGCTAGGGCAGTCTCCTGGGTGGGAAGCTGACTGGCAATGAGACTGGGGAAGAGAGGTGTTCCACAGCTGAGAGGGGGAGGAGGAATGAGTGAGAGCAGGGGAGGGATATAGCTGGTGGGAGGCAGAGGAAGAGGGTGGGAAGGAGAGAGAGAGGTAATTCTGATGAAAGAAACTGGGGGAGCTTGGGAGAGAGGAAGAGTAAGGGTGTAGGATAAAGTCAGAATTGGAGTCAGAAGAGTAGAAATGGGAGCCAGGAGAGTGGGACTGTGGGGGAGGGGAGTAAGGGGGGTGGGAGGGAGAGGGTGGTGGCTGGGGAGACAGAGGCTGTAGGTTGCTGCGTGGTGAGTCCACAAGAGGCGAGGGGTGCAAAGGAGGGTGCCCAGGGGGTACTGTGTTCTGTAGTAGCACCTGGTCCTTGTTTTGAGGCAACATTGCCTTGAATTCAGAAGGGATTGGGGCCTCAAGACCAGAGACGAGTGACCTGGCAGAAACAGGACCAGTATCTCTGAGGCCAGACCTGGTTGAGAAATCAGGGCCTTCAGTGCACAAGTGTGGCTGCAGCCTAGTGTTGGTGCGGCTGTTGGTGGCAGGACAAGGAGACCCCCCAATCCCGCAGCACTAGGCTTTCTGAGGGTTTGGGCAGCAGCTTGGGTCTAAACTTGGCCTCTCACTTTGCAGCCAGCCATTGATGAGGGATGTATAGGGATGGAGAATCAGAGCTGCCTCTTGGGTGCTGAGGGACAGTGGCAACTATCTGGGTGGGCTAAGGGAGGAAGATGCAGCCCGTAGACCTGGAGAGAAAGAAACAGAATCTAAGATATCGGGAGAATTGGTCCACTTCTGGCTCTGAAGACTAGTTTACCAAGACCCTCAATCTGTGTCACCTTTGGGGTCAGAAGAGCTGGTAAAATGCTCCAGAGAAAGTGAGACCTGAGGGGGAGAAGGGTGGAGGTGGGGAGGTAGAACAGAGTTGGAGGAGGGGCTTGAGGATGGCCGCTGAGATGGGACCAGAAATTGGGGCTGTTCTGGGGCTGTGAGCTCTTACCAGTGAGGGTTCTTCTGGGCTGAGTTTCACAAGGCACTTCAGCAATGAGGAACCTGGGAGAGAGAGAAACAGTCACCAAATGGTGGATACACCCCCTCTGTCCCCAGTATCTGTCACCCTAAACTCATGCTGACCTAGATTTCTGTCTGAGCCTTGCCCTTGGTGCTCCTTCAGCCAGGAGGAGGTCTTCTGTTACAGACTTTTGCTCTCTTAAACCTAAATCAGGGATTCTGCAAGCATCCTGATTTCCTGCCACTCTGGTTTCCCTGACTCCTCGTCACCCCTAATGCTGCTGACGTCCTCTGGCTCAGGCTGGCCCTCAGCACACCCAGCAGCAGCAATGGGGCCAGCTGGTGAAAGTTTCCAGAAGACTGGACTTTGTCTAAGGGGTGGCGTTGCTGCCCCCCTGGGGAGCTAGGAACTCCATTCTCTGGGGTTAGCTCTCCCTGGCACCTGGTGCCTATGTCACAAAGGTTAGGTGCTGACATAATACACTGCTCCTTTAGGCTCTAGGACCTTCTTTCAGAGATCGTTCAAAGGATGGCCTTTAACAAAACTAAAGCATACAGGGACCCCTGAGTGGCTCAGTCGTTGAGCATCTGCCTTTGGCTCAGGGTGTGATCCCAGGTCTGGGAATCGAGTCCCACATCTGACTCCCTGTGAGGATCCTGCTTCTCCCTCTATCTATGTCTCTGCCTCTCTCTCTGTGTGTGTCTCTCTCATGAACAAATAAATAAAATCTTAAAAAAAATTAAAGTAGACAAAATTCTTTGGAATCCTCAGTCTCCCTGTCAGGCCCTAACCTTCCCCTTCCTCTTTGCGCATATACTTTACAGTTCCCACCACCTTATACCATAGAGCTTCTCTAGGCTGGGCTCTCCCTTCAAAGTCCTGTTTTCTTTTTTTTTTTTTTTTTTAAGATTTTATTTATTTATTCATGAGAGACAAGGGGGGGTAGAGAGAGAGAGAGAGGCAGAGACACGGGCAGAGGAAGAAGCAGGCTCCATGCAGGGAGCCCGACGTGGGATTCGATCCCGGGTCTCCAGGATCACACCCTGGGCTGAAGTCAATGCTAAACCGCTGAGCCACCGGGGCTGCCCAAAGTCCTGTTTTCTTTTGCTTTCTGGGCAATGGCTTGTGCTCTATAGTGTTTCCCTCCTTGGGATATATGTTTTAATAAGTAATTTCTTAATGGCCTTAGTGAGATATAATTTACATACCATACAATCCATCCATTTAAAGTGTGCAATTCACTGTTTTTCTAGTTTACTCACAGAATGTGCAACTATCACTTAAATCTAAGCATGCTCTTCTATTTGATGTAGTCTATACCTGAATAGATAAATGATAGTTATAATAGTTATAGATATATCCTATAGGTGTCTTTCCAAAAAAATATGTTTCATTTATAGTTGTGTATATTTATGTACAGCGATAGATAGATAGGCAGATAGAGATTTACTATAAGAAATTGGGGATCCCTGGGTGGCGCAGCGGTTTAGCGCCTGCCTTTGGCCCAGGGCGCGATCCTGGAGACCCGGGATAGAATCCCACGTCGGGCTTCCGGTGCATGGAGCCTGGTTCTCCCTCTCCCTGTGTCTCTGCTTCTCTCTCTCTCTCTCTCTCTCTCTGTGTGTGTGTGTGTGTGACTATCATAAATAAAAAAAAATTAAAAAAAAAAAAAAAAAGAAATTGGCTCCTATATCTATGAAGGCTGAGAAGTCCAAAGGTCTGTAGTCAGCAAGCTAGATACCAGGAGAGCTGATGGTATAGTTACAGCCCCAGTCCAAAGGCCTGAGAACCAGGAGAGCTGATGGTGTCAGTTCCAGGATCTGAGTCCAAAGGCAAAAGAAAGCTGATGCCTCAGCTTGAAGATAATCAGGCAGAGAGAGTGAATTCTCTCCTATTCTGCCTTTTGTTGTTGTTGTTGTTGTTCTACTCAGGCCTTCAATGATTGGATGAGGCTCACCCACATTAGGGAGACGAGTTGCTTCACTCAGTTTACCAATTCAAACATTAATCTAATCCAGAAACACCCTCATAGACACACCCAAAATAATGTTTAACTAAATATATGGGCATCTCATGGCCCAGTCAAGTTAATACATAAAATTAACCATCACAGGATGCTTGGGTGGCTCAGCGGTTGAGTGTCTGCCTTTGGCTCAGGGCGTGGTCCTGGAGTTCCTGGATGGAGTCCCACATCGGGCTCCCTGCGAGGAGCCTGCTTCTCCCTCTGCCTATGTCTCTGTTTTCTCTCTGTGTCTCTCATGAATAAATTAAAAAAAAAATTAACCATCACATCATGTAACTGAAAGATGAGCCCCTACCAAGGGGCTACAATGCCTATATTGAAGGAGGCTTTGCCCATATCATTATTTCTGTCTTTTTTTTCTTTCAGGTGCCCTGGAGGTTTTTTCAGTCCAGGGTAAGTCATAATAAATTTAGGAATGAGTAAGAGTCGTGGCTTGTATCAAGTGAGAGGAGGACCCTTATGAAAAGGTGAGTGGTGGGAAAGGAAAATCAGCAAAATCTCAGGTGCATCAGTTTTAGGGAGGAGGAAACAGGTAAGTTGAGATCCAGTCTTAAGGACTAAGGAGCTTCCTGGAACATGCTCTTTTAGTGCTAAAACCAAGACAGTTCTGGATAAACTGGGATAATTGGTCACCCTAGAACTTGGGTCCTCTTGGAAAATATTCATGGTCCCCTAGGGGTCTGAGGACCCCAATTTGAAGATTGCTGTTCAAACAAAAAATTTCTATAAGAACTTCCATTTAAACTAATCAAGCTCTCCCTTAGTTTGTGTTAATTACTCTATGCTTAGTAAAACTGTATTGACCAAGTGGGTAGAGGTTCTTCTCTAAGTACTCAGCGTCCAAGTTGAAAATGTGATATTGTAATGACCTTGTTTTTTTTTTTTTATTATTTTTTTTAATGACCTTGTTTTAGTCTGTTAGCTGTTTCCTGTTATAGATATCATCTACCATGCACTCTTTCCACCCTTCACTTTTCCAATCCTAGGCCAGAGCACTGTGTTTGATTTCTGTCAAATGCTATATAGCATGCTCTTTCTAGAAATCTGCAAATGGAGATTTGCAGGATTGATGAGAATGGGTAGATGAATGAATGGGTAAATTGAAAGGATAGATGATAGATGAATGAATGGGTAAATTGAAAATTATCTAAGAAAATTTGACCTTGGCACTTTTTTCTTTTCTGTTTGAGTTGGATATATGATACAGTAGGAAAGAACTGTTTGCAGAACTACTTTGAGTATTCATGGAGAAGTCATAGTTATAAGAGAAGTGTCAGATAACCACAGATTGGTAAATATTTGAAAAAGGGGAAAAGACAAATTCTAGGATCTCATATCAGTTTCTAGTTGCTTGCTAGGAAATTGTTATTTTTATTATTATTTTTAAAGATTTTATTTATTTATTCACGAGAGACACAGAGAGAGAGAGGAAGAGACACAGGCAGAGGGAGAAACAGGATCCCCGCAGGGAGCCCGATGCAGGACTAGATCCCAGGAACCTGGGATCACGACTTGAACTAAAGGCAGAAGCTCAGCCACTGAGCCACTCAGATCCCCCACAAGGAAAATTTTAAATGGAATTATTATTATTATTATTATTTTTTATGATAGTTACAGAGAGAGAAAGAGAGGCAGAGACACAGGCGGAGGGAGAAGCAGGCTCCATGTACCGGGAGCCTGATGTGGGATTCGATCCCGGGTCTCCAGGATCGCGCCCTGGGCCAAAGGCAGGCGCCAAACCGCTGCGCCACCCAGGGATCCCCTTAAATGGAATTATTAAACAGAAATGTATGTGAGCTCTTGAAAGGAAACTGACGATCACAATGGCCAGAGTTAGTTCAAGTAAAGGAACTTCTAGAGGACATACAACCATCTGGAAATGCCATATATGCTATGTCATTAGGGAAACCAATTATATCTGGCCTTTTACTTTCCAGGATGAGAAATGTGCTCTTGACCATGCCAACTAAAATACAACACCCTCAAGTAAGTGCCAGAAGCTGATTAAAAAAAAAAAAAGCATCTCTCACAAATGAGAAACAATTCACATATTCCCTCTATAGTCTAGGTATTTGGGAAAACAAAATGTGATCAGAATCCACATCATTGAATTACTATGAGAAATCATAGTTGCAGGGACTGACTTACTGTTTTCAACATCACCAGTATTCTCAAATCAGGTAGTTATACCTGCCTGGGAATCAGAAAGATGTTTGATCTTGGACTCAGAATAAGGGAAGTTGAGCAAATTAATGAATTAATTGCCTAATGGCACCAAGCTAAGAGATTCCGTTTTATTCACATCAATAGAAATACTCAAATAATGTTAGGCAAAGTTCTATCTTTTCTGAACAGTGTTGGAGTGAGTATGAGCAGATTTGCCTCTCTGATGCTTCTTTTCTTTCTCTTCCAAAGTTGATTAACACATTCATTCTCTCAAACTAGCTACTGAGAAGACTTGTTGATGGGAATTGAAATCCACGGGTAGCCCCGGGTGGCTCAGCGGTTGAGTGCCGCCGCCTTCAGCCCAGGGTGTGAATCTGGAGACCTGGGATCAAGTCCCACGTCGGGCTCCCTGCATGGGGCCTGCTTCTCCCTCTGCCTGTGTCTCTGCCTCTCTCTCTCTCTCTCTCTCTCTCTCTCTCTCTCATGAATAAATAAATAAAATCTTTATAAAAAAAGTCCACACGCTTGTGCTCTGACCCACTGTGAGGTGCTTTTGCAGTTCAGCAATGCAATGTACCTTATCCCCAAGGGCATGTAGGTACCTAAATATAGTCCTTAAGTACTCACCTCATGTATTTTCCCACATTACTTTTATTTCCTACTTTGTAAATGAATTTTATAATTTGGGAATTGCAATAATCCCCCCCCCCTTTTTTTTTTAAGTTTCTTCGGGAGGCCTGGGTAACTCAATGGTTGAGCATCTGCCTTTGGCTCAGGGCAAGATCCCAGGGTCCCAGAATCAAGTCCCACATCAGGCTCCCCGGAGGGAGCCTGCTTCTCCCTCTGCCTATGTCTCTACCTCTCTCCGTGTGTCTCTCATGAATAAATAAATACAATCATTTTTTTTTTTTAAAGTTTCTTCATTTCAGGTGCCTGGGTGGCTCAGTTGGTTGACTCTTAATTTTGGCTGGTGGCCTGATCACTGGGTGGTGGGATCCGCTCTGTGCTCAGCATGGAATCTGCTGGAGATTCTCTCTTTTTCTTCCTCTCCCTCTGTCTGCCCTTCCCCCTATCTCTCTTGAGCATTCTCTTTCTCTCAAATAAATACAATCTTTTTAAAAAATCTAAACAATACAGAATTATAAAGGTAAAATTTAAAAGTTAGCCTTAACAGTCTTCCTATTTTTACTCTCTCTGGGGATGTTCACTGTTGGGACTCTATTTTGGGTCATATCTAGTCTCTTGAGTGTGTTAACTACCATTCAATATCTCTGCTTAGGTGTCTCTATGTAATCTATCAGGTACTGAGAGGGGTATGTAAAGACCAACTCTAATTGATTTATCTGTTTCTGCATTTCTGTCAATTGTCATTTGATATATTTTTGAGGCTGTGTATTAAGTGCAAACATATGTTTATGATGATTGTCTTCTTGTTCCATTGTTCCCCTTATCATTTTAGCAAAATACAATAAACTTTAAGATAAACCAACCAAGCCTTCTTCTCAAGAAGCTGGAAAAATGAACACTAGGGGAAAGTGAAGGAATTAGAAGAAAATAAAAATGAGAAGGCTAAAAATTAGTGAACTACACACTTTAAAAAATACTATAGAGTCACATTCATCAGGATGACAATTGCAAAACAGAGACTAGAAAATAACAAGTGTTGGCAAGGATGTGGAGAAATTGGAACCCTCGTGCACTGCTGGTGAGAATGTAAACTGGTACAGCTACTATGGAAGACAGTACAGCTATTCCTTGAAAAATTAAAAATAGAAAAAACAGAATAGAATTGACACAGCAGTTCCACTTCTGGGTATGTACCCAGAAGAACTGAAAGTGGTGGCTAAAATTCACAGCAGCTAAAAGGTAGGAACAACCCAAAATGTCCATTAACAGATGAATGGATAAACAAAATGTGTATATACATACAACAGAATTTTATTGTCTTAAAAAGGAAGGAAATTCTGACACATGCTGCAACATGGATGAACCTTATGGATACACTAAGTGAAATAAGCCAGTCACAAAAGGACAAATACTGTAAGATTCTACTCATATGAGGTACTTAGAATAGTCAAATGCATAGAGACAGAAGGTTCAATGGTGGTTGCCAGATGCGGGCAGGAGTGTGTGTGTGGGGGGAGAACGGGAAGTTATTGATTACTGAGTATAGGGGTGCCTGGGTGGCTCAGTTGGTTAAGCATCTGCCTTTGGGTCAGGTCATGATCTCAGGGTCCTGGGATTGAGCCCTGTGTCGGTCTCCCTGCTCCTCAGGGAGTCTGCTTCTCCTTCTGCTGCCCCTTCCTCCCCCCAAGCTCTCTCTCCTTCTCTCTCACTCTCTCTGTCAAATAAATAAATCTAAAAAATCATTTCAATTTTACAAGATGACAAATGTTCTGTGAAGGGATGACAGTCATGTTTATACAACAATGTAAATGTACTAATGCCATTGAACTGTATACTTAAAATGGTACATTTTATGTTATGTCACAATTTTTTATAAATAAATTTTCTTTATAGAGTATTTAGAAAAAGAAAGTCTGGTCCTTGGAGGATAGATAAGCTAAGCATACTTCTGGTAGCACTTATTAAGAACAAAAAGAGAGTTGGGCACAAATGAAATAAAGAACAAAGAAAAAAAGAGAAAGTATCTAGAGACATAATAGGGATTTGAAAATAAGAAAATAGGGCTCTTATAAAAAGTAGTGAAACTTCTAGGGCATTTCTATAATACTTGAGGTACTCAGAGAAGTATGAGTGACTGTTCTAGAAGGGGAAGGAGAAGGCTGCTCTTCTTGTCCCTTCTCACTGGCCCCACTGCCTGGCAGAAGGATCCTTAGCTTGCCAAGCACTTCTTTTTCAAAGGAACTTCAATTGCTATCCAAGAAGTCATTGTTCCAAGTGTAAATAACAGCTTTTGAGAGGTAGGGCTCAAAGTTCTGAGGGGAAGATAGTCCTACCCTACATCTACTTCCTCTCTATACCTCAGTGAGAGCCAATTCCACCCAAATAGGATTGTGCCTGGGCTTCGGCCACAGCTGGTGATAACAGGGGCTGATGGTGCTCTGTAGAAACAAAACTCAGGAAGAGGAGAACCTGTCAACAGTAGAGGCCAAGGAAGAAGCCATGAGGCCCAACTTTCATGAGGTACACTAGTTCCTGGGATTGTGCCTGTGTCCTGCCCAAGAAGTAGATATCCCAGAACAACTTCAAAAGACAATACATGATGGAGAAGCTGGGCCTTCACCCATCTGCTGCCTGTGTGCTCCACGAAGCCCAGTCAGACCAGCAGAATGTGCCCTGCTATAGCCACAACCCGACTGCTGGAGATGAAGCATAAGGCGGCGACAAGGTTCCCCTTCATGGAGCTGCCCACACATGCTTCCTGGTAGTAGCATGCCACAGTAATAGCCAGGCAGCGCATGGACCTGCGCTGTGCCCTGGAGACGAGTTTCACCATGCAGAACCCACTGCCTTGAGATCAGCTTGGAGATAATGGAGTGCTAGAAATGGCCTCCGCACCTTCTGGCCTGGGAAGTGCCCTTCCTTGTACATCCAGTCTCACTTTCTCCTGGTTCACCACTTGGGGCTTTGTGAACATTTTTTTTCATTATGTAAGTTTTCCTTTATACACCAACATCTCTGCTGTAGACACAACACTGAGGTGATAGCCTAAGAGTCTCAGGTTCATATGACCATGACTTTGCATTCCTTCTGAGGACTGAGCCTTCAGATGGAGGAGCTCCTTAAGGGTGTCCAGGTCACCTAACTCTGAAAAGACACTTGACACAAGATCTCTTTCCACATGGCTGCAAGTGTGGCTTTAATACTTTCTACTTTCTTCCTTCCTTCCCTATGTCCTGCCAAGGCTCAGAAAAGTCAGAGTCAGATCTCCCTCCTTCCCTAATAGGTAAGTTCCTACAGAAGGAAAGAGATCATATATCCATTTACCATCTGGCAAGGGTTTCCATGGATTCCCCTATAAGTCTGACTTTGGCCCTGACCTGCTTAAATCTCAGATGGAAGCTTCTGGGAGAGGTCTGCTTTAGCAACAACTTAATGCTTTCTAAGAAAGAATATTGAACTGAAAGCCTAGGAATACCTACCATTCATTTCATGGGCTACTTTTCATCTTACAGATAGTTAGAATGCAAGAAATTCTGGACTACCCCATGAGTTCCTTAGTAGTGATAGTTTTCTGGGGGTGGCTATTTGAACCTGGTCTGAGGATCTTGGGAGGAGAGTCCCTGGAAGGTTGGCATTTATACCTTCAGAGTAGCTACATATATATATGGGAGGGCAAAAGACAGTTCTGTAATGTCAGGTAAACATGTTCTTGCTCTATCTTTCAAAATGCCATCCCTCTGTCCTGAGATCCTGATGGGCAGTTCTCTCAAGATTAGAATGATGTCTGACCCCAAAGGGGCTATACTTCCCATAGACACCTTTGTTCTTTAGGAGTGCCAGAAGAGTTTCTTATAACCTTGAGTTTCAATGGCAAAAAAGTTCATGTACTGGGCAGCCCCGGTGGCGCAGCAGTTTGGCACCGCCTGCATCCCAGGGCCTGATCCTGGGGACTCGGGATCGAGTCCCACGTCGGGCTCCCTGCATGGAGCCTGCTTCTCCCTCTGCCTGTGTCTCTGCCTCTCTCTCTGTGTCTATGAATGAATAAATAAAATCTTTTAAAAAAAAAAGTTCATGTGCTAGGAATGGTTCTTACACCCTTTAGAAGGTGTGGGTCTTTTGTGCAGAGCTTGGAAATTTTTCACATCACCTCCCCCCCTTTTTTTCCCTCCCCCTTTTTTTAACAGAGAGAGAGAGAGAGAGAGAGAGAGAGAGGGCATGCAAGCATGGGAGGCAGGGCAGAGAGGGAGGAAGAGAGAGAATCTTAAGTAGGCTCAGTGAAAAGACTGACATGGGGCTTGATCTCATGACCCTGACATCATGATCTGAGCCAAAATCAACAGTTGGACTCTTAGCCAACTGAGCCACCCTGGCACCCCACATCAGTCTTAATCTTGCCAGTCTGACCACAGAATTGTTGGCCTGTAAAGAGTCACTGAAACTTTGGGTTTTAGCAGAAATCCAAGGCCATGCCCATTTTGTTGGACAAGCATTGTTCCTGGGCAAACTTCCTGGCCATTCTCAGAGTTCTACACCATTTTCCTCAAGTCTGAGAAATACCTAGGCTCTTCAAAGAAAATTTCTGCTGGATAGGACTTTTGTTTTCCTCATTTCTTTGGAGACATATTTCTAAGGGCATTTTGTACATTAAAGTATTGGAATTCCTAAATGAAATGGCCAAATTCATAGAAAAATATAAAATACAAAGTATTGATAAGAAGAAACAAGGTACTTCAAACTATCAACAAGAAACCAAAGAAACCAAGGTGAAAGTTAACATTTTTTCCCCTCTTTACCAAAGGAAAACGTGGCCCAGTGGTTTTACAAGTAAGTTTTACTGACTTCAAAGAAGAGTTTCTATCATATGTAAAAAGTTGTTTCAGAAAGTAGAAGAGTGAGAGTTCCCCAGCTCATTTTATGAAGTTAGTGTAACCTTGATACCAAAACCAAATAATGACAGTTAAAGAGAAAATTAGAACCTTATTTCACTTATGAGATGGCTATAAAAATCCTAAACAATGTATTAACGATATGAACCAGAGTGTACTTAAAAAAAATTAAAGCAGATGGGACTTATCACAGGAACTCAAGCAACATTTAGCATCAGGAAACATAACAAAATAACGTAACATATTAATAGACTGAGGGAGAAAAATCATGATCGTATCTCAGTTGATGCAAAAAAAGCATTTGATAAAGTTCTACACCTATTTATGATTTAAAAAAAAAAAACAACAACAACAACACTAAAAGCCCTTAGCAAACAAGGACTAGAGGGAGACTTCCTTAACTTGGTAAAAGTTATATATCAAAGGCCCACAGCAAATATCATGCTTAATGAAGAAATTTTAGATACATTCTACATAAGGCTAGGAGAGGAAAGGGTGCCTGCTATCACTACTTCCAGTTAACATAGTATTGAAAGCACAAGTACTCTAAAGAAAAAAAAAAAACAACAACAGGGCAGCCCGGGGGTGGCTCAGCAGTTTAGCGCCGCCTTGAGCCAGGGGCGTGATCCTGGAGACCTGGGATGGAGTCCCATGTTGGGCCTCCTGCATGAAGCCTACTTCTCTCTCTGCCTGTATCTTTGTCTCTCTCTGTCTCTCTTTCTCATGAATGAATAAATAAAATCTTTAAAAAAAAAACAAGTATAAAGATTGGAAAGGAAGAAATAAAATTGTCATTTTTAAAATCTACTTAGAAAAACCAATGGAGGGCAGCCCTGGTGGCTCAGTGGTTTAGCGCCGCCTTCAGCCCGGGGCCTGATCCTGGAGACCCGAGACCAAGTCCCACGTCAGCCTCACTGCATAGAGCCTGCTTCTCTCTCTGCCCGTGTCTCTGCATCTCTCTCTCTCTCTCTCTCAGGAATAAATAAAATACTTAAAAAAAAGAAAAGAAAAGAAAAGAAAAAAAGAAAAACCAATGGAAGCAACAGAGTTTCAAGACTAATAAGAAAGTTCAGTAAGGTTGCTGGATTCAAGACAAACTTTAAAAATTTGCTAGCATTTCTGTATAGCAGCCCTCAACTAGAAAATTGAATAGAATAAGAGCATTTTCAAGAGCAATACAGACTATGAACTACTTTGTTCGACAAAACAGTGAACTATTTCACTGGGGCAAGAATACCCAGACATTCCTGGAGTAAACTATACAATTAATAAAGGATATAAAAATATTTAGAATAAAATAAGAGACATTTCATGCTCTTTGAATGTTTGACTCAGAAGTATAAAGATGTATAAACTTCCCCAAATTAACCTATGTATTCAATAAAATCCCAATCAAAACTTCAGTTGAATTTTTAAGAACCCAATGAACTTTCTCTAAGATCTATATGGAATAATAAGGGTCCAGCAATAACTCAGTCAACCTTGAAAAAGAAAAGTAAAGAGGGGAGTTTCATCTACCAAATAATAAGACATGTTGCAAACTCATAACAATAAAAGCAGAGTGCTGGTAGCACAAACATAGACAAAAAAGATAATCAGGACAGAAAAGAGAGAGAGAACTCGGAAATTGACCTATCTAGAAATACGGGAACTTGTTATATGATAAAGTGGGAGCTGCAACTATGCAGGCAAAGAATAAACTGTTCAACTGATAATGTTGGGAAAACCATCTCCCTCGATGGAGAAAAATGAAATGCACCCTCTACCAAGCACCACATGCAAAGGATGTTTGAACTTGTCAGTTATCAGATAAAGGCAAATTAAAACAGCCCTTTATAGCTAGCCTGCCATACACCTGGGAATCTGGTTAATACCAACACCAGGTGGCGTTGAGCACGTAGGACTGGAGGGCCCCACGTGGCACTCTTGGATATGCAGACTGCTGCCATTCTGGGTGGCATTCTGGCAACTCAGTCAATTAACCCAGGGGGAACCTGGTCTTAATGACAGTAGAGGGACCTCCTCCCAAAGATACTGGCATTGCCTGAGTGGCACTTGCTGAGCTGCCAGGGACTCAGGGGTCAGCAGAGCCGCTGCACAGATCCTGCAGGGCTTGCTAGACCAGGCTGAGAGGTTGGTGGGCCATCCCAACAGGTGATGACCCCACAAAGAAGAGGCATTATTGCAGCTTCTTCATCTGCTGCCACAGTCAGTACTGCAGGGGTCCCAACCCAGTATCCACCTAGCCATGGGGGTCCTCCCCCATCTAAGGGCAAGGGATACCCCTTCCAGGCATGATGGGCCAGCCACTTGGCCTGAAGCTTCCATGGGTCGCCCAGTGGGGATCCCCCTGGGTGAGCAACTCTAATGGGCATGTCCCCTCCAGGAATGCAGGGCCCTCCTCCTGGGAAGGGAGGGCCCCTCCCCTGGGAATGCACTCACCAAGGCCCTTGACTCACCTTGGCCCTTATCAGTTCCTTACCTGCTTCCCTGAAAGGCTGTACATAGTCCCTTTACTTTCTTGTGGCCTATGAAACTAGTTTATAATAAACTATTTTAAGAATATTGTGAAACAGGGGCTCCTCGGTGGCTCAGTCAGTTAAGTGTCTGCCTTCAGCTCAGGTCATGATCCCAGGGTCCTGGGATGGTGTTGGGCTCCCTGCTCAGTGGGGAGCCTGCTTCTCCCCTTCCCTCTACTTGCTGCTCTGCCTACTTGTGCTCTCTCTCTCCGTCAAATAAACAAATAAAATATTTTTTTAAAAGAAGAATATTGTGAAACAAACAAAAACCCCCATAGGATTGAATGGAAGCAGTAACAGTGAAGCATATAATACCAACCACGAGCTGATAGTGTATTATATACTGATAATATAAAATATATTATAATTTTAATAGATTTAAAATTTATCTGTACAACAACGCACAGGGTTGACTAACACTTATTGCATGTGTTATCTACTGCTACTTACCAAATTACCCCCAAACTTAAACAACAGTAAACATTTATTACCTCCTATGACTTCTGTGGGTCAGAAAGTCTGTGTGTTAGAGCAGCTTAGCTGGGTGACTCTGGCTCAGGGACACTCACATTCAAACTGTTGACCAGGGCTGCAGTCACCCTAGGGCTGAATGGGCACTGGAGGGTCCCTTTCAGAGGTGGTGCTTTCACATGGTTGCAGGTTAGTGCTGGCAGTTGGTGAGAAGCTCCCTTCCTCACCACCTAGGCCTCTCAGGACTACTGGAGTACCTTTATAACATAGCAGCTGGCTTGCCCTAGAACCAGAGGACCAAGTGATCCCAGGAGGAAGCTACAGATTTTATTTATTTATTCATGAGAGACAGAGAGAAAGAGAGAGAGAGAGGCAGAGACACAGGCAGAAGGAGAAGCAGGCTCCATGCAGGGAGCCCGACGTGGGACTCGGATTCAATTCCAGGTCTCCAGATCACACCCTGGGCCAAAGGCAGTGCTAAACAGCTGAGCCAACTGGGCTGCCGTACAGGGTCTTTTATAACCTACTTCCAGAAGCTAGATGCTGACACTGCTGCTGGGTTTTATTTGTTTTGTTTCAAGATTTTATTTGTTAGAGAGAGAGAGAGAGAGAGAGAGAGCACGCATGAGCAGGGGAGTAGCAGAGGGAGAGGGAAAATTAAGCTCCCTGCTGAGCGCAGATGTTTACCTGACTGAGCCACCCAGGCAGCCCTGCCACATTTTATTTGTTAGGAGCAAGTTGCTAAGTCTGACCCACTCTCACGGGGACAGGTATTGGGCTCCATCTTTTGAAGAGAGAAGTATCAAAGAATTTGTGTACATATTTTAAAACCAAACTAGCAAAAGGTATACATTAAATACTTTGGAATGGTGATAGGGAAGAAGAATGGGAATGGGACCAAAGGGGATAGATGGGGATCCCTGGGTGGCGCAGCAGTTTGGCGCCTGCCTTTGGCCCAGGGCGCGATCCTGGAGACCCGGGATCGAATCCCACATCGGGCTCCCGGTGCATGGAGCCTGCTTCTCCCTCTGCCTGTGTCTCTGCATCTCTCTCTCTCTCTGTGTGTGACTATCATAAATAAATAAAAATTAAAAAAAAAGAAAGACAAAGGGGATAGATGGAAGGAAGGACAGGAGGGAGACAGGCCAACGGGAAGCCCTATGGTACCAAAGGCCACAGTGTGCCACAGACCCAGGATTGTGTTTAACTCTTTGCAGTGACAGTAAAACAAACAAACAAAACAAAACAAAACATGGTATGCATCTTTTTTGGTCTATTTTCTATAGAGTAAAACAAAAAAGAATGTGTATCTTTTTGGTCTAGTTTGTATATTTCATATAAACATATAAAACTTCATGTTTAACAGCTTTTAACAGGTTTTGGTGTTTTTAATCCTGGCTGGGATTTTATCAGACATATTGATCTACAACTAGGTTTTTCTCACTTAACCATGCACCTTGGAGAGTTTTTTTCATGTCACTCTGCAGAGGTCTGTCTTCTTTCTGCTACTGCACATCATTCCATAGCATGGATATGCCAAAATTTTGTTTTAGATTTTATATATTTATTTATGAGAGACACACAGAGAGAGAGACAGAGACACAGGCAGAGGGAGAAGCAGGCTCCATGCAGGAAGCCCGACATGGGACTCCATCCCAGGTCTCCAGGATCATGCCCTGGGCCGAAAGTGGCGCTAAACTGCCGAGCCACTCGGGCTGCCCAGATATGCCACAATTTATTTAATCACTTCCTGACTGATGGACATTCAGGTTGATTTTCCTTGTCTTCCTTTTTCCTTTCCCTGGTTGGCTGGGGTTCTCTCTCACTCTACTACATACCTCCACCTTTACTTCTCTGTCCTCTCTATACTTTATCTATTTTGTCTCCCCTGGAGTTCAAGATGGGCGGACAAGGGACATGTGAGATGGATTGTGCAACAAGAAAAGGTTGGAACTTGAGGACAGGCAGGGGATTCTGTGGTAGATTTGCTGTTCCTTCAGCCTTACTCCTCCTGACCAGCTATATGGAGCATATGGTGTACCTGGTCCTTGCCTTCAAAGACCTCACGTCTAACATGGGGACAGACATGTGAGTGACCCACCCAAGGCAGAATAACATAGGCTGAAGGGGCAGCCTTCCAAGCCTAACTGGCTGCCTGGGCTCTCTGCCCACCCCCATCACTCACTAGCTGTGTGATGTTGGGCGAATTGTGTCACCATCCGGGATCCATTTTTCCATCTGTAAGATGAGGATATAAGAATCTCTTTTTTCTTATAAGGTTGTTCTGAGAAATAAATAAAAGAATATGTAGAAGGTTCCTAGCACAGTGCCTGGCACATAGTGATCTCAGAACACTGAACTGTGAGGAAACTAGCCAGAGTGAGGCCATGTATAAATTAGGGCACCGATCGAACAGGGAGACATGGGCTCTGGGCTCTGTTGGCTTTGAAGAAATCCTCACAAATGAAGGGCATAACCCAACCAAGGAAGGCAGACTTTCCACCTGGAGGAAGGTATTCTGGGGGATGGAGAAGCACTAGGGTGGAAATAGGAGGCCTGCTTGGGGGATGGGAAGTAGTGCCTGTGGCTGGAGGGTCACGTTCATTGGCAAGGGGAGGAAGGGTCCTTTGAGGGGCATGTATGGGCAGCCTTCTGGTGGAGGAGGAGGTTCAGGGCCCTTCCTTGGACTTGAGCCTCAAAGCTAGAGTTACATGTGCCTCACAGGACAACTGTCAGGGTCAGGCGAGGCTCTGGGAGGGAGCTCCTTTCCCACCACCCTGCTGCCTTCTTCAGCAGGGGCCTCCTCCCAGGGCCTGGCCACTCCCAGCATCCAGTACCCCCACCCCTGAGCCGGTTGGAAGGCAGGCAGGAGGCTTCTCGCGGGGGCTGTGCCGGGTGGGCGGTTTTCCCAGAGTGAGGAGTGAAGCGGGACTGACTTGGCGCCAGCTCCCTCAGATATAGACATTACTGGCCGGGTGACCAGCCTGCCCAGTTAGCTGGAGCCCAAGTTCTGGTCCTAGGGGCTGCCACAGGACCCTCGAAGGGGCGTGGCATGTCACAGCGGGAGGTCGGAGGGGCACCGGCTATGCCAGGTGTGGGGCGGAACCCGGCTAAGGCCACACTGCAGTTGGTAGCGGGCACTGGCAGGAAGAAGAGCCGCCTGAGCAGAACAAGGCAGGACCGGTGGGAAGAGACCAGCTGGAGCAACCAAAGGTGGAGCAGAGCTGCCCCAAGCCCCCGAGGGGTCAGGGCCAGAAGCCTGGCTCGAGGCCGGGTAAGGAAACAGTGGATTTGTGGAGGGAGCAGAGGGAGGCAGGCGCTGGAGGGGCTGAGGTGTCACCTCTGATGCCAAAGCCTCACTCAGCATTATGTCCCAGTCCAAGAGGAAGACACTGGCGCCTTCCACTTCAAGGCGCCACGCTTGGGTGGCTGGGAGAATTCAACTGAACCAGAGTGGCTGGGAGCCCTTTCTTCTTTACCGCAGTTGGGTCTTCTCCCAGGACCTGGTGGAGCAGGGGGTCAGTCCTGCAGAGCAGGGGTGGTTCCGGGCGCCCCAATAAACAGGATTCAGACGTTTCAAGGTGCAGATGGAGCAAGGCCTAGAGTATTAGAGAGAGAAAAGGACTCTCAGCTTCTGAGCCCAGCCTTGCCACCCTGCTGCCATCTGACCCCAGGTGACACTTCTCTGTTCCCTCGGCCTTAAAGCGGGGCTGGACTGAGAGCAGACAAAGAGGTCCATGAGGCCCTGAGGTCTCTGCCATGCGGCGCACTACTGCTCCGAAAGGAGATCTCACACTAGAATGCTCTTAGACACAAGGGGCAGGGACGCCTGGGTGGCTTAGTACCTGAGCATCTGCCTTCGGCTCAGGGAGTGATCCCAGGTCCTGGGATCAGTCTTGCATCAGGCTCCATGCAGGAAGCCCGCTTCTCCTTCTGCCTATGTCTCTGCCTCTCTGTATCCCTCATGAATAAATAAATAAAACCTTAAAAAAAGAAACAAGGGGCAGATGGGGGTCCAGTCAGACCCACTCACCTGAGGTCCTCTGTGCAGAGTGAGGCCGGTCCTGAGAACGCTGCACGGGAGCGGAGCCGGGTGAGGACACTGCGCCAGGCCTTCCTGGCCCTACAGGCTGCTCTGCCCGCTGTGCCGCCCAACACCAAGCTCTCCAAGTTGGACGTGCTGGTGCTTGCCACCAGCTACATAGCCTACCTCACCCGCACACTTGGCCATGAGTTGCCCGGCCCCGCCTGGCCACCCTTCCTGCGTGGACTCCGCTACCTGCACCCTCTCAAGGTAGGCCATGAGCCCAGGGCCTTGGGGAGTGGGGTTTGGGCTGGAATGGACCTAGGCTTCCCTGCCCTGAGCAGAGCTGACATGAGGACTGGCTGCTTCCTGCTCTCTCAGATGGAGAGGCTGGCTCTTGGGACCGGGCTGACTCTGGGTGCAGTGGGGGTGGTGACTCAAAATGACTTCATGAAAATGCGGTTCCTCCAAGGGAGGGAAATTCACAGAGGCCCCAAGACTCTGGGGTGCCTGGTGGCAGAGAAGGAAAAGGAGCAGTTTCTTAGGCTGGGGCCTGGGAAAGGAAACCACACTGGGAGAGTCCTAGATCCCAGGGCACATGACCCCATCATTGTACAGTGCCTCAGTGTCCTCTGGACTTCTGCCATAGGAGGGATCCCTGCCCTGGGAGAACAAGGTCTCAGAAGGCCTCACTTGAGAAGAAATCAAGCTGGGGTGGGGGAGGGGCCAGCAGTGGGGGCAGGTGGAGCATGCATGTGTGGGGTGCTTCCTGCATGCACCACTTCCTAGACCAGGACCTACCTTTCCTGAGCCTCAGCTTTTTCATATGTATAAGCAAAGATAACACGAGCCTTACTTCCGCTTCATATGAAATGAGATCATGAACGAGGGGTATAATCAACATTATTCACCATCACAATAACAGCAATAACATTATTTGGGTGCTAACCATATGCCAGGAGCTGGGCTTAGCAGTCCAGTCCTTCTTTTCCATCCTCTCGTCCACACAAGAACCAAATGAGGATTACTTGGCAGATGAGGAATTGAATCTCAGGGAGATTAAGTGGTTTAATGCAGTCCAGCCCCGAGCGTGTCTGACCTCAGAGCCCACGTTCACAGCCACCAAGCAGGCCAAGGGTACAGAATTGTAAGCTGCTGGTTGCTGAGTGGTTTAACCGTTAGAAAGGACGTGTCATCTCTGCCCTCTGAGGCTAGACAGCACTGGAATGGGGCCAGTCTTGTTTTTTACAGAGGATATTTTCATCATCTCTCTCCTCTAAACCTCACAGTTCTGAAATGTCTTGAAACTTAAGGTTTTTTTTCTTTCATGCAAATATAGCTAAAATGCAAGCGCCTGAGACTACATGGGGGCAACTCAGAAATGCTAACAGTGGCACAGTCATTTCCTTAGCTGTAAAGTGGTGACCCAACTAAGGCCCTTGCATGTAGGAGGTGATGGATAAACATTTTGAAGAATGAACAGATGAGAGCCAGGTTCGATCTAGAACTCTGGCAGTGTTGGTGGGATGGGACAGTTAGCTGGGAGCAGTGCCCCTTTGGTGCTGCCCACCCCCATAGAGGGCCTGCCAAGAGGAGGGCAGACCTCAGAGCAGAGTCAACTGGGGGTTTTCTGGGGTTGTCCTCGCTCCTGCTGTAAGGATGGGCAAGGAGGTCCCCAGCTCAGATGGACAGGGCAGCACTGATAAGCGTGGCCAGAGGTTCTGGGGCCAGAGGCTGGGCAAAGAAGAGGTCGGGACTGTTCGCTATTAGGAGGAACCTCTCCTTGCCCCAGCTCTGTTGCCCTCCTCACTGCCCAGCTCCCTGGCTGTTGCCAGCTTCTGCTCCATCCCACTATAGGGGGCAGGGGGAAGCTCCTTTCAGGGCCCTTGCTCTCATCAGACAGCTCTTCATGTGTTTCTCTGCCGGGCTCCAGTAGTCAGGAGAATGCAGGGGGTCATAAATGGTGGTGAGCCCAAGACCACTGTCATCAGAGCAGTGCTGGTGGTGGAGGGTCTCAGGGAGGGCGGGCTAGAGAAGGCCAAATTTGAGATGCCAAGGGCTATGAGAGGCTGTAATAGTGAGCATGACTCACTTCCCATCATCGTCTCTTGCAGAAGTGGCCCATGCGGTCTCGTCTCTATGCTGGAGGCCTGGGGAGCTCTGGCCTTGACTCCACCACAGCCACCACCTCAAGCCACAGAACAAAGGAGGTAGAGGCCAGGCCCCAAGTCTCTGAAGAGGCAAACGGTCTCTTTCCCACGAGGCCACTCTCACTGGCTCTTGGTGACAAATGAGCATCACACTTGCCTTTTTCTCAAGTTAGGGACCTGGATTCTCTATTGGCCCTGCTTGTCTTTACTTTGACTCTCAACCCTGGGATGAGATGGACTCAGGTTCAGCTCCAAGGTTCCAGCACACAGACCAGGCGAAGCAATGGGCCCTTCAGCCATGGGAGAGTACCCCAGGAGCACCGGTGGGGCAAGGGTGGGGGGCAAAAACTTATCTTGGCACTGAGGGCTCTGCTGTGGCAGCTGCAAGGGAAGTGGGAGAAGAAGGGGTTTGGCTGGGTTGGAAGCTGAGTTAGGGCACCACCTCCTGCCTTTCTCCCCTTAGCTTCCCACAAAACCTCCAGACAATGCAAGAACAGAGACAAGGCTGAGCTGGTGCAGAGGTAGTGGCTTAGGGCGGCTGCAGCTGCAGGTGCTGATGGGAAAGCCAAGGGCAGGGCAGGCTCTGGGCAGCTGTGATTGTGAACAGAACTGGGCCAGGGTCACGTAGCCAGATGGAAACTCAAGAAAGGAACCTGTTTGTTATTGTTCCACAAGACCTTACCTGATATCCAAAAAGCAGCGGCAAATTTAGGAATCTAGTCTACACTGTGATCTCTCCAGCTGACCCTCATCACTACATTTCCTCCCTCTCTGGGCTCTGTACCCTACCGCTCTCTTCGCGATATGACTTCTAATGTATGGGTTAAGCCAGAAAGCTTGCATTGCTCACTTTCCTGTTTCCAGAGGAATTTTTTGATGGTCCCAGCCGCCCAGTTTGATACGATCTTATCCTAGAGGCAGGTCTACCGGAAGTGAAGCAGACAGCACCCAAAGGCCTTCTATCTGAAGACTACTGATGGACCAGATTACGTCTTTGAGGGACCTTAGAAGGAGAACACTTATCTTTTCCAGGGGATGATAATTACAGTCTTCTCTTTCCATTGTGTTAGAAACCTAACCTCCAGGAAAAACAAGATAGGCCTGAGTTCAGTGGATTCTTTGTATGATTTTGGCCTAAGGCCTCACTGGCTGTGGAGTTATTTCTACAATCTGTCTACAAATGAGCTGCCCAGCCGCAGCTCCCCCCCACAGGCACTGGCCTCCCAGGCACTCCTTAAGTCTTGCTGTGCGGTGTCAGAGATCTCTGAGAGCTTTAGTGCAATTTCTCTCTGGCTCTGAAGAAATAATTTGAGAACGAGTCACAGAGTCTACACACCCTGAAAGTAACTTTCTGGATTAGCTTCAAACCCAAAGGCACCTGAAGTCCAAAGAAGGAACCAGCTGTTGGTTAAAATTCAGTGCCTCAGAGGGGAAGGGGATGGACCAGGCTGACTAGAGTCCCAACGGGTAGCCTTAGAGCCACCATTGCCATCATGAGTCTAAATGAGGTTCTGACATGATGAGCCACTGTTCCTCCCCTGGGCTGGACAGGGCAGCAGGGGAAAGGAGCTGAAGGGTGACTCAGCAAGTTGGAGTGGAGGCAGAAAAAGACACAGAACGTCCCAGCCCAGCCACGGGCACATGGGGCGGGCGGGGGAGAGCAGCTGAACTGTGGCTGGGAGCCATGGGAAGGTCTCCGCCAAGGCTGAACTCGTAAATCTACCAACGTTCCACTGAGGGGCCTGCAGACCTTGTGCAGAACTGTTCCTGAGTGGCTGGATGAGGCCAAGCAGGGGCAGAGACCAGGTGTGGGTGGGCATGAGCACACTGTTCTTCACAAGACCATAAAAGTCCAGCTTGAATGTTCTATTTTTAAAGCCAAACAGCAATAACTTCCTGGTTGAGTTTGAAAGTGGTGGGCAGAGGAACAGATGAATTTCCTCCCAAGCTGGTGGCACACAATCTTTTTCTGGGAATGAAACTGGGAAAGTTGGTTTGGGGCATGAATTGGGGGGAGGCCCCCTCACGATGACTAAGGGGACTAGCTTGGAGCCTGCCCCACCCTACTGCTCCGGCTTCAACCTTTGCACGGTAGTAGCAGGCCCCCCTGGGGTGATTGCATTACCCTGGTAGAGGAGACAAGGTCAGCAAAGGAAGTTGAAGCTGGTGGAAGGCTGAGGAAGGGCAAATACCATCGATACAAGTTGCTTAGGCTGCCCCAAGCTCTGTCTGGGCAAAGCTGTTTTCCTTTATCCCCAGGCCGGTCTGGGGATCAGAGGTCACATCCTCCAGCCAGAGAGCACCCGACACAGGCCAGATTGCCAAAGTGCTGTGAGGAGGCAGGCAGAGTCAAGGGAAGGACCAGGGGATGAGTGGGAATGAACAGAGCAGAAGAAAAACACCTGCTCCCTGGGAGACTTTTTATTCTCACCAGGTCTGGAGGCATGGGGGTCAGCAAGAGTGGTAAGAGGCAGTTAAGACTTAGGTCCAAAGTTAGCTTTGGTTCAAGAAGCTCCAAAAGGAGAGAGAAGCACAGGTGACAAAGTGTCACTAAGGTGACCTAGCTCAGGAGTCAGGAGTATGGCTGGTCCACTTGATTAGCTGGTACTGCCTCCCCAGGTGCCCATGACAGCAGGAGAGGCAGTGGTAGCCAGGACAGCTTCCCCAGAGCTAGATGTACATGTGCTTCCTGAGGAGTTGCGTAGCTGCGGGGCAGAGGCTTGGGCCCTGGGAGGAGCAGACCTGGCCCAGGGATGTCTAAGTAGAAGGTAGAGACTGGATTTTACCAGTTGAGAACTAGAGTAATTAAAACACAAGATCTAATCTTTCTGAGAAATTCTTTTTCTCTTCCTCTTGAAGGGGCCTGGCTAGGATGAATCAGATGGCACTGTCCTCCTCTTTGGTGGCACAAGCCCTAAACTCAGGGCCCCTGCAAGCTGGGTGTTGTAGATTAGGAGTTGGCTCACTGGCCACAACGTACCCTATCCAGCCACCTCCTCCCTTGCCCTGTATGTTTTTGCAAATCAGTTTTGTGGGAAGACAGTCACATTAATTTGTTTACACATTACCTAGAGCTGCTTTCCTTATACCACAGCAGAGTTGAATAGCTGAGACAGATTAACCCTAAAATATTCACAATATGGCCCTTTAAAAACAAGTATACTGACCCTCACTCTAGATCATGGGTATTCCAAGTGTGGTCTGGGAACTCAGGGGGTTCCCTGAAGCCCTTTCTAAGTGGCCCACACCATTTTCATAATATAAGATGCTATTTGCCTTTTCTCACACTTCTGTCACACATCATGCAATTTTCCAGAAGCTGTACAACATGTGATATTGCAACAGATGGAATGTAGAAGCAGATAGGAGAATCCAGCTGTCTCTTACAACAGACATTAAAGATATTTGCAAAAATGTAAAACAATGCCACTGCCCTCACTAAATATTTTCTGATATGGAAAATAATTATTTTTCATAAAAATGTTATATATATTCACATAGAGTGGATTAATTAATGCAATTATTTGAAGATTTTATTTATTTTAGAGTGAGAGAGAGAGAGAGCACGCTAGTGCATGCAGGTTGGGGAAGGGCAGAGGGGGAAGGAGAGAAGCAGATCCCCCCACTGAGCACAGGGCTTGACTCCATGCCCTCCATGCTGATCTGATCTGGATCTGCATGACCCCGAGATCATGACTCTGAGGACATGACCCAAGTTGAAACTAGAACCAGTCACACAACTGATTGAGCCACTCTGGCACCCCTAATTAATGTAATTTTTAAATAACAGCAAGATATCAGCTGTTGAGGAGCAAAACAAGACAAGGGACCATCTCAATGGTCTACGGCAGGAGCTGCAGAATTATGTGTAATCTACAGAAGATAGCTGAAGAAGCTGATTGTGCACTGAATAAACTGAGAGGTAATGAAGGGCAAAGACTATTGCGATGTTTTTTTTTACAACTTGCGATGTAAAAAGACTTGAAAAAACTTACAAAAAGTTATGATCCAGAAATCAGAATAAGAACAATCCGCCATGTTAAGGATGCTGAAAGGAGATAAACAGGCTCAGTAAATCAGGCCTATATAACATCAGTTACATCAGGCTTCAGTGGGCTGAAACCTCTGGGTTGGGGCCAAGCTGGATGAAAATAGATCCTATGTCCCACATCCCAGAAACCACAGCTAACTGCACGCTGGGTGGAAGAACCCCTGGAGCTACTGGCGCAAATATAAGTACATTCTCTGTAAAAGTGCAAATTTTAAATAGGGCACAGGGAGGGAGCCACCCATAATTGATGCACCCATGTCCAGTGAATAGAAAACTATCAAGGTCTGATATGCTCTGAGAAGAAGTGCAGTAGCATAAACCAGAAGTTGAAGCAAAGCTCAGCTGTAACTGCTGAAGTGTGGGCATGTGCCAAGCCTGCTGGGAAGGGCTACATCTCATTGCAAGAAGGGATTGGCCCTGATGCTGAGAGGACTGCCAGATGTGGGATGTGCCAATCAGCAGAAGTCCTCCTTTACAGGCCAGGCTGGTGAATAACAGTTCACTAACAGTTATAGTACTCCACCAACTGGCCAAGGAAGTGAGGCTCCCTTTGGACCAGTCTCACCTATATTGGCAACAACATGCCCCCACCATTATTTTCCTGGGCATAAAGGCAGACCAGGATAGATTTTTTTTTCTTTTGGAAGTTTCATCATAAAAATATGCCATTGACCCAGATAGGCAGGCTTTTTATACATTACTATAAAATGAATATCTACTTGTGTCTTTGAAAGGTGGAACTCTAGGGGCAGCTAGGCCACTGAGTTGCATAAGCTGCCAACTCAGAGCTTCAAACCCAAAAGCACCTGAAGTCCAGACAAAGAAGGAATCAGCTGGGATCCCTGGGTGGCACAGCGGTTTAGCGCCTGCCTTTGGCCCAGGGCGCGATCCTGGAGACCCGGGATCGAATCCCACGTCGAGCTCCCTGCATGGAGCCTGCTTCTCCCTCTGCCTGTGTCTCTGCTCTCTCTCTCTCTCTCTCTCTCTCTCTCTGTGACTATCATGAATAAATAAATAAAATCTTTTTTTTTAAAAAAAGAAGGAACCAGCTGTTTGTTAAAATTCAGTGCCTCTGCTGGGGATTTACCCTAAGGATACAGATGCAGTGAAACGGCAGGACACCTGCACCCCGATGTTTCTAGCAGCAATGTCCACAATAGCCAAACTGTGGAAGGAGCCTCGGTGTCCATCGAGATATGAATGGATAAAGAAGATGTGGTTTATGTATACAATGGAATATTCCTCAGCCATTAGAAACGACGAATACCCATCATTTGCTTCAACGTGGATGGAACTGGAGGGTATTATGCTGAGTGAAGTTAGTCAATCGGAGAAAGACAAACATTATATGGTCTCATTCATTTGGGGAATATAAAAAATAGTGAAAGGGAATAAAGGGGAAAGGAGAGAAAATGAGTGGGAAATATCAGTGAGGATGACAGAACATGAGAGACACCTAACTCTGGGAAACGAACAAGTGGTGTAGAAAGGGAGGTGGGTGGGGGGATGGGGTGATTGGGTGATGGGCACTAAGGGGGGAACTTGACGGGATGAACACTGGGTGTTATGCTATATGCTGGCAAATTGAACTCCGATAAAAATATACAAAAACAAAAACAAAATAAAATAAAATGAGAGAAAAATAATAAAATAAAATAAAATAAAATAAAATAAAATAAAATAAAATAAAATAAAATAAAATAAAATAAAATAAAATTCAGTACCTCAAAGCGGGAGAGGATGGGCCAGGCTGACTAGAATCCCAACGGGTAGCCTTAGAGCCACCATTTCCATTGTGAGGCTAAATGTGGTTCTGGCATGACAAGCCACTGTTCCTCCACCATGCACTACATTTGTGCTCTTGGTTTCAGATCAGATCAAGATCTCAGGATCATGTGATGATGATCCTCGAGCTCCTTAGGCTTTGCACTCAGCATGGAGTCAGCTCTCTCCTCCTCCTTCTGCCCCTCTCCTTACTCACCTATGCTCCTGTGCCTCTTGCCTGGGCTCTCTCTAAATAAATAAATAAAATCTTTAAAAAAATTTTTTAAAAAGAAGAGTGGAACTCTACATGGGGAAAGATGGTGTTACTAAAAAATTATGAAATCCTTGGCTGCATTTGAAATTCCAGGCTGAGTACAGGACCAAAGAGGGTAGAAAATCTGTAGAAAACAGATTTTCATGGGGCTCTTGTTATGTGTGAGCTATGGGGGAGTGGAGAGAGAACAACTGAATAGCTCTTTTTAAAAGGCAATGTCACTTTGTAGAAGAGATCTTGATATGGCAAATTGCTCCAAGAAACCAGCTGTTTAGAAACACCACCAGTGAAGCAGTGGGTGTGTTATTAATGCCATGCTTATTTAAGACTTGGAACGGAAGGGGGCTGGTCTCATGCATATTAAAAGAAGCCAGAGCTTTCCACAGCCTCCTGAAAACAGTACAAATCCTAAGTCAATCATTATATGTCTGTCCTCCTAAAGCCCTTTTAAGAGGAAAAGCGTTCTTTCCAGCTAAAGATGACACAGAGATTTGTGGGGCTTTCTGCCCACTCTCTTTACTGGAGGATTTTTTTTTCATTCCTGTATTACAAGGATAACTTTGTACAAAGTTATCAAAGTCAGAAGTGGAACTGTCAAGAAGTCTCTTACAAAGACCTAAATTGACAAAGCATCTATGTTGAAATAACTCCTCTGGCTTTACCAGAATCTTCTCTTAAATTTGCATCCTGAGCCAGAGAAATCACTTATTTTGAAATAACTCCTACCTCTTCCCAAATTGCAAAATTGTGGAAGAAAGTGACTCTGATCTTCATAGAAGGGTATCTAAAGGGATTGATCAGTTCTCCCATAGTCTTTGTTTTACCCCAACTTGATGTGGTCCTGGATGATTATCTCATCTAGTACAATAATTACTATTCTCTCCGGGCTTTCATTCAACTCGTGCTCAGTTATGGCAACTATGCAACACTGTTTTTCCAGAGACGTTCTAAACAAACATGAAGAAACAGACCAGGAAAGAGAAAACTTGGGGTTGTAAAGCATACTTGACTCTGAATTAGAAATTACCTGCCTTAGAGGACTCCTGCACGAGTGACATGTTTTCTAAGAAAAATTGTTGGATTTCCATTTCTGACAGTATGGTGGACTAGATATGCAGGGAAATCCTCCTGGTACAGAACACTCCAAATGATGGATAAAATATTAAAAACATACTTTTAGGGATGCCTGGGTGGCTTAGTCAGTTAAGCATCCAACTCTTGGTTTTGGCTCAGGTCATGATCTCAAGGTCCATGGAATCAAGCTCCATGCTCAGCGTGAAGTCTGCTTGAGATTCTCTCCCTCTCCCTCTGCTCCTCCTCCTCCCTCAAATAAATAAATAAAATCTTAAAAAAAAAAACCCACATATTTTTAAATGCATTTTTGAGGCAGCAGAAAAGTAGTGGAAAGGAATAGAAGAAAGGATAAGAAATCATAAAATCAAAAATGGTAAGCCAGCACTGAAGCTAGTATTGCCTTAGCAGTATCTACAGATTGCTGGTGGCCCAGGCCAGGGTTTTAATACACCAAATTTGGATACAAGAGACAAAGCCTGGGGCCCATACAAAATGGGAAGTTGAGTCAGAGATCCTGTCCTAAAGCTGGAGTCACCAAAAGGCAATACCCTCAGTATGTAAAAGAGACTTGACCATACTTTGCCTAAATAGACCTTGGCTAGGGTGGGGGATGGGGGGAAGTTTCCCAGAGATTTCTAAGCCCTCAAAAAAAAAAGCCAAAAATTTCAAATGGTCTCAGTTTAGACGTGTTTGTAGGCACAAGCAAGTACAATTTCTCTCCAGAATAATATATTTTAAATCTAGGCTTTGGGGACACTTGGGTGACTCAGTGGTTGAGTGTCTGCCTTCAGCTCAGGGCATGATGCCGGAGTCCTGGTATCAAGTCTTTCATCAGGCTCCCTGCAGGGAGCCTGCTTCTCTCTTTGCCTATGTCTCTACCTCTCTCTGTGTCTCTCATGAATAAATAAATAAAATCTTTAAAAAATATATAGGCTTTGGAGACACCTGCATGGCTCAGTGGTTGAGCATCTGCCTTCAGCTCAGGGCATGATGCTAGGGCTCCAGGATCGAGTCCCACATTGGGCTCCCTGCTTCTCCCTCTGCCTATGTCTCTGCCTCTCTTTCTGTCTCTCATGAATAAATTAAAAAAATTTTTTTAAATCTAGTCTTTGAAGGGTTCTCATGAATAAAATCCTAACAAACTTGAGCTCAGAGCAAACAGTTATAAAAATCTGAAGGAAACATATGCCACCATAAACAAATGATAGCAGAAACACTGAACTGTAGAATCACACTTGCAATGACTGTAGATGCAGTAATGTTTAGGTACACGATACACATTGAACATGTTTTATATGTCTAAGGAAATAATGAGTATTTTGAAAAGACAATTCAGGAACAAGAGGCTAAAAATGACCAGGCAAAATTGGGGGAAAATAATTTCTAGAAAATAAAAATATAATATTTAACATTATATTTTATATATAAAATATATTATATTATAACCAACCTAGTGGATGATTAGAAGCTGCTGAACAGGGGATCCCTGGGTGGCGCAGCGGTTTGGCGCCTGCCTTTGGCCCAGGGCGCGATCCTAGAGACCCAGGATGGAATCCCACGTCGAATCCCACGTCGAATCCCACGTCGAATCCCACGTCGAATCCCACGTCGAATCCCACGTCGGGCTCCCAGTGCTCCCAGTGCTCCCAGTGCTCCCGGTGCGTGGAGCCTGCTTCTCCCTCTGCCTGTGTCTCTGCCTCTCTCTCTGTCTCTCATGAATGAATAAATAAAATCTTTAAAAAAAAAAAAAAAAGAAGCTGCTGAACACAGAACAAATAAATTGGAAAATACATCTGAAGAAACGACTCAGAATTCAGTACCTATGGATAAAGAAAAGAGATGGAAAGTAGAAAAAGAATATAGGAGAATATGTTCATGAATCTGGAATAAGGAAATACTGCTTAAAGGAAAAAATCTGATAAACTGTACTACATAAAATTAAGAACATCTGTTCATCACAAGACAGCAACTGAGAGAGTGAGCAAAAAAGACAAATTCATAGGCTGGGAGAAGATATTGGGGTGCATATCATCAAAAGGGCTTATATCAAGAAAATATTAAAAATCCCCACGGAGCAATAAGAAAAGGGCTGAATGTCCAACTGTAAATGCCCTAGAGACTTAATGAAGTGCCTTTTTTTTTTTTAAGTAATCTCTACACACAATCCCAAAATCTACAGTTACATGCTCCACGGACTGAGCCAGACAGGCCTCCGAATGAGGAACCTTTCCAAGGAGGATATCCCAGGGGTCAAGATGGCCAGCTTCAAAAGTGATTAGAAATATGCAAATCAAAAAAAAAAAAGAAATATGCAAATTAAAATCACAATTCACATTCGCCGGGACGGTTATTATCTGTATCTATTAAATCTAGCAAGCACCCTCCTAGGTATATATACTCAAAATATGTGTGCACAAGTGCATTGAAAGATGTGTACAGGAATGCCCATAATAGCATTATTTGTAGTATCCCCAAACTAGAAACTTGTATTTGTTGCCTAGGGCGGCGGGTGGGGCTGGGCTTCTTGCTAAGACCGTTTTCTTTACCAGCTGGCACCTTGTTTAGCTCCGCCAACAGGAGGTGCTAGAGGAAGCCTGCAAAAGGGGGAGGAGAAAGGGAATTTGCTTCCCGCCCCCGAGCTTGGTGGTGGCCAAAGCTCCTGGCAGTTCTCCCTGCAACCTCCACACCTCCCCGCCAACGCCCCGCTGCCTCAGGGGCAGCACTAGGTTCGAGTTTGCAGCTTTAACCCTTCCTAGAACCAGCCTTAATGGTGCCCCTTAACGATACCTGCACCCCCTCTCCCGTATTCCTTCCTCTGAGGTCCGCCTCCCCCAGGCTCCTCCTCTGTGCTTCTGGGCTCCAGTAAACTACCTCTTCCCTTTGTTAACCGCTGCCCCTCCAGGGGCTTCCTTCAGTTGCCACCTGTTTCCTTGGCATTTCCCTTTGGCTTTTCCTGTCCTTATAATAAATTTCCTCTGTTAAATCACCTGGCTTCTATGTACCTGAGTGGACACTGCCTGATATGACAGCCAAGGTTTGATTCTTTTGGCATCTGTCCTGCCTCCTGACCAGGAATGCATTGAACATCACTCACTTCCCTTTTTTTTTTAAATTTATTCACGAGAGACACAGAGGCAGAGACACAGGCAGAGGGAGAAGCAGGCTCCATCCAGGGAGCCTGACGTGGGACTGGATCCCGGGACTCCAGGATCAGGCCCTGGGCTGAAGGCGGCGCTAAATCGCTGAGCCCCCTGGGCTGCCCTTCACTTCCCTTTTAAATAGAGAACCTGAGGGCTGCAACAAGTTCACAGATCCTAACAGCCTCACTGGGTTGATTGTGGATAGCGTCTTAATGTGGTTGCAGAAATCAACCAGTGCCAAAAAGAGCAGAGCATCCTGGATGTCTATTCTGTGACTGCCTGCCAGGAGGACAATTAGGGTCACACTGCTCCTTATGAATACTCTCTGGCTGACTTTCTTTTCCTTCTGTGAATGTTCACGGGAAACTGGCATCTTTCCTAAAGTCTTCATGTCCCTCCTCAGATAGGCTGTTGAGGGAGCTGAATTTGAGAACATCTAACTCCGAAGGTGCCCTGCTGTTGCTATGGCCACCATTGTGTACGTATGTTTAATAACGTCATTGTGAGGGCTGATTCTTTAACCAGATTGTAAACATGTGTGCAGAGGTTGCCCAGCAAAGGAACGAGAAGGTTATGCAATTTGTAAGCAAAACAACGTGAGCTAAGACCTTGATGGGCCATGATTTTTCAGTGTTCTTCCCCCAGAAGTCTGTACCAACCATTATGAATCACTATAAACCCAGACTACCCTTCCTCCTTGCAGAAATCCCTCATGGTATGTAATTTTCCTGACTCAGGTACATACCTCCATAGTTCCCACCATTTAAATATGTGTCTAAATAAGGCAGGATTACAAGCCTTTTTTTAAAAACCTATTTTTATCCACACTTTAGGCCAGAATATTCTCATAAGATTTTCCTCATGTATACATTCTAGATAGTGCCAATGTTTTGGTCCTGTCCAGAGGCATTATCCTTAGAATCTCAGCTCCTTACCTCCTCAAATGCAATTTCCTATAGCTTCACTCAGCCTCCCACTCTTACGTTGATGACCTTTACCTTGTCATCACCAATAACTGCACTATCTCCAAAATCTCTATTTCAGGAATTCTGATTGTTCCTTATCTCCTGTCCTCCATCTCCTGTAGGCTAGAGCAAGCATTCCAGCATTTCTTCAATCTTACTGAAACCTGTGACTCATGTACTAACCATCTTGCCTCATGTCCTCATTTCCTCTCTATTCATGTCAGATTCCATGTTCATCATTATAATTGCTCTCTTGCAAATACCACTGTGCCTTGCCTCCCCTCCGCTGTTTTTGATTGGCAACATCCTGACCCTGTAGTATTTTCCACTCCAGGCCTTGCCTGAACACGGCTGGAGATGAGCACACAACTTGCTCAATAGCCTCCCTTGAAATTCTCACCATGAATCTCAAATGGGCACTCAACACTCTGTGGCAACTTTCCCCGGTGTGTTTACTTTCTACAGGCTAACACATTTATTTCCCACTCCTTTTTTCTCCTCAGACCTCCCAGCTTGCCTTCATCACATGCTCCATGGTGGAAACCCCTCAGTCATCATACCAACAACCACACCTACCAATTTCCCAGCTGTGTGCCCACGCTCCAAATGAACAAAGCCTGCCTTCTGCCTGGAGCAAGATCCCACCCCCTCTTGCCCTTTAGAAGGGCCTCACTTCTAAAAATATTCCCTCTGCCTCCTGCATCCTTAGCTTTTTCTACCCTAGGTCGTTTGTATCAGCATACAGACACTCTCTAGTATAATATCTCCCATTTAAAAAACTTCCTTGAGGGGCAGCTGGGTGGCTCAGCCAGTTAAGCGGCTACTTTCAGCTAAGGTCATGATCCCACGGTCCTGGGATCGAGTCTCTCATTGAGCCCCACATTGGGCTCTTTGCTTAGTGAAGAGCCTGCTTCTCCCTCTCCCGGACTTATACTCTCTCTCTCTCAAATAAATAAAATATTTTTTAAAAATGTGTTAAACTTCCTTGACCCCATAGCCCCATCTCACTAACACCACACTTCTCTGTCCCACTGCATAGCAAAAAAAAAAAAAAAAAAAAAAAGTAAGATTTATTTATTTGACAGAGAGAGAGAGAGAGAGAGAAGGGGTGGTGGGGGGAGTAGAGGGAGAAGAAGAGAGAAACTCAAGCAGAGGGGCATCTAAGTGGCTTGTTGATTGAGTATCTGCCTTCAGCTGAGGTTGAGATCCTGGGATCCTGGGATCCTGGGATTGAACCTCGTATTGGCTCCCCACAGGGAGGCCTGCTTCTCTCTCTGCCTGTGTCTCTGCCTCTCTCTCTGTCTCTCATGAATAAAATCTTTAAAAGAATAATAAAAAAAAAGAAATAGAAAAGAAAAGAAACCCAAGCAGATTCTGCCCTCAGCGCAGAGCCCTATGTGAGGCTCAATCCCACAATCCTGGGATCATGACCTGAGCCAAAATCAAGAGTCAGACACTTAACTGACTGTGTTACCCAAGCACCCCTACATAGCAAAACTTTAAAAAAATACTGTTATCTTTCTTTATTCATTTACTCCAACCAGGTGTCTATCTCCATCTTACCTCTAAAACTGCACTGGTCATTAATGGCCTCTCTTTTACCAAATCCAGTATTCATTTCTATGGCCTCATCTTAGTTTTGTGTGTGTGTGTTTGTTTTTTAAGATTTTATTTATTTAAGACAGAGAGATCACGAGTGGGGGCATAGGGTGGGGTGGTGAGCAGAGGGAGAGGAAAGGGGGAGAAGCAGACTCCCCACTGAGCAGGAACCCTGCGCTGGGGCTCAATCTCAGGACCTCAGGATCATGACCTGAGCCAAAGGCAGCCACTTAACCAACTGAGCCACCCAGACCTGAGCTGAGCCAAAGGTGGCCACTTAACCGAGCCAGCCAGGCGACCCTTGCTTTTTTTTTTAAGCAGCTCCACATTCAACGTGGGGCCTGAACCCATGACCTGAGATCCAGAGTCACATGCTCTACCAGCTGACCCAGCAAGGGGCCCAAATCCATCCATTTTTTTTTTTTAAAGATTGATGTATTTATTAGAGAGCAAGAGAGTGCATGTGTAAGTGGGGGGAGGGGCAGCAGGAGAGAGAGAAATCCTCAAGCAGACACCTTACTGAGAGTGAGCCTGATGTGGGGCTGGATCCCAGGACCCTGAAATCATGACCTGAGCCAAAATCAAGAGCCGCACTCTCAACCAACTGAGATGCTCAGGCACCCCCAACTCTATTCCTTCTTGAAACACTTTTCTTTAGGTTCCCTGACCATCTGTTCCTTTTCTTCCTGGCCTTTCTTTCTCTGTACTATTTCTAAATGTCAAAGTAGTATGGAGAAAATTAGCAAGACAAAAATCACTATAAGCAAAGTCAAAAGACAAATGATAAAACGGACAATTGTAATGGAAAAAACTCAGTTTTTCCCTTCCTAAGTAGGGGAAAACCCAGTTTCCCCCTGCTCTGTGTTTTTCTCTTGTGTGTCTTCTTTACCTTTGCAGAGAATACTGTACTTCTGACACTTCTGGTCACAAATGTATGAGGGTTTCCCCCCCACACAACAGTAAGCAACTCTCCTGACACCAGCTGGATGTCCTACAATTTAAGTCAATCCTAACATTATCTACCTGAGATAGAGTCAGATCTGATAGGTAAGGGCTCAGTCCCACAAGACTGCTCCTCACTCCCACCCTCACTTCACATACCAGTCTCAAGCTCAGGTTATCATCTGCACGTCTTCTTTTCTTTTATTTTTTTAAGATTTATTTATTTATTCATGAGAGAGAGAGAGAGGCAGAGACATAGTCACAGGCAGAAGCAGGCTCCCTGCAGGGAGCCCAATGCAGAACTCATCCCAGGACTCCAGGATCACGCCCTGAGCCAAAAGCTGACACTCAACTGCTGAGCCACCCAGGCATCCCATCATCTGTGCTTCTGATCTACTGGCTAGAGACTCCTCCTTGGTTTAATTAATTTGCTAGCGTGGCTCACAGAACTCAGGGAAACACGTTTTCTAGTTTATTAAAGTATATGATAAAGGAAAGAAATAAGTAGCCAGATGAGGAGACACACAGGGTGAGGTCTGGGAGGATCCCAAGAGCAAGAGTTTCTGTCCTGGTGAATGTAGGGTACATCACCCTCCTGGATGTGTTTGCCAGTCTGGAAGTTCCCTGAGCCCCATACTATTGGGATTTTATGGAGGCTTCCTCATGTAGGCATGATCAATTATTAACTCCATTTCCAGCCCTCTGGAAGATGAGGTGTAGGGCTGACAATTCCAAGCTTCTCATCGTAATGTGGTCTTTCTGGAGACCAGCCTCCATCTAGGAGCCCACCCAGAATCACCTCGTTAGAACAAAAGGTACAGGGATCCCTGGGTGGCTCAGCAGTTTAGTGCCTGCTTTTGGCCCAGGGCATGATTCTGGAGTCCCTGATGGAATCCCACATCGGGCTCCCTGCATGGAGCCTGCTTCTCCCTCTGCCTCTCTCTCTCTCTCTCTCTCATGAATAAATAAATAAAATTCAAAAAAAAAAAAAAAAAAAAAGAACAAAAGATACACCTGGTTCTCTCATCCCTTAGAAACCTGTGAGGGTTTTTAGAGTTCCTGGTGCTCTTATCATTTACAAAATTACAAGGGTTTTAGGAGCTGGGGGCAGAGGCCAACATATATATTTTCTTTTTTTTCTCAGAACAGTATCTACAGATCAGGTCATGGACATAGTGATAATATCCCTAATATTTCAAGAGAATTCTCCTTATCCTAGAAATCAGTAAGAAAAAGACCAATCGGGATGCCTGGGTGGCTCAGTGGTTGAGCATCTGCCTTCGACTCAGGTCATGATCCCAGGGTCCTGGGATCGAGTCCCACATTGGGCTCCCCGCAGGGAGCCTGCTTCTCCCTCTGCCTGTGTCTCTGCCTCTCTCTGTATCTCTCATGAATAAATAAAATCTCAAAAAAAAAGAAAAGAAAAGAACCAACCACCCAATAGAAAAATGGAGAAAAAATATGAACAGATGGACCTCAGGAAAGGGATACAAATACTCTTTAAGATACAAAGATATAGACAAATTGATTAAAAATAAAGAGAAATAAAGATGAAAGTCACACCAAAATATCATTTTCAACTATCATACTGATAAAAACCCAAAAGTTTGACAGCATGTGCTATGGGAAAACAGGCCTCACATATTGCTGTGAAATTAATATGAAAAGATTTCTGAGCTAGATCTTTAAATGGATAAAAAGAAAAGGATAAACCAGCCTATATACTATGCTCCCAGAACGTATATGATTTCCATTTTTATTTTCATAAGGATATACACAAACACAAAACAATGAAAAGCTGTTATTTGTTGCAGTGGGAACTGGAGTGGATGGGGGATAAGATGGAAGTGAGTCTTTCAAGTGTACAGCTTTTAACAAAAGAAACAAAGAACTATGGTCCAAAGAATGTCACCATTATATGTGATAAAAATAAGATATTGTTTTTTAAAAACGGTATCCAGAAGTTTTGAAATGTACCCTATGGCTATGACTCCTATATGTACAATTGCACAAAATATTTTGTATGTGTATCTGGATCCTGGCATGACTGCTTATTTCAGAGAAAGTTAATTGACAGAGAACTTTTTTTTTCTTTTTACATCAAAAGGGTGATTAAAGGGTATCTAAAGTGCCAGAAAAAATAATGTGGTGCAATGGTTTCTTGGCAGCCCTTGAACAGGATGTTACAACACATTTCCCAAACATTCTGTTAATAGGAATCCTCCTGGCAACACAGAATGACAATGAGCTTATTTCATATGAAATGTGTCAATATGGTGGCTATGAATAATCTGAGAGGCAGAGCAGGAAATGGACAGTCAAGTGAAATACTCTCACTGAACATTTACAGCATCAGAATTTGCTGTCCTTTCCATCATTCAAAATATGTTCTGACCAAGCAAGGGAAGCCACACAATCAATTGATTTAAAAAGACAAATATCATATCATTTCCCTTATATGTGAAATCTAAACAAACAAACAAACAAAACCTGTATAGATACAGAGAACAGGTTGGTGATTTCAAGAGGCAGGGAGTAGGGGGTGGGAGCAATAGGTAGATTTTTTTTTTAGTTTAAATAAATGGAATAAAACATTTTTATAAGGACAAAATATGGAAGCCACCTGAGTGTCCATTGACAAATGAATTAATAAGCAAAATATGGCTTATATATGTACAGTGGAACATTATTCAGCCTTAAAACAAGGAAATTCTGCAATATGTTACAACATGGATGAAAAACTTGAAGACGTTAAGCATAGTGAAATAAGCTAGACACAAAAAGACAAATACTGTGTGATTCCACTTACATAAGGTATTCCACTTACATAAGTAGTCAAAATCATAGAGACAGAAAATAGAATGGTGGTTTCCAGGGGCTAGATGGAGGGGTGAATGGAGAGTTATTGATTAAGAGTTTCAATTTTACAAAATGAAAAGAATTCTGGAGGTGGATGGTGGTAATGGTTGCACAACAATATGAATGTATTTAATACCATTAAGCCATACACTTAAAAATGGTTAAGATGGTAAACTTTATGTTATGTATGTTTTACCACAAGAAAAAAAATGGAAAAAATGCAAGCTACAGTGGCTTTGTTAATATTAGCCAAAGTAGGGGCACCCGCATGGCTCAGTTGGTTGAATGCCTGCCTTCGGCTCAGGTCATGATCCCAGGTCCTGGGACCAAGTCCTGGGATCAAGCCCCACTTTGAGCTCCCTGTTGGGCAAGGAGTCTGCTTCTCCTTCTCCCTCTGCCTGCCACTTCCCCTGCTTGTATTCTCTCTCTCTCTGTCAAATAAATAAATAAAATCTTTAGAAAATATATCAGACAAAGTAGATTTCAGAATGACAAAACTACCGGAGATGAAGAACATTTTATAATAAAAGGGCCAGTTGACAAGGAAGAAATAATAATCCTAAGTGGATATTCATATAATAACAAAGTTTTAACACACATGAACTAAAAACTGATAGAAACAAAAGGAGAAACTGACAAATACAATTATACCTGGAGATTTCCACACTTCTCTCTGTGTAACTGATAGAACAAGTAGACAGAAAATCAATAAGACAAAGAAGCTCTGGATGGAATTAACTTGATGGAATTAACATTTATACAACAACAACAACAACAACAACAGGAAGTCTTTCTTTTCAAATGCACATGAAATATCCACATCCAATAAGGTGGGCCATATTCTGGGCCATAAAATAAATCTTAACAAATTATTAAGAATTAAATCACACAAAGTATATTCTATAACCTCAAAAGAATTAGATTAAAAACAGTAACAGGAAGATATCTGAATAATTCCCAAATAATTGGATATTAGACAACACACTTCTAAGTAACCCATGGATCAAGGAAGGAGTCTTCAGTGAAATTAGAGAAAATATTTGAGCTAAACTAAAATGAAAACACAGTATATTAAAACTTGTGAGATGCAGATGAAGCACTGCTCAGAGGGAAACTTATAGCATAAAAAGCTTTTATTAGAAAAAATGATCTGAATTCAATCATCTAAGCTCCCACCTTAAGAAATGTTTTAAAAAATTTTTAAATAAGAACAAATTCAACTGAAAGCATGCAAAAGAAAATAAAGATAAGAGCAGAAATCAATATAATTGAAAAGAAGAAAACAACAGAGAAAAATCAATAAAACTCTAAGCTAGTTCTTTGGGAAGGATAATAAAATTGATAAACCTCCAGCCAGACTGAAAAAAGAAGAAAATTATCCATATAGGATAAAAAGGGAAATATCACTACAGACCCTACAGATCCTAAAGACATTAGATGTAACAAGGAATATTTCAAAAAAAAAAAAAACAAAACCAACCAACCAAACAAACAAAGCCCTCTATGCCCATAAATTTGATGACTTCAATAAAATGGACTTATTTGTTAAAAGATACAAATTACCAAAATCCATTCAAGAAGAAATATATAAGCTAAATAGTCCTATATCTATCAAAGAAATTGAATTCATTGTGAAGAGCCTTCCAACAAATAGGCTCAGATGGTTTAACTGGTAAATTCTAATATTTAAGTAAGAAATAATACCGACTTGACATAATCTCTTCTAGAAAATAGAAGAGAAGGAAACACATCCCAAGCCATTTATGAAACCAACATTTCTGTCTTAGTCCAGGCTGCTATAATGAAGTAGCATAAACTGGGTGGCTTATAAACAACAGAAATTTATTTCTCAGTTACTGAGGCTGAGCCCAAGATTAGGGTGCCAGAATAGTTAGAATTCTGGTGAAGGCCCTCCCCTGGGTTACAGATTGCTGTCTTCTCATTGTATCTTTATATAGTAGAAACACTGCAAGAGAGCTCTTTGGGATCCCTTTCATAAGGACCCTAATATCATTCAAGAAGTCTTTGCCTTCATGACCTAATTTGCTCCCAAAAGCCCTACATCCTAATACCACCACATTGGGGAATAGTATTTCAACATACGAATTTTGGGGGAAACAAACTTTCAGTCCAAATGTAATTACCTTAATATCAAAACCAGAACCAGTGTGGTATTAGGTTAAAGGATTGGCACATAGGTCGATGGAACAGAGCACAGAGTCCAAAAATAGACCCACACAATTGATTTTTTTTAAGTAGGCTCCAGGCCCAGTTTGGAGGCCAACACGGGGCTTGAACTCACAACCCTAAGATCAAGACCTGAGCTGAGGTCAAGAGTCAGATGCTTAACTGACCGAGCCACCCAGACACCCCTACACAACTGATTTTTCACAAAAGTGCAATGGCAATTCAATGGAGAAATAATTGTCTTTTGAACAAATAGTGGTGGAAAAACTGGATATCTATTTGCAAAGCAAAATGATCCACCACCCATATTTCACATTGTATAAGAATTTAACTCAAAATGGATCATAAATTTAAATATAACATCTAAAAGTATAAAAACTGTTTTTGTAAAGATTTTATTTATATACTAAAGAGAGAGAGAATGAGAAAGCACGAGCAGGGGGGAGGGGTGGTGGGAGAGGGAGAAGCAGACTCCCCACTGAACAGGGACCCCAATGTAAGACTTGATCCCAGGACCCTGGGATCATGACCTGAGCTGAAGGCAGATGCTTAACTGAGCCATCCAAGCGCCCCTAAAAGTATAAAACCTTTAAAAGAAAACACAATAGGGAATCTTTGTAACTTGAACATAAGGAAAGATTCTAAGAAATGACACAAAAAGCACAATCTATAAAATAAAAACTTGACAAATGGGATTTCATCAAGACTTACAACTGACTCTGTGAAGAATACTCTTAAGAGAGTGAAAAGACAGGGATGCCTGGGTGGCTCCCTGTTGAGCGTCTGCCTTTGGCTCAGGACGTAATCCCAGAGTTTCGAGATTGAGTCATGCATTGGGCTCCTGCATGGAGCCTGCTTCTCTTCCCTCTGCCTATGTCTCTGCCTCTCTCTGTGTCTCTCATGAATAAATAAATAAAATATTTTTTAAAAGAGAGAATGAAAAGACAATTCATAGATGGGAAGAAAATATTTAAAAAATCACATATCAGACAAAGGACTTATATATAAGATACATGAAGAACTCTCAGAATGCAGTGAAAGGAAACCAACTTTTTAAAAATACACAAAGATTTGAAACAATAAAAACACTAGAAGAGAGCACAGGCAGTAATTTCTCTGGCATTGGCTATAGCAACATTATTCTAGATATGTCTCCTGAGACAACGAAAGAAAAGCAAAAATAAACTACTGAGACTACATCAAAATAAAAAGCTTCTGCACAGCAAAGGAAGTAATCAACAAAACTAAAAGACAACCTACTGAATAGGAAAAGATACTTGCGAATGATATATCCAATAAAGGGTTAGTACCCAAAATACATAAAGAACTTACACAGCTCAACATGAAAAACAAAACAAAACAAAACCCAAATAATCTAATTAAAAATGGGCAGAAGGGATGACTCATGTCAGTTAAGTATTTGACTCTTGATCTCAGCTTAGGACCTGACCTCAGGGTCATGAGATCAAGTCCTACATTGGACTCCACACTGGGTCTGGAGCCTACTTAAACTGAGTCTGGAGCCTACTTTAAAAAAAGGAGGGGAGGGATCCCTGGGTGGTGCAGCGGTTTGGCGCCTGCCTTTGGCCCAGGGCGCGATCCTGGAGACCCGGGATCGAATTCCACGTCGGGCTCCTGGTGCGTGGAGCCTGCTTCTCCCTCTGCCTATGTCTCTGCCTCTCTCTCTCTCTGTGTGTGACTATCATAAATAAATTTAAAAATTTATTTAAAAAAAAAGGAGGGGGGCAAAAGTCATGGATAGACATTTCTCAAAGAAGACATATAGATGGCCAACAGACAAATGAAAAGATGCTCAACCACACTCATCATCAGAGAAATGCAAATCAAAACCACAATAAGATACCACCTCACCCCAGGAAGAACGAGTAAACTAAAAAAACACAAGAAACAAGTGTTGAGGAGGATGTGGAGAAAAATGAACCCTCATGCAGTGTCGGTGGGAATGAGAACCAGTGTAGCCACTGTGGAAAACAGTGTGCAGTTTCCTCAAAAATTAAAAATAGAATTACAGGGATGCCTGGATGGCTCAGTCAGTTAAGCATCTGCCTTCAGCTCAGGTCATGATCCCAGAGTCCCAGGATCAAGCCCTGTGTCAGGCTCCCTGCTCAGGAGAGAGCTGCTTCTCCCTCTCCCCCTGCCCCCCACTCATGCGCTTGCTCTCTCTCTCTCAAATAAATAAATAATCTTAAAAAAATAAAAATAGAATTACATATGATCTAGTATCCACTACTGAGTATTAACCCAAAGAATATGAAAACATCAATTCGAAAACATATATGCACCCCTATGTTTATTGCACTATTTACAATAGCCATATTATGGAAGCAACCCAAATGTCAATCCATAGATGAATGGATTAAGAAGATGTGGTACATATACAATGGAATATTTCTCAGCCATAAAAATAGTGAAATCTTGCCATTTGCAACAACATGGTTGGTTCTAGAGAGTATAATGATAAATCATTCCATCAAGAAAGATGAATACTAAATGATTTCACTCATATGTGGAATTTAAGAAAGGAAACAAATGAACAAAGAAAAAAAAAAAAGACAAACCAAAAAATAGACTCTTAATTATGGAGAACAAATTAATGGTTCCAAGAGGGGAGATTCATGAGGAGATGGGTGAAATGGTGAAACAGGTAAAAAGAATTAATATTACACTTATGATGAGCACTGAGCAATGTAAAAAATTGTTGAATCATTATATTGTACACCTGAAACTACTATAACACTGTATGTTAACTATACTGGAATTAAATTTTTAAAAAGTGGGGGGCAAAGATTTGAACTGACATTTCACCAAAGAAGCTATGTGGATCACAAATAAGTACATTTTGAAAGAATGCTCAAAATCATTACTCATTAGGAAACTGTAAATCAAAATCATAATGGTATACCACTTCATACCCATTGAGATGGCTATAATAAAATATACAAACAACAATAAGTGTTGATGAGGATGTGGAGACATTGGAACTACAGTATACCATTGATGGGAATGTAAAATGGCACAACTGCTGCGAAAAACAGTTTGGCAATTCCTCAAAAACTTAAACATAGAATTACCATATGATCCAGCAATTCTCTTCCTGGGTATATACCCAAGAGAACTGAAAACATGTTCACACAAAAACTTGTCCAGAAATATTCATAGCAGCATTATTTATACCAGCCAAAATGTAGAAATAACCTAAATATTTGAGTGATGAATGGATGAGCAAAATATTGTATATCCATACAATGGAATATCATACAGCCATAAAAAGGAATGAACTATTGACACATACTACAATATGGATAAACCTTGAAAACATTATGCTAGGTGAATGAAGACAGTTACAAAAGGCCACAGGTTACATGACGTGATCCCATTTATACGATCATCCAGCATCAACAAATCCAGAGAAAAAAGTAGATTAGTTATTGTCAGAAGATGGAGGTAGAGGGATTCAGCAGGTACAGGGTTTCTTTTGCAGGTTATCTTAATCAACTGCAGCTGCCATAACAAAATACTATAGACCGGGTAGCTTTTTAAAAATATTTTATTTATTTGTTCCTGAGAGACATACAGAAAGAGGTAAAGACATAGGCAGAGGGAGAAGCAGGCTCCCACCAGGGAGCCTGATGTGGGATTCCATCCCCGGAACTGGGATCACGCCCTGAGCTGAAGGCAGACACTCAACCGCTGAGCCACAAAGGTGTCAATAGAGTGAGTGGCTTAAACAACAGAAATTTATTTTTCACATTTTTGGGGGCTGGGAAGTCTAAGATCAAGGTACTGGCAAAGTAGGTTTTATTCTGAGGCTCTTCTCTTGGCTTGTAGACAGCCTTGTTATGTGCTTGCATGGCCTTTTCTTGGTGTGTGCACATGGAAAGAGAGATCTCTCCTCTTCTTATAAGTGCACTAATCCCATCACCCTCATAATGTCATCTAATTACCTCCCAGAGACCCCATCTCCAAATACCTTCAAATTGGAGAGTAGGACTTCAACATGAATTTGGGTGCAATTCAGTCCAGGCAGAGACTGATGGAAGTGTTCTGGAATGAGATAATGGTGGTGGTTGCACAACTTTGTGAATATACTAAAACCCACTGAATTGTATACTTAAAACACACACACACACACACACACACACACATAGTAAGATACCATGACACATCTGCTAGAATGGCTAATATTAAAAAATAAAACAAAACACAAATGACAATATGAAGTGCTGCCAAGAATGTGGAGGAACCAAAACTCATATATTGCTGGTAAGAGTGCAAAATGGTACAGCCACTCTGAAAACAGTTTGGAAGTTCCTTACAAACTTAAACATACACATACCACATGACCCAGGAACTTCACCTCATGTTATTTACCCAAGTGAAACAAAAATCTGTGTTTACAAAATAACTGAAAAACCACTACACAAATGTTTGTAGTAGCATTGTCTGTGATCACCAACACCTGGAAACAATCTAAAACAAAGTGGCACACCTAAAAAATAGATTGCTAGTTAGCCATTAAAGGGAAAAAAGTATTGATACTACAACAGCACAGGGGACTCTCCAATGCATTATACTAAATGAAAGAAGCCAGATTCAAAAATTTACATACTTTGGCATGATTCCATTTATGTAATATCCTGGAAAGGCAGAAGTGTAGAGACTAAGAACCAATCAGTGGTTGCCAGAGATACACTGTGCCTTCCACTCCCAACCCTTTGCTGTGTTTTGCTGGCCCAATCCACTTTCTTTTTATTGAAAGGCCCGCCACTCCCCACCTCCACCTGCAGCACCACTCCCACCAGTGCACTTAGGCTTAAACTTCTCCATTCCACTAAATCAGTTATATTACTCCTCCATCTGATTTCATTTTCCAGAATTGTGTTGACATTTCTTAACTTTTGTCATCTTCTCTCTTCTCTTTAACCCTATGGGTTTATGGTCTTTTTATTTCTTTATTGTTATTACAGTGGGGATTTGGGAGGTAACAGATAAATACATATTCAATCTCTCATGTTAACTGACACAGCTCTCCTTTAATCAAGTCTACAACATATGGGACGCCTGGGTGGCTCAGTGGTTTGGTGCCTGTCTTCGGCCCAGGGCGTGATCCTGGAGTCCCAGGATCAAGTCTTACATTGCTCCCTGCGTGGAGCCTGCTTCTCCCTCTGCCTCTTTCTCTGTGTCTTTCATGAATAAATACATAAATAAAAAATCTTTTAAAAACTCTACAACATAAATATAATTTAGGAAATGGATACTATTTTCTCATAAATATATATATAAAGTTTATCACTGGCCAACCTCAGAAAATATAGGCATTTACCAGATATGATCTCTGTAAGTATATCCATGCAAGCCATCTGATTTTTGTCTACCAGAGGGGACACTCTTAAAAGAGTTGTCTCACGGTTTCTCGTCTGATAGTGAGAATTTCCAACTGCTGCCTAGGTTGTGGGCCAGAGTTCATGAGAGTCTGGCAAACCAACAGTTTTACATGGGGCCATGGGAGCTGGGGCAGGCCCCTAACAGTGGTAAGCTGGTGACTCAGCAAAGGAGTTGTAGATCTGTGTGTGTCAATGAGTAACATCCCAGCAGTCACACTTGTAATCAGGACCCAGAAATGCCTTATTACTTACGTCATAATCATCCCCTTACATAAATGCATAAAAATAGTGTTGAAATAACACTGACTCCCATAGGAAACATTCTTATTCTCTCTCATCATTTCTATGGCACCGTGATCATCACTCCCAAGTGATCTTTGAAAAGGCAGTAATACTCAAATCTTTCACCTCAGGAAGAATCCAAGGTCTCAGGAAGCAGCTGGGCTGTTGTTTTCCTCTTCTTTAGAGGCCACATAGCAAAGCTAAAGAATACTAGGTAATGGCTTTTAAGACTTTGGATCACACAAATGTAAATTGCAGGTTGTAGTATGCTTTACACACATCTTACTCTTAACAGTTCTGTCACTGTTCATCTTTGTCAGCTCACTCACACACACATACACACACACACAACATACACACAAAGATAGAACTGGGCACCTTTGTGCTATGTGAAAACCCTGGGCCATGTAAACCAGGACTTTCTATTTTGTGTATAAGGGTATACAGCACACTTTATTGATGATACATGACAAGGTAGGGCTGCCAAAATGCCTCCCCTTATTCAAGGCATCTAGGATGGAAACGGCGTCGAGGACAAAAGATTTTCAGTGTATCAGAGGGTTTGTTTGGGGCAAGGACTCCTCAGCAGCTGGGGCCTCTGTTGCTCTCCTGGGGCTGCTGTGTTCCAGGAGCTCTTATTCCTTGGAGGCCATGTGGACCATAGGTCCCTCACCCTGTTGCCATAGACAGATTCATTTTCATCACGGGAAATGAACTTGACAAAGTGGTCATTGAGGGCATGTCAGGCCAGCATCAAAGGTGGAAGAGTAGATGTCACCATTAAAGCTGCAGGCGATAACCTGGTCCTCAGCATAGCCCAGGATATCTTTGAGGGGGCCCTCTGATGTCCACTTCATCATCTTCTTGACGTTGTCATATTTGACAGCTTTTTCCAAATGGCAGGTCAAGTCCACCACCAACACATTGTGGGTGAGGATATGGAAGGCGTACCAGTGAGCTTCCCATTCAGCTCAGGAATGACCTTGCCCACAGACTTTGCAATACTGGTGGAAGCAAGGATGTTCTGGACAGCTCCTCAGCTATCACCACGTAGCTTCTCAGTAGGGCCATCTACAGTTTTCTGGGTGGCAGTGATGGAATGTATTGTGATCGTGAGAGCCTCCAAGATGCCAAAGTCATTATGGACAACCTTAGCCAGGGAGCCAAGCAGTTAGTGGTGCAAAAGGCATTGTGGACAATCTTGAGAAAGTTGTCATACTTCTTTCTCATGGTTCATGCCCTTCACAAGCAGAAGAGGCAAACATGATGACCCTTTTGGCTCTATCCTTCAAGTGAGCCCCAGCCTTCTTCAGGTTAGTGAAGATACCAGTGGATTCTACAATAAATTCAGCACCTATCTCACTCCAGAAAGATAGAGATGGGCTGTCCATTCAATGACAAACTTCCCATTCTCAGCCTGGACTGTGCCGTTCAACTTGCCATGGGTAGAATCATACCAGGCCATGTAGACCATGTATTGAGGTCAATGAAGGTGTTATTGATGGAGACAATATTCACTTTGCCAGAGTTAAAAGCAGCCCTGGTGACCAGGCACCTAACATAGCCAAAGCCATTTAGTTGGGCCTTCACCATCATGTCTCAGGGACATAGCTGATGTCAAATAGGGAGGGCCAGAGAGCCAAAGGGAGCCAGGATTTTCTTGAACAGAAGTTGAAAGAAATCTTGTAAATCAAAGATACAGACTGTTAATTGCTACTTTTAGGCACTATTGTCTTATTCTTGCTAATGGAATACTGATTTTGTTAAGTATGGTCTGGCAACAGACTCAGGAAAGATAAGGGTGTCACCCAGCAGCATTGCCAGTCTCAAATAAAAATATAGGACATCCAGGGATCCCTGGGTGGCGCAGCGGTTTGGCGCCTGCCTTTGGCCCAGGGCGCGATCCTGGAGACCCGGGATCGAATCCCACGTCGGGCTCCCGGTGCATGGAGCCTGCTTCTCCCTCTGCCTATGTCTCTGCCTCTCTCTCTCTCTCTGTATGACTATCATAAATAAATAATAAAAAAAAAATTAAAAAAAATAAAAATAGTTTAAAAAAATATAGGACATCCAGTTAAAATTGAATTTCAGACAAACAAATAATAGGCAACCCTATTCACCTATACCACCCCCTCAACCTCCTCGGGGGATGAACTGTGATTGGTTAAGACAAGTGTGGTAATATCATTCCCCCTTGCTAAAGATTGGTTCGGAGATGGGCATATCATACACTTCTGACCAACTGCACATGGTAAAAGCTTCTAGGGGACTTCTGGGAAAGATTTTGTTCCCTGATTAAAAACAGGAGAGCCAGCACATGAGCAAGTGAGAGAAAGCACAAGATCAAGCAATGTGGGTACCAGGGTAGCTCAGTTGGTTAAGTGGCTGCCTTTGGCTCAGGTCATGATCCCAGGGCCCAGGGATGGAGCCCCACATGGAGCCCTCTGCTCTGCAGGGAGCCTGCTTCTCCCTCTCCCTCTGCCTGCCACTCCCCCTCCTTGTGTGCATTCTCTCTCTCTCTCTCTGTCAAATAAATAGATCAAATCTTAAGAAAAAAAAAGCAAGCAATGTGGAAGTTCTTCATTCTTCGTGCCTTCATTGATCTCTCTTTTCTTTCTTTCTTTTTTTTTTGCCTTCATTAATCTCATGTAAAAATACAGTGCTGGGAACAGCAACAGTCATTTTGTTACCATGAAGGAAAAGTCATGAGGAAGTCAGAGACATTGAGCCAGAACTCTGCCATTGTTGAACTTCTGAATGAGGCAGCTCTGGAATTTTCTTCGCCAGACTCCTTGTTATGTGAAATAATGAATGTCCTCACTGTTTGAGCCTCTTTTAGTTGGGTACTCTGTTTATGCTGCTGGAAACATCTTAAATGATTCAGCTGAAAGTATTTTGAGTCTCACTCAGTGGGTGTTAAATGGCTGTGGTTAATAGACCTAATCTCCTATCCAGATAAACAAAACTATTTTGTTATAACATCTTCTGGCCTTGAAATTTCACATGGACTTTCTCAACTTCTCACAAAAGAATCACAGAAACCCTCCCACAGAGTTTGGGGTGGGCAGGAGACTATTTCTTGCTTCTTAGGATAGAATAATTATTCTATCTATCTAGAATAATATGGGACAGATGGATACTATTTCCCAATTGTGGGTTTGAGATAGGCAATCTTTAGCCCAGAGAAGTTGAGGTTATTGACTCTGACATATCATTAGCATCAGTGGCATCTGTGCTGTCACTTTTTTTTTAAGTATATTTATTTATTTATTTATTTATTTATTTATTTATTTATTTATTTATTTATTTATTCATGAGAGACACAGAGAGAGACAGGCAGAGACACAGGCAGAGGGAGAAGCAGGCTCTACATAGGGAGCTTGATGCGGGACTCAATCCCGGGACTCCAGGATCACGGCCTAGGCTGAAGGCAGCGCTAAACCACTGAGCCACCCAGGCATCCCTATTTCCAAATATTTCCTATTTTATTCTGAAATGAATAAAATTTATCAACTGTTTAATGGCCACAATTTGTATATGTGGCAAACATTTTTACTTTTTAAAACTGTGAATAGATTATATATGCATATTGCATGTATAGAATTCAAACCAATAAGTCCCCCAGCCATCCTAGTCTCCTTTCTCCCTTCTCTGGAGGCAACCATTATTATCAGTTTCTTGTGTATCCTTCCAGACTTTTGTATACGTGAACAAATACATAAATAGCTCTTCCTAAGATACAGATGATAGAACATAATACACATTAATTATATCTTGGAGATTATCCCACGTCATTATTTTTTAAACTACCTTACCCTGTATAAGAGCTGCATTGTATTCTAAAGCAAGGATGTGCCACAATGTATTAGCTATCTCCAATTAATAGACACTTCAGTGGACACTTGTCATGTTTTCTGGTTGGCCAACTCCTTTGGAACATTTTTCACGTTCATGGAAATACTCTCTAGTCTCCTTTGAAATTCCACCAACCAGCTGCACCTATACCAATCTCCAAATCAGAAGTGGACCCCAGGAGACAAATATTTTGTTTCCTTCTAATTTGTTATTTTATCATCTGTTATTTATATTATCCTTCCGTATGTCTTTGTACCTGTGTGAAAGTAAATCTGTGGCATAAAGTCCTAAAAATGGGAATGCTCTGAAAGAAAATATTTGCAAACACATCTGAAAAAGGAGTATCAGCCAAAATAGACAAAGAACTCTTAAAACTAAACAAGACAACAGTCCAAATAAAAAATGGGCCAAAGACCTTAGTAGACACCTCACCAAAGAAGATATGCAGGTGGCAAATAAGCATATGGAAAGATGCTCTACAACATATATCATCAAAGAAATGCAAATTAAAACAACAGTGAGAAAAACTTTTTTTTTAAATAAAACAATAATGAGATACCACTGCACACTTGTTAGAATACCCAAAATCCAAAAAAACTGACAACACTAAAAGCTGAAGAGGATGTACAGCAACAGTAACTCTCATTCCTTGCCGGCAGGGTTGCAAAATTATACCACCACTTTGGAAGATAGTTCAGCAGTTTCTTACAAAATTAAACATACTCATCATACGATCCAGCAATCATGCTCCTTGGTATTTAACCAAATGAGTTGAAAACTTATGTCCACAGAAAAACCTGCACATAGATGTTTATAGTAGCTCTATTCATAATTGCCAAAAGTCGGAAGTGCCAAGACATCCTTCAGTAGGAGAATATATTAAAAAAAACTATGGCTTGGGACACCTGGGTGATTCAGTCGGTTAAGCCTCTGCCTTTGCCTCCGGTCATGATTCCAGAGATGCAGAATTGAGCCCAGCATTGGGCTCCCGCTCAGCAAAGAGTCTGCTTCTCCCTCTGCCTCTCACCCTGCTAGCACCCCCTTGCTTGCTCTCTCTCTCTCTCTGTCTTAAATAAACAAATTAATTAATTAATCTTAAAAAAAACAAAACAAAACCCTATAACCCCAAGAGCAAGAGTCACACATTCCACTGAACAAGCCACCCAGGTGCCCCAACATGAGGAACTTTAGAAAACATATTGTTAAGCAAAAGAAGCCAATCTGAAAGGGCAATCTACTGTATGATTACAACTGTATGACATTCTAGGAATGACAGAACTATGGAAAACAGTAGAAAGATCAGTTGTTGCCAGTGATTCTAGGGGAGAGAAGGATGAATAGGTGGAGCACAGCAGATCTTTAGGGCAGTAAAACTATTCTGTATAATACAGTAATGGTAGACACATGTCATTATACATTTGTCAAAACCCATAGAATGTATAACACAAAAAGTAAACTCTAATGTAAACTATGGACTTTGGTTAATAATAATGTATCATGTATCAATATTGTTCTTCAATTATAGTACCACACTAATACAAGATGCAAATAATTGGGGAAATTGCATGTTAAGGGAAGGGGATAGGTGGGAAATTTCTGTGCTTTCCAATCAATTTTTTTGTAAATCTAAAACTGCTCTTGAAAAATAGAATAAAATACAAAACAACACCGTATAATGAGAACTTTTTCATACCCACTAGAATAAAAAAGATGGACAATAAGACTTGGCTAGGATATGGAACTCTCATACATTGTTGGTGGGAATGTAAAATTTGCAGACAGTTTGAAAAACAATCTGGTAATCCCTTAAAAGGTTAAACACAGAGTTACCATATGACCCATATGGAAACATATATCCCCATAAAAACTATCCAAAGACTGAAAGAGGAGCTAAGCACCATCAATGCTTTGGATTTTGAGGATCCCTTATTAAAAATTCATACAGAACATGGCTTCCTGGGATTGCCTGTCAGAATCAAATAATAAATATTCACAAAGTAGACTGCATGAAAGCCACTCAGATCCAACATTAATATCACTCTAGCATGGAAAAACTGTTTCTATGCTGTTGCCATCCAGGACAATCAAATTAATTTATACATTTAATGCAGTCCCAACTAAATCTTAAGAGAATTTTTAATTAGCAATAATTGCACCTCAGATAAACCTCATTGGCTATGATACTGCCACTGCACAAAGCTTAAGAGAATTTTTAGACTGGAATTCAAGAATTCTGATTCTTTTCTGGGAGAATGTTCAATAGTAGCCCCCCAAATCTGAAAAAGAATATTGAGTGGGAATTTGCCCTGTAATATATGAAAAAAGAAATATAAAAATATATAAAGCTATGTAAACATTAACACAAACAGATTTAGCAACATAAGGGATGAAAATAGGTCAGTAGGATAAAGTGCATAACAGATCCATATATCTCTGCAAATGAAGCTTACAATAGAGGCAATATTTTTTTAGTTAATTTCTTTAGCAGCAACATTTAAACTATATGAAGGACGAGTAGCTTTTTCAACAAATCATGTGAGATAATTGGCTATCCACTGAAGAAAAAATAACATTAGATTGAACCTCCTGCCCCATCACATCAAACACAGATGGTACAAATAAACATTTAAAGGGAAAAATATTTTAAAGGTTTTTAAACTATATTTTAAACAATATTGGGATGGAGAATGCCTGCCTAAATAAAATACAAAACCCAGAAGCCATAAAAACAGAGAAATTTTTTCTCGAAATTTTAAACTTCTCTTAAAAGGAATACTATAGTAGAGGTTATAAGAAAACAGAAAGTGCAGGGGTAAATCATTGCACAGAATTAATACTCAGAATATATATAGAATTCTGACAATTATTTAAATCAACAGAGGATATGATCAGGAAACTCAGAGAAAAATCCGAAGCAAAAAAGAAAGAAGTAGAGGAAAACAATGAGAAGGAGAAAAGGAGGAGCGGGGGGGGAGGAGGAGGAGAAAAGAAGAGAGATTTAAAAAGGTGCTCAAACTCAATAGTAATCAAGAAAAGTAAATTAAATGAGACTTTTTTTTCTTTTGCCCATCAGATTGTTCAACATTTAAAAGATCGCTTGTCTAATTGCTCTGTAATGTTCTAGTTGCAATATCATTCTAAAATGGTTTATAATTTCCAGTCTGATTTTATCTTTGATACAAGTTTATTCAGAAGTATTTTTTAGGGCACCTGGGTGGCTCAGTATCTGTCTTTGGCTCAAGTCATGATCCCAGGGTCCTGGGACTGAGCTCCACATTGGGCTCTCTGCTCAGCGGAGAATCTGCTTCTCCCTCTCTTCCTATGCTTTTCTCTGCTTTTTTTTTTTTAATTTTTTTTTTATTTATTTATGATAGACAGAGAGAGAGAGAGGCAGAGACACAGGCAGAGGGAGAAGCAGGCTCCATGCACCGGGAGCCCGACGTGGAATTGATCCCGGGTCTCCAGGATCGAGCCCTGGGCCAAAGGCAGGCGCCAAACCGCTGCGCCACCCAGGGATCCCTTTTCTCTGCTTTTGCTTGCTTGCCCTCTCTCCCTCTAATAAATAAAATCTTAAAAAAAAAAAAAGTATTTTTTAAACTTCCAAGTGTATAGGGCTTTAGGAAATATTTTAGTATTGGTAATACGGAATTGTGCGACACCAAAATGTGTAAGAAAGTGTAGAGAGATGAAGAGATAAGGTACCCCCCTCCACCTCTGTCTTCTTGTCATCCCATCCTCTTTCACATGCAGGGAGACTCCCCTCTTCATCATGGTTTCTTCTGTACCTTTCCAGAGACACTTTGTGCATGTATAAACAAGTGTGTGTGTTTTTTTTTTTAAGATTTTATTTATTCATAAGAGAGAGAGAGGCAGAGACACAGGCAGAGGGAGAAGCAGGCTCCATGCGGGGAGCCCGATGTGGGACTCAATCCCAGGACTCCAGGATCAGGCTCTGTGCTGAAGGTGGCGCTAATCCGCTGAGCCACCTGGGTTGCCCACAAACAAATATTAATGTATTCTTTTCCACATCATTTTTACTACAATGACATATATTATTCTCTATCTTGCTTTTCTTCTTAATGTTAGGAAACAGCTATGTTAATGAATATTCGATTAAAATTTTTTGCTGAAAAATGTACATAGAGCCTATAAGACATACTTGTAATGCTTAAAATGAACCTTTATGATATTCTCATTCAGTGAAGAACTAGAATATCACAGGTGACTGCAAAGTGTTTCCCTGATCACATTATCCACCCTCTTCACTTGAGGTCAGCTCTCTCCTGGCCTTAGGGTTAAGCATTCCCTTGGTATTTTTGTTTTTGTTCTTTTAATGGTTTTACCACCTTTGGATGGGTCCAAAACAATAAAGCATAATTTTTGTTTTGAACTTTAACAAATGGAATCACAGTGTTGTCTTCCATAACTTGCTTTCTTTTGATCAACACTTGGTGTGTTTGGTTGCGGTTAATTTTTTAGCATTCCTGTAAGAATTAACACGAGTTGTTATGAAGTTTGGGGTTGTCTTTAGTTTGGGGCTATTATGTTGCTAAGAAAGTTCTTGCACATCTCCTTGGTTAGGCAAGAATTCCTAAAGTGTGGTCCATGAACCCCTAGGAATCTCTGGGGCCTTATCCAGGAGTCAGTGAAGTTAATTTTTCTTTCATGTTCATACTAAGATGTAATTTGCCCTTTTCAAGCTGTGAGCATTTGCACTAATGGTACAAAAGCTATGATGGTAAAATTATAGTCAGCTTAGCACAAAATCAAGTTGACGGCTCCAACCTATACCTGGAGTCATTTTTTGCCATTTTGGGTTAAGTATGTAATTGCATGTTATCCTGGTTTTAATTGGCATATCCCTGGTTCCTAATAAGACTGAATTCTTTTTGTCATATTTGTAGATCATTTGGATTTCCTCATTTGTAAAATGTTAATCCAAATCTTTTCCCCATTTTTGAGTTGTCTTTAGATTCTTGTCACATGCTCTTTAAGTGATCTTAAGGTCTTTAAAATGTTACAACTCTATTTTCCCCACCTTTTTAATGTTCTTTTTCACTTTAATGTCTTTTACTGAGACATTTTTAACATGTCAAATTCATCACTTTTCCTTGGAGTTTTTGTGACTGCCCACTAGAATATCAAGTACAAAGGTGAAATGAAATTATAATAGCATCTTCATCTGTACCTGATCTCTCAGAGAGAACTCTTAACACCTCACATTGAATTTTTCCTCTTTAAAAAGAACTTTGATTAGTTAAAATAATTATTTTACCTTTAATTTTCGTTATAGTTTTAAACGCTTTGTTGTAGGTTGTTTTCATAGATACACTAAATCAGATTAGGGAAGTCCTTCTAGTGCTAGTTTTTCTAAATGAATGTTGAACTCCATGAAAATTTCTGCATCTGAGATGATAGCGAGATTTTTGTCCTAACCTGTTAAGAATCCTATTGAGTTTCTATTGTTAAAGCAACCTCTCATGTAAGATAAACTCAATGGTATTTATCTTTTTTATACACATTGCTGAATTCAGTTCACTAATATATTTTTTTTAATTTTTATTTATTTATGATAGGAACACAGTGAGAGAGAGAGGCAGAGACACAGGCAGAGGGAGAAGCAGGCTCCATGCACCGGGAGCCCGACGTGGGATTTGATCCCGGATCTCCAGGATTGCGCCCTGGGCCAAAGGCAGGCGCCAAACCGCTGCGCCACCCAGGGATCCCGGTTCACTAATATTTTATGGTTTTACAGCTATATTCATGAGTAACCTTGACCTATTCCTTCTTATGCTGTCTGGTTTGGGTATCGGATTGATGCTACGGTAAAAGACATCTAAAGTTTCATGCCTTAAATGTTGCTAGATAATAGATTAAAACTTAACAGTGAAGCCAGGTGAGCCTGGGGGTTTTCCCATTAGATGGTTTTATTTATTTATTTATTTTTTTAGATTTTATTTATTCATGAGAGACCGAGAGAGAGAGAGAGAGAGAGGCAGAGACACAGGCAGAGGGAGAAGCAGGCTCCATGCAGAGAGCCTGACATGGGACTTGATCCTGGGTCTCCAGGATCACGCTCTGGGCTGAAGGTGGCACTAAACCACTGAGCCACCTGGGCTGCCCTTTTTCTATTTCTTTAATGGGACTAGGACTACTCAGATATCTTGTTTCTGGAGTCTGTTTTAGTGATATTTTGCTAGTAATTTGTCCATTTTAATCTAAAATTTCAATTTTCTTGGCCTAAAGTAGTTCATAATTTATGTTAGTATCTAAGTATCTGTAATTAGGTACCTTTGTCATTTCTGGAATTGTGCCTTTTCTTTTGATAATTTTTTAAAGTTTTTAACATTTTATTTATTTATTCATGAGAGACAGAGAGAGAGGCAGAGACAGGCAGAGGAAGAAGCAGGCTCCATGCAGGGAGCTCTCGATGTGGGACTCGATCCTGGGTCTCCAGGATCAAGTCCTGAGCCAAAAGCAGATGCTCAACCGCTGAGCCACCCAGGCATCCCTCTCTTGAGAATTTTTGCCAGTTGGTTTTATTATTCTCTCAAAGTCCCAAATTTTGACTTGTTGAGCAATGTGAAATTAGACTGCAAATCCACAGGAGAGCTTTTTAGCGATTTTCCAGATTTTTTTTCACTGCTCTGCTTTGCTGTAATCCAAACTCTCTTTGCATACGGCTGGCCCCTATGTGGATGTCTTCATCACCCTGGTAGGTTGACACCACACCCTAGACTGCCTCACCCTACTTGGGCTCCCATCTGACCACAGGGCTTCCTCCCATACACATGCCCTTACTCCACTCAGGTTCACAGCCTAGGCTAGGCTGATCCCACATGCAAATGCCGTTTGAGTTCTAATTCTCCAGGTGGGACACACACACACACTGGCTCTGACAACCCACATCAAGCCACCTTCCATGTGATTGCCCTCCTCAGACAAGGACGTCCAAGCTGGGCTACTCCCATGTATGGTCTCCCTCATTTCACTTGAGCTCTCATATGCACACCATACAGCCAACAGCACCAATACTACCTTGCACTGCTCCACCCAATGATTTTAGGACTGAATCATCCAGGAAAGAAGGGGAGAAAGAACTCAGAAAATATTAACTATACCCAGAAATATTTTTCATTAAATGTTCTAGTCACATAATGCAATGTACGAGTGTACTGGCTCATAAAATGAACATATTCTCACTGTGGGTCAAAGATTTGAAAGCCACTGACCTAGGAAGTTTTAGAATGATGATACAGTAGCGTCCCATTTAGTGTGTTTTTTGGACTCCCATCTCAAGATTCCTTGCCACCTGTGTGAAAACCCCGTCCACACTCTTCCCTGGCAACAGATCCACTTTGCTGGGCTACTGGGAGTCAGACCTGGGCTCTAGTTCTGCCACTCAACTTCTTGCTAGCCAAGCAATCTGGTTACCTTACACACTAAAAATGCAGATGATATGCAACATACTTCCCTCCCAAGACAAAAAATCAGGTAGTACACGAAAAGTGCTTTGAAAACTACTATAAGGGCACCTGGGTGGCTCAGTGGCTGAGCATCTGACTTTGGCTCAGGTCGTGATCCCGGGGTACTGGTATCAACTTTCACATCAGGCTCCTGCAGGGAGCCTTCTTCTCCCTCTACCTAGGTCTATGCCCCTCTGTGTCTCTCATGAATAAAATCTAAAAACAAAGAAACAAAAACAAAAACAAAAAAACCCACACACAAAACCCAAACCTGCAAATACAATCACAACGGACATCCAAGGAACGTGTAAGTTCACTACATGCAACCTAAGTGAATCTTTAAACAACTCTGAAATTCACACTTAAAATAGATGAGATTAAAGCTTAATGTTGAATGGATCAAACAATATTTCAATCTAGGTCTGTACACTCAGCTTCATCCTCATATTCATTAAGTGGTACTTTTAAAGATTTTAAGTAATCTCTACACCCAATGTGGGGCCCAAACTTACAACCTCAAGATCAAGCTGCCTGCCTGCTCTTCTGACTGGGCCAGGTGCTATGTAAGTGGTACTTTCAAAATGTGTGAATGTTTATTTTTTTTAAAATATTTTTTTAATTTTTCATTTATTTATGATAGTCACACAGAGAGAGAAAGAGGCAGAGACACAGGCAGAGGGAGAAACAGGCTCCATGCACCGGGAGCCCGACGTGGGATTCCATCCCGGGTCTCCAGGATCGCGCGCCCTGGGCCAAAGGCAGGCGCCAAACCTCTGCGCCACCCAGGGATCCCTGAATGTTTAACTTTGTTAAAAGTGGAGCATCTTTGTTCTGTTACGGAGTTTGAATTATTTATATGAATATGGAGAACCAAATGTATTTACCATTTCCTCTTAAACATCCTGACTCTTGAAAGCTTTGAATCCTCTGGATTTTCACCCTTTCCAAGCAAACAGTGAACAAGCAAGGATTCAAACCAAATGAGGCAACTGTGAAATGACGGTGGTATCTGGTGCAGGGTCCTGGGGTGGCAGTCATTTCCTTAGATGCAAAATGGTGGCCAAGTTTAAGGCCCCTGCATGTAGGTGATGGGAACATATATTGGAGAATGAACACATGGGAGCCTAGTTAGGTCTGGAACTCTGGCAGCTCAGTGGAGTGGGGTAGTTAGCCAAGACCAATGTCCCCTCAGCCCCTAGGATGAAGGGCTGTCTAGAGGGCAGATCTTGGGGCAGAATCCACAGGCCTGCCTGGGATTAAGTCTCTGCTGAGAGGCCTGGAGAGCCTATGTAGAGCTACTTCTGAGAAGCTGGATGACGCTAGGCAGGGCAGGGACCAGGGGTGAATGGGCCTGAGCAGTGTTCTTCACAAGAGTCCAGCTCGTGTTCTATTTTTAAAGCCAAGTAACAGCAATCTTCCTCCAGCCCCAAAAGTGAAAATCCGAGCAGCAGTGATTGTCCTGATCAAGGAAAAGGTGTAGGGGCACAGAAGACAGCCACAGGGGACGAAAAACAGCAGAGGGAGAGTGTGCATCAGATGAACACAATGCTGTACCCTGAGGACATGCCAACCAGTCACCAGATCTTAAAGAGCCAGTGCCAATCTCCTCTCACCTCTCCCCAGCAGAGGAAAACCTGTGGAGGGGAAGAGGGAGCACTTTACCCCTGCCATGGATAGGACAGGGGTGGACCAGAATAGCTGTGAACAGTACAGGAGTCCAGATTCCAGGTCCGGTAAGTTTTTATTCCCTCAGAACAGAGATATGTGGGAAAGAAACTCCAACAGAAAACGTGAACAACAAAAAAAATGACACTAGGATAGTGTGCCAGATGGATGGCACACTCCACAGTGGACCTGGTCATGCCCTGGTTTCTCAGATTGACATGTGCCCCATCTCCAAGTGCCCATAACATAGGTGGAGGGTGGGGGCAATGAGGTGGAAAGCTTCCCTACTCTATACAAGGGAGACGAATGTACTAGTCTATTCTGAGGTCTCTCAGGAACACCAAACCTTCCCCCTCAAGAATGGAGGTAGACAGGTAAGAATGAGAGGGGTCTGGGCATCATAGACAACTGGAAAGTAGTCACAGACCCTTTGTGGGTAACAGAATCTATGCTTAAATAGTACCACAAGAGAAGCAACAGCTGGCCAAGGCAGCTTTGTGTTTCATGGTAAACATGGCCAACCTTGTCAAATCAGGCTCCAGAACAGTGATACCTAGCACTACTGTTTCTATTCACTTCAAAGGAGCCTGATGATGGTTAATCAGAAGCCATTATCCATTTCCCAGAGGATTTGCTTCGATCCCCTTTTCTAACAAAATCTTGTCCCCCACAAGCCTGGTCCTCTAGAGAATAGACTGTCAAGGGACAAGTAAAAACCCTGTCCTGCCCTCACACTTCCCGTGACACGACAGCTTCTACTGCAGCCCAAACACCTTTTTAGGTACTTTGGTGGGCTAGATAATCCAGTCCTTGATTGTCCCTACATGGTACATCATGTGACTCATCTCTATACTACAGAATGGCCTCTAGCATTGGGATCTGAGCCCAGATCACAGTGAGGTCTCTTGGAGGATGAAGGTGGGGCTGTTCCCCTGGTGGGCTGAGCCTTCCTCAGGCACTGCCACGGCCTCATCTCTGCTGTTCTTCAACATCCCATTACTCATCTTCTCTGGAAACGCAGCAGTGTCTGCCGAGAGGTCCTAGAGAACACACAGAGCAAAAGGAGTGGAAGAGGTGGGGTGAACATGAGGACAAAGGGGTGAAGGAACTCAGGCAGAAAAGGTGAAAGACCTTGCTTTGATCCCTACTGGAAGGGAGAACAACAAAGGGCGGTGGGGAAGAAAGGGATTGCAAAGCACAAGGTGAGTGGTGGGGGGCAGGCAGCAGAACAGAGTTGGGCACCTCTCTGGGCTGGGACCCTTCTGCCCACTAAGCCAGCACTCCACTGAGGGGAGACGCGGGGACAGTTGCTGGGGGACAGTCCAGGTTCAGACAAATAATGAGAGTTGCTGGGGAGAAAAAAGGAAAGGGATGAAAGGGAATCTGGAAGGTCTGGTAGTGATCTGGAGAAGAAAGGGTATAATCTAGACAACACAGCTGCTACCTGGCTGTAGCTTATGCAGTGAAATCGCTTCTGACAGGACAAGGGCAGGAGAGCAAGGAGTCTTGGCAACACTGGGTAAATGGTCCGAGGATTCAGGGTCCGGCCCCGCATTCCCCCTGAAGGCAAAGGTACTCCTGAGTTTCCCAACATGTAACCAGTGTACACCCAACAAACCATCTGTTCTCAGGGATATGAGTCCCTAGCCCCTGACCACCTCCCAGAGCTCAGCCAAGAAACCCAAGGAGCCCAAAGGGCAGAGTCAGTTCTCCCCGAGTCCAGATTCCTTGAGTGGCCTACCTCAGTCTCACTTTTCTGGGTCCCCATTCAACATGCCCTTACCAGTAAGCAGACTGACAATCAGGCCCACCACAATGACAGTGGTGGAGTTGTGAGCGCTGTACCATAAATATGACAAGGAATAGAGCCGTTTCAGCCCTGTAGGTCTGGGGAGAACAGGAATAAGGATAGTCAGCAATTTGCTGACAGAGTTATTCCTCAGGGACACAGTCCCAGGATCTTGGGACGCAACACCCAACACATCCCTGAAGACTCTGGTAGCCCATCCCTTACCAAGAACTCTGGAAAACCCCTCAAAAATGAGCTATTCTCTCCAAGGAGTGAGCAAGACCCAACTCACTTGGAGAGGGTGGTTGAGGGCATCAATGTGGTCATGGTGACAGTGGTCAGGTTGCTAGGCAGGAAAAAGCTGGATGTATTAGAGGGAGAGGGAGCCATGCCGGAGGCCATGTTGGTCACTATGCTCCCGATGCCGATCCAGAAGGCCATGATGAGTCCAGCCAACAGGCCCACAATGGCACCCTGCCCAGAGACACAGTACATTCTCCTGTCATGATGCCAGTCTTAATAAATCTTCACACCAGTTCCCAGAACTCACGAGGAGAGCCCTGCCAAGCCATTCCTCACATCCACCCCTGTACACAACTGTGGAACCAGACGGATCACTCACAGGAGGGTTGGCACAAGGAAAGAACATCCCAAGACAGAAGAGTCCCAGCAGCGGCCCCCCAACCATGCCAAAGATGCTGAGTGCTGCCTGTGGAGGACAGGATGGGGCGGGGAGGGAGATAAAGGAACATTCAGGCTCAGAGACCTCCAGCCTCAGCAGTGTAGAGCACGGCCACCCATCAACACCTCAGTGCCCCACTCATCAGATCTGTCTATATCTTCTACCTGGAAACAACAGAATGCAGGATTCCAGAGGGTGAATCCTGGGAATGTTAATGGAATGTGCTTCAGGATCTCCTCTGAGACTGATCCCTAAGATGTCTCTGAGCCAACAATATCCTGGGAATGACTCTGGGGAAGGCTATTTACAGCTAAAGGTGTCCATCAAAGGTGAATTTGTAATACTCATCTCTGTACTATTTCCTTCACATCAGCTGTCTTCCTCAACTTCCTGTTTCAATCAGCTTCTTCTCTCCCTTAAAAACTAATTTCTTCTCTGCATAGTCCTTACCTGTAGCACGGGTCCCATCTGGGAAGAAATATAGGCCATTCCCAGACAAAGCAGCCCATAGCCAAAGGCTGGGGAAAAAGAAGGGAGAAAATAGGCAAAGGTAAGTTTACACATTACAAAGGGGGAAAAGTAGAGCACACCTCCTTCCCCAGCCAAACCACTATCTCTGTGTTCCTGGAAAAAGGGCATATTACCTCCTGCCCCAGCTCCAGGTCCCTCCCACCTGGTCTTCCCTCCTATGTGACTCAGAGACCTTCCCAGGAAATGCCCTGATATCAACAAGGTTGTGTGCTTCGCTGGGCAAGCGCTGAGCCTAAGCTAAAGCTTGTGCTGTAAAGCAGGCTGATGACTTAAAAAGCACCCCTTCTAAGGGTACGTCTTAGAAAAAATACAACTGAAAAGATGAGGAAGCACAATCCCACCAAGGATTCTGGAAAGCATGATGGCCTGGACTTCAGAGAACTGAGGGAACCAGGGTCGGATCAGATCTTCCATCGTAACAGTTGCCAATGAATTAAAAGCAGATGATATGGTGCTGAAATGAGGAAGACAAAGACGAACCATACTGAGTCTGGGAGTTGAGAGGCAAAAGCAACAGGGGCCCTACTGAGGGAATAGCACCCTAAAGGCAGGAGAGGACATATGCAGCCAGAAGCTGTCCTCACAGTTGGCAGTGGAAGAAGAAGCCCGGAAGGCAAGGACATCTTGTCCTTTTCTGAATGAGGTACAGGTTTTAATCAAGCAGAATCAATTCCTGGTGTTGTAAAACAAGAATCCTTCACCAACAAGGAGGCATCTCCTGGAGAGGATATACTCTATTCTACACAGATGAGCTGTCCCTTGTCATCCACAGATGGATGGGCACATTGAGAAACTCAGAGAGGTCCCCTCCTCCGCCCATCACTTTGTGCCAAGTAGGGATCAGGTGCACCAAGCCTGAGGGAAATGGTCAAAGGAGATACCTGAGGGAGCCACTGAAGAGGCAGGCAACAAAGAGCCCAGGCAGGCCCGGCAGGCCTTTCAGGAGATCCATCACAAAATACAGGACAAACTGCAGGCAGAGCAGAAGTGCACAGCTCTCTTGAGAAAGGAGCCTTTCCCCAAGGGAAGTCCCCAGGTGTGCCCCTACCAGTCTATGGAGAGTGGGTGATTAAATAAGAGGGTTAAGCACTGAAAGTGACCCACAGTTAGTGGAGAGAAAATGGGCTCTAGATAGAGTATAATGCAGTTCATACCCTAGTCCTGCCCCTGACTAGCAGTGTGATGAGCATTCTGACCACCTGGATGAGGCTTTTTCTTTCCCGTAAAATGAGGCTGTGTAAGGATTAGAGAAGACCAGATACGTGACAGCTCCCAGCAAAGCGCATTGCACAGTACACAGTGGTGAGCCAATAAAGAAAGGGCCCCACCCCAGCAGGGTGAGCACTATGATTAGGTGATGCCGGCCAGGGGCTGGGACCTTCATGTGCTAGACTGTAGTATCCCACAGTGAAAAACGACTTACATCCATTTCCTACCCAGGGTGAGAGTCCATTCGGGCCTCATGGGCACAGAAGGGTGCCGAGGACTTCTCACCTGGTCAGGGGCTGCTTGAGCCTGCTGGGTACTCATGGGACACTTCTGGTAGTAGACAAACATGACCAGGCCAATGAGGCAGCTCATGCAGAGGACCACCTGCTGGCAAGGGAAGACTGCATAGCAGGAGCTGCAAAGAGACCAGAGCCAACGAAACCGAGGCTGTTAATCGACACCCTTAGGCATGCCTCTGAGCCCCAGAAAACAGACCCATATCCTGACCCCAATGGGTGTGTATGTGCTCTGGCATCCTGCCCTAACCCCAAATGCCCCATGGAACTGGGACCCCTCTTCTCCCCTCTTCCCTGGACATCATGTCCCTGCACTCACAGCACAGCGGCCTTCTCTGTGCGGGAACTGAGGTAGCGCTGCACCTGAGCCTGGTTCACTCCATACAAGGAGAGCATCATGAAGACACCCCCAAAAGCCAATGTCCAGAAAGTGTGCCGAACAAAAGGATCTGGATCCAGCCTGCAACAGACACCAATTGCTCACTGTGGCATAGGTCCAGACAGTCTTCCTTGAACTCCTCCAATGGGGGTACTGAACAGAGTGGAGATGCTGCTGCAGGGCTAAGGAGCTACTGGAGCTACTGAAGTTAAGAACCAGGTAGACACAACAAACACTGCAGCAAGATGAAGGATAGGTCCCGTTCCTCCACCCCACAGACTCATGCCAGGTACTAAAAACACTTTGACCCTCCTTCCCCACCAGCGAGATCCCTGTGATCACTCTCCATCTATGCAGTGGCAGCTTGTCTCAGTGCTGCCCCTAAGGCTTCCACAGTTTGTCCTCTGCCTACCGCAGCCCTGAGTTCAGGCCCTAGGATGGGCTGGTTCCCACACACTACAGATCACTGCAGTAGGGGTATACTTACTCGATCCCAGAGATGCGGCCATGCTTGGAAGCCACTTCCCACACATGCACCATGCCGCCCACCTTGCGTGACCCCACTATAATAACCACCAGCTGTCCTAGGAACATGACCAGCGTCTGGAACACGTCTGTCCAGATGACCGCCTTCAGCCCACCCTGCAGGGCAAAGAGAGCATGCCTGCCACACATGTCTTTAAAACCACCCACAAGTGAAGACACCATACCACCAGCAAGGAACCATACTGTCACCAGGGAGGGCTATAATTGCTGAGACTCTGCTGACATCATTCCCACCCCAACCCCTACTTTTGTACACCATCCCCTCTCCTACATCCTACCCCCCACCAAAGTCCCATTCCAACTCCTACATAGTATCTTATCCCACTCAAGAACTTTATTCCATTTCATCTACACTTTTACCTCACCCCTTATTTCCTCCCTTCTCCCCCACCTCTCCTAAGACTTGGTACACTTACCAGAGCAGTATAGACAGTACAGACAATGCCTATGGTCAGCACTGAGAGCCACAGGTCAAAGCCAGTCACTGCAAACAGATAAAAACCACATTCCTATCTTTGGAAGAGGGTTTCCCAACAGAGAAACCAAAAAACCTCAGTAAGACATGAAACATTTGGTAATTAAGGATGAAATAAATCATTCACCACAATGAAAAAGAATGTTTGAACCCCACCAAAAGGTGCTGATTAACCAATTCAGATGAGACATGGTAATCTTTGATTAGCTTTCAGAGTGAGGTGAACCAAGAGGTAGAAGTACCTCTAGGAGACTAGCCAAGGGCTCATACAGTGAAGTAACTCCTAGCCAAGGTTGGATTCTTTTCTGCACTCTCCTCTAGCTGCCCCTCCCAGAGGTGTTTTCCCAGCTTGCTGTGGCTGAGAGCCAAGGGCTATGACTCCTCACCTGCATTGAGGGCCAATGATGGTGCGTAGAGCACAACTCCCATGTAGATCACCTGTTGGGTGTGGAAAAGAGAATGTGAGGGGGAAGGGAAATGAGGGTGGGTAGAGAGAAAAGATGGACTTCAGCTCCAATATCCTAATGGCCTCCCTTCATCTAGGCTCACTTCCGTCTCCCTTCTAAATCTTGGCTTGCTGCCTCCAAAGTGACTATGCTGGAACTGGAAAGAATAGGAAGCAGGATGCCTCTGGTGACTTCAGGGACACTGACCCCTAGTGGGACCTTCAATCTTGCCAGTCTGAGAGCAGGGAAAGCTCAGAATACTTCAATATACTGGAGTCTGAGTCCCGCTACCATATCTCAGGCTCAAATTATACCCTCATTTCTACTTACCATCTGGAAGATGAAAGTCACGGTCCCACAAACCCGCACAGCTTTATTGAATCGGAGCTCCAAGTACTAGAATGTATACGCATATATATAAATAAATAAAGTATTCTTCCCCACTCTATCCCCACAATTCATCCACAACTTCCCTCAAGAAGCCCAGGAACACAAAGAAATATCCAACTCCTGTCTGTTTTGGGCCTCTCAGCACAGCACCCTCCTTCCCCTCATCTGACTTCACCCAGAAAGAACTTGGAAACATGATGTGTGCCATCACTCTCATTAGGCAGAAGAGGTCCAGGGGCCCAGACTCCTCATATATGCCCTCTTCCTTCTTCCCATCCCTGATCCTAATGGTCCTATGTACTCCTCTTCCTCCCTGCTTACCTCATAGGCACTGGTGAGATGCAGGCGGTAGAAGACAGGGATGAAGATATGTGCAGGGATCAGCAGGCCCAGGAAATAGGAGCAGCCCAGGAACCAATACTGGGTCCCAAATCGGTAGATCTCAGATGGCACACCCAAGATGGCCACAGCTGATTGGAAAGTGGCCAGCAGGGACAGAGCCACAGGAAGACAGCTCATTTTGCGGTCCGCCATGAGTAGTTGGCCAACGGTGTGCTGGCCCCAGCCCCGAAAGGCATGGTAGAGGCCAATAGCAAGTGAGAAAACCAGCAGCAGGACAAACACCACATAGTCCACAAGGGAGAAGGTAGACGTGACCGTATCTGTGTCTGTGCCTGGGAGCCAGGGGCAGGTGTCCACCCCTACACTCATATCTTCACTCTGTCTGTGACCTACAGCCACTTGCTGCTCCTGGGCTCTGGGCTGCCACTCAGCTGGGCAGTAGCAGGCAGGTGGCTACAGCCTGGACTCCAGCCACGATCTCACAGTCCTTCTCCACCAAGTGACATTGTCCAAGGTGAGCTGCAAAGGAATCATCTCCTAGTCAGGCCTACCCTGCCTTCATGGGCACCCATCCTCAGGCCTGTGTATCCCACACCCATCAAACTTGGACCAGCCAGCTCTGTACAGCCCTTGTAGGTCTGGAGGTCCTAGTATGGCTTTGGTAGGGGAGGGAGAAAGGATGCAGCAGAGTGAGACAGCCAGGAGACAACTGCTTGCTTGTCCAAGACCATTTTTGGCATACACAGCTGTGAAATATAAGAACCTTCTTGGGGTGCCTGGGGGGAGGTGTAATCAGTTAAGTGTCCCACTTGGTTTTGGCTCAGATTGTGAGATCAAACCCTGTGCATCAGGCTCTGCACACAGTGTGGAGTCTGCTTAAGATTCTCTCTCCCTATGCCCCTCAGCCTCCTCTCTAAAATAAATTAAATCTTAAAAAAATGAAAGAGAACCTTCATAGGTCTCTACCTCAATCTCTCTCTCTCTCTCTCTCTCTCTCACACACACACACACGCACACACAAAAATCAATCCTGGTCCGCATTTCTTTTCAAAGATTTCCCTGCCCACTAACAGGCACAGACCCAATCTCTACAATATACCAAGCCAGCAGACCCCAGCCTGGCGCCACAGCCCAGCAGGGAAGAAAGAATGGAGACTGGGGGCACCTGGGTAACTCAGTGGTTGAGAGCCTGCCTTTGGCTCGGGGCCGGATTCCAGGGTCCTGGGATTGAGTCCCATATCAGGCTCCTCGCAGGGAGCCTGCTTCTCCCTCTGCCTCTCTGTGTCTCTCATAAGTAAATAAAATCTTAAAAAAAAAAAAAAAAAAGAAAGAAAAAAGGAAAAAATGGAGACTAATAACAGCATGGCTTCCTCTCTTTCCCCTAGCCTAAGCCCCCAACTCTCATATTCCCAGTGTCACCTTCCTAACAGGGTCCCTTCTCAGTACTGATCCCCAGTAAGATTATCTACATGGCAGCCCCAAACTCCATTCCACGCATCCCCAGGCCAATCTCTTCATTCTCCCCAACACTACTAGATAAGCCCTGCCACCTACCTCTCAGACCCTCTCTGTATAACACTATAATCGACAGCAGATCTAGGAAAAGTGCTGGGATTCAAAAGTGAGAGGGCAACATGCTGGAACCAGAAGTTCAGAGTTACGATTACAGAAAAGCAAACCAGCCAGGGAAAGTGTTCATTTCCTCTTGGGCAGGCACCTACCTGGAGAAGACTCTCTGTTCTGAGGCAGTGCTGTCTGGAGAAGCTGTGTGTGTCTGGAGCTGGGCAGAAGCCGAGGGTCCAGCTCTATAAGTAGCTGAGGTGAAATCAGGAATTAGGGGCGGAGTGAAGCTCAGCAGCTATTTGCTCTGGCCCCTTCAGGGAACCAATCAATGCGATCCAAATGGCCCTATTACCCTGTGGCCCCCAAACTCCAGCTCAGTCCTAGAGGCTCCAGAGTGGGGAATAGGGAGCTCACATTCAACAGCATTCCTAGCTGGATTAAGCTTTCACTGTAAGTCACACTTGGCACTATGAGCTAGAGAGAATTAGAAAGGAGGAGCCCAGAGAAATGGGAAAGTTGCTTTCCTGACTCCTGCACAAAAAATACTAATCCTCAAAGAATATAGCATTATCCTCAAAACAAGGACAGGATTATATTACTTCAAAACTTGAGAGAACGTTAAGAGATCACTATCACAACCCCCTTAGTTACCAACAAAGACACTGAGGCCCAGATGACTCAAGTGATCTTTCCAGAACCACAGAGCTGATTATCATCATCATCGATTAGAGCTCAGGTCTACTGATTCCCTGTCCATCCACTCTCCATGTACACCACAATGTCTTTAGAGGATATCCATGAGAGATACTACTCGTTGACATGGAGAAAAAAAAATTCAAAAGCATGTCAGGTTTTCAGATAGCCTAAATGATGATAGTTAATGCTTTCTGAACACCCCCCTTTCTTTTTATTCCTTTTTTTTTAGTGAGGCAACTCAGCTCTTTTTGCAACCCAGTGGTGTGCCATGTATGTTATAAGCTTTACTAGTGATAAACAATGAAAAAGTACCCCTTGGTATCACCTTTCGGTTTATGAACTTTGCACGAACTCTCTAGTTCTTAAGGAAACAGAAAAATTAAAGAACTTGATTAAGGTTACAAAGCATGATACAAAACAAGAAACATAGAAAGGTGCTATCTGCAAGGAAGACAGGTGGCTTTCCAGGGGCCTTAGGGCAGGTGATTTACCACGGGGCTCATTCTCACTATTCCTAGAACTAGGGCAGAAGTAGAATGTTAATTGTAGTCAGTCATTCATGGAACAAAGTTTAGATTCCAACTAGTCTAGACACCTGTTAACCTATGTCTTCTGTTCTTGCCCACTAGCAGAAAGATCAGCCTGCCTGTCTTTAGTTCTCCCACACTGTGTTCTTGGGCAGATGTTGCCTGGCTGGCAAGATACGGCCTTACACAGACCAAACCTGAACTCTGAACCTCATGGGGCCAACAAAGAGAGGAAATCAGAGCCGCAACTCTTGGATCACATGTTCTACGAGTCACAAATGTTAGTACCCAGAACAATGTTCCCAAGAGGCCACTCTGGTTTAACCTAAAGATGCCCTGGGCCTTTGTACATTGCAACATATTTAGTTCTCCCTCCTCCTTGGCAAATTTTACTATGATAGAGGGAATGGAAAATACTGGAGAAAAACAAAGTATCTGCTGTGTGCAAATAAAAACACGTAGCCATAAAGGGTTAGTGATAAGGCGATGGCAATTATGGAGAGGAAAAAAGGTCTCAGTGTAGACTTGAACACAGACATACAGGAACTAGAGACTCTCCTGCTGGGGTAAACTGGTGGAGCTTCTTGATAGAATTCTATTTTCATGAAGTGTAAAGAACCTTCCTGGATAAGTTGAAGAGAACCAGGCAAGACAAGAAAAACCTGACCCAGTAACAAAGTGTTCCTCCAACAGGACTTTGATTCTAAGAACAGGATAGTTAGTGGTTTTCTAAAAACTACACTGTTCTAAACCTCATGGATTTACATCTCTTTGAGACAGGGGGTGCCAAAACGGTGGACTGGTTTCACTAAAACTGTAACACACAGTAGTGGGCTAGGAGACCCCTTTTAAAAAGTGTAATACACACAGAAAGGGAAGAGAATCATTCTACACCACCCTACCTCCCTCACACCCATCGGCACTGAATGCCTGGACTCCTACAAAAGGCAAAAGGGGACACCTGCAGGACCAACTGTCCCAGAAAAGATTCCTTCAAAATCTGTCCTTGTGCCTTGAATTCCTCAAGGTCTGAAAGGCTTTGGTACCCTTATGAAAATACCTTAGAAAACCAATGCTGCTTTTAGAGAACGTGGTGGCCCGCTGAAAGCAAATCCTTTGAGGAGATTCCACATGTGGAAGGGAAGCCCGGGCTGGCCATTCAAGATGGGTCAGCTCTGACGAGCTTCTGCCTGGCCCTAAGCAAAGGGAACAGCAGTCCCTGCGGGCGCGAGGTGCGCGGCTCCCCAGGGCTACCCTGGTAGCGCTCGGCTTTCCCTTACCTCGTGGCTCAGCCAGGGCTAAGAAGGTCCAGTCGTTTTTCCTGAGATCAGCATCGCTTCGTTTTTCTGGGAAGGAAGTGGGAGATGAGAAGACAGGCAAGCGCTTATCCCGCCCCTCCCTCCTCACCAAGACTCCGGCCGCCACGCGGACTCCCGACTGAGGTGAAAGGGCCAGGGTGCCCGGGACCTTCCCAGGCTTGTCTCCTCCCGCCAGAGTTTGCCCTTCACTCGTCGCTCCTCTATCACCCTTACCCTCTTTATTTGCTGGCTTCCCGCCTTCCCTCCACACGTGAGGTAGCTGAACCACTACACCACGCGTTCTCAACTCAGATCTTCCCGCGCCTCCACGCGGGGAACCGGCTCGCCCCGCCCCTGCCCTCCCCGCCCCGCGCCACTCTCAGGAAGCCACTGGGCCCTGGCCCCCATGCGGCGGCCCGCCCGGGTCCGGCCCATCTGCCGGGTCTCCTCCACCTTTGGGCGCAGCGGAACGGCAGAGCCGGGCACGCCACGTGCCGGCTGAGTGACAGCGGAGGCCCGCCCCCTGGTCGCCTCACGTGGCGCCGCCATGTTTACTGAGGGCTGACGGAGTGGGCCCCGAGCCACAGCGGTGACGCGACCTCGGCGTCCGGAAGCGAGGAATGCGGAGCTGAGAGAGCGGCACCGGGGTAGCCTTCGCTAACAGAGAAAAAGGAGAAGGAGGTGACCAGTCCTCCCCAACGGGGACTGGGGCGCACAAAGAAGAGCTCTGACCTCAAGCAGCAGTAAGCCCCAGCCCGTGCGGGGCACTAGGCCACGCCCGGGGAGGGCTGGACCACACGCGCAAATCTCGCGAGGCGCTGAGAAGGACGGAGGGAGCAAAAAAATGGCTCTTCACGGGTCGGGCGGTTCTTCGTTCCTGGTGCCTTGGGCAGCGGCCGTGCTCCTCGCTCTGGGCGCGGAAAGGGCCCTGGCGCTACCCGAGGTACAGAAGCAAGCTAGAGGTCGGGCTGAAACAGAGTTGCTGGGCAGCCTCGTTTCGCGATCGCCGGCCCTCAGCTCTCCGCTCTCCCCAGCCCGCCAGTGGGTCGGATTTGGTCCTTGAGGCTTCCCCAGCTGTAGCCCAGCCGGCTGCGGCTCCCGTGTACGCACGCTGCGCAGGTCTCCCAGTGCCCTCGACCTGCTGACGTAGACCTTTAAAATGTGATCTCCTTCTTCCTTAATCTTTGAATAACTTTAAATGTTTCGACTACTGACCGAGTCCTCTGGCTCCTCTTCAAGCTCGTCACGCGCGAATGCCGTATATCGTGCCCGGGCAGTACTGTACTTTGTGTAAAGCTCGATGAGTTCTTTTTATACCTGGCCAAACCGGGTCTGTCAGATTGAGAAGTCAATGGAGAGGGCATAATAAGTATGTCCAAGCAGTGATCCTCGAAGATGAGGGCCTTTCCTGGGCCAGGTGTGGTGCAGAAAGTCTAGTGTGTTGATTTGGCTCCTGGCTCTAGGAGAAGAAACGAATACCTTAGTCAAACTTGATGATAAAGATAGGACACTTATCTGCCCAATGTTAAATAAGGATTCCGAAGAGTGTACTGGCAGTTAACTTTTGATACCTGTTCTTTTCTTAGCTTTTCTTTCTGGAATCTTTTTTTTTTTCTTTCTGGAATCTTAATAGTTTTTTTCTCTTTTGCAGATATGCATCCTGTGTCCAGAGAGTGTGCGAAATTTGTCAGAAGTGACCCTTTATTGTAAGCAGACACCAGGGCTAATGCTGCACAACCGCTGCTGCCTGAATCAAGAGGGCACCATCCTGGGGTGAGGGAGGAAAAGACAACTTTGGATACTGGAAGAGTTCCCGAACCAGATTCTTCTTCTTCTTTTTTTTTTTAAAGTAGTCTTCAACCTAACGCAGGGCTTGAACTTAGACCCTGAGATCAAGAACTGACATGAGGGCAGCCTGGGTAGCTCAGCGGTTTAGCTCGGCTTTCAGCCCAGGGTGTCCTGAGTCCCATGTCAGGTTCCCTGCAGGGAGCCTGCTTCTCCCTCTACCTCTCTCTCTCTCTGTCTCTCATGAATAAATAAGTAAAATCTAAAAAAAAAAAAAAAAAAAGACTTGACATGAGATCAAGAGTCCAACACTTAACCAAATGAGCCACCCAGGCACACATACCCCCTAAACTGGATTTTTTTTTTTTAAGATGTTATTCATTTGAAACAGAGAGAGAGAGAGCATGAGCAGGGGGAGAGGCAGAGGCAAGAGGGAGAAGCAGCCTCAGGGCCGGATCTCCTGTCACAGAAATCCTGACCAGAGCAGAAGGCAGACACTCAAACATCTGAGCCATCTAGGTGACACCCGCCCCCCACACTGGATTCTTAAAGGCTTGTCTGATTGGCTTTTGGGATGAATATTGATGCCCGTTTTGGGGGCATCCAAACCATGATTCTCACACATTTAAATGTGTTATCGCATTTTTAGCTAGGTAAACAACCCTGTGATTCTTCCTGGTTGAAATTGCAGAGAAATCATAATTTTTACCCATTAAAAAAAAAAAAAGCCTTTTATGGATTTCTCTTAAGAGAAGCCTTGTTCTTTTATTTTCAATTCTGGATTACTTAATGTGCGTCTCCATGAAATGACTCCCTTAGCCTCCAAGGCACTATGCTAATAGGGTATTCTTCCCTTTCAATTAATTCAGCCTTTGAGGCTAATTCCTCTTCTGCAAATTCTGTTCCCTGATGGTTAGTCCCTGCATTTTCTCCCTTTACACTCTGAGGATCCACCTCTTATGGCTTCAGCTCTAACCACCATGCAGGTATTTCCCCAAACTAGATCTCTTAGTATCTTTGGCCCTCTCTCCAAGCTGAGGGTACACAAGATTCTTCTAGCGTCCTATTAAATATTTCCTCTTGAGTGTACCCTCACTTGAGAATCCTAAATGTCGTCTATTCTGCTTTCATTCTCTTTGCCTAATTACCTAAATTCTTCTCTATAGCAGACTATCTGAAAATCAATTTTTTTCTATCTTTCCTCTCTGGTTTTAAAATTAGAATTGTCTGTTGCCTTCAAGATAAAGTTCAAAGCATAAACTACCACAGATTGGTCTCAATCCACCTTTCAAACATTTTTTTCCAAATATTTGTCCACTAAAACCCTTCATGAGGATCTGGTTTCAGCCAGACACTCCTGCTTCCAAAAGCATTCCGTTTTTGTTTCTTTGTTCAGGCCCCTCTCCTTACCTGAAATTTCCTTCCTCTACCAAATTAAAACATATCTGTCCTTCAATTCCAGCATCTTCTGTGAATGATATTACTCAGTGCTAGAGTAGTATCTCATCTTTTTTACTTTCTTTAATCCTTAGGGTAGTACCATTCAAAATTATTCGTATACTGTCCTGTGATTTCTTTCAGATTGTTTTTTTTTTTTAAGATTTTATTTTTACTTATTGATGAGAGACACAGAAAGGCGGAGACATAGGCAGAGGGAGAAGCAGGCTCCCTGTGGGGGGCCTGATGCAGAACTCGATCCTAGGACCCAAAGATCATGATTCTGAGCAAAAGGCAGACACTCAACCACTGAGCCACACAGGTGCCCCTCAGATTATGTTTTACTGTTCATATTGTTTTTACATTTGGTGAGGGTCTTCCTCTATCACGCTGTAGGCCACTTGAAAGCTAAGATACTAAGGGTTTTCTTTTTCTCCCAATTTTTGCAGTTAATAGGCACTGTATTTAAAGAATAAAGGAACAGACAGCAGTATATAGTGAAGAAAAAATAAGGTGGCGTGGTCCTTAATATCCAATAATTTACCTCCCATCCATGGTAGAAAATGCACTTGGAAAAAACTTTCATTTATGTGACTTCAATTTTTTCTCCTATTTGAAGGCTTTTTTGCAGATCTGAGACTCATAGTACTAAAATGTGAGATTCACTTAGACAAGGAACAAATTTCTTCCAATATATGCACAGATGCATAGATACACTGATTAGAACAGTACTTTCCAATAGAACTTCCTGCCATGATGGAAATGTTCTGTATCTGCACTCTCCAAAGAGTAGCCACTGATCACATGATGAGTGGTTACTGAATACTTGAAATGTGGCCAGTGGAACTGAGGAACTGAATTTATTATTATTATTTTTTACCTAATTCAAATAGCTACGCGTAACTAGTGGTGACTGAATTGGCTAGTGCAGAATTAAAACATCTACCACAGGATTTAGTTTGTGGCCCTGAACACAGCTGTATTCAGTTAATATTAGCTGAAAAGAGGGTTATATTAGTCTATCACAGATGAGGAGAGACATAAAATTACACTGATTACTTTTTTCCCCAGGCTGGATCTCCAGAACTGTTCTCTGAAGGACCTTGGTCCAAAATTTCCTCAGGCACATACTGCTGTCATCATGTAAGTCGTTAGTTATCTTCCCTACCTAAAGGCAACTGTGGTGAAGGGTTGATAGTAAAGTCTTTGAGAATGGACTCCTAAAAACATGTCTGAATATTAATCTCCAAACTTAGACAACTCAGAATAGGAACTGGATTACCAGCCCAAGAAGATATCTGAGTGGAAGTAGTGTTTTCTAGAGCACAGTGCTAACAGTGTGTACTTTGCAGAGACCTGCAAGCAAACCCCCTCAAGGATGACTTGGCCAACACCTTCCGTGGCTTTACCCAGCTCCAGACTCTGTAAGTAAGGGTATAGAGTTGGGGAGAGAAGCAAAGAGGGACAGCACTGTGAGCTCAGTAATTTTGAACTGTGCATTATGACTACCTATGTTGTGTTCAGGATACTGCCACAGGATGTCAGCTGTCCTGGAGGTATTAATGCCTGGAATACTGTCACCTTTTATATAAACAACCAAATCTGCCAAGGGCAAAGGAACTTTTGCAACACCACTGGGGACCAAGGTATGCTGTTTCACCTCCACCCTTCCAGGAACTGCCTTTCCTCCCTTCGTATTCACCATTTTAGATCTGACAGTAAAGTTGCTTAAGTGCTGCTTGTACAGGTTTCTGAACCTCTAACCCCTTACGAAAGATGTCGTAAGATACATTGTATTATTTTTGTTATATTCTGATTATCTGAAATTTTCTTTTACGTCTGACCTATAAATAATTGAGAGAATCTAAGTTGAAGCAGATATTTGGGAAACCTACATAATGAGATCCAGTAATGTTTCTGTTTTTCTCTGGCTCACAGAAATTTGTCCTGAGAATGGTTCCTGTGTACCTGATGGACCCGGTCTCTTGCAATGTGTCTGTGCTGATGGCTTCCATGGCTACAAGTGTATGCGCCAGGTGAGGAATTAGGCCTTCTAAATAAAGGTAAGAGACATGCATAAGGAAGAACCTCTCAGAAAGAGCCATAAGAGGAGAGCTGCCGCAAATCATCTTGAGAAGAAAACTATAAGAGAATTGCCCTGGGAAAGGGGATAGATACACTAGGAAAGAACTAGGTGTTAGGATGTAGTCCTTGGTGTAATGATGTATGAGGGGTTTTTTTGGTCTGTCATTCACAGGGTTACTTCTCACTGCTTATGTTCTTCGGTATCCTGGGATCCACCACATTATCTATCTCCATTCTGCTTTGGGGGACCCAACGCCGAAAAGCCAAGGCTTCGTGAACCACTTAAGTCTTCATACTGACATAAAGATCTTCTTGATCTTAGCCCAACCCGGGAGATTTTCCCCCTAGACAACCATGGTTGGCCTGCAGATCTTCCTCAAGACTGAAGCCACCTTTGACAGAAAGATGGACAGTTGCATAGCCTTGGGGTGTTGTGGACACTGCAGTCCAAGAATGGACTAGAATCGGTGCCCCATTTGTGCTGGACTATAATAAACATCTTTTTTTGTCGTTCTTTTTTCTATTTTTTAGAGAGAGGCGTCCTGGCTTTGTGTATTTCTTGGTTAGAGCGGGAGAGAGTTTTGAGGTAGTCGGTTTTCTTCTCCAGGTTTCCCCGGGCTTTGCAGTGGGGCGGAGTTGGGTGGAGAGGAGACGCCGGCCACGCTGTTGCAGGCTTGGCCCCGCCCCTTACGTGCTCGGCCCCGCCCCTCACGCTGCCGGCTGCTCGCGCCGCCGCAGTCTGCCGCCGCCCAGCGCGCTTGGAGCTCCTGCGCCTTCCGCGGTCCGCGCTCTAGCCACCGGCGCGGTTAGCCACGTGGACCGACTCCTGGCGCGCCGACCTCACGTGGTTCCAGCATCGGCTGGGGCTTGCTGCGCTTCCCGCTTCTCTGCTCGCCCCCGCCTCAGCTCCGTTCCCATGGCGGCCCTGATGTTGGAAGATGGGTCGGTCCTGCGGGGCCAGCCCTTTGGGGCCGCTGTGTCGACTGCCGGGGAAGTGGGTAAGCAAGCTCGGGCCGGCTGCCGACCTCATCCCACTTTCTGCTGCCCCTCTTTGCCCAGCTTGCCCTGCCCAAACCCGCCATTTTCCCGCCTGCACACCCTCCCTCCCACCCCCCTTTGGTGCCCCTGTCCCCACCCCAGCCCCTTTTATCCCTCAAGGTCAAGGCAGCTTCTGCTGAGGCATTGTCATCACCCTGAGCAGTTTTGTGAAGGGTGTCTTGCCCGAGCCCCAGCCCTGCCTTTTTCTTGCAGTGTTTCAAACCGGCATGGTCGGCTACCCCGAGGCTCTCACTGACCCTTCCTACAAAGCACAAATCTTAGTGCTGACATATCCTCTGATCGGCAACTATGGCATCCCCACAGATGAAGTGGATGAGTTCGGTCTCAGTAAGGTAGCCACACCCAATGCTTTCTCTACTTTCCTTTTCAAATCAATGGTTATTAACTGTTAGTCAAGTGAAGACATTGACATTAAGTTAGGCATCCTGGAGAGAACAAAGATACACACTGAAGTGTTAAGACAAATCTTACCCAGGACTTGAAGTACTTAGAGAAGCCCGAGCACTGGATGCCAAGCCAAAGAGTAAGGAACCCGCGAAGGTTTTTTAGCAGTAGAGTGATGGGGGCAATGCCTTAAGATTACATAATGGGAAAGAGACTGGAAACTGAGGTTACATCCATCCCAGTGAGTCCCAGTTCACCTACCAGTCAAGTTGATAATCATCTTCTAAACGTCCTTTCCTTACCTTGACTCATTTTGTGCCACTTTTTAGTAAAGTTTTTATCTCTAGATAAGAAAACTGAATCTTCTCCCACAGTGAGGTTCCACCTATTCCTCCTCCTTTGGAATCTGGAAACTAAGTTGCACTCTGAAAGTTCTAATGAAAAAAAATCAAATTAATAGTGGAAATCCCCCTAGCTTAGGTACAGTATTCCTCAAAGTGCATTTTGTCCTGGTTTCCCAGACTTGTGAGCCTTTAGTTCTTTAATTCACCCTAACACTTAGGATAGGGAACCCTAGGTAAGGGACATACTTTGTTATTCCTGGAAAGGACCATTCCTCCTCACAGATCTATAAATAACACTGCATTCTCGGTTATAATGCGATATGTTGGTTAACATATGGCAATCTTCAGCTTTGTTAGCTGTAGACACAGTGACAAAATAATTTACAAACCTGCAAAATCAAGGCATTTAACAGAACCAGGATGAGTAAGGCCTTCTAGAGCCTCTAGCCAACCATGGATGCCTTTGTGGTACATGTACTGTGAACGCACCAGTCTATATGCAGACTAGTCTACCTGGCCATGGAGGAATCTGCCAAACTATCCTTTAGATCCCTAAAAATGGTCTCAGTATCCATCATTTTTTAAACCTCCTACCACTAAACCATATGTGACTTAAGTATGCCATCCCTTCCCACATAAGTGACCCATTTCTCTGTTTAGTTATTAAATGCTTATCTATTGGGTTGCAAATTTGTGTTTTTTTAAACTGATAATCCCCTACTACGGGTGGGGGGAAGTGCATAATCATGCCTAGTGTTATACCCTGAACTTTTATTTTTGCTTGATAAGGTATTGTACGTCTATTTTACATTCTGCTTTTATCATAGCCTGTAATTATGATCTTGTTTATTTGTATGTTGCTTTGTTAATTTTCAGGCTCCTTAAGTAGCAAATTAACAGTGAAGACCCAGACCTTGTCTTTTTGCATACTCACTGCTCCTCCCCCAACATCTCTTAACAATGCCTGGCACTAAGTGGACACTCAGTAAATGTCGACTGCTACTATGTGTCAGGCACCTTGTTCCTGAGGAGTTCATAGTTCATAGTTCTGTGGTGGAGACACACACACACACACACACACACACAGTTGTATACAATGTAAAAAGCAAGAACAGTGGAAATAAAGTGAGTAAAGAAAGGAAAGGAAAATATCATTTCCAGTTGTTAAAGAGGGCCTGGTGTTCAGTGTTTCATATGGGGAAGGCATTGTTGGTAAAGAACAAAAGCACAAGGTGCTTGGTGTGTTAAAGGAATGACCAGGTCGTTCAATGTAGCTGAAGTATATGGTCCCTGCCATACAATGGGTAAAGAAGTTAGGAAGACATGGTCCTGGGCTCCTCACGATTTCTTCCTTCCATCTTCCATCGGCAGTGGTTTGAATCCTCGGGGATCCATGTGGCAGGACTGGTGGTGGGAGAATGCTGTCCCACGCCCAGCCACTGGAGTGCCACCCGCACCCTGCACCAGTGGCTGCAACAGCATGGCATACCTGGCCTGCAAGGTATGGCGCGAGCATAATGGTATCTGGGCAGAGCCCAAGTATCCTGCCAAGCCCAGGTCTCTTGTGCGTTATTGGAACTTGAGACCGAGGCTATGATAGAATGTATTGGATTTGGAAGGTTTACATTGGGGTCTGGGGATTGGAGAAGAAACAGCTTTTGATCAGATAGAAAATTTCATACATACAAAAGGAGGGAATAATATATAATGAGCCCCCAGCTTCTGTAATCATTAACTCAGGACTAAACTTATTTTACCACTATACCTAGAACCTCCTAATTTTTTCAAAGCAGGTCTCAGACATTGTACCATTTTGTCCACAGATAGTTCACTGTGAAAAAGGGATCCTTTCAAAACATAACCATAATAACCTTATCATACCTTTAAAAAAAAATAACAATTCCTTAATATCAAATATCCAGGCAAAGTTTTCTCCATTATCTAAATGTCTTTTACCGCTTATTTGAGTGTGGATCTAAGTAAGATCTGTATGTTGCATTTGGTTGATGTCTTTTTGATCAATCAGCCTTGTAACCTGTTTGACAAAAACAAGTCAGTTTTCCTTTAGAGAGTCCCACAACCTACATTTTGTTGATTATGTTCCTGTAGCGTTGTTTAGAATGTTCTTTTGTCTCCTGGTATTATTTTCTGTAAACAAATCTAGAAGTCATGGTTCAATTCAGATGTGATATTTTTAGCAAGAATACTTCATGGTAGTGTACTTCCATCAGGATGGCCCAGGATTTTGATGCCCCTAGAACAGCTGTGTGTGACTCAGGGTTCTGGAATGCAGTGCTTCTGAAAGTCTAACCTCATGCATGACTGAGTTGGGGGAGTGTGATCTCAGAGTGTGCTATTTTGACAGGAGTGGATACTCGAGAGCTGACTAAGAAGTTGCGAGAGCAAGGGTCTCTGCTGGGAAAGCTGGTCCAGGATGGGACAGAGCCTTCAGCCCTGCCATTCTTGGACCCCAATGCCCGCCCCCTGGTGCCAGAGGTCTCAATTAAGGTACAGAGGTAGAGTGGGAGAGTGTTTCAAGCTGTAGCACGGTAGTGTTATTCTGCCCATAACTGGGATGAACACTTGGGCAAATCAGAAGAGGCCTCAAAGGCAGGGGTTGGTGTATGTTTATCTATCCTCATTGATCACAGCTGCCAACTGTTGTGCCATTTATTCCTCAGGCTCCAAGGGTATTCAATGCAGGGGGCACTCCTCGGATCCTTGCTTTGGATTGTGGCCTTAAGTATAATCAGATCCGATGCCTGTGCCAGCGTGGAGCTGAGGTCACTGTGGTACCGTGGGACCACACATTAGACAGCCAGGGTGAGTAGCTGGGGTGTGTACAGGGCTACAGACAGGCAGCGTGGGTAGAAGATCTGTCCCTTGGTCTAGTTGCTATAAGTCAACATGAGTTACAGGGAAGGAGACAGAGATCAGGGCTTTTGCTCTGTTGGTAAGGGCTGCAAGTGTGTCTCTCTCTGGTTAAACTATGGTTTTGACATCATCTTTTCTGCCCACTCCAGAGTATGAGGGTGTCTTCCTGAGTAATGGCCCTGGTGACCCTGCCTCCTATCCCAGTGTGGTATCCACACTGAGCCGTGTCATATCTGAGCCTAATCCCCGACCTGTCTTCGGGATCTGTCTGGGACACCAGCTGTTGGCCTTAGCCATTGGGGCCAAGACATACAAGATGAGGTGGGACTTGGGAGAGAAAGGGCCCTCACTACTGACCTGAGCGGTGGGGAGTCTTGGGGATGGGAATCGACTTGGTATGCATTAGCGTTGGAACAGGAGCAGGGGCTGGTTGAGGGTCAACAGAAGCTGGGTTTGGTACAGTGGTGAAGGGTGGGACGGGGGGTGTGAAAGGGGCCCGTGACTCAGTGTGCTTCCATCTCCAGATACGGAAACCGAGGACATAATCAGCCATGCTTGCTGGTAGGCTCTGGGCGCTGCTTTCTGACATCCCAGAACCATGGATTTGCTGTGGAAACAGACTCATTGCCAGCAGGATGGCTTCCACTCTTTACCAACGCCAATGATCGTTCCAATGAAGGCATTGTACATGATACCCTGCCATTCTTCAGGTGAGTCTGGGTGATTCTGACAGGGTGACTGAATCTATAGGACTTAGAAGTCCCGGGGTCTTGAAAATCAAAAAATAAAGCTGAGCAGTGGGTCCCAGCCTTCTGTCCTGCTACCTACTCTCAAGACTGCCAATGCCAAGCCAGAGATGATGGCCTGTTTTGAGATCCCATCTCTTCAACAGTGTCCAGTTTCACCCAGAGCACCAAGCTGGTCCTTCAGATATGGAGCTTCTTTTTGATATCTTTCTGGAAACTGTGAAAGAAGCCACAGCTGGGAACCCTGGGAGCTGGACAGGTAAGCACCTGAGCAGGACTGGTTTGTATAGAACTAAGAACAGGGTTGGCTCTGGGATGGGCATAAGATGGACATGCCTCAGGAAACTGAGATGCGTCTGGGAAGTTAAGGGAATGGACTGGGAAAACAACTGAGCCAAGATGATTAATTTATGCTGTTCCTGTTGAAAGGAGCTCCAGAGTCAGGAGTTCTGCCACTCATTAGAGGCATGACTTGTTTTGGATCCTTCTGTAAAGTGAGAGAGTTAATGTAGATGATCTCCCAGGTTTCATTCAGTTCTAATGTTCTATGACTTTCTTTGGCTCCACAGTTCGTGAGCGGCTCATTGAGCGTCTCTGTCCGCCTGGAATTCCCACCCCCGGCTCTGGGCTTCCACCACCACGAAAGGTTCTGATCTTAGGCTCTGGGGGCCTCTCCATTGGCCAAGCTGGAGAGTTTGACTACTCAGGCTCTCAGGTAAAGCATGTCCGTCCCTGCCCCGCTGGCTCTTGACTCTCAGGAATAGATAGTCTGGAGGAGAGGGCTGAGGCATGACATTCGTTGTAGGAAGGGAACGAACCAGGAAATCTGGGAAATGTGTGGAAAAGTGAGGTGCTGAGGAATAGGAGTTGGTTATTAGGGTCTGAGAGCACAGGGAGGGAGAGAAGAGACACGCTGGTGGTCCAAGACTGTTGATAGTCATGCTTCTGCAGGCGAGGCTGATAACACCATTTTTGTTTCCTTAGGCAATTAAGGCCCTAAAGGAGGAAAACATCCAGACATTGCTGATCAACCCCAACATTGCCACAGTGCAGACTTCCCAGGGGCTGGCTGACAAAGTCTATTTCCTTCCCATAACACCTCACTATGTAACCCAGGTATGAGGAGGGGACCCGTGTGGGCAGGGGGGATCCTGATCCACCTCTGGGGGCCCCCATGGTCCTAATGCTTATTGTTTCTCTCCTCCCTCAGGTGATCCGCAATGAGCGCCCAGATGGCATATTACTGACTTTTGGGGGCCAAACAGCTCTGAACTGTGGTGTGGAGCTGACCAAGGCCGGAGTATTAGCGCGGTATGGGGTCCGGGTCCTGGGCACACCTGTGGAAACCATTGAACTGACTGAAGATCGGCGTGCCTTTGCCTCCAGGATGGCAGAGATTGGAGAACATGTGGCCCCCAGTGAGGCGGCCAGTTCTCTTGAACAGGTTTGAGGGTGGCTGGGGGAAGGTAGAATGATGTCATTTGCTTTGTATCTTATTTTCTCCGGGGCAAAAAAAGCCTCTGTGTAGCAAGCAGTCGAGGCCTGATCTGTTTGTCTCTTCTGCCCTTTACAGGCCCAAGCAGCTGCTGAGCGGCTGGGGTATCCGGTGCTGGTGCGTGCAGCCTTTGCCCTGGGTGGCCTGGGCTCTGGCTTTGCCTCTAACAGGGACGAGCTCTCTGCTCTTGTGGCTCCCGCTTTTGCCCATACCAGCCAGGTGCTGGTAGACAAGTCCCTGAAGGGATGGAAGGAGATTGAATATGAGGTGGTGAGAGATGCCTATGGCAACTGTGTCACGGTGAGTGATGGAGGTCAGGTGGGAGTAATATCAGGCTTATGAACTCTAGTAAGAGTAGAGCCCAAGGCTGAGATCTTTGGGGGCTACATGTCCCTTAGATCCAGGGTGGGTGTAGCCCCAGAAGCAACAGGATCCTGGGATGCAGCCTCCTGCCTCTCTTGACTCCCTTTGGCAATGATCTCCATGGGACCTTCCTTTTCACAGGTGTGTAACATGGAGAATTTGGACCCATTGGGCATCCATACTGGTGAGTCCATAGTGGTGGCTCCAAGCCAGACGCTGAATGACAGGGAATACCAGCTCCTGCGGCAGACAGCCATCAAGGTGACGCAGCACCTTGGAATTGTTGGCGAGTGCAACGTGCAGTATGCATTGAACCCCGAATCCGAGCAGGTGAGACTCTAGGTCCTGGAGCTGATATTCTAGCTTTTGGACCCCTATCCATAATTTTGGGGCCTTTTGATCTTAGAGACCTTGGAGTAGAAGTCAGGATTGTCTGTGCTAGGGGTTGGACTGGGATAGGGGTGGTGTACTTGCTATCCTTCCCTTTGGAAAGGGCTTTGATTTGTGGCCCTTCTGATGCCTCTCTTAGTTGGGCCCTCTGGGTCAGTTATCGGGTGATTCTCTCTCTCTCTTCGCAGTATTACATTATTGAAGTGAATGCCAGGCTCTCCCGCAGCTCCGCCCTGGCCAGTAAGGCCACAGGTTATCCACTGGCCTATGTGGCAGCCAAACTAGCTCTGGGCATCCCTCTGCCTGAGCTCAGGTACGAAAGTGAGGGAAAGATCAGAGGGGTGAGGGGAGCTGAAAAAAACATTCTTGGGACAGGGATTATGAAAAGGACATTGGTCTGGATGTGTGGAGATGGAGGAAGCTATCTGGAAGCTCACTCTTTACATCCCCCACTCTGTCCTGGCACCTCCACATGATGACTCCCAGGAACTCCGTGACAGGGGGAACAGCAGCCTTTGAACCCAGCCTGGATTACTGTGTGGTGAAGATTCCTCGCTGGGACCTCAGCAAGTTCCTTCGTGTCAGCACAAAGATCGGGAGCTGCATGAAGAGCGTTGGTGAGAGAGACGCGCCCCAAGAGACCCTTCCCCAGATCACCCTCTGGGATTCCAGCAGTCCTAAGAATTTAGAATGTCACAGAGTTAGCTTCCTGGCATAGCTTTTTAGGTCCTACATTACCAGCAGCTTGGGAACATGGTTTCTCAGAACTCACAGGGACATTTCAGACTCTATAGTCCCCATCAAGAGTGAGAATCAAAGGCATCTAGTAATCTGTGCCAGAATACACATACCACCTCCACTCCCAGATGGTGGGCGTGTCAGAATCTCTGGGATGGGGTGATAGCCATCAGACTAGCTCAGCTCTCCCACCTTACAAATGAGTAGGCTGAAGTGCCCACAGAAGGGAAGTGACATGGCTGAGTAGAGGGTACAGCCAAGAACAGAAAACTAGATCTAGTCGCTAGCTAAGCACACCTGTGTCACACTTTGTTGCCTGTCGTCGGCGAGACCGGGTTCGTGAAACTCTACCCACAGCTTCATCACTAGACTGTTAATGCCAGTGACAGTTTGTTCTCTGTGCGAATTTAAATACTGATGCTTCGGGGAAGTGAGGCCTACTGTTCTGTGAACACTTCGCCATCCAAGTCAGCGCAGTGGTAGCCAGTATCAGCCCATTTCCACCAGGCACTTTCTGCCACGGTCACCAATATTTTTTTTTTTTCAATACAACATTTAAGATCAGAGCAGGACATCTGAGACCTTGTTCATAAAAACAAGGAAATTTAGTAGTGAACCATGAATGAGTGTAACGGTCAACATCCAAGTAGTGGTTGAATTGTGCTGGAATTAAGTTAATGTGCTTCCCTACAGTGCCCCTTTAAGACACCCTAGACTGTTCTAAAACATTTCAGCCAAAGCATTTCACATACCACAGTGCCTCCAGCTAGGGAGAAGAAAGAGCATTTCATTGTGTTCTGAATTTCCATTAAGAGAAATAGTGACTTTTTTTTTTTTTAAGATTTTATTTATTAGAGGGAAAGAGAACACAAGCAGGAAGGAGGAGCAGAGGAAGAGGGAGAAGCAGACTCCCTGCTGAGCAGGGAGCTTGAAGCAGGGCTCCCTCCCAGGACCCTGGGTTCATGACCTGAGCTAAAGCCAGACACATAACCAGCTAAGCCACTCAAGTGACCCAAGAGCAATAGTAGCCTTTAAACAAGCAAGTCTAAGTAAGCTCAGATATTATTTTGGAATTTTTAGAAATCTTACAAGACTGCCAAGTTGTTCCTTCTGGAGATGAATTTCTGTTACATGAAAATTATAATAAACATGGGAATGAAGCCATAATTAAATTGTTGGTAAAAAGAAGTAGACTGAAAATGTGACAAAGATTGATTCCCAGATGAGACATTTAAATGTTTTACATCTTTTCAGTTGTTCTTTAAATGTGATCTTTGATAACTTTTTGTAACTTTTATTAAACAAGCGAGATACGTGAACCATTGGGAAATTAGCAAAGTAGTTGAACCAAACCAAAAAAGAGTAGTTATTTATAATCATTGTCACACAGGGATTAATTTGGGTATATATATGATTTCAGAATCTTCCCAGGTGGGCATATATGAATATGTTGGGTTTCTCTTTTGCCCTTTTATAATATACACTTTTATAATATGACCATGTTACAAAGGAATTGAAGAAAATCAATTATCTGCTTCCCTAACACTATTAGCATTTTAATGTTTTAAGGTTCTTTTAAAGGGGTGCCTGGGTGGCTCAATTGGTAAATCATCTGCCTTCGGCTCAGGTCATGATCCCCCGGGTCCTGGGATTGAGCCCTACATTGGACTCCCTGCTCAGTGAAGGGCCTGCTTTTCCCTCTCCCTCCATTTATTGCTTCCCCTGCTTGTGTGTGTGCTTTCTCTCTCTATGTCAAGTAAATAAAATCTTAAAAAAAAAAAAAAGTTCTTTTAAAGAATTAGGATCGTAAATAGAAAAATATAATTGGTAAGAAATACTTGAAGACCCTAGGGTAAATTTAAATTGTCAGAGGACATCACAAAACTTTATAGAAGATAAAATCAGTAGGCAGACCCAGAAGGTTGTAGAGACAGAGGAGTTCCTTCTTGTTAATAGAAATCTATGTAAAATGAGGTAACATTTTTATGAACAAAAATTATTTAAAACAGTTATACTAAAAAAAAAAACAAAACAGTTATACTTCTTGGAAGGTGGTTAAACTGCTGTGTATTATAAAACACAAACTTCGGTGAAGCAAGTAATATTTATCAAGGGCCAGAAAATTCTTCCTATGCATTATCCCTGGACTTGTGAAAATTCATCCTAAGGAAGTAATCCAAAGACTAAAGACATCACAGCCTCGCTTAGAAGGATAAACACTTCAAAGCTAGGTGTTCTTCCATAAGTAAGCAGTTATGTTATGGTAAATCATAGAGGAATTAAACTGCTCCCACAGAGCAATGTGGGAACAAGCTTATGATGAAGGAAAAGGCAGTATAGAAACTATACGTACACTATAATCATGTATAAAAACATACATTTGGAAAAAGTCCAGGAAGAGATACTCTAAAATGAGAATTGTAAACATGACTATCTCTGGATGGATTCAAAGAGTAGTAGGATCATCTTTTATTATCAGGCCTGTTGAGAAATTTGAAAGGATGAGACAGATCCCAGACGGTCACACATCACAACAGGAATAAAGCAATTAACTGGGTAACCATCAGGGGTCAGGCCACTCTGATAAACTATAGCGTGTTCTAGTATCTCTATGTCCATTTTAGGCATTTTAATTCTGTGGCTACTAATAAACACAAACTACAAAAATGGTAAGGAGAGGAACTTCAATTTAAGATTCCTTAATAATGAAACACCATACATACCACCACTATGGGACCTGTCCCAAGAACCTCCCAGAGACCTGACTAAATCATAGAAATTTCTGGGCAGCTCCTCCTGCCTCCAGGCCCTCAGTCCTTATATCCTGTTCTTTAGGTGAAGTCATGGGCATTGGGCGTTCTTTTGAGGAGGCCTTCCAGAAGGCTCTTCGCATGGTGGATGAGAACTGTGTGGGCTTTGATCACACAGTAAAACCGGTCAGTGATATGGTGAGTGGCTCCTTTCCCCTGGCAGCAGCCCTGAAGTGGGTGCTTCTTTCCCTAGGCCATGGACTTGGTACCTCTAAGAGCAGTAGTCATTACTGGACATTTGCTGTATTTCCACTTTGTTGAGAATTTTGTGGTTTATCTCCTCTGTCGTTATAAGAGGATTTTTTTTTTTTTAAGATTTTATTTATTTATTCATGAGAGAGAGGCAGAGACACAGGCAGCGGGAGGAGCAGGCTCCATGCAGGGAGCCCCATGTGGGTGGGACTCGATCCGGGGACTCCAGGATCACGCTCTGAGCCAAAGGCAGCCGCTTAACCACTGAGCCACCCAGGCATCCCAAGAGGACGTATTCTTAAACTTGTTTCTACAATGAAACAGGCCTAGAGAATTTGTGGAACTTGCTAATACAGTAGCTACACAGCCAGAAAGAGGCAGAGCCAGGATTTGCCTATAGGCTTTTGCAATTACAGAGTTTTTGGTCTGGCTCCTTTTCTACAGCTTCCTTTTCTAAAACAGTGGTATTCCTGCTCTCAGGCTTTTTGAGGTACTAAAAGTAGATTGGGAATATTTTGCTTAACATTTGGCCATCTCCCTCTCCACAATCCTTCCGTATCCATCTGTCTGCCCTCCCCATTAGGAGTTGGAGACACCAACTGATAAGCGGATCTTTGTGGTGGCAGCTGCTCTGTGGGCTGGCTATTCGGTGGAGCGGCTGTACCAACTCACGCGCATCGACCGCTGGTTCCTGCACCGGATGAAGCGGATTATAGCACATGCCCAGCTGCTGGAACAGCATCGTGGACAGCCTTTGCCCCCAGACCTGCTGCACCAAGCCAAGCGCCTTGGCTTCTCAGACAAGCAGATTGCCCTTGCTGTTCTGAGGTCAGAGGTGGTGGTGAGGTCGGGCCTTGGGCTGAGGATGTGGGACAGAGAATCTTTATACTAGTAAGGGGCCCTTAGAAGCTTTGGAGGCTTCTGACCTTCATCCCTGAAATATTTTCCTCTCAGATCCCTGTCCTGGGATCTCAGTCTGTAGCCTACTCCCAGGGCGTATAGTTTTGACCCTTCTTCTTCTTTAGCACAGAGCTGGCTGTTCGCAAGCTGCGTCAGGAACTGGGGATCTGCCCGGCAGTGAAACAGATTGACACAGTTGCAGCTGAGTGGCCAGCCCAGACAAATTATTTGTACCTGACGTACTGGGGAACCACGCACGACCTCACCTTTCGAACGCCTCATGTCCTGGTCCTTGGCTCTGGCGTCTACCGTATAGGCTCCAGCGTTGAGTTTGACTGGTGTGCTGTGGGCTGCATCCGGCAGCTCCGAAAGGTCCAAGAGCTAGTCTTTCATACTGTTTTCTTTACTGTTCCATTCAGTTCCAGCAATTGCCTTCCACTCCCATTTAATCCTGGTGCTTTCTATTAATTCCTACACTTACATCTATCTTAAGGCTTTGGGAGGAGTGTGGTGGTGAGGTAGGAGTGAGGGAGTCCTCCCCTTAGGCCGTCTTGTGTCCCTCACAGGGCATGTATCTTTTCTCCAGCACTTTGTACCTACTTCTCTAATACCTACAATGCTGATCCTACTTCCCTCCCAAGGCAGGTGTCCCTTACAGCCATTTCAGAAAAAGCTGAGGTGCTCTTTGAAGTACGGGTTTTGCCTGTTTCTCCATGTTCTTCCTCCCACCTCCTCCTCGCTAAGTCTTGTTTCCCTCTCTATCACAGATGGGATATAAGACCATCATGGTGAACTACAACCCAGAGACAGTCAGCACTGATTATGACATGTGTGACCGACTCTACTTTGATGAGATCTCTTTTGAGGTGAGAGGGATGAAGACTGCTCATTAGCCTGGGTGGCCAGGGTCAAGTGGGAGTGGCTGGCTGACCTAAGATTCTTTGCAGCTTGGGTTTGAGGGGAAGTAGAGGGTGAGGAGCAGTGAGCAGGAATGCTTGGATCCCTGACCACTTGGTCCTTCACTCTATTTTCCTCTTGAACTAAGGTGGTGATGGACATCTATGAGCTAGAGAACCCTGAAGGCGTGATCCTGTCCATGGGTGGGCAGCTGCCCAACAACATGGCCATGGCTTTGCATCGGCAGCAGTGCCGGGTGCTGGGCACTTCTCCGGAAGCCATCGACTCAGCTGAGAACCGTTTCAAATTCTCCCGGCTCCTAGATACCATTGGTATCAGCCAGCCTCAGTGGAGGGAGCTCAGTGACCTAGAGGTGGGCTGGGGCCAGGTGGGAGGCTGGAAGCTGGATTAAGTCATGGGTGAGTGTAACCAACCCAGCTGCACCCTTAGTCTGCTCGCCAGTTCTGCCAGACAGTGGGGTACCCCTGCGTTGTGCGCCCCTCCTATGTGCTAAGCGGCGCTGCTATGAATGTGGCCTACACCGATGGGGACCTGGAGCGTTTCCTGAGCAGTGCGGCAGCCGTCTCTAAGGAGCACCCTGTGGTCATCTCTAAGTTCATCCAGGAGGCCAAGGTAGGGCTGCAGACAAGAAGTCTCTGAGGACAGGCTCTCCAGCCTGGGTGGAGACTCCCCCCCTCTAGCCCTACAGCACTTTATGGGCACAGCGGACTGGGAAGGATGGCTTGTACCAAGGCTCTTAAAGGAAGGGAGCTCCCTGGGGCAAGTGGAAGAAGAAATTGGCCCCTGCTCTGGAGCACATTGCCCTTACATCCCCACTAGGAGATTGACGTGGATGCTGTGGCCCGTGATGGTGTGGTGGCAGCCATTGCCATCTCTGAGCATGTGGAGAATGCAGGTGTACATTCAGGTGATGCCACACTGGTGACCCCACCTCAAGACATCACTGCCAAAACCCTGGAGCGGATTAAAGCCATCGTGCATGCTGTGGGCCAGGAGCTGCAGGTCACAGGACCCTTCAATCTTCAGCTCATTGCCAAGGTAGAAAGAGGGGGCTAAAGGAGGGGACTAAAGGATCTTAGCACCTCCTTATTCTGTGGAGCCACGCTGCCAGTAAGCAGCCCATCTCCTGCCTTCATTGGAGTAGGTCTGAAAGTGGCAGGAAAGGGGGCCTTGCTAGATAGAGCCCACAGTGTTGTCGGGGTTTGTGACAGTCTGTCACCCTGACCCCTGTTCCCGATTGCTGACCCCCAGAGCGGTAGGTCAGAGGAGTAATGTCAGCAAGCCCAGCCTGTGCAAGGACTGACCACTCCCTCTCTGCCCCAGGATGACCAACTGAAAGTCATCGAATGCAACGTGCGTGTCTCTCGCTCCTTCCCTTTCGTCTCCAAGACACTTGGTGTGGACCTAGTAGCACTGGCCACCCGGGTCATCATGGGGGAAGAAGTGGAACCTGTGGGGCTCATGACTGGCTCCGGAGTCGTGGGGGTGAAGGTATGGAGAACTAAAACCTGGAGGTTAGCTATAGAAGCCAAGGGAGACAGTAGGTGAGGGTTCACTCATACATAGCACAAGCACAAACCAAGCAACTCTTGTGGGCACTGCATCACCGGGCCATCCGTAAAGGCGATGATATGGTATTTGTCCCTGAGGAGCTCACGCTCTAGTAATGGGAGGCAAGGGAAATTGGGTCCAAAAACTGCTTCTGTATCAGTCTGTGATAAATCTACATGGTAGAGACGAGAATAAAATGCTGAAGGAGTTTACAAACAAGAGATGCCCCTTCCAAAAGGGGTGACCTGGGAAGGCCTAGGAGGAGAGGTGGTACCTGAATTGAGTCCTGAAGGACAGTCAGGACATTTGATTTACAGAGCTTGTTGAGGAAGTGTTCCAAGGCCTACGAATAGGCCTTGTGGAAAGGAATAGGTGAGTGGAAACCGAGTGGTAATAAACAGGAGACTGACCAATGTAGTGCACAGGCACAGCAGCTGCAGAGAAGGCTAATCTTGCCATTTGGATAAGACCAAAGGGAAGGGGCAAGGAGAGGTGGTCCCCTCCTGCCATGGCCTCTCTCGTCCTGCTCCCTCAGGTCCCTCAGTTCTCGTTTTCCCGTCTGGCGGGTGCTGATGTGGTGTTGGGTGTGGAAATGACCAGTACCGGGGAAGTGGCTGGCTTTGGGGAGAGCCGCTGCGAGGCATACCTCAAGGCCATGCTAAGCACTGGCTTTAAGATCCCCAAGAAGAACATCTTGCTGACCATTGGCAGCTATAAGGTACTGACTCTGGGAGGGGGGGAATGGGTGCTGCCCAGAGAGGTGGGGGCAGGTGGCCTTGGCTCTCTGAGCCGTGGCTGTCCTTGAAGGGGAAGTCAGGAGACACACAACCTCATCCTCCTTCTGCTTGGTTCAGAACAAAAGTGAGCTGCTCCCAACCGTGCGGCTGCTGGAGAGCCTTGGCTACAGCCTTTACGCCAGTCTGGGCACTGCTGACTTCTATACGGAGCACGGCGTCAAGGTACAGGGGTTCCTGCAGCCTACCCCGCGTTGTACCAGAGAATTATCTCTGTTTCCCAGCTTTTATTGTTGTACAAGTCCTGTGTGTTCCATGTAGGGCAAATGGAATGTATAGAGAAGCAAGGGAAAAAGTGTCTTATGGTTTCTTTACCACTGTTAACATCCTGATGTGTTTCTTTCCAGGGGAGTATTTCTATACATACAAGTGCAGGCTCATACTGCACAGAGCCCTTTGGTAACCATTGAGTAGATGTCTTTCCTGTCAGGAAATATACTTTGCTGGGAGCAGAGAGAGCCAGCCCTGGTCCCCACCCCGTGGATCCTCAGTCTCCTCCTCATGGGTTCCTGGGCCACCTGTGATCCCTTTAGGCTGTCCTTTATGATTCCTGCCAGGCTCAGGTTAGCCCTTGACCATGTCTCTGGGGCATAGGTAACAGCTGTGGACTGGCACTTTGAGGAGGCAGTGGATGGTGAGTGCCCACCACAGCGAAGCATCTTGGAGCAGCTGGCTGAGAATCACTTTGAACTAGTGATAAACCTATCGATGCGTGGGGCTGGGGGCCGGCGTCTTTCTTCCTTCGTCACCAAGGGCTACCGTACCCGGCGCCTGGCTGCTGACTTCTCCGTGCCCCTCATCATTGATATCAAGTGCACCAAACTGTTTGTGGAGGTGACTGGGGCCTGGGTGCTTGGGAGGGCAACAGCCAGTGTTAGTGGGGCAGGTGGGAGAAGTGAGTGTGTCATGGGGCTAGGAAATCTCAGGATGAAGTAGTTATGGTAATAAGCAGGCATTTGGCTGCAGAGAGAGGGAAGGTGGATGGAGAGAAGTAGAGCCTGGTTTATGGGAAAACCCAGTCACTACCTACGACTCCCAGGATGCCCTTAAATCAGAGCTGTGGTTTTCATTTGCAGGCACTAGGCCAGATTGGGCCAGCCCCTCCTTTGAAGGTGCACGTTGACTGTATGACCTCCCAAAAGCTCGTGCGACTACCTGGTAAGTGTATATTTTGGGAGAACCTGGCTTTTGCACTCTGGTAGCAGTTGGCACAGATCCTGGCTGTGGGGTCCACACCCTGCCTGGACGGCATAGAGCCTGAGGGCCAGAATCTTTCTTTTTGAGCTCTTTTCTCCCACCATCTGCCATACCCTTGACTGAGAAAGATCACCACCTCTCCACTCATTTCAGCTGCTGATTTTCCTGCCACCCCAGTTCAAGTCTTTGGTGTCCTTTGTGTCTCTGAACTGTCCTCTAATCTTGCCATATCCATGTTCTTCCAGGATTAATTGACATCCATGTGCACCTTCGGGAACCAGGAGGCACACACAAGGAGGACTTTGCCTCAGGCACGGCTGCTGCCCTGGCTGGGGGCATTACTATGGTATGCGCCATGCCAAACACCCGGCCCCCCATCATTGATGCACCAGCCCTGGCCCTGGCCCAGAAGGTGAGCGCTGGCACTCCTGCTTCATGGTGACCCAGATGTGTCCCTACCTGCCTCTCAGACCCTTCCTCCCTCTGCCCCTCCCAGAAGTCTGGGGGCCCTGGCATGGATGTCAATGGGCCTTATCTCATATGTATCCCCTTCAGCTGGCAGAAGCTGGTGCCCGCTGTGACTTTACCTTATTTCTCGGAGCCTCGTCAGAAAATGCAGGGACCCTGGGTGCTGTGGCTGGGTCTGCTGCTGGGTTAAAGCTCTACCTCAACGAGACCTTCTCTGAGCTTCGGTTGGACAATGTGGCCCAGTGGATGGAGGTAGGGAGTGGGCCGGTGGGAGGGGGCAACCAAACTTTGCCTCTTAGCTTGAGGAGCGCACATCAGAGGCTAACATCAGTGAAGTGTCAAGAGCTCTGTGAGGGCTCTGGGCTGGGCTCTGATGACCTTAGATAATTAAAGGTTCTGCATGCTCCCTGACAAATTCTTTCTGTCCCCAGCACTTTGAGACATGGCCATCCCACCTCCCCATCGTGGCCCACGCAGAGAGGCAGAATGTCGCTGCCATCCTCATGGTGGCCCAACTGACCCAGAGATCAGTACACATATGTCACGTGGCTCGGAAGGAGGAGGTGAGAGTACTTCAGAGGTCCGGTGCCCCTTCTGCTTTCCCAGTAATACCAAGAGGTCAGGCAACTCCTTTTGGGGACCAGGGGTTGGGGAGCATGGAACTAGCCCCCTCAAACATGTCTGCCCCATAACTTTCCTAGAGGGGGTGTCAGATGCAGGGGCTCTGTAGGGTAGGGCATGAGGGAGGCCTCCTCAGATCTCCCCACTTTCCCCCCAGATCCTGCTGATTAAAGCTGCAAAGGCACGGGGGCTGCCAGTGACTTGTGAGGTGGCACCCCACCATCTATTTCTGAGCTGCGATGACCTGGAACGCTTGGGGCCAGGGAAGGGGGAGGTCCGGCCCGAGCTTGGGTCCCGCCAGGACGTGGAGGCCCTATGGGAGAACATGGCTGTCATCGACTGCTTCGCCTCAGACCATGGTGAGAGGGCCCCGTAGTGTACCTCTCTGCCCAGCAGGGCTCATCCTCCAGCTCAGGGCCTCTGGACTCTGGGGGCTGGGACTTGATCTGTGTAGCATAGCACTTGGGCTGTGATGGGTGCGCGGTAAGTACTCCCTGAAGGAACTGACAAGCAAATGAGTAAAATTATAAATGAGAGAAGGCAGGTAAAAGGTATGGTCCCCAAAAGATGGCAGCTGTCCTGGTTTACCTGTTTTCCTTATAAGCAGAAGAGGTTAGCATCGGGGCCAGTAAGTCAGTGCAGTCCCAGTCCCAGTGGCCTGTGTGACTTCCCAGACGTGGAGATGATTGGGCCTGAGGGTACTGTTCTCTTCGCTCCCAGCCCCTCACACCTTGGAGGAGAAGTGTGGGCCCCGGCCTCCCCCTGGCTTCCCAGGGCTGGAAACCATGCTGCCACTGCTGCTGACGGCAGTCAGTGAGGGCCGGCTGAGTCTGGATGACCTGCTGCAGCGGCTGCACCACAATCCCCGCCGGATCTTCCACCTGCCCCCGCAGGAGGACACCTATGTGGAGGTGTGGGCAAGTGGGCCTGGGGTGGGGTGGGCAGCTCTGCAGCCTGTAGCTGTCCCGTGGTGTGACCCTACCCTCATGTATCCCGTCACTCTGGGCAGGTGGATCTGGAGCACGAATGGACCATCCCTGGCCACATGCCCTTCTCCAAGGCGCACTGGACACCCTTTGAAGGGCAGAAGGTGAAGGGCACCGTCCGCCGTGTGGTCCTCCGAGGAGAGGTGGCCTATATCGATGGGCAGGTATGTGTGTGGCCCAAGCCCCATCCCAGTCATAATTTCCTGTGTGCCATTGTCCTGCTGCCCCAGCACTTCTCTGTGGGTAAGCAAGGGTCCCTTGAGACGCTTTACCTCTTTGATGGTTTGCACTCCTGTGAGGCCTCAGGCTAGCTCTTTGCCCCCTGCTCATTCTCATGCCCCTGCCCTCTGCCTGCAGGTCCTGGTGCCCCCGGGCTATGGACAGGATGTCCGCAAGTGGCCTCAGGGAACTGTTCCCCAGCTGGCACCCCCAGCCCCTGCCGCCAGTGAGATCACCACGGTATCCACAGTGCTCCGGGATCAGGGTGGGTGTGTTGGGGGATGCAGCCAGGTACCTGGCTAGCAGCACAGATGTTTTCATTGGTGATTTAGGGGGTGGAAGGCTCTGCGCTTGACACTTAAAATTTCCACCACCTACCTCTTTGTTGCAAAACATAGAATAAGCTCTCAATTTAGGAAGTTACCTACCCAGGGGAAACAGGTAACCCATTAAGCCAACCAGGGATTGAAACACAGGTACCCAACCAGGGATGGATTCATCTAGAGGCCTGTCATGGGGCTAGCACACACCTCTGAAAGGTTAGGTTGTCTCCCTCCATCAAGGGCAGCGTAGCAGAAGGATGGGCCTGAGGGGATGTTATGGAGAATGGGATCCAGTCCATCCTCACCACGGACAGTGAGCAGTTTGGCATTTCTTAAGGGATTGAACTTGAGAGTTGGGTCAGTACATATCAAAACACTAGGCCTCTCTCTCCAGACACCTGAGAGGCCCCGTCGGGCAGTTCCAGGGCTTCCTGATGGCCGCTTCCACCTGCCACCCCGAATTCACCGAGCCTCTGATCCAGGTCTGCCAGGTAAGACAGAGATCCTATGATGTGGAGGATGGGGCCACTTGGACTTAGAGACGTGTAGAGACAGGCTCCTCTTCCCCCGCAGTGTCCTTGATAGACTGGGGTCACTTTTGTTCACTTACTGTGTTCTTCCTGCCATCCCCTCATCCTAGTCTGATCCTCTGTACCCTCCTTTGCCTAAAGCAGTCTGCCCAGAGTGAGGTAGGCACCCCACAGCTTCTTCTTACGGCCCTTTCTTGTTGTGGGCAGCTGTGTTCCTCCGCCCGGGAGCTGGGATCCCACGGGGCAGCAGAACGTGGGGTAAATCCAGGTTGTTGGTTGGTGTGAGCCTGGCCGTTCCCCTTGCCTAGGATCCCCCGGCCACCTGGGGGGGCCCTGGGAGGGCACCATTGCCCACACAGAGCAGCCCCCATGGGAAATCACTTGTGTGTCCCCGGGGCTGCTGGTCCTTCTTGTTTTCCCCTAACCTGCTATAGCTACTGTTGTGTGAGTTGGTTTAACACAGACGCTGTGATCCAGAGTGTGGGGAAATGGGGGCTCTTCACAGACCTTAGTTACAGACTTACATCTTTCCTGTTTCCGTTTGTAGCTGAGGAGCCAAAGGAAAAGTCGTCTCGGAAGGCAGCTGAGCCAGGTGAGACTCCCCTGAAACACACGTTCACCTTGGGGACCTGTCTCATCTGGCCTGTGTAGGAGGAACCCTCTGACCCACCTCTTCTGCCCCGTCCCTCACTGCAGAGCTGATGGGAACTCTTGATGGCACCTGCTACCCTCCACCACCAGTACCTAGACAGGCGTCACCCCAGAACCTGGGGACCCCTGGCCTGCTGCACCCCCAGACCTCACCCCTGCTGCACTCATTAGTGGGTCAACATATCCTGTCTGTCCAGCAATTCACCAAGGATCAGGTGCCTGGGGGAGGGAGGATGGGGCCACCCAGAGCTTTGAGAATCTGAAAAGTTGGTGTAGGACCTCTGAGGGCCACTGCCTTTCCAGCTGATTTTGAGGATCTTTCTTAGATGTCTCACCTGTTCAATGTGGCACACACGCTGCGTATGATGGTACAGAAGGAGCGAAGCCTCGACATACTCAAGGTCAGGGTCAGGGCTGTGGGTTATGGGTCCAGGATCCTGTCAGCAGGGATCTCCCTCTTCTGCAGTAGATCCCTTCATGTAAATCTAAATGCTCTACAATGTGTTACTTAGCTTTCTCTACTCTGGAAGGTTCTGTTACCCTAGGCACCCCTTAGCCCCCATGTCTGCCCTCTGAGTATTTAGCTGACTTACAAGGCCCTGAGAGCCAGTGTATCAGCCTGATCTGGTCATTTGGTCTATGCATATGTATTCACGGGATAGAACTGGGGTGTTTCCTTCATCCCCAGAAAATGAGAGTATCTCATTCAAATACCTAGTAGTGGTTTATTTGGAGGTGGAGCCTTTAGCTCAGCGTGACACTGATGGAAATGTCAAGGCTAGGACAGGTCACGAGGAGGTTTGAAGGGAGGGATTCCCTCCTGTGTAAGTGGGGGAAGCAAGCACCAGCCTGTGCTTTCCCCAGGATGAACACACCCATGTTCACTTTGAGTCTTGCCCTCCCGCCAGGGGAAGGTAATGGCCTCCATGTTCTACGAGGTGAGCACGCGCACCAGCAGCTCCTTTGCTGCAGCCATGGCCCGGCTGGGGGGCGCTGTGCTCAGCTTCTCAGAAGCCACATCTTCGGTCCAGAAGGGTGAATCCCTGGCTGACTCAGTGCAGACCATGAGCTGCTATGCCGACGTCGTCGTGCTTCGGCATCCCCAGCCTGGAGCAGTGGAGGTGAGGCCAGCTACACACTGGAACAGGGTTCATGAGGATGGATCTAGGGACATGACTGCAAGTCTCTGGGCCAGACAGGGAAGGGGACCCAGGAAGAGTGGGGCTTGGGCAAGGAGCGGGGGCCATTGAGATGCAGAAGACAAGGTTCTCCTTTCTTGTTCTCATGTTTACAGCTGGCAGCCAAGCACTGCCGGAGGCCAGTGATCAATGCTGGGGATGGGGTTGGAGAGCATCCCACCCAGGCCCTGCTGGACATCTTCACCATCCGGGAGGAGCTTGGGACTGTCAATGGCATGACGGTGAGGGTAGTGGGGCAGGGTTAGAGGCCTGCCAGGGGTAGGTCTGGAGAGTGAGGCAGCTGGGAAGTACTTTCTCTGCTCCAAAGAATGCTGCATGCAGCAAGGGGGCCTATATTCCTGGTCCTGAGACTGAAAGCTTTGAAGCGGGAGGGCAGGTGCTTGATCTGAGGGCCCTCTTGGTGATTGGCTTCCTCCCCTAGATCACAATGGTGGGGGACCTGAAGCATGGACGCACAGTGCATTCTCTGGCCTGCCTGCTCACCCAGTACCGTGTCAGCCTGCGTTATGTGGCCCCTCCCAGCCTGCGCATGCCATCCAATGTGCGGGCCTTTGTGGCGGCCCGTGGCACCAAGCAGGTGAGCCCAGGAGGCCATGAGGGACATGGTTTGGGCAGTGAGAGCCTGGCACTGCATTCACTCTGGTTCTGCCTCACCCTCCAGGAGGAATTTGAGAGCATCGAGGAAGCCCTGCCCGACACTGATGTGCTCTACATGACTCGAATCCAGAAGGAACGCTTTGAGTCTAGCCAGGAGTATGAAGCTGTGAGTGCCGCGGTTGGGGGGAGGCCGGGGCTGGAGCTTCGAGGCATCTAAATTAGTGGATGGGACGGCTGGGAGCTTGATCAGGCCTCTTGGTTGTGATAACCATGTGTGGCTGTGGAAGGGATCCTGGAGGAATCCAGGCTTATGGTGACACAGCCACCCCAGCCCTGAGACACTGACAGGGCCCCTGTCTGCCTCACAGTGCTTTGGCCAGTTCATCCTCACTCCCCACATCATGACACGGGCCAAGAAGAAGATGGTGGTGATGCACCCAATGCCTCGAGTCAATGAGATCAGGTGACATGACTTTAGAATTGAGGCTACACTGGGGGTGGGCACCTGGTCTAAGACAGTCCATCTTGTGGGCTGTGTGCTAACCATTGTCCTTCTTTTGCAGTGTGGAGGTGGACTCAGACCCCCGAGCAGCCTACTTCCGCCAGGCCGAGAATGGCATGTACATTCGCATGGCTCTGTTAGCCACTGTGCTGGGCCGCTTCTAGGGCTTGACTCCTCAGATTCTTCTTGTCAGGCCCAGCTGCTGGGCATGAAATCGGTGCCCCCCACGGGGGCAGCACACTTAGGAGATGCTCTGGCGCGTCCAGATAGCTCATGTGCCCATATGCACATCTGCAGACCACGTGTCAGGCACTGGACTGGACTGGAGTGTTCTAGCATGGGGGTGGGGCCCCGTCTCCCTTAATGTACCGCAAACCTGTAAAGTCATTTTTCTACTGACTAAATAAACAGCTAAGCTGCTTGTAAGTGCCTGCTTCCTCATATGTATCCTGGCTTCAGCAGAGGATGCTAGTTTAATGGGCAGGACTTTCTTCTGGAACTTGAGAACGGTTTCCCAAATCCAAGAGCAGCCTTACTGGGCAGGCTCTTGCTTTGGCCAGGGCCGAGCAGCCAGGCTCAGCATTTTCAGAGCCGTGGCTCTCTGGGGTCTGGGCAGGAATGTGCTGTTCTGTTGGTGCGGAGTCCTGTGCTGCACTGAGCCATAGCCCACTGTCGTCTTTCCTCAATAAATTTGCACTCAAAATTCTGATACAAGTTACAGGGTACTATCTGGCAAGGCCTTTCCTCTTCTCCCCTCTGTGGTCAGTCCTTTTCTTCAGTGGTTGAGGTGGCCCTTGTGTCCTCAAAACCTGGCCTTGGAATTCACGTGCAGTCACTGTTAGGAGCCCCTCCTACCTACTATCCCTGGGAGCCTCTGGCTGACACTGGACTTCCCAGACTGGACCAGGGGCACAGGGGCAGATACCATGGAGGGCTTAGAAACCTTGGGCTTAGGGACTGGGGTGAAGTAGCTCATGTGTCTTTGCAGGTCAGGGCTTCTGTGGATCATAAAAGTGTATGAGCTATTCCATTCCATTCCATGAACTTTAGTAGCATTAAAGAAATTTCTTAATTCAGCAGACTTGACTTACCACCCTACCTCCCACCCCTAAGGATGAACAAGATCACTTGAGGCCTCAGCTAATAAGGCATCCGATGATCTCCACAGACTGGACTGCCACATGCTGGCTGACATGTGGTGGTCCAAAGTGCACCAGCATCATTCAGGAAGAACCCACTTCCTGCAAAGAGCTATTAGCATGTTACAGAGATGGGAAAGAAGGGACTCATTTTTTTAAAATGATGTGAGCACAAACTTCCACATATTCTCACGTAATCTTAATATCAACTTTCTAACCATTTTACAGATGCTGAAACTGGCTCATAAACAAAAAGTTACCAGGTGGCTTACCCAGAGTTACATAGCTAAGATTCATACGTGGGACCACTTGAGTTCAAACCCATCTTTCTAGTAAAGCAAAAAGGAAAGGGTCACTTCAGGCTTTAAGGGCATCCAAAACCAGAGTGAGAGAAAAGCTGCCAAATCTAAAGCAGAGAATGAGGCTAAGGTATCTGGGGAGCCAGTTTTCAGAAGAGAGATCAACACAAAGCCGGGCTCCTGTCCATGGAGTAGCGTTTGAGCCATTACCCGAGAAAAGGGCAGGCCCTGGCACGTGGGATGAGAAGAGGATATTTTTGCCAGCACAGCTTGAACACAGGAGTAACCCTGGGTCTGGAGCACTGAGGAGGGGCTCTACACCTGGACCCAGCAGAGCACTCTGGCTTTGACTGTTAGGGTTGGGGGAAGCCACAGACCAAAGAGGTTTGGGTGTGCATCCCAACAGAAACAGGAATTCATAACCAAAGGCCCTGTTGGAGGGAGGGTGGGACTAGGTATAACTCCATCAGGCCCTGTTGGAGGGAGGGTGGGACTAGGTATAACTCCATCAGCTCCTGCAGAGCTGGGACCTGCCCTGACCCTGACAAGTTCTCTCACAGGGGGCCTGGAGGACTTTGTGGGTTAGAAAAGAGTATCATTTAGAGAACACTTATCGTTTCTAGAGCTTCAGTTACCCTTCTGAGGTTATTCAAACAAATCAAGAGATTATTTTCCCAAGTACCTGGGAACCTGTCACACACAGATTCCCACAGAACTCAGAGAGCCTAGTCCTCAAGTAGAAGGGTTTGTGCCAAACAGCACACACATTCTACTCAGTTGCTAAGTGGTGGGAGGTGTTCTGCTCTGTTCCTTTCTTTGGCTCTCCTAATCATAACACAGCTCTAAGTTGAATAAACTTCTTTCCCCTATAACCAGAAATGAGATCTTAGTACCTTGGGAAATAAATGAAGCTATCAGCAAGAAATAAAAACAGCGCTTTAAACAAAATATCCATACTTAAGGCTGTTTCATGTCCATTGAGAAGCAATCTCATACACTCCATGTGGTTGTCATTAACTATAAAAAGTTAAAAAAAAAAAAGTTTTCTGGTCTCCTTTCCTCCTGAGAATCTTCAGCAATTTGATCTATTTTTTTTTTAAGTTAACATTGCTCTAATTCTGTGCCAAGCACTGTTCTAGCATTTTACAAATATTAAGTCTTTTTTACTTTTACTTTTGGATGAACCCTTTAGCTATATCCCTCTGTGAAAAAGGGTCTGACTCAATGTGTTCCCGCATTATCATTGCAAAGTCATTTTCCCCAACTCTTTACTGTCTACACTTGTGAAGAAGAAAATCTCAAAATAGGCATTCCCCTTGGAGCTTTGCCACTTTTGTCCTATTCCTACCTGTTACCATTAATGAGCTGCAACCATGGCAAGTTGGTGCAGCTTTGGGCTTTAGCTGAAAGGGTAGCGTTGGGAGTTCCCAGTGTAACACTGGTAGGTGTCTATAATTCTGTGACAATACTCCTTAGACAGTGGGGGAACATGGGCCGGTGGAGATGAGGAGCAGACAGCGAGTGCCAGGATAACTGAGTGCACGGGGAAGACTAACCTTGCAGCGGCATCTGGAAGAGATAGGGGATAGGAGCCATTCCATCAGGGAAGCCAACTAGAATGTTGTTGCACAAAAGGCAGATGATGGATGACAATGGTCTGGACTAAGGCAGGAAGGGATGTTATGAAATATGAAAATCCTAAGGATAGGAAGGACTAAAAGTCTTCCAGGCATGGGACATTGAGATGGGGAGAATGAGGGCTGATGCAGATCAGAGAGCCAGTTTGGGATACAGAAGGATATATTCTGTTTGGGTGTGATGCTTTTCAGCTGCTGTGGGACATATGTGGAGATACAGTGGAGATAATGAAACTGGGGAGTTGGGGCAACATGCGACAGATAAATAATGTGATTACCTAAGGGACATTACTCACTAATATAACCCAAGCACTAAGAAAAGTACTGAGCCCATACCGGGGGCTCAGTAAACATTTGTTGACTGAATCATCAGCATAAGGGTAATCGAAGCTCTTTAAATTTTTTTTGAATTTTATTTATTTATGATAGTCACACACAGAGAGAGAGAGGCAGAGGGAGAAGCAGGCTCCATGCACCAGGAGCCCGACGTGGGATTCGATTCCGGGTCTCCAGGATCGCGCCCTGGGCCAAAGGCAGGTGCCAAACCGCTGCGCCACCCAGGGATCCCAATTGAAGTTCTTTAAATATGTACCTCTGGATTAGTTCACTGAGAGAATGAGAGCAAGGAGAAATGAGCAGAATCTCAGAAAGGGTGGAGGAGAACTCAGAAGAAAGCCATCAAAGAGTCCCAGAGTTGCAGGTGTGTGAGGTCTGGAATGAGGTGTCAGCAGGTGAGATTTTGAAGAAGATCCAAGAGAAGTCTGAGGCAGGGACTTGGTATCATAGTTACTCTGATGCTTTCTGGCTATAAGGGGGACACCACATTTCATGGGCTTAGTGATGGACTGGTCTAGAAGCTGTCATTCACCAAGAGGCAAGGAAAAAATGTATGTGGCCTTAGGACCAGAAAGAGACCTGAAGAAGCTGGGAAAGCTGTGATGAATCCTTAGGAGAGTAATAAAAGGGTCACCAGGTGGGGCTTAGTAGGAAGACAAACTGAGCTTGTGGTGGGGTGGGGGGAAGCAATGTCCAGGGCAGGACCAGGGACAGGCGAGTCACTCACCTTGGAGGACTCTGGCAATGTCAATGACTTCTTCCCTGAGAAGCACTTGGTTAGTTACCACCAAATGCTGCTGCAGATTTGTCCTGGAGGGTCAGCTTGTAAGGCACTAGCTCATTTGCCTATGGGTGGGAGCCTGGGGACTAAGATGGCACTTAATAGGGACACCTGGCTGGCTCAGTCAGTGGAGTAGGTGACTTGATCTTGGGGTTGCAAGTTCAAGCCACATGTTGGGAAGATTACTTAAAAATAATTTTTTAAAAAAAGATGGTACCTTATAGACTTTGTATGACTCTCACACTCATTTGTTTACTCTTTTCCTCCATTCATTCCTTCACTTACAGCCATTACTGAATGTCTAAGTGCCAGGCAAACATGAGGAAAGCAGTGCCTCCTTCCACCCCCACCACCCCCTCCGGGCTCTGTAAATCTGTATGATTTACAGAGCAATCTCACCCCATCACTGTGCTTCCCAGAAGTCCTGTGTGACCGAGTTCTGAACCGAACCCTGCTCTGGTGCAGCAGGTGGGCAGGATGGAAGGGAACAGAGAGGCAATCTCTGGGCCAAGAAAAAGCATGTTTGCTAGTGTAAGGTCTGAAACCTGCTTATTTTGGTAAGCTTTAACTGTCTTTTAGTTCCTGGGTTTGGTTCCATCTTCTCTCTCCTTAGGCTTTTGGCTCCAGCTCTTTTAAAATTTATAGTCTGTCTTGGTTGAGCCAAAGAGAACAAGAGAGTGGAATTGAATGTTCAGACTGTTTGGGTCAGAGAGAAAGTCAGGCAGTGATCCCTGGGACCAGGTGCCACAGGCATAGCACCAAATTGGAGAGAAAATCTTAGAAGGGGTGTACCTGGAGGCCCCCTACAGTGCTTTCCTGTTCTATTCTGGGAAGCTCTTGTTTCCAAGAATGGAAGCTGTTCTGTACAAGGAACCTATTGCCTTCTCCTAGGAGCATAGTACTAAGCTAGGGTGGGAGAGGGTATATTGATGGCTGCTGCACTTTCCTTCTCTCCCATCCTGAGGCACCTGCTTGGGAACTGACCAGAAAGTCTCCCAGGAGTAGGAGCTCTGGTGCTGCAGGGGAGGAGGGGAATAGCTTATGAGTGGCCCTGAGAGCCCTGAAAGGGAGGAAACCTGTTCTCTGCATTAGCTCCTTCAGGTCCAGCTGGGGCTGCTTCCTGGGGCTTCAAGATGCTGCAGCCAGAGAGCGGGGTGGGGGGGGGGGGGTGGGGGGTACTGGGGTAGAGAGAGGGCAGGGAGGGGGGCGCTGAAGGAGACAGGCACTGGCTCTGACCACACGGGGCCCCTCCTACCTGCACCTTTTCGCTGCCCACTTTCTCCCGCTATCCTAGCAACAGGACCCACTTTGTAGGACCATCTGAGATCGCCTCCGCCTCTGCCCCACTGCTTAGCACCCATTAGAAGGTGTCGACCTGGTGGTGATGGGATGGGCCTGGTGATCAAAGCAGAGACAGAGAAGCCCTGGGAACTCCCAGAGTTGGGGACAAAGACTCCTTCAAGTACAAAGGGAACTCCCTGAACGCAGTTCTCCACGGGGCTGGGGCAATCTGCCAGGAACGGGGGAGGGCTCTTCCCACCTAGCCTCGGTCCCTAAATAACCTCCAGAGCCTCCGGCCGCCTCTGCTGCTATCCTGGCGTGGGCCTCAGGGGGGCGCTGCTCCCCCTCTGATGGCCTGGCTAAAGGCGGCGGGACTGGGCTCCCAGCTCACTGAAGTCCCTGGAAGGGAAGCAGGGTCACCAGAATGAGGAGCACGCCAACTTATCACCCTGTGCTTCCTCCTGGCCTCAGGCAGGCTGTGCCCCTGGGCCGCCGGCCTTCAGGTCTCGCCTTCGGTCGGTGAGGGTCCGCTCCGCCCCCGCCCGGCCAGCAGGCCCAGGTGAGCCCCGAGCGAGGGGGGCGGGGCCGGCCCTTCTGCCCGGATGTTCCCACGCCGCGTCTCCGGGCGCGCACCTGCTTCTGGCTTTCCTGTCTGCTCCTTGGTCTCGCATCTCTCTCTCTCTCACACACACACACACACACACACACACACACACACACACACACACTCACTCCTGACAACTGCATTAAGCACGACCGGCCTGTCCCTCGCTCCACCCACCCCTTGTCCACCCCATCTTTCTCTGGCCCCTGCCTGCCTCGCAGGCCGCCCTCTCCCCTATCCCCTGGTTAACCAGCTGTGTAAAGAGCTGCCAGGGCTGGGCTGATGGATGGGCCCTTCCCCAGCTTCCCTTCCATCCCCTCCCTGCCAGCCCTGTCTCCTCACCTCACCTTCTACTACATATTTTATCATCAGGGAAGGGCACCAGGAGGAAAGGACCTTCTGGATAAGCAAGTGGAGGTGGGTGAGGGAGATAATGGGGGGATGCGGGCAGCTCCTGCAGATAAGGATTTCCTCGCTCCCCGGAGAGGGCTACATGAATGAGGGAGAAAGCTCCTGATCCTTCTGTCCTGACTGAGCAAAGACTGAAGCTGGGAGGTGGGTGGGCAGGGAGGGCAGTGTGTAAAAGGCCTGCAGCCTCACCTTACACAGAGCAATGAAATCTGTGTGTATTGACTTAGAGCAGCCAGAACTAAGTTTGCATCTCAACCCTGACAGTTATTAAAATGACTGCACGACCTTGGGCACGTATGCTTCAGTTTCTCCAACTGAAAAGTATAGGTCAAACCATCTAGGCTGTCTTGCACCCAGTGTAAGCTCAGTAGATTTGGGCTCCTATTCCTGCTATTAGGGTGCTGGGTCACCCTATTCCCCTGAAATCTCTCACCTGCATCCTGGATTCCACCCAAGAAAACCTATTCCTACATGCCCTCTATGTACCAGGCACATTCATGCCACAGTGCTATGTAATCCTTCCTTTTATAATTAGGAAAGCAGGAACTCAGAGAGGTTAAAGTGACCAGTGTATTAATAGAAGACCAAGGCAGAACCGAGAAGCCTGAGTCCAGAGCCCCCGTATCTGCCATGCCAGCTGGCAGCAGGTTGCTGGAAAAGCTGAGCAAAGGTTTGCTGAGAAATTGAACTGGGCAGAGCTTCCAAGAGGCCTGAGTGGGGGGTGAGAACCCCAACTCTGCTACTGGTCACTTGCTGGGTGACCTCGGGGAAGTCCTTTTCCCTCTCTGAGCCTTAGCTTCCATTTCCTCATCTTGCCAGGGTGTAGGGCAGAAATGGACTGCATCCTTTGTGAGGTCTCATTCCACCCAGAACACTATTCCCCACCCTGCAAAGGGACCCAACAATGTGATAAAGAGTGGGGCTGCAGCTTAAGGCTGGTCATAGGGTGGAAATCTCGTCCTTTATTTTCTCCACCCTCCATTTCCTTCCTTTTCCCAACCCCCATCATGTCGCTTGGGGCCTATAATCAATGAGTCGTAAAATGAGAAAGTATCAGGAACTAGCAAAGCATGGAGAGCAGCTGGGGCAGCCTCGGCAGCCCCGAGTGTGATGGACTGCCAGCCCTTCACCTCAGCCCAGCCTCCCACGCCTGACTTGACTCAGGCCAGCCAGCCAGCAAAGACTCATTCAGCCTTGGGGGCACGGGGGTGCAGCTGAGACCAGAGTGGGGAGGCAGGCCTATTTTCAATGAGTCCAAAAGCCTCACCTTACACAGAGCGATGAAATCTATGTGTATTGACATGGAAAGACACATCCAGGATGTATGGTTGAATCATAAAAGCAGGTTTCATGATCTCACCTATAAAGTGATCCCACCTATGTTATTATGTAGAACTGTTTGTACGAACGTAAAAATATAGGCAGAGAGACTCCAAACTGTAAGTAGCAGTTACTTCTGGGAGTAATAGAATAGGGGAAACACTCACTTTCTACTTTGTACACTTTTCCTTTGTTGGACTTTTTTTTTTTTTTTTAAGATTTTATTTATTTATTCATGAGAGGGAGAGAGAGGCAGAGACACAGGCAGAGGGAGAAGCAGGCTCCTTGCCAGGACCCTGATACAGGACTCGATCCTGGGACTCCAGTATCACGCCCTGGGCCAAAGGCAGGCACTGAACTGCTGAGGCCCCCAGGGATCCCCATCCTTTGTTGGATTTTTTTTTTTAGGATTTATTTATTTATGATAGACATAGAGAGAAAGGGAGGCAGAGACACAGGAGGAGGGAGAAGCAGGCTCCATGCAGGAGCCTGACGTGGGACTCAATCCCAGGTCTCCAGGATCACGCCCTGGGCTGCAGGCGGCGCCAAACCACTGCACCACCCGGGCTGCACCCTTTGCTGGATTCTTAAGGCAAGCATATATTGTTTTTATAATAATTTTTAAAAGATCATTTTATATTAAAGATATTTCCACTATGCAAAGGAAAGCCTTGCAGAAGTATGCACGGGCTAATGAAAATGCTCAGTGTCTTTGCTTCAGGCTGGAATTGTATCAACCTAAGGTGGCAGGGCCTGCAAACTCCTGCTGATCCAAAGCACTAGATCTAAAATCAAAGCACAGAGTTTGATTTCTTAGAAGAGAAAATCCACAGTCCCTTAAGTTTAAGGGATCCCTTAATAGTAACAATAATCCTTTAAGTTTGCTTTATAAAGGGCAGCCCCAGTGGCCCCACGGTTTAGTGCCACCTTCAGCCCAGGGTATGATCCTGGAGGCCTGGGATCTCGTCCTTCTTCTCCCTCTGCCTGTGTCTCTGTCTCTGTCTCTGTCTCTCTCTGTCTCTCATGAATAAATAAATAAAAATCTTAAAAAAAAAAAGTTTGGTTTATAAAGACTAAATCTGTCCAAATATATGATTCTTTAAGACAAAGGGGGATGGTAAAAGAGGTCCTTGGTGTCCGCAGCCCAAAGAGTGAGTGTGGTGCAACCACTCTTCCCCAAAGGGACTAAGCTTCCTCTGACCAGCCCGATGCCCCGATGGCCTATAGGAGTATTTAGGAATGACTCTCCAGGATCCCTTGGCTCCTTGCCTTCCAACTTTCTCCTGCAACCAAGCCCAGGGCATGCAAGGACTCTCCCTGACCCAGAGACCCAGGCATGCAGTAGGGGAAGGTAACAAAGGGACTGGTGGGTTTTAGCCTACAAGGGAATGGATATTTGAGGGTGGAGAAGGTGGAGGAGCTGGGTGGGAGGGAGGAGGGCTGTGGGAGGTCACTCTGGCTATGAGGCTCTCTTTCCCTCTTCTGAGGAGTCAGTACACGGACTGGAAGATGCAGTTAGACACAAGTTTATTGGTGGAGCTGTGGTGGAGTCCTCCCTCTCTCTGGGATAGCCAAGGGCACAGCACCAACAGAGGGATGGACAGACAGATCCCCAAAAGGACACATGGATGGTGCAGACTCAGAGAGACCATAGCACAGCCACAGAGGCACAGAGACACACAGGCCACAGCACCAAAAAACACATACACATGGAGACAAAACCACAGGCTAGAACAGACAAAGTGCGGGTTTTGGGGCTCCTGCATAGACAGAGCGAGGGCCACGTGGGGAGGGGGCCCCTGCTGACCTCCCCCAGGCATAGGCACACCAACAGCACACAGACAGGCAGATGCCCCCAGCCAGCCAGCCAGCCTGCCACACAGACAAATGAACTGCATGGAAAGGACGCTTGTGCTCCCTAAACCACAGGGAGTGGGGACCAAGGGATTTCTACACACCCCCACTGATTAACTCCCATTCAGCCTGACTCCTGCCTCCCCACCCCCACACACACACTTTGGTCTTGTCCACTGGAGCTGGGGGCTAGGGAATGGGCAGATGGAAGGAGGGAGAGAGGAAGGGGTACGGGACCAGCTGTCCCTTCTCCGAGAGCAGGGAGGCAGGTACTGAGAGTCCGGGCCTGAGCCAGGGCCTGGCAGTAGGGTGAGGGCAGGGCCTTGGCTCAGGCTTGGGGGGGCTCCCGGCAGCGCAGGCACTGGGCCATCTCGGGCTGGTACTGCTCAACCTGCAGGGTACAGCTGGAGAATCCAAACCGGGAGTGGAGCTGGGATGTGGCTTCAGCCAGGACAGCTTCAGGGTCAGCCGTGGAGTCTGTGGGAGAGTGATAAGAGGCAGCAGGTTCCCAGGGGACTTGGGAACCAGGCAGGGGCCAAGATAAGGACGGGTGAAGGGGGACCCAATGGTTTGCACAGCATTAAAGCCAGGCTTGAATTAGGAGCTTTATTTTCTTTCTGTATTGTACCAACAGCATAAAAATGCCAAAGAAAAGGTTGGAGAGATTCACCCCCTAATCAGCCATGCCACCATGCTAACCACCAAACTATTCTTATTTTTCTATTCTCTTCTGCTCTTTGACTATCAATAAACAGCTGTATGTTTCAGCAGCCACAGCACCCGATTCTCCAAGACAATCCAGATGTTAAATATTTTCTCCCATTGTCACTCTAAAGTTACCATCAACTATCCCACAAAGTATAATATTTTTGGCATCCAAATTGCATGTCTCTGATTGCTTCTTGCATCTGGAAGAAACTCAAAAATCCTTTGTCAGCTTGTGAGTCACCATATATATTTTTAATAGTTGAATCATAATGTAGATATAATTTTACATTCAGCTTTTTCCTCTTAGCATTATACCATAAACATTTTTCCTAGTTGCCACACAGTGTTCATAATCATCAGTTTGAATAGTCCCGTGATACCCCACGGTCACAACTTACCTAATGTGCCCTGTTACTAGACCTACTGGCATTAGTGATCTTTTAAAGGGTTGCTGGTTCTCTGCACTACTTCAGAGAGGGTGTAACCTCCCCGCAAAATACCCTGTCCAGGGTTCCTTGTCTCCAACATGCACATACATATGAAAAAGAGATCAAGAAAGAGAGATGGACCTGCAATTCCAGCAATTCAGATTATCTTTCTAGGTTTAGAAGGGGAGCCAGGCTGGGGCGGGGAGAGGCGGGTTGAGGGGGTGGGAAACATCTCTAGGAGGTAACTGGCTAGGGCCAGTGTGGACTCACCAATGGCCAGGTGTGCGGAGGCAACATGGTAAGTAAGCGTAAGGGACCAGAGGTGCAACTCATGAGTTGCCCGGACTCCTGGCACGGACATGAGTGTGTCCCGCACGGGCTCAAACCCCACGCTTCGGGGGGAACCTGCAAAAAGCACCCACCATGCCTTATTACCAAGGCCCATCCTGCCCAAGGACAGCACCTTACCAGACTCTACCTCCCCTATTCTGTATCTGCTCACCATTAACCCCCACAATTCACTCTGTGCCCGAATCCTCCTTCTAGCAATAGACCCCAGGACGCAGGCCTTCACCTGACACTCTCTTGAAAGAAGAGAGGTGGCTCAGAGCTGGAGCGAGGTCAGAGAGGACCCAGGTGGGGAACTGTGACATCTGACTTACCTTCCATGAGGACACGAAGAACATCTCGGAGGGTGGGAGCTGTAGATCCCAGGGCACAGATGGAGAAGAGGAAGGTGCTGATGGGGTCAGCTGCCTTGTACTGAGGCTGTAGGGAAAGAGACCTCTGAGCCCAGGAAACAGGAACCTTCCAGAGGAAGACCTAGGGGTGTCTTAGACAAACAGGACCCAAGAGGCCCCTGAGAGCCCTGCTGGGGGAAAGGGACCACGCCCCAAGCAGGGATTTCGGGGGAGCTAGGAGCTTGGCAGGGGTGGTGGGGGTGGGGGAGAGGCCAAGGGTCCTGTGCCAAGGGTCCAAGGAGGGGGTTAGGGTGTAGAGCTGGGGGAGGAAGGCCCGGGCAGGCCTGTGTGCACAGTACCTTGAAGTAGATGAGGACAGAGGCGGCCAGTACCCCAAGGCTCTGCAGGAGGTCCCCCAGCACATGCACAAAGGCTGCCCGGACGCTGGTGTTCCCCAGGGGCAGGGGCTCCCCTGGCCCCTCCTCCAGCGGTGCATACTCCGCCCCCCTAGACCCGTGGCTGTGGGGGGGCCCAGCCTGGTGCAGCACAAAGGCCATTCTGAGGGGGAAGCAGAGCAGCTCAGCCCAGGCGGCCCATTCCTGGCCTCCTCTGCCCTATTTCCACATTCTCTCCACCTCCCCCTATCCCCCCGGAGCTCTTTCCCCACCGATTTTCTCCCTACTTTCCCAGCCCCAGACAAAGACAACATCGGCCAAGGGAGACAAATCATGTAGCCTGGGGGACATAACACTGTACTTGGTGCTGGAGACATGGATTCGCATCCTGACCCTGCTATTTACACCTGTGCAAATCACCTAGCCACCTCTTCCATTCTGTTTCTGTTTCATTAACTGTACACTAGGACTGATACTGTCTACATCATGGGGTGGTTGTGGGGCTCAGATGAGACAGTGCTGCCGAAAGCCCCCAGCAGAGTGGCTGGTATACAGCAGGCCCTTAATAAATGCCTGCTTACTGGGTTCTAGGTCTTTCTCCCATCTGTTTTAAGGCAGCCCTAGGGCAGGCGACAGGTGAGAACTGTGTATGTGTATGTGTGTGTGTTGCATGCCTGTTGGGGAGGGGAGAGAGCCAGCTCTCCCACCTGGGAGGAGGACCCCTCGCCCTGAGCCCCACATGGTGCCTGCTCCATACTGGCACGTACAGCAGATTGGCACAGACTGCGATGCTGGCGGTCAGCAGCATGGCACCCCCCTCGATGTGGTAGTCGCTGTGCAGCAGGCGGATGAAGGCCAGGTACAGGAGGATGCCAGTGACCATCCAGAGGGAGACCACAGAGGCCAAAGCCCCCAGAGTCTCTGCAGGGGGAGACAAGCTATCAGAGACCTGCCCGGGACCCTAGGAGGTACCTTCTGGTAAGGTCAGAGGCTCACTGGGCTATGCAGGGCCTTACCTGAGCGGTGCCAGCCAAAGGTCATGGTGCGGGTGGCTGGACGGGTAGAGAGCCAAAGGGAGAAGAGGCTGCCTATCATGCTGCCCACATCTGCCAGCAGGTGGGCTGCATCGGTCATAATGGCCAGGCTGTGCGCCAAATACCCACCTGCAAGGATAAAGCAGTGTACTCTGGGTCCAGTTAGAAAGTAGCATGAGCTGTGGCAGCATGTGGATAAGCAGGGACAAAAACTGGGGAGCTCTGCACGAAAATGTGAACTGTGTTTTTCTCTGGTGATGGGACCACAGGGAGTTCTTATTTGCTTCTTTTCACTCATCCACATTTTCTAGTTTTCCTATAATGACACATTTTCATATCAAGAAAATAGGACTTTTAAAAGACTCAGCTAGGGATGCCTGGGTGGCTCCCTAGCTGAGTGGTGGAGTGTCTGCCTTCGGCTCAGGGTGTGATCCTAGGGTCCTGGAATCGACTCCTGCATTGGGCTCCCTGCAGGGAGCTGCTTTTCCCTCTGCCTATGTCTCTGCTTCTCTCTGTGTGTCTCTCATGAATAAATAAATAAAATCTTAAAAAATAAAAGACTCAGCTAATGCTGAGAAGCTGCCCTGGCCCCCTGCTGTAGACCTTGCCCTGAATTCCCCTTGGTGCTGTCTCCCATCCTCTCCCACTCCCTGAGTCCTGAGCACCCAGGCCTCCACTGCAGCCATCTCCTTCTCTGCATGTCCACCAGGAACGTTGCTGGGACTCTGGGCGGAGAGTGGCTCAGGCCAGGGTCAAGAGGACGGGGTTGGAGGAGCAGCCCTCTGACTTACCAACCACCTCCCCAGCCATGAAGACGCAGCACACGGCACAGGCGGCACACAGCTGCCTCTGTGCCTGCAGCCTCTCAGGGGTGAGGCCCGGCTGTGGCAGGGGGTCCCTGTGGCAGTGGTGGAAGGGCATCTCCACAGATTTGGGTTCCTCAGGGAGGGCCTCCGAGGGCTCTGTGAAGAGACTGAGATGGGTAGCGTGATTCAAACTGGTGCATGGCCATGGTCTGACCTGTTCCTCAGTCCCGCTAGACAGGCTTCATTAGCCGTGGCCCAACACTCGCTCTGTCTGTCCCAAGGCCTGCTCAAACCTGGGAGCCTCAGAGACAGAGGGCCATGTGAGAGAGTGGGGCTAAGAAACCGCTCAGAGCCCAGCCTCCCTTTTCTGTCATACACAGAGCCATGGAATTTCACAGCTGGAAAGCACTGTAGAGATGGTCTCGTCTAACACTTGTTACAGAAATGACAAGTATGAGGCTCAGAGAGGGGGAAGACATATGGAGGCCACACGGCAAGTTCGTGGTATAAAGTAGACTCTACCATAACGAATTGATAGGCACCATAAGGAACACAAGTGAGCAGGAACTTGCTGACCTCCAGGAGCTTTTGGTGAACAAGATGAAGGTGTATCTAGTGCTATGACAGTAGCAAGAGAGTAGCTATTGCCATAAAGCCAAATGCTGTCAGGGCTGGGAGGATAGAGGAGTACATGAATTAGAGTGAAATCAGAGAAACTGAAGGATGGGGAGGGTTTTGGTAAAGACTGGGTGAACATGCCAGGCAGAGGCAATAGGAAGGGAAGGTGGTGTCAAAGGGTGAGCATACAATCCTGGCCTTGGTGCTTCCCTCCCAGATCCAGGTCCCAGTGTCTCCATCTAGATCCTTCCCCTTCCCTATGTAGACATGCAGCTGAAATGTGGCCATTTGAAAGAGTGGAATGTTGGGATCCAGAAAAATTTGATATTTCAGATCCCAGAGTTGGGGTTGTTATAGGGAGTATGAAGCACAGACTGCTGTGGCTGGGGAGGCAGTGGGAGGATGCTGGATTTGGAGGCTGCCCCATGTTAGCTGGACCTCGGTCTGATCATAAGCACCTAGCAGAGGCCACCTTAACTGTACAGTGCCAAGCCCCCCTTGGGGAATGAATGGGGCTGGGGCCTCACCTGGTATGCCAGACATTGAGCTCAGGCTGTTTTAGGTTCATACTGGCCCAATTCCTAACCCCATGACTACCAAGTCTGAACCCCAGCAAGGCCAGAACCTTCCCACGGAACGAAGGACCTAATAGAAAATACAGTCCTAGAAATACTCATGGAAGTGTGACTAGAATACCCATGAGTGAAATCGAAGGCTCTTGGTTGAAAAGTGGCCACAGCAGTAAAGTAAGGAGGGAAGCCTGGGGCCTTCAGGCTCAGAAAAGCTCTGCCAAGTGGGTGAATTGAGGTGTGAGGGAGGTGGGGGGACATTTGGTGCTTCTAGGGAAGATTCAAGTGCTGGCAGGTAGATTAATTTCTTGGAATTTTCTTCCAAGACTTAGTATCTCAATGTGTATGATTCTGGTGTGTTTCCAGAGGAGACAGGGAAATGAGGGTGGCTCTGAAACCCATCCTCATTCTTCAATGAGATATACATATAGTTGGGCGCCTGGGACTCAGGTGGTAGGTGGTATACACATGGTGAAGCCTGGTCTAGTGGGAGAGACAGATGTTTCACCGATGACTTACTAGGCAAGGAGAGGCTGGGGCCAGGAGGATTATGAACGAAGGACTTTGGAGCACCAGGGAGGGAGTGACCACCTGTGATGGGGGTGAGGACAACTTCACAGAGGGAGAGATGTTCAACATGAGACCTAGGTGAAAAAGAGGGCTCCATACACATGGGATGTCAATGACAAGATAAGTGGCTAGGAGTTTTAAGTATCAGGAGCCAGGCCAAGGGCTGAGGAGGGAAGCAAGGGCTCAAAGGAACATGGAGGGAGATACACTGATTGATTTCACATATCTTTCCCAAGCCCTGAGATGACCTTGCTGAGGTATATTAGTCTGGGAGGGAGAGAGGAGAGAAGATGGAAGGGTTCAGACTAGACCAGGCCACAGATTCCCTGCCCAGAATTTTAGAGGAGGGGCAGGTAGGTTAGGGAAGAGTCTCTTTCAGAAAATACTGCAGGATTTGGTGACTAATGGTCATATGAGGATGAAAATGAGCCGGGAGTCAGAGATGCGGGTCTGGATAGCAAGCACAGGCTGCGTGGCTTTGGGGCAGTGGGCAAGATGCCTTTTTTGTAAGGCACAGAGTAGCCAGTCATCAAGGTAGCCACCCATCAACAGGCTACTCCCTTTTGTTCTGCATGAATTGGGCACTAAAGAAGCCTCATTGTTGGGGTGCCTGGCTGGCTCAGTTGGTAGAGCATGCGACTCTTAATCTCAGGGTCATGAGCTCAAGCTCCACCTTGGGCATGGAGCCTACTTTAAAAAAAAAAAAAAACATTAGAAAAAAAAAGAAGCCTCATTGTTGGGGTGAGTGGGTGTGTGCGTGTGTATGTATGTGGGTGGGGGGTTACACGCTGTTTAGAGAGAAAGAAAGGCAGTTTTCTCTCCTTGACCCTCTGAAACCCCCAACAAACCAGTAATATTGAGTGAGGTAGAGGGGAAGTTTGGGGAGGGGACAGGGCCTGAAGCAGAGTCAAAAGGATATGTGAAGAGCCAGCCAGTGTCTTGGCTGGAGCCTCCACAGCTGCCCACGTCTGCAGTCCCCTGCAGGAAGGAGTCAGACGAGAAGTCTGTCCTCCCTTCTGTTCATCCACTCCCCCACCCACTCAGGTTTACGGCCCTCGCCCAGGGAAAGAGCGAGAAACACACAGAGGAACCAGAGACAAAGGGAAAGGTGCTCGGAGGGAAAAAGAACGGTTGGGAGAAATGAAGAAAGGGGGGGGGGGGGAAGCCGACGAGAAAGAGCTAGAGAGCCTGTCAAATTTCCGAGACAAACGGACGGTCAGCCAACAGACAAAATGGCCAGCGGAGGTGGCCAGGATGGGCCTGGCGCGGCGCTCCGGGGGCCAAGGCGCACAGAGCCGGCGGGCGCCGGGCGCGGGAGGCCGGCGGGACGCGGAGGAGGTTCTCCGGCCGCCCCCGGCCCGCTGTCCCGGCCGCTCCGCGCGCCTCATTTCACACCTCGCCGCCCCCGGCCCCGTCTGTGCGGAGCCGGGAATACCCCCTGCCGCCCAGACCGCACCTGCTCCTTCCCTGCCACCCCCTCGCCTCCCAGCGGCCGCCGCCCCCCAGGGGCCGGGAAGAACCGCCGTGGAGCCGGGGCCCATCCTCGGTCCGGGTGCGCACAGCTGGCCGTGGCTGGAGGGGGCGCCGCGAGCCCGGCGCACGGAGGAAAGGGCCAGGGGCCTGCAGAGGGGGCTCCGAGGCCGGGGCGGCGAGACGCTCCCACCAGCAGGGCGCCGGAGCAATGCAGACATCGGGGCACCGGGCGCGACTCCGGCCCGACGGAGGGGCAGCTGCTCGCGGGAAAGTCAGATGCGCGAGGGCGGCTGAGGGGTCCGGAGGCTTGGGGGCCGGGCCGGGGAGCCGCTTTGCGCGACCGAGAAAAAGCGTGGCCGGGAGGAGGCAAGCAGGCTGCTGGGAGGGGCGGGGGCTTCTGGCCGTGTGGCCGGGGAGGACAGCGCCCGGCGCCGCGAAGCCGAGGAGTTGCGGTGCGCTGGGGCGGCCAGCCGGGGCCGCGCCGAGGGAGACAACGAAAGGGGCGGATGGCACGAGGGTGGCGCCCCCAGGCTGAGGGCTGGCCCAGGTCTGTCCTACCTCTTCAAGCGCAGGCCGCCACCGGCGCCGCCGCGGTCCCGGGGGCTCACCAGGCGAGTGGTCTCCGAGCCCCCCGTGGCAGGAGAGGGCTCCATGTCTCCGCGGCCCCGACCGTCTAGGCCCCACCGAGGAAGAGAGAGGCGGGGCCGGCCCTGCACCAAGTCCGAGCGGCCAGCCGACCCTCGGACTCCCCGCAGGGCCGCGGGGCCACCAGAGTGGAGGGAACTGCAGCGACTGTGGCGCGGGGAGTCCGAACTGCAGATCCCGCTGCCTTTGGAGCCCCGCCCCGCGTGGGGCGAGCTCCCCAAGCCCCGCCTCCAGGCTCCCGGGCCTCTCCCCCATGCCTAAGCCCCGCCCCCATAACCAAAGCCCCATTTCCCAGTGCCAGAGCCAGGTGGGGGCGACGGAAGTCCTCTGCGCCCCCTCAGGGTTCTAGAAAACACCTAATCTCCATAGCCCCGCCCCCACCCAAGTCCCGCCCGCCGGTTCTAAGCCAAGCTCCCAAAACCTAGGCACCTCTCGACCAACCTTCCCCCAAGAAACACCTCCCTTCGCAAGCCTGCACGGGGGGCGGGGGGGGGGGTCCTCCAACCCCTCCCGACAGAGGCACAAACAGGTGTGGGTCCATTACCTAGCTCGAGAGAACCAGAAAGAGTGTGGGGTGCGCAGAGACACATCCGGGAGAACTCCAGGGACTCTGGCCAGAAACCCCTGTGTGGAGGATGTGGGGTCGGAATTTGCATGCAAAATCTGCTGCCAAGCACTGTACCGCTCATTATCATTTATTTTTATAGAGACACTGGGTGACAAAAGCTTCCTGTTCTCCTCCAATCCATTACTATCCCTATTTTTCGGATGAATAAACTGAGTTCCAGAGTTAGAAGCCTCTAGGGTGGTGCAGCCGGTTAATAAAATGCTGGGACTGGAACCCCATCCTCTTTCCCTCTCCAGTTCAGGGCGCCGCGCTGGCCACTGGAGAGGGCGCGCTCGGCAGTCTTGTCACTCACAGTCTGGGGCAACCGGAGGAGGAGGGAGTGATGCCACCTCTCTGGTCACACAAACCATTGTTCTTAGAGGGAGGTGGAAGCTTGTCAGCAAGTGATTCTTTGCCTCCGACCCTCTAGCACCTGGATGGGCATTCTCTCATTTTGCCTCGTTTTGCCCGTTTTAACTAAAGCCCAGGGGAAGGAAGGAGTGACTTACAGCAAAGTGGGTGGCTGAGCCCCGGGTTAAACCTTCAACTGCTCAATGCTCTCTGCCCCTCACACCTGCCGCCACTGTAGGATGAAATGGGAGTGGGCATCGCATTGTGCCCTCCAAGCTGTGACACTCTGTGAAGAGGAGGGTCTGGAGGAGGAGGAGGGAGAAAACTGAGCTTGGATGGAGAAGCGTGGAGGGTGGGAGTGGTTAGTGAGTCCAGCAGAGAAACCCATCAACCGGCACCCTTCCTGAAGAACACACTGGGCGTCGCTCATTTAGGGTTCTTGTCCCAAGGTTATTATCCCAAACGTTGCGACTGAGTGTACACTCCGCCCCCCCCCCCCCCAAAAAAAACTGAACACCAGGAACACGTGCCAGATAGAGTGGTTGGAAGAGATGGGGTTAACCTGGGAGAGCTTCGCGGAGGAGGTGAGGCTTGAACGAATTAGGCAAGCTGGGCTGCGGGCTGGCTGCTCAGGCGGGGGAGAGTGAGGCCCTTGCCAAGGTTTGCGGGCGGCGTGCACGAAGGGAGCGTACTGCGCTGGGAAACGGTGCGGAACAGAAGAACCGAAGGGTCTGCGCGAGCCCCCCGCGCCGCATCTACACCCACGCTGCGCCCGGGGCCAGCGCCAGCCTTTATTCGGCACACTCCCCGCTACTCCCAGCGGAAGACTCAGCCCAAAGCCCACGCAAGGAGAGGGGCGAGGGAGTGAGGGTGGGGGTCCTTTCTCCCTCCAACCTCCCTTAGAGGAGTGGGGCCTCAGCTTCTTCTTCGGGCCAGGGGGTGCAAGCTGAGGTAGCGAGAGGGAAAACCACCGGCCAAGGTCACCTTGTAGGTCCTTGTTAGAGCACGGTTGGAACTCTTGTTCGTCTAGGTCAGGACCCCCGGCAGGTGCCGCTTGGCGCCGTCGGTTTTCGAAGCTCCGCACGGGGCCTGGGGTTTCCCCAATTCTGAGAGCCCTGGAGCTGGGATGCGGAGGGGCCACCGCGCACTCAAGGGCTGGGATGCTGTAGCCTCGCCTGAAGCGGCCAGGGCAGGAGAGCTCGAGACTGGGGAGACATCGCGGAGCCCTGTGCGGGAAAGGGGCTTCTAGGCACGCCTTAGCCAATGACGACAACAGGGGACTTAACAACAATGGCTTCCTCCGGGATTTCCCTTCCCGGGCAGTCAGTCCACAGAGCGCAGACAGCAGCCCCGGGTTCCCGGGAGGGGGCGCAGACGCCGGCACATGCCCGCCCGCTACAGGGCGGGGAGCGAGCGGGCGGGAGGGGAAAGAAGTCTGGGAGCAGATGGATGACAGGGCTGTCCTCGGCCGTGGCTCCCTCGGTGTGGGGCCTTGGAACGTGCTGCCTCCAGAAGCTGAGGGCACCAGCGGGGAGAATACCAACAGTTGCCTGTGCTTGGAAATATATGCAAGAAAAGCCTGGCAGTGAAACAGAGTGCTTGCACCTGTTTCTCAAAGAGCCATCAAGTGGCCCTATGAAAATCTTTGCAAAGGGTCCTCTTGAATGCCAGATCTGAGGAAGGTATTCTGCATCTGCTAGGAGCTAGGAAAATTATGCAGGAGTTAGAAGGGCAGCTTAGAGCTGGCTTTAAGGAACTGGAATCTTGTAAGAACAAGATTCATTCAACATTTACTGAACACTTATTTCCTGCCATGCACTTTGCTAGGGTAACTGGGAATTCCCAGTGAACAAGATAGATGCATTTCCTCCCCCTCCTGGCTTTAACTTGATTCTAAGAGATTTCTATTCTGCTGTCTTTGGTTACTGGTTTACCCACATCCTCTTAATGTCTGTCCTGTCGCCTTAGGTATCAATTCTCCCTAAGGAGATTCCTTAGGCCACTTTGATCAAGTCCCAAAGGGGTGAAGGAAGCAGGAAGCCCTGGAAGTTCTCAGGATAGGTCAGTGCCAGAACAGAGGGTGGCAGAGCAGGTCAGAAGGGGGCTCCTGGGAATCCAGGCTGGAGCAGTTCATACTGGGAGAGAAAGAGAGCAAGGTCCTGAAGTCAGGATTTGGCCGGGCTAGGAATCTCAGACAAGATTTGGAATCCAAGCATTCGGGCAATGGGTTAACACTGGAAAGGTCCAAGCCAGGTTGAAGGGTATAGGCAGAGGTAACAAGGGAGTCCAATTTCCATTCCATTCTCTGCTCAAGTGTTCCTCCAGGAAGCTTTTTCTAAACCCCTTCCCCAACCAGGCTGAAGTTTTCCAGTGCTTTTCCAGTGCTCTCAAGGCCCGCTGTGCTTATGTGATGGTGGCACTCAGCACACTGAAACAAAATGGTTTGTTTGTCTCTTCACTAGAATACAAGCTTTCTGAAGGCAAGAATTATCTTTCTCATCACGGTATTCCTGGGGCCCCCCAATGGCTGACACATAGTCCTCCATACAGCCACCCCAGAAAAAAGGGGCTGGTTGTCAGAGTGGAATCAAGATGGAGAAAGCAGGATTTTAGCTGGAGATAGAAAGGATGAGGGAGGGCTAGAGCTGAATTATTACCTCCTCCTAGAGGCTTTCCCTGATCCCCCGACTAGGTTGGATCTCACGTTACATATTCTCATTGCACACTTCTTTTCTTCCTCAGCATTTATCAAACTGTAATTACATCATTATTTGGGAATTACTTGTTTCTTCACTTGGCTTCCAGGATACCATAATCTGGTTTTCCTCCTACTTTACTGACTGCTTATTCTCAGGCTCCTTTGCTGGTTCCTCCTCATCTTCTCAACCCTCTTTTTTTTTTTTTTAAAGAATTTTTAAAAAGATTTTATTTATTTATTTATGAGAGATACAGAGAGAGAGGCAGAGACACAGGCAGAGGGAGAAGCAGGCTCCATGCAGGGAGCCTGACGTGGGACTCAATCCCGGGACTCCGGGATCATGTCCTGAGCCAAAGGCAGACACTCAACTGCTAAGCCACTCAGGCATCCCTCTTCTCAACCCTTTAATGCTGGAATGGTCCAGGACTTGGTCACCCTCTTCTCTTACCTTTCTAACACTCTTGCCCATTGAGATATTATCCAGTCTCAAGGCTTAAAATACTATCTAGAAACTGCAGAAAGCAGTGGTTGTTGAAGCTCTATGATAGGTAGATGAGGGAATCATTGTGCTATTCTATATTTGTTTGAAATTTTCTGTTTAAAAAAAGCTTAACAAAATAAACAGCATCTATACAATGATCCCCAGATCTCTCACTTGAACTCCAGACTCAAATACCCAGATGTCAGCTTGACCTCACCTCCTTAGCATCTACTAGGCACCTCAAGCTTCATTGGTCTAAAACGGAGCACCTGATTATCACCCCATCCCAAACCTTTCCTTTCAGCTTTCCTCCTATGCCTGAACATGGGGACTCTATCCTTTCACTTGTTCAAGCCAGAAACCTTAGAGTCACCCCTGATACCTTTATACTCACCCCACATCCAATCTGGCAGCAAATCCTGCTCCCACCCTGGTCCCAACTACCATCATCTGTCTTCTTGATTACTGCAGTAGCTTCTGTGGTTATATTCATTTTTCTACTTTTATTGTCCTACAATTTATCCTCAATCCAGTGACGAGACCACTAGGCCAGATCCCAGCACCTCCCCATGTCAGTCAGTACCAGCCAAAGGTTTTCCAATGTCCTGCAAAGTCCTACAGGCCCCTCTGATCTCATTTTGATACCACTCTCACCTCCATCCCCAGCCACTCTGGCCTTTGTACAGGTCCTACAACACACCAGGCATGCTTCCACCCTAGGACCTTTGCATTTACTCCTTTACATGCAATGTACTCTGTCAGATGTCTTCATGATTCACCTGAGGACCCACTCTAGGTCTTGACTCAAATATCACCTTCACCAGCCTTCCTTGCTTATCATTTTAAAAACTGCAATCCCACCTCAAAGATTCTCTATCTGCATCCCCTGCTTTATGTTGCTCCATAGACACTATTACCAACTAAAATACTATATTTTACTTATTTTGTTTACTATCTATCTGCTTTCACCAGAATGCAAGCTCCATGATGGCAGACATTTTTGTCTGTTTTATAAGCTGCCGTATCCCCAGTATCCAGAATAGTCTCTGGCACATGATAAAATCTAATAAACATTTGTTGAAGACGTTAATGAATGTCTGTCCTCCACACTAGGCTATAATCTATGAGTACAAAGAAGAGTTTGACTGGTTATCATTGTATCCAAAATACTAGGCATGTAGCAATGTTTAACAGATATTTGTTGAGTAAGTGAACTGATTAATGAAAAAGGACAATTCACAAGGGAAAATGGTGCAAGGGCAATGGCATGGAAGGGTCACCTTAGAACAACAGTAGACAATGCACTTGGAGGGCTAAGTTGGTATCAAGTTGTAGAGTTTATTGCCAGATTTAAAAGGTTGTTTTGCATCCTGTAGGCCATGAGCAAAGAAGTGCTAATGATAGAAGCATTGCTTCACAAACACTGATATGGCCATATCCAGGGATGAGACTGGTGGTAAGAACAGTTAGAAGGCTAGAACAACAGACAGTGTGATATGGAAATCCTTTAACTGCGATTCTTCAAGACTGTAGGAGCTGAAAAGAAGGGACACATGAAAGAACAATTTTGAAAAAAAAAATTAGTAAGACTTTTGGCCTGAATTGGGGAAAAGAATGAATCCACAGACAAGTGATGTTTGGGTTTCTTGAGAATCATTACCTTGGAAATAGCCAGAACATATGCCAGTCTCCCACTACCTCCAAACTATATTCCCCATACTGGTTCTTAACAGAGAAACCAAGAGGAACAATCAGTATGGGGAATATAATTTAGAGGCAGCAGGAGACTGGCATGTGGATAATCCTAAACTAACTCTAAAGCCTACTTATGACATCTGAAGCCATAGGCATAGATTGGATCTCTGGAGAGGAGAAAGCACAAGTAGAAGCTTAAAGACCAAACCATACAGAATATCCACAGTCAGGAAATGAGAGAAGGAGGAGGGGCCTGAAGGGGGGGAGGGCAGGAAACTTAATGGAGATATAGGAGGAGAACAAGAATAATGCAGAGCCACAGAAATGAAAAGACGTGAAATGTAATAGAAAATGAAAAAAGTGATTTAAGGCCCAAAGCCTTCCCTGAAAGAGAGCTTGGTATTTTTCACTTCATTCAATCACACTGCCTGAATTCTACTAGCTATTTCTTTTATGTTAGCAAGAATGGAGACAGTAGGGTATTAACACTCATTCTCACTACAAGCTAAATTATAGTAGGGTTTTAGTTTTGTTTTTTAAAGATTTTATTTTTGGGGCTCCTAGGTGGCTCAGTGGTTGAGCATCTGCCTTTGGCTCAGGTCGTGATCCCCGGGTCCTGGGACAAAGTCCTACATCAGGCTCCCTGCAGGTAGCCTCCTTCTCCTTTCACCTATATTTCTGCCTCTCTGTGTGTGTCTCTCATAAATAATTTTTTTAAGTAAAGATTTTATTTTTAAGTAATCTCTACACCCAACATGGGGCTCGAATGTCCAACCTGGAAATCAAGAGTCACATGCCCCACCTACTGAGCCAGCCAGGTGCCCTTGAATCATTGTATTTTAATCCGATTGCTTTCCACCTAACCTTTAGGGATGAGCTCATTTTATGGAGGTAACAGTTTTCACTAGAAATATTGAAAGAGGGGCAGCCCTGGTGGTGCAGTGGTTTAGCACCGCCTGCAGCCCAGGGCATGATCCTGGAGACCTGGGATTGAGTCCCATGTCAGGCTCCTGCATGGAGCCTGCTTCTCCCTCTGTCTGTGTCTCTGCCTTTCCCTCTCTCTCTCTCTGTGTCTGTCATGAATAAATAAATAAAATCTTTTTTAAAAAGTTAGTTTATAGAAAGAAAGAAAGAAAGAAAGAAAGAAAGAAAGAAAGAAAGAAAGAAAGAAATATTGAAAGAATGGGCACCTAGGTGGCTCAGTCAGTTAGGCATCGGACTCTTGATTTTGGCTCAGGTCATGATCTCAGGGTTGTGGGATGGAGCCCTGCTTCTGCTTGGGACTGATTATGAAGCCTGCTTGAGATTCTCTCCTTCTTCCTCTGCTCCTGCCTTGCCCCCCACTCTCCCCCTCACTCATAAGCACTCAAGTGTGCTCTCCCTGCCCCCCCCAAAAAGTATTGAAAGAAGTGAGAGAGGTAATTTTGGAGTTCTAACAGCTTAGGGAGGACTGGTGGGAATATTTTGGATAGGAAGAGGGCAACATGAGGGTGCTGGGTAGGGGAACAAGGAAATGTGGTTCTCTTAGATTCTAAGAGGCTGGGAGAAGGATGTACAAAGAGGATGAAACAATTCCCATGATAATTTGCAAATCTTCCTAGAGGAAGGATCCTAAGTTTTCCCTTCTTCCCAGAGACAAAATGAAAAGCAACTTCTCTCTTTACAAAATTGGGAAGTGACCAGATAGAAAGGATGATGATATGATGATGATGACGAAAATAACATAACACTTACCATGTCCCAAGCACTGTTCAGATTAAATATTTAGTCCTCCTAACAACCCTAAGGGGTACACGCTATTATCTCCATTTTACAGGTAAGATAGCTGTGCCCTGTCAGCCTGCCCTTAGCTCTGTAGTCTGGGGTTGCAGGTCAGAGAGGACAGGGGTATGCAGCAGCCTCTTTGGCCTGGAAGCCCTCCATCTCCCACCCTGAGATGTCTGCCCTGGGGAAGGACAGGCAAACAAACTGGGCCAGTGATATTTTTCTCACATGTGGAGAGAGCATGCCTTCGGCTGGAAGGAGTGAAAGAGGGACATTACCAGACACCATGGAAGAAGATAGATATCAACTACAGTTTTGGTCTATCTATAGACCTCAATTTTATTTTTTTTTAAGATTTATTTAGGGGGCAGCCCCGGTGGCCCAGCGGTTTAGCACCTGCCTTCGGCCCAGGGCATGATCCTGGAGACCAGGGATCGAGTCCCACGTCAGGTTCCCTGCATGAAGCCTGCTTCTCCCTCTGCCTCTCTCTCTGTGTGTCTCTCATGAATAAATAAATAAAATCTTTTTAAAAAATAAAAAATAAAGATTATTTATTTGAGGCACATGGGTGGCTCAGTGGTTGAGTGTATGCCTTTGGCTCAGGTCATGATCCTGAGGTTGTAGGATCAAGTCCTGCATTGGGCTCCCCACAGGGAGCCTGCTTCTCTCTCTGCCTATGTCTCTGCCTCTCTTTGTGTGTTTCTCATGAATAAATAAATAAAATCTTTAAAAAAAAAAAGATTTTACTTATTTGAATGAGAGAGAGAGAGTGGGAAGGGGCCGAGGGAGAGAATCTTCAAGCAGACTCCCCACTTAGCACAGAGCCTGATGTGGGGCTCAATCCCAGGACCCTGAGATCATGACCTGAGGTGAAACCAAGAGTCAGATGCCCAATCGACTAAGCCACCCAGGTGTCCCTAGACCTCAACTTTAAAGTGAGAAGGGAGCTGGTATGTATAAAGAGCAGACACAGCATAGACTCTTAACTCAAAAGACTTGGATCTGGACCTCACTGGTTGACTTTGAGCAGGGCCACACTTTCTTCAATTACACAATGAAGGCATTAGATGAGAGTTAAGCCTCTGAGGACCTTTCCAACTCAAAAACTATATAATTCTAGAACCTAGTGGTTGGGTATGACAAATTATGATCTCTCTCTCCCACTGCATATGCTCAAGAGCATATTTTGGGTATAAATATGTCAATGTCTGCTGTCTGTATATGTGTATTCCAGCTATATGACTAAAACTTTAGCTGTTTGTGGGTAAACAAGGGATGCTTCATGGTTTCCTCCAGGAGAGACCAAACAGCTCTGTGAGATAGTAAACTATAAGATCAGTGACTTAAGGGCAAATGATTCTAAAAAGGTTTTGGTCTGAAATCATTCTTTAGCATAGTTATTTTTTCTGTTCTTTTTACAACCAAATCTAATTTAGTTTTGACATCAACCCTGTGGAATAGCACAGTTTTTTACAGAAGAGGAAAAAGAGGCTCCACGATTAAGTGATTTGTTCAGGATCACACAGCTCCTTACAGCCAGATCAAAAAACCAAGATCTAGGGCTTCTGACTCTGGGCTTGTGTGTTCTGGCTAGTACTGTGCAGGGGGGTCAAAAGAGACCCTGTGCATAGACACAGAGCAGGTGGGGTCTGTTTCTAGGTCAAGACAAAGTAGAGAGCCTCTAGCTAAAGATGCCAGGCTGACTTGTCTGTCCTCTTCCCATGTTGGCAGCCTACTGGCTGCACTGTCCTTTCATTCAGAGTAGAAGCTCAGGAGACTTAAAGATAATGGCTATTTCAAGAGCCATGAACTATGATTAGAATTAATTTGGGGATCCCTGGGTGGCTCAGTGGTTTAGCGCCCGCCTTCGGCCCAGGGCGTTATCCTGGAATCCCAGGATCGAGTCCCACATCAGGCTCCCTGCAGGGAGCCTGCTTCTCCCTCTGCCTGTGTCTCTGCTTCTGTGTGTGTGTGTGTCTCTCATGAATAAATAAATAAAATCTTTTAAAAAAAGAATTAATTAGAATGTCAGGGGTCAATGATAAGAAGTAATAACATTCTGGGGCCTCTGGCAAGACGTGGGAGATGTTTACTAACTCTTTTCAAAGAAGAACCTGATTTGCCTCTTTCTCTGGGCTCACTTCTATGAAGCAGGGATGTGATCACACCATCTCTCATGGTTGTCATGAGAATCAAAGGAGATTGTTAGGTTACAGTGCCTCTGAAAAGGCACACAACGTTTGCTTATTCATTCAACCAACTGACATTCGTTGAGCACCTACAATATCTCAGGAACGGTGTTAGGAACTGGAGGAAAACTCAGACAGGAACCAAGGAGCTCTGAGTCACCATTACTATCTCCCCTACCGCCTCTTCTTAATTCCTTTTGTCTCTTCTCACCCAGGGCCCTATGAGGGAAAATGGTCTCTTTAGCCTTCCAAGTCCCCAGCTAAGTGCAGCCCTAGGGAATTCCTGCTAGGTCCCATCCTCTAGGCCTACACTGGACCAGCAGAGGGCTCCCTCTGCTGTAGCTTGTCCAACAAATCATTAATTCACTTGCTGTGAACCAGGCACGGTTCTAGGTGCCGGGTGAATCATAGTGAACAAAGCTACAAGGTCCCTGCCCTCAGAGAGTTCATTTTGTACTGGGGAAGGCAGATCTTAAATAAATCAACACACAAATAAACATATATTCACAAATTGTGGTGAGCGTGTTATGAGGTAGGGAGAGAGAAGCAGAACCCAATTTAGAAAGCCTATGTGGGGAGACATGAAGCTGAGATTCTAGAAAGATAAGTCAGCTAGCAGACAGCCTGAGGAGGAGTCTTCCAGGCAGAGCGAGTAGAATGGCCTAAGGCCCTTGACTTGGGAGGGAACATGGTGTCTTCAAAGAACTGACAGAAAAGCAGTGCAGCGGAGACCAGAGCAAGCAAAACAGTGGTGCCTGACAGAGCTAGAGTGAGAGGCAGAGGCCAGAACATGCTGGCCTACAGACTGAGGTAAGGAATTCACTGTAAGTGCTCTGCACTTCTAGGGCCTTCTGCTAGAGTTAGTAAAGAGACAACCCAGGGATGCCTGGGTAGCTCAGTGGTTGAGCATCTGCCTTTGGCTCAGGGCATGATCCTGGGATCTGGGATCAAGTCTCACTTTGGGCTCCTTGCAGGAAGCCTGATTCTGTCCCTGCCTCTGTGAGTGTGTATGTCTCTCATGATTAAATAAATAAAATCTTAAAAAAAAAAAAAAAAAAAAAAGACAACCCAGGTGGGGGTACCTGGGTAGCTCAGTTGGTTAAGCATCTGCCTCAAGCTCAGGTCATGATCTTGGGGTCCTGGGCTCTCTGCTTGGTAGGGAGCCTGCTTCTCCCTTTCCTCTGCCTGCTGCTCCACCTGCTTTTGTCCTCTCTCTCTGCCAAATAAACAAATAAAATATTTTTTAAAAAAGAAAAAGAAACAACCCGGGTTGCTCTGCTAGCTCTGCCATCCTATGATGGTTTGAAAAGCTGGGAGTTAGCTAGGGTAATTTACCAGAGTACAAATCACAACCACCACCACCACACACACACACACACACACACACACACACACACACAAATGTCATTTTCAGCTCCTTTGTTTTAGGTAACTGACCTATAAACTCAGAACCTATGAACTGGACAATTGATGCCAAAGTTTTTTTTTTTTTAATTTTTTTTTATTGGAGTTCAATTTGCCAACATATAGCATAACACCCAGTGCTCATCCCGCTATGCCAAAGCTTTTCATCCCCACCCCTATACTGATCACAGATCTACAGAAATAAGTTAGTTAATTCACTGGTCATTGTGCCTATCACACTCCTTAGGTTACTCAGATGGCTTGTATCTCTTGGGATGGAGTATTGATTTACCCCCTAAAACCTAGAAGGGGGTGTAAATGTGCACAAATAACTGTAATAAAGGGAAGAGAGTGATAAAAGTCACACGAGGTGGAACAGAGTAGTATTATTTAAGTAATAAAGCTCTTTCAAATACAAGCTATAGGAGCTATTGCATGCTCATCTGTAAAGAAAATCAACATTATCAAGTGGTGGTAAATTGTAAGTGGTGCAAACACTGCCTCCCATAGTAGATCACAGGGAGCAAAGCCAGGTGGAGTTAGGTGCTCTCAAGCCCTGCAGGTGGAAATGTAAATTGGTACTTTGGCTGTCTTTCTGGGAAGAAAGTTAAGAGCCTCTAAAAAATTCCCTTTGATCCAGTAATTCCACTTCCAGGAATCCACCTCAAGGGGGCAGGGAAGAGATTTATTTGAAGATTTTATTTTATTTTGTTTTATTTTATTTTATTTTATATTATTTTATTTTATATTATTTTATTTTATATTATTTTATTTTATATTATTTTATTTTATATTATTTTTTTATTTTATTTTTTATTTTATTTATTTTATTTATTTTATTTTATTATTTTATTTTTTTAAAGAATTTTCGTTATGAGGGCAGCCCGGATGGCTCAGCGGTTTAGCGCCGCCTTCGGCCCAGGGCCTGATCCTGGAGACCCGGGATCGAGTCCCATGTCGGGCTCCCTGCTTTGAGCCTGCTTCTCCCTCTGCCTGTGTCTCTGCACCAATCTCTGTCTCTCATAAATAAATAAAACCTTTAAAAAAAAAAAGAATTTTCGTTATGAGATTATTCACTATCAAATGGCTAGAAACAACTTAAGAGTCCAACCTGGATAATAAGAATACATGATACATCCTTATGATATAATACTTCCTGAAAAGTGGTAGTAACTTTTTGAGAACTCAAGATACCGTTTACCACTTAAGGGAACGTGCAAACTAATAATTACAATATAACAGGATAACTGCTGTGACAGAGCAAGATGGGAACAACTGGAGGAAAGAGGGAAGGAGTCCCAGGATATTCGAGGTGGATCTTAAAGCATGTGTAGGAGTTTGAAGGCAGAAGCGAAAGAAAGGACGAAGTGGAGACCCCTATATTCTGCAAAAGAAGACTGGGAAGGTAACAGACCTCTTGAGAAAGGCTTGCAGGAGCCATACCTTTCATACAACCCCGGCGTGCAAACCGATAATGCTTCCTCAAGTGAGTGCACGAGCCCAGCCCTGCAGGTGACTGGTGAACCTCTCCCAAGGCAGAAAGGTTGGCCCGCGGCCACGCCCACCGGAAGCGCTGGAAATGTCGTAAGGCCGCTGGCACAGGGCTGATCCCTGTGCTCAGGAGCGAAATAAGTCCCAGGGCTCACGTAGCCTCACCCCTAGATTTTCCAGCGGCGCCAAAAAGCGACCTGGAGTGTTGGCGCAGCACGCAAGCGCAGTTGGCCGCTGGACCTCGGCGGTGTGAAGTTTCACACCCGGATGGAGGTTGTGTGAGGCCTCGCCAGCTGAAGAGAGCGACCCTGAGGTAGAGGTAGAGCACCAGGCCGAGCAGGGAGTCCACACGGAGCCAGAGGTCACCTGGGAACCAGAGCTTTCCCTTCTGAGCATGTTGCCTTGGCCCTCATGGGCCACAGCCTCCCAAGCTGTCTCCCACTGCCCGGGGTCCTGCTCCCCGGTCTCAGGCCGGTCGGGGCCCCCACAGTTAGCCCTTTCGCTTTGGTCCTCATCCCTTGAATCATCACCGTGTTCTCCCCGCTGCCCCATCTCTGAGGTTTGAGAGCGGAGGCCAGAGAAAAGAAGAACGTCTCTGGCCTTGTGGCAGCACTGCCACTTTAAGACACCTGATTTCTCTTTGGTGGCTCAGGGTTTGGTCTGAATTGTTTCTCCCTTGAAAATTGTGCCTCTCCCGGCTTCCTGACCCAACCTGTTCAAGGACAGGGCTGCCCTGGTCTTTCCAACCCAGCAGTGAGCTTGGACAGGGCCAGGGCTGTTTGCCTAAGGTACTAGTAGTTCCAGACAAAATCACTCTCTTCCCATGGTTTAGACCTCCCCTTGTCTGGAGGGCTGGGTAGCTGAAGGACGCTGGGAAATGCAAGGAGATGTTTGCTCTTTAACATTTGAATTTAGATGTCTTTTCTGGTCACCTGCACCTTCCTGCCAGTCACAGAGCCCACTCATAATTGTCTTATACTTGTCTCTTTGTAGTCATTTTACCTACCTAGACCCAGAAGGCAACGAGTTTCCTGTCACTGGAAGTTCACTCCTCTTTGGCCTCGCCTGTGGAAGTTCTCACAAATGCTTCTTCCCCTCTGACCCAGATCATGTCTCATTTGGATGAAGCAGCCCGCCAGCTGTCCAAAAGTGGGACAACTCTCTATGCCGTGCTGGAGCTTAAGAAAGGTGCCTCACCTGAAGACATCAAAAAGGCTTACAGGTTCAAACATCAGCCTCTTATTAAACCCCAGAATTCCCCGCCGCCTTAAGCCCTTCTCTTTCTACCTTGCTTTCTGACCCATTGTTAAATCCTCAAGCCTTCACTTTGGGTCACATGGGGCCATCATCCTTTTCAATGTGGCATGGCCAGGAATTTAGATGTGGGCTGCTTGCCTCCATCCTTTGCACCACATCTCATGCATTCTTCTTTTCATCTAGAGACCTATCCCTGTCATTCATCCTACCTACTTCCCCAGCCATTCCCCCACCATCCTCTCCCCACCCTCCTTTTGGGTATTGCCTGGGTAGGAAACTGGCCTTGAAGTATCATCCAGACAAGAATCCAGGGGATGCTCAAGCAGCAGAAATATTCAAAGAGATCAACACAGCCCACTCCATACTGAGTGACCCTAAGAAGCGGAAAATCTACGACCGGCATGGCTCATTGGGAATATATATATATGATCACTTTGGCGAAGAAGGCGTCACTTACTATTTTACGATGAATAGTTGTTGGTTCAAGGTATACAATTGTTCCTAGTCCCTTAAGTATAAGGAAGGAGGAGTGGCCCTCCTCTTGTCCAATAGCTGACCCTTCTCTCCCAGGACAGATCCTTCTGTTTTCTCATTTTCTTGGTGCTAAGGGGATTGAGGGAGGGGAGTGAAATGGAACTAAGAACTGCTGGGTTGAAAAAAAAAAAAAAGAACTGCTGGGTTGAGGCCATCCTTTCCTACCTTTCAGACACTTGTCCTCCTGTGCGCTCTGCTCACCTGTTGCTGTTGTTGCTGCTGCTGCTGCTTTTGCTGTGGAACACTTAAGCCACCATCTGAGGAGGTTGCCAAAAGGTATCAGCAGAATGTCCAGAATCAGCCTCCGAGGTCAGGTGAGAGCCATAGACAGATTCTGAGGTAAGAGCTGGATTAGGAATGAAAGAAATTGTTGGGGGTGAAACTCTGAACACCTAGTGTGGGAGTCTCAAGTCGGTTTTGAGGTAAAGTGAAGAAAGAGAAGGGGATATACTCTGAGGGGCTTATGCCAAAACTGATGGTTTGAATGTAATATTGGCCTCTCATGACTGTTAGGCTAAGGAATGGGGTGGTAGTTAAGGTAAGGAATGGTGGGAGAGTATCTAGAAAAGGCGGTAGTTGAAGACAAGCTAGAGGATGATGTTTATTGCCTTTACTGGGAGGGGAGATGAGGTGTCTGAGATCATCTCCATCCCAAGGAGTTAAAGTGAGGCTTGACTGAAGTTCACTCTAGTGCCACCTAGTGATGCTGATGTGTAACTGCAGGGTAATGGTTTTCTCACCACTATATTCAAAATTGTTACTAAGTAATTGTATATGTTTTTCAAATTCCATCATAGGAAACAAAAGAAATTTTAGAAGAGGGGAAGATGATAGCGAAGATGATTTCTAAAATATGAAGAGGAGTGAGGTATATATGGAAGCTAAAATGCGGCAATAATCAAAGGATAAGAAAAAAACATACACTAACTTGTAATGAGTCATTAGTAGAAAGTTTGTATCTTATACTATAGACTTCAGGTGTTTATATCCTTACCCACAGGGAGCTTGCTTTGAATTCTGGGTCATCGTTCCTTCTGGTTAATAAGATGCCAACCTCTTTTGCCCACAGGTGCTGACCCAGCAAAGGGTGCCTGCCCATCCCACTGGACACGTTGAAGAGAGGAGCAAATAGCCCTGTCCTGACATTGACCCTGATTCCCCCCCCCCTTTTTTTATAAGAATCCCAACTTCGGAAGCATTGATGGCATCTATCCCAGTGAGGATACCACCTCTGTCCTTGATGATACCACTGACCTGGGCAATACAAGGTCACCCAGCTATTCTTTTTAGCTCGAGTCCCAATTTTAATCTGTTTAGATAACAGCCCTCCCATCCCTACCCTTATGACTTCTCAGACAGTGGTGAGCATTCTTTTTCCTGTGCACTCTTTTTTCCTGTGCCTTGGGATTTGAGCCAATTTCAGCTGGTAGGGGCCCTGAGCCACTTGTAGTATCTCCACCAAGATCCTGATAGCTGAGCAGGGTGGTTCCTATCCCAGAGCTGCTCTATCAGCTAACCCTCCTTTGTTGCAACACTGCACCAAAAACTTTTAGCATCAGCCTTCTTCCTATACCAGCACACCTTTCTGGGGCTGGTCTCACTTCTCCTGGTGCCCATGCACTTGATGTTGTCAGCCTCATTCTATGCCACCATGACTCAGCTCAGGCAAAGTATGAATGCATTTGAGGTGTAGAGGTAGTTATCTCACCTTTGGATTCTGTCTGGACTCCACCACAGCACAACACTCCTCACCATGGGTCCTGTGGGCTGACCAAAGTTCATACATCAGTGGTTGCTTGCCTCCATCCTTTTTACCACATCTTATGCAGGCTTATCACCATATATGTTGTTCTTAAAATGGGCATGAAACATTTTATAGGGAAAAGATACTACTTTTACAGACCCTTTCCCCATTCGTGCCTCTTCATACTGCCTGTTTGGTAACCTCTCCACACCATTTATTTCCCATCCACCCAAGGTCAGAACTGAGTAACTCCTCAAACTTCTCTCTCCTGACTGGGAGAGGGACTAAGAAATGTCAGTAAATAAACGATCTTTTGTCCAACCCAATGCATTTGTTGGACCTCAAAAAGACGAATCATGCCTGGGATAGAGCAAAAGGCCCATGGGAGAAAAAGACAGAGGGTGTGTTGCCCCTATCTGAGACCAGCCTGCTTTGGAAAGGAGGAGTCCAGAACAACTATAGAGTTGGGGCAGAGGCTTCCTGGAGCCTTGTGATTATGACTTTGTCAGTGCTCTAAAATTTCCCTGGAGACCAATTCCCCTGGTGCCCAAAATAGGTTCCTGGCACTCAGGTCCTTTCTGCTCAGCTCAACTTCTCTTGATTTCCCAACAAATTTAAAGTCCTTGGAGTTGCTCCAGTGATGTGTTCATGGACCAGATTCCCACACTTTCTCAGAGGCATGCTCATGAGGTCGTTCCAGGCCCTGGGGCAGCTGCCAGCTCTAGCGCCCTTAGCTTCTTTTCCTAGGGTGATACAAGAAAGTTCTAGGCGAGAACAAGAATGGACCGGAAGTGTTGGACCAGAGTCTTTCCCTCTAGTGTCTGATGCCCCTGTTTTGAATCACAGGGTTCAGCGGAACAGGGTGAGGATCACAGGTTGAGCCTTGGAGGTCCTGACTAGGTTTTGAGATCTCTCCTTCCACCCTGAGCCATGTATGGTTCTCATCCAGGCCATTTTAGATTCTGCATTGTTGCCCTGGAAGAAGAGCCCACACCAGAGCATGGGGGTCAGGGGCTCACCAGAGCCTACTGAGCGTGAGAGCTTGACATCTTTGCAGACCCACCTTTCACCATAAGCAGTGGAGCTCACTCCTGCTCTTATGAGAGTCACCCATTCCTGAGTGAGTCAGGGTCACTCACTTGGTGACAGCTGTGGCTCGCCTTACATGAGCTAAATTGGGAGTTGGAATGTCATGCAGATGCCCCTTGTTCCCCACCCCCATGTTAAAATTAATCTCCTCTCTGGGAAGTGAGGGACAAACAGTACTGCCCATAGAGTGAACAAGAATCATTTGGGGAACAAAAGGAGAAATTTTCAGGGACAGAATCATTCAGGAAGGGAGGGACAGATAAAGCTACATGTGCCTGGTTGGGGTACTGAGCAAGGAATAGAGAAAGAGAAGTATCTGAAAACAGCTATCTGAAGACGAGGTGAATTGTTGGAGGAAGGGACAGGAGAGATAGCAGAGCTATTTCAAGAGTGAGCAGTAGAAGGGAACATAAGAATCTACGGGCTGTCTAAAGTAAACGAGGAAGGGTCCAGGGGCAGTGAGGGAAGGCCAGGACTAGGGCCAAAGCCAGGGCAGGCATAATCGCTGAGGGGATGAACTTCACAGTGGGTTTCAAGCCGCTGCTAGGGGATGCACATAGCATGGACAACCTGGAGAAGCAGCTCATTTGCCCCATCTGCCTGGAGATGTTCTCCAAACCGGTGGTGATCCTGCCCTGCCAGCACAACCTGTGCCGAAAGTGTGCCAACGATGTCTTCCAGGTGGGCCAGGGATCGGGGGAGGGCAGGGCCAGGTAAAGCAGTGCAGATTTGTGGGAGACTTCTCATCAGGTCAGAGCTGAGACCAGAAGGTGATGGGGCAGAGTACTCTATGAAGTGGGTGGTGTCTGTCCTGGCAGAAGAGCAGAAGATTCGGGGTCCTAGTAGATCCCAAAGTAAGCATGAGTCAGCAGCTGCTCTGCAGGCTGGCAAGGACAGCCTATGCATGCCTGGACAGCAGCTGGAAAGCTGGTATCTGCAGGAGAGAAGACCCCCATAGAAACTAGAAACTGGGAGGGAGGTGGTCCTACCCTAAGCTGCTTAACAATCTGTACTGGACCCTGTATTCCAATCTAGAGTTTCAGATTTTGAGAATGATATGGAAGATTTGGAGAAAATATCAATGAGATAATGAAACATTAAAAAATAAGCCCTATGAGCACAGTCCATGATGAAAGTATTTGTATTTGAGGCCAAGCTTAGCACATCCGTCTTTTGGGGCAGAGTGGGAGTGGGTAGGAGATTGGGAATTCTCCCCAACTAAAGTTCACACCTGTGCCCCACTCCAGATTGGTCAATAAAGGGGCCTGCTGGTTAAAAAGCACTGTGGTCACTTAAGTAGAGAGAATGCAGAGAAATGCAACCAGCTTTGGTTTATGTGCGGTCATGGGGCAAAGCATAGCTAATCAAATTCACAGATGTCATTTTAGCTACTGGTTTCAAAAAGAAATGCAGCATATACCAGAATGGTTTATAAACGGATTTTCTATTTTGACCTCTGCCACTGGAAGAAAGATCAGAGAAAGTAAGGGGAAAAGTTGCATACACACACACACACACACACACCTTGTAAATGAAGTAAAATATCTGAATAAACCAGAGCTAGCTAGCTTAGTAGGCAGGGCAGTGTTAAGGAACATCACTAACATATATTCTTCACCTATATCAGAATTCAGGGAGAAATGTGTTGAACACAAATGATTTTAAAGTTAACCAAGAAAATGCTTTTTTTTTTTCCCCAGTTCTTTGGGGAAGCATGTTTGGGAAAAAATAATGGGCTGGCTAAGTCAGGCTGTCCCATAGCTGTGCCCTGTGACCTATCCTTGGCAGTCTGCCATCTTCCTGTTGAAGCCCATTCCCATCTCCTGTTCTTCTGTGTCTTAGCCTGCCGTTACATTGTTTGGCTCCAGAATATCTCAGAGCCAAGGATTTTCCCTCTCTGGGAAGGGCTGACTGCTCTGTCTGCTTATCCTGGACATCAAGTCATGTACTAGAGGCTTCGCCTTGCCCACTATTTTAGTTTTCCTCAGGCTAAGTACATTTCTGAACATCCTTCAGTCAGATGCCTAGGAGGGAATGGCAGCAAGGTTTTGCCATCACTTTTCATGAATTTGTAGTGAAACATCCTTCCATTAGATCTGGAAATACATGAAAGCAAAGACAAGTTTTGAAAGTGAAGGTAATCTGTCCTATTAAAAAAAAAAAGCCACCAGAGTATCAAAGTACGAAGCATATAGTATCATCGGGCAGAGGGTCCCAGGGAAAAGCTCTCTGTATGGAGGCTACAGAATGTTTAAGTGGCCTCCCTTGTTCTAGTCAGTGCTCTGTATCCAGGTGCACCATTTTGGTGCCTTAAAGCTCTGAAATACTGATTGGACCCAGAGAGAACTGAGACTGGGCTGAACCCTACGCAGAATGTTTGGGAAACAACATGGTTCCCAGAACTTTGAGATGGTTCTGTGGATCTGGACTGATATGTCTCTTTTAAAGTGCAGAGCACCCCTGGGCATCCCCCACCAAGGAGAAGAGTGAACAGCTCATTTCCTTGCTCTGCTTTATTTGGGGCAGCCTGGTGGGAGGCTGACCCAGTTCTTTGGCTGCACTTATGTATATACATCTCAGTAGTTCTCCCTCTGAAAGATGAGCATATTTAGTTTTTTCACACATTGCCTCCACATTTTGACAACTGTAGGCATAATCAGATTGTCTGTTTTCTAAGTATGGGAACAAGAATAAGACTTTTGGTAACTCTATCTTAAAACCACTTAGGAAGAATACCCTGAGAACATTGCCTAGAAAGTTAATAGAACTTATAAAAGTTATACCAGTGTCGCGCGCGCACACACACACACACACACACACTTTAAAAAATAGTATAGGAGTTTATAGCATGAAAAATGACTACCTCAGGCTCTCACTTCCCTTCTCCAAATAGAGGTAGCCATTTCCAATTTTCTTGGGTACCCTCCCAGAGATTTTCCATGGATAGGTCCACCTATGTTTGTGTGTTTAAATTACACTCATTGTCCTACATCTGCTTTTGTTCACTTACTCTTTCTGTAGTTATTCCATCTGCACACATTCAGATCCACATTTTCATTTTAAAATGGCTGCAGAAGTGTGCCTGGGTGGCTCAGTCTGTTAAGCTTCTGACTCTTGATTGTGGCTCAGGTCATGATCTCAGGATCATGAGATCAAAACCCTGTGTGAGGTTGAGCCTGGGTCCTGCTTGAAATTCTCTTTCTTCCTCTCCCTCTGCCTCTCCCTACCCTTCCCCCACTCTCGCTCTATAAATAAATAAATAAATGGTTGCATAGTGTTCCATTGTTATGATTGGACTGCAGTCTATTTAAATCAGTCCTCTGAAACATTTAGATGGTGTCCAGTGTTTTGCTGTCCTAAAAACTGCTGTGATGGACAACAAACTAGAATTTTAGGGTATTGTGGGGCACCTTGCTGACTCAGTTGGTAGAGCATGAGATCTTGATCTTGATCTCGGGGTTGTGAGTTCAGGCCCACGTTGGGTGTAGAGGTTACTTAAACATTAAAAAATTTTTTAAATAAAAGAAGTTTAGAGAATTGTGATTTTATAACATCGGGTTAATTAGAGAGCCAGGAAAAAAATCTGGAAAGTTAAAACTTTTAATTGAAAATGTTGAACAGTATTAAGGGTTTGGGAGAAAATCATCCAGAATCCTACCTCCCCCAACACAGTGATTTTCGCATTTGTGTATTACTTTCAAGCTCCTGTGGCCATGCATATCTTTATATAGCTGCCATCACAATTTAACTAGTTTTATTTAGAACTGTAATACTTCTCTCCCTCACTCTGAATTTAAAGGGAAAAGACACCGAAATATCACATTAACCCCCTCTAATTTCTCCCTCCCTCTTTCTCAACACTTGCACCCACTCAGCTACCAAGCACTTTGACTAGAGGAAAGCTGTTGGTGTGGGAATTTGACACAAACATCTTCCCATGCGTTTCTGTATTTGTAAACTCTATTCACTCCTAAACTCCTTTAAGCAAGCCTTCAGTTTATTTTTATACCTGCCCCCACTTCACTGTGGGCACTTGTTTATGAGCTGCAACCTGTTGTAATTTAACAGACAACCAGAAGGCCTTAGAAGAAGGTTGTTGAGGAACAGCTTTTCTGGAAGGTGTCCATTTAGGGAGAGATTTGCAGATATGAGTATATGAAGAAAAGGGCCACCTGCTCTAATAAAGGGCAGCCTGGGAAAGCTATGACTTCTGTTTCACTCCACCCTGAAATCTAATTCCTTATCGGTTCATTGTAAAGATCTGCTGTCATCAAGGAGAGGCCCATCTCCTGAGGGCACCAGGACCTCCGGAGCCCAACCATGGCAGGTCTCCTTTATGAGAAATCAGTTCACTGAGAGTTTGTGAATGCCATTTACCTTGTAGCAGAGTTAAGGATCTTGCTTACTTGATGGAAGAAACTTACTTAATGGAGAACAAAAACCTAGACTGAGACTAGCTCCTGGGTTCTGATCCCACCAGCTTCTTCCTTTCTTGTCATGTGATGTCAGTCGGGCTATTTTACCTCTCAAGCCTGTTGACATATAGATTAAAAGGATGCTTTAACATCCTTGTAATTCTAACAATCTGATTTCACAAATTCAAGAAACCTTATTATGGATTTCTTTTTTTTTTTTTAAGTTTATTCACTAATTTTTTTAGTAATCTCTACACCCATCATGGGGCTCGAACTCACTGAGATCAAGAGTAGCATGCTCTTCTGACTAAGCCAGCCAGCCATCCCTGGATTTTCCTTTTTAAAGCATTTTTTATTCTGTTACCAGTGTCCTAACTTTGACTCACTCTTCTGCTTTTCAGTCTTCCTTCCAGCCAGTCTCCTGTCACAGAGCCTTGGTGCCAGGCTCTTTGCTAGGTCAGGCAGAGCCAGCCCTCCACTAAGAATCCCTCTCCTACCCACAGCTCAGCTTTTGCCGACATCTGAATTCTTCCAAGACTCTACAATATTTTTCCAAATGTCTGGTCTTCTGTCTACCATTTTCCTGTGGTTTCTCCAGTATACTCTGAAGATCTGGCTCAGAACACCTGCATGGTCCACTATTCATCATTGGCCAGATCACCATTTTGGGGGAGATAGCCTCCAGACCCCCCCCACCCCCGAACTCATAGAGCATCTTTCTAGATGGAACATTTCTCTCTTTAAAAAGATTTTATTTATTTACTTGACAGAGAGAGAGAGAGAGAGAGCATGAGAGAGCATAAGCAGGGGGAAGGGCAGAGGGAGAGGGAAAAGGCAGGTTCCCTGCTGAGCAAGGAGCCTGGTGTGTGGCTCAATGTGGGGCTCTATCCCAGGCCCCTGGGATCATGACTTGAGCCGAAGGCAGGTGCCAAACCATTCAAGCCACCCAGCACCGCTAGATGGAACATTTCTATTAGATGCTATGAAACATTACCAAAAAAAAAAAAAAAAAAGGAAGTACCATATAGCCTAAAAGACATCTCTTGGCATGTATGCCACACAAAAGCCTTGAACATAGCCTAGAATTAAATTCTATTTATTTACTCCATTCCATTTCATCCTCCACAGTAGAGAAAGAATAGTTATTTCATGTCCTGTGGTTCTATGTGGTCATATACTCTTAGGATTGTTAACAACTCTTTGTGCAATGCTTTATCACTTAGTACGTTCACATGAGTGATTCCATTTGAGTTAGATAGAATGGATGTGATTTCCATTTTACAGGGAGAGCTGGACACAGCTTATAGACATACAAACAGAGGGACAGAGCAGGGACATAAATCTAGGTCTTCTATTACCTAGAGTCTCTACACATCATCTCATTGGCACAGGAAATTTTGCTCTATGGGGCTGACTTTCTTGTGAAAATTTAAGATCTCAGGAAAGAACAAAGACATTTCTGTGTGCAATAGAGCCCATCAGTTATTTTTTCAGTCCTTTTTTGAGTTAAGTACAGGTCTATTGCTGTATGTCTCTACACAATTGTTTACAAAAGTTTATATCTTAAAGAAGATGTTAATTCAAAGATGCATTATATCCAGTGTAGTTTATTGAGTTCAGAGCAGGTCTATTCCCTGTGCTTCTACACAGTCATCTACAAAAACTTGTATCTTTTTTTTTACTGTTTTTATTTATTTTTTTATTTTTTTTAATTTTTTTTTTAATTTTTATTTATTTATGATAGTCACAGAGAGAGAGGCAGAGACATAGGCAGAGGGAGAAACAGGCTCCATGCACCGGGAGCCCGATGCGGGATTCGATCCCGAGTCTCCAGGATCGCGCCCTGGGCCAAAGGCAAGCGCCAAACCACTGCGCCACCCAGGGATCCCTTTACTGTTTTTATTTTAATTCCAGTTAACATACAGTGTTATTTCTTAGTCTTTAAATAGATAAACAGAAGCAGAAGATGGGATTTTGCTAACTTGCTATTTGTCAGTTGAGAGATCGTTAGTCCAATGTAGAGACGATCAGCTATGAAGGTATCGTAAGCATGTTGCCGTCCACACCTTAGTATGTGAGATTCCTGTGTGTGGTGAGACCATGTAGGACTTACAATCAGAGCAGGAAGTAATCTATTTTTGGGCCTTGGACCCCTTTGTCAGTTTGTAAAGCCTGTGGGCCCTAAAGGCAATGTCTGCGGCTTATGTAAGAAAAATATTTTTAAATGCATAAAATGTAACTCCTATGATTATAAAGACACTGGATCATATTAGAACACAGCATGCATTCTCATACATTCTCAACAGGGCTGATATTGCCCCAAGTATATCCACAGCATTAGAATTTCTTGTTATGATTTTATTTTAAAATTTTTATTTAATTTTTACTTTCATGTAAAAGTTCTCCCCAACTTCATTGAGATATAATTGACAAAATTATACATATTTGACATGTGCAAATTTAAGGATTTGATATTGTGAAATAATCACCATAACCAAGTGACTTAACATATCCATTCTCTCACATAGTTACCAACTGTGTGTATGGTCTACTGCTCTCTTAGCAGTTGCCAAGTATACAATATATCATGACTAATTCCAGTCACCATGCTATACATCAGATCTCCAGAACTGATTCATCTTATAATGGAAAGTGTGCACCCTTTGACCAGAATCTCCTCATTTCCCCCAATACTGGGAACCACCTTTCTACTCTATGCTTCTATGAGTTTTGCTTTTGTAGTTTTTTGGCACTAAAAGTTAATGGGGGAAGGAATTGATATTGGGGGCAGGGAATGTCTTAAAAGATTCCTGGAAGGAGCAGTAATGAATACAAGCTTGAGAAGCACTGGAATAAATTACCAGAGTAATTAGAACATGTTTGATAGAGTAATGTATTTGCTTCTGGATTAACATATTAAATCACTAGATCAAGCAGTGGACTTCAAGTAGTTTAGAAGTAGTGATAAGCATAAATTATTTTTGGATATTTGAGCAACAACAATAATGTGATGTGAAAATGCCTGTGATTTCTGTGGGCAACAAAATACCACTAAAACTACTGTGGTTTGTTGCTTACCTTTATAACTGAGGAAATGCCCAGTTTCTGCTAAAGGCTAGTGAAAATCAAGGTGTGATTTTTTTTTTTTTTTTTGTCATCCGTGTTTACAGAAATCTAGTCAAGGATCTTTGGGGGCTGCAGTCCCCAAGTTAAATACTCTTGCATTTCAGGCACCAGCATCTTCCCAAGTATCAGGCTTGAAATGCCTGAATAGTCTTTGACTTTCTCTTCTGCCCCTGACCTAACCATGTCTATGTGAATGGTCAGCCCTACTGATCTACCTCTGGCATCCCTCATCTTTCCAAGATAACTGCCCCTCCCTGAGGGTAGGCCCATGACTTGCTTTGACTATGGCACTTGCTTCCCAATTGATCTGTGCCTTTAACCTCTCTCTCTCTTCACACCTATCTAAATTACCTCGCCTAGATTAATATTCACTCTCATTTTCTCTCCTAGTTCAGAAACCTTGCCTACAAAATTAAGTTCAGATCTTTACCCTTGAATTCAAAGCCCTTTGATTTTACCATAATTTTTAAAAAATAAAATTTAAAAGGGATGCTTGGGTGGTTCAGTCCATTAAGCATCTAACCCTTGCTTTCAGCTCAGATCATTATCTCATGGGTCATGAGATTGAGCCCTGCTTCGGGCTCTGTGCTCAATGGGAGTCTGCTTGAGGAGTCTCTCCCTCTGCCCCTCTCCCCAATCTCTCTCTTTCTCTCTCTCTAAAATAAATAAAATTGGGATGCCTGGGTGGCTCAGCGGTTGAGTGTCTGCCATTGGCTCAGGGTGTGATCCCAGAATTCCGGAATTGAGTCCCACATCAGGCTTTTCACAGGGAGCCTGCATCTCCCTCTGCCTATGTCTCTGTATCTCTCATGAATAAATAAAGTCCTTTAAAAAATAATAATAAATAATAAAATAAATAAAATATCTAAATAAATTAATAAATAACATTTGAAAGCCCTTCTTTTAAAAACTTACCTTTCTAGCTGCCCTCCCCCCCCCCCCCCCCCATGACTCCACAGTTTGTAGTTTAAAATCCTATAGTCTCTCTGGTCTCCTAAAACACTTTACTACCCTAGCCGTCTTCTACCTGTGTACTGTCTTCAAATGGTACTTCTTGAACATCCCCTCCCTTGAACCACCATGGTTCTTTACAGTTCTAGTGGTTTATATTCGTGGTTTTTATGGCACTCTGGCGCCCCCTTTCCAGTCATGTCAGGACTGAGCATTGCATTTTTTAATATTTTATTTTATTTTTTCTTAAGTACCACATCGGACGTGGTGCTGGAACTCAACCCCAAGATCAAGAGTCGTATGCTCCACCAACTGAGCCAGTAGGCACCCCGAATTTTTAAAAAGTAAAAGTTCTTTTTCAAACCTCAAAGTCTTTTTTTTTTTTTTAAGATTTTATTTATTTATTCATATAGACACACAGAGAGAGAGGCAGAGACACAGGCAGAGGGAGAAGCAGGCTTCATGCAGGGAGCCCGACATGGGACTCGATCCCGGGTCTCCAGGATCAGGCCCTGGGCTGAAGGCAGGCGCCAAACCGCTGAGCCACCCGGGCTGCCCACCCTCAAAGTCTTTGCACAAAATTTGGAAATTATTAAAAAAAAAAGGAAGGAATAACCCACAATTCTCAGTAATAATTATTGAAAAAATATTTAACTTTTATTTTTATGCATTTTAAAAGTGATTCCCTATTGAGTGAAATTTGAGAAATGTAGATGAATACAAAGAAGAAAATTTTTAAATCACCCATTTCAAAATTGGGATCCTATTTATAAAGTTATATCCTACTTTTTTCATTTAAAATCATAACATGAGTATCTCCCCGGGCTATGAAGAACTGTGCTAAAGATAATTGCATAATAATTCCATAACTTATTTAATTGTTCTTCTACTGTCAAATAACCAGTATATTTCCAATATGAAAAGAAATTATTATTTATTATGATTACAAAAATAGTACAGGTGTATTATATAAAATTCAAACCTCATAGATAATACAAGTGATAGAACATATAAATCCATCTAAACACACTAGGACTATTTTAGAGATGGGATTTCAGGAACTACTTATATCTGACAGCAAGAGGGTCCTCCATGGATAGCTATGGGGAAGCACAAACAAGAGAGACCTTGGATCACAGGAGTCAAAGTTAGAGATAGTGGCCTCAGTGGTGTGAGAGGGCAAGGTTGTTATAAAAACCACCAGCTCCCTTCCCCATCCCACAGGCAGATACCCTCACAGGTCAGGGTATCTGAAATTCTTTTTTTTTTTTTTTTTAAGATTTTATTTATTTATTCATGAGAAATACAGAGAGAGAGGCAGAGACACAGGCAGAGGGAGAAGCAGGCTCCCTGCAGGGAGCCTGATGGGGGACTCCATCCGAGGACCCTGGGATCATGACCTGAGTGGAAAGCAGGTGCTCAACCACTGAGCCACCCAGGTGCCCTGGCATCTGAAATTCTTAACCATATTATATCCATCGAGGCCCATTGCTCAGGGAACCTCAGCCTTTGGAGGAGGTGCTAAATGCAGATCCTTCTTTTTAGATATGAGGAGATTGAGACCCTGAGAGAAATTGTTTTCCTAAGGTCATAAATGGCAAATCCAAATCCAGATCTTCAGATCATTGCTACTTTCCATTTATTGTGCTGCTTTAAATGCCTTCTGTTAAAATATAGAAATGATGGGGTGTCTGGGTGGCTCAGTGAGTTAAGCATCTGCCTTTGGCTCAGGTCATGATCCCAGGGTCTTGGCTCCCTGCTCAGCATGGAGCTTGTTTCTCTCTCTCCCTCTGCTTGTGCTCTCTTGCTCTCCCAAATAAATAAAATCTTTAAAAATAGTAATAAAATATAGAAATATTACCAAGAAAGGGTAACAATTTTATCCATATATCCAGTATAGATGACTTTCTCAAAATAATCACCCAGCATTTGCAAAAAAAAAAATGGTACCTGAGACAAGTTTCAGTTGAGGAGGGAAAGGGTTAGAGTGACTCCCCAGATTTCATTCTCGTTTTGCCTTCCTAATTTTTGCCATAGCTGTATACCACCTGTGCTATGATTGATTATTTCTGCTTAAAAGGACTCACTTTTAAAGCGTATTAAATATTTACTTGATCTTCATTCTAAATGACAAAATCCTCAAAAAATCACTAGCTATATGGACTGGTTATTTTTTCTAATATGCACAAAATAAATACATGAAAATTTTCAGTGTCCATCCTTATACCACCTAAAATCTTCATGCCTGTCATCAGTATGTATACCATACTTGGGGAAACACTGAGCTAGCTCACGGATAACACAGAGTGGGCCTCTAAGCAACATGAATGTGCCAAGAATTAAAGAGCATGGAAAACCCAAAAGATAAACTTAACTGGGGGATCCCTGGGTGGCTCAGTGGTTTAATGCCTGTCTTTGGCCCAGGGCATGACCCTGGAGTCCCAAGATGGAGTCCCAAGATGGAGTCCCAAGATGGAGTCCCACATCAGGCTTCCTGCATGGAGCCTGCTTCTCCCTCTGCCTGTGTCTCTACCTCTGTGTGTGTGTGTCTCTCAGGAATAAAAAAATAAAAATATTTAAAAAAAGATAAACTCAACTATTTCATTATTAGTCACATTTAGCCGTAGTGTGAAAGGGTGCACGTGCGTGCGCACACACAAACGCAGACACACACACGTATGCATGCCAGGGACTGACTAGCAAAGGATGTGGGGCATGGAGGTGGGTAGAGGAAACAGTGCTGAAGCAATCACAGAAAGGAGGGGATGCCCTGGAGCTTAAGAGGAAAGCCAGCCAGCTCGCCCCGGTAGGATATGACAGGAGGACCTGAGCTTTGGCAGGAGACTATGGGACCCGTGGATGGCTGGGAAACCTGTGGTGGGCTGTAGTACCTGCTCCAGGGAGCAGCACCAGCCAAACTGCAAAGAAAGCAGAGGTGTGACCCCTCCCTACTACCTGCTATGGAGCTCTCCAGCTCTCCAGAAAGGTGCCCTTCAAACAAAGGATTTAGATTGGACTTGCTGATACCGGTTGTCTCTCAGACCCCTGGGTCCCAAGAGAATGGCAGTGATTAGCCAATGGGATGAGCTGCTGAAACGTCTTTACTGGCAGGGCAAGTGGGGAAGAGGTAGTGTGCTTTCTGGTCCACCTGAGTCTGAAGGGTTTTTTAAAAAAATTTTTAGGGGCACTTAGGTGGCTCAGTTGGTTAAGCACCTGAATTCTTGTTTGGGCTCATCAGTGATCTCATGGAATTGTGATCTCATGGGGTCTCAAGATTGAGCACTCAGCAGGGGATCTACTTGGGGATTCTCTCTCTGCCCCTCCCCCTCACTCTCTCTCTCCCCTTCTCTCCAATGAGTAAATCTTTTAAAAAACAACAATAAAAAAAACCAACCTACTTTTTAAAGATTGTGGCACAATGCATAATATATGTTTATCATCTTAACTATTCTTTAGTGTGTAGTTCAATATCATTAACTATATTCACATGGTTGTATAACCATTCCAAACTGAAACTCTGTACCCACTAAAATAACAACCCACTGCCACACTCCCTAGGCCCTGGCAACCACCATCCTACTTTTTATCTCTGTGAATTTGACTATTTCAGGTACCTCATATAAGAGGGATCATGCAATATTTGTCCTTTCGTGATAGGCTGATTTCACCTAGCACAATGTCCTCAAGGGTGACCCATACCGTACCATGTAGTCCTGATTACTTTTATCCTGCTATTTTCCACTACCATCTATGTGACTTCTATCAGCGTCATGCATTCTACTTCCCACTATAGTGTCAAATGTGGATTTTGTTTCTATGCTGATAAGATATTTTACATGATTTCTTAATTCTGCCAGTTCAATTCTCTTCTCTAGCTCTGATCACTTATAGCTCTTCTTTTTTTTTTTTTTTTTAAAAAAAAAAAAAGGTTTTATTTATTTATTTATTTATTGAGCATGAGAGAGAGTGCGCACACACAGGGTGTGGGTGGTGGCAAGGAGCAGAGGGAAAGAGACAAGAAAACTCAGCATAAAGCACAGAGCCAGATGCGGGGCTCAACCACACAACCCTGAGATCATGATCAATGATCTGATCTGATCTGAAATCAATGATCTGAAATCAAGAGTCAGCCACTTTAGCCAACTGAGCCACCCAGTGCCCCTTTACTTACATCTCTTCTTTAATCAAAGAGACTATGTTTTCTTTATTTCTTTAAAAAGGTCAGACTGAAAGAGTTTCTTAGAGCAATTCTTCTTCCAAAATATTCTTCCTCTGTCCTTTGCTTGTCATGCCTCTTTTTTCTTTCTTTTCTTTTTAAATTTATTATCTTGGCTTATATCTCCTATTGGATCCTTTCTGCTTGCCATTCCTCTTTGAATAGGGGTAGTTCTATTTGAGGCTGAGGGTGAATCCTTTACTCAACCCTCTGTTTACCTTGGCTTTCTTCCACTGTTCACTTAAATGTAAACTGGCTAGCTAGATATTATCATTGATTTGCAATCTCTGTTTAGTCCTTTGGCTTCTTTGCTGAATTAGAGGGGTATGACCTGGATTAGTAGGCAACTGAGTGTCTCAGTTTGGTTCTGTTGCCTCAGAACACTTTTCACACATAATCTGAGGAACTGTCTGTCTGGGGAGCATGTGGAAATCCATGGGAGGAAGTCTCCCTGAGATTTGAGCTATTTCCTTTCCTTTTCACAGACAAATAGGTCATTCTGGTTGCAAGCTGGGCCCTTATCTGGCTTTGTTGGGTTTGGGTTTGATGGCTCATATTTTGTTTATCTCTGCTCAAATAACATCAGTCCACAGCTGACTTACATTGTTTTTCCTTTCCTTTATGAAGGGTTGGTTAAACAGATTCACTAAAATCTGTTTAGCCTGAGATTCAGAGAGGCAAATGTTAGCTCTGGGCATCATTCTTCAGGTGGCCTCAATTTTATTGCATCTGACAATGTGGTATATTGATTTTTAGGGTGGACTCTGGGGTCAGAGTGCTTGAGTTCAAATATTGGTTCTGCCACCCATTATCTGATGACCGTGAGCAATTGATTTAACATCTCTCGGCTACAATTTCCTATCTTTGAAATGCAGCTAATAGTAGTACCTATTTCATAAGGTTGATAAGAGGCTTAAATGAGTTAATACAAATAAAAGGACTTAGAGCAAAACCTGGCATAAAGTATGTGCCCAATTAGCCACTGTTACTATAGCTCCTATAGTCCAAGTGAGGGAATAAATGTTCATTTTCTCCACCATATTTACAAGAAATTCTTGAGGGTTAAATTCATTAATGCCTGGGAAGCCCATAGCGTGGTGCTCAATACATAATAGGCCCTCAAAACATGTGTCAAATGTTAAATAATGAGTATGGAGAAAGGGGGGAGATAGTGTGGGAGGAAGGTAGGTGAAAGACACTACTCAGAAGTTTGTGCTCTGCCCTAAGACTTTAGAATATTGCCCCCTTTCCAGCCATTCAAACATTCACTGAGCACCTTCAGATGCTAGCCACCAGCTAATCAAAGAGAAGTAAGATCCCTCCAGGGTTAGGGTTCTCCCAACACATCCTTACTCACTTGTATTATAAATAATGAAAGCTAATTGTATTAAGCAAAAGCCAGGTGTTCTTACACTTTAACCCATTCCCTAAACTAAACTCGGCAGTATTGATACAATTCTAGCTATGGAGAAGGACAAAGGCACAGACACAACCTTGGATAATCTCAAATTAAACCATTTGGCTTTATGATGGCCTGAAGTGTTAACTTCTTATAATTTACAAGAAATCCCCCCAAAATGTGACATTTGTGGCATGCCAGTCACTCTTGCCAAGACAGGTTTGCGCACTTCACAGGAGCCACGTTTCCTGCCTTGTCTACATCTCTTGCTTTTAAAGGTTCAAACAAGACCGTGGACTTGGATGCCCTCTATGTATTCTGGGTGCTGTCACACACACATAAGGGGCCCTCTGGCTGATAACCAGCATAAGGATTTGGAGAATTTCATCAAACTCACCCACAGGAAATACATCTAAATTTTCAAAGTCATAGGTGACTATTTTCTTCATCACTCTCTCTGAGTCCATGGTCTTCCAGCCAGTCAAGACTAGGTTCTCCAATAAATGACAGAAAACCCAAAATAGCACTGGCTTAAGGAAGCTAAAAATGTGTTTCTTCTCTCAAGCAGAAATATAGGTAGGCAGTCCAGGACTGCTTCATCAGAGACTCACTTCTTTTATCTTGTTGCCATTGTCATCGTGTGACTACCTCCTGGCTCAACATGGCTGCTTCAACTTGAGCCATTCCATCTTCATTCCAGCCAGCAGGAAGGAGAAAAGAGTAGGCCGTGCCCCTCCCATTAAAGACACTTCCTAGAAATGGCACAAAACATTGCTATCTACATCCCAGAATGCAGTCGCCTGGTCACACTCAGCTGGAAGGGAGGCTTGCACACACAGCCTTTATTCCATGTGTCTTGGTTAAAAAATTCAGAGGCTCTATTATTGAAGACAAGGTGAATATGGAAGAACAAGCAGTCTCTGCCAGTCTCTTATCTCTGCTGCTGTCCATAAGGGGACTCTTTTGTCTTCTGTGAAGACCAGCTTTTCTGTTCACACTTTCTGACCCCTCCCACTTTCCACTTCCAGTTGCACAAGACTACAGGTGGCCACAGTCAGCTTTTTGCCTAACTCCACAGGTCTTTTCAGTTTCAAAGCTGCAAGTGGTCTAGCCACCGCCACCTCCCGGTTTCAATTCCAAATTCTGGAGAGAAAATTTGATTGGTTCTGCTTGGATCAGGTGATCACTTTCTCAACTCTGAGCCAACCATCTGTGGCCTGGACCGTGGCAGGGTTCTTGCTTTTAGGATGGGATGGAGCAAGTTCTCTTAGAGGTGTAAGTGATGACCATCTCTTGTAAATCTTCCTTCTGAGCTCACTCTTTTTTTTTTTTTTTTAATTTTTATTTATTTATGATAGTCACACAGAGACAGAGACAGAGAGAGGCAGAGACACAGCAGAGGGAGAAGCAGGCTCTACGTACCGGGAGCCCGATGTGGGATTCGATCCCGGGTCTCCAGGATCGCGCCCTGGGCCAAAGGCAGGCGCCAAACCGCTGCGCCACCCAGGGATCCCTGAGCTCACTCTTATCATAACACCCAGCCTGCTGGATGTAGTTGTCGGTTTGCTGGGTTTGCTTGCCTTTAGGGCAGGGATGTGTTTGTTTATATCTTATCCCCTTACAATTACCTGGCATGCTTAATATTTGTTGTAGAATAAATAATTCAATCTAGTCCTTAATTTTACAGAGATTGAATGCTTGCTCAAATTTACACAGTAGAACAGTGTTAGGGGCAGCAGTCCTGACTCACAGTCTCTAAAATAGTTTCCTAGAATTACCCAGCATGACATGGCTTTTGTGCCCCATTGTTCAGCATTTGTTTCAACTTCCCTGCCAATGGCTCCAGAGAATCTCCCCCAGATGTGGTCCAAGAGAGCCTCAGGAGGACATCGCCTGCACCACAGAATCCATTTCCAATCTTAGCCTTCCTGTCAACATCAGTGTCTCCCCACATGTGCAAGCTGGGCCTCTTTGAAGAGATTCCATCCTGACTGGGCCTTGACCAAAGTTAGGCTCTGGGTGCAGGGATACTTAAGAAGTAATGAGGCAAAAGTGGGAAATAAGATCTCCATGGCTACCCATCTGAGCTGCTCTCAGAGGAGGAAGGCCCCGCCATTGGAAAGAGCTGATGTCTCTTCTTCCACCATTCTCCTGCACCTCAGCCCTTTCCTGACCTTTCCTCCTGCCTCCTCCCTGTTCCCTCATGCCTGCCTCACTGCCTGTTCTCTCATGCTACTTGTCTCTATAGGCCTCGAACCCTCTGTGGCAATCCCGGGGCTCCACCACCGTGTCTTCAGGAGGCCGTTTCCGCTGCCCATCTTGCAGGCATGAGGTTGTCCTGGACAGACATGGTGTGTATGGCCTGCAGCGAAACCTGCTAGTAGAGAACATTATCGACATTTACAAGCAGGAGTCTTCCCGGTGAGCTGTCGGGACCTCTTGTCTCTCTAAGGAGCAGGGCCTGGGACACAGAGGGGGAACTCATCAGCCAAAAGGGAAGGGCTGTAATGACCAGCCTGTTTCTTTAGTTTAGAGATAAGAGCGCTGGACCCTAGGAGGGGGAAGGACTTGCCCCAGGTCACCCAGTTCAGGTGTCTCTGATCCTGGTCATGCTTCCCTTGCACCCTCTCCAGCTGGGGAGTGGCTGGTGGTCCACCAGCAAAGTCCTTGCCAGCCCTCTGTGACGTCCTGCCCTGTGAGACTTCCTTGCCCCCTGGAATAGAGGCTGTTCTCGAATCTAGCTCTTTGTATTCCTCTAATGAAGAGCACTATGGAAGTCACTCACCTGCTCAGCCCCAGCCCCAGCCCCAGCCCCAGCTGTGACTGGTAGCTGGCAAAGGCTGAAGAGAAGGTATTCCTGGGGCCCCACAATCATAGGACCCACCTCTCTCCAGCCTGGCCCCTGACCCTTGACCCTTCTGCCACCCTGCCCGCTCCCCTCCAGGCCACTGCACTCCAAGGCCGAGCAGCACCTCATGTGTGAGGAGCACGAAGAGGAGAAGATCAATATCTACTGCCTGAGCTGCGAAGTGCCCACCTGCTCTCTCTGTAAGGTCTTCGGTGCCCACAAGGACTGTGAGGTGGCCCCACTGCCCACCATTTACAAACGTCAGAAGGTATCAAGCAGTGGAGGGAGCAGGCATGGTGGGGCTGGGGACAGTGAACAGGGTCTCCAACTTCAGCCTCTCATTCCACTTGGTTTTAAAGGCTGGCAGATCAGGGCTACAGTCCCAGTTCTATGCATGACTCAGTGTGACCTTAGGTAAGTCACTTGACCTCTCTGACCCTGACTTTCCTCACTTATAAAATGAGGGTGAAAATGCCAACTTGTAAAGTTATTTTAAGGATACAATTAGATGGATATAAGCAACTTCAGTTTGGCAGCCTAGCCAGTTTGAGGCCCTCTCACTACCACACAACTACATTTGACATAAAACATAATTTTAAAACTATATCAGTGGGGCACCCGTGTGGCTCGGTCGGTTGAGCATCTGACTCTTGATTTCAAATCAGGTCATGATTTCAGGTTTGTGAGATCAAGCTGCATGTTGGGCTCCATGCTCTACTTTGAGATCCTCTCCCTCTGCCCCTCCCCCTAGTCTCTTTCATGAACAAAATGAATCTTTTAAAAAAGGGAAATAAAAATTATATCAGAGGACAAATATTGGCAGTATTCCTGAGCTAGACAGCTGAGACTATGCCTCCAGACTCCTGAAAGGTGGACATCTGAACTGAAGACCTCCACAAATCTTGGGTTAAACTGGAATCTCAGGAACTAAGGTAGTCAGATGTGCCACCGGCTTTTGACAAAAGCAAATGCAGAATCTGCGTGGAGGAAACCCACCCAATTTAGGCTCTTGGGGTTTCCTTAGATTAAGAACAACAAAATATTAATTCAAAAGTGAAGATACAGAAAGAAGTGTACCTGAGTGAAGTCGGTAGAAACCAAAATTAGAGATTAGACCTCTGAGGAATTCAGATATTGAAAATATTAAAGAATTGGGAATTACTGTGCATAAAATGCTTTCTTAAAAGGATGGAATAAAACCTTAGCAATAATAGATTGCCAAACATGCAGATTTAACAAAGAGCCAAATAGAGCTTTTAAAAATGAAAATGTGATTGTTGAAATAAGACATCCAAAGGGTAAATTAAATGACAGATTCCTCTGAAGAAAGAATTAGCAAACAGGAAGGCAGGCCTGAAAAAGTAGCCTAGGATGCCGCACTGGGAGATGAGAAGGATGAGCACATATGTCTCCTCAGAGTCACAGAATGAGCAAATAAAGAGAATGGAGATGATGTAATAGTATCCTAAGGAATAATTACGAAGAATTTTTCTGAATTGATGGAAGGCATGAATCTACAGATGAAGCATTTAGCCCAGGGCCTGGCAATTGGTGGATATTTGGCAAATGTCTTTCCCTTTCTCATTTGTTGATGGAGGCCCTCCTCTTTCCATCTCCTTCCAGAATCCACAAATGTGCTTTCACACTTCTTGGACAGTACCAAGCCACTAGATCTCTGGAATAGCTACACTGCTGGTGGAGTGGAGGGGCAGTCCTCTCCTAGGCAGCCCTGGCTGGGGTGGGAGGGGTACAGCTCTAGACAGGGTCCTCCAGCTCTAAGTGCTGGCCTGTGTGTGTGGCAGAGCGAGCTCAGTGATGGCATCGCAATGCTGGTGGCGGGCAACGATCGTGTGCAAGCAGTGATCACACAGATGGAGGAAGTGTGCCAGACCATCGAGGTGAGTCTGGGTTGGGAGAGAGAGGAAATTTCTGGGTTCCTGGTGGAGGAGGGAATCACAATTAGTGGGATATGCTTAGCCAAGCTACTAGATTTGAGTTCCCAGGCTAGCTCCGTGACTTTGGTCCAGTTACTTCACTTCTCTATGCTTTGTTTTAAACATATAAAATAATGATAATGAGAATAATATGATGGCTACCTCACTGGATATTTTTGAGAATTAAATGAGATAATATAAGTAAAAACTAGGACCAGAGATACTTCTGAACTCCTTTAAAATATTGTATTTGCTAAAGAGAGAAAATCTCAAGTTTTCACAAGAAAAAAAAATTGTAACTATATGTAATGATAGATAACTAGACTTGTGATCATTTCACAATATGTACAAATATGATCCTTTCACAATATGTACATTTCACTACATTGTACATCTGAAACTAATATAATGCTAAAAGTCAATTATATCCCAATTTTTAAAAATCTTGTAATTGGTATTACTGAAAAGACCTGGGTTATCAGCAGCCCGTGGCTATGGGTGGGGTACTTTCCTTCCTGTCTGTGCCACCTGTTTACTGGGGAGTGGGACAAGTAGGTGCGTGCTCTCCCAGCTAGAAATCTTATCCTTGCTCCGCTCTTTCAGGACAACAGCCGGAGGCAGAAGCAGCTGCTTAACCAGAGGTTCGAGGCCCTGTGCTCCGTGCTGGAGGAGCGCAAGGCCGAGCTGCTGCAGGCGCTGGCCCGCGAGCAGGAGGAGAAGCTGCAGCGCGTCCGGGGCCTCATCCGCCAGTATGGAGACCACCTAGAAGCCTCCTCTAAGCTCGTGGAGTCCGCCATCCAGTCCATGGAGGAGCCACAGATGGCGCTGTACCTCCAGGTGGGCGCTGGGGGAGGGAGGGAGGCCGCAGAGTGGCGGCAGTGGGGGCCTTGGCACCAGGAGGGCTGGGCTCCAGTCTTACCTCTGGCACCCAACTGCCCCACGGCCTCGGGCAAGTCACCCCGTCTGAGTCTGTTTTCTCCTCAACGACCCGGGATATGCATCCGCGCCTACCCCGCAGGACTGTGGGCGCCAGCAATGGGACTTTGCCAGCACTTGGCACGGTGCTTACCCTCACCCTCCCTTCTTCCCTGCAGCAGGCCAAGGAGCTGATCAATAAGTGAGTAGGCGGAGCGGGAGAGGCAAAGAAGGGGCTGCCTGGGCTCGGCTGCCCCGCACAGCGGGGTGAGGGTGCTGCGGCGACTCCAGCTGAGCGGCTGCCGCGCCGCAGGGTCGGGACAATGTCGAAAGTGGAGCTGGCAGGACGGCCAGAACCGGGCTATGAAAGCATGGAGCAGTTCACCGTGAGCGTGGAGCACGTGGCCGAAATGCTGAGGACCATCGACTTCCAGCCCGGTGAGGGAGTGAGGATGGGAGGGGGCGGCGGGCGCTGGGACTGGGCGTCCCGAGGCGACGCGGGGAAGGGGGACGGGGGACGGGGGACGGGGGGGGGGGGGGGGGGGTCGCGGCCAGAGAAGCAGGGACTCCACCTCACGGGGTCTTCCTGGGGGACAGGCGCTTCCGGGGAGGAAGAGGATGAGGAGGTGGCATTGGACGGGGAAGAGGGCAGCGCAGGGCCGGAGGAAGAGCGGCCGGATGGGCCGGAAGGTGAGTGTGGCCCGAGGGGCCTGGCGGGGCTGGCTCGACGCCCCGGGCCCCTCTGCAGTGAGGCCTCCCTGCCGCACCAGCGATCTTTGGTGGCCTCCCCACCCGCAGCGGGAGGAGCGCCCCCTAGCGCGCGTGCAGAAGTACACTCTCTTTCCCACCAGCCTTTCCTCTGGGGCTTTGGGAGACCAGGTTGGGTCGGGAGGTAGAGGAGAAAGCCACGTGGCTGGGGGAAAAGGGGTGAGCTGGGGTTCGGAGCTGCCTTGTTCCTCTAGAACGCCCGCCCACCGAGCTTTCTTTCCCAGGCACTGGCGGGCACTGAGCCGCTCCCTGTTGGGGAGCCCGCGCACCTGGGGCCCGGCGCTGGGGTCGGGGAGGACCTGCTCAGAGACCGCTGCGCCACCCAGCTCGGCGCCCAGCCGCGGGGGAGGGGCTCAATAAAGGGCTAATGTGTTCAGACCCGCAGCTCCTTTCACTGCTCACTCTCAGTCTCGGCTTCCGAGTGACCCCATCACCACCCTGCCCTTCCCCGGATCCGGGCCCATTTGAGGGACGGAAGTGGAATGACCCCTGCGGGGCATCTCCTTGATATCAAGCACGGTTTGGCGAGCTCGGTGCCAAGGGAAAAGGGTCGGGGTGGTGCGGCGGCACCAGCACCTGAGTTATTGGGGGAACGATGGAGATGCGGACCCCGGTTAAAGGCCCTTCTGCCCGAGCCCTCGCGCCAGCATCTGGTTCCACCCCCGCCGGCCTGGGAGGTCGCACTTTCCCACGGGCCCCCACCCTGCTGTAGTTCCCTGCGCCCCACAACCGAGGCCAAAGGCTCTTCAGCACTTTTATTAAAAACTGGTGACGCACAGAGTGCTCAGGGCATCCCTAGGCCGCTCCAGCCTGGCGGGACTGGGTCAGTTCCAGTCGCGCACGTGCGGGCCCGGGGAGAGGGGACGGGGGTCGAGGTTATCGCGGCTGCAGACGCCGCCGATCACTTGCCCACCGACTCGAATATGATGCGGTTCTGCTCGGCGCGCTCCCGCTGGCTCTGCGTCCGCGCCAGCTCCAGCAGGGTCCGCAGCAGGTGGAAAGTGAGATCAATGGACAGCGGAGGGTCGTCCCGCCTGGGCCGCTCGCCCGCGGTCCGGGATCCCCACCGGCCCGGCCCCGCGCGGCGCGGGAAGCGTTCGGCCAGCAGCAAGAGCAGCGCGCGGGCGCCGCCGTCCTGGTTCCGCGCCCCGGGGCTCCAGCGCAGACTTGGGTCCCGGACCCCGGCCGCCGCCGCCTCCCGGCTCCATTGGCTGCTCCCCGGGCGCAGCTGTGCCAGGAGCAGCAGCGCCATCAGCAGCGCCGCGCGTCCCCTCTGCTTCATGGTGCCGCCGGCCCTGGACAGACAGGGGGAGCGCGGGGTGAGGTGCGACCCGGGCAGTCGCAAGTGGCGCCACTCCCCTTCCCATGCGCATCCAGCCCCGCGGCCGGGCCCCTGCGGCTGCCGCCTGGTGCCCACAGCCTTCCTTCCAGTCCCAGCCGCTGCCCCAGCCCGGTGCCACCCTGTCCTCCCTCTCTCCCTTGAGGTGAGTCGTGGTGGGTGAGCTGAGCGCCGTCCTGGTGCTTAAGGAGTCAGGCTGGATGCTCCGAGCCACTCACAGGTTGCGGGAGAGTGTCCACACGCTGCAGGACGGGGCTCCAGTCTCCGGCCGTCGGGCAGGCTGAGGGCGCCTTGAGGAACACGGGGTCTGTCCCGGGACCGCCGCCAGCCTTATATAGCCCCAAGACAGCTCCGACTGACGTCAGCGACGGACATGTACTGATTGTAGAAGCAGTGACGGCCGCAGCTTGGAGTCCGGCCGCTTGCTTTCGAGACCCAGAGGGGCGCACCTCACAACCCTCCACTCTGGGTCCTGCTGCCAGTGCTGCAAGCGCCCCTGCCTTCAGGGCGGGAGAAGCTGCTGGGGCATTACCATTGCTCTGGGAGCCACAAGAGTCCTTTACCTGCGTATGACAGCCAGTAGGGACTAGGGCCAGCCCCCTTATCAGACCAGTCAGGTGGCCAATGTTCTATGGCACACAGAAGGGAGGCTGGACCTCAGGGCTGTCAGTGGTGATCACTCTGCTCTTGGCCTCTAGAAGGGGCCAGAGGCATTGGGAGAAGGTTGTGCTGCTCAGGCCTAGTCCCTAGTCCTTAGTATCAGTTCTGCAAACTAAGGCAATCCGGAGCACAGCTGGCTCCCAGCTCCCACTCTGCTACCATCCCAGAGGCAGCAAGGCAGTGAGGCAGCCCACCTGCCAGGATTCTTGAGCTTATTCCAGCCCCATGGTCTAAATTCTAGGGTGGTCTGGCTGAGGCACCATTTATTTTAAAAAGAGCCTCTGGCCTCTGGGGGCTTTCAGACCACAAAAGGCAGGTCCATCTGCTTCTGAGTTTGCTGCAAAGTAGTGTTTTTACCAAGTTAGTTTTTCTTCTGGGAATCACAGCAGTAGTATTACTGTAGCTTTGACCTCCAGTTAAGATCACTTGATAGGAAGTAAGGGAACCTTAGTCTCTTCATGCTGCTATACCAAAAATACTATCAACTCCGTATTTTATAAACATCATTTATTTCTCACAGTTCTAGAAGCTGGGAGGTCCAAGCCCATGGCACTGGTAGATGTGGTACTCACTAACTTTTCCTTCTTGGTGTGTCCTCACATGGTGAGAGGGGTGAGGGATCTGTCTGGGGCTGCTTTAAAAGGGCACGAATCCCTCATGACCTGATCACCTCTCAGAGGCCCCACTGCCTAATGCCATCACCCTGGGCATTAGGTTTGCAACAGATGAATTCTGGAGGGCATACAAACATTCATCTGTAACATGTGTGTTCAAGTTTCCACTCTGCCACTGGTTGGTGGTGTGAACTTGCCATCTCACTTCTGTGGACCTCAGCATGCTCATCCGTGGGAGAACATTGGGATTGGTTGTCTCTAGACTTCTTTCTAGCTCTAGAAGTTCTAACTGCCCCCATAGATTTCTGCAAGTTTCAAACTATGTATTTAATAACAGATTTCCGGAGGCACCATATAAAGTGTTTAGGGCCCCAGAAGAGCCAGAGCTCCAGGTGGGTTGGGAAGGTTATAGAGAGCAGAGGTGTCTGTGAAGTGTGGGGACAAGTGGCATTGCTGGGATGCAAGTACAAACTACAGCTAACAAGACTGTACACAATTACAGAGTGCCTACTGTGTGGTGGGCATAAGACCATTATAAAGGTTGAAATGATTTCAAAAGGAGTCAGGTGCTAAGCCTGTTAAGTTCTGAGTGGCAACGGGACCCCAGGAAAGCCGATGTGGCCACTTGGAGGAGGCCATCTGGCCGCACTGGGGGTCATGCTGCAGCACGGCAGGCGCCGACACCGGAGTGAGGCCGGCCTAGAGCCGGTGTGCCTTCCATGACAGGTAGGAGTTCCAGATGACAGCAACACACTGGACGACAGCCAGCCTGCGGAACAGAGGTGGCATTGTCAGGACGAAAGAGGAGGAAGAGCAAGCAAAGGGGCAGAGCTGGGAAAGGAGGGCTGGTTTCTGAGCACGTACACACTGAGGTCTCCTTCCATCAGCTCCGAGGGACAGAGGGACGTGTGGCTCGGGACAGAGGGACGTGTGGCTCGGGCCAGAGGACAAGCAGGTCGGGGTCAGGTATCATCCCAGAGCTCTGTGTCCTGGACCAGAGCCTACAAGTGGAACACCCTCATGTCGCTGAGCATGGCTCTTATTCGGTCCTGACCAGGCTCCTGCTGCATACACATCTCTGTCCACCTTTGAACTGGCTGAGATTTTTATCTTCCAAAAATGTGCTGCCCGCCATATCCCTCTCTTGATTGTAAATTTTCCTCTCTCTACATTCAGAGAGTGTTGCAAGGACTCTGGTGGATCTGGTCTACAAGTCTTCCTTTAAGCTATGCTATTTACATAATATTGACTCTGTCCCCTCTGAAAAGTGTCCCTGCTCCCAATGTCCCCTCACTCCCAACAATTTTAACTACTCCTCTTGAGTTGCACTGTATTTTTACTGTGGCTTCAGCAACTGCCTTTATTATTAAGGTCAAATAGTAGTCTGCAGTGGACCCACCAGCCCAGGTTCCTACTTGGCTCTTGGGTATACCTTCCTGTCTAAGCTAGGCAACCCCACCCCAGACTGTCCCTGCAGGTATGCCACCAAAGGTGAGGGCTGGGCAGGATGGAGACAGGGAGATGGAAGGTCAGTGGGCAGGTCCTGGGACAGGTTCCGTATCCGTAAAGGAGAAGTCGTTCTGAATAAAATGCTTGAGAGTCTGAGGAGCTCTGACCGGAGCAGTGTTCTGGGAGGGTCTAAAGTGATTCAAGGTTGACAGAAGAATCATGCTGTGTTCAGTTGTTGTGATGTGCATCGCTCAGAGGGTCAGGTAAGGATCTGTCTTACCTGTAATGAAGGGGAACCAGGTAGAAGTTGGCTAACTGCACAGCAGGCCAGAGCTACAAGAGAAGGAGGGTAAAGGTTGGGGGGCTGCCTCCACCACCCGACCCCCAGACTCCCTGCCTGGTCCTACTCCACCTTCTGCAGACAAGAACAAAGTGGACCACTGGGTGAGTGCTTCCCTGGTGTGATGCCCACATGGGATGAGAGAGTCATCCTGTCTGAGGGATTTCTACATCAGGAGGGCCCCGTCCCCGAGCACTTCTGGACCCAAGAAAGCAGGAGAACGGGCAGCTGCGGTGTCAGCACTTACATAGTAGTTGGTGAGGAGGGCATCAGGATAGTCCTGAGGAGACAGAGAGGAAAAGCTGACACGTGCACTTACTGCCACGCAGCCCCCACCTCCTGCCTGCAGAGCGCGCCCAGCACAGACCAGTTCAAAGACCACACTCCCACCACAGCCCCTTAGCTCCTCTTCTCCAGAGCCTGGGACTCTGCCTGCATGTCCCCCTGCTCACCCCCACCAAGCCTGCCTTGTTCCCCTGGGCCTCCCAGGCTGCCAGACAGAGACCGCTCCCCCCCCGCCCCCACTCACCCGCCGGAGCTTGGCCCAGTTGTCCTGGGCTGACAGGCCATTGAGCACTCCTACTAGTGGGAGGAAACAGCCTAGAAAACATGGGGCAAAGCCCCCCTAGGGAGAGAAATTAAAGCTCTGTGAGCACCCAAACCCCCGCCCTCCCCTAGCACAGTTCCCGCTTCCCGAGTCCCTCTCCCTTCTGCTCACCTGGTCCAACAGCATCTTCTTTAGTGCATCAGCCTTGGCGGTGCCAGGGATGAGCCGGTCCAAAACCTGGTACCAGCCTCCTACTACAGGGCCCTAGAGGAAACCCCAGGGAGGACAGACAGCATGTGGTAAGCTCAGGGAGCACATCACAAAGCTCCTCTCTCAAGGTTAGAAGCCAAATCCAAGTGGAACCAGACACTCAAGGCTGGCTTAGATGTGAAAGAGGCCAAGGGAAACTAAAGAATGACATGGAACTAAGACCACCGTCCAGTCCTCCAGCAGCCTGGCTGTGGGTGGAACTTACCACAAAGCCACAGCCCAGGAAGGCCATGGTCAGGGTCCGGCCAGTCTGGTGTCCCCGCAGACCTCGCTTCTCCACCAGCTGCTGTGAGATAATGTCACCCAGGCCCATCAGGGACCCTGTGCAGGGTACACGGGTGTTGTCAGGACACCTCCTGGAGATGGGCTGCCATTCCAGGTAGGGAATAAGTCCCTGAATGAGGCTCTGACACTCTGAGCCTAAGAGATGGTGGGGCAAATGACTGGTCCTTTACTGCTGGTTCAAAGTTCTCCTCTCCCAAGGATGGTGACGCCTCCCCTGTGTCCTGCCAGAAACTGGGATGAACAGCCTTGATCAGACCAGGGCCCACAGACTCTGTACGGAGTAATAAAGGGAAGTCACAGTCAGAGCCTCCAGATGAAGGAGAATCTAAGGTGCTTGGAGCTGAGAACCACGGACTATCAAAATTGGAAAGGCCTTCCAGATAATTCCATCCAAACTCATTTTTGAGGTATGAAATAAAGGTCTGGGACCTCACATAACCAGTAAGTGGCAGAACCAAGGCAAGAACGAGGTGGCCTGATTTCTTACACAGTGATTTGTCGAGGACCTGTACTGTGAATAGATCATGTGTAGAATGGTAAGGAACCCTGGGGCTTTCCCCCCGCTCCACAACTAGACACTGGCAAGTGTCCTTCACCTCAGTCTTGGGGTCTCTCTTTGTGGAGGACAGCAAGAATAATTCTCTTTCTAAAACTTGAGTGCTTACATGGTCCCAGGCAGGAATATCACTGAACTGGTAAGAGTCCCCACATGGAGGAGTCCTGGGCACCTCCTAGCAGATATCAGGTAAAGCCATACACGCCCCTCCCCCCCCCCATTCACAACCTCAGACTGAGTGGACAATAGATTTATAGCCATTTCTCCTCCAGGCCCATGTACCTGCTTCCCCTTCCGTCACTCACACAGACACCCCGCTCCAAGCAATCCTAGTCAGACACCCACACCCAGAAACCGAGATAGAAACTGTCATTGTTTACAGAGCCCCCCATCAGTCATAGTGGCGTGATGGTTTCCAGCAAACACACACACGCACACGCACACAGGGCCACTTGGGAATGACCATATGATCTCCAGCTCGCCTGTCCATCTCGCTGAGTAATGAGAGGCCCCCTCCAGCCCCATACCCACCACTGTTCCTGTGCCCTCAATTAGCACCAAGCAAACACATCCTTTAACCCTAGTCCTTAGTACAGAGCTGGCTTTGACGTCCATGCTGGCTGCATACTCACTGCGCTTCCCCTGCACCCTCCACAAAGCCCTGCCCCTGAGCAGTCTCATCAGAGGCAGTGAAGGAAGGCCAAGGGCTGGGGCTGTGACCCCCGCCCCACCCCCCAGGTGAGCTAGGCTGCTGGCCTCAGCTGCTGGCACTCCTGGCCACACAGCAGCTCTGGGACCCCCGCGCACCCATCATGGCAGGCCTACCTCTCCTCATCTTGAAACTCTCAAAGTGCTGGAGGCTCTTCCTAGAACATGCTAGCCACGACCTCCCCGAGGGCAGGAGAGAATCCTAGACATATTTGTTCTCTTATTCCCCACCATGTCTAACCAAGTGCTTGGCAGGTCCTCAGAAAACCAACCAAAGAAAACTGTCAAAGGTACTGCCCCCAACAGGCCCAATCTGGGAAAGGCAGCAGTGCTTCCTTGAGTAGCCCACCGGGCCACGTGTCAGGCTCAAGGTGGAAGGACCCGTGGAATTGAAGGCTTGCTCCCTGCTCCCTGCAGTTAGCACTTAGTCCCTACCCCTTGCTTTACCTCCCCCAGGGGGGGCTCGTTGCTGTGGCCATGCATGGAGGGAAGGGTGCCCGGAGAAGGCCCGGGGAGGGCGGAACAGAAAGCAGACACTTCTTAAATGAAGAGACTTAATGGTTTGACGTTCTGCTTTGGCAAGATGTTTACAGTTTACAAATGGCCCTCATGCATTGAAAGTTCTGGGAGGTAGGGCTACACCTCCATTTAATGTCTTTAAGAGATGAGGTTATTTGGTAAGGATCAGAGTCGGGGCTGAACCCAGGCCTTCTCTCGAGGAACAGGAGGCTAGGGAATCACGGAGGGGCCGAGGCTTGAGCTCAGGGGTCAGTGGCAGCTAGGCAGCCTCTGCGGCTTCTACTCGCAAGAGCTTCCTGCCCGAACAAGGCCCCGAAGGCCGCATGTCAGAGACATTTCTTGGACTAATGCACTTCCTGTCTTTTACTCCCCAGGAGGTGACCCTCTCTGTTCCTTGTCACCGTGTGGGGAGGGCAGGCAGCAATATTCCTGGGTCACAGTAGTCGCAGAGAGGGAGGTGTGGGTTTTTCACTCTTTGTGGCTGGCCAACGGTCACCCAACAAGCAAAAGCAGAGCAGGAATGAAAAGCATAGTCCGGGAAGCCAGCAGCCTCTGAGAAAGATGGATTCCAGCAGCCCAGACCGTGCTCATTGAGCCCAAGGGACTACTGAGTGGAAGGGCAGCAGTGAGGGAGTGGGCGCACAGCTCTGTAGCCCCTGCCAGCCCTGTCCATTTCAGACACAATGGTGCCCAGTGGCTCCTCCTCTGCTCGCAGATCATCAGGACCCTGGGCCTGCAGCAACTCCAGGGTGGCCTAAGGCTTTGGTCTGAACTCAGAGCAAGGCCTGTCTCTCTGGCCCAAGTGAGTCTGAGCAAGAAGAGCTGACACTGAGATTCCTCATTCTACCTTCCCCAGTGCCAGAGCCCAAACAGGCCCCAGTCAGATTCTGGGAGTCCTCCTGGACATAATCGGTTGGTCCAGATCTTTCAGTGCTCTGGCTCCCCATTCCTCAGACTTGTTTCCAGGGGGTTGGAATGAGAGGCTTGCAGAGACATAATGCTTGAGCCCTGATGGGGCAGGACAAGGGGCTGCCACGCAGTGATGCCCAATGCCAGGCTGGGCATGCAGCCCAGTAGGCAGACGCTGGCGCAGGTGTGACATCATGCTCTTGGGTAGGTGCCAGTTTTCATGCCGTCACTTGCCACCGGATTCGGTGGAGTGAGGGGGTTGGGGGAGTCTAACTCTGAGCACCCATCTATCTGGGACCACCCCCTGCCCACCAGTGGGAAAGCCTCAACTTCCACACCATCTTCCTAGTTCCCTACTTCTTCTATTTTGTTCTTCTCCTGGCTTTTGCAATATGGGGTCTTCGATACAAGAAAATAAAATGCTCATGGAAGAGAAGGTTGGGGGGCAGGAGATGTGTCCTTGAGTACAGTAGGCCTGGGGTGGCAGGTAGAGCTATTGGCAGGGGGGCAGCGGTGCTGCTGACTCACTCTTCCCCAGAAGCCTCCACATTAAATAGCTGCCTGGGCTGGGGGCCATCTCTGATAGACCCCAGGACAACTGAAGCCTAGCAGAGAAAGGGGGGAGTGCATCCTCTGGGATGGGTCTGAATGCTCTCCCCATTCCTAGCCCGAAGCTGTCCTACTGCTAGAAGATGAGACAAAATGGAGGGTCTGCAGCTTGTCAGATATGTAAGCCCAGACCAACAGGGGCTATGCTCTACCTTCTGAGGCCCCAAGTCTCAAGTACAGGGCAGGGCATTGAAAGCGCACTATATTCTAAGGCCATTTCTACCACTGGGGAAGGGGGATCAGTGAGGGGATCAGTGTGGGTCACCGCACCCTCTGCCACTCCTGCTCTATGGGATCGGGATCGGGATCAGGATCAGAATCGAGGGGGCTGGACTGGATGCTCCACTGCCTGCTGAGCTTTCACATCCTGGCGGAATTCAGACTCCAGGGAAACCAGTGTCTTGCAGAAGCTCAGCTGCCCCATAGCAGGACAAGAGTGGCCAAAAATGGGTGGAGCTGGGCCCAGAGCCCACTGGAGACTGGAAGGGGCCTCCTTTTCCCAGGCTGCTCTGCTCCTGAATTTAACTTGGCTAACACTAAGTGTATCAGATACTTCTTCTGAACCATTTCAGATCTCGATTAACTTATCCCTTACTCCAGCCACTACTGCTACTCAACCTGACTGATCCTGCCTCAGGCCTGGGTCATAGCTGGGGATGCACCATCCATGCTTAACCCCAGGGATGGCACCCAGGAAACCCAGCAGCACACAGATGTTGACAGCCCATGTGGCAAACCTTTCACCAATGTGAAATGAGAGCTGGTATGTAACTGTTTCTTTTCTCCAGAAAACACTGTTTTTTCCTTTGGTCTGAAAAAGCGTTTCAAAGAGCTTCTCAGTTTCAGGGGATGGAGCAGCCATGTGCCCTAAGCAATATGCTATTTGATCTTCCTTCTCCCTGCTCTCCCCTGCCCCCCCACAGGATTACTTCCTGCTCCCTTACAAAGTACCTGTGCCAGCCTCAGGCTCTGTTGCTTGGAGAGCCAAGGCTGAGATAGTCACCCATATTTGAATTTAAGGCAAATGGAACAAACTCAGACGAAATACCACTAGACAAACAACGGTGCAGGGGCACCTGGGTGGCTCAGTTGGTTAAGCACCCAACTCTTGGTTTCAGCTCAGGTCATGATCTCAGGGTCGTGAGATCAAGCCCTGCTTCGGACTCTGTGAGGAGTGTGGAGTCTGTTTGAGTCTCTCTTCTCCCTCGGCCCCTCCTGCTTCTGCTCTCTTTCTCTCGCTCTAAAAAATAAATAAATAAATCTAAAAAAAAAAAAAAAAAAGAACAGCTTGTCGTGCATGGATTGCCAACACTCATGAAAATGCCAAGCTCAGGAGTCTTTATGTCTATTAAGCATTTTTTATTTTTTTTTTTATTTCTAAAGCCTTTTCACAGAGAGAACCCTTACGGTGGCTCTGTGAGGTCAGCTAAGTAGACTCAACTCCTGAACGAGGAAACTGAGGCTCCAAGGGGTTTACTGACCGACTTGCCTCAGTTCATGCAGCTTCCGAGGACTACAGCTCTAAAATTAAAACCCTGCTCTTCCAACTCCAAGTCTGAAATCTCTCTTATGTCTTCCAGTATAAGGAGCTATCCCAGGGGGCCTTAGGAAGCTCTGTGCTGAAAACAGCTTGGTGAGCCAAACCTACCTCCTTCTTTTATTTGTAGTTTGATCCAATATACTAACAGCAGGGAAGAAGTCTGGGAAAAGTGCTACCTAGAAAGTGCTTCAGGGCGACATGGAGATGATGAGGTAATGCAGGCTCCATCATGGACAGACCAGCACCCCAGTTTGGCCACGTCTGCATGGGGACCTCTCTGAAATCCAGCTCCTCCTCTTGTACCTTTCTGAGGTAGGGAAACACAAGGACTCTCCCTCCCCCTCTATTCTTGATGGCCACGAGGGGGGAACCTTCCTTCCAGCAGTTAAGGGCCCTGAGGGAGTCAGGCTGGCAAAGGGCCCAGCGTGTCAGTCCCCATCACAGCCACACAGTCCAGCATGAGTCACTACCCACGCAACCAGGTGAGTCATGCAGGCTGACGGACACTCTGAGGACAGGACGGGGTGGTTAGGCACGGAGGTTGGAGAAGGGCCCGGGGGGGTGGGGTGGGCAAAATCGTCTGCCCCTTGGCCAGTGACCCAGTGAAGTTTCTAGTGTTGATGTGGGGTTGTTCCAGTAACAGGCCTGCTGTTCTTCCCTGGATTCCATAGCCTGCCACTCCTCTCAATGGTCTTCCTCTCAGAAGCCCAGTCCTCCCTAGAATCCTCTCCTCTTCTAAACATAGGCCAGATCCCATCTTAACCTGATCATTCTTGCACTGCCCCCAGTCACACACCTTCTAGTTCTCCCCCCTATTAAACATACTTATTTCTATGCCATCCCCTCGCTTCTCAGCTAATGTGCAAAATAAAGATGGTAACGAATGCAGGTAAGTCACTAGGCTACCTTTGTGAGACTGCTATCCAATCACTGGATTTGGAGTAAACATAAATCACTGATTAGTATATTGTTTGGGGATGCATACATAGGTAGTAAAACTATAAAGAAAGCAAAAGAGGAATATAAACAAAAAACCAGGAAAGGAGTTATTTCTTGGCTTGTTAGAGACAGGTGCTCAAGGGGTCTCAAGCTGGGTACTGATATAAGAGTAATCAGTTTTAATACTGTTTAAACTGTACATACATGTCCCAACTATTTTGTATCTTAAGATATATTTCACGATTAAAAAAATGAAGAAAAATAAAGTGGGGTAAAAAATCCTAATCCCAGCACTTAAGATGTGTAATCTAACGTGGACTCAAGTAATCCTAGCTCACAGATCTTGGTGGGGACTCTATGAGATAATATGTTGAAAGCGTTTTGCACACTGTAAGATGTTAGAGAAGCATCTGCTATTGTTAGTTTTCTTTTTTAAAAAACGACTTTATTTATTTATTTGGGAGAGAGAGACAGAGATCACGGCTGCGATAGCACAAGCAGGGTGGAGAGGGAGCAGCAGACTCCCCGCTGAGCATGGAGCCTGACTCAGGGCTCTATCCTGGGACTCCATGACCATGACCCCAGCAGAAGGCAGAGGCTTAACTGACTCAGCCATCCAGACACCCCTCTATTGTTAGTTTTCTAAGTTAAGTTCTCCTAGGGCAATGCCTTTCACCTGAAGGGAGAAAAGTCCTTCGCTTTTTGGGGGCTTTCAGATCCTACTTTACAGCTAGGTATATCCTTTCCTTGAGGATAGCCTTGGGGACCCACCCTTCAAAAGACTGGGGACAGCCTTAGATGAGATACAGCCAACACTTCAAGGGGGCTCAAGAGAAGCAAAAAATGAGCGAGGTGTGGTGAGGTGAGCTTCTGCCTCCCAAATCAGCCTGCCTGCTCCCACTCAGATCTATTCACTCACCAGCTGTCAGGACCTGTACTTTCCATGGGTGAACAGTCAGGGCTCGCTGGTATGCCCGCCAGAGTGCCATGATTCCTGTCAAGCCAAGAGGAGAGGGGGGTCACCCCCACTGCCCATCCCCACAATTAAAGAGCGCTTGGCTTTCCCTTGGGCCCACTCCCTCTCCCCGTCCCACTTCCATGTCCTAGAGGGGCAGTGGGCTCAGGAGGGATGCTTCCTGTGACAGGGTTCGCCTGAGACAGTCAGGTAACAGAAGCGGGCTGTAGGAGGCTGCGGAATCTCGGTGGCAGTCCTCCCCCTCCCCCCCATCCCTCAGCCTTAACGCAGAGCCACCTAGGGGCCTCCTTCCCTACCGAGACCCTCCTGAGGAGTGGTTTGCTCCGGCTTTCACCCAGAGCCCGGTAGGTCCCCAAATTCACCTAGTTGGAACCAGCTCGTATGCTTCCTGAGCCCAACTCCACACCGGAAACAGGGCCTCTCATTCCCTGAACCTGGACCAAGTCACACGCGCCTTGGGTGCTCCAGGCACCGGACGGTTCGAGCCCGGGAAGGAGACTCGCCCGGCACTCACCTGCGCTGGCGTCCAGCCCCTCCCACGTGACCAGGCCGGGGCAGGACTTCCGCCGCAAGACCCGCCCCTTCCGGCCGGCTGACCGCTGAGCTTTCTCCGCCCGCAGCCGGGGCTGGAGTGGGAGTGGACTGAGCGTATTACGCGGGAGAGCCGCTCAGCGGTCGGTCTGTGAGCGCGCGGGTCTCGGTGGGGCCCCGCCTGCCGTTCTGCCCACCTGGGGCCGACCGCTGCCTCCTCCTGCCCTTCCTCTCCCCAAGCCCGGGCTTCTCAACCTGGTAGACGCTCCCTGCTCCTTCCCCCGGAACTGGCCAAGGTGCTGACGCCCTTCGTGGTCTCGGGAATCCCTCTGGAAACTATAAGCCTAGTTAACTGCGGGTTTTCTTTCCAGTGACGCTGGGTTCTTCACTAGTCTTGATTGCGAACTCCTGAATGGGTGAAACTGGGTCTTCTTCGTACCTGTCGTCCTCTAAGTGCCTGGTTCAGTCTTGGTCCACAGTAGCCTTTAAAAGTGCCACGTAAAGCGAACTCCTCCGTGGAAAGCATGCGATTCCAGAACCTCAGAAGGTCCTGGTACTGGTTTTGTTAAGTAGCGGTCTCCGCAGCCTTGGTCACCACTAGACTTGAACTTACGGTTCTTCATCTGTTGGACTGTTTTTCAAACCGGGCTCCTCCTCAGTATTAGACGTTTATAAGATGTTTTGGGCATGTCACTCACTACAGGTTCTTCTTTACCTCAGCTTTTAAAATGTTTCTAGAAAGAGCCACTTTTTAAAAAAGGGGTCCACAACTAAGTATTTAGAAATCACTAGATTAGGTGATTTCTTAACCCCTTTCCAGCCCTAACATTCTGAAATTTTGTGAATATAGTGCAACATCCTTTTGAGGGTGGTGGAAACGACAAGATCCCTGGCAGAGTTGTCAGGCTGGCAGCCTTTGCTTAACTTACCCTGGGAACCCACACTTCAGGAAGCAGCTACACCTGTCTTTCAGGTTCTCTACCTGGCTAGTGCTAGCGCCCATTTACTCAATTCCTATGTGATCACCACAGGGAGAATCCTGTTACAGGTGCTGGAGAAACACAATGAGGAAGCAAAGTAATACGATGTCACAGACCTCTAACCAAAGGCTCCTATATGCAAAACACTGTGCCAGGAGTGAATTTACACTAGTAAATCTAATAGGAGACCAAATGTGGTAGGTTGGAAAGCTGTTCTCTGCAGTCAGTCTACGTTCAAATCCCAGCAACCACTGCTTAGTAAAGGGACCTTATTCAGACCACTCAAACTCAGAATCTTATCTTTACAAGTAAAATGCGGCAATATCTACTTCATAATTAACACGTGCAAAATACCTGAAATCGATCCAGTGTTTAATAAACACTCATTTGTCCTTTTTCTTCCTTCCCTCTTGAGAATACATGAGGGAGAGTTTTTACTAGAAAAATCTGGGAAGCTCCATAGTAAAAGGTGAAATTTGAGCTGGGACCTTGAAGGATGAATGGGACTTATATGGATATGACTAGGGTGAGGGGAGGAACGACAGTATGAGCAAAGGAACAAAGGATGAGAAGAACATGAATCCATATAGTATAAAATGGATACATTGGGAGGGAAGGCTGAAGTAGAATGGCCTTTAGAGAAAAGGGTTTATAGTAGACAGAGAGCAAGGGCTGAAAGCATTCTCCGGATACACGGAAGAGGCAGAAACGGGGTTCGCAGATTATTTGGCCAACCCATCTACAGACAGAGCCAGTGGGTTTTGTTCCAGGTAGGCACTAGTGTCCACTCCCTTCAGTTGCAGCTGGCTGCATATTTTTATTTCCTGAGGTCATCTGACTACTTCCCCCAAACTTGATTGTACTCCCATATATTCTAAGACTATGGTTTGCCTATTTCTCATTGCTGGAGTCTGACTTTGCTTATAAGGCAATATTACAGTCCCTAGGAGTCTGCAGCTTTCCACAAGGACTCTAACAAGAGGAGATATAACAATACATACAGTACTTGAGTTTTAAACACCTCCTATAGAGAGATTTCAAATAAAGCAGCTAGACATGTTTAATAAGTCAATAATGTGACAATATCATGAAGGATCAAAAATCATGACGTGTAAATAATGGTTATAGTAACTGAAGATATTTAATCTAGAGAAGAAAAGACTTGGGAAACACATGATAGCTATTTTTAAATATACTTAAAAGGGCAATCACAGGGAAAAATGACTAGATTTCCTATTACCCATGGTGAAATTTATAGAAGTATACTCTGACTTGATATAAAGGAAGATTTTTTTTAAAATATGACTGCCTAGGAGTGTTCAAGTAGGGTCAGATGACCAGTGATTGGGAATATTTCATAAGCAGGAGTGAGTAGGATCTGAGCCACTGTTCTACTGGTAGGGTGTTTGTGGTGTTCCTCAGTTAAAGTACTACAAGCAGCTTCCGTCCAATAAATGACTATCACCCCTCCTGGGCCTGTGTGTTGGTTACTTGAGAAGGCAGTAATACTGGATCCTGGAATATAGTCACACAGGACCCTTCATGCGGATACCCCTTTGTGTTCTCCAAACACCCACTCACGTGTGGTCTCAAAAACACCCAGTATCTTTACTTAGCTTTACGCACTTCACAATATGCTCAATATGAGCAATTTGACTCCCAAGCCTAGGTCAGGCCTGAGTGTTACTCATGAGCCATAGTTTTAGGCTGAGGAGCCTTGAGAGTTTGTGGAGGGATAGCCCCCCTGCCCGCAGGGGGCTGTGATGACAGAAGTCTGTAGGAGAGGTATCTAAGGAGTCCTGGCAAGGCTGGTCTAAAGATCCAGGTCTGGCAGCATCACTATCCATGAGGACCCCAGTTCCTATGGCTCTGTACATGGGGGGGCCATTTGTTCCTGGCAGACTTCATTCCAGAGGTCCTGTGTGGACCACGACTAGGGACCGGGCAGAAGGCGATGGCTAGTTGGAGGGAAGCCAGGCCCTTTAATAGGGGATGATGGCTGGAACATAGCACTAAAGTGGGCTCGACTTTCAAGCTGCATACGGTGGCCCAGTGGTGAGGTGAGTCCACGGACAAAATGTATCCGAACCAGCCCTGACTGTCCCCCAGATATCAGCCATCCATAAGAATCCAGGTTGGGACTGAATCGGACCTGCAAAGAGAACAGAAAACAAGAGATATTCACCATTGATGCTTTTGGGTGGTCCTACCTGTAAGGGGGGATAAAAAGGGCAACAGTCTAAAAGGACAGGACCATGATGGGGTGAGAGAGGTAGAAATCAGGTAGGTCTGTCATGTTCTGCAGGATGCAGAGCAAGAGCTGTCTTTCTTCCTTAGCTGTCTCTGCTGCCTTTTCATCCCTCATTTCATTGATTGTTAGGTCTAGAGTTGGGAGGAAATGCGAGTGAAGGGTGAAGATGAGAGACAAGGTTTTTACCTTGTGAATCGCCTCGAGCTGCAGCCTGTCCAAGCAGAGCTGTGAATGCCCCTCTCCTTCCTGCATGCGCAGCATTGGCTCCCTGTGGAGCAGATCATGGAAGGAACTCTGGGGAGGGAAGGATAACAGGAGAGAGAAAGCCAGCAGCTTCTTAGTCTTGCATCTTTGTGCTGCAACTCCTTACAATGCCCTACTATACCAGAACTAAAGTCTTCTGCTTTTTAAAATGCCACACCCATTCTCCTGGCCTCAATTTACCAAATCTGTGTCTTGAAAGAGCAAGTAGTGATGGTTGACAGTTTCAGCATAAGTTCGAGCCTTAGGAGGGTTGGGGGCCTCAGATGAAGCAGAATGATCTCGACCTTCAGGGCTGTCCTGATATGGCATCAGATCTGCTTTATATATAGGCTAGAAAGGAGACCATGAGATTAGGTCCTATAATACTGGAGACAGAATAAAAGAGAAAATTGATGGGGCGCATGGGTGACTTAGTTGGTTAAGCGTCTGACTCTTGATCTCAGCTAAGGTCTTGATCTCAGGGTTGTGAGTTCAAGCCCTGTGTTGGGCTCCACGCTGGACGTGGTTTAAAAAAAAGAGAGAAAATTAAAAAAAAAAAGAGAGAAAATTGGTTTTGGGCAGGAAAGACTTAAAAGATGGAAGAAGGTAATATGTTTAAACACATGTACAGATGCACTATGATAAGGAAGATTATGTACAATTCTGTGCGAAGACTTCAAGGGATAATATCAGGTCTGGGAGAACTCATCCAAATTTGTACCTACTACTTCATAGTTCTAATTTAGGAGGTCATGTGGATTAGGACCCAACAAATGGTGCTATACCATTAAATATTCATATACGTACGAATCTTCGCTCTACAGGTCGCTTGACATTTATTGGGTTCAGTGCCATATCAGGCAATATAGCTGCAATGAGCTCCCCAGATATATCTCCTGCGGCTATTGTCCCAAGCCAGTCGGATCCTGAAAGACTCTAATAAGAAGAGACAGATTTCTTTCATTCACTCATTCATTCACTAATATTGTTTCAGTTCTGTGAACTGGTAACAACTCCATAGTCTGAAGTGGGAAATACATACAGAAACAAAAATGAGTTTATTGGGTGGTGGGATGGGGTAGGTGGGTGATGGGCATTGAGGAGGGCACGGGATAGGATGAGCACTGGGTGTTATATATAACTGATGAATCACTGACCTCTACCTCTGAAACCAACAATACATTATATGTTAATTAATTGAATTTAAATTTTTAAAAATGAGTTTACCATAACCTTTATCCCTGATGATACAGTTACCATACATCTATCCCTTCTATCCCCTATTGCTGCCTCTTCCTGACCCCCAGTAGCTGAGTAAGGGAATCGTTTTCCTGTGTAATGAAGACAGGGGCTCACCCAGACAGTGCCTTTTCGAGGAGCAGTGAAATAGGCCTTGAAACCAAGGTAACCAGCATCAATATAATGAATTCCACAGAGTCCGTAACTACAAGAGGAAGAAAAAATAAAACTTTCCTTTATCCAAGATTGGATTCATTTCCCTTCCCCCATTCCCTCCAGAACTCCAACTACCTCAATGAAACAGCTTTCAACCCTCCTCTCCCCACAACAGTCTAGCACATTTGCCCCCCAACCCTTAGGGTCTGTCCCCAGAGCTCCTCTTGTGTGCATCCTGCCGTACGAGGCATAGCAGTTGTCCTGGGCCACAGTAACACCATTGTAGGGTAGGAGCCAGGCCAGCTCTGTACTCAAGAAGCGCTTGATAGAGTTTATGGGTTCATAAGGTCTTCGAAGGTCCCAGAATTTGATTTTGCGGTCGCTCCCCGCAGAGACAAGGAAATGACTGTGCAAAGAGGGGAGAAGAGGGAGAAGATCAAATCTGATCAAGTCCGGGAGCACCAGCCTTTTCAGGCTTCACCTCCCACCCCACAGCTCTGCTGTCCTGTACCTGTTAGCTTTGCACCACTGAAGTGTACGCACAGCCTGGTCATGGGCTAGGAAACACTGAAAGGGGTAGAGTTTCAAGGAGCCGTCAGAGAGCCGAATCCGCTGCAGGGGTGAATTAGTGGGAAGGTTCCAGAAAACCACCATGCCTGAGGTAGGGACAGAATGTGTAGGTATTAAAGGCCAGTTCTCTCTTCTTTGCTGTAATGTCTTTCTTGGGCTCCTAGGACCTTTGTCTTTTCCCTTCAGAGGTGACCCCCTTATGAAAGGATGTAGGGATCATAATTAGCTTGCCAACATTCCCTCTGGGATATTTCAGCTCCAACTCTTATCAACAAAAAATAGCTTAGTCTGGGACTTGCAGTTGAAAGACAGAATGAATACACCCAGTAGCCTCTATTCCCTACTAAACAGAAACAAAGGGATTTTTATTTTTTGTTTTTTAAAAGATTTTTATTTATTTATTCATGAGACAGAGAGACAGAACGCAGGCAGAGGGAGAAGCAGGCTCCATGCAGGGAGCCCGACGTGGGACTCAATCCCGGGATTCCAGGATCACGCCCTGGGCAGAAGGCAGGTGCTAAACCATTGAGCCACCTACGGATCCCCAACAAAGGGATTTTTAAAAAGCAAAAACCCTCTAGGACAAGGGTTGGCAAACTTCAGCCCTTAGGCCAAATACAGCCTGCTGCCTGCTTTGGTAAATAAAATCTGACTGGAACAGTCACTCATTCGTTTACCTAATGTATGGCTGCCTTCATTTCTCAATGGCAGAGTTGAGTAGTTCCAACAATGGTCAAACAGCCCACAACACATAAAATATTCACTATCTGGACCTTTTAGAGAAACATCTGCCAACTCTGCTCTAAGACAAAGAGAACAGGCAAGGAGCCAAAAGCAACAAGATGTAGAGAAACAGAAATCAAAAGAACAAAGAGAAACAAACTCTACTGACTCTAAAACAGGCTGCTCCTGGCCAGGCTAGCAGAGGAGGGAATCAAAAACATAACTTTGATAAAAGTAAAAGACAAATTAAAGAAAAGTAAGAATTTAATAAACAATAGCTGAGGAAACTGTAGCTAAAACCTCAGGAAATGTAGCACCTCTGAAACTTTCTTGGAAAAACTTATTGGCAGCGACCTCCAGCTGAGCCAGATCAGTCACGTAGCAACAAGGATGGACTCAGAGGGGTAGACTGATGGACATGGGTGATAATTTCAATACAGAAATCTAACTCAGGGATTTAAAACAGCAAAACAGCATCAAGACTGATGAACTCTGATGACATAGGATCATCACACCAAAAGAAACACACTTAAAAGACAGAGAGGGACAGGAAGCATGAGCATGCTAATTTCCTGACCTTCTGGGACGAGACTGATGAGGTCTAACCATGAAATTGTTCCCTGAGGACTCCAACTACCAAATATTCTTATTTATGATGCTTTTCTCTCTCCCCTTTTAAACCTTAAGATAATGTCTGTGGTGAAGGAACATTTATGTGGAGCTTAGCCCATCTCTCGGTTTCAATCTTTTTCTTTTATAAAATTAAAGTGTAATTAAATTTCATACATTTTCATTTAAAATGGCTTATATAGGGGCACCTGGCTGGCTCAGTTGGTGAAGCACGTGACTCCTGACTTCGTGGTTGTGAGTTTGAGCCCCATGTTGGGTGTGGAGATTACTTAAAAATGAAATCTTAAAAAAAAAAAAAAAGAAATCTTTAAAATAGCTTATATGGTATGATCCCATCGCTAGAATTCTCTCTTAACATCCAATCTTTTAATCTTTTATATGCATAGAAAACTCCCAAAAAAGGATGTTCTTTTATGCTTTTTTCTTTAAAGATTGTATTTATTTTTTTAACTTTATTTACTTTTTAAAGATTTTATTTATTTATTCATGAGAGACAGAGACAGAGACAGAGAGAGAGAGAGAGAGAGAGAGAGAGGCAGAGACACAGGCAGAAGGAGAAGCAGGCTCCATGCAGAGGAGCCCAACATGGGACTTGATCGCGGGTCCCTGGGCACTAAAATGCTGAGCCACCCGGGCTGTCCGTATTTATTTATTTGTGAGAGATCAAGTGAGAGCATGATCTGGGGGGAGGGGAGAGGCAGAGGGAGAAGCAGACTCCCACTGAGTAGGGAGCCCAACACGGGGCTCAATCCCATGGCCCGGAGATCATTACCTGAGCCACAGGCAGATGCTTACTTAACCTACTGAGCCTACCCAGGTGCCCTTGTTCATCTATTCTCAATTATGTTTTTCTGAGTAGAAAACTTCTAGTGACTCTTCTTTCTAAATTTTAAAAAAAGATTTTATTTATTTATTTGAGAAACAGGGAGAGAGTGAGCAAGAGAGAGACCAGGGGTGGAGTGAGGGGCAGAGGGAGAAGCAGACTCCCCATTGAGCAGGGAGACTGATGTGGGACTAGATTCCAGGACCCCAGTATCATGACCCAAGCCAAAGGCAGACATCCAACCGAATGAGCCATCCAGATGCTCCAGACTTTTTCTTTGTGTTTTTTTTTAAATATTGCTTAAACATAATGCCCAACACTGAACCAAAAAGGAAACAACCAAAAAACAAGCATACATAAAGTTTAAAGAGCAATAGACCCTTATGCTCTCTTTGTTTTTTTTTTTACCATTATAGTAGCCAGCAGCCAGGTGGTGGTGGGGCCGGGTGGGCATCCAGGCCAGGCTAAGGCACTGACCGCACTCAGAGGGGTCTGAAGCTTGCATAGACCCCACCTGAAGGGTTGCCACACATTGTACCTGCAGGAATAGAATAGTCAGGACTAGGGTTATGGATACCTACCATTTGCAACAAAGGTTCAAATCAGTGTTTAATACAGCAGGGAGGAGAGGCAGAAGGACACTCACTGTGAAATCGGTAAAGAAGGCTCAAGAAGATGGAGCCTTGGCTAAGGTAGCAGGTTGCTCACTCACCTTATAGATGGCAGGCTTCATTGCTTCTGTGAGAGAAGGAAAGCATTAACTGATGCTCTGGGAACAGAGGACTGAAATCCTGCCTTGCTCTTAGATCACACCCCAGATCTGAGAATGACCTTCCCTGACACCCATCTCTCCTCCAACACATTGATGAATCTACCTCTATCAGCCCCCATCTTCTTTTCTCCCCCACTGTTGTACATGAGCATATCCCTCCACCTATCAGAATGGCTAACTGCTCTACTCCACTCTTTCCACGTTCTCTCACCTTTTCTAGAATCTTGCTCATTTGATTATCTTTCCTTTTTCCTAAATGATCCACTTTCTCTCTCCCTACTGGGTCATTCTCATATTCAGACATAAACATGCACTACAGCCTTCTAACTAAATGAAACACACAAATAAAAACCCTTCCTTTAAACCTTGGTCACCTCCAGCACCTCCCTAATCTATGTGTTCCCCTTCACAGCCAAACTACTTGAAAGAAGTGTCTATGCATCTGTCTTCACTTCCTTACTGACTATTCCCTCCTCAGCCCACTCCTCCACCAGACCACCAAATATGGGATTTCTCAGGGCTCAAACCTGGGTACCCTTTTCTTTAAATACTCAGTACAGTTGAAAAACAAATAGGAGCTGCCTTTCACTAACCCTTCCTCTTCTTGCTCAACTTCAGCTCTCCAGTCTTTCCCTCTATTCCCAATAAAAAGACTGTTTATGTGTACTGTGTTTATATATACATAGCAGTGAGGGCAGGAGAGGTCAAGTAAAGGACTGGAGGCAGGAGAAGAGCAGGAGAAGAGAGTGGCAGGGAAGATCAGCCTTAGCAGCTCTACACAGCCAACCAGCCGTGGTAGCAGGAGGAGAGGGCCTGCAAGCACCCAGCAGGGAAAGGCAGGGAAAGGAGAGTGGCTGAAAGAGCCCAGTGACAAAACTGTAGCATAGAGCACACCTTGCAGGCTGCTAAAGAAAAAGGTCAAGGACAATAGGTGTGAAGTCAGAGTAGATGGGGTGCTGAGTGAGGCTCTGTCCTAGAGGTGGGGGGACTTTAGGGGAGACAGACAGACCCTGCTACAGCAGCACCACGTCCCCCTGCCCACTGTGCTACTTACCTGGGGGCTGCTGAGCCAGCAGGGCCTCCGGATGGGGCAGACTGAACAGCAGCACCTTCCCGTCTGAGCAGGCAAGAGCCAAGAGGCCCAACCTGGGCAGGAGAGGAGGCTAGAGGGGAGACCAGATCTGTGCTGAGGCTTGCTGCCTTTAGGGCCTCTCAGAAAACTTTTAAGGTTTTAGTCCCTGGAAATGCCATAGAGTTGCTGGGAAAACTCCATCCTCCGTGTCAACTCTGGGAACTCATAGGGTCTGGTCTCTCTGTTCTGATTGTGAGTCCTAGGGCATCCCACAAACAACAGGGAGGTACCTTCCGGGGGGTGCCTGGAAGTTCCCATGCTCCACTGGGGCAGAATTTGAGGTCCCAGATGCAGCCGTGGTCACAAGCGATTCCATAGACAAAGTGAGCCCTGTTGCCAGGACTGAGGAGAGAAAGCACAAGGGGAGAATGGGCCTGGGGCCGCCAGCCTGTGCTCCACCCCATCTCAATCCAAGCCAAGCCCCCCAGCGCCCCTGCCCAGCCCCATCCTTCTCTTCTCCTCAACCACCCTCCTATGGCAGCATCCCAGCCCCACCTCACCAGCTTTCTTGCTGCAAGGTCCCAAGGCCCCAGACTTGGAGCAGCCCAGGACCCGAGTGAAGCTGGCTCAGTGGGTGTGTCTCATTCATGTCAGGGCTGGAGAAAAGGGCCACATACTGCGAAGCTGCTGCCCCCTCTGGCACTGGACACCAGTCCAGAGCCCAGAGGGGTCCCCCTGTGAAGAAGGACACATCCCAGCGTTCTGGGTGTGCTGTGATCGAGCTAAATCTAGAGAAAAGTCAAAGATGGGGTGAAGAAAGGGATTAACAAAACATAATAAGGACTTAAGTAGGTGAAAGGATAAATTAACATCCAAACAATGGAATATTATTTGACACTAATCAGAAATGAGTTCTCAAGCCATAAAAAGGCATGGAAGAACCCTAAATGCATATTACCAAGTGAAAGAAGCCCACCCGAAAAGGCTATACACTGTATGATCCCAGCAATGTGACATTTTGGAAAAGGCAAAACTCTAAAGACAATCAAAAGATCTGTGACGGCAACAATAAGAGCAGAGGGCAGGATGAGTGGTTAGAACACAGAGGATTTTTAGGGCAGTAAAACTACTCTGTATGACACCATAATGACAAAGACAGCTCATTATACATTTGTCCAAACCCACAGAATGTACAACATCAAGAGTGAACCCTAGTGTAAATTATGGACGAGTGAGGACATGTCAGTATAGGTTCATCAACCGTAACAGATGTACCGTCTGGTGGGGGATACTGATAACCAGGGAGCTGTGTATGTGGAGTGGGGGACAGGGGTATATGGGAGATCTCTGCATCTTCCTCTCAGTTTTGCTGTGAACCTAAAACTGCTCCAAAAAAATGAAGTCTTTAAAAAAGAGAAACAGGGGTGCCTGGTGGCTCAGTGATTGAGCACCTGCCTTCAGTCCAGAGCGTGATCCTGGAGTGCCAGGATTGAATCCTACATCGGGCTCCCTGCATGGAGCCCGCTTCTCCCTCTGCCTGTGTCTCTGCCTCTCTCTCTGTCTCTCTCATGAATAAATAATATCTTTAAAAAAATAAAAAACGGTAATGAGGACAGAATGGTAGTTCCGCCTGGAGCTGGTATGAACTGGCTTAAGCCAGGGCCAGAAAAGCAAGAATGGTTTACAGGTGAGAATTTGTATCTTCCTCCTTTCCTTCCAAAGCTTCCAAAGCCTGTCTAGCTCTAGTTTACCTTCAAAGATGGTAGGCTGTGTTCTGGTTTACTATAGTGTTCTCTCCAGGGCCAGCCTGTCTGGATCTATCTGAGTACATGTGAACTGGTAAAATGGTCTGGCACTCCATCTCCCTCGCTTCCCTCAATCTGACCAGCAGTGATAAGCACTGCAAATTAGAAAGGGGGTGACCAGATCTAGCCAGGACTCCTGTGTTAGTCCAACTGGAACAGCATCAGGGGAAGAATGGAGCCAATTTGTCATCCCTTTCAGATTTTTATCTATTCATGAGAGACACAGAGTGAGAGAGGCAGAGACATAGGCAGAGGGAGAAGCAAGCTGCCCTCGGGGAGCCCAATGTGGGACTCAATCTTAGAACCCCAGGTCATGCTCTGAGCCAAAGGCAGACACTCAACCACTGAGCCACCCAGGCATTCCAGTCATTCCTTTCAATACTCATTTTTCATAATTCTATCTCCCAGAATCAGAAACAGATATGCAATCTTCACCTGTTTATTCGGTAGAGTGTGCCATCTTCAGGAAGTCCTTCACGTTGGACAGAGAATAGTGGAGACTTCTCCTCCTGGGGCAGGTAGGGAGCCGCCTCACTGGGGGTGGAGGTGGGAACAGCGTGAATTTTGGAAGTTTCACTCATCCTAGGATTCCCTCCCCGTCTGCACTGGTGTCACCCCCTAAGCTTTAGAATGTCTCTTTAACTTACAGTTCAGATAACAAGTGCCACTTCCAGGCCAGGGGAATCCATTCTGCAAACTCCCAGTATGAATGCTTCTGTTCTCGGCTAGAGGAACAGAAGAAGCATTAATGAAGGAGAAGAGAGGTTCTAGAGCAAAGCTGTTCGGTAAACCTTTCTGCAGTGATGGAAGTGATTTATGATCTGTGTTGTCTGATAGATACACTAGCTGCATGCTGCAAGTAGCTACTAGGCACTTGAAATGTGGCTAGTGGAACTGAGAAACTGGACTTTTAATTTTAATTAATTTTACATTACATTTAAATGGCCATACACAGCTAGTAGCTAACATGTTGGACAGCACAGCTCTGGAGCTCCTACCTTCACAGGAGTGCCTTTTAGTTATGAATATCTTCAGTGTCCTGCCCTGGGAGTACTTCCCCTCTTTCCCATGGCCCTCCTTCTAAATGGTCCTTTACAAGCTGCCACCACCCTCTCATCCCCAGGCCCCTTCCTCAAGTCTCACAGGTCCTTGGTGAGATGGAGGCACTTCCAAACAGGAGCCATGATGTGATTTGGTAAGCCATTGGGAGACATTCCCCGGCAGTGTGGCTTCTGCTTCTGAGGAGCAAATGGAAAAAAAGTGTAAGGGAGGCAATTTTATAGATTAGAGAAAGTCCCCAGAAGGCAGCTTTCCCAGCTTTTACTTTTCTTGGCACTGCTTCCTCTCTAGCCTCTGACTTATCAGCACCTTAAAAGACTGATGTTTCTACCATTCCCACTCCTCCATAAAAACTGCCAAATACTTAACTGCAAAGCCTGTTAAGTATTTTCTGTTCACCTTCCTTGGCATTCAGTTCAAAGGACTTGCATTTGCTTCCTGAAATTCCTGCCTCATGGGATAACATCTCCTTATTCTTCCTGCCTCTGTGATATTCCCCCATAGGCAATCCCTCCTCCAACAGGTTGGGGTGATGATGGTATTACCCAGAGTCTCTCTGTCTTCTCTTCAACCCTCTGAGATACATGTACTCTGGGTACTCTCATCCCATGTCCATGGCTTTGATTACCATCATTATGCCTGATTATCAAGTTGACATCTTAGTAAATGTCAACTTTACCCATTTTCAGCTTTTCTATAAATTCTAGACTTTTATAGTGTGGTGCAACCCATATTATAGAGCCTAAAGCAAAAGAAAAATCAGTAATACAGTTCCTGTATTTATTTAAAACTTTGATATTTTGTTCATCATAAATTTGTTGTATTATTTTTTAAGACTTTGAGAGAGAGACAGAGAGAGACAGAGAACACGAGCCAGGGGAGGAGCAGAAGGAGAAGGAGAAGCAGACTCCTCACTGAACAGGGAGCTCAATGCAGGGTTCCATCCCAGGGCCCTGAGATCATGACCTGAGCTGAAGGCAGACACTTAACCAACTGAGCCATCCAGGTGCCCTGCATTATTTTTATTTTTTTATTTTTATTTATTTTATTTTATTTTTTTTAATTTTTATTTATTTATGATAGTCACACAGAGAGAGAGAGAGGCAGAGACACAGGCAGAGGGAGAAGCAGGCTCCATGCACCGGGAGCCCTATGTGGGATTCGATCCCGGGTCTCCAGGATCACGCCCTGGGCCAAAGGCAGGCGCCAAACCGCTGCGCCACCCAGGGATCCCTATTTTTATTTTTTTAAATGTTGCATCAAAATCTTTATCTTGATTCCCGAAGAATTTGGTGCTCCCTTAAATGTTGCACTTGAGACAAGGAAAGCACTGGTCTCATGCACATGACTGGTCACCAGACATCTCTAGTAGGATGGCTCATGGCACACAGGCACCTCCAACTTAGCATGTCAGAAAGTAAGCCTATCACCTCCCATGCTCACTTTAACTACCCCCCCCATTCCTCTGTTCTGAAGTCCAGTACTTGAGAGTACCATCTAAGCTAGAAACTCCTACTCCTGCCTTTCCAGCAACTGCCAAGTGCTGTTAATTCTCTTAAATGTCTCTTGCACCTAACTCCCCACTTTCACTTTGCTTCACAACCTGACTCAGGCCTTCCCTACCACTATCTGGATAACTGAAGCTGTCTTCTGACTGTCCACTGCAGACCAACTTATTGTGTCCTATCTGACTTTTCTACTTAAAAACCTTTGCAGGGAGGAGAGGCAGAGGGAAGGAGGAGAGAGAACCTCAAACAGGCTCCATGCCCAGCATGGAGCCTGAGGTGGACCTCGATCTCACAACTCTGAGATCATGACCTGAGCCAAAATCAATAGTCAGATGATGCTTAACCGGACTGCGCCACCTAGGTGCCCCATCAACTGTACATTTTTAAATGGCAAAATTTATGTTATGTATATTTTACCATAATTCAACAAACACCTGTGTTGGTCCTACCAGTCTTTGTCCTTCTATCCTCTCGATTTTAATCCCCCCACTGCTCCCCCACCGCCACCCCTTCTTCTGCTGGTCCCACAGGGCACTTCTATACCTTTGGAAACTTGCTGAGAGCTCTCAATAGCCCTCCCCTGGGAATTCCTGGGAAAACAAATCTCTGGCAAACTTCTATTCTCCTTTCAACACCTAGCCCAACCATCACTTCTCCGGTGAAGCCCAAGTAGTTCACTGCCCTCCTCTACATGCCCTCCTCTACATGCCTCCTCTACATGCTCTCCCAAAACCATTTTGTTCCTTCCCAGTGAAGCCCTTATTACATGGTGGACTCTGTGAGGCAGAAGGCTCTCTTAGTCACATGTGGTTCCTAGTGCAGAGTAGATGCTCAATATCTGAATGAGTAACCTCATGTACTTACATCCCCAGTCCCAACTTGTTCAACTGTTTTTTGAGGGTGTCCCTTTCTTCTTTTACCTATTTTAGCCATCAGTTACAAGACCAAAGCTTTCCACTGGGGAACCTTGCAGACCCCCCCAACAAGCCCCCTATTTCCTCATTCACTTTCTTGTTCACTCAGGTTACCGCTGAAGTAGATCCTCGTGGGGTGCTTTGCGGCACTACAGGCTCGGGGTCAGATGAGCTCTCGCTTGGGGCCTCACTTTCATCTCCATCTTCAGTCTCGACCTGGAGAACAAAGTCTTCATCCCGTGCAGTATCATCCTCTTCTTCGCCACCTTGACAGGCTGCCTGCTGCCGAGTTTTCTTCGGTTTGGCAGGGCTGCTCACCTTGGGGCTCTCAGGACAGGACACTGGAGCAGGTAGTGCTGTTGAGAGCTCTTCAGCCAGTTCCTGAAGGTACAGAAGCGCCCTGCAGGACAGGGCAGAGTCAGAGCCACATTCACAAACACTTGACTGAGAGCCCACCTTTCCAGACACTTGGCTGATTCTTATCTCCCTGGGTCCTCCCAGTGACCCAGTGAAGCAGCTATTAATTTCCCTTCCCCTTTTGATAAAGAACCAGAAATCTAGGGAAGTTAAGGGAGTTGGCCAAGACAGGACTCAGATTATGTATGTGGAATCTGAACCCAGGTCGGCCAACTCCAAGTCCAAGGCACTTTCACGCTACCAGTCAGAGATCAGTAAGAGCCCAGGGAAGAATAGAAGGGCACACAGAGACCGATATATACTGGACAGGAAAATTGCAACAAAGACCTGGAGGAAACTGAAAATGTGAGAGGATATAAGGCACAGAGGACAATCTCCTAGACAGACAAACTCAGCAACAGATAACTAAGTTGCTGTGGTAAGAGCTAGAAGATGGCTCAAGTCCCCAGAACCCTCCCACTTACCTGACATCTCATCACAGCCTTTGAACTCTCCAACATCTGCCCCCCTCAACCCCCTCCACCGAGCTGCACCCCACAATCCTTACACTTGGGCAGCCCTTCGACGGGGTCGTTCTCCCGGAGGGGTCTCAAAGTCCTCAGGGGGCCTCTTTGGAGGTGGAGATTCTGGATGTTCTAGGTCTTTGGACAACTTCAGTAGTAGCAGCTCTGCCTTGGACCTTCGACCTCGTTTCTTAGGCATGGGGGTAGACAGAGGGTTGGATTGATCTAAGAGACCAGGAACCAGAGGGGCTGATGGAGGATTAGGTTGTTGGGGCCTTTTGGGGCCTTTCCGTGTGCTACCACCTCTCTTCCGGCCAGGCTTTGAGGCCCTAGGCTTTGAGACCTTTGACATCTCTGAAGAAAGATCTGTAGAGAAGAAGAATATGGGTCTATGAGATGGGACCAGATCTCAAACCTCTTTGGAATAGATTATACCATACCCAGCTTGATAAGATCCTGTGGTTTCACCCTGTTTTCGTTCATCTTAATGTAAAAATGGGGAGATAAAAAGAGGAAGGGACAAGGTACCTTGCTGTTCAAGTCTGGAGAGGCTTTCTTGTTCTTGAGGGAGCCTTCTCTCATCAAGAGAATCCTCAAATCCAGTCAAAGGTGTAGGTAAAGACATCTCTATGGAAGCTTCAGCACTAGTTGTTTCTGAAGAGGCCTTGACATCAAGCTGGTTTAGCACCTCTTGTCCAGGAGAGTCTACTACAGTCATGTTCCCCACGGGGCCGGCCTCCCCCAGGGCAACACAGCCGACCCCGTAGGTATCCATCAGCACCCCCTAAAATGGCTGCCCCTGCATAGAGACATACACGTAAGTAGAAGCAAAAGCTATTTGCACTGGTTCAGATTTTCTACTTTCCTATCTTTTCTCCTCCCATCTCACCCGCTGCCCAGCTCCCAACCAGAAACCCAAGCTCCTTGATCATTCATTCATTTAACAACAATTACTAAACATCTTCTATAGTTAGGCACTATTCTAAGAATTGGTAATTTGACATAAAACAAAACAGACAAGGTCCCTGCCCTCATGGAGTTTGCACACTAGAAGAGCTAGCAATAAACAGATAATAAGAAAGCTACCATTTATTTATTAAATGCTTACTATGTACTAAGCATTACATTCTTCAGCCAATTTAATTTAAAGCTCTTAAGTTTTCTTGTAAGACTAATGCAGTGAATGAGCCATTATGCAACCTCTTTCCCTAAAAACCCAATGATATGAATCACCCTCTTCACCTCAAAAAATAAAGAGAAAAATATCTTCCCCGAATTCTTAAACTTCCTAGAAGTAGACTACAAAGAATAGATGCCAGATATATAAAATTTAGACCAAACTGAAGGAGGATACCTAGAGCTAACACTCATCTTTGTGAATACTAGTCAAGGAAAATATTTATTTAATAAGAGTTCTCTAGTGCCCTGCCGTTAATCTTTCACCTGAATAGGGGAGGTAGATGGCTATGAGATAATTAAAGAACATCCTACTACATTAAGAGACCTTTCCCACATTGAAAAATGAACTAAAAAACTGTCACAAACCTTCATTTTTATTTTTTAATTTACTTGAGAGAGACAGACAGGACACGAGTACATGCACGCAAGTGGGGAGGAGCAGAGGGAAAGTCTCAAGCATACTCTCGCGGAGTGCAAACCCCAAAGCAGAGCCCAAATCGGGGCCAATTCCACAACCCTGAGATCATTACCTAAGCCAAAACCATGAGTCAGTCGTTTAACCAACTGAGTCACCCAGGAGCCCCCCTTCATTTTTTTTCAAACCCAGAAAATCATTGTACAACCATGAGCCAAAGTAAACTGACAGAGATAAACAGAAACACTGATCACCAAACCAAAAAGCTGAGCAACACACAACCCTGCAAAGGCCCAGTTTTTGGCCAGAATAACCTACCTGTCTATGACAAAGAAGGAGAAAATACTCAAATCCCAGGAGGGAATCCCCTATAGGTCTGTATATGTCTTAAGGATAAGTAACTCATTAGCCTTGGTGGTAAAGTGTGTTAATACAGATACCATAAGAAATATCATATAAGGGTGCCTGGGTGGCTCAGTCAGTAAACATCTGCCTTTGGCTCAGGTCATGATCCCAGAGTCCTGGGATCAAGCCGCACATCAAACTCCCTGCTCAGCAGGAGTCTGCTTTTCCCACTCCCTCTGCCTGCCACTTCCCCTGCTTGTGTTCTCTCTGTGTGCCAAATAAATAAATAAATAAATAAAATCTTTTAAGAGAGAGAGAGAGAGAGATCATACAAATTAAACTTCCCAACTATCTCTCCTAAAGAAGCTATAATCTAAATATATTATAAACTCTAACAACAGCCCAATCCTCTAACTCAGGTACAAAGGAACATTGTGCTAAAGACACACTGTTAGAATCCAAAGTAACTAGAGGTCAATGAGAATCTACCTACCTTGTTCTTTGGTAAATAGCAAGCCCTGAGAGAACTACTCCATTCAGAATCAGTAACATACAAAACGGATCCACCTGAAATCTATGCATAGACACTACAAAAAGAAAAAAAAGGAAACAAACAACAAAAAAAGATGAAATGTATTCTGTCAAAGCCTCCAGAAAACAGAAGAAAATCTGCAACAAAAACTTCTATACTTTCAAAAAAAAAAAGCCTCAAATCCAAAGATACCGTGGAATCTAGGAAATAAGAGATCAAAGAAAACAAAGCGAAAAGGGAGCAGTCATAAGGAAAGAAACTGAATAAACAAAATCATCATGAAATGAAATGAAAACTAGAGGAGAGGTAAATGTTGAAACTCTACTGCTGAAAAGAGGTAAAAGTGGTTAGTGAGATGATGTGGATGGAAAAGAAGGAGGGAGCCAACATATGAATAATTGATGATCCCAATGAAGAGAGATGAAAAATGAGAACAGAAGTGTTAAAGTGTTAAAAAACAAAAGAAGAAAATTTCCTGAAATAAAAAATACTTTCCTGAAATAAAGGAAGACCCCAGTCTAAAAGGGAAGCAAAAATCAATAAAGAATCACCAAGACCAAGAAATACCTGAGTGAAGATACTAAATTTCTCCAACAAAAAGAAAAATAAAAATCAAGTCATCCTCAGAGTTTTTAGAAACATATGATGCCAGAAGCTAAAAACACTAAGAGGGTCAAAAGAATTTTTTTTTAAGATTTTATTTATTGATTTGAGAGAGAGAGAGAGAGAGAACCAGTGGGGGAGAGGCAGAGGGATAAGTAGACTTCCCGCTGAATGCATAGCCTGATGTGGGGCTCCCAGGACCCGAGATCATGACCTGAGGCAAAATTAGCCACTTAACCAACTGAGCCACCCAGGGACCCCAAGAAAATTCTTTAACTGAGACACCGTTCACATAAAGGCAACAGGATAATATTTTCAATATGCAAGTTTCTAGGACTTAAAAAACTTACACACCCTTAGTTTAAAAAATCCCCTTGAAGACCTACTTTAGCCAATTAAAGATAAATCAATATGAAGAACTTCCTAATGGAGAAGCTGTAGTATAAAGACTGGCAGTATACATTTAGTCCAGTGACACATGACCTGAGTTTAAACAACTGTGGTAACTACCACTATAAAACAGATTGTAATTTAAAATTTTGAAAGTCAAATTTTTTACATTTTGCAATGTAAAAAGTGCTATTATTCTGACTGTAGTAGATGAAGACCAAGAAGTATCCTGATTTTGCTTGTAAGGTTGATAAATGGAAAAATAAAGGTTTATTAATACAATTTAATTAAACATTAAAAGCAGTCTACTATATTGCTTCCAAAATACCTAGCAGCCATAGGAACCAGAAGGAATTGCTTTAAAGGCTACAAAGTAAGAGACTGAAAATAAAAGAAACACAAAGAAAAGAAAAAAACCTACAAAGATGACAAAAGATAAAGATATAGAACAACAACCAAAGATCAACTCATCCATTAAAAACTATAAGCTTTGAAAGAGATGCCTAAAACAAAGGAACTCAAAGAGCTGAAAGTCAAAAGACACATAAAAAATATACAGGGCAGGGATCCCTGGGTGGTGCAGTGGTTTGGCGCCTGCCTTTGGCCCAGGGCGCGATCCTGGAGACCCGGGATCGAATCCCACATCAGGCTCCCGGTGCATGGAGCCTGCTTCTCCCTCTGCCTGTGTCTCTGCTTCTCTCTCTCTATGTCTATCATGAATAAATAAATAAAATCTTAAAAAAAAAAAAGATTTAAAAAATATACAGGGCAAATGTAGACAAAGAAAAGAGTTTTGTTGGTAATAGCAAAGTTGAATTCAGGGGATAAAGTACAAAAAGGGACAAAAAGGGAATACTTTATAATAAATAAAATTTCAAATTATATAAAAGATAAATGTCATGAACTGTTTGATATCAAATGACATAGCATCAAAATAAGGCAAAATCCTCAGGAAATCCAAGAACTGTTTTTTTTTTAAGATTTTATTTTATTTTATTTTATTAATTAATTAATTTATTTATTTATTTATGAGAGACACAGAGACAGAGAGAGGCAGAGACACAGGCAGAAGGAGAAGCAGGCTCTATGCAGGGAGCCCGACGTGGGACTTGATCCTGGGTCTCTAGGATCAGGCCCTGGGCTGAAGGCGGCACTAAATCGCTGGGCCACCCGGGCTGTCCTAAGATTTTATTTTTATTTATTCATGAGAGACACTGAGAAACAGAGACACAGGCAGAGGGAGAAGCAGGCTTCCCACAGGGACCTCAATGTGGGATTCAATCCCCAGACCCTGGGATTGAGTCCCACATCATGACCTGAACTGAAGGCAGATACTAAACCACTGAACCACCCAAGTGTTCCCCAAGAACCACTTCTTTTAACCACTAACAGATCACATAGATAAGGACCAAGAAGACATGAATGATTATTTTATAATCATAATAAATGATTATTGAGGTTCAGTTGCATAGAATAGAATCCTCTCTAGACCAGCTAAAAGGGACTTATTATATAGGGTATTACATGGTTCACATAAGTGGTTCCTAAAGTGTGGTCCTGGCAGCATCAGCATCACTTGGAAATTTGTTAAAATGCAAATTTTCAGTCCTATCACAGACCTACTGAATCTGAACTCTAGGGTGAGGCCAGCACTTTGTGTTCTCAAAACCCTTTAGATTATTTGGATGGATGCACATGCAAGCTTGAGAACTACCCACATGCAGGATCACTGCAACAGGGGTGGGGGTGGGGGACAGTTTAGGAACAAGTGCTTGTCAAAATGGGAAATTGTCTGGCAGCTGCTGGTTCAAGAACAGGGCTTCTCCTCCTACACTACGATGCGGAGGCCCCTGCGACAGCTGATGGTTCCAGGAACTGCCTCTGCATTGATCAGAAAGTGACCTGACTAAACAGGGAAGACCCTTCTCTGGTTCCCAGATCCAGAATCATACCTCTGCCACAATCTGTACCAGCAAAATGTATGGTCTCCTGGCCTGCCTCCTATCTAAACTTGGTCCAAATTTTAGTTCTCCAAAAGCACATTTGATTGGCAAGACCTAAATTATATTCAGAATCTTGGATGGAAAAAAAAAATTCCAGGAATTGAAATTTCTAGCTTTCCAGGCTCTCAAATGGAGCTTTGTCCTTCACTCACATCCTACTACCCCATGGTAGAAAGTGGGATCAATGTCTTGTCAATTCCTCTCCAATGCTACTTGTAGACCAACAGGCCTCCCTACCTTGTAAAAACTGTTCCTTTTGAAGCTCGTAACATTCAGCTAAACCACTGCTACTCACTCACTGCCATACATTGGACCTTGTCATCTCACAAAACCTTTTAACTTCCAAAATCACAAAGACATCCCACTATCTGATCACAACCTCCATCATAATGGCTCAACTACTATCACTGAATCTATTTTTCAACCGTATCAAGCCACCATCCATTGATCTCTCCCAATTTCTCCCTGTGTTGGCCACATCCTATCTAGCTTGGATTCTTTTATTTTAATCAGACTTTTGTTGATAGTATAAAGTTCTTTTCTTGTCTTTTTATTCCACAGGACTGGCAACATTTAAGTCCTGGATGAACCAACCATCCTTTTTCTCCGTGTGCATATAAGTTGCCAGAGCGCTAGCAATTACACATTCTCTCTAACCAGTCCCTATGCTCCCTTTCCTCCAACATCTGATCCCCTGGTTCTCAGCAGATGATTTTGCCTCTGATTTCTAAAACAAAACCCAAAGCCATTAGGTGGGACATACTTCAATATCTGGTCAAGTAGCCTAACATTCCCTGCATCTGAACCCCTCAGCTACTTCCAATTGTGTTCTAGCTCTATTCCCCCACCTTCTAAGGGCACTGAAATTATTTAACCTTTTCCTTTACATTGGCTATTTCCCAACTGCATTTAAATGTCTCTAATTCTCATCTTAACAGACATACAACAATCCTTCAACCCATATTCTTCCTGCCTCTCACAGTCAAACTTTTAATGAGCTGTCTGCCCTTGATGTTTTAATTTCCCTACTTCATTTAGACTAGGATATTGCCCTCCAACTCATCAAAGAAACTAAAGTCATCAATAATTGCTGTGTCAACTAATGCAATGGATGCTTCTGAGTCTCGTTTAACTTGATCTCTCAGCAACACCCACACTACAGACCACACCTTTCTTGAAACATTTTTTCTTGAGAAGAAATTCAAGTGCAATAAAGTTTCAGATTTGGGCAAAATTTTCTCAGTCTTTTACAGCTGTCTTACACCTATTTGGCAGCTTCTTTGTTTCTTTGCAAATGTACTTTTTTCTTTCCAAGCTTTCAACTTACTTTGCTTTCTTTTCTTTTTGAGGATTGTTTTTTTCTTTTAATTTAAAAAAAATTTTTAAAGAATTTATTTATTTATTCATGAGAGACACAGAGAGAGAGCAGAGACACAGGCAGAGGGGAAGTAGGCTCCATGCAGGAAGCCTGATGCAGGACTTGATCCGGGGACCCCAGGATCATACCCTGAGCCGAAGGCAGACAGATGCCCAAACACCGAGCCACCTAGGCATCCCTTTGAGGACTGTTTTCATAAAAATTTTAGTTGACACAAAATACTTGTAAACACACATAAAATAAAACAAATAGCAATAAAGCACCTGTTTATCTGCCACATTTCAACTTAGCTTTAATAGCAACAACTCTTTCATACTCAATTTCTTTAGGATTTAAATATATATATATTATCTGACATAAAAAATGTTGAGAACCATCACAAATGACTCTTAGCAGGCATTGAACTCAACCAGTGGGAATAGAATGAGCAGGCCTATTGGAGAAAAGTCTATAGGCTTCAAGCATTCAGTGTGCATGGGCATCTGTCTGTATGCTTCACAGAGGAAACAGAGAACGGTTAACACAGGAAGCTAGTTAAATAGGTATCAATTAAGAGAACTTCTACGTATGTCTTAAAGATTTTCCACATCAGTACACTTACATGTATCTCATTCTTCTTGGTTACTATCCTGTGTTCCATAGAATTATAGTTCATTTGGAATATTCTCCATTTGATGGACAACTGAATCACAACACTATTACAAACAATACTGCTATAAATATTTTAGTAGAGAACTCTCCATTAATGAGAAATTATTTTCTGGACTAATGATCTGACATGCAATTATCGTTAGTGGTTGAAGGATATACACATTTCAAAATTTAATAGATACTGCAAACAGCTCACCAAAACAAAAAATAATTTATAATCCCACTATAACCATTTATCAGTACTCATTTTACCACACCCTTGCCAATCTTTAATTTTTGCCAATCTGATGAAGGAATGCTTTCTTATTTTATTTTTTTGGATTATCCTGATGATTGAGGTTAGCAGCTTCTTTTTATCTTTTGTGTGTGTGTGTGTGTGTGTGTGTGTGTGTGTATATATATATATATATATATATATACACACACACACAAGTATGTATTTTTTTTTTTAAGATTTGAGAAAGAGAGACCGCAATCAGGAGGGGGAGAGGGAGAGAGAATCTCAAGCAGACTCCTTGCTCAATGTGGAGCCCCACACAGGGCTTGATCTCACTACATTCAGATCAGCACCTGAGCTGAAACCGAGTCTGTCACTTAACCAACTGTGCCACTCAGGTGCCCTGGACATCTGTATCTTTTTATAATTGTCCATACAAATGATTTGCCTTCACCTCTATAGGACAAATCAATCTTTTTTCTATTGATCTGTGGAGTTATTATTTATGTTGCAAAAAGTTTGTTTCTACTTTTTTTTTTTTTTTTAAAGAGGGCAGCCGCGGTGGCTCAGGGTTTAGTGCCACCTTCAGCCTGGGGTGTGGTCCTGGGGTCCTGGAGACCTAGGATCGAGTCCCACGTCGGGTTCCCTGCATGGAGCCTGCTTCTCTCTCTCTCTCATGAATAAATAAAATCCTAAAAAACAACAACAACAACAACAACAAAAAACAGGGGGGATGCCTGGGTGGCTCAGTGGTTGAGCATCTGCCTTTTGCTCAGGGCGTGATCCTGGAGTCCCGGGATCGAGTGTCAAGTTCCGCATGGGGCTCCCTGCATGAAACCTGCTTCTCCCTCTGCCTGTCTCTCATGAATAAATAAAATCTTAAAAAAAAAAAAAAAGAGTTCAACATTTAACCGACTGAGCCACCCAGATGACTTTGTTTCTACTTTTTTTTTTTTTTTTTTGAAGACTTTTTATTTATTTATTCATGAGAGACAGAGAGAGGCAGAGACACAGGCAGAGAGAGAAGCAGGCTCCATGCACCGGGAGCCCGAGGTGGGATCCCTCCCTGTTTCTTTTTTAAAAACTTTGTTTATAACATTTCTTGCTAAACTGAAATTTTACTTTCCAAGTTAAATTCCTCAATCTTTTCCCTTACAAATTGTTTAGGGTCTTAAAAAGACATTTCCTACCCTGCTCATATATACATACCCTATTTTATTTTCTTCTAATACTTTTTCTAGTTTTGAATCTTAAATGTAGCTCTTTAGTCCATGTGGAATTCTTTTTTTTTTTTTTTTTTAAGATTTTATTTATTTAGGGGATCCCTGGGTGGCGCAGCGGTTTGGCGCCTGCCTTTTTGGCCCAGGGCATGATCCTGGAGACCGGGGATTGAATCCCACGTCGGGCTCCCAGTGCATGCAGCCTGCTTCTCCCTCTGCCTGTGTCTCTGCCTCTCTCTCTGTGTATGACTATCATAAATAAATTTTAAAAAATTAATATAAGATTTTATTTATTTATTCATGAGAAAAACAGAGAGAGGGATAGAGGCAGAGACACAGGCAGAGGGAGAAGCAGGGTCCATGCAGAGAGATGTGGGACTCGATCCTGGGTCTCCCAAGATCACGCCCTGGGCTGAAGGGGTCACTAAACCGCTGAGCCATCAGGGCTGCCCAGTCCATGTGGAATTCTAAGAGACATGAGTATTTACTTACTTCATCTTTACCTCACTTGAAAATTTCATATGACTTGCCTGATTCACTACTGAATCCAGAATCTGGTACATATTAAGTGCAATAATTAAACTTTGTTGATTTAATGACTAACTTCTCAAGCTGCAAAAAATCCGTTGAAGGATTCACTTCTCCAGAAGGCAGTAGGGGAGTATGGTGGTTAATTTCCTTTTATGATTTCACAATGCAAACTCTAGAGTCAAGTAAAGAAAGGATGTTTAATAAATCTGTGCTAGAATTTATAAAAGTTTACGTTTGCACCTCAACTTGTTTGGAATACTGCTTCAAGGCTGCCAGGATTTCCCTAGTTAAGGAAAATAGTTAACACAATTCCTCAAGTATGGAATTACTTTAAACACACTGGTCTAATACACTGTTTCCCAAAGTGTTCCTATGGTACAGCTGGTGGTACGTACGACGATTTTAGTGATACAAAAATGAACGATTTTATTAGACCTTTTATATTTTAACTTTAACTTTTATTTTAACTCTAGCCCTTGGGGCGCCTGGGTGGCTCAGCCTGAGTCTCGATTTCTTCTCAGGTTGGGATCTCAGGGTCGTGAGACCGAGCTCAGGAATCCGGCTCCCCGCTGGGCTTGGAGCCAGTTTAAGATTCCCTCCTCCCCGGCCCATCCCCCACCCCCTCCGCGCGCGCGCGCGCGCGCTCTCTCAAAACAAAACAAAAGCCAAAAAAAACTCTAGCCCTTGAAACCCATGGTTTCATCTATCTTGCTTAGATTGAGATTAAGGCACTTAAACTTGAAAAACAAACCAGTTTAAAGAAAACTACTAAGAAAATAATAGCACATTAGATAAGAAGGGATGGCAAAAAGTATTCAAACAACAGGAATGGCCGAAGTTTAACAATACGCCGCTAGGGCGAAGAGGCTTCGCCGTACACTACACTTCTCTAACAAAGTGAGTTACTACGGGTGGGGCTGAAGTCGCCACCTCTGCCTGCCTCAGTAGACAGCCAACTTGCCGCGGGATAAAAGCACTAGAAGGGAAACATAACTGGCCCTTGGCTGCGCCAATGGGGTTTCAGCGCGCGGGGCACAACCCCGGGGTTAGAGGAGCCTCACGGAGGAAGTGGCTGGGACACAGCAGGATGAGGAGACTAACCCGCTACCCCTCCAGCAGGGACCGCCTGCCCTTCCTCCGTAATGGGCGTGGGGGCAGCTTCCACCACTAGTCTGTGCTGGGAGCGAGCCCTGAGTTTCTGAGGCTCAGGACTACGGAGGTTCGCGGAGTCCGAGAGATGCAATGTAAGCAGCGCCGCGGCCCGGACACAGGATGCCGTGCTACCCGCACAGCATCGAGGAAGAAGGCAAGAGCCGTGGTTAGGAGGGATGAGGGATGTCCGGTTGCACTACAGGGAAGGAGGTGGGGAGTGTGATGGTTTCTGTAGCAGTGCGGGGACTGGAGGTCGCGATGCTGTGCAGAGAGGGAACAGCGGAGCCAAGAGCTAGTTCCCAATATCTTAGTGCTATGGGAAAGGGAGGAGGAGGAGTAATCGTGGGGCCCCCGCACACCCCGCTGCGGTACACTCACCCTCACCAAAGTCCTTCCGGAAGTCCAAGTTCGAAGATGGCGCCGTCTATCTAGTCGCGGTTTTATGACGAAATCTGGTAGCTACTCTTTATTGACCCCTCCCCCCCACTCCTCTACCCGCGCCTCCAGTGCACAAGGTAAACACGTGAGCGTGGTGGGGACTTTGTGCCCGAAGACGTTTTCTCAGACTATGTATTCCATAATGCAGTGCGGCGAGAGTCCCGCGCCCTTTCGAGCGAGCGAGGCTCCCGGCCTTTAGCCGCGCCGGGGACGCTGCGTGGCCTTCTGGGACTTGCAGTGTCAAGAAAGCAAGATTGACGCCTGCGCGGTGACGGTCGTCGCGCCCCGCGGGTTCCCACGGGGCCTGTAACGCGAGCCTCGAGTTTGCGGCGCGCCCAGGCCTTGCCGCCGCTTCCGAGCGCTGAAGCCTGCCTAATGGTCAAGATTACCGGCCATGTAGCGGGCAGGGCCGGGCTGGACTGAGAGTAACTACCTCGGCACGGTCAGAGCGGAGAACTCAGACTGAGAGGCGGAGGGAGGATGGCTTGGGCCTCCACCGAGGGCAGCCATTCATGAAGTCCGGGATGGGTGCTCCAAAGACAAAAAGGGGCCTGGGGAAAGGACAGAGGGAAACCAGTAGGAAAGCCTGGCGTGGGCACGCTCGCTGCACTCTTCTGAGCCTCAGGCTTGGCCCGTGGCCTTGTTTGGGCACAGGCCTTCCCTGGTCCCTCCCAGAGAGATGGGATGCCAGTGAACAAAGAAAGAACGTAACAAATCTCTGCCCTTTCCTGAGACATTGAAAGCCATATAAGTTTTACAGGTCTCAGCATACTAACTAGAAGAGTTCAAGATGTATAAATAGGGACAGGAAAGACTGGAGTAAACCAGTCTTTGTCTTCCCGAAGAATCCCCCCTATTAAATTCTTTTAGTTACACAAAAGATTTGAGAAAAACGTGGGAGGAGCTAAGACTTAAAAAAAAAAAAAAAAGCCTGAGTTAAGGGACTCACCCCAACTCCCTTAGCGAATTTAGGCTGTGCCTAACTTAGGTTGTGCTGGGGCTTAGGACCAGCTTTGTGAGAACACAAGATTGGGTGAGGCTCAGGCAGCAGTTCCCCTAATCCGTACTATCTTAAATGCTTGTCTGATGGGACAGCTCTAGGAAATGTCTCTCCACTCCTGTTGCCTCAGATCAGGCCATCTTTGACTTAACTGCAAAATCTTTTATATTACTTGTATTCACTTTCAGAATAAGATAATCACGTGGCTCAAAATTCAAAGGATACATAGGGTATAAAGTGGAGACTCCCTTCTACCTGTCTCCACATGCACACAATCAGTTCCTAGTTACAGATCCAAGATATTTTATTTATACACATATGAAACGCATATATATCTTTACCCTTTTAATTCAAACAATGAATACACACACTGTCCTGCATCTGCCTTCTTTTAACTGAGTGTACCTTGGAGATTGTCCTTTTTTTGGTATTAAAACCTTCCTCAGGGTAGTCCCGGTTGCTCAGTGGTTTAGCGCCGCCTTCTGCCCAGGGCCTGATCCTGGAGACCTGGGATCGAGTCCCATGCCCGGCTCCATGCATGGAGCCTGCTTCGCCCTCTGCCTGTGTCTCTGCCTCTCTTTCTGTGTCTCTCATGAATAAATAAGTAAAATCTTAAAAAAAAAAAAACCTTCCTCATTCTTTATTATGGCTGCTTAGTAATGATATAAATGTAGGAAATAGTTGACCCTTGAACACAGGAATCAGGGGTGCTAACCCCTGTGCAGTGGAAAATCTCTCCCCAAAAGCCTTACTGAATAGCCTGCTGTTGGCTGGAAGCCTATAAACTGTCAATACATATTTTGTATGTCAATATGTATTATATACTGTATTTCTTACAGTAAGCTAAAAAAATACAGTAAGCTAGAGAAAGGAAAATGTTAAAATCATAAGGAGAAAATACATTTACAGTACCGTAGCATAACAACAACAACAAAAAATCGGTGGACCCACACAGTTCAAACCCATGTTGTTTAAGGGTCAACTATAATTTGAGTTAGTCCCTTGTTCTTATTAATGGGTATTTAGGTGGTTTCTAATCTTTTGCAATTGTAAACAATTCTGCTACAAATAACCTGTTACTTCAAATGTGTAATCTATGGGTAGGAAGCATTATAAATTTCTGGAGGCAGAGTTGCTGGACCAAAGTTTTGATGCATTTATAATTTTGATTGACAAGCAATCTTTCTATTGATCTGTTTCTCTGCCTCTAATCTCTACCAGTTCTTTCTAAAGTATAGAGCTGACCCTGTGGATCCTCTGCTTAATTTTAATGATTAATATGCTCAATAACTTAACCCATGAGCTGATAAATCTTTTTTTTTTTTTTTAAGAGAAAGCCAACTATTCTATAACTACACATTGTATGACACTGGAAGTAGTTATCAATTCCTATAAACTAGCAAATAAAAGGAAAGAAACACTTATCCCATCTTTCCAGTATGAACTATAATTCAGAATAAGTAGAAGGAATTCTTTTTAGAAGATTATCAGCTAGCAAATATGGAAAGAATCCTAGAATTAGGGGAAAAAATAATTTTGCATCCCCTAATGAAATAATCGAAGCAGTAACCACCAGTGAATGAAACCACTAAATGAAAACTTGAGAAAATTTAAAATGTGAAACTTTAAAACTGGATCCACTCAAAACTAAACAGCTATTATTTGCCTCCTGATGTGACGCTATATGAAATGCAACACCACTTACAAAGTATTCTTGCCCAAAACGTTGAATGGAAATAGAGGGGTTAGAGGAATGAGTTAATTGACACCACATGGAAGCCAAAAGTCAAATCCAGTGGAGAACATTTTATAAGACAACCTTATTTCCGGAACAAATCTTGTCTGAGAACAGAAGGTTGAGGAGACTACTTCTGATTACAATAAATTGAACACCTGCTAACCAAATGTAATGTACAGATTTGTTTGGATCCTAATTCAAACAAACCAACTGTAAAAAAAGCCAGTTTTTGAGACAATCAAGGAAATTTGATTATGGATTGAGCAATACTAAGAATTTAATAGGTATAACAACACAGTAAATGTCTGTATTTCTTACAGACACATACTGAGGTTTGTAGGAGTGAAATGATACAATATCTTGGATTTGCTCTAAAGTAGCTTCAGCAAGGGGAAAAAAAAAGGAAATAAAAAGCGAGCACACGTGGCCAATATTGATAATTATTGTTTCTGGGACAGGGATTCTTAGCACAGTTCACTCTACTGAGCTGTTTAAAATTGTTCAATAAAACACACACACACGTACACACAAAATGGAGGACTCTCCCATTTTTTTAGACTAATCACAATGGTAAAGACTCACAGTCTGGCCCCAACCCAACCTACCTTTGCAGCTTTATCTTTCACTCTCCACATAAGCCTCGGGTCTAGCTTCACTATACTGTACTTGACACTTTGGATTGGCCACTCTGTTTCTGAATTCAAGCTATTCCAGCTGCTGATGTGCCTTCCCATTCTTTTCCAACTGGGAAACTCCCTACCCTCATAGGTCACATGCTCCCTGTGAAGTCCTCTCCAACCTTAATAGATTTCCTGGTATCATCTATGGTTGCCACCTAGGAACACTGTTCATATGAATAGTGGAACTTCTCTCATACTGCAGATACTATCCACTTCCACCATGATGAATGAATATTTGTCAATGGCAGATAGCATAGAAATTAGGGCACAGTCTTAATTTATAATTGCCTGAGATCACAAGCTGCTTGTTACTCTTATCCTGGACAAGTAACTCAGCCTCTCCATGCCTTAGCTGTGTTGCCTTGCCAAGTAGCAACCTCCATGTCTGTTTTCTTATCTGTAAAATTTCTTTTCATGGAGCTACCTTAACCTTCCCAAACAGATCAGAAAGGGATTAAAGCACTTTCCAACACGTAGGTACTCAATGTTAAAAATACTAAATAAGAGATGTAATGACTTAATATATCAATATATTCTATTAATGATTCTAAAATACTAAAAATGTCTCTCTGAAAAAAATAAAAATAAAATAAAAAATAGAAAATAAAATAAAATAAAAATATCTCTCTGATTTTTCCCTATATTCCGCCTCATACCTAGCTCAGTGTCTGTAACCTAAGTGATGGCGATACTAAAAGACATACAAAGGCACCCGAGTTTCTGAATGCAGGGAGTATGTCATTTATTGACCCTGTGTTCCCCCACTCACTGGTCGCTACTCTTGACTCGTAGAACAACCGGTACAGAACTGCAAGGAATCATCCCCAGCTCTGTGATCACCAGATCCACCAGTTCCGGGGGGGTCACGTCATAGACTAGATTTAACAACCGCAGGGACAGGTGGTTCTGCCAGTTAGCCAGGGCCACATGTTCTCCTCGCTCACAAAGCAGATCATCGGGGTCATCTGCAATGGGAGACATACCCTTTTATGTCCTTGTAGAAAACAAGATGTAGTTCAACCTTCCCTCCTCCCTCCCAAATCTCAGATCTTTGAAACCTTCTCTCTGCCCTCCTGGGCTCCTTACCTAGCTCATTAGAGACAAAAGCATCAGTCTGCACACGCTCACAGAACTTGTATGTTTCACAGCAGACCAGCACTGGCACATTATGGGCTCGTGCCACCAGGGCCAGCTGTGCTGTCCCTACCCGTGACATTACGGACCCGTTGGCCAGGAGTGCGTGAGCTCCCAATAGCACCTTAGAAACCTATTTATTTTGAACAGTGGAGAGGGGGAGAAAATGTGATATGTGATTAATGCACAATCAGGTTCCCTACTTCCTGCCCAGGATAGCAATATTAAGGGCAATAACAGAACTTAATGACAGTTCTTCTTAGAAAACACCTGACCATTGACCCCACTGCACCTCCCACAAGAAAATAAAACTCTGAAGTTACTTTTGTCCTGTCTCCTCTTCATGGCTGCTAATTTACTGTTCATATGACACTGTGCTATAACATGTTGTAGACGTTTTTCCTATTAAATACAAACAAGGCTATAAAAGTTTAGTATTTTTAAATAATTGTAACCTTGGGAAGACAGGATTTTATCTACCACTACACCCTTTTACCTCCAACTTTGGAGTCCCTTTCCTCTGCCCTCACCTCTGGGAGCACATAGGAGGCTGCAGGAATCAGCAGGTAGGAGGCAGGGACCCCAGCACGGACCAGAGAACGTAGTGTGTGCCTTCCCTCCAGCCGTGGCCGGCTGTCCACCACTACCACCCGAAACCGCCGGCCCTTAGCCCAAGCCTCCTGAAGGATTCGTGATACCAGAGACGAGCTGGAGTGAATGGAGAGGAGGATTCAGTTATAGATGTCACTAACGGACAGGCAGCCAGCTCACTGCTAAAGGGCAAAGGGGCAATCTTTTCTTCAGATTGTTATACCCCCCAATTTTCTGTCATAGGGTCCGGACCATACCATCCAAATACCAGGATCACATCTCCATTATTGATCTTCTTATAAGCAAAGCGGGAAATTGCCTGAGCTGCAAGCACAATCTTCTCTTGCACATACCGATCAATGGCTGCTCGAAGTTCTGACTTGGCCTAAATGGATTAAGATGCTTAGGAAACAAGAAATGGACACATTTCTTCCTTTGATGATCATGCCAGATGCTTGAGTATGTGTACAATGATAGTTGAAAGTGGGCCAAAAGGGGGCCCAAAGGTGGCATAAGACAGCCAGCCCAACCACTTCCTTAACCCTTGACCAGGGCAGAATGGCCTCACTGTCACTTCTGGGAGTCCTGATTGTGGTTCTCAGCTGTACCCTGAGGGGTATGCTTTGCTCATTCCTCATATTCATCACCTCCTCTTCCCGCTTGGAGCTGCTCACACCCGTGATCTCCTTGTTAAGGAACTTGATGGCGTTGTACATGCTTGCTGACAGGGGACGGCACTGAGTCAGGAAGCTACAAAGACAATACCTCGCGTTTGTGTGACTCTATAATGTGCGACTCTACCACTTACATTCGTGCTTAAGTAAGTTTTCTTTAACAAAAAACAGAAAAATAAAACAAGAGGTAAAAGAGCAAGAGAGAGGGTACAAAAAGAGGACTAGGTGAGGGGACAGCAGACTTGCAGTGATTGTCCTTACCTGAAGTAGGGCTTTAGTTTATTCACTAGATCCCTTGAGAGTTCTTCATTGGGAGGTGTTGTGTAATCTTGAATTACCTATAAGGTACCCAAAGTTATCAGCAAAACATCTCCTAATAAAGGGCTCTGAAAGGGGGCTAAGGCAAGTTTCACTGAACAAAGCGTTCTGAGGGTGAGTCATTCCCTTTGTCCCTCAGAGATTACTTTGGGTAAGAGGAATCTGGGATAGTGCTGGGGAAGGTGGGACTGGGTCACAGAGGGAACAAGACAGGGCTTACCTGCTGCAAGGCACGAAGCAGGGCAATACACCGGGCATTGGAGCCACTGACCAGGCCCTGGGAGTACTGCAGGCCGAGTCGCACCATGGCTGGGTGGATCACAGAGGATGGGATGCTGATGGGATGGCGGTGTCACACACTTTGCAAGGGAGCTTGAGCACCTACTGCCCACCTGCCCCTGATGAAAAGGAACTTCCTTCACTAGCACAGACACCCCCATTTCCTCTAGAGCTTTGCCTTGTGTGCAGGCTTCTTCCCATAGACCCCATCTCAAATTTCCAGTCACATTCAATACTAAGTTACCAAAACTCCTAGAACTTAAAAGTTACAACAATTTCATAGAATCCTACCTCATATATTGAGTCAGAGAGTTTTGTCTGCTGTACTGGGGTAGGTGGGAGAAAAGACTGACTTTGGATCCATAATCGTTTCGTGTAGGAACCTTGACAAAATAAGAGACAGGACCAATGGAAAATAAATAAACAGTGAGGCTACTTGGCCCTAAATACCCTGTCTTCTTCAGGGTATCATTTGTCTCGAGCACCTTTCCCCCCTTCCTCTATCCCATCTCCCTTAGGCAATTTCTGGCCAGGCATTGAAACCACTTCCTACCTGTTGCTGCTCTGGTTTTTTAGCAAGCCTTCTCAGAAGTGTAAGGTCATCAACCTGAGTGTGCTCAGGGAGACGCTTCACTCCTAAAAGATAATGACCATGTTTTCAAGACACTGTAGGTGATAATGAGAAATCTGCTTTTAAGGAATAAGGGACATCAAGAAAGATGGATGGGGGAGATGAAAAACGGGGAAAAAAAGAGTAGAAGAAATAGAGATAGGATGAGGTTGAGTGGAGAATTCTGAACTCTTGGTCCCAAGGCTAAGAATGGGAAGGGAGAACTGTTTTACTGTGGGAAAGCCTGAGCTAACACAAGAATTAAAATAAAAACAGAGGGACACCTGGGTGGCTCAGCGGTTTAGCGCCTGCCTTCAGCCCAGGGTGTGATCCTGGAGTCTCGGGATCAAGTCCCACATCGGGCTTCCTGCACGGAGCCTGCTTCTCCTTCTGTCTGTGTCTCTGCCTCTCTCTCTCTCTCTCTCTCTCTGTCTCTCATTAATAACTAATCTTTAAAGAGAATAATAAAATCAAAACAGAGAGATGCCTGGGTGGCTCAGCAGTTGAGCATCTGCTTTCACTTCAGGGCATGATCCCAGGGTCAGGAGATTGAGTCACGTATCGGGCTCCCTGCAAGGAACATGCTTCTCCCTCTGCCAATGTCTCCGCCTCTTTCTCTGCATCTCTCATAAATAAATAAATAAATAAAATCTTAAAAAGAATAATAAAATCAAAACAGAGGTCTTGAAACGAAGGGAAGGTACCTGAAGGGGTTTCTCCAGCAGTGCTGGGGCAGGCCCGAGGTGGTGGCCCTCCTTGTTCTCCTTTCCTTGCCTGTTTCAGGGCCCGCTCAGCCTCCTGCTTAGCCCGCCGTTCAGCACGAAGTTCAGCTTTACTTCGACCAGTTGGAACTTTCTCCCCAGCAGTGGCCAACTGACTGCCTGGTCCTGGCAGTTCTTTGGCTGGGCCTACTAAAGACAGAAAGAAGACGTGCCCAAGCCCCAGGCAGGTAATATCTATGCCCCAGCCAAAGCTTCTCTGTTCATCTAAATTTCCTTACTGCCCACTTGTTCAAATCAACTTTGTCCCGTCTCCTTCTCTTCTCTCCCACACATCCCTCTACCAGTTCCACACCCCAGTCATTTAAAAAAGCCTTCGCACCTTGCTGCTGGGCTGCAGGTACAGCAGGGGCAGTTTTTTCTGGTTCTGCTCCCTTTTCCTCCTTCCGTTTCTTCTTCTGCTGTTTTTTTTCCTTCCGAAGCTGCAACTTCTCTTCTTGGGTCATCTCCCTCCCCACTGCCTGAGACACAAACATAGAATACAGCTCTTCCCCAAGTCCAAAGATAAAAAAAACAAAATACTACTGGTGCCTTCCAAGATTCCCATAAGGTAAAGCCCCCAATCCTGACTCCAACCAGCTGTTAACAAGATTACATCCCATAGAGATAGAAGCTTCTCTTCCAGGTTCAGAGTCACATACTGTTAGGGATGAAAAAAAAAATGTAAAAATCTGGCGTTCCGGAGAAATAAAGTGAAACGGGGATGGAGGCTGCGGCCCAATGAAGCTGCCACAGCCTCCTGCGTAGAGCCTGACAGGCGTTTTCCGAGGGCACTCTCACTTACCCCAGGCCGAGTAGAAAGCTCCGCCTTCATCCCAGACCCCGAATCTGCATCAGAAAACAGATCACAAAGTGAGCCTGAGAGGCTCCGGGAGGGTTTGTAGGAGCTCGTACTCGTCGCGGCTGGCTGCTGGGTCTGCATGACCACGGCTCCGCCACCAGGCGGGAGGCAAGCCAGGGATCCGCGTGGAGACGCAAGGTGCGGCAAGATCAAAGGAAGGCGGGGGAGGCAGCCGGCCTGGGCCCCCGCCCTTCTCTCCAGAGCCAGGAGGGACGCGGCGCGGGGCTGCGCCCCAGGCAGTACACCCCAGAGTCCGGAGAGGCACCGGAACGGAGCGACAGGACCCAGAGGGACTCAGGGCTCGGCCGCAGCCGTCCGCTGCGCGGCGGCTCGCGTACCTGTTCGTGTGCCCCCGCCCTTCACTCACCCTCACGAACAGCCACAGCCACGGCAGCCATCACCCTCGGTCCTAGGCTCCGCCCGCCGCGGTCCCGGGGCCTACAGCGCCACCTGGGCCGACCCCCGCGGCGCACAGCCTTCCGCGGACTACAATCTCCGACATGCACTGGGGCCCCGCCCCGGGCTACGGGCGCCGATTAGGGCCCTCTCAGCTTTGGGCTCCCGGGCGTGGCAGTCGGCGCTTGCTCTTTAGACTACAGTTCCCAGCATGCCGGGGGGGCTGCGCCCCGGAGCGGACGTCCCACCACCCTTCCCACCTCCGATCTCAGCAACACCCCCCCCCAAAATGGCGAGTGAGGCAGCGGGGACGCGCTGAGCGGCGGAGGCGAGCGTGTAAAGCCGCTGCGGCCCTGTCAGTCCGGAGCCCGGCTGGGCCCTGCCGCAGGGAACATGCACTTTTCCATTCCTGAAACCGAGTCCCGCAGCGGGGACAGCGGCGGCTCCGCCTATGTGGTGAGGAGCGGCCGGAGCCGGGCCGGGCAGGGGCGGGGATAACGGGCCGGAGCCCTCTCCGAGCGGCCTCCGAGGCCTGGCCGCCACCCTTGGGGCCTGGTCCCAAGCCGCCGACTGCCGACGGCTTCGCTAGGAGCTTATATCCCGTCTCAGATGCGCCCAGAGGTCGCCCCATCTCCTCCAGGTCCTTTGTTCGCCCGCGTCGTCTCCCCCTGGATGGGCTGCGGCCGCTCTGGTGGGCGTCATTGGCCTCTTGGGGAGGGAGACTGCGACACTAGGGCCCGAGTTGCCCCCTGGCTGGTCCTTCTGCTTTAGAACTTGACTCTGGGGAAACAGACTAATAAACCCTCGGACAATCTCGGTGCGTTACTCAGGCGTAGCTTGTGCCAGACAACTTCTGGCCAGGGTTTTCAAGGGGGTTGCCCAGACCGAGACCCTAAAACGCTTGCCTGCTTTTGTGTCTTCAGGCCTATAACATTCACGTGAATGGAGTCCTGCATTGCCGGGTGCGCTACAGCCAGCTCCTGGGGCTGCACGAGCAGGTGGGACCAGCACCCCTGCCTTGAGGCAGCTTTCAAGCCCTTTCCTACACCTGGGCATCGGTGTCTCCATTTCTCCCCACTTGGCTTCCTTGTAGATTGTTCCCCTTTAATCACTGCCGCTGGGGAGGATCTGGTGCTTTATCTTAGGATTGACATTTCCGGGGAACTCCCTAAGAAGCTTACTGTCTGCTGCTGTAACTGCTCTTCCTTATATTCACATCCGTCTTTCTGCTTCCCTGTCGGCAGTCTTACTTCAGCCTTTGCCTGTGCATGGAAAAACCGACCTCCCCCCTCCCTTCTTTGCTGCCAAAGCACATTCCTTCTGTCATCTGAGCTGCAACTTGGAATTCTTTTCCCTTCTCATACAGATCATTCACGGATCCTTCTGTGTTCTTTAGCTCATTTCAGTGGCCTAGCTGTTCAGTTATCCTTATGTATCCCTGATGCAATGTTTCTATGTTCTCCTCACCAGATTTCGAGCTCTCTTCAACTCAGTACAGAGTCCTGGTTCTACTGATGACTAGCTGTGCAGCCTTGAGCAATTTCTTTGGGCCTAGTTTCTAAGACCTAAAAATGTATTTGTCGGTCTGCAAAGTCCCTTTAAGTCTTAAAACCTTTTGTGAACCTGTTTTGCTATATTTAACTGGGAACATAAATTTTCCTTAAAAAGCTCTTTGGTTCCAGTGAGGGTTCAGTGAACACAGTCTTGCTAGATAATCAAAGGTTTTCCCTAGGCCCTGGCCCTACACAAACCCTACCCACACCGTGAAGGGGCTGACGTGTACATAGTAAGATAAGAAAGAACCTATGTTTAGGACACTCCGAGAAAGGAATGATTTCCTGGATGACTAGGGTACATGGGGGAGGGAGGGAAGGGAAAGGGAGCCTAAAAGAACATTGTGACTGACTGTGGATTGCGTCTTCTCTTTTGCTATGTTTATGTGAAGGGTTGTATCTCTTTCTCCAAATAGCTTCGGAAGGAGTATGGGGCCAATGTCCTTCCTGCATTTCCCCCAAAGAAGCTTTTCTCTCTGACACCTGCTGAGGTGGAACAGAGGAGAGAGCAGTTAGAGAAGTACATGCAAGCTGGTGAGTGGCTGGAGGGAACTTTAGGCTGTGTTGAGAGCTATGGAAAGAGACTCAAAACAGCTGGTTCTGTAGACTTGGCCTAAATTAATTTCTACATCTGGGGATTCTCTTGATTTGTTAGTTAGGAAAAGTAAATAGCATGTAGGAATGCTCTAGGTATTTGTAAAGCTATTTGGACAATATACTAATATAGTTTGGAAATACCACTGTAACACTATGTAGGCTTAAAGCAGTTTAGATTGGTGGGGAGAACTGAATTTGTATCTGATATGCTTTAGATTAACATCATTGTTATTTCCCTAGTTCTATAGACTGGACTCAACTAGATGGCAGCCAAGGGTGGGGCAGGTGAAGAATTTATGCAAACAGTGAGTGAGGTGAGGCCAGCTGGGGGATGTGACAGGCCATCATCAGCCCAGGAAATGGGGTAGGGGAGGAAACTACCAAGAAAAGAGCTGGGGGGAGTCAAGAGGGAGTTCTAAATTACTGGAACATTGTTCTCTTGTCCCCTCAGTTCGGCAGGACCCACTGCTTGGGAGCAGTGAGACCTTTAATAGCTTCTTGCGTCGGGCACAACAGGTAAGGCTCTGGGTGGGACCGAGATTTAAGAGAAGCATTTTCCTATAGGGCCATGTCATTTTAAGGCAGTGGCTACAGAGAAATCATCTTGGCACCTATTTTTTTTATGGGATGGGACTTTTGCTGTACCAGTGAGATCAAGAAAACCCAGCCTGTAATTAAGCAGCTGAGAATAAAGACACTAGGAAGGACCTAGACATGAGTTGGGGATGGGTCAGAGCTAGACATGGGGCAGGTGTTAACAAGGTGGTGCCTCTGTTCTTATGTATATTCACACCAGGAGACACAGCAGGTCCCCACAGAGGAGGTTTCCTTGGAAGTGCTGCTCAGCAACGGGCAGAAAGTTCTGGTCAATGTGCTAACTTCAGATCAGACTGAAGATGTCCTAGAGGTGAGGTACTTGTATTGCAGTGCCCCACCTCCCCTGCACCCCAGGGTTCCAGGTTTAGGGGTAATTGTAACATCCAGTATGATGAGCTGTACTTGCTTCCTGATTCCTAGGCTGTGGCTGCAAAACTGGATCTTCCAGATGACTTGATTGGATACTTTAGTCTCTTTCTAGTTCGAGAGAAAGAGGATGGAACCTTTTCTTGTGAGTTTCTGTGGACTTGACTGCTTCCTTGTGCTTCTAGGGGTAAATTTGCCCTGTCAATTCCTCCCAAAATATGACATTTCCTCAGGGCTCCTCTCTTGACTTTTCTCTCCTTGAATCTCATGACATTTTCCTTTTTTTTTTAACCCATAGTCGTACGGAAGTTGCAAGAGTTTGAGCTGCCTTATGTGTCTGTTACCAGTCTTCGGAGTCAAGAGTATAAGATTGTGCTAAGGAAGAGGTCAGGGCTGGGCTTGGAGGAGGGGGAGGTACTGGATTGGATTACTGGGCCATGTACTAAGAACAACCTGGACAAGGGGATAGTGCTGGGTGTTTCTACTAGGCCTTCCAGGCTTCTTCCCACTATACTACCATTTGCCCAATAGTTCTAGATTGTTCCTGTCTTTTGTTTTGTTTTGTTTTGTTCCTGTCTTCTATCCGCGTCTCTTGCCTTACCCCAGCTTAGCCCCGTTACCCCTTTCCACCCCTTGGCCTCACAGTTATTGGGACTCTGCCTATGATGACGATGTCATGGAGAACCGGGTTGGCCTGAACCTGCTATATGCTCAGGTGAGCTTGGAGCTGCCTCAGAACCCTTCCCCTGAAATAGATACTGGTGTCCCCACTTTGCGAAGAAAACTTTTCATGTCTTTACTTCCAGTTCTGGGGAGAGTTCCTAGAATACTGTCAGGGCACCTGGCAACAACCTGCTCTCCCTACTTTGTAAGCTGCTATAGTCAAGGTCTTACTGCAAGGAGGTCACTCAAGCATGGGGCTAAGGATCAGGCTGGACAGAGGTAACTGGACCTCTGATTGGAAGCCCCCAACCCCCTCATCCCTTCTCTCTACTGTAGACAGTGTCAGACATTGAGCGTGGGTGGATTCTGGTCACCAAGGAGCAACACCGGCAGCTCAAATCTCTGCAAGAGAAGGTCTCCAAGAAGGAGGTGGGCCCGTTTTCCTGTCTCCTTCCAAGGGCTGTTTTCTGACACACACACCCCACTCCCCCGCCGCTGACCCACCCTGCGTGGTGACTGGGTTTCAGTTCCTACGACTGGCTCAGACTCTGCGGCACTATGGCTACTTGCGCTTTGATGCCTGTGTGGCTGACTTCCCAGAGAAGGACTGTCCCGTGGTGGTGAGCGCAGGCAACAGTGAGCTCAGCCTCCAGCTCCGCTTGCCTGGCCAGCAACTCCGTGAAGGCTCCTTCCGGGTCACCCGCATGCGGTGCTGGCGGGTCACCTCCTCTGTGAGTTGGGGTAGGCCTTTGGGATGGTGGCCTGGCAAGCCTTGAGCTTTGAGATTGGTCAGGATGATCTCAGCCTAACTCTCCTTTGTCTCCCAGGTGCCACTGCCCAGTGGAAGCACAAGTAGCCCAGGCCGGGGCCGGGGTGAGGTGCGCCTGGAACTGGCTTTTGAATACCTCATGAGCAAGGACCGGCTACAGTGGGTCACCATCACCAGCCCCCAGGTGTGAGCTCACCCTCAGGCCTCCTCTGGAGCCCATTGCACCGTCTCTTAGATACCCAAGTCTAGGGCTTCCAGGACTCCATGTGAGTGGGAGCCCTTGTCTTAGGGGTGCTGGGCTCAGAATGACAACTCTAGTCAGGCTGAGCTCTCTTCTTGCCCTCAGGCTATCATGATGAGTATCTGCTTACAGTCCATGGTAGATGAACTGATGGTGAAGAAATCTGGTGGCAGCATCAGGAAGGTAAGCAACAGGTGTGGACCAGGCAGCTGAGTGGTTGTGCTCTCCCCACCTCTTGTCTTAGGGCTTCTCCCAAGAGGAAGAAGTGATAGGGATTCCAAAGGGATTCTGTCCTTATCAGCACTTCATGTCTCCATCCCTAGATGCTGCGCCGGCGAGTGGGGGGCACCCTGAGACGCTCAGACAGCCAGCAAGCAGTGAAGTCCCCACCCCTGCTTGTAAGTATCACTTTCAGATCAGTACCCCATCTCCCAGCCTTGCCTTATTTTCCCCACTGAGGTCTCCGACACCTCTGCCTCTCCTTCCCCAGGAGTCACCTGATGCCAGCCGGGAGTCCATGGTTAAACTCTCAGTGAGTTTCCCATGAGGGTTGGTGAGGTTGGTGGTTGGTGTTGGTAGGGGGATCTCACCGAGGCTTGAGTCCTCTGACCCCAACCCTACCTTTGTTACAGAGCAAGCTGAGTGCCGTGAGCTTGCGGGGGATTGGCAGTCCCAGCACAGATGCCAGTGCCAGTGATGTCCACGGCAATTTTGCCTTCGAAGGCATTGGAGATGAGGATCTGTGATCTCCAGTGCTCAGATGTCTGCCCTGTACCCTGGAGGAATGTTCAGAAACTTGCCCTGTGCCTGTATCCCCCAAGCCAGGGGCGGGAGGGGTCTTTTCTTTCCTTCCTTCCCCTTTCTTCTCTTGGCCAGGGGCTTCCTAACCAATCTTCCCTTCCACCCTCTGGGCTGGCTGCACAAAGGATTCTTCTCTCTTTCCAGAGCTAGCCCTCAATGCCAAATTAGCATTTAGTATTTTGCACAAACTCCAAGGGACCATGGCTACCTGCCTTGGGGAGAAACCACAGCTTCCCCTGGGGCTGCTTCTGGCTTCTTGGGGCCATGGGCCAAGGGGATGGGCAGAGGTCTATGTATGGTCTGGCCCAGCTCCCCATCATTAAACTCAGCCTGATTGCTGCCTACCTCTGGTTCCCTTTCACTGCCCTTCCCCCCTCCCCATCATGGCACAGACTGCTGTGCTAAGGTGAGGTGGAGCTGTGCTTGCCACTGCCAATTCAGCATAGACATGGCTTTGTTAGTGTTTCCTTTATTATAAAGCACTGAAATAAGTTAAATAAACAGGTGGGAGGCTGGGCAGTCCCCCAGCCAGTTCCTCTGCTGCCCCTGGGAGCAGTGGAGGTGAATACAGGGCCCTTCTCACTGAGCTCATTAAGTGCATCAGTCAAGTAAGGCCCCTGGTCCATATGGGCCCCTTGCCCATGGGGTTTGGGCTGGTCCATATAGTGCCTAGGGTAGTCTGTGGAGCCCCTGGCCAGCGGGGGAGGAAGTAGAAGGTGGCTTCTGGTCCGTCTGTATAAAACGTACAGGAGAGTCAGGGCTAATCCACAGGGCCCTGAGGGAGAACAACCTAGTTCAGGGTGAGTCTGTATGGAGAGCCCGGCTACCTGCAGTGCTCAGGGGTGTGGGACCCCGAGAGCTCAACACAGAGGAGGGGCTATGAGGCGGGGCCCAACCCTCAGAGGCAGAGAGGCCAGGCCCTCCTGCCCCACCATGGCCATGCACCTTCTGGTGGCGTTTGTAGTTGTCCCAGTGGCCTGTGGTGTAGGCGCAGGTGGCACAGCGGAAGGGCTTCTCGCCTGTGTGCCGCAGCATGTGGCGTTTGAGGTTCATGCTCTGATTGCAGCTGTAGTTGCAAAGGCTACACCGAAAAGGTTTGTCCCCAGAGTGGATACGACCATGACGCTTGAGGTTGGCCAGGTTGCCACAGGCATAGGGGCAGAGGGGGCACTTGTAGGGCTTCTCTCCTGTGTGGACACGCTGGTGCCGTTTCAGGTTATCCAGATGAGCAGAGGCATAGGGACAGCGAGCACAGCGGAAAGGCTTCTCGCCACTGTGCGTCTTCATATGCCGAGCCAGGTGGTTGGGATAGTGGGTGGCAAAAGGGCAGAGGCTACAGGCGAAGCCTTTGTCACTGGGGCCCTGGGGTCCCCCGCTGGCACCCCCTCCGGCCTCTCCTCGCATGCAGCGCCCACACATGGCAGCTCCCAGCCGACTACCCTCCCCCTCCTCCAGCTCTTGTCCACAGTTCCGGCAGGTCCAAGGGAACAGCAGCTCTGGCAGTGGTTCTGATCCAGTCCCACAGAGGCCCTCCCCTTCACCCCGCAGCTGCCCACAGTCCGGCAGGAAACTGGCACCACCTGGTGGCACATGGAGGCTCAAATCTGGAAGCAGCAGAGCATCTGTGGAGACAATGAGGCCTGAGCCATGAATCCGAATATCCCTAGGGCCACCCACCCATGTCCCAGGTTCTTTTGGTTCCCAGCTTTTTACCTTCAGGTCGCCGGGGCACTGCCCCCTCCTGCTCTGTGGGACTGGGAGGCCGGGTGGGACGTGGAGCACAGCAGCGGAAGCCACAGGTCGGGCAGGGAGGAGTGGGGGGCCCCGCGTGGGTGCGCTGATGCCGCCTCAGGTTGCCCAGGCTGCTGCAGGCAAAGGGGCAGTGGGGACAGCGGTAGGGCTTCTCGCCAGTGTGGGTGCGGGTATGTCGCGTCAGGTTGACGAGCTGGGCTGAGGCGTAGGGGCAGCGGCCACAGCGGAACGGCTTCTCCCCGCTGTGTGTCTGCATGTGCCGCTTCAGGTGGCTCGAGTAGTGGGACACGAAGGCGCAGAGGCGGCATGAGTATAGTAGCCGTGGGGGCAGCGGGGGCCCCCCACCCGGCCCTCCTGCCCCACAACACGGCCCCTCACCTGTCGGCCCCCCACACAGCTGGCAGGCTGGGCCTGGCCTCTCACCCCTGGCCTCCCCTGGACCCCTGGCTGGTTCCTCAACTTCACTCTCGGCACTTAGCGGCCGGCCGCCCCCAGACTCGTCATCACTCAGCCCGTAGGGAAGCCCAGGCCTGGCCCCCAGAGAGTCTCCTGGTAAGACATAAGAAGAGACATCAACACGGGGTAGGACCAGGCTCCAAACTTGCGTTCTCAGTGGTCTCCCCCCTGCGTGGTCCCACCCTTTACTTCAGTGATCCTGAAAACTGAATTATCTGCTTCTGAGTTCGTACTAACCTAGTGATGACAGCTGTACCTAACTCCACTGCACAGAAAAAGGTCAAAGGCTCACAGTGGACCACAGATTGAAATGAATCAATAATGTAATTAGCTGATTCTTGGAATAAGAAAGTAAAAATACACAACACAGAGGCCTGAGACCTTATTTTAAGCTCTATATTAGTAAGATCCTTTTCAGTACAGAACTGATTATAAAATAAAAACGATGTCAAGGGTGAGGCAAAATCTGGAATGCCGTGATAACAAAGTAATGTACCTAAAAGATGGATTTTCTTTTACATGGATTCCCTCAATGACTTTCAAAAACATCCTTCATATAGGCGGCATAAGTGGGTAGGTGGTGCAGCAAATTAGGATGGGGGGATGTTAAGATCACTGGGAAAAGGAATGTGCAAGAATACTTGAGGGTAGGGACCAAAACCTCAATAACAAAGCTTATAATACTGCAGGTGAAGGGGAAATTAGATTAGCCATAACTTAATTTGAATAAGATATTATTTCCCTGAACCTCTTAAAGTAAACTTCACATAAGGAATGTGCTAGGCAGGAAAACAAGGTTATTAAAAGGGCATTAGCTTTTAACCAGTTGCTCCATGTGATTCATCCCCTGTCCTATTCATACCACCTTTGGATCAGGCCCCAGAACTTCCCCTCAACAAAGTGATGGAGCTCACTGGACCCTTAGGCAAGTGAAAAAGTCTAGCTCAAATCTAAACCAAATCACCCCTAGTTTGTGGCACTGTTCCGTGTTTTGCTCACTGGCACTAAATCCTAATCGACCTCTTGAAGGACTGAGGTTCTGGTGGTCGCTAATCCTTGATCAAGTCCCTCAAACCCACCTTCAGAGTCTCTCTCGAAGCCCATGAGCTGGTCGCTGTTGCCGTCACCTTCCTCCTCTTCCTCTTCCTCTTCCTCCTCAAACTCCAGATCCTGGCCTAGTAGCAAATCACTCTCCAATACCAGGGCCCCGGGTCCTTCATCGAGGGAGTCTTCAGTATCCACTGAAGAGGGGAGGGGGCTTGAAGATTCTCCCTCAGGAACCGTGCCCATCATCCACACCCCGGGAGCCAGCCCTCGCAGCCCGTACTTCCCGAACTCGCAGACCCTCTCGGGTTCCCTTAGTAGCTCGGTAGGAAGCTAGGAGTCCAGATCGCCCACCCCATACCTCAGGAGTCCCCCTCCACCCCGACCTGAACCCACTCCACTGACCCCACCCCCGCTCCTCCCCCCTCGCGGCCCCTGACCCCTGACCTTTGACCCCCTCGCATTTCACGGGCTGCGGGTGGCTCTGCTTCCTTCGGGGCATCGTGACCGGCTCCAGCCCGACGCGCCTCCGGCCTGTGGCCGCCCGGCCCCGCCCCTCCCAATCCGGCCTGCCCGCCCGCCCTTCTTCTCAGGGCCCGCGGGCCGCCCCCATGCAGCGGCGCGGGCCCCGGGCAGCCCCCTGCCCTGGCCCCGGCGCCCAGCTCAGGCCGCTCCCGCCGCCGCCGCCGCGTCCATTCATGGAGCCCCCTACCCCCCCTACGGAGACCAGCTGGTACCTCCGTCCTCGCTTCCGCTTCCGCTTCCGCAAAGCCACACGGGACATGTAGTCCGTGGAAAGCAGAAACGGCGAAGACGTCCACTGCGTGACCAGGAAGTGATTGTGACGAAAAGCAGGCGAGCCAATCAGAAATGAGATAGAAACCAGGCGGGTGAGGAGGGCCAGAGAAGCCCTTGGCCTTGCTTTCAGTCTTAAGAGTTGCCCGGCTGGTCCTAACCCCTACCTGGAGGAACTAGGAAACTATTCCTGACTCCGAAAGGGAGTGAGGATGAGCCGCGACGCTAGGCCAGTCTGCCCAGCAGCGTGGGGAGCTGCAATAACTTGGGCCCTCTCTGCCCACCCCCCACCCTACCCCACCCCGCGCGCGCGCGCGCGCGCGCACACACACACACACACACACACACACACACACACGCACGCGCGCGCGCCACCAGAAGGTAGTCTGGGGCTGAGGAATTCTAAGTAGGCTGGACAGGGCAGCAGTATTGAATAAAGGACACCATTGGCACAATTAGGTTTTGGCCTTTAGTCTGAAAAAGTGTTGATTGAAAGTGTACAACAGAGAGCGGGTGCGAGCGGCTGGGGGCCATGGAGCCGCCAATAAAAAAGAATGTCCTTAAATAAAGTTCACAGAGTAAAAACCAGAAGAACCGCCAGTCTTCCCTCCAACACAACAGAGCACAGGCACAGAACCGGTGATGAGCCCCAAGGAGCAAGGAGGAGGCTGGGGAAGACAGCAGAGGCTCCCAGGCTGCTGTGTGGAGGGAGAGCCCTCTTTGGAATGGGCTGAATAAAGCCACCCAGCTCCCCCTGCACACCTCATAACCACTGCTAAGGCTAAAGGAAAAAGACAAAACTCAGTCTCAGGTCCAGAGGGCTCAGAAAACAGTCTAGGTGGGCAGGGATTCAGACACCCATTAGTCCCGCTTGGCCTTCTTCTTAATGTCACTGTTGCCATTTTCTTCAGCCCCCTCAGAAGAAAGCACCTCCTCCAGTTTCCGCTTGCCACTCTCTGGCTGAAGCTCTGCTGTGTTTCGGGGCTTGAAGCAAATGATGATGCAGGTCATGTTGTCACACCCTGTACCATCCCCAGAAGTGTCTGGTGCCAGGCACTGATCCAGCAGCTACAAAAGGGACAAGGTAGGTGGCTCAGCTTCAGGATTTGAATAACCTTCCTAGGAACCTAAACTCCCACAAGAGGACTGACCCTGCTGAAGACAGGGTGGCAGAAGGAGGGGAAGAGGCAACAGATGTCACAAAACAGGCCACTTGCTAGTGCATAATGCACAAGGATAAGTCAGGGAAATGAAGGAAGGTCAAATGTTCTAGTCAGGTTTGGCATCTGTCAGTAATTAGTGATACTTCCCAGCTCTGGTCTTGGCTCAAAAGATAAAACCTTGGCTATGCAAACCAGGCGCCCTCTCTCCTCCACCCAGGCACTCACCTCTTCCACAATGGATGACAATAACCGAAGCTCCCCATTTTCATCACGCTGACTGATCTTTGATTGAATAAAGTCTATAACTTCCTGGCTGCTCATCACATTCCTGGGGTCAAAAACAATACACTCTTCTTTAGTCTCACCAAAGCAGAATAGAGGAATGTAGAGAGAAGTGATGGCCCCCAGGGCCAATAAAAACCCCTACAGAGTGCCTTAGGCCTGAGGGTTTTTACATCAAGATGTCTGCCTAGGCTCTAAACCTAAAGCAGCTTGAGAAAAGTGGTGAACGCAAACCGTTAGAGGATGATAAAGCCAACCAGCTCAGAGCCCTCCAAGAGAAGTAATGCTGCATAAAGGAATTTTAGGGCATTCCACTGGTGCTCACCATATGCCATCACAGGCAATGACCATGAATTCGTGGTCGTCAGTGAGAGTCAGCACCTTGATGTCAGGCAGGGCTGAAATCATCTGTTCCTCAGGTGGCAAGTTCTTATTTCTCTTGTAGAAGTGGTCTCCTGAAGTAAAATGGTTGGTTGATGAATAGTTTAAGCAATCCCCAAAGACTTGTGCTCGAAGCTGGTCAACCCTTGCCATTCACTTCCCTTCTTTACAAAGTTCCATAATCTAAGTGAATGGAAAACTGATTTCTAGTTTTTCTAGTTTCAGCCCTATCTTCAGGTTGCTAAACCTTAGGTAGGTCACTAACCTGTCTTTTTTTAATCATCCAAAAATGACAGCTATCTTTCCTATCTCATGGAAATATTTTACAGACAAAAGTCATAGATATGAAAGGACGTGGAAAGGTACAAGGGCCTATTAAGATTAAAGTTTGCCACTAGGTAGTCTGAAGAGAGAATAAGACCCCAGAAATCTTTCCCACACTTTCGTGTCCCTTACCAATGGCTCTGGAGAGGTTGAGGCCCCCGTTGACTCGCCCATCCATGGTGACCTTGCCACCAGCATTCTTGATGCGTGCTAGCTCCACTTCATCCTCCGGTTTGTGGTCATAGGACATGTCTAAAGCTTTGCCAGCCTCAGATACCACACAACGAGAGTCTCCTGCATTGGCTACAATCAACTGCTTCCCTCGTATCAGAGCCACCACCGCTGTTGTACCACTGTCAGAGCCAGGCTTGAGAGGAAGAAAGAGAGCATCATGGGAGCTTCTGGACCCAAATTCCTCATTGGTACTCACCTGACCATTCACTTTATGCTTTCTCCTCTCACTGGGACCACAAAGAGAACTTTAACAAAGAGGAGGGGCATGGATTTAATCTTTCCAAAGACTAGAACATACTCTCTATTCTGAGCTAACCGTACCCTAAAGACCTAGTTCCTCTGGTAGCAAAAATCCCCCCATAACCAGGACTTCAGTAGTAAGCCAGCAAGGGGATTCCCTGTCCCCAGATCACAATCAAGAGAATCATATCTGCCTCTTGGTTTTTCTAAACTTGCTGCTCCCCTTCCCTACACACCTCTTCCTTGCCTTCCATGCCCGGCACCATCATCTCTTCTTCTTCTTCGTCCTCTTCAGCCTCCTCAGTGTCATCCTCATCTTCCTCATTCTCTGCCTCTTCACTGCTGTAGCCATCCTCTTCCTCACTGCATTCCTGCCAGAGGGATAATCCCAGGCTGCTGAGACTGGGATGAACCCCTGCCCCCCTCCCCCCAACTCACACTCAGAACCAAGAGGCCCTGACTGAACACTGATTCTGAGAGCACTGAAAGATCCAACTGTATGACTGTGATAGAAAAGTCTCAGGGAGGGGAGACGGCTAGATGGGTATAACTGATATCCTCCTGAGCTGAGTTCAGCACTCACTGGGTTCAGCACTCATGGGGAGGAAATCCTACGAAGGCCAGGAATCTCAGCCAAAAGCACCTTCCAGCATCATGGCCAGAAAATAAGTGGCCCAGAGAAGGAAATACCCAAATATCCAAAGTAACAACCCTCTTTGTTCTCTCACTAGGAAACAGATTCTGAAGATCTATTTGTTTTAGTTCCAACAAAGGAAGAGTTTCAAAGGCTAAGGGTTCCTATGTTGGTGGAAATAATGAATTCAAGAAAAGCTTGGTATACAGTCGGTCTTGGGGCTTGATCTAAAAATTGAAGTTGGGGTATCTGGCTGGCTTAGGAGAGCATGTGACTCTTGATCTTGGGGTCATGAGTTCAAGCCCCATGTTTGGGTGAAAAGAAAAAAGGAAGAAAAAAAGAAAAGAGGAAAGGAAAGGAAAAAGGAAGGGAAAGGAAAGGAAAGGAAAGGAAAGGAAAGGAAAGGAAAGGAAAGGAAAGGAAAGGAAAGGAAAGGAAAGGAAAGGAAAAGAAAAGGAGAAGAAAAGAAAAGAAAAGAAAAGGAGAAGAAAAGAAAAGGAGAAGAAAAGAAAAAAGAAGAAAAGAAAAAAGAACCAATAGCTATGCATGGTGACCAAAAAGGCCCTCTCTGCAGATTCAGCAGCTGTCTGCTCCCACAGGCCCTTACCTCACTGTCTTCCTCTTCCTCTTCTGCTTCATCTGACTCATCCTCACTGTCCTCAAAGAACTTGGACTTAGCAACTCGAGGCAGCTTATCAGAGGCTGAAGAGCAGGAAGGCCCAGCCTCACCAGTGGGAGTGCCAGGCTCACCACCTTGGCCTGCCTCAGTCCCACGTTCAGAGTTGGAGGAAAGGCCTGAGTGAGCCTTGACTGTGGGGCCATTTTCCTCTGAAGAATTTTCCCTAGATGGGTCCTCAGGTCCTGCCTCCCCGTTGAGGCCCTGGGACCCTGGTTCCTCCCCTGTCCCAGTTCCAGATTTGCTGTGGGGAGCACCCTTGTGACAGTTCTGCCCGTAGCGTGTCAGCAGCTCTTCAATAGTCATGGTGGCCTCTTCATGAAGCAGTGCAGCCTCCTCATTGTCCACTGCGGGGAAGAGGCTGAATCAGCATCCCCATGCCAGACTCTTCATGGAATGAGCCCCCCTTCCCAGCTCCATAGCCCTTCCAGCCTGAGTTCCAACTACCCCCCCTACCACTCACTCCTAAGGCTCTCCTCACCTATCAAGTCTCAGAACACCCTTTTGCTTGCTTCCTTCTCAAGTAATATCTGCCTGCAGAGACTTCCTTTGGTCTTTGTCTTTCACCCTCTTCTTTGTCAAAGGAACACTAGTTAATGTAGTTCTTTTATCACCTCACATTCTTGATTATTAAGTTGGAAACGTCCTTATGGCTGAGGACCCAGGAAGCCCACAATGCTAGTGTAAGGCCTACAGCTCAGGCTTACTGACTGGCTGCTGAAAAAGGGTCACATAAAGGAACACCTGGGTACCTCAGTCTGTTATATGTCTGCTTCAACTCAGGTCATGATCCCAGACTCCTGAGATCGAGCTCTACACTGGGCTCCCTGCTCAGCCTGCCCTCTCCCTCTGCTGTTTCCCCTGCTTGTGCTCTGTGGTATGCGCTCGCACGCACACTCTGTGTTAATAAACAAAATCTTAAAAAAAAAAAAAAAAGTCACATAAATGTAAACAGGAACCAGAGAGACCTCATCACAATGACAAAAAATAATGTATGGAAAAATGCTTCTAACTATGGACACAAGGTACAAAGGTTTTTTTTCTCCTTTCATAACCTCATGTAATATAGGAGAACATAAGAGTTATTTAAAGTGAGGACTCCCCAAGTCCGTAAGAAGTCATCCTCTCTTAGAATTGACACATAAAAAATACATATTAAAGAAGAGTTCTTGGGACGCCTGGGTGGCTCAGTGGTTGAGCATCTGCCTTAGGCTCACACCATGATCTCAGGGTCCTGGGATCAAGTCCCACATGGGGCTCCCTATAGGGAGCCTGCTTCTCCCTCTGCCTATGTCTCTGCCTCTCTCTCTGTGTCTCTCATGAATAAATAAATAAAACCTTAAAAAAAAAATATATATATATACATAAAATAAAGAAGAGTTCTTTAAAATGCTAATTTCCTCTCAAACAGGGGATGCCACACTCACCATCATCTTCATCAGCTACTTTTTCTTTTTCATCCTCATCCTCAGTGGGTCGCCCTGCAATCTGTGCCAGCTCCTTAATGACTTCCTCAGTGGTCAGTTTGGCATCAATAGCCAAGAAGGCATCTTCTAATGCCTGGACATAAGCCAAAAAGTATGAGGCAAAAGTAGGAAAAAGTACAATGGGTACAAAATGAATCGCCTATATACAATCTGGGTACAAAGATGGCATGCAAATTCCAGTGTGGACCACCAAAGAGGAGACACTCACATATAAATAACAAACAGCTCAGAGACCTGGGAGTAATGAAGCAGCTCTAAAAAGGTCCAAGTGGGAATAAGTTTGTTTGGGGTATAGAATTCTTTAAGAAATACAATAAGCAGCGGCTTACTGGCAACAAGAAAGGAAAAGCCAAGGACTGTAAAACAAGGGAAAGCCTATATAGAAGCGGAGAAGGAGCACTACAAAAAAACAGACCTTTTGTAGCTTGCCTTCTTTGTAGGCCTTCTGATCTTTGATGATATCAGGAAGATATTTGGCACAGTACAAGGCAACTTCCTCCCCTAGAAGAAAGGTAAGGTCACCAGAGCACTGCTTCTCACATATGAAGTGATATAGTATTTACATGCCATACTGGAGAGAACCCTAAGGGTCAAGGAAATGACATCTTATATAACTGAAACCTATCTGAAAGACAACTGCTTAGTAAATTCTGATCCAAAAAATGGATTTTACCATCAACCCTCTCAGGGCTATATTAATATACCTTTTGTCTTTTCTCACTTGTATACTTAGTTCTCAGTAGAAAAAAAGTAAATTCTAATGTAGAAAGAGGCTTTTTGGATTAAAACAAGGCCTGCTGAGATTATAAACCAATATAACATCCTTTAGGAAGATAGACTGGCAGAACGGAGAAAAACAGCACTGGGAAGGAAATGGTATCTTAGGACCAGAACCTTAGAAATGAAAAGAACAAAAGACCTATTCTTGCCCACTAAAGTCTGGAAATGGGGTTCAAAATGTCACCCATATGATCTACAAAAGTTACCTCCATGTCCATCATAGACAGAAAACATGGCTGTCTCACTGTCCAGCTCAGGAATACAGTTGTGAGCATCCTAGAAAAAAGAGAGCATAATTAGCATTTCTCAAGGTCAAAAGATGTCCTTCCTTGGGCACCTCAGGTCGTGAGGATCGCCTTCATGCCTTAATCTCACTAACCCTTCCCTGGGCTGACCTACATGGCCTAGAAATAAGAAAGGAAAATGGGATGATAAAATAAGAAAAGAAATACAGTGGAGGGAGAAAGGAAGGGGGGGGCAAGGGAGAGAAGTAGGGGAGGAAAGGAAGGGGGGAGGGAGGAAGGGAGAGAGATGAATCAGGTCGCTACCTCTGCAGTCTAGCAGCCTCAGCCTAGGAGATCTCAGTCCAGATGGCAGAATGTTTGGTTGTTGGAACTCTAGACCTGACCCTTTTGGATTTGTGGCAACTATGGGAAGAACCAGAATAAAGGATCTTTAAAGTCACTTCCAGACCCATTCACTTGGATCAGTGAATTTCAAGGAAGAAAATGTTAGGGAAGACAGCAAAAAGAGACCTGAGGGTATTACCAACCTAAAAAGTTTCTAGGAGAATCCTAAAACAACCTAAGTGAAAGCACTAAAATTTGTAAAATTATATATACACTTATACCACCACTCCCCAAAGCCCCATTTAAACAAATTATTCCCCTCTTCTCTCAAAGTTTAACTCACTCAGTAGTTACTCTCAGGCTATGCTGAGGATACATTTACAAAAGAATCTTCCCAACAAATAATGCTATTAAGTACACTGTGTTTAGTATTTGTTAACTGGAATTTACAATGCCCCAAATAATCAGCCTTCCCACCTCCTACCCAGAGATGGAAATAAGAAATCATTCAACACTGATGGCACAGCACACCTAAAGAGAAGTCTGCAATGGTCCTGCTGTAGCAACACTGCGGTTGGAAGGCTGGGCTTGATCAAATTCTTCTAATAACATTCTAACACCCCAAACAAATATTCCAGACCATGCCACAGTTCAAGCCAAGACTGGTGAACCTAGGTGAGAGTGTGCTGCAGCTTACTCTGCCCCATCTTGGAATACAACCTTACCTCCCTTTCAGGTACTTTCAACAAACAAAATGAATATAATCAACTATTTACTTTGATTGATTATTCTTGTGTAAGGTAATGGTTCTCCTTCCTCTTTCGGGCATTTAAAATTTTCTAGTATCAATAGTTAGGAAATCCGTACGATGATTCTTCTGTTGTCCCTGAAGTAAGACTATGCCTTCATTATACAAATCTAAAAAATAAAAACTATTTTAAGGTAGCAAATGAGAGAATGGAAAAATAACTACTTTGTATATCCCTCTGATGGATTCCAGGAGAAAGTGTCCCAGAATCTAAGGCGCTGCCATGGAGGGCCCTCAAAAGCCTATCTAAATTATCAACAACCACTTCTAAGCTTCATCCCCAAGACCTGGAGAGCACCATAGACCAAAGGACATCTTGTTATTTGTTATTCCTTCATCAAATATCTGGAGTATCCATTAAGTGCCATGATCAGTTCTGGGTGTTTGGGGTGTATCAGTGAATAAAATGAAACCTGTACTTCATAAAAAACAAAAACTTAAAATCTCATAAGGAATACACAATAAATACAATAAATAAATAAAAAAGTTAAATCATATAGCATGATATTATAACTCCTATGGAAAGATGATAGTGCTATGGAATAAAGAAAAGGTAGAATAGAGGACTGAGTTGGATTAGTGAAAAGTGGTGGGAGAAGTGAATTGGCACAGGACGCAGTGTGGTACAGGCCTGCTGAAGCCATAAGAAACTGTACTTCAGCAGTCACTACCTAAGTCATGCCAGATCTAATTACTATCAGCAAAACAGCTGTGTCATATTAATGTTGACTTTAATTCTGTTGATTGTGTAGTGTGGTTTGTTGGCATGGAATTGATGCCCAGTTCTGTTTGTACTCATTTAAGTAACATTAAATTAAAATTGTTTTAGTGAACTCTGGAGTTCCACAAGTAATGCTTTCCTTTAAAAAAAAAAAAGATCCATGGAGGAGCTCCAAGATATTTTGTTAAATAAGGAAAGTAAAGTGCAGAAGGAAAGCAAAGTACAGAATGATATATTTAGCAAGCGGCTTTTGTGTAAGAAGACCATAGAAATAGACACTTGTCTTTTCATACTGTAATACTACATGGATACACAGAAAACTAGAGAAAAGCAGTTAACTGGGGGGGGGGGGGGGGGGGGGTGTAGACGGGTGGGAGTGAGATGAGCCACGGGAATGTTTAGCTTTTTCAAAAGTAAGTTAAATGTTTTAAAGAGACTCAATGTATCACTAAAATGTGAGAAACTGCTCCAACTAATTCCACTTTTTGAGAGGGGAGGGAAGAGCAGTCTTCTTGCCCACTCCTTCCCAGTGGAACAGGACAGTCAGACTCTGTCCCACAATGCCACTCTAAATCACAGCTGTACCATGAGATGCAAACTCATCTGAACCCACACCTCTATTCAAATCATTTTTTTTTTACTTCATCTGTTCCTCACAAAACCATGTGATGCATTTCATATATGAATATATGATAAAAACAGCAAAGAAATGAATATTAAAGACAAGGAAATATCCTCGTGTGCAAATTAGAATAATAAAAAAGATAACCAGTGGTGACAGGAGGGAAGTAAAAACACATTCTCATATCCTGATCAACAGGAATATAAATTAGTATATAGCCTTCCTGGAGCACAATTTCATAATATGTATGAAAATTTAAACTGTCCATGCCCTTTGATCTAGTCATTGGACTTCTAAAAGTTTATTTTATGGAAGTAATAAGGGTACAAGGGTATGTATAAGAATGTTCACTATAGCATTATTTATAATAAAAAACAATTATGAAACATCCAAATTTCCATGAAGAGATTAGATTATAAGTGGTACATCCCTCCAACAGAATGTAGCTATTAGAAATGAATATGTGTTCATTTGAAAGTGGTAAAAGGAGAAAAATAAAAAGCATTTGTATGTATATGCTAGGTCTGGATACACAACACAGATCAAACTGTAATGGAGAGTAAGAGTTGGGTAATAACTATTTTCTGTATTTTAACATTTAAAATTTTTTACAATATGCCATACTGTTCCAGTTTGAATGATAATGAAGACAAAATGAACCTATGAACTGTCCTCAAGTGACCACACTATGATATACTGCATAATTTCTGGCCAGGTATCTCTCTACGTGTGCCTCCATTTTTTCTCCTATAATATGGAATAAGAATAGTTACCTTACCCTTATTGCCTTATTGTGGTGTAGTTACAAGATATGTAGAACTCCTCTTAAGCTGGAATTTAACATAAAAATAGCTCTAAAATTCAGCACCTAGCTCAAATATTTCTTCTTTATTCTTAGTCTCAAAGAGGAATGCCCACCATAATAATTCATCTTATATCTTGAGGTCTCATTTCCTAGGACTATTCCACATTACCTTCTCTTCTACTTCCTGGTAAGGCTCTGGATCTATTTTATCACTTGGAACTGTTCTACCTTCTCTAAAGCACTTTAGTTTCCCCCTTTGCATCTCTGTTCAGAGCCTCCCTACCTTTACCCTTGCTTTTCTTTCGTTCTGACCTTTCTGAGACAGAGCCAAGTATTTCAACACTGTCTCTTAGCAATCGAGAAAAACTCATCCAACCTTGTATAACCCGACCAACTGCTTTCTTTACCCCTGAATCAGAGCCAGTAAGTATTGCTAGTCATAAAATGTCAGGAAATCATGTTGATTGTGCACCCTAGTTCCATGCACTATTTTTTTTCACGTGTTCTGCATTGACGCTTAAATATATTAACCAGAGTCAGTCACAAACCTTTCCCACACTGTTCAAGTTCTCAATGCTCTTCTTTCACTCCTAACAGATTAGCTAACCTCTTGCTTTACTTAGATCAAGGTCGTATTTCAAGAACTACCTCATCATCTCTATTCTACCTCAAAATCTCTCTACAGCTTTACCTAACCTCTCTTTCATTCTGCCTCCCAAAGCATTGTTTCTCCCCCTTTTTTAATTCAACAAAGCCTGAAAAAAAAAAAAATTTCAACAAAGCCTGTATTAAATCATTTATTGGAAACTGTTTAAAATTATCTCCTCTTTTTAGATTTATACTTCCTCTTAAATCTCTAATCTCAAAACCTTTTCTTTCAAGATCTTTACTTCACAAAGCAGGCAGTAACCATAACAGCAATCCAAACAGTCATTTTGCAGGCTTCATTTTTTTCCAAATAGTGTATGTAATTAAAACAGTGAAAACCATGTTGGCTTTCTTTAAAATTCTCTTGGGTTCTGTGAAGTTGCCTGTTTCTACAAGATGTCCCTTCACTTCAAACTTAACATATGTAAACAGAAACTCAGCAGTCTTCAAAAAATCAGAACTTCCCCTGTAGGTTTTATTTCTATTCATGGAATCTTAACTTTCCTAGGCAACACTTAATACCAGTCCACCTTGACTTCCTGGCTCTCTTCCACCATCCAATCACCAAGTCCTACTAAGTTTTCCTTCATTACTTTGTTCCTGGATTACTTCACTCTTATTAGCATTTTATCTCCTTCCTGCTTCTACTCTCTGCCCCTGTAATCCAGCCTACATATTACACATATCCAGATGACAGATTATCCTTTCCAATTTAACACTTTATTGCTAAAAGCTTCAATGGATTTTACTGGATGTTAAGATTGATTCTACACAACTTACAGGCAATTTAAGGTACTCATTCATCATTCCTACCCATCTCTATAACCTAATCTCTTAATTTTCATACAACTCCCCAAAAGAAGAAACTACTCCACTCTTGACACTGAGCACTCCACCCCAACAAAGTACTTAAGCATGCCTCAGAATCTTTCCTCCTACCCCTCCTTCTAATAATCCTTCTCCTTCTCGTTCTTCTCCTACTCTCCTCTCCTTTTGTTCCCACTTACACGCTCTCCTTAAGATCCAGTTAGTCTCACCAAATCCAAGAAATCTTTAATCACACCAATACTCTTATGATCATACCTCTCTCTAAGCTCGTTTAATATTTACTATCTCTACCAATAATATGGTTATTCAGCATATACCATCTTGCATTGTTATTTCGTATTCTATGGAAGAAAAGAAGAGTCTTAGACCCGAAACTATATTGTAAGTTTTGAAAACAAAGACTAAATTTCTTTACAGCTTTGGGGCCTAAAACTATGTTCTGCAACATAGTAGGACTTCCATGTTGTTTATGATGCTGAGTTCCCGGCTGCTTCAGGACAAATACCTTATGGATGCCTCCTCCTTCATTTCCTATCCTAAACCTAGAGATGTATCATAACACAATGACTGCTGATAGTCTGAAGGAGATGACTCAGTATACACAGGTCACCTGAGTCAGGGCCCTTGGGCCTTGCCTTACTTAAAATCACATGTCATACAAAACTTTCTGACCTTCTAAACAATCAATGGATCTGTATTAATAAAATCCTGGTTATCCTGCCTCATGTTAATCTCCTAAGGTCATAAACACATCCACAAATGTTCCTATGTAACTAGATGATCAACCATTTATATTTATGATACATAAATTTACCTCAATCTTTACAAGCCAACATAAAAAGTTTAAAGGTGGCTGGGAAGCAAACTACATTTTAGTTTTTAAAAATATATGACTTTTAAAATTATATGCCATAAATTACTTCAATGCCAAAGAATGAGTATTTTGTGTCTCCTTAAAATTCATATGTTAAGGGAACCCTGGGTGGCGCAGCGGTTTAGCGCCTGCCTTTGGCCCAGGGCGCGATCCTGGAGACCCCGGATCGAATCCCACATCGGGCTCCTGGTGCATGGAGCCTGCTTCTCCCTCTGCCTATGTTTCTGCCTCTCTCTCTGTGTGTGTGACTATCATAAATAAATAAAAATTAAAAAAAAATTCATATGTTAAAATGTAATCCCCAACATGATGCTACTTGGAGGTGGGTGTTTCAGAGGTAATTAGGTCATGAAGGAGGAGCCCTCATGAATGAGATTAGTGTCCTTATAAAAGAGACCCCAAAGAATTCCCTTGCCTTGAAGATACAGCTTAGAAGACAGACATCTATGAACCAGAAAGTAGGCCCTCAGCAAACACCTTAGTCTTGGACTTAACAAGGTCTTGAAGATATATCTGTATACCCATGTTCACAGCAACTTTATCCACAATACCCAAAATGTAGAAACAACTATGAATGGATAAACAAAATGTGGTATATTCACACAATGGATACTGTTCAGCCTTAAAAAGAAATTCTGACACATGCTATAACATGGATGAACCTGGAGGATATTATGCTAAGTGAAAGAAACCAGTCACAAAATGACAAATGTGTCTTTCTATGAGGTACCTAGGGTATTCAAATTCATAGAAATAGGAAGTAGAATGGTTGCCGGGGGCAGGGGGAATGGAGAGCTATTTAACTGGTATAGAGTTTCAGTTTTACAAGATGAAAATAGTTCTGGTGATTGGCTGCCCAACTGTGTGAATGTACTTATTAATAGTAATTGTACATTTTAAAATGGTGAAGATGGTAGATTTTATGTTATGTATACTTTACCACAACATAAAATAATTAAAATGTGCAGGTGCGCGCACGCACACACAACACACACACACACACACACACACACACACACACACACCTCCCACGAAGAAAAGCCCAGTCTCAGACAGCTTTATTGGTAAATTTTACCAAATATTTTTTAGAAATTAATAATACCAATTCTTCACAAACTTTGCCAATGTATAGAAGAGGAAGCAACACTTCCCAACTCATTCTAAGGCCAATATTATCCTGATACCAAAACCACAGACATCACAAGAAAACTACACACTTAATATTGTTAAAGGTAGCAATACTCCTCAACTGCATCTATAGATTCAGCACAATCCCTTTCAAAATTCCAAATGCCTTCTGCATAGATATTGACAAGTTGATCCTAAATTCATATGGAAATGCAAGGGACCCAGAAAAGAAGAAATGAGAAAAAGAACAAAGTTGGAAAATTCACACTTCCTAATTTCAAAACTTACCACAAAGCTATATAACCAAGACAGTGTGGTACTGACATAACAATAAGTACATAGATCAATGGAATGGAATTAAGAGTCCAGAAATAACCCCTCATTATTTATAGTCAAATGATCTTAACAATGATTCCAAGATAATTCAGTGAGGGAAAAGAACAGGCTTTTTAACAAAAAGCTGGGAAAAGTAGATATCCACATGCACAAGCATGAAATTGGATCTCTTCCTTAAACCATCCACAAAAATTAACCCAAAATGGATGTAAGAGCTAATACTATAAAATTCTTAATAGAGAAACAGGACTTCATCAAAATTAAACATTTTTGTACTTCAAAGGACACAAACCAAAAAAGCAAAAGGGTAGCCCACAGAATAGGAGAAAATATTTGAAAATCATATCTGATAAAGAACTTGTATATCCAAAATATATAAAAAATTCTTACATCACAATAAAAAGACAAAAAATGATGACCCAATAAAAAGAGACAAAGGACCTAAACAAACATTTGTCCAATGATCTATAAGTGGCATTTAACACAAGAAAAGATGCTCAAACATCGTAAGCTACCAGGGAAATATAATCAAAATCACAATGAGATATGATTTCACACCCCACTATAATGGCTATAATAAAAAAGGTAAGTGTAGGAAGGTTCTAGAGAAGCTAACACTCTCATATATTGCTGGTAAGAATGCAAAACAATGCGACCACTTTGGAAAATAGTTAGGCAGCTCCTCAAAATGTTAAACATGGAGTTACTATATGACCCAGCAATTCCTCTCCTATAATATATTCAAGAGAAATAAAAATTTATTTCCACATAAAAATTTGTAAATGTGGGGATGTCTGGGTGGCTCAGTGGTTGAGCACCTGCCTTCAGCCCAGGGCGTGATCCGGGAGTCCCAGGACAGAGTCCCATATCAGGCTCCCCTGCATGGAGCCTGCTTCTCTCTATGCCTAGGTCTCTGCCTCTTTCTCTTTCTCTGTGTGTCTCTCATGAATAAATAAAATCTTTTTTTAAAAAATTTGTAAATGTATGTTCCCAGCATCATTATTCATCATAGCCAAAATGTGGAAACCCAAATATCCATTAACTTATGAATGGATAAACAAAATATCCATACAATGGAATATTAGTCAGCCATAACAAAGGAGGAAGTACTGATAAATGATACAACATGAATGACTCTTAGAACTACAACTTAGGGACCCCTGGGTGGCCATTGAGCATCTATCTGCCTTTGGCTCAGGGAGCGATTCCAGAGTTGCGGGATCGAGTCACACATCAGGCTCCCTGCATGGAGCCTGCTGCTCCCTCTGCCTACGTCTCTGCCTCTCTCTCTGCCTCTCATGAATAAATAAATAAAATCTTGGGACACCTGGGTGGCTCAGCAGTTAAGCACCTGCCTTTGTCTCAGAGCGCAATCCTGGAGTCCCGGGATCGAGTCCCACACAGCAGGCTCCCGGTATGGGGCCTGCTTCTTCCTCTGCCTGTGTCTCTGCCTCTCTCTCTGTGTCTATGAATAAATAAATAAAATCTTAAAAAAAAAAAAAAAAAAAAACTATTTAGAGGGGGGCCTGGGTAGTTCAGTCAAGCACCTGCCTTTAGCTCAGATCATGATTTGGGGTCCTGGGATCCAGCCCAGGACAGTTCGCAAGTCTGCTTCTCCCTCTGGCACCCCCACCCTCCATCCTGCTTACCCTCTCTCTTAAATAAAATCTTTTTTAAAAATAAGAAACATTGTTTAGGGCAGCCCTGGTGGCGCAGCGGTTTGGCACTGCCTGCAGCCTGGGGTGTGATCCTGGAGACTCAGGATCGAGTCCCACCTCGGGCTCCCTGCATGGAGCCTGCTTCTCCCTCTGCCTGTGTCTCTGCCTCTCTCTCGGTGTCTATGAATAAATAAATAAAATCTTAAAAAAAAAAAAAAAAACATTGTTTAGTAAAAGAAGGCAGGCATAAAAGATAACATTTATAATTCCATTTTTATGAAATGTTAAAAATAGGTAAATCCATAGAGATATAATATAAATTGGTGGTTGCCAGGGGTTAAAGGAGGGGAAGGGGGAACAGAGACTGACTGGTAATGGCTACAAGTTTTCTTCTTGAGTGATAAAACTGTTCTAAAATGGATAGTGGTGATGGATGAACAACTCTGTGAATATATTAACCACTAAAATGTATGCTTTAAATGGATACAGTATATGAATTATCTCTCAATAAAATTGTTTAAAAAGAAATCTGTATATAATTTTTAAAATACTGTATATGATTTAAAGTTAATAGACTCCATCTTTGAACAGGCTCTAAAGGGAAATAGAAAACAACTCCACTTTAAATCAGTATTCAGGGATCCCTGGGTGGCGCAGCAGATTAGCGCCTGCCTTTGGCCCAGGGCATGATCCTGGAGACCCAGGATCGAATCCCACGTCAGGCTCCCGGTGCATGGAGCCTGCTTCTCCCTCTGCCTATGTCTCTGCCTCTCTCTCTTTCTCTCTCTGTGTGACTATCATAAATTTTAAAAAAAAAAAGAGGTTAGAGGGAACATACCTCAACATAATAAAGGTCATATATTATAAATAAATAAATAATAAATAAATAAATAAATAAATCAGTATTCAGTTTAAAGGATGCCATTATACATCAGCGATGCCTTAAGTTGAGTTCTAAAGATTTATGCTTCCAGACAGCATAATTTTAAAATCAGCTTACAATGGCAAGAACTACTGATCAGATCTGTTAAACTTCTACACTCAAATTCAAAGTACAGTTCCTTACCTGACCTCTCAAAGTACAATTCCAAGATGATAACCCAATAGAGGGTCGGGGTGGAAAAGCAGTAGTGACATCTGCTACAGGATTGGGCAACTGAAATAATTTATGTAAAATATTCTTGAAATCTTAAGGAATAAATTCTGATTGTAACTTCCAGTTGCTTAAGAACTTATAAAGGAATAGTATAATAGAAAACAATTTCTCCATATTCATGGATATACATTTGATATCATTTGATATGGCCTCTGAATTTTGAAGAAAAGGTACCACATGCTAATCAAATGAAAATAATGTCCTTTTATAGAAGTTGCTTAACTGCATCCCAGACAAAAGAATTCTGATCTGGTTCAGTAAATAAAAAGTGCTTTAAGATATAGAGATGAGGCATTAATCTGAGGATCAGTTAATGATCAGATACCATCTCTTAAGTAGAACCCCACAGAATGCTTATAGTATCCCATTTTATATTTTTGCTCCATTATATAATGATTGAAACTGTCATGTAGGTATCTTAAGAATTTTCTGCTTAGCATTATTCTACCTTCAATTCTAGATGACCCTATATGACCACTAATAAACCAGCTTCTATAGGGTAGGAAACAGCCACCTTCTCAAAAGTATACTCTTAATATTGATACTACTGTTTAAAAGAAGGCAAATATAATTCATAAAATTTTTTTTAATCCTAATTCCCCTAGGAATCCCTCCTGGGTGGCTCAGCGGTTTAGCGCCTGCCTTCCGCCCAGGGTGTGATCCTGGAGTCCTGGGATCGAGTCCCATGTCAGGCTCCCTGCATGGAGCCTGCTTCTCCCTCTGCCTGTGTCTCTGCCTCTCTCTGTGTGTCTTTCAATGAATAAATAAATAAATAATTTTTTAAAAGCCATATAAAAAAAAATCCTAACTCCCCCCAAAAAAGTAGTTTTGTCACTTCCAAGAGAATCTCACAACCCAAAACTTAAAGTACCCATGTCCCTTTAAGACTGTATCAACTAAAAGCATTTTCAGATTGGACTTATTAGCCACCAAAAACTCAAAGCCTTTCCATATGTATTTCTCAGGCACCCTTCCACAACCTACCTGTTAACCCACAAAATACATACCTCAACCAGCTTGAGGGTCCCTCCAAACCATGAAGAAGGAAGAAGGGAAGGGAACATCAACTGTGGTATTTTGTTTACCCCTCCTCAAAACACCCTGGTTCCACAGCAAGAGGGGCTGGAGAGAGGCAGAAAGTATAAAATGCCAGCTATTGATAGTTGCCATCCTTGCCTCAAGAGAAGGGGTAAAACAGTACTAAGACTGAATCTAGGTGTATCAATTAGGATTTTAGCAACCTCTGTAATGTGCATTGACATAAACTTACCTCAAAGGAATAATTAGGACCAAGAAAATAAGGTCAATAGACTTAATAAATAGGTGGAATTGAACCCTAAAGGTTAAGAGGAACAGGTGTGTACACTTTCTGAAAAGAGCAGATTCACTTAAGAGGCTACAAATCATAGTTATTTTCTTGTCATAGTAAAGAAACTATGTTATGCTTTGGAGAGAAAGGAAACAAAGCCAAAAGGAAAAGTATTCATGCAGCAGCAAAGGATCCCAAATAGGACTTCAAGAGGATTTGATTAAAGGTAACCATTCAAACAAAGGTAAATTCAGAAACAGCATAATAGGAATATTTTAAAACCCAAACAGGTTACCTCTCAGGAGAAAGATTAGTCTATAAGGAATAGTCTAACAAGTTCTCTACAAACCAAACAGCTGCTGATGAAAAAAAAAGTCATTTTCTAATTACCAAAGGAGAAACCAAAATAAAGGGAAATACCCTGCAGAGAAGCAAACAGAACAGACTCACTGGGCAAATAACTTGGAAAACTAAATATCCAAGCAACTCAGTTAATAAAGAAAACTAGGAAAAAGAGAAAAAACAAAAACAAAACAACAACAACAACAAAAAACAACAGAAAAACCACGGTGCAGAAGTAGAAAATAAGGAATAAGAAACCTGAAGGAAAAGCCTTATCTAAGATGAAAGCGTCACCTCCAATCTTACAATATTAACAGAAAATGCCATAGAAATGGAATCTATGAAGTAGCAACTAACCCAGACCCAGCCTTACATTAAGGTTTTTCTTTTGAAGCAAAATCCAGATACTTCTAATATTCATACAATTATATATATCAAACACCCAGGAGTCTCAATACGGAGCACCCCACTAAAATATGAATGCTATACTTCATGTTGTCACAGATGATAATAGTGTCCAGTAAGTGCCTCGAACAATTTCATCCCACAGATTCTTTCCACCAAGGCACAAGTGTCCTAATCTTTCTGGGCCTCATCTTCCCAGCTATAAAACTTGGGAGCCAAACTACATGAGATGAACTATAGGATTCCGCTCATTCCTGAAATGTTATACCTAATGACAGAACTGTTTAAAGTCGGCTGTGGATATAAAATTGGAGTCTGAGAACCAACCATTTAAGTTTACACTGTCATTCCAGAGCTAACCACAGGGAGGAGTGAGGGATTTGAAGAAATTCCCAAGGGAGACAGTATTAGGCTGTTACCTGAAGCCCACCTATTAAGTAGATAAACCCTTAATCCCAGAAATAATTAGAGCATTTCTCTGGCCCTTCTGCTTAGATCTCACAACACTCTTCACAAAGACATGTCTTACATACGTCTTTCTCCCTTTCCTTCCTGCACGGTCTTCCCTGTTCTTCCTTGTAGTTTTACATCCATTTTGCCCAATACTACTACTCTTTATCCAGAAATTTTCCACCTCTTTTATCCAGAAGAAATCTAGAAAAGAAAAAATCCCTTCTTTATAGGTTAGTTCTTTATAGGCTATGATGGAATGACTGTACACCAAGGAAACTATAAACTACAACAAGCACAGACAAATGACAATTACGGAGTAAGTTTTAGAAAAATCCCAAGGAAAAAAATATCAAGCATAATAAAAAAGGAATGATACCGATTGGCACAACTCAAGTTTGCCAAAGGTCGTAAAAGGCCCTGAAGAGAATACAAACGACTGACAATTCCTGGAGGTCAGATCGAGCCTCTGAAATTAACATTCAGTGCCAAGAGCCAAGCAACTGGGTGTTGAAGAATGAATTTGAAACAGACTACTTGCCCAGGCTTCCTTTCACTGTCATACTGCTCGTCCAAAGAGGCCTCTCACAGCACATATTTCAGAAAACAAAACAAAAAAGTAGTCATGCCCATCTATTCTCCTCGTCCTCGCAAAAGTAAGTGAATAAATAGCGCCTCTTTTCATCTTCACTCCCACACTACACCTCACACCGTTTATGAGCCTGGAGGGCTGGGTTGGCAGGAGACGATGGCGCGAAGGCACAGGGAGAGGGCGGTCAGTGGGCGGAAGGTGCCTCTCCCCACATGGCCGAGCTCTCGCCGCTAAACTGGCCACCAGCACACGGTCCTCAAGCACCGGCGGTTCCCTCTCGGCCCCGGGCCCACTCGCTGCCGCCCGTCAAACTGCTGCCGCAGCCGCAGCTGCAGGCTCCCGATACCGACCCTTCCCCGGGGATGACCCCATCCCCCCGCTCCCTTTCTCCGTCAGGTTCCCGCCCTGCAGCGGCCCGCCTCTGGGCCTCTCCCGCCTCACCTCCATGGAGACGCGCCAGCCTTGCATGGCGGAGAAGCCGTAGGGCAGCGGCAGGCGAGAGGCGCCGACCCCGTCCCCGGAGCACTTCACCGTGTTGGGCTGGGAGAGGTAGGCACCCATGGCGGCGGCTGGCCGGCGGCCTCAGGGGCAGGCGAGCGGGGCGCGACCCGTGCCGGCGCCGGAGCCGGAGCCCCGGGGGCGCGCGTGGCAGGAGCGGGCCCGGCTGCACGGCCGACGCAAGGTGCCGGTGAAAGGCGCGAGGCCGGCCAGGAGGCGGTAACGGGACGGGAGCAGAGAGGGAGCGGAAGCGGAAACGGCGCCACTCCAGACCCCGCCCGGCCGGCGCGGCGCGGCGCGGCACGGCACGGCGCTGCGGGCAGTCATTTCCTTAGCAACGCGCCCCGCCCGCGGGGACAACGGCCCGCCCAACCGCCGCTCCCGCGAGACTGGTGCGGCCACGCCTACCAACCGCCGCAGCTTGCCTCGGGCGGCCCCGCCAGCGATCCGCAAGCAGTGGCTGGTGCCTGCTGTCCCCCGCGACCCCGCCCTGCCTCTGCTCCCCTACCCCGGCCCCTCGCGTGTTTGTCGAAGCTCTTTCGTGTGGGGCCCGGCGCTTCCGATCCATCCTCCAGTGTCTCAGCCCCCTCTCCCCACCGCGCGCCTAGTGGGCTCCGCAAACCTGCCCCATTCGCCTCGATTAAAGTTAACTAGTATTTGTTCTGAGTGCACGAAGTACCTGGCTTTAGAGAGTCTATTCTGACAAAAGAAAGTGAAATCCTCGATCTGTAACATCATTGGAGTTAACACTATGCAGAACAGTCTCTGCTGGGTGAGAAGAAATCAAAGGAGCAGAGGACGAGCTATTATTGCTTGACGTCCTCAGGATGCCCCAGAACGCATGATGCCTGGGAGAAGAGAATAATGTTACAAGGTTGCAGGGGTGAGAGAAGCATGTAAACTCCATTTGGGAGGATTTTTGAGGAAGCTGGCTGACATCGTTGGGAACTGATTTTGAGTCGTATTATTAGATAAGGTAGAGATGGTCTTAAGCGCCAAGATGGGTGACTTGGACTTCACAGTTATCCTGACGTAGCATTTTAGGACTGTTAGCCCAGTCTTTGTGTCCAGTGTAGACTGAAGGAAGAAAGTCTGAACACTAACTGGTTTAAAGGGCTCTTAATCGAAGCGTGAGATGAGGACTGGGACTAAGGTGGTAGATGGGAACAGAGATGAACAAATGAGACAAGAAATCATCAGGATTTAGTAACAGATTGGAGTCAAGGAATGGAAGAAAAAGGAGAAACCCTCCAAACTATGAGCAAGTCGATTCCTTTATTATTTTTTTAAGATTTTATTTATTCGTGAAAGACACAGAGAGGCAGAGACACAAGCAGAGGGAGAAGCAGGCTCCATGCAGGGAGCCCAATGTGGGACTTGATCCTGGGACTCCAGGATCACGCCCTGGGCAGAAGGTAGATGCTCAACCGCTGAGCCACCTGGGCTGCCCAACTCGATTCCTTTAAAATTCAAAACCAATTATACTTCCTCTGGCTCTTCAGATAGTCCAAATTCCTTAACATAGTTTACCGGACCCTTCATGCTTGAACTGATTCTAACATCCCACTTTCTCTCCATTTCTGCTACAATTCAATGCTTCAGCAGTACATCTTTGGATTCCTCCAAAGCAATGCTTTCTCCTATGCCTTTACCTGTGAAACACACCACCACATCCACCCTTTGTCATCCTCCAAGAAGTTTTCTCTCGTAACCATATATTAATTTGGGTTCCCCATGTGTTTATCTTTCCTAAAGCCTTTATGAAGGCAAAAAAACTATCAGATTTAACTATTATTGTATACCCCAGCATCTCCTGCACAATCCTTGTATGTGCTCAATGTCTTTGTTGGATGAATAAATAATACCAAGGTTTTGACCCTGAATGACAAAAATTGGTGGAGCCATTAAAAGGAAATGGTGTGGCATGGGTGGGTGTGTATGTACTAGTTTTGGAAGAAAATGATGGGTTTAGTTTAAGGTGACTAGATATCTAAACATTGAAAACATTGAAGTTAGGCCATGAGGGTAGAAGGTGCTAATTAGGTCTGTAGGTTGTAATGAACCCAGATGAGATCTCTGTACACAGCAGAGTAACAGGAACATGAAATTAGTCTCTCCCCCCCCCCCCAATGATGGAATGTGGCATTGTGAAAAAAACATGATTTTTGACATGTATTAACGTATGTGGTCTTTCACAAGTTGTTAATTCTCCTCTCTCTGGCTCAATTCCTCTTGGAAAACAAACATACAATATCTACTTTTTCCAATTGTTTTAAGGTTAAAAGTTGCTGAATACAAAGTACTGAGTTTTCATAAATGCTGTATTATTCAACCACAGACTACCGTTTATTAAATATCTACATGCACGCTAAATATGGGATGGAGGGGTGCCTGGGTGGCTCAGTTGGTTAAGAATCTGCCTTCAGCTCAGGTCATGATCTTCGGGTCCTGGGATTGAGCCCTGAGTCAGGCTTCCTGCTCAGTGGGGAGTCTGCTTCTCTCTCTCTCTCTCTCTCTCTCCTTCCTTCTGCCCCTCCCCACTGCTTGTTCTCTCTTTCTCTGTCAAAGAAGTCCTTAAAAAATATAAATATGGGATGGAAATGACATTAAATTATTTGAAATTATTTAAAAAGTAGATGATCTGAAACAAAATGAATAATAGACCCAAAAAAAGTGGAAAAATATGACTCAAGGAAACAGCAAGGTACTGGGAAGGTGGTGGTGTCTCAGGGGTAAAGGAGATGGTAAGGGGGCTCATAGAAATGGGAAAAGAGACAAAGAATATGAAGATTATCCTCTCCCTACTCCATTCCCATGTCCCCCAAAATCACTAAGATATACTTCCAAGGACACAAAGATGTCATACTTTGATAGCGAGCAAAAAAATTTTTTAAACTAAATTCCAAAATATTATCTTAGTAGATTGACTTTCCTGAGTATTTAAGTTATTAGCTTCAAAAATGTAACTAATCAAACATCATCACAGATGAAGATCTTGAACATTTACTTTAGGGGCTGGCCCAATGATTAAAAAGTTATCTAAAATATATGGCAAGCTAGGGTACCTGCGTGGCTCAGCCACTTAAGCATCTGACTCTTGATTTTGGCTCTGGTGATGATCTCAGGATTGTGAGATCAAGCCTGGAGTGGGGCTCCTTGCTCAGCAGGGAGTTTGCTTGGGAGTTTCTCTGCTTCTCCCTCTGCCCCCTCCCCTGCTCACACGGGTACACCTACACTCTCTAAGTAAATAAAGCCTTTAAAATACATGCTAAAGTTATCCAACAACAAGAGATAAAGGCATGGTATTGGTTTGTTGTACATAGAAAATAAGCATTTGGCAATTCCTACACATATTCACAGTTATGTATTCCAATATCACCTTTGCTTTATTTAAAATACCACTAGACTGCTTACATTTTCTTAGCTCCCAAACTGATCAAGCACTGAAGATAAACTAACAAATACTAGTCATTTTTAAAACAGTTTTGTTTCTTTTAGCCTCTCATGAGTCTCTTTCCAGTTACTTCTCATGGGAGAAAGGAGAAAACAGGAGAAGGTAGGGTTTTTAAAAAATATTTTATTTATTCATGAGAGATACACAGAGAGAGGCAGAGACACAGGTAGAGGGAGAAGCAGGCTCCATATAGGGAGCCTGAAGAGGGACTCGATCCCAGGACTCCAGGATCAAGCCCTGAGACAAAGGCAGATGCTCAACTGCTGAGACACCCAGGTGTCCCAGGAGAAGGTAGTTCAAGTCAGTGTTTTTCATATATGAGAAATCATGAACCATTGAGACATACTTCTACAGGTCCCAAGGGATTCCTGGGCCACCACACCCCCACTCCCCAGGCCAGGCAACATTGCCTTAAAATTAAAAAGTTAACTCCAGAGTATAATGTGACACTAGTTTAATTGTTAAACATAAACTCAAGATCACTCAAAATATAAAGTGTTAATCCAGATGATCCAAAATAGGCTAACATACATATTGTAAAACTTAAAGCAGAAAGTTTTAAAATGCTCATAGAAAATTCATAGTGCCTTGGAAATACAAGAACCCCAGAGGGTGGCCGACCACAGATTAAGAAATTCAATCTGCATATGCAAGATATTAAGTGAAGAGAGAATGAGAGGAAGGTGAGAAGTTGGGAAGTTGGTCCTCCCAGGCTTCCCTGCCCTCCTCAGGCTTTTGACTCGCTATGTACTTATTTCACGTCCTGTTTCTGATATTACACTATTCATAAGATATTGTCTTTAGAAGCTCAGCAGTGTGTGTGTGTGTGTGTGTGTTTAAGATTTTATTTTTAAGCAATCTCTACACCCAACATGAGGCTCGCAAACTGGAGATCAGGAGTTGCACAGGGTACCAACTGAACCAGCCAGGCACCAGAGCAGCTCAGTAGTTTTGATACTACTATGTTATTTCCTGTGTGTGATTAAAGGTGAAAGGTTGATCCAAGAAAGGAAAAAAAAAAAAAAAAACAAGTGTGGGGCAAGATTTGGAGCCAGGAAAGAAGGAATGCAAATATTTTGAAGTTACCAGGAAAAAGAGGGGAAAGAGTCCATTTCAGAGGTTCTGGACCAACCCATACACCTCTGTGTACTCTTAAGTTTTAAAAGGTCCTCAATAAATGCAACTTTTTTTTTTTTATGTCAAAGAAGTGTTATATTTTAAAGTTGCAGTCTTCTAGGGCACCTGAGTGTTTCAGTTGGGTGAGTGTCTGGCTCTTGGTTTCAGATCAGGTGATGATCTCAGGGTGGTGGGACAGAGAAACCCAATCCCACCCCAAGGGTCAGTCTCCATACTCAGCAGGGGATTGGCTTGAGGATTCTCTCCCAATGCCCATCTCCCTACTCTTTCTTTCAAATAAATCTTTGGGAAAAAAATTAAAGTTGCAGTCTTCCAATAAAAAAATATACCAAAAAAAGACGTATATATCTTATGACAAAAATAAAGTTGCAGTCTTTTTTTTTTTTTTTTAAGATTTATTCATGAGAGACAGAGAGAGAGAGAGAGGCAGAGACCCAGGCAGAGGGAGAAGCAGGCTCCATGAAGGGAGCCTGACGTGGGACTTGATCTGGGGTCTCCAGGATCATGCCCTGGGCCAAAGGCAGCGCTAGACCGCTGAGCCACCGGGGCTGCCCAAGTTGCAGTCTTTTATTTCTAGAAGCCCAGACATAAATTCATCTTGCAGCTGTTCACTGTTACTCCTGGAAATCACCAGAATGAGCCCTCTATGCATATATAAAAGAAATACTCACCTTTATCCTAAAGAAAATCTTAAAATGACATTAACCAAAATTCAGATGTTTCAGACTGAGATGCTGGAATTAATTTATTTATTAGTAATATAAAATGTTTCCTGGGTGGCTTAGTCTGTTAAACATCTGTCTTGGGCTCAGGTCCTGGTCCTGGGGTCCTGGAATGGAGCTCCACATCAGGCTCCCTGCCCAATGGGAAGTCTGCTTTTCTCTGCCCCTCTCCCCACTCATGCACTCTGTCTGTCAAATAAAATCTTTAAAAAATGTTTTGCTGAAAAAAAGTTTTGCTGGAGTTCATTTTTTGTTAGTAATATAAAATGTTTTGCAGGACTGTGCCCTTGCAGAAAAAAAGAGATTAATTACTCTCCCCCTAAATAAGAATATAGATTAGAATGTCTCTATTTTTTAAAATTTATTTATTTATTCAGGAGAGACACAGAGAGAGGCAGAGACATGCTCATAGGGCAAAGCAGGCTCCCTGCGAGGTGCGGGATGCAGGACTCAATCCCAGGACTCCGGGATCACAACCTGACCCAAAGGCAGATGCTCAACCACTGAGCCACCCAGGTGCCTTAGACTAGAATGTCTCTCTCTTTTTTTTTTTTTTTTTTTTTTTTTTTAGAATGTCTCTTAAAAAAATCCTTACCTGTTCTCAGGAGACCTGTGCATGTTTTTATTCAAGTGTTTGCTCACCGGTGAACACAAAGCTGGAGCCACCCCAAGGAGTATGTGAATCTTACTTCTGCATATAAGAACAGACTGTTATGAACAACTGGCATATCACAAAATGGTGTTATGTATACCCAAATTATCCAAAGTGACTATGTCTGGAAACTGGACACCAGAAAGTGTCAGTGACTCCTGGGATTGTGTTAATAAGCAGGCCGTATTAATAAGCGGGCCAATGTGGAGGTGAGTTTTTCCCCTAAAGAAAAGGATAGTTCCTCAGTCAGATATTCTAGAGTGGGAATAAGCAGGCCTTGAACTGGAAAATAAAGATTCTTTCCAGATCCATGCCTATTGCTGGCATTAGGATTCCAAGAAGTGCCATAGCCTGGAGATCCTGCAGGGAGGAGTGGGCCAGCTGAGCTGGCTCTGCCTTATCAGGAACCTGAAGAACAGCCACTTCTAGTAGCAGCTATGGGCTCCCCTTTATTTTTAATGTCTGTGCCCCTGTGCCTTGTTAAATAGTTTGGACTGAGCTAAGCGTTGGGGCATAAAGAGATCTAGGTCTCGTGGGTGGGACCATGTGGAGAGCCCAAAGGAGGTGATGGCAAAGTTCAAGGGCAGTGGTGTTTGGGAGCACAGTCAGCTGGCAAAAGCAATAGTAATTTCCAGGGAGGATCTGTGGCATACTTACCCATTTCTTAGGGATTCCTAAAATCCTTTAGTAAGAAAACTCCTTTGCTATATTGGCTGTTGAGAATTGAAGACACACGAGTTGAGTCTGACAGATCGGCCCATGAAAACCACTGGGTTACTTAGAAAAACCCTGCTGCTTCTTGTAGTCATCATGAGGACAAACGTTCTTAACTGAGGTTCACATTCAAAGTAATGAATGACCTCACACATGTAATCCGTTGGCTCTACAGTTTGTTGGGGACAAACAGCAGTAATAGGCAACCTGCCAGCTGGAATCCCGCTGTCCACCAAAATGGCTTTCTTTCCACTGTTCTGTTTATTCCTTTCAAATGGTTCTTTCTTCAACCTTGGTAGTTTCCTCATGTGTATGTTTAGCTCAGTTCACAGACAAAATCTTGAGAGGATCCTTCTACAAAGCTCCATAGTTATTTCTGTTTGTAACTCCATTCTTTCTGGCTCTCTGCCCTAGAAATGTTGGCCACTTTGGTCTCTCTGAACTCTTAACTCTGTCTTCTCAATGCAGTGATACTGTCAGGCTCTCTTTGGGTTTCCTCTCTCCACAAAGTGGCCTGAAAACTCTTTCTAGGCAGCAAGCTGGGGTACTCATAGAATTTTACTTCATTTGTTTTCCTTCCCTCAGGGATAACTATCCTGTGCGTGCTGTTATCTAATATCTGAAAACTGTTGCTTTATGTTTTTTGACCAGTGTTCTGTAGGGCAAAGGCAGGAGGGTATATTTGGGTCCTGTTATACCATCATGGCCAGAAGTGGAAATTTTTCCCAAGCATTTTTTGTTTTTTAATTCTATTTATTTGAGAGAGAGAGAGAGAGAGAGAGAAAGAGAAAGAGAAAGAGAAAGAGAAAGAGAAAGAGAAAGAGAAAGAGAAAGAAAGAGAAAGAGAGAGAGAACACACAGGGTAGGAGAGAGCCTGAGGTAGGGCTCCATCCCAGAACCCTGGGATCATGACTGGAGCCAAAGGCAGATGCTTAACCAACTGAGCCACCCAGGTGCCCCTTTCTGAACTGGTTTTATCAATTCTTGTTTAAAATAGATCTTTTAGTGACATTGAGTAAGTGGGTTTTTTTTTTTTAACCCCTTCATCATTTCTGGGATATCAAAATATATTTTTGCCTTCACTCTTTAAATACAATTTGGCTGGAGATAAAATTCTAGGTTTACAAGGAAGGGTTTTATCAGTCTTACTGGCATTCCATAGATAATCCATTTTTTCTCACGGCTCTGGTAGCTTTTTTTTTTAAGATTTTATTTGTTTGTTTGTTTATTTGTTTGTTTATGAGAGAGAGAGAGAGAGAGAGAGAGAGAGAGAGAGAGAGAGAAGCAGGCTCCATGCAAGGAGCCTGACGTGGGACTCGGATCTCCAGGATCACTCCCCGGGAGGAAGGTGGCACTAAACCGCTGAGCCACCCGGGCTGCCCACCCCCTCTTTTTAAAAAGATTTTATTTATTTATTCATGAGAGACACAGACACAGAGAGAAGCAGGATCCATGCAGGGAGCCTGACGTGGAACTCCATCCTGGGTCTCCAGGATCACACCCTGGGCTGAAGGCGGCGCTAAACCGCTGAGCAACCCAGGGATCCCATATCCTTGATATTTTGTAAATATCCCTATGATATGCCTCAGCAGGTGTTTATTTTATTAGCACTAAGATCTTATTTTTAAAATTTGGGGCCTAATGTCTTTAAGCAACACTTAAAAAGTTTTGTGTTTTCAGACACTGTTTCACCATCATTCTCTTAAAAAAAAAAGGGGGGGGGGGGGGCGGAGCCTGGGTAGCTCAGCGGTTGGGCGCCTGCTTTCCGCTAAGTTCGTGGTCCCGCTCAGGGATCAAGTCCCACATCAGGCTCCCTGTGGGGAGCCTGCTTCTCCGTTTCTCCCTCTGCCTATCTCTCTCTCTCTCTCTGTCTTTCATTAGTAAATAAATAAATCTTGGGCAGCCAGGGTGACTCAGCGATTTAGTGCCGCCTTCAGTCCAAGGCGTGATCCTGAAGACCTGAGATCGAGTCCCACGTCGGGCTACTTGCATGGAGCCTGCTTCTCTCTCTGCCTATGTCTCTGCCTCTCTCTCTCTCTCTCTCTCTAATAAATAAATAAATAAATAAATAAATAAATAAATAAATAAATAAAATATTTAATAAATAAATCTTTAAAAATAAAAAATAAAAATATTTATTTGAAGGAGAGATAGATCACAAGCAGAGAGGAGGGGTAGAGGGAGAGGGAGAAGCAGACTCCCCGCTGAGCAGGGAGTCTGATGTGGGATTCCATCCCAGGACCGCAGGATCATGGCCTGAGCCAAATCAGACGCTTAAGCAACTGAGCCACTCAGGAACCCTCGCCATCATTCTCTTTATAGTTTTCTAGAACTATCATTATACATGTTGGGCTTTTAATACAGCATCCCTCTCTCAACTGTATATATGTATGTGTCTCTGTATGGCATTCTGAGTGAATTAACTTTTCTCTCTTCAATTATACCTGGTTTAGAGCTCTTACTTTTTATTTTCACTATTTTCTTTCTCTTAGTCCCAGAAAACAAGGAGTTCCTTTACTTGCTTTTGGAGAGGGCTTTGTCACCCTCTGTTCCAAGCTTGCTCCAATAATAACAAGTGTCTTTATCAGATTCTCTCTCTAGTTTTCTCATTTACTTTCTTAAGAATGTACTCCCTGGAGAGTTTTTTCTTCTTTCCCAGATATAAGAAACTTTGTAAAAACAAAGGTTAAATTTCAAAGTGAGAAGCCAGAGTTGAAGTAAAGGGGAAAAAATAACACCTACATTGGAAATCTTAAACTCTTACTGCTAAAAAGTGAGGCATCTGTCACAAAAGTTGGAGTAATGGAAAAATCGTAAGTTTTATGGTCTAATTTATCTTCTGAGTCTGGAGGGTCAGAAAAAAGTAGTGTTTAGTCTTTTCTGGACTCTTCTTCCCTCCTTTAACTGCTAGCTGAACTCCTATTCATTCTTTTTTTTTTTTTTTTTTAATGTATTTATTTACTTATGATAGAGAGAGAGGCAGAGACACAGGAGGAGGGAGAAAGAGGCTCCATGCCAGGAGCCGGACGAGGGACTCGGTCCCGGGACTCCAGGATCGCACCCTGGGCCAAAGGCAGGCACTAAACCGCTGAGCCACCCAGGGATCCCCCCATTCATTCTTTAAAACCCAGGCCAGACATGTATTGGTCTTGTTCCCTGGGAAACCTTCTGTATTAGTTTCCTAAATCTGCTGTAATAAATCACCACAAATTTGGTGACTTAAAACACCACAAATTAATTTTCTAATTAATTTTCTTACAATTCTGGAGACCAGATATCAGAAATCAATTTCACTGGTTTAAAGTTTTTTTTTTTCTTTAAAGTATATATATATATATATATATATATATATATATATATATATATATATATATTTAAAGATTATATTTATTCATGAGAGACACAGAGAGAGAGAGGCAGAGACACAGGCAGAGGGAGAAGCAGGCTCCATGCAGGGAGCCTGACTCAATCCTGGGCCTCCAGGATCACACCCTGGGCCAAAGGCAGGCGCTAAACCGCTGAGCCACCCAGGGATCTCCCCACTGGTTTAAAGTTAAGGCATCGCCAATTCTGGTTCCTTCTAAGGACTCTAGGGAAGAATTCATTTCTTTGTCTCTTCTGGCTTTGGGAGGCTGCCTACATTCCTTGGTATCACTCCAACCTCTTGCTTCCGTGGTTACATTTCTTTCAGTTCTGTAGTCAAATCCCTCTCTGCCTCCCTCTTTTATGAGCACTTTGTGATTACGTTTAGTGTCTATCCTGATAATCCAGGATAATCTGACCATCTCAAAATCCATAATATTATCTTCAAAATCCCTTTTCTATTTGAGATAACATTCTCAAGTTCCAAGGATTAGAATGTGGATACCTTTGGGGGCCATTATTCAGCCTATTACATCTTCCCAGGTATTTTTCTTCCACGAAGTCAATCATGTCCTTCCCTATTCAGCCTATGGAATTTATACATATTTCTGTTTTTGCTCTTGTTAAGTGTTGTAACAAATTTACTCTTTAAGTTTTTAAAGATTTATTAGAGAGTGCATGCGCGTATGCACAAATACAAGTGGGGGAAGGGGCAAAGGGAGAGAAAATGAGAGAGAGAATCCTCAAGCATACTCCCTGCTGAGTGTCTTGATCCCAGGACCCCAAGATCATGACCCAAGCTGAAATAGATTCAGACCCCTAACCAACTAATTCATCCCTCCCCAAGTGTCATACAGCTATCATCTCAAATAAATAGGAACTCTTTGAAGACACGAACTTTGTCTTATTCATTTGTTACCCTACTGCCTAGTGTGGTGCCTGGCACATAGTCAGCACTAAATAAATATTTGTTTAATTAAATTGAATTTTGTTCTCTGATTAAAGCCTGGAAGTACAACTGTAAGCTGTAAAATAATGGAGTCTTAGACTACCAGTGTTAAAGGGATCACCAAAGGGCTTTCCTTATAGTCTGAATCTATGTTTTATCAGGATATAATTTTAGATTTAGGAAGATTGTCTTTATTACAACAAAAGTAAAAACAGAAAAGGTTCACATTAGGGTTTTGGCCCAGAAAAAGCTGGAATGACCTGATAATTCTTTTAAACTTACTACATTCCAGGGAGATAAGACAGATATTACCTTTATGCCAGTAAAACATAAAGCAAAATAAATTATAGATGAATTTGGGGATCTCTGGGTGGCTCAGCAGTTTTGCGCCTGCCTTTGGCCCAGGGTGCGATCCTGGAGTCCCAGGATCGAGTTCCGCATCAGGCTCCTGGCATGGGGCCTGCTTCTCCCTTTGCCTGTGTCTCTGCCTCTCTCTCTCTCTATGTCTATCATAAATAAATAAAAATAAATCTTTAAAAAAATTATAGATGAATTTGACTTAAGCATAATTGAATATAATTGTGGAAATCAAATAATCTCAGGTGAATTATTAATTTACATGGGATGTCTGCTTTTTTATCCCCCAGCACCCCTATTTATTTATACATTGTTTATCTTAGAAGTTGACTCAACTTCTTATGACATGACATAGAGGTATAGAGTTAAATAATGTTCCTATTTAATTAAACAGGGAAGCTCAGAGGCCTAAGTACTGAGGCAATGATCCAAAGAATCATAGCTAGACAGGGATAAGGTGTACTTGGGTGATAGTCTTTACCCTTCAGCCTAATGACAGTTTAAAAACTATCAGGCCAGCCAACTTGCATCAGAATCAACTGGGAAGATTATTAGACATACAGATACCTGAGTCCTCCCCCTCCCCCAGACTTAGATCCAGTTGATTCCAGGAAAATCCTGGAAATGTGTATGTTTTAAAGTGTGTCAGATAACACAATTATCAAGAAATCTAGGTTTCTCTTAATTTGAGGTCCAAAAGAAATGTAAATGCCAAGCTTGGGGCAAAGGAGCTTTTCTGTTTTTTTTTTTTTTTTTTTTTTTTTACAGATTGATTGATTGATTAATTAATTGATACATGAGAGACACACAGAGAGGCAGAGACATAGGCAGAGGAGAAACAGGCTCCCTGCAAGGAGCTGGAGATCTTGGGATCACAGGGCAGATGCTCAACCGCTGAACCACCCAGGGGTCCCAGCAAAGAAGCATTTTTGTTCTTTTGATTATGTCTTCAATTTGAAAGAGGCTCTTTTGAATAAAAGGGTCTATGTCATGGGTCTAGAGGAATGAACAGATTGGAGGCATGAGTGAGTCTTACACTGAAGAAGAGAAGCTTGGAGCAGAAAGCCAAGAGGTTTTCCAACTGCCCTGATCTATGGAAACCAAAATCTTGAAAGAGTCTATATAGTTTTATTGAGGTATGCTTTTTCCCACCCTAAGATTCACCCACTGTGAATTCAAAGATTTTTAGTAAATTTATAGAGTTGTGCAACCAGCATGTCAAAATGCAACCTTTAGTCCACTTGGAAGATGAGGTCAGCAGGTCACTTGGCATGTTTAAAATTAGACAAATAGATATGGGTAGTCTCAAAGCATTGTCTTTTTTTATTTATTTTTTATTTTTTTTTTATTAAAAATTTTTATTTATTTATGATAGTCACAGAGAGAGCGAGAGAGAGGCAGAGACATAGGCAGAGGGAGAAGCAGGCTCCATGCACCGGGAGCCCGACGTGGGATTCGATCCCGGGTCTCCAGGATCGCGCCCTGGGCCAAAGGCAGGCGCTAAACCGCTGCGCCACCCAGGGATCCCCATTGTCTTTTTTTAATTCGTTTTTTGTTTTTACATTTTTAAAAAAGATTTATTTATTCATGATAGACACAGAGAAAGAGAGAGAGAGAGAGAGAGAGGCAGAGACACAAGCAAGCTCCATGCCAGGAGCCCGATGCAGGACTCGATCCCAGGATTCCAGGATCGCACCCTGGGCCAAAGGCAGGCGCCAAACCACTGAGCCACCCAGGGATCCCCTGATTTTTCTTTTTACTTTTATTTTTAGAGAGAGATCACACATTAAAGGTGGGGAAAGGCTGAGGGAGAGGGAAAGGGAGAATCCCAAGCAGGTGCCACGCCCAGCACCAAACCCATCTCAAGACTAAATCCCACCACCCTGAGATCATGACTCAGCTGAAATTAAGAGTCAGAGGCTCACCCAGGGGCCCCTGCCTTTCTTTATTCTATGATTATCTAATGCATTGTTTCTTTGTTAAATATTGTTGCTTTTTTGATTTTTAAGATGTTATTTATTTATTCATGAGAGACAGAGAGAGAGAGAGGTAGAGACACAGGCAGAGAGAGAAGCAGGCTCCATGCAGGGAGCCCGACATGGGACTTGATCCCAAGTCCCCAGGATCCTGCCTCCGGCTGAAGGCGGCGCTAAACCGCTGAGCCGGCGGGGCTGCCCAATATTGTTTCTTTTTTGAAGAAAAATAATGTGCTACCTATGTAAGGCACAAAGTTCAAAAGGCATGAATGGATATTTAAGAAGTTTCCCTCCAACCCTGCTACCCAGTCATCTGGTTTCTATTCCCAATAAATTGATTTTTTAAAAAAGATTTTTATTTATTTATTCATTCTTGAAAGACACAGAGAAAGAGAGAGAGGCAGAGACACAGGCAGAGGGAGAAGCAGGCTCCATGCAGGGAACACCATGCGATGCGCGACTCCTGAGACTCCAGGATAACGCCCTGGGCTGAAGGCAGGCGCTAAACCGCTGAGCCACCCAGGTGTCTCTAAATTAATTCTTGAGGTGGATTACTGACATCCAATGGGAATATTTAGGTAAATTAGGTTTGAAGTGACACTGGAGTACCGAATACTGTCTTGGAGCTTGGGAAGAAAGAGTACTAGAGACCAATAAAAATATTATTCAGGGTGATACGCTGAATGGAATATATTTTTTAAAGCATGGTATAGAGAGAACAAAGAATATGACTTTGAGCACATTAGTAAGCACTTTAATAGCTAGGAGGGAAGGATAGAAAAAGAAGAAAAACTAGGATAAGAAGCTGAAAGAGAAATGAATCAGTATTAATGAGAAGGGAGGAGTTTTAAGAATGAGCTGTTCAGTAGTCCCAAATGCTAAAGAGGTCATGCAAAATGAAGAATGAAAAATGGCTTTAGGAGTGGAAGTTTATAATATACTGAGAGAAAAGCTTCAGCAGAGAAAGAGATAAGGATGGGATTCATATTGTAAGAGATTAGAAAGACAATGGGATTTTTCTCATATACAAAGAGCTCTTGTAAACCAGTGAGAAAAAGATGACCAACCCCAGTAAAAAAATTCAAAAAGGAACATGAGCAGGGAAAAAAATGAGGAGGAAATGCAACAGGGCAATAAACATAGGAAAACAATGGTGCTGCAACAACTGGACATCTACTGCAAAAAAAAATAATCTAGACACAGACCTTATACACTTCACAAAAAGTAACCCAATATGGGGGGGCCTGGGTGGCTCAGTGGTTGAGCAGTCTGCCTTTGGCTCAGGTCATGATCCCAAGGTCCTGGGATTGAGTCCTGCATTGGGCTCCTTCTCCCTCTGCCTATGTGTCTGCCTCTGTCTCTGTGTCTTTCATGAATAAATAAAATCTAAAAAAAAAAAAAAAAAAATTAACCCAATATCGATTATAGGCCTAAATATAAAATGCAAACCTCTACAACTCCTAGAAGAGAATATAGGAGAAAATCTAGATTACCTTGGGTATGCTGATGCCTTTTTAGATAGAAAACCAAATATATGATTCATGTAGGAAATAATTGATAAGCTGGACTTCAATAAAATTAAAAACTGCTCTACTAAAGACAATGTCAAGAGAATTAGAAGACAAGCCATAAACTGGAAGAAAATATTTGCAAAAGACTCATGATAAAAGATTTATCCAAAGTATACTAAGAACACATAAAACTCAGCAAGAAAAAAACAACCTTATTAAAATATTGGTCAAAAACCCACACAGAGGGGATCCCTGGGTGGTGCAGGGGTTTAGCGCCTGCCTTTGGCCCAGGGCGCGATCCTGGAGACCCGGGATTGAATCCCATGTCGGGCTCCCGGTGCATGGAGCCTGCTTCTCCCTCTGCCTGTGTCTCTGCCTCTCTCTCTCTCTGTGACTATCATAAATAAATAAAAATTAAAAAAAAAAAAAAACCAAAAACCCACACAGATACTTAACCAAGAACGTATACAGGTGGTAAAAAAGCATATGAAAAGGTGCTCCACATCATTTGTCATCAAAGAAATGAAAACCTAAAAAATGAGATCCCATAAGACATCTATTAGAATGGCCAAAATCCAGAACACTAACACCAAATACTGGTGAGCGTGTGGAACAACACAAACTCTCATACACTGCTGGTAGGAATGCAAATTGTACAACCAATTTCAAAGATTTTACTTATCTATTTGAAAGAGAGAGCTCACACATGATTTGCGGGGAGGGGCAGAGGAGAGGGAGAAGCAGACTCCCCATTGAGCAAGGAGCCTGAAATCCAGCTCCATCCCAAGACCGTAAGATCATGACCTAAGCCCAAGGCAGAGACTCAACTGAATGATCCATGTAGGCACCCCAGCCTAGTAGTTTCTTATAAAGCTAAACATCTTTCTTTAAAAGATTTTAAATAATCTCTATACCCAAGGTGGGGCTCCAACTCATGACCCCAAGATCAAGAGTTGCATGATCTACCAACTGAGCCAGCCAGGTGCCCCAAAACTAAACATAATCTTAACAATCCAAAAATCGCACTCCTTATACTATTGGTACCCTCTTATACTATTGGTAGGACTGCAAGCTGGTACAGCCACTCTGGACAACAGTATGAAGGCTTCTCCAAAAGTTAAAAATAGAGCTACCCTGGGGGCACCAGGGCAGCTCAGTGGTTGAGCGTGTGCCTTTGGCTCAGGTTGTGATCCTGGGGTCCTGGGATTGAGTCCTGCATTAGGCTCCCTCCTGGGAGCCTGCTCCCTCTGCCTATGTCTCTACCTCTCTCTGTGTGTCTCTGACAAATAAATAAAATCTTAAAAAAAAATACAGCTAACATATGATCCAGCAATTGCACTATTGGGTATTTACCTCAAAGATACAAATGTTGTGATGTGAAGGGGCACCTGCATCCCAAAGTTTATAGTAGCAATGCTCACAATAGCCAAACTATGGAAAGAGTCTAGATGTCCACCAACAAATGAATAAAGGAGATATGGTATATATATATATATATATATATATATATATATATATATACACACACACACACACACATACACACACACACAATGGAATATTACTCAGCCATCAAAAAAGAGATCTTGCCATTTGCAACGATGTAGATGGAACTAGAGGGTATTATGTAAAGCAGAATAAGTCAGTCAGAGAAAGACAATTATATAATTTCACTCACATGTGGGATTTAAGAAACAAAACAGAGGAGCATAGGAGAAGGGAGGGAAAATAAAACAAGACAGAATCAGAGAGGGAGACAAACCAAAGAGACGTAATCATAGGAAACAAACTGAGGGGTTGCTGGGAGAAGGGGTGTGGGGGGATGAGCTAACTAGGTGATGTGCATTAAGGAGGGCATGTGATGTTATGAGCATTGGGTGTTCTATACAACTGATGAATTCACTAAACTATACCTCTGACACTAATAATACATTATATGGTAATTAATTGATTTTAAGTAAATAAAAAGAAATAAACTTCATAAATTACCTATTAAAAAAAAAAAGAAATCTCACTCCTTGGTATTTACCCAAGGAGTTGAAAACTTATGTCCACACAAAAACCACACAGATATTTATGGGAGCTTTATCATAATTGGCAAAAGTTAGAAGCAAATAAGGTGTCCTTTAGTAGGTGAATGGATAAAATTAACTGGTACATCTAGACCATCGCATATTATTCAGTGCTAAAAAGAAATGAGCTATCAAGCCATGAAAACACATGAAGGACCCTTAAATGCATATTATTAAGTGAAAGAAGCCAACCTGAAAATGTTGCATACTATAGGATTCCAAGTACATGATCTCCGGAAAAGGCAAAACTATGGAGATTAATATTAGTGGTTGCTAGGGTTGGGAAGGCAGAGTACAAAGGATTTTTAGAGCAGTAACAATGCTTTGTATAATGATAGATATATATCATTAGATGTTTTTCCAAACCTATAGAATGTACAATACCAGGAGTGAACCATAAGGTACACTATGGATTTTGGGTGATTAGGATAGGTCAATGTAAGTTTGTCCTCAGTAAAATGTGTATCTTTCTGGTGAGTGATGTTGATACTGGCTATGCACATGGGGTGAAGTAATAAATGGGAAATCTCTGAACCTTCTCAATTTTGATGTAAACCTAAAACTGCTTTCTTAAAAGTAAGGTTTATTAGAGAGAGAGAGCATATGTGGGTGCATGGTGAGGGCAGAGGGAGAAGGAAAGAGAATCTCAAGCACATACTGTGCTCAGCAAGGATCCTGACACGGAGCTCAATCCCATGACCCTGAGATCATGTCCTGAGTTGAAATCAAGAGTTGGATGCTTTTTTTTTTTTTTTTTAATTTTTTATGATAGTCACACACAGAGAGAGAGGGAGAGAGGCAGAGACACAGGCAGAGGGAGAAGCAGGCTCCATGCACCGGGAACCCGATGTGGGACTCGTTTCCGGGTCTCCAGGATAGCGCCTGGGGCCAAAGGCAGGCGCTAAACCGCTGCGCCACCCAGGGATCCCAAGAGTTGGATGCTTAACTGAGTAAGCCACTCAAGTGCCTCTAAACCCTAACATACTGTTTTTTTGTTTTTTTTTTTTTAAAGATTTATTTACTTTTGAGAAACAGAGAGAAACAGAGACACAGGCAGAGGGAGAAGCAGACTCCCTGAGGGGAGCCCGGTGTGGGACTTGGTCCGGGGGCCCCGGACCATGCCCTGAGTCCAAGACAGATGCTCAACCACTGAGCTGCCCAGGTGTCCCCTTTACATACTCTTGATATTGTTATTTGATATCTTTTTGAAGAGTAACTTGGCAATATCCATTCAAGTTAAAATGTTCTTAGCTCCTGACTTAGCAATTCTACTTATATAACTGTATAAAAATAATTTTCACAAGCAGGCAAAGATATGTGCAAGACTTTACTTCAGCTTTACTTATAATAATAAATGTTGGAAATAACGCTGATGCCCCCTGGTAGTTAGTAATTAAACGCTGGACAATGGAATACTTCACAGTGGCTAAAAGATTAAAATAGTGCTATATGAGGGGATCCCTGGGTGGCTCAGTGGTTTAGCGCCTGCCGTCAGCCCAGGGCGTGATCCTGGAGTCCCGCATCGGGCTTCCTGCTTCCTGCATGGCACCTGCTTCTCCCTCTACCTGTGTCTCTCATGAATAAATAAAATCTTAAAAAAAAAGAAAAACAAGGAGTAATTTGAAAAAGATTATGTATTATCAGCTTGCTTTCATTTTAAATTATATACACATATATTAATACATGCACAGAAAAATGGATACATACATCAAAATCTTAATTATTCTGTTGAAATAGGATTACAAGAGATTTTCACATTCTATAGTAATTGTTAATTCACAATATTCCATAGGATTCCTTTAAGGATTAAATGAGTTAATATGTCATAAGGCAATTGAAACAGTAGACCATAGCACATAGAAGATATTCCATAAATATTTTTGAAATATTTTTTACAATAAATTTTATTAAAGCAGAAAAAAATGAGGTGGCGAAAATGCAGTGTTTGAGCTGTTTAAACATGAAAAGTTAGAAATAAAGAGCTGGAGGACGCCAATGGGTCCTCTATGCATATTTGAAAGAAGGAGTTAAAAAGGAAAGGTTAATAATGATAAGGTCCAAACAGAAGAGAATGGGAAACTATCATAATATTAACTGATATTTAATGAATGTTTATAGGGGAGCAGGTGCCCCAATTGCCTTGGAGCCCACAAGGAGAAAGGGTTAACCTGGAGAAAGGGAGAAACAATCTTCCTTTGAAGATTAGAACAAAAAGATTTTTAACTTCACTCTTTTGAAATTATATGCTAAATTTAGGGGACAAATGCATTTCCTAAATATCCAAAACAAGATCCATAACTTTCATCAGATTTCTAAAAGAATGTGTGAGCCCTCTGAAACGTAAAAGAATCAAGGATGAAAGATTGGTTGCAAAAGTATTTTGAGATGAAGAGATAAGAAAACGAGAGGGCTTTTGCCAGATACAGTATTCTTCTTTACATTAGTTAAGAGGATTAAGAGATACCCTTTAAGGACAGTGAAATTTAGTGATTATCGCATTGCCAAGTTCTGAAAACCGATTCATCCTCCTCCCTTCAAAATATACGTCTAAAGGCAGAGCGAATTTCTACCGCTCAGGCTCAGCGTTTAGTTTTCGCAGACCAATGGGCTCACCCCGGATCTTTCCCTTTCACTTCCTTGAAGTCAATCCAAATTCTTTCCAAACATCTTTTCAAGGAAGCCTTTGATAAATCTGTTTGGATGCTAGATCTGGCTCCTATCAACTTTTGGTGAATAGCCTTAATGCCTCTGATTTCGTTTTTTGCATGTGTCAGTTAGCATTTCAATTTCTTATACGGATCAAACGAGTCATCTGTGAAAACCTCCTGCAAAGTTTTGGCAAAGGTCGGTGCTATGCAATTTTCAGGATACGTTCAGGAAAAATTTTAAGCTGAAGAACTGGTGTCCTGCGCAGTCTCACCCCTTACAAATAATGAAAGTGGGTGGGCGCTCCTCCCGGTTTGAGGCTACGTCTTTCGCTCCTTTTGTCTTTTAGTCGGAACAGAACTGTCATGGCGCCTTCAAGAGGAGACGGAAGGCCTTCCTTTCACCCGGCGGACTCATCGGGGGCACCTGGACTGGACGGAGGGGTGGACAGTGAGACCAACCCCAGCCGAGACCCAACACACCGATGCCTCCGAGAGGTCTCAACCGGACAGGCTCAAGGGGAGGAGACCGGCTTGGAGACTACAGCAGCGAGCGGCCGTCTTCCCGGGGCGCCGCCCACCTTGGCCGCCTCATCCAATGGCAACCCAACGGCAGTGCGGCACCGCCCATCTGTTGGTCCGGACGCCGCGAGGGCGGGGCCCGCAGTTCGGTTGCGCTGCGGAGCGCAGCTGTGAGGGAGTCTCTCTGGTCCGCGGCCCCGAACCCGAGCTGGAGCTGAAGCGCAGGCTGCGGGGAGCGGAGTCGGGAGGTGAGCGCCGAGGGGAGGGCGCGGGAGGGACGGGTTCGGCGACCGGACAGAAGGGTCGGCTTCCGCGGCCCGACGCGCCGGGACCCCGGCAGGCGGGTGTCTGGAGGCTGCTCTGATCGCTCGGCGGCCCGAGGCCCGGCCCGCCGGAGCCCAGGGGCCGCCCCGGCCCCACAGTCTCGGCCGGGCCCTCCCGGCCTGCCCTGAGTGGCGGCCACCCGGAATTCTGCCGGCGCGGGGCGCGAGGCCCTGGCGTTCGTGTCGAACTGGGGCTGACGAGAGGCGGGGCCGGCCGCGGGGGCGGGGGCGGCGGTGGCGGGCCCCGCGGCCTGCGGAAGCGCAGCGTCGGGGCCGCGCCTGCTGGCGGAGGCCGGCGCGCCGACAGCGCGGGGGCGTGGCCTGCGCCCCTGACGGCGCCGCGGGGCTGGCCTTTGATGAGGTGGCCGCCCCTGGCTCCCGGGCCTGCGGGACCCGCGGCGCTCGCAAGCAGACGGCGGGCAGGGGACCTGTTGGAGCGTGAGGCCGTTCCCTGCGCTTGCTTTGACGTCTGACCACACAACCCTGTGGGAGCCGGAGGCCCTTTGGTCGGCTCGGGGTGAGGGCAGCCCAGAGGCCTGTGGCCTGCGAGCTGTTGCTGAGGAGTTGAAATGCAGAGGGGCTGCAGTCCAATAAATGAAAGTCTCCGAGAAAAACTTTGCGCGACGATCTACCTACACTGCTCAGAAGTGAACACAGTATTCTCGGGGTGGCTGGAAGCGGCGAGGAGATTCCCTTGTAGGGGCGTGAATGGCCTTTTCCGTATGTGATCTCTTAAACCTCTGAACGACCCTGAGAAGAAAACCCCAGCGTTGCAAAGGTTTCTTCATCGGGAGGGGAAGTGCTAGGGCATCTTGGGCAGTGCCTTGGTTTTGCCTGCTGGGGAAAGATTGGGGAGGGAGAAGACAAGGACACGGCTGTGACTGGTAAAGGTTTGGCTTCTTTTGTGGTGCTTTACTGTGGATTGTCTGTGACCTGGGTCAAGAGGTTTCCTTAGAATCCATTGGCTACAGGCTTCCTGTATTGGAGCTCCAGTGGTATTTCCTATTGTCATGTAGCTGGAATTTTTACTTAGCTGTTCAGATTCAAGATGCATTCTATAAATATAGCTGCTCTAGAAAGTAATCCCTATGAACTTTCCTACCATTTTCTTAGTTGCTTTTCAGGGGGGAAGAAAAAGGAAAGTGATCTCTAACTGGTGTTCTGGTACATTACTAAGACAGCTTTCTTGTCTGGTTGAATAAAGTCTATGATAGGCAGGACCTAGAAAATAACAGGCAAAGAATATCTTGCCAGATTTTCTCTGTAGTGCTTTATGGTTATCTGGTATTTACTAGAATGTCATCTTAATAAGAATCTGATTTGGGTTAAACATAGTGTAAATTGGGGGTGGAGATTGGCAGAAGGGAGTATCCAGGAGTTCTAAAATAAGAGCTTTTTGAAAGATTGGTGTTGATCAGAGGCTTCTGTATTCTGAATTTAGAGGAGGAAGTCTACTTTCCAGAATGTCACTTTCATATGGAGCACTCCTTTGAGCCCAGCACACACAGGTTTCAGCTCCGTCATAGCCTTTGTTCTTAGAGATATGGAATAACATTCGCTGGTTGTCCTGCGACTGTCTGGATAAGTTAGCGACATTTAGCTTGTGAGAATTCTTTCTTCCAAATAGCCATGTGCCTTAAAAGAAATATTGTACTATATAGTATTTTTTCTTGTAACTGCTGTATTTTGAGTTATTCTTTTTAAAAAATTTTTTGTTTTAAAGATTTTACCCATTTATTTGAGAGTGAGCTTGAGCAGGGGAAGTGGGAGGCAGACTCGGGGCTCAATCCCAAGATCATGTCCTGAGCTGAAGGAAGATGCTTAACAGACTGAGCCAACCCGGCACTCCTTGAGTTATTTGTTTATGAGGAAATATCTCTGTCAGATCTGGTATCCCCGAGGGTGGAGCCTTTGAGCTGTTTGGATGAAATGAAAGCTGGAAGCTGAAAGTTCTAGATTTGTTTAAATTTGTGGTTCCATAAATGTGGGCATCTCATTTATTTTATTCACTATTTTATCTCTAGTACCTAGTCCAGTGCTTGGCCTACAGTAAGTGCTTAATAAATATTTGTTGAATGAGTGAATGAAAAAAAATGTTGCTAACCAATACCCATCTGCACACTCACATCACAGGGGAGGTGAGGGCATCAGGGATGAAGTCACTAACCATTGCCAGTTACCTGGCCCAAGGGTATCCTCAGCATGGACTGGTAGACTTGATCTATGTGTAGGAGGGATGGATAGCAAATGCCAGAATTCTAGTGGAATAAATTAGCTTGAGGGTTTCATCTGGATAAATTGGCTAAGAGTGCTACATGTCCAGACTTAGGGCTGAATCAGTGAAAGATTTTGGGGTCTGGAGTCATCTGAATAGGGCCATGTAGCTTAGTTCTTGAACACATAAAGGCAGGTGAAGATTTAAAGGAAGATTGTTGGGTGAGTATTGCTGAGAAGGAATGGTGTCTGTCCCTGATTTGGCTGTTCATTTGAACCTGAAAAATGGGAGTTATATTGTCATAAATCTTAGGTTTGCCACTCCTCATGGGTCATCTTCAACCACGATAGCTTCACTTCTCTAGACTAAGAAGTAATATTTCAATGTTCAGACAGAATTAATTTGATTTTGGATTTAAAGGAAACAAGGGAGACCAATGTTTTGTTTTGTTTTTTAACCCCAGATGAGGTTATTAGGATTAAGCATGGAGCCCAACATGGGGCTTGAACTCATGACCCTGAGATCAAGACCTGAGCTGAGATCAAGAGTTGGATGCTTAACTGAGCCACCCAAGTGCCCCAGGATTAAATCTTTATAGATCTGTCCTGACCCTTTCTGCCTTCTCCCTTCATCCTTGCCCCAACCAATACAGGCCTGAGTGTTCGTTCCAGCATGTCGGAGGGGGAGTCCCAGACAGTAGTCAGCAGTGGCTCAGACCCAAAGGTAGAATCCTCATCCTCAGCTCCTGGCCTGACATCAGTGTCACCTCCTGTGACCTCCACCACCTCAGCTGCTTCCCCAGAGGAAGAAGAAGAAAGTGAAGATGAGTCTGAGATCTTGGAAGAGTCACCATGTGGACGCTGGCAGAAGAGGCGGGAGGAGGTAAAGTGGTGGTAGTGTCACTCTGGGGGGAGTGGAAAGGGAAAGTCTCAAAGGGTCGCACCAAACTTTAACAGATCAGAGCCTAGGAGAGGATGATCATTTGGAGTATTAAAATGGTTTATAAGGTAACTTTAGTAATTCCTTTCCATTTGGATTTCTTCTCAGGTGAATCAACGGAATGTACCAGGTATTGACAGTGCATACCTGGCCATGGATACAGAGGAGGGTGTAGAGGTTGTGTGGAATGAGGTCCAGTTCTCTGAGCGCAAGAACTACAAGCTGCAGGAGGTAGGTAATGGTGAAAGAATGTAGCCCGTAGGGTATTAGAATGCAGGCGTTAAAGAGAAATTGGTGTTGAGAAGCTGATTAGGAGGAGAGGATGTTGGGGTTAGATCATTTCTGGGGAGGGATAGGGAATGGCTTTTCAGGATTACAGTAATTTCTGAACCTTGTTATCCCACTCTCTCTCCTGCCCTCAGGAAAAAGTCCGTGCTGTGTTTGATAATCTGATTCAGTTGGAACATCTCAACATTGTTAAGTTTCACAAGTATTGGGCTGACATTAAAGAGAACAAGGCCAGGGTAAGAACTTTTTCTTGAGCTTACTGCAAAGAGACTAGCTACATTTATTGTTCTTTTTACATTCAGAGATGAAAATAGATAGTTTTGAAACAAAACTGGAATCAGCTATTGTGGAGGTGAGAGTAGGGCCTTGCCTACTATGATCTATGATGCCTTTTGTTTGGTTATGGACAGGGCAGAAATGAGCAAACTTTTGTTTCCTTTCCATAGCTCTTACTGTTCAGTAGGGTTTTTTCTTTTTGTTTGTTTGTTTGTTTGGTTTTGTCCTGTTAAATCTAAGGAAGTGGTGCTAACAACAAAAGGAGGGAAACTTAAAATAATCACCACCACCAGGTTTCAGATCTAATATATATCTGGTATATGTATCATCAGATAGGGAATCATTCCTACTCTAAGGTTTTATTTGAGTGTTTTGCCTCTCCAGGTCATTTTTATCACAGAATACATGTCATCTGGGAGTCTTAAGCAATTTCTGAAGAAGACCAAAAAGAATCACAAGACTATGAATGAAAAGGTATGAAGGGAGAGCAGACAAAGCTTTAGGCTAGTTTGGGTGTTTTAAAAAGATTATATTAATCATGAAGCTAAGCAGGAAGGGATGGAGGAAAACTAGTTGGAGGGTTAAGAGGAGGGATTACTGCTGACCCTTTGACTACACTGTTTCCAGGCTTGGAAGCGCTGGTGCACGCAAATCCTCTCTGCCCTTAGGTAAGTAGGATCTGGTTAGTGTTTTTCCCCTGATTTAGTTTCTGGTTTAGTTCCTCCAAAGAGATTTTAAGGCACAGCTCTGCTGTTTTTTTCTGCCTCAGCCCACTTTTTTTTTGAGTCCTCTACTGTCAAGATTAGGCCCCTATGGTCTTTTAAAGGGTCCATTGTAATGCCCTAACCACAATACTATCTCCCACCTCTTTCTCCTAGTGCTTATCCAGCTATTTAACTCATCAGGCATAATGGAGATTCAGAGTGTGGGGATTATCTTTGTGGTGACCAGCAGGAGACCAGGCCCTTGCTCCTCTTAACCCTTGGGTTCCCCCTGCCCTTAATTTCCCAGTGGCCCCTCTAACAGCCCAGTGCCCCCACAGCTACCTGCACTCCTGTGACCCCCCCATCATCCATGGGAACCTGACCTGTGACACCATCTTCATCCAGCACAACGGACTCATCAAGATTGGCTCTGGTGAGGGGAGGGAGAGGTTCTGGGCAGGGGAGCCTCGGGAATTTGGGAACCATGGGGGTAAGATGAAAGGAGTGGGAGAGTAGAGCAAAATTCTGAGGTGTGGGCTGGTGGTAAGAGATAGGACTCTGCTAGGGGTCATTCATAGGGAGAGGCCAGTCAATTAGGGGGTAGGGTCTAATCTTAAACATTTTTTTTGGAGGGAAGTGGGTTAATCCAGAGATCTTGGTAGGACGTTGGGAAAGGGCAAGAGATGGGTCTAAGGTCTGACTTGAGCCCCTGTGGCCAGACCCTACGAAAGGAGGTTCCAGGCTGTGTCTGCTGTGAGTGCTTTCATTTGCCGTGTATCTGTGTGCAGTGTATAACATTTCTGTGTGCCGTGTTTGTGTGTGGTTTGTGTGTCCATTTGTCTGGGGCTTGGCTGCTCCATCGCTCACAACTTTTCTCTGTTTTCCTCCCTCCCGCTTACGGGCTGCTCTGTTCCCAACAGTCTTTCATAGGATTTTTGCTAATGGTGAGAGCTCCCTGTTGCCCCACTTGGGGCTCTGTTTGTGCTCCCTCTGCTCCTCTTTGCGGCTGCCCAGTGCATGCAGTCGTGGGAGCAAGCCCCGTTCCCCTACCTTCCCTGCCTACTTATGCCTGCTTGGCTTCTCCCTACCAGCCCTCCACCTGCTTGCCCTTCCATAATTTGCTTGTTTCCTGTGGATTGTGCCTGGCCGGCCATTTATGTCCTAGATTCTTATTTCCCTTCATCATCAGGCTGGTTCCCTAAATCATACTGTGCTCCCAGACACTTTGTGATTCGTAGTCATTGTTTATGATCTGAGTGAGTCCAAATTGGGCCCGGCCCTGGTTCCTCGTTCAGGCCTGTGGCAGGAATGTTGAGGAATAAGAGAGTAGAGGAGGAGTTTCACATTTTGGTGGATTAAACAGAATGATTCAAGGGTGTTGGTTCAGGTTTGAGCTGTTTTGAGTTTCAGTCAGCAAAGTTGGGTGAGAAGGAGGCTGTCTAGTTGGTTGTATTGTTAATCCTTCTTACTCTTTTTTATCCAAGTTTCTGAGATCTTTAAATTGTCCCAGGTTAGGAAGGGCTGCCTATGTTTTTATGCTAATTTGCAGGTGTCTGAAAGAACTAGACCAAACATTTTCATGTGACAGGGATTAGATATTCTTGAGTTTGGGGGAAGGTTTTCCTTAGCCTCCATTGCTGCTTGGCCAGCCCAAGGCTCCCATATACCTATTAGTTTAGTGTGGTATGTTTGTTGTTACTGAGTTAGGGACCTTAAGTGAGAAGCGCTAGACCCAAGAAAGGGGAAGTAGGTGGTGTTCATGTTTAGTTTGTGGTTCAAGATAAGAAGAGGACAGGTTTGCACTTTCAGTGTTAAGAGTCTTCAGGAGAGAATTTGGCTTTTGGGGAACCGCTCTCTGGAGTGAGACTATGCTTTGTTGATGGTGGTCAGATTGTGGGTATCTCCCCTACTCCCAGTGGCTCCTGACACTATCAACAATCATGTGAAGACTTGTCGGGAAGAGCAGAAGAACCTACACTTCTTTGCACCGGAGTATGGAGGTGAGGCACCTCAGTTTCTCTGCCCTCTCTGTTCCCCAGGTTTCCACCTTATAACCTGAGGCCCAGAGGTAATAGAACTGAAACTTCTAGTTTCTGCTGGCATACAAAAAGTTTTTAAAAGGCATTTCTGCCACCCTCTGCCCCTATCCTCTGATTCACCAAAGGCTTTTCTGTTTTCCCTAGAGGTCACTAATGTGACAACAGCAGTAGACATCTACTCCTTTGGCATGTGTGCACTGGAGGTGAGGAAACCACAAGCAGTGGTGATGGAAAGGGATCAGATTATAAGATGGGAGGGGAGACCAACTAAGGTCTTGAGGGAGTGATTCTGGAGCACTGAAATTCTGAAGTCTTTTCTGTTCCCCCTCACTGCAGATGGCAGTGCTGGAGATTCAGGGCAATGGAGAGTCCTCATATGTGCCACAGGAAGCTATCAGCAGTGCCATCCAGCTTCTAGAAGACCCATTACAGAGGGTAATAATCTTTTGGGTCACTCCATCAGCAGAGTTTGAAATGTCTTGAGGTTTTTCTTCCTTTTTACTTGGAATATGCTGTCTTCTAAGAGCCAGAGAACAGAAAGCAGAAAGGACAGGCAAAAGCAGTGAATATTTAAATATTTTCCTAGGTGGTGCCTACCTTGTTTTTTGTATACACACACAGGTTAAGGGTTTAAGATGGGTAGTATTGAGGGTAAAGGTTGTATATTAATATAGGTGTATCTGTGTCAAGGTAAATAATTTAATGGTTATCTCAAGGTAATTGGTATATGCTATCAGACAACCATCTTGATATTTTTATTTTATTTATTTATTTATTTTTTAAAAGATTTTTATTAATTTACTCACGAGAGACACACACACAGAGAGAGTCAGAGACACAGGCAGAGGGAGAAGCAGGCTCCATGCAGGGAGCCTGACATGGGACTCGATCCCGGGTTTCCAGGATCACACCCTGGGCTGAAGGCGGCGCTAAACCGCTGAGCCACCCGGACTGCCCCCATCTTGATATTTTTAAACAAACTGATGAGTTTGAATTAAATCCATCATTTAGGGTTTCGTATGCGTGTGTTTGTGTGTGTGTGTGTATGTATGTTGTATGTATGTATGTTTTAGGTGGGGAAAGTGCCCTGAAATAACAAACTAAGATTTAAAGGATGTAGCTTTATGAATCAGTAGGTAGATTATAGTTAAGTAAAGGCTGGACAGGAAGGTCTGAACAAGGATAGTTTGTAACTCATTAGGTAGTGTTACAGCTAGGTTAGTGTGGAGTAAATTTCTGGTTCAGTGTGTTAGGTTGGAGCATTCAAGTGACAGATTAGGCATATGATCTTGGCCTTTGAGTTTGTAAGGAGGAAAAGAAAAGCCCGTTAATCGTCATGGCCTACAGGAAGTGGGAAGGGTAGGCTGTGTGTGTAGAGGAAGCTTGGGGAAAGCCAGTGAATTTAATAAATGATTGTAGGAGACAAAGGAAATTGTGGTAGTAGGCTTGAGAAATAAAAAGATGGTGAGTACTATTGAGCACAACAGATAGGTTTGCAAACAGAGAGGTGAACTTTGGTGAAAGTCAGAGAGGAAGGTAAGGTAGGCAGTGAGTGGGCTTATAAAGCAGAGAAGTAGAAAATCAGGAAAAAGAATTCGTAAGTTTGAATAGAAAAAAAAAGAAAGTTTATGGTTGGAGAGTAGAAAAACCATTAAAGCCAGAAAACCAGTGAACAGCACCTTTCATGTTATACCTCAGCATCTTCAGAGCCCTTTCAGATACATGTAGCAGTTTGTTCCCTCAACTGGTGCTGACCACCTAGTATGTAGGCCTGTGCTAAGTATGATGAGTGATGAAGTAGCACGATGAGTGCAGTGGCCTGGTTGCCAGATGCCTACTCTCCTTCCTTGTTCCCTTTTCTAGGAGTTCATTCAAAAGTGCCTGCATTCTGAGCCTGCTCGAAGACCAACAGCCAGAGAACTTCTTTTCCACCCAGCACTGTTTGAAGTGCCCTCGCTCAAACTCCTTGCTGCCCACTGCATTGTGGGACACCAACGTGAGTCTTCTTGGCCCTGCTAGGAATTTTCTTCCCATCTGGAGCCTTAATAACTATCACTGGCATGCTCTCTTCCCTCTTCCATTTCCAAAGGAGTTCTTTACCCCCCCAGGACCCCTGGGCTTTCCATGACATTAATCTGACTATCTCTCCGTAACTTCCCATCTTATCATGCCCTCTAGACATGATCCCTGAGAATGCTCTGGAGGAGATCACCAAAAACATGGATACCAGTGCTGTACTGGCTGAAATCCCTGCAGGACCAGGAAGAGAACCAGTTCAGACTTTGTGAGTAACTAACTGAGAGGGTCTGAAAGGGACAGATTTGTCACTACCATCAAAGGTTCTATCAACTGTCCATTCTTTGGGAATTTTTGAATCTGTTTTGTTTATTTCCTTCCTTTTTATGTGCTTTCTCTCTTTTCTTCTGCAGGTACTCTCAGTCACCAGCTCTGGAATTGGATAAATTCCTTGAAGATGTCAGGTGAGAGAAGGTCGAGAGGAAAGGCTTGCTGGAGGAAGCAGGGTGGGTGTTCTAAGGCATTCACAGAGCCTGTGTGACCTGTCTGACCTCCCTCTAGGAATGGGATCTACCCCTTGACAGCCTTTGGGCTACCTCGGCCCCAGCAGCCACAGCAGGAGGAGGTGACATCACCTGTTGTGCCCCCCTCTGTCAAGACTCCAACACCCGAACCAGCTGAGGTGGAGACCCGCAAGGTGGGGCTCTGCGGGGGTGGAGGTCTCTGGTCATGGTGTTGGGGAGAAGAGGACACGTCAAATAAGGCTTTGTCCTTCAGAGAAAAGAATGTTCCTGTGGACTGGAAAGTATTCCAGCTGTTGGCTTTTTATGGCCTAGTGTCTCCTGTCATGACCCTCTGTGTGCCCTCTCCCTAGGTGGTGCTGATGCAGTGCAACATTGAGTCCGTGGAGGAGGGTGTCAAACACCATGTAAGGCTCAGGGCTAGGGCTGCATGGGGCTAGGTGGCTGGGGGTGGGGGGAGAAGAGGAGCCTCATTTTCTGACCATCCTATTCTCCAGCTGACACTTCTTCTGAAGCTGGAAGACAAACTCAACCGGCACCTGAGCTGTGACCTGATGCCAAGTGAGTCTCTCCTTTCCCTCAGAGGATGAGAGCCCGTGAGCCTTATCTGTGAGGAACATTCTTAGGGGTGGGGAAGAAGGCTACAAGGCAGCAACACATCGACGCACAAAGAACGAATATCTTAGCTCCTAAAACTGGAGGGCAGATCCTACAGTTTTGCTTGTTTCGTTCTTTCGCAGCGAGGCTGACCCAACCAGGGCTGTTGGAAGGGCTCTGGGCCCCTGACTCCCACACTGTGCTCACCGTCTCCCTTTTCTCTGTCAGATGAGAACATCCCCGAGTTGGCAGCTGAGCTGGTGCAGCTGGGCTTCATTAGCGAGGTGAGCTTTCTGCCTTCAGCTGCTCTGGCTGCTGCATTCTCCTCTTGCCGTGTCTCACCCAACTCTTCTCCTCCAGGCTGACCAGAGCCGACTGACTTCTCTGCTAGAGGAGACCCTGAACAAGTTCAATTTTGCCAGGAACAGCACCCTCAACTCAGCCGCTGTCACCGTCTCCTCTTAGAGCTCACCCGGGCCAGGCCCCTAATCAGAGCTGCAGCCGTCACTAGACGCGCCCGCAGCCTTCCTGCCTCTCCCCCCCAGTCAGTATTACCCTGTGAAGCCCCTTCTCTCCTTTATTATTCAGGAGGGCTTTGGGGCTCCCTGGTTCTGGGCATCACCCTCCCCTTCCCCTTCTCTTCCTCCCCTCTGCACTTTGTTTACTTGTTTTGCACAGACGTGGGCCTGGGCCTTCTCAGCAGCCGCCTTCTAGTTGGGGGCTAGTAGCTGATCTGCCAGCTCCCGCCCAGCCTGTGTGGAAAGGAGGCCCACGGGCACTGGGGGAGCTGAATTCTACAATCCCGCTGGGGCGGACGTGGCGGGAGAGAAGGGTGGTGCTGCAGTGGTGGCCCTGGGGGGCCATTCGATTCGCCTCAGTTGCTGCTGTAATAAAAGTCTACTTTTTGCTAAAGCGTCCCGTGTGTGTGTGTTTGCGCGCCTTCCCCGCTAGAGGGAGCGGGCTGGGAGCCCGCCCGGGGCGCGGGGTTGGGCCTCCAGGTGCGGAGCGGGCGGAACTGGCCGGGAGAGCGAGGGCGGGGCCGCGAGGCCAGGTAGAGCTGCCCTGCGGCTGGGCGCGGAGGGCCGCGATGAGGTGCTGCCGCCTCTACACCTTCGGTAACTTCCGGCCCTGGTTCGCTGCCCTGCGTCCGCCGGGGACCCGTCCCACAGCCCTCCGCTCACTCGGGCGGCCACCAGGGGGGCCCTCCGGTTCCTTTCCCGGCTCAGGCCTGCCTCTCCCCCGTGCTTTGCAGACGCAGCCAGCGGCCCCCGGCGGCTTATGCGCGTGGGCCTCGCGCTCATCCTGGTGGGCCACGTGAACCTGCTCGTGGGGGCCGTGCTGCACGGCACAGTCCTGCGACACGTAGCCAATCCCCGCGGCGCCGTCACCCCGGAGTACACCACGGCCAATGTCATCTCCGTGGGATCCGGGCTGCTGGTGAGCGGGGCGGGGCCGCGGGCGTGGGGGCGGGGCGGCGGGCCATAGAGCGGCGCAGCCTTCAGGCTTTGTGTCTTCCAGAGTGTTTCCGTGGGACTTGTGGCCCTCTTGGCATCCAGGAACCTTCTGCTCCCACGACTGGTGAGAGGGGATTTCTGGAGCTTTAATGGGGCCTTGAGTCAGGGAAATGAGGACCTGACTCAGCTTCATCTTCAAGTGGGAGGAGGAGCCTCAAATAGAGAAACCAAAGTATATTATCAGTGGGAGAGTCAGCGGCGCGCGCAGCCGCTCACCCTGATCTTCTGCCCCTGCCAGCACTGGGCCCTGCTGGCCGCAGCGCTGATGAACCTGCTCCTGTCCGCCGCCTGCTCCCTGGGCCTCCTCCTTGCCGTGTCGCTCACTGTGGCCAACGGTGGCCGTCGTCTTATTGCTGACTGCCATCCAGGACTGCTGGATCCTTTGCTACCGCTAGACCAGGGGCCTGGGCGGGCTGACTGCCCCTTTGACCCCACGAGAATCTATGTGAGTGCGTGCTCTTCTCAGCCTTTCTGCAGGTCTTGGTCCTGCCCTGTCAGCCTCCCCTACATGCCATGCCTGCCCTGCTCCCTCTCAGTTCCCCACCTTCCTGCTTCGCCCCAGGATACAGCCTTGGCTCTCTGGATTCCTTCTGTGTTCATGTCTGCAGCGGAGGCTGCCCTGTCTGGTTACTGCTGCGTGGCTGCACTCACTCTCCGTGGGGTGGGGCCCTACAGGAAGGAAGGGCTTCAGGAGCAGGTAAGGAGGATGGACAAGAAAGTCCATTCAGCAACAACTGGCTGTGTGGGAAAGGTGCTGAACTGGAATTCAGGGCAGGAGTAGTAACTCCATCCATCCTGACAGCTGGAGGAACTGACAGACCTTGACCTTCCTAAGTGTACCAGGCAGGAAAATGAGCAGCTACTGGATCAAAATCAGGAAATCCAGGCATCGCAGAAAAGCTGGGCTTAAGACAGGTAATCCATGAGGAGTGGGGCCTGGGAGAGGGTGGAGGCAGGGAACCATTCTTAGAACCGGGTTAGGTCCTCTGCTGTCCTGCTTGCCTTCTGACCCCTGTTCTCCCTTCAACGGAGCAGGTGCCAATCCAGAGGCTCAGTTCACAACGGTGACATAAACCCCAGGATGACGTAAACAGCTGTAATAAAAGAACTCTTTCCTTCTACTTGGTTATGATTCCTTTTGGGAAAAGGGCACCAGACTGATATTGGGGATGACTTTGATCAAAGAACACAGTGGTCTCCATTACCTACAAGACTTTAATGAGGGAGAGAATCCAGTAACTCCTCCCTGAGCCCCCCCAGTTACTGAAAGGAAAAACTGGTGCTGGGTAGCCCTCCACACCACTGACTAATGAATTTCAGCACATCTTGGCACACGGGGCTGTGGGAAGTCTGTGGACAAACAGAAGAACAAGAGAGGAACTCATTAGTGCTAAGGAAAAGCATTCCTTCTCTAAAGAAAATCAGCCCAATCTTAGAAGGTAGAGCAGAGTGCAGGGCCTGCACCTGCCTTCTTGACACTCCCACCCATCCTCTCTTGGTTTTGTGGTTTCCTTCAGTGCTGCTCTCCCTCTCTAACCTTTTTTTTTTTTTTAAGATTTATTTATTTACTTATTTATGATAGACATGGGGGGGGGAGGCAGAGACACAGGAGGAGGGAGAAGCAGGCTCCATGCCGGGAGCCCGATGTGGGACTCGATCCCGGGACTCCAGGATAGCGCCCTGTGCCGAAGGCAGGCGCCAAACCACTGAGCCACCCAGGGATCCCGGGATTCCATTCTTTACCCATCCCGGGATCTCTCTAACCTTGATAGCCATAAGGAACTTATTCCAGTTGTCCTTGTTGGCTGCCTTCCCCGGCCGCTTAAATTCAATTTTGTTCCTCAGAATGGGGTACCCTACGGGAGGAGAAAAAAAGATGAACTGGCATTTGAGGGGGAAAACCAAGAGTGATTTCAGAGTCAAATACTTTCTTGGTCCTGCTATTTTCCCTTTCCACCCACCACAGAACGTGGGGGGCTACAGGGTTCTGTACCTGTAATGAGGCAGGGTAGTGCCCGAACTCCAGTGCTCGCTGCCACCAGGGAAGCTTCGTAGGCACCACGCTCATCCCGAGGTAGAACCTGCTCCAGCCGCTGGTCCATTGAGACCGTGAGTACCCAGTCTCGAACCTCTTCCCTCTGAGCCTCCTGGGAAAGATAGAAGAGCAGTAGCTTCACACAGGTCAGGGCATGCAGAAAGCGGTGAGTTAGGAGTCTTACTAAACTGTCATCCTGTGCATCACCTATTTTTTTTACCCATACATGATCCTCCTTGGATGGGGTTCATGGTCACCACTTTTTTTTTTTCTCTGCTTCTACTTTCACGGACAGAAAACTGAGGGCTGAGGCCCTTCCAAAGATGTTGCCAGCTGATGCCCATAACAAAGGTTAGGAGGACCAACATGAAGTGTCCTCCCTTCACAATGCCTCACACTGCTGAGGCCTTCCATTCTTCAATCTCGTCACCTTACCGGCACATGCTGCTTGGCTGGAAGTGGCACCTCAAAGGGAATGTCTGTATCCTGAAAGTCAGAGTGGTCAAGGGCATCCAGAGTTCCTTCTTCAATTGCCTGCAGCAGAGTGGGCAGCCATGAGATAGACACAGCTGGTGACAGGCAAAACCACCCTCCGGGCACAACTTCTCTACTCACGTCAGTCAGATCTAAAAAGCGGTTGAGGAAGATGAATGCCATGTTCTCCCAGCCAACTGCCTGCAGCAAGAGAAGGTGCAAGTGGGAGTGAACAGCTTGGCTTGGATGCTGCTTTTCCGGGATGCAGGGGGAGGAACACAGGAAGACACAGGAAAACGATGTCCTCCATAATATCAGCCTCACACTCAGCTTTGCTCTATCTGAGCAGACAAGATACTCTACCTTCCAACTTTTGATTTCCCTCTCTCCTCGGCCACACCCTTCCTTGTCCCAGCTCACCTTGGCAGCAATGCCTGCTTCATAGAAGGCCTTGTCTGCAGGTAGTAGCTGGGTGTGGCGTAAGAGCGAAACAGAAAGCCTGGCAGCCACAGTTTCCTACAGATTAAAGTCAAAGCATTATGATCCTGGCACTGGAGCAACTGAGCTACCAAACCAGTGATCTTATAAGTAAGGCAGCCCCAGAACCAGAAACCCAATAAAATCAGTTGCTCTGGATCTTGAGTGGTTCTGGGTCTTAGTCTTTTTCATCTCCCCAAAGAACTAGGCCTAGATTATTTCTATCATGCAAGTACACACAATAAATATACAATATGCTATCCCGAATAAGCCAAAAGGATGTATTCTAAGAGATCAATACAGAAATTGTGGGGATTGAATGTTTTATAATGATGCTGGAGCTATGTGGGCAGAGAGCCCGAAGGAGGCCAGTGGAGGAGCCCAGGAAGAAGACCATCCTCAGTGAGGCTAAAGCGCTAAAGATTTCTTTAAACATAGGAGAAACTAGGAGAGGAGTAGACCAAGCTGGAGCATCTGGGACTTGAATTCATTCAGCTTGATACATTTGAAGATGTGTCCATAAGACAGAGTGCTCCTCCCCTCCCATCTCACCAGCTGTTTGACACTCTGGGCCGCTGAGCGAGTGGCATAGTAATGAGCAATCAGAAGCATCGTCTCAAACTCCTCATGGGCTGGGGAGTTGACCTCACTAGACTTCACCAGGTTCTCACACTAGAGCAGGAAGAGAGCACAGCCTGGGTCAGAGTTGGAGGAGAGCCAGAGCCACAGGGTGGTTGGCTACCGGCCACCTGGGCAGACAAAGGTGTAGTCCATCTGTGTGCATGAGAGAAGAGCTAGGGACAGGGAGGACAGGGAGAGGTGGGGTAGACTTGTCACCCTGTTGTGGACCTGACTTTCTCACCAAGTTAAAGAGCACATCCCGAAGATCAGCCCAGTTGTGATAGGCTTCAGCACTGTTGGTCCCAGGTGAGCTCACCATGTCGGTGAAGATCCTTTTGTAGATATTGAAGTTCTAGGGGTAGTTGGGAAAGGAGAGCAGAGTGAGAATGAATAACTAGAAGAGAAAGTACATGTAGGGCCAAAGAGGAAACAAGCAGTATGTGTGTGGAGGGGCTAGGGGGCAATGATGGAGAAAGCGTTGATCATTTTTAGGGAAGAGAAAGAAGAGTAAGAAAATAACTTTCTTACAATTGGTGCTCTGCGTGTGGACAAATGTGTGAATGTGAATGCAGTTAGAGTGTTAACGGGCTGATGTTCCAGGGAGCTGAGATGCTCAGATAGGAGAGCAGTGTTTAGTCTCTGAAAGAAGCTAATGAGACCTTAGAGGTGAGTGCAGGATTCATCTCTGTTCCTTGTGTGAGCTAAGAGCATGAGGAGGTTGCTGAAGGTTTCCTCAAATGATAAATCTGTAGAGGCTGTACATTTCAGAAGAGGCCAGTGGGGGTCTCTGGGCCTGATGCTCTCTAAAAGAATGCTTTGAGAAGACAGTTTCTGAGGGGATGGGTGGTTCTTCAGGAGAATGTAAGAATTTCCTTGAGGAAACATTCACTCCAAGGAGTAGGTTGGTACCTGTGGGTTAGCAGGGGCTCCATGCTGAACATACAGGGCCAGCGCCTGGCCATAGCCACCTTCTCGGATCAGGTGAGTTGCATACAAAGCCACGTACTTGTGCAGAATCTTGTAGTTCTGTCCCGGGGATGGAGGAGAAGCATGGGAAGGTTGGGATCAGTAGGACCAGGCAGTGAGGGTGGAGTGGTTAACTTGAGGCCATGGATTTGTTTAGGAGGCAAAGGCCTATGCAAGTCAGGCCCAGCTAGGCCTCTAACCCCAGTTTTAAGAGGATCGAAGACTGATTCTCTGATGATGCTGGGTACGGATCTTTGGGGTTGGGCTTTGGAGGAAGTAAGAGAGAGAGCTCTGGGTCAAGGGGAGCCAAGGGCAAACATCCAGAAGAACTACGGATGGGAGGAGGACAGCAGTACCTGCTTGGTAGCTGTTTCAATGCACTTGTCCCACTGGCCCTGCTCCACATACAGGTCCAAAGCAGCCACCACATCCACACCCACCAGCTATGGATCAGTGGAAAAGAGAGTTAAGAGGACAGAGATGACATGAGTGAGGAGAGGAGGGAGAGAATCCCTTGAGCCTTCATGCATTCTGCCTCTTATTAACTCTCTGCAAGTCTCACCGAGTCCACTTTGCCCTGGTTCTTGAGGAACTCTTTATAATGCTGGTCCACATAGTCTTCATACCTGCGAAGATGTGCAGAGATCTAGCACTGCATGGTCCCGAAATGCACGCCATTCCCATGAGAACCTCCTCTTCCTCTTTACAAAAAGAAGCAAGGGAAGAATTTCTTGGAGAGAAGGGGTCAGGAGCTTACCGGGGATCTAACTCCTTGGCCACACGCTTAGCCTTGTTCCACTCCTCACCCTCAATGAAAGCATCGATCGCCTCCTTGACTAGGTCCAGGTTCAGATAGAGCTCTGCTGCCTGCATGGTGGGAAATCAGAGCCTGGAGAAATCTGTGATTCCATAGAACTAAGTGCAGGTCACACCTCCCAGGAGGCCTACCTCACATACCCTCCTGGGTGTAGATGGCATCATTCCAGCCCTCCCCATGGAATCTATTTCTTTTCCATTCCAGCACTCTACTTACTGCACTATGCTTTCCAATTCCAATCAGCTGGGGTCCCACAGCTTGAACTACTTCCAGACTGCGTTGGGGAGGCAGAAACTTGATGGCGAGTTCAGCTGCCTGAGTGGTTGAATGGGGAGGAGAGACAGATACATGACAGACATGTCCTCAGTCTCTGTTTTTTCCTTCCAGTTACCAACCTTCTCTCCTGCACTCTCCTTTACCTTCTACCCTCCTGAGCAAGGCCTGTCTCATGGTCCCTCACAGTTCCTCAGAGCCTTGAAAAGACCACAGTGGACCTACCTGTTCCTCTCAGCTCCTCTGTCAGACACTCGCTATGCTGTCTGAGGTCACTGCGTTTGGTCCTACCACCTCAAACTGGTTTCTCAAGTTCTTTGTCACAGAGTTTGGGTAGCGTGGTATCAAGAAAGAAGGCATTTGGCAGCTATTTGTGCTGGGCTTTCCTTTTTTTTTTTTTTTTTTTTTTTTAAGATTTTATTTATTTATTCATGAGAGACACACAGAGAGAGAAACAGAGACACAGGCAGAGGGAGAAGCAGGCTCCATGCAGGAAGCCTGATGTGGGACTCAATCCCGGGACTCTGGGATCACACCTTGAGTCAAAGGCAGATGTTCAACTGCTTAGCTACCCAGGCGTCCCTATGCTGGCGTTTCCTGAGCCTCAGTTTCTTCACCTGTAAGAATGATGACTGGTCTAAATTCGTACCATCTGGAACAGAAGCCTCTAGTCACATGTGGCTAGTTCCAACTGAGATGTACTATCAGCTTAAATACACACTGGGTTTCACAGACTTAATATGAAAGAAGGAATGTAAAATATCTCAATAAATTGAGAAATAAATAATATCAATAATATATCCATCAATAAAATACTGATTTCATGCTGAAATGAGTTTAGAAATATTTGGGGACACCTGGGTGGCTCAGCGGTTGAGCGTCCGACTTCGGCTCAGGTCGTGATCCTGGAGTCCCAGGATCAAGTCCTACATCGGGCTCCCTGCATGGAGCCTGCTTCTCCCTCTGCCTATGTCTCTGCCCCCCACCGCCTTCTCTCTCTCATGAATAAATAAAATGTTTAAAAAAAAAAAAGATATTTGAGGGGCACCTGGGTGGCTCAGTGGTTGAGCATCTGCCTTCGGCTCAGGTCATGATCCTGGGGTCCTGGGATTGAGTCTCGCATCGGGCTCCCTGAGTGGAGCCTGCTTCTCCCTCTGCATGTGTCTCTGCCTCTCTCTCTCTGTCTCTCATGAATAAATAAATAAAATTTAAAAAAGTATTTGATTAGGTAAAATATAATTATTTTTTTTGTGTTCCTTTTTACTTATTTGAATGCAGCTACAAGGAAATTTTTATTTATTTATTTATTTATTTTTAAATCTTTTTTTTTTTTAATTTTTTTTATTATTTATTTATGATAGGCACACAGTGAGAGAGAGAGGCAGAGACACAGGCAGAGGGAGAAGCAGGCTCCACGCACCGGGAGCCCGACGTGGGATTCGATCCCGGGTCTCCAGGATCGCGCCCTGGGCCAAAGGCAGGCGCCAAACCGCTGCGCCACCCAGGGATCCCTACAAGGAAATTTTTTAAACTTACATGTGTGACTTACCTTTGTGACTTGCATTCTACCTCTACTGGGACAGTGCTGGTCTCGATGACTTTGGAGACACCTTCCAACCCTAAAACTCTGTAATTCTACAAACCCGAGCATTCTATAAGTTTACTCTATGTCTACTGTGATGTTGACAACTTTACCAGATTTTAATTTCCATATACGTGGTCCATTTTAGTGACAGTCTATGCCAATCCTCCTGGTCTCTCCCCTACGTTGGCTCACCTTCTTTGTCTGCCAAGATAAAGTTTAAAGTGCCCCATCCAGGAAGCTAATCTGAAGAGGGTATAGTCACGCACAGATGCTAATAAACAATGCTCCAGAGTAAAACACAGTGGATGCTTCATCAACATCTGCTGCTTAAATCTGCTAAATTTGCATAACAGTCCTTTCTACTTCCTTCTCTCCAAACTATTCTAGGGGCTATTCAATTACAAGGCCTCCTAAATCTGAGGGAAATTCTGCAGGGGCATCACCACACCAACATTTATTTAGGGAAATGATCAATCTCAACCCCCTCCCCACAACTCCTAATACCATATTTCTCTGAATCAAAAATGCATCATTTATTTATGTTTTGTTTCAGAGAGAGACAGAGAATGCGAGTGGGGAGGGGTCAAGGGAGGAGAGAGGATCTCAAGCAGATTCCATGCCCAGTGCACAGCCCGATGTGGAACTAGATCTCACAACCCTGAGATCATGACCAGAGCCAAAATCAAGAATCAGACACTTAACCGACTGAGCCACATAGGCGCCCTAGACACATCACTTAAAACTTCACATGCATCCCAATTTCTAAGATACTAAAATGTGATTATATGTTTGTTTTACAATCACATTTAGAAATGTGATTATAGGGATCCCTGGGTGGCGCAGCGGTTTAGCGCCTGCCTTTGGCCCAGGGCACGATCCTGGAGATTGAATCCCACGTCCAGCTCCAGGTGCACGGAGCCTGCTTCTCCCTCTGCCTGTGTCTCTGCCTCTCTCTCTGTCTCTCTCTGTGTGTGACTATCATAAATAAATAAAAATTAAATAAAAAAAGAAAAGAAATGTGATTATATGTTTTATAAACAGCATGTTTATATGAAACATGCTGGCTTGGCTTAATCTGCTAGATGGTTCTTTTCAGGAGCTTCTGGTAGGGGAAGAACCTCTGCTTTCTTCATGGCCTCCACATGGCCCCAGCCCTGGTCTCTGGATTTGCCCTTCCAGCTCTGGTTCTGGGCCTACCTCCTCCCTCACAAAGCCTCCCTGACCCCTACAGCCCACAGAGATCTCACCCTTCTCTGAACTCCATCTTGAATCACATCCTTTAGTTTTCACTGAGATACACAATTAATTGAGCCCCATTGGTCTAATTTCTCCCAATTTCTGGCTCTGCCTTAGATCCCCTCTTCTAGCCTTCCTAGGCTCTGGCTCTAGCATCCAGTGAACACTCCGGAGATACCCACTGCCTGAGTGAACAGAGAGGCACAGGAGGGAAAAGGAACATCCGAGGAGGAGTCCTGGGTGTGAAGGTGGTCCGGGAAGCCAGGGGCCAGGAAGCGTGTGGCAGGCCTCACCTTCATCCAGCACTTTTCCATCAGGCTGCCGCTGCTGGAGTCACGTACTTTAAGATAGCAGTCCACCGCACGGCCATACTCCCCAGCCTGCTCCCACTGCCGAGCTTGCTCCACCAGCCCCTCCAGGCCCCTGAGAGGATGAGAGGATGCGTGAGCAGGGACAGGGTGGGCAGCATGGCCTATCCTGTGCCTACCTTGTGATCCACCCTCCAGGCCCTGCCGACACCTGCTGCCTCCTGGCTTCATACCTGGCCCCCTTCTTGGTAGCTTCCCGCTCATACTCTTCCTGCAGAGCCTCCAGCTGGCCTGGTACATAGTCCTTGCAGATCCGCAGAGCATCACTCCATAATCCAGCCTCCTGCTCAGGTTTACAGGTATCAGGGAGGCAGAGGCAAGAGGAGCTTCCCACTGCCATGCAGGTGCTATGTGCTATGGGCCCCTGATCCGTGGGCCCTTGGACCTTTCTCCTCCTTGTCTCCTTCCCCCTCCCCAGTGCTAACTCCATGGATCTTTCCTGGTGGCAGGGCTCAGTGTAGTGCTCTGTGGGTTCTCTTACCCTCTCACCCTCCTCTCATGGCCCCAAATCCAGTGCCCTACCTTATAATAATTGAGGGCCAGGCCTGGCCTCTGGGCCCGAAGCAGCAGCCCTTCTGCTTTCTGAAAGTCCTTCTCCTCCAAGGCCCCCCGGGCCTGCCCCACGAGCACCTCGGCGACACTGTCAGGATCGTGGGCCTCGGCCACACGCTGAGCTGCCTCCCAATCCTGATTGTGGACAAACCTGCTCCCAGGTGAGGAACAGGAAAGGCTAAGTACAGGACCGAAGCCTCAACAGTGGGAGGCAAACAGCCATGTCATGGAGGGGGTAGAAAATTTATTGGTACTAGGTCAGATGCCAGGTCCTGTGGCTGCACTTGGGAGGATGGAATAAAGGAATTTAGGGGTAACTCACATGAGGACTGCTTCCTTGGGTTTACCAGCTCTGATGAATTCAGCTTCGGCCTCTTCAAATTTACCCTACAGGGACAGAAAGGCAGCCGCACATGATAAGCAACAGATTACCATCACCGGCAGCCAGGAGACAGGAGGAGGTCAGGGTCAAAAGCAACTGGAGAAGAATCACATCCATACCTCATCCTCCAGATACATAGCGTATCGGAGATGAATCTCAGGGGTTTTGTGCTTGAGGGCCAGGCGAGAGAGTTCAAAAGCAAATTCAAATGAGCTGAAATGGAAGGTGGAAATAAGGTCTCCCTACTCAATACTTCATTTTATAAGACAAGAGCAGAAACAGGGCAAAGACAGTGGGAGGAAAAAGGACAGATTAAGAAAGACAATGCCAGGATCCCTGGGTGGTGCAGTGGTTTGGCGCCTGCCTTTGGCCCAGGGCACGATCCTAGAGATCCAGGATTGAATCCCACGTCAGGCTCCCGGTGCATGGAGCCTGCTTCTCCCTCTGCCTGTGTCTCTGCCTCTCTCTCTCTGTGTGAGAAAAGAAAGGAAAAGAAAGAAAAGAAAAGAAAGAAAAGAAAAGAAAAGAAAAGAAAAGAAAAGAGAAAAGAAAAGAAAAAGAAAGAAAGAAAGAAAGAAAGAAAGAAAGAAAGAAAGAAAGAAAGAAGAAAGAAAGAAAGAAAGACAGACAATGCCTGTGAAGTGACAGGGAAGCACACAGACACATAAAGGAAGATGTGGATCAAGAAATACTTGAAAAAGCCTGTGCTTCCCCCCGTAGGCAGATGTGAAGGGGCCTGATGGGCACGAGGAAGGGGCCTGCAGTGAGCCTCCCAGCACTATGCTGCCCACTGCCATCGGAAGCCAGGGCTCCTGGTTCTCTAGCACATCTACACTAGCTGAAAAACGCTTGCTTAAGAAAAGCTCTTCCTGCATTTAACACATTTAATAATCATGCTTCCATCACTCAGAGGTAAGAAGACACTCGCTTAATATGCCTTGGCCTGAGAAGCTATTCTCTCTGGGGTGCCTGGCTGGCTCAGTTGATAAAGTGAGTGACTCCTGATCTCAGGGTTGTAAGTTCAAGCTCCACATTGGGTGTAGAGATGACTTAAAAAGATCTTTAAAAAGCAAAACAAAACAAAACAAAAAGCCCTGTTCTCTCTCCAGCTTCTCTTTAGAACAGTTAAACAGTAAACACTGTTCTGAGCCCCCAGGGAAGAGGAGCAGAGCTATGGATTCATTCTTGCCTCTCTATCAAGTTCTTCCAAGGATTCCTTCACTCTAGCCTCAGTTTTTAGAAATGCTTCTCAGTTATACAGCAATTTTCTTTGTCTCTATAGAGAGGCTCTGTTTGGCAAAGGGCCAGTGGGGAGAAGCCTTAGGGCCTCACCAGTTGTCCGCAGCGTGGTCAATGGCAGCTTCCAGGAGTCCCAGCTTATTAAGCAATCTAACTGCAGACTCTCCTCCCAGGCTTTTTGCCCACAGATAGGCCACATGTTTGTGGGCATTAGCTCCTCCATGAGCCTTGGCCACCTGTGAAGCAAAGGCATTTGGCAATCCTCCCACACAGGGGCACATGGCTGCTACCTCACCTCTGACCCGACTTCAGCTTTGACAAGGATCAAGTACTTCTACTAGAACAGGGAGAGGGTTACGTTCCAGAGGGTTACGTTCTATTAACCTGCATAGGGTCCAAGGATGGACTTCAGTAGTCCACAGAACCTTCGTACTGTATGTGAAATTTTGCCTATTGGTGTGGACATTTTTCAAAGATACCCAAGACCAGTTCAGAATTAGTCACCTGAGGGTGGGAAAGAGGGACGGACGTGCCCCCAGCGCAACCTGGACTACTTACCCGGTAGGCCTCCTCCCAAAGCCCACTGGACCGGTACATGTTCACTGTTGCTTTCCATTCCTGAGCCTCCAGGTAGTGATACTCAGCCTCCTGAAGTCGGCCTTCAGCCTCCAGCTCCTGGAGAAAGGTGGGTCAGGATGGAGAAAGGGGGCATGAAGCATGCTTGGGGAAGGGATGGCAGAGACAGGAGAGGGCTCACCTTGCCCAGGTGTAGGTGTGTGTCACTGAGGAGATCTGGATGGTGCTTCCCTACCAGGCGGATCATATCTTCATACAACTTGTGCTTTTTGAACATGGTGATGGCAAGATCAGGTTCTTCCACTGTCACATATAGCCTGGGGATGGGAGACACACCCAGGGCCTCCTAGACCCAGATGCCTGCCACAAGAGTCATCCCTAAGAGATTCTGTCACTGCCTTCTTGGCAGAGGGCACATCGGTACATACCCTCAGACCTGTCCCTCCCTGCAGCCCGAAGTCTCATCTCCCTCCATGCCTTCCCTGGGGCTGCAGCTCACCTTTCAGCCTCACGGTACTTGCCCTGCTTCTCCATCTCCTGAGCCTGGGTGATGTATAGCACTGACACATCCTCGGGTCTCATGCACTTCACTGCCAGCTGTGCAGACACACAAAGCCAGAGTAGCCTTGCCAGTTTCCAAGGGAGGCAGAGGGATATGCGTAACAGCCAGGGAGGTGGGACTCAGGGGCCACCTGTTTTCTCAGCAACTCTGAACTTTCCCAACAACCATGGGAGTTTGCTTACTGCTGCTTTCCTAGTCAGTCCAGGGAATTCCAAGTCCATCAGGTGTAAAGTGAGAACTGTCTTCTGCTCAAGCAGAAGGGCCAGAGATGCCTTGTGCTGGGGCATCCATCCATTCCTACTCCCATGCTCCCATTACCCACCGAGCTCTGGGAACAGGAGTGGAACAAAGTTGCCACTGTGACTAGAGCTTGGGGAGGGATATTTCAGACTTCCAGCTCTCAAGCCCTTCTGCTTGCTTCAGAATTATAGGTTTGGGAATGAGGGCCTCTTTATCCTTGCCTTTCCCTGTGGCTAGGGTTCAAAGCTCTCTAGACTTTATTTTGGGACTCCTCGGCTTTCAGGGAACCCGGTGAAGCGGGGGAGATCAGAGAACCAAGGAGAGTGGCAACACACCCAAAGAGGTGGAATTCTCTGATAAACTCTACCTTGTGGGCTTGCTCCCAGCGGCCAGCCTGAGTATACATGTCTATTGCATCTTTTGTCCGGTCTCCCTTAATATAGAGTTCCTCAGCAATCTGTGGTTGAGAGAGGTAGATACAAAAGGCCAAGAGTCAAAGAAGAAGTCAAACTCTCCCTCTTCACAGATGACATGATACTGTACATAGAAAACACAAAAGCCTCCACCCCAAGATTGCTAGAACTCATACAGCAATGCGGCAGTGTGGCAGGATACAAAATCAGTGCCCAGAAATCAGTGGCATTTCTATACACTAACAATGAGACTGAAGAAAGAGAAATTAAGGAGTCAGTCCCATTTACAATTACACCCAAAAGCATAAGATACCTAGGAATAAACCTAACCAAAGAGATAAAGCATCTATACCCTAAAAACTACAGAACACTTCTGAAAGAAATTGAGGAAGACACAAAGAGATGGAAAAATATTCCATGCTCATGGATTGGAAGAATTAATACTGTGAAAATGTCAATGTTACCCAGGGAAATTTACACATTTAATGCAATCCCTATCAAAATACCATGGACTTTCTTCAGAGAGTTGGAACAAATCATCTTAAGATTTGTGTGGAATCAGAAAAGACCCCGAACAGCCAGGGGAATATTAAAAAAGAAAACCATAGCTGGGGGCATCACAATGCCGGATTTCAGGTTGTACTACAAAGCTGTGGTCATCAAGACAGTATGGTACTGGCAAAAAACAGACACATAGATCAATGGAACAGAATAGAGAATCCAGAAGTGGACCCTCAACTTTATGGTCAACTAATATTCGACAAAGCAGGAAAGACTATCCACGGGAAAAAAGACAGTCTCTTCAATAAATGGTGCTGGGAAAATTGGACAGCCACATGCGGAAGAATGAAACCAGACCATTCTCTTACACCATACACAAAGATAAACTCAAAATGGATGAAAGATCTAAATGTGAGACAAGAATCCATCAAAGTCCTAGAGGAGAACATGGGCAACACCCTTTTCGAACTTGGCCACAGCCATAGGTTATGAAGCTAATCCTGGAGTCCCACCAGCAACCATGAGTGGTTCCATGATGGGAAGTGACATGCGTACTGAGCACTTTGGGCAGGGAAGTGCGGGACCTGTGGGTGGACAGGGTCCTAGAGGAATGGGGCCTGGAACTCCAGCAGGATATGGTAGAGGGAGAGAAGAGTATGAAGGCCCAAACAAAAAGCCCCGATTTTAGATGTGATATCTAGGTTTTCATTCCAGTTTGTTTTTGTCTTTTCTTGTTTAGGTACCAATCTTTTAAATTCTTGCCTTTTAGTAAGAAAGCTACCTTTTTATGGATGTTAGCAGTTTATTGACCTAATATTTGTAAATGGTCTGTTTGGGCAGGTAAAATTATGTAATGCAGTGTTTCAAATAGGGGAATTTTTTTCCTTTGTATTTCCTTTTTTTTTTTTTTAAGATTTATTTATTTATTTATTTATTTATTTATTTATTTATTTATTTATTTATGATAGACAGAGAGAGAGAGAGAGAGAGAGGGGCAGAGACACAGGAGGAGGGAGAAGCAGGCTCCATGCTGGGAGCCCGACGCGGGACTCAATCCCAGGACTCCAGGATCGCGCCCTGGACCAAAGGCAGGCGCTAAACCGCTGAGCCACCCAGGGATCCCCCCCCCCCCTTTTTTTTAACTGTATAATGTCCCTCAAGTTATGGCAGTGTACCTTGTGCCACTGAATTTCCAAAGTGCACCAATTTTTTTTTTACTGTGCTTCAAATAAATAGAAAAAATAGTTATATATATATATATAAAGAACTTGGCCACAGCAACTTCTTGCAAGATACATCCACGAAGGCAAGAGAAACAAAAGCAAAAATGAATTATTGGGACTTCATCAAGATAAAAAGCTTCTGCACAGCAAAAGAAACAGTCAACAAAACTAAAAGACAACCTACAGAATGGGAGAAGATATTTGCAAATGACGTATCAGATAAAGGGCTAGTATCCAAGATCTATAAAGAACTTATGAAACTCAACAGCAAAGAAACAAGCCAATCATGAAATGGGCAAAAGACACGAACATAAATTTCACAGAGGAAGACACAGACACGGCAACAAGCACATGAGAAAATACTCCACATCACCTGTCATCAGGGAAATACAAATCAAAACCACAATGAGATACCACCTCACACCAGTGAGAATGGGGAAAATTTTTTTTTTAATTTTTATTTATTTATGATAGTCACAGAGAGAGAGAGAGAGGCAGAGACACAGGCAGAGGGAGAAGCAGGCTCCATGCACCGGGAGCCCGACGTGGGATTCGATCCCGGGTCTCCAGGATCGCGCCCTGAGCCAAAGGCAGGCACTAAACTGCTGCGCCACCCAGGGATCCCGAGAATGGGGAAAATTAACAAGACAGGAAACAACAAATGTTGGAGAGGATGTGGAGAAAGGGGAACCCTCTTGCACTGTTGGTGGGAATGTGAACTGGTGCAGCCACTCTGGAAAACTGTGTGGAGGTTCCTCAGAGAGTTAAAGATAGATCTGCCCTACGACCCAGCAATTGCACTGCTGGGGATTTACCCCAAAGATACAGATGCAGTGAAACACTGGGACACCTGCACCCCTATGTTTATAGCAGCAATGTCCACAAGAGCCAAACTGTGGAAGGAGCCACGGTGTCCATCAAAAGATGAATGAATAAAGAAGATGTGGTCTAGGTATACACTGGAATATTACTCAGCCATTAGAAACGACAAATACCCACCATTTGCTTCGAGGTGGATGGACCTAGAGGGTATTATGCTGAGTGAAATAAGTCAATCAGAAAAGGATAAACATTATATGGTCTCATTCATTTGGGGAATATAAAAATTAGTGAAAGAGAATAAAGGGAAAGGAGAGAAAATGAGTGAAAATATCAGTGAGGGTGACAAAACATGAGAGACACCTAACTCTGGGAAATGAACAAGGGGTAGTGGAAGGGGAGGTGGGCAGGGGGCTGGGGTGACTGGGTGATGGGCACTGAGGGGGGCACTTGGCGGGATGAGCACTGGGTGTTATGCTAAATGTTGGCAAATTGAACTCCAATAAAAAATAAAATAAAATAAAATTAAAATTAAAAAACAAAACAAAACAAAAAAGGCCAAGAACAAGAGTCAAAGCAGCTGCAGGAGGAAAGAAGAAATCTCAGCTGGGATGGAGGAAAGCCGTGGATACCATTATTCCACAATGAGCAAGAAGAGAGCAATAGGTGTCTCATACCTTCTACTGTTTTGAAAAAAAGACCAGCCAAAACCAGAATGAGGACAACACAATGGCAGTTTAAAAGGACCTCGCATTTCCACAACACTAGGCAACTGTACATTGTAACTCTGGTGGAGTCACCATGAAGAGTCACACATGCTAGCATAGGCAGAGAGCTGGTGACTAGCTTTCTATATCTGGGAGAGGGGTCTGTGTCATGTTGGAATGAAATAAGGGAAGTCAACTGCCTTCTCCTCACTCTGGTTGGCTGGTACTTCTGGGACCCAGAAAGAAGGATTTGGTGAGGTGGCCCCCACTTCCTGTTCTGGGTTCTCTCCTTGTTACCCTGTACTGTATTGCCCCCAGCTCCAGAAAGGGATTCTCCTCACCTCATACTCCTGCAGAGACGCATAGTGTTGGGCCACACGGGGATAGTATTTGGACGCAGTGTTCTGGTCCTGAAGATCTAATATATAAATTGCCTTCTTCCACTGGCGGGCACCCAGGGCAGCCTCAATTGCCTTAATGGAGCACCTGGCAGAGTTGGGAAAGGCATCCATACGTATAAGGAAAGAGGAGGTAGGGAGAAACTGCAAGCATACTCCAACCTATATTTTGCCATCTCTCTTCCAGCGCTGGTGCCCCCACTTGTCCCATCACCTTAGACCTCATGCCCAAGCTCCTTTGCGCCCCTCTACCTGGCTTCAATGTAGTGATTAATGGCTGCATCCAGCTGCTTCTGCTGCACCAAATGATCCCCCCACGCCTCTTCCAGTCTCACTACTTCCACTGGGAATGCCAACCGAGCCAGCTCCACCGCTGCCAGACAGAGAGAGCACTCAGCTAAGACTTCCAGGGATGGGACTCAGGAAAAGTAAGACAGGAAATGGGGTGTGGAAAATAAGTGAGAAGGGGAGGAATGGAGAACAGCGGATCGAACTGAACAGATACACAAAACAGGTCCTGGGGACTATCTGGGTGACTCTAACAGTGAAGGCTGGGCTGTGCGTGGTAGTACCTTTCATGAATGCGTTGCCTTTACGGTAGCACTCCAGGGCCCGCTGAGGATTTCGAATCTTCTCGAAGAGATCACCGGCCTGTTAACACACACCACATGACTACAAAGATAGCCCTACTACACAAAGAATCAAGTATCAGCCCCTAAGGGAGGAGACTGAGCCACCAGTCATGGGGAGGTACTGCATTCCAGGCTTCCTCTGGATAGGAGGGACCCTGAGCTCTGGAGATGAGGACAGGAATGAGAAGCCAGTCACACCCTTTCATACAGCTCCCCCTTGACAAGGGCTGCAGTGATGTGTTCCACCAGCTCTGTGTTGGCTAGCAGTTCCTCCCGGGCCAGCACCAGTCGAGCAGCTTTGGCAGGGAGCCCTGCTTTGAGGTAGAGGCTGATGGCTGCTAGTCCATCTCCTTGGCTCTCCTGTAGTTCACCTGCTCGCTCCTCTTGCTGGGTGTCCATCAGCCACTGATAGTAACCCCGGCGCAGCTTCTCCAGGGCCGGGTGCCCCTAGATGTGCAAGAGAGGCAAGAGGAGTCACATCCCTCCTTCCTGCCCTGCTGTTTCCTAAGCTTCTCCAATCCCACTGTAACAATGGAAATCCTCCCAGTCACCACCATCCTAACTCCCAGACCCAACTCTGTTCCAGTTCCTATAGCATCCTTGATTAGAGAAGGCCTATGATATTGGTGGAACTGAGTTGTGAGCACTGTGGAGAAGACAGAATTGGTCATACCTTGGCCTGAGCCACTGCGATACACTCATCCCAACGGTGTAGCTCCTGGTACATGTCCATGGCCTCCTCGACGGCATTCTGGGGAGGATCCGGGCAGAGGAAAGAGGGACACCAGGAAGACATATGAGGGCCAGAAATCAGCAGGCTGTTCTCAGTCTGGCTACGATGCCAGCCTGTGTGGACTGAAAACCTCATCCTTTACTTATGTACAAGCATTGGTCCATTTATTATGAAGGTAAAAGCAGCTTAAGCCTCAGGGCATCTTATTTGCATAGGCCCCTTCCAAGGCAGGTTTTTCTTAAAGAGGGCTCCTCAAATTGTGTAAGCTTTCATTTTAGGCCCCACAAACCTGGATCTGCCTGTGTGCACAAGAACTGCCAGGACAGGCTCTGGAGTACAGGGGGAGACAGCAGACAGTTTATGAAAGAGACATAACTGTAAGGACTAATGCAGAGGGGAAGTGAGGAGTGAAATTAGCTGCACAAACCTTTCTAAAAGCTCTCCCCAGTCCTCTTTCCTCTTCTCTGTTTGCCTTGCTTCCCTTCCCCACCAACCCCACTCCCCTCTTCAATCTGGTTCCTCTGCTCCCATTACCTGTTCCAAGAAGATCATTTCAGCCAGCTTGTAGTTCTTCTCTAGCATGGCTAGGCGTGCTCGGACCTGGTAAAAGTCTGTTCCTTCTCCACCCTGTGGGGAGGAAGAAGGTTCTGTTATTCTGTTGGTGCTGCCAGAGCCATTCTGTCTGTGTGAGCTTAAACAGGAAGGCCACAAAAGACGAGGAAGCTAAGAGATTGGAAAGCTGAAAAACTTCATGGGCTTAGAGGATGAGATCTGACAAGTAATTCCAGAGTGGTTTGACTTGAGGGTGGAGGTGGGGTAGGAAGAATAGAGCAAACAAGCCATGGCTGGAAAGCCAGAGATCATGGGGTTGATCATGAAGAGAAATCTCAGCTTGAGAGACTGAATAATTCAGGAGGATAATACTTGCATATTCCCGAGACACTTGATCTGCAATCTCATTGGTCTCGTGCAGGAATCGAGCTTTTGCTACATGGCCCAAAGCAGAAAAGCACCTATAGTTTGGAGGCAACCATAGTAACAGCAGTATTACTATAGGATCATCATGAATTCACTGGCTCAGCAGATACACACTGAGCATTGATTACGTGCCAGGCACTGTTTTTGTCACTGGCAACACAAGGGGATGAGACAGATGAGGGCCTTGCTCTCACAGAACTTACTTTCTAGTGGAAACAAATAATTAGTAAGCAAATAAAGATCAGAGAATGAGTGAAATAAAATAGTGCGAAATTACATATAAACAGTCGAGCTGGTAGTCAGAGAAGGCCTATCTGAGGGGCTGAGATCTAAACACAAGAAAACGTCAGTCATGGCAAGATGGGGAAAAATTATTCCAGGCAGAGGGAATAGTACATGTATAGGTACCATGGAAGGAGTGAGTGTGATTTGCTCAAAGGGCCCAAAGGATGCCAGGGTGGCTGGAGACTAATGGGCAAGGAGGTACCTGGCATAAGAAGGAGGCAGAGGCCCAATACTGTAGGGCCTTAGGATACGGCAAAGAGTATGTATGGATCTTATACTAAGTAGAACAGTAAGCTACTGGCAAGTTCTGAGAAAATAAAAAAAGACAATATCTAATTTATGGTTTAAAAAATGACCTCAGCTATTATGCGATGAATAGATGGTATGTGAGACTAAGAGACTTTTGTGACACTGCAGGTAGTTGAGGTGTGGTCTGTTCTAGGGTGGAGATAGTAGAGCTGGACAGTAAAAACTTCAGGAAATGTTCTAAAGACGCTGGGTCAGGGCCGAGGAGAAGCTGGTAGTCTAGCTGTGGGGGTATGGGAAAGAAGGGGTCCAAGAGGACTCCTGGACAAAAACAGCAGCAATTGACGTTTACTGAGCACTTAGAATCTGCACTCTTTGCACAGATTCTCTCACTTTCTTCACTGCCACCACACTTTCTTTACTGCCCTAGGAGGTAAATTGTATTAATACCCTCATTTTACAGAGAGAAAATTGAGAAACCAAGGCTTGGAAAGGTTGGTTCATTTAGCCTAAGGTTATACAAGCTGATAGAGCCAAGATAACTCAGAGTCTAGAGTCCCAAGTTTGTCCTACTAACTACACTCCTATACCACATTCGGAAATACACATCAACTGTGGAGTGGAGGGTATGGATGTTAAAACTCTGAAAGGGCACCTACTTATAAGAAAGGGAAGCAAAAACAAGAAAAGACATGCTCCTATAACCTAGGATGGAAGAATGTTTGGAATAACTACATGAAAGGGTTCTAAGATTGTTGTTGGCATGGAAAGGAAGCTGTGCCTAGGCACTGGGAGGAGCGGCCTACTGGCACAATATCTCCTGGCTATCCTTCCTAGCTGCCCAGCACCTCGGTTCTCGTCTACCGCACCTCTCGGCAATGTGGAGCTGCCTTGCCTCTAGCGCCAGTTTGCTCAAGGTTTTCCACATTGCCTCTGTTTCAGGGGTCATTTCCAGAGTCTCCAAGAAGGCTGTTGCCCTGAAGAGAGAAGAAAAGAAAGCAACAGTCCAGCGTCAGCAAGACAAGGAGGAAAACTGGTGATGGGGCAAGGGGCAACATGGCCAGTTTTCTGGCCCATCCCAGGTCCTCCCTCCTCAGAACCAGACTCTCCCACACCCCATGGGTTATTAGCCCAGCCTCTCACCGGGTGTAGTTGCCATCATCGATGGCTGTTCCAAACTCGATAAGGCCTTCATCCAGCGTGTAGGCAACTGTAGTCACACCTTCGGTCACCATCACCTCGGTCTTCCCCCCACCCCGTTCCAGACCTATGACATCGCCCTGTAAAATTTCAATTCCCCCACCCCACCCAAATTCCAGGTTAGTGTTTCCACAGATGCCATCACAGAATGGACCCACCCTTATCTAGACCCTAGTGCTCACAGACTGCGGGGAATTACAGTGGCCTTTGCCTAACATTTAGTTTCTCCCAAGCAGGTAAGAATTCCTTATCTATGCTAATACCTTCAGGTTAAACTACACTCAGCTGTGCCCACACTAATGCCTGGAGGTAAACTGACAAAGTGTGCATCCACTTCTGCTTCCAGCTTGAGTCCTCGGTTGAAATAAAACTTCAATCTGGGACATACTATTTAATGCATTTGTTGCTGAATTCATCTGAAGAAATCACTAGGCATGCGGATAAAGGGGAACCCTCTTACACTGCTGGCGGGAATGCAAGCTGGTGTAGCCACTCTGGAAAACAGTATGGATGTTCCTCAAAAAGTTAAAAATAGAGCTACCCTGTGGCCCAGTGATTGCACCACTAGGTATTTACCCAAAGATACAAATATAGTGATCCAAAGGGGCACCTGCACCCCAATGTTTAGAGCAAAAACGTCCACAATAGCTGAACTATGGAAAGAGTTCGGATGTCCATCAACAGGTGAATGGATAAAGATGTGGTATATATATATACACAATGGACTAGCACTACTCAGCCATCAAAAAAAAAAAAAAATGAAATCTAGTCATTTGCAATGACGTGGATGGATCTAGAGGATATTATGCTGAGTGAAATAAGTCAATCACAGAAAGATAATTATCATATGATCTCATTCATATGTGGAATTTAAGAAACAAAACAGATGATCAGAGGGGAAGAGAGGAAAAAATAAAACAAGATGAAATCATTGAGGGAGATAAACCATGAGACTCTTAATCATAGGAAACAAACTGAGGGTGGTTGGAGGGGAGGGGGTTGGGGGGGACAGGGTAACTGAGTGATCGACATTAAGGAAAGTGTGTGATGTAATGAGCACTGGGTGTTATATAAGACTGGCGAATCACTGACCTCTACCTCTGAAACCAATAATACATTATATGTTAATTAATTGAATTTAAATAAAATAAAAAAAATCACTAGGCATGTTTCTTACCCTGTCTCCTACTGGAAGGAAGGGAGGGAAAGAGGGAGAGGAGGAGGGAGGGAGGGGAAGGAAAGGAAGTGAAGAAAAAGAAGAAAGGAGAGAAAAGGAAGGAAGGAAGGAAGGAAGGAAGGCAGGCAGGCAAGCAGGTAAGCAAGCAAGCTAGCTAAAACCTGAGCAGGGAAAAACAGAAGGAGAACAAGCGGAAAGGGTACAATTGCCCTGATGGCAAACACAGTAGCGGAAGAATAAACCAGGGATCCTCCAGCAGGATGAATCTGAGAATCCATCAGTCATGAAATCTGGGATCCTTTCTTCAGGAAAGGGAAGAAAAGTCATTAATATGCCTGATTCCTACAGAAGCAAACACTGATCATCTCTGGAGGAAAATATGTCCGTGTTAGGCCCTTGAGATTCTAACAGATTATATTCAATGTAACATGAGCTCCCCATAAAAAAAATAGTACCAAAATAAAATATAAGTGAACCACCATAAAAGAGTAAACAATAACTACAGCACTTTTGGGCCTGCAAGGATTTCCAGTATTAAAAATGAGTTATGAAAAAAATTATGGAGTATAAGTATAAAATGTTTAAAAACCTAAAAGATGGAATGAAAAATTAAGCAAGAGACAAGAGACTATCAAAAGTGGCCAGGCTGTACTTGCTTCAGCAGCACATAGTAGGAAAAATGACCAGGCAGACTGGAGAAAGAACCAAATAAAACCATATGAAAAATTCAATATTTGAAGTAAAAAAAAAAACTCAGTAAATGGTTTCAATAGCAGATGAGATGATGGTGAAAGCAAATCTCTGACCTGCAAGAAATTACCCAGAATGTAGCATGGAGTGAAAAAGAGAAAGGAAGAATAAGAGAGGTTATAGAAGCACAAAGACAGAACAAGAAATGGAACACATGCCTAATTAGAGTTCTGAGGGGGAGACTGGAGAGTGCAAGAGAAGAAGCAACATTTGAAGAGCTCATGGCTGAGGAACAACTGGGTTCCTCGTAAATGTGCTCCCTTACACGCATATACATGGAGCATGATGAGTAAAAGGACATTTACATGCAGATGTATTATAGTGAAGTTTCAGAGTGCTGAAGAAAAAGACTTTAAAAGCTGCAAGAAAGAAAGGACAGAAAGGGCTATTAATAAGCTTCTCAGAACAAAGGAAGTCAGTCAGTGGGACAGTATTTGTGAAAGGCTAAGAAAACCTGCCAATCTGGAATTGAGTAGGAAGTCCAAGTATCTTTCAAGAACAGGCCAAATAAAAACATTTTCAGATAATTCCATTTCAGGAATTTTCAGAAACTGAGCATTTGTCTTTAAAACACTTTCTCTCAAGGAGAAGAAAAATAACTCCAGAGGGAAGATCAATGCAAAAGAAAAAGTGAACAGAGAAACTGGTACTATGATGGTAGTAAACAAGTTCTGGCTGCGTAAGTGAATAATATCTAACTTTGTGGATAACAAAATACTGAACAGGGACCTCTGGATGGCTCAGGCGTTGAGTGTCTGCCTTTGGTCTGGGGATCGAGTCCCACATCGGGCTCTCTGCCAGCAGCCTTCTCCCTCTGCCTCTCTCTCTCTTTCTCATGAATAAATGAAATCTTTAAACAAAATGGCAAAGGGGAGGTGATCAAAGTTAAGGTCCTTGTATCATTTGCCGGGAAGTTAGATGCTAAATAACTTGAGACTATTAATTTAAGTATACGGTAAACTTCTGAGGGTAACCACTGTAGGAATAAAATGTAAAACTACCAAAGCAAAAAGATGAAAAATGGTGTTTAAAAAAGGACAAAACAACCCCCAAGCCCCAAACTTAGTCTAAAATGAGGCAAGAAAGGAGGAAAAAAAGAGATATAGAAAAAGGACAAAAAAAACCTCTCAAGTGCTCTACATATACCCATATCAGTCATCCCAGCCTAGCACAAGGGCTTCTCTTGTTTTCACAGTTCTTCCCAGATTTTGGAAGACCACTGGAATGTAAGTGATGCTGGTGGGATAGACAGAGTGTCTGACCTTCAGGCTGATTAAGAACGAACTCTGAATGGCGTACAACAGAGAAGCAGCACACAGGAACAGAAACAGATCTGCCCTTCCCATGGAGGCTCTTCCAGCTTAAGAAAACTCATTATGAACCTGGTGAATTCCTAGGGCCACTGTAATAGGGATATTACAAGGACTTAATGTCAGGAATCTGAAGAAGGATGGTTCTGGAACCCAGGCCACTGTGGGGAAGGAGTATAAGCTTTAGTTTCCAACTCTATTACAGAGATTATGTGTGGTGGTCCAGAGAAAACCAAATAACCTTGGGAGCTTCCTCAGGGTCCTAATCAATCAGTCTGACACTATGTCTAAGGTGCTCTGGTGTCAACATACCCTAATCGAGGACATGGTGACCCTCTCAGGTGCCTCAATGTTGTACCACACACACAAGCTGTTTCGGTTCTGAGCTACCAGCACATCACTTCCTGGGACCCATTGCACGTAGGAGCAGAAGTTGAGGATCATTGTCTTAGTGCAGCTTTCGATATCGTATAGATGTAACTAAAGAAGGAAGAGGTAATACAATTAGAAGGGGATATAGAATGTTTTCTGATCTTGACCATTTCTTTAATGGTGAAATGTGGTGAACTGACCCACCAGTCAAGTAGATGCTGAATTTCAAAGCTTAATAACCTGCAACACTTGAAGTTTATGTTGACTTGGTATATGCTGACACTGGCCAATAAGAGATAACCGAGTAAGCAAAGATCTACACCCAGAATTTTAAGTTAGGGGAAGGACAGACTTTCATTCTTAGAGTAACTCTGGGCCAGGGTTGCCAGATTGGATTACAAAAGTAAGGTCACCAGGCAAATTAAATGGTCTGGAAACTTGTGATGTGGCTTTCACAGCACAATGAAAATGAAATGAATAATCACCAGACAGTCTCTCTGCCCTTGAGGCTGAGCTCTTTGGTGTACTTCATTGAGATCAGAGTCAATAAAGGGCTCATGAGGGACTTTCCTCAAGCCAGCTTTAATTCTGTCAGATACGTGTAGCTGAAGGACACTGGAACGAGTGTGGGTAAAGGTCAGCTCGGCATGTGGAGGTGATGCAGTTTCACGAGGGCAAAGATTTGTGAAGTAAGAGAGAAACCAGCTCCCAAATTCCCCTCTGGACTTTGGTGCCATCTCCTTAAGGGTAATATAGGATGGGCTATGATGTCAGCCCAATGTTGATTCTTCTGTGCCTTTTGCTATATGTTAATGGCACAGAACCAAAAAATTATGTCCCATCCTGCCCCCTACAATCCCTGATGGCAGGTACTACCACATCCTCTATGGACTGACTACTCAATGGCTAAGGCCTTAGTAACCCTCCTTACACGAAGTTTCCGGTCCCTGAAGAGAAGCTTGTGCCCAGTTTCATTAAGTTCCAGCCAATCCACACGGCTGTCGTGGCTGATGGTGCCAATGTTGTAGCCACCAATCAGATCCACTACGAAGTAAAGGAGACGGGGGTTAAGAAGACAGATTCCACAAAATCATATATAGGACATGAGGCAGCCTGCAAAAGTCTTGCCTTCAATGGTATGCTGGGCTTTAAGAATGATGCATCAGTCTACGGTTATGAGGAATGCAAACAGTCAATAAAACATAATTTTGCTAAGGTGCTTACAATACTAGATTTCTACTAAAATTTAACTCTGTAGTTAACTCCAAAGGTCTAGATGTGTCAAGAAATGTGATTCCTCTCTGGGATTCTTGGGGTTGTCTCATAGCCCATCAGAACAGATCAGAGCAACTGGCTTCTGTTACTCACAAAATCCTCTGGAAGGCAGCATTGAGCACATTAAGAAAGAGCCCTATTCCTATTCCAGCACACCAGTGAGAGAAAGCTGATGGATGAGATGACCTTCATGAACATTTTTGCTACAAGGAGTTGCCTGCACTTTGAGTGCCTATGATGTAAGAGTACTGAGAGGTCAACAATGGTGAAGGCCCACAGACAAAACAGGAGGAACCTCTGACTCAAGTTAGGTTGATCATGCTGAGGATGAGTTTTTTAGTTTGGTGTGAATTTTGTAGACAATATAGGAAATGATCACACTTAGACCACTCAGCATTGGCTACGATGCTTTCAGGGGGTCTCCTGAACACAGCCCATTCACTACTCTTATTTTTATACATTACCAGCGTGCAATGTCCTGCCTTTGTTATACATGCTGAAGCTAAAGGCCAAATGCCAGCTAATGTCTACAACTGGGAAGACCAACTTAAAAATGAAATTTCCTTTAATTAAAATGCAACATGATAAAGCCGTATGTTTTAAAGTCCCAATTTCTCAGTAGAATCATAAAATACTAGAGCTATGGGGACCCTATTTCTGTGAACACCCTGAAATCACACACAAAATCGTATGTTTATGTATGTTCTTCTGGGAAAGGATCTATGATTTTAATTAGATACTCAAAGAGGCTGGTAACAAAAAAGGTTAAGAGAAGAACTCTGTCATTTTATACACTACTGAAGATGAGCCCTGTGGAGTGGGGTGACTTGTCCAAAGTCTCACGGATCATTATTGCCACTAGAACATAGGGCCACCAGACTATATTATTTCCATTATAGATACTTACATTTCTGAGCTCAATCATCTGATGTGATATATAAAATTCATGAAATATAAAAGTATCTTAAGAACAGACTCATATATATTTGGAAACTTGATTTATAAGAGGTGACATTACAAATTTGTGGGTACAGAATGGACTTCCAATAAATGGTTAAACATGGAAAAAGTAAAACATGATCTATACCCACATTATTCGCAAAAATTAATTCCAGGTGAAAGTAAATTTAAAAAATTAAAGGAGGGAGTAGAAAACTTTTTCTTTTTAATTTTTTTTTAAAAGATTTTATTTATTTTGAGAGGTAGAGACAAAGGCAGAGGGAGAAGCAGGCTCCATGCAGAGAGCCCGACGCGGGACTGGATCCAGGGTCTTCAGGATCATGCCCTGGGCTGCAGGTGGTGCTAAACCGCTGCGCCACCGGGGCTGCCCAACTTTTTCTTTTTTAAAGTTTTGTTTAAGTAATCTCTACACTCAACATGGGGCTTGAACTCATGACCCCGAGATCAAAAGTCACATGCTCCTTTGAGCCAGCCAGGTGCCTCAAGGAAACTTCTTAAACAAGACCTCAAAAATCATAAACTATTTCTTAAAAAGTGATTAAATGGGCAGCCTGGGTGGCTCAGGGGTTTAGCGCCACCTTCAGTCTAGGGCGTGGTTCTGGAGACTGGGGATCGAGTCCCATGTCAGGCTCCCTACATGGAGCCTGCTTCTCCCTCTGCCTGTGTCTCTGCCTCTCTTTCTTTGTGTGTCTAAATAAATAAAATCTTTTTTAAAAAAGTGATTAAATGAACTACATTAAAATTAAAAATGTCTGAACACTAAAAGAGGCTGAGACAAAATATCCACAATATAAATGACCATCAAAGGCTAGATACACACATACACAGAAATCCTTCAAGTCAATAAGGAAGAGATAACCTGATTTTAAAAATAGGCAAGGGATAAGAACTGGCAATACGCAGAAGAAGAAATCCAAACGGCCAATGAACAAATGAACAACAGAAATTAATACAATGAGATATTATTTCATGTACATCAGATTGAGCCAAATTATGAAGTCAGGCAATTTTAAGTATTGGAGAGAATGCAGAACACTGGGACCTCTAACTGTTGGTGGGAATGTAAATTGGTACAATCTCTTTGGAGAGCAATTTGGAAATATTTAGTGAAATTGCAGATGTACCTCTTCTATGATTCAGCAGTTCCACCTAGGTGTAAATCTTAGAGAACCAAAATAGTAGAAACAGTGAAAAACCAACTTACATGTCCCTCAATAAGAGAAGAGCTAAAAGATCCAAAGTAAATATAATGAAAGGTCAGGACATGATAGAACTGGGTGTGGGTACGCAAGTAATAATAATGTTATTAATAGCTAACATTTGTTGCTTATTATGTGCCAGACATTAATCGGAGTGCTTTTCATATAAGATAGGTACTATTTTTTTTAAAGGTAGTTACTATTTTTATCCCCATTTTGTGGTTGAAGAAATTGAGATATAGAAAGGGTAAGGAACTTACCTAAGATCACACAGAAGTAGAGAGGTTTGACTCCAGACCCTTGTTCTTACCAACTATGCTATATGGATATGTTATTCTCTATATTTCTTAGGAAATACTATGCTATTCTATATGCATTTTTCTGTGCTTAAAACATTTCATGATACAGAGTTAACTATTAATATACAAAATAAGATTTATTTATGTGAACATTTGTGAAATTCAAATAAAGTTTGTCATCACTGGCTACTAATGACAAAGTCTACAGAAAATAAGTCCCCTTCAAGTTGTAATTGTCTATTATCCTAGGAAATCTAAACAGGAAAATTCATAAATTCACTAATGGTTCCTCTCTAAATTTATAATTTCCAACCCTAAGATACATGCCTAAAGAACAGGAATAATTATATGGACAGGCCAATATATGTAACAGTGTATCTGTATCTATATATCTAGATACAAACTCACAGACATGGATTTGTACATTTCACATATCCTCTGTAAGAGCGGAGTCACATATTTACCTGGTGCCTCTCAGAAACCTGGATTCTCCACTGTGTGCAATCTTGTGATATGGAAGTGTATTGTAAATATCTATTTTGTTATCAGAATTATGAGAGAGTCTTACTCACCTATAGCAATAGTTTTAATATCAACAAGATAAGCCAATTTCTTATTGTCTTCCATTCCTCGCTGACGCCTCTCATTAATGCGGACGCTGAAACATGAAGGGTGAGGTAAGGTGGAATGGGCTTGGGCCATCAAGATGTTTATCAAGGGCCCCGAAGTAACACACGGGATGCAGTTTTTAGATGCATCTCAGGACCACGAGTTAAAAGTTAAAAAAGGAATTCTTTTAGGTTTCAAAAATTTAGAGAACCTTTTGGGGTTACCTGATGAGGTGGGGGTTCATGAACTCAGTACGTACAGAACCCAGGGTATCATTACTCCCATACTCCACTAGAGTTAGCTCTCCAGCATTGAAGATCATACACACCTGGGGATGAATGGAAGAGTCATGTGGTGGGAAGTTTACATGAAGAGAGAGACCAAAGTAGTAGAGGGAGGTATCCTGCTAGTTCAAAGTGACTCCCACTTTTCTCTTTATTCTGTTCCTCTGCCTACTTCACTCTCCCTTCTTTATCTGCTCTCTCCTCAACCCCTGGCCATTTGCTATCCTTCTGACATAGGAGCTAGAAGGAGGTTTACTGAGATGGTGATGGTTAATCAAGCTCTACTCACATTTTCATTTTCAAAGAAATACTTCTCATTGCCCCCAGATCCCTGCCAAGCAACCTGTAAGGGAGGGAGAAGACATAAGGAACAATGTGGATAACTATCCAAGACAATGCTGAAAGAATGACAGGGGAGGAGGCAGAGAGACTGAGTTCAGGACAGTCTTGATGTTGCACAAAACAGATGCTGGGTCAGATTTTACCCTAGGTTTCTCGGTCTCTGAGAGATGAGGTAAAAATAGCCCAACGGTGGGGATTCACATTCCAGAATTCCCCAACCCCAGCATGTTACATCTTTCCCCCTCAGGACCCTGGCTCCCTTGAAGTAGCAACTCAAGATACTGATTCCCACCCCTCCATTCATGGTTCCTACCTCACTGAGGCGATTAGTGTTCAGGTCCCCCAGCAGCAGTGTGTCTGATGTGTGGGCCACCAGGTAACGTTCCTTTCCCAGGATTTTCACCTCTTCCACTTCATAACCATAGTGTGACTTGAGTACCACTCGGGTCCCCGATGACAAGTTCTTCACAATCACCTTGGAAGGTACAAGTCTGATCTCCCAATCCCAAAGAGGGGTGAACATGCTGTGCCCTTTCTCCACTCCAGTATCAAACTAATAAAGCTAATATCTTTAATATTACGTAGCCTGGGTTATTGTTGGTAAAAATGACACCTCACATTCACATGGTGCTTTACTATTTATGAATGCTTTCAAAGATTCTCTCAATACTTATAACACATAATATATATTACATATGGGGTAAAACCAATCATTCTCTCTACATCTCTGTACCTCTTGTGAAAGTGTTTGTGATTACTTTAATCACATGTACAATACTGTCATTTCATAAACCTGTTTCCTTTGCTAGAATGATCTTCTTGATTAAGGGACACTATACTGCAGATAATTATCTTTGTATTCTCAATACCTAACAGTGCTCACACATAGAGAATGGACAGAAAATGAAAGAATGGGGGCATCTGGTTGGCTCAGTCCAGGAGCATGTAACTCTTGATTTCAGGGTTGTGGGTTCAAGCCCCATGTTGGGTGTAGAAATTACTTAAAGATAAAATCTTAAAGAAAAACAAGAGGGAGCGCCTGAGTGGCTCAGGTGGTTAAGCATCTGCATTTGGTTCAGGTCATGGTCTCAGGGTCTTGGGATCGAGCCCCGCATTGAGCCCCACGTCAGGCTCCCTGCTCACTGGGGAGCCTGCTGCTCCCTCTCTCCCTACCCACATTCATGCTCTCTCTCTAATTAAAGTACATAAAATCTTAAAAAAAGAAAAAAAGAAGAGACCAACAAATAATAAATGGAATGAAAAAAGGATAGAGATAGAGAAAAGAGAAAAGTGGTCTCAGAAACTAAGAATTACCTTACAATGTCATACACAGTGAGTTCAGAGGCCCTAAAGCAATGCTATTCACGTGCATAATTCTAAGCTCCTCAGTTGATTGCATATAGGTAGTAAATTTTTTTTTTCTTTCTTTCTTTTTGTTTAGAGGGACAGTTAATAGGTTGAGGGAGAGGGAGACAGAAAATCTAAGCAGGCTCCATACCCAGCCCAGAGCCTGATGCGGGGCTTCAGCTCACAAACCTGAGATCATGACTTGAGCCGAAACCAAGAGTCTGACACTTAACTCACTGAGCTACCCAGACACCCCAGGTAGTAAAATTTTAAACTAGGAAGATGTAAGTGGCAATCTCTGTACCCCTTAGGTCTGGTGTTTAAATCTTTTCTTACAATAAACCGGAAGTACAATAACTTCGAAAGTTGCCCAACATATTCTGTTCTCTAAAACGGCTCTGCCAGGGGTTAAATTTGACACTGTCTGTGTCCAGAAGGCAAGAAAGCATCACAAGGATGAATGAACACTGGTAAGATCTTGGCATAGCAGGCTATCAGCTGCTTACCTGGCTAGGTCCCACATACGTCAACTCAAACTTATTCTTATAAATGCTCCTCCGGAGGCAGCAGTCAAACTGTTCCACTCCACCACAGAGTGTGCCCTAGAAGGGAGGTTGAGAACATAAAAGGTAACAGGCATGGGGAGGATATCTAGAGACATTCTCAAAACCTAGGTTCTAGAATCTAGAGAAGAGTTGGCAGTAAAAGGGCTGGCAGTTTTTGGAAGTACCAGATGGGAAGAGGTGGCAACCACAGGACTCAAGGATAGTGATGGGATGAAAGGGAGAAATCAGCCCTGCCTACAGAATTCTTTGTCTCTTTTGGCTTCCAATAAAGTGTGAATTTCTCTTTCCTGCCTTTAATGTCATATTTTTAGGTTGGAGTCAAAAGGGAAGAGGAGATTCTCTAGCTTCAGGACAGAGTGCTTTAGGAGAAGGCAGGATTTTTCCTAGTTTGGAGAAAGTCACCCATGCAGAAAGGGACTACTAGTGAAACACACCGCACAGAGTCGTGAGCCATCCCGTTTCCAGGCCAAGGCAGTGACGGTGTATAAGTTGGCAATCTCCTTGGGCTTTGCCTCTTCCCAGATGCTTCTTCGAGGGCTCCAGTTGAGCACCCGAAGTCTGAAATTAAGTAGGTGGTTTTTAGAAGAAATGGAGGCTGAGCAAAAGAGTGGAAATAGGTGGGTAACTGAAGGACATGAGTCTTGCTGTATTAGAGAAGGAAGTAAAAGAGAACACACAAGCTAAGTAATTTCATTGGAGAGGACAAAAAGGTTCAAAGGAAGGAAGCTGGGAAAATCCAAGTCAAAAGTAAAATGGGGTAAGAATGATGGGAATGGAGAAAACAAAAAGGAGATCTTAGCTGGTGAGAAAAATAAGCTGTCAGCAATAGAAAAATAAGGAAAAAGAAAAGAGAAACAGTAAGAAACAGAAAAAGAAGGAGGAAACACACATGAGATTGACAAAGGGTTGACAAAGCTGATGAGAGGAGACCCAGACCTAGCTGTTTATTTACTGTTCCATCCATCCCTCCATTCATTCGCCAAACATTTAAGTGTAGATTATGTATTAGATGTTAATTTAGGCACTGGAGATTAAAAAAAAAAAAAAGAATAGGTCCTCTTCTCAAGGGCATTTCAATTTTGCCAGATAGCTATAAACACAAAGTGTAATATAATGTGAGAAACATGGGACGCCTGAGTGGCTCAGTGGTTGAGCATCTGCCTTCAGCTCAGGGTGTGATTCTGGAGTCCCAGGATCAAGTCCCACATCTGGCTCCCTGCATGAAGCCTGCTTCTCCCTCTGTGTCTCTGCCTCTCTATCTCGGTGTCTCTCATGAATAAATAAATAAAATCTTAAAAAAGTAATAATGTGACAAACACTAAGCCAGTGGTCTGAAAAGAGGCAATAGTCATACAAAGAGAGTAGAGATGAATTCGACTGTGGAATCCCAGAGAGAGGCACAGAGACAAAATCCTGGTGCATTCTGGAACTTCCAGAGTGCCAACAGATGGTGGGAGCAGGAAAAAGGAAGTGTGTGAATTAAAAGTTGAGGATCTCTTTCAATATCCACTTGATTCTCATCCAGTTTCCCACTCTGGTTGAGAATAACTGGCTAAAGCAGAGTGTACATAGGGAAAGCAGACAAAAGATGCACATGGAAAGGGACCCACCTGTCATAACTTCCCAACACAACAGACTGGCCTCCAGGACTTGCGGCGGCTGTGGTGAACTCCCGCTCATTAGGGTCACGGCTGTAATCGAAAGTTTGTAGTACATGGCCTTCCTTTCCATAGGCCACAATCCTCCGATCACAGCCTGCAGCCACGATGCTGTTGGTTGCCCAAGCCAAGGCATAGGGTGGGCATGGGTGGTTAACCAACTTCCCCTAAGACAGAAGGGGAGCATTTCAATTACTAATTCTGACAGCTCCAGTTGGGCATTTCTCCTTTCTAGCACCTAACACGCTCACTCTGATCATCCTACTCTGTGTAAATCTTTCAACATTTTCCCACACCAACACATCCTAATCTGGAGGACTTCACAAATTGTCTTTCTGTTTTATATTGTCACACACATATGTATGACATACATACATGCTTATTGACATTGTGCTCAAGAGGAAGCCTCAAAATACTTGTATGTTGGAGTCCTTTAAAAAAAATCTATAAAGCCTCCAAGGAAGATCTCCTAGACATTGACCAACGTTGGGTAGGCCCACAGGGAGCATATGACTCTTATTTTTAGGGGAAATAAATTTAATTATTACATGAGTAATTTTTTTTTTTTTTGAGCTTTAGCTATTTAAGTAATCTCTACACCCAACATGGGGCTCGAACTCACAACCTTGAGATCAAGATTCACATGCTCCACCAACTGCGCCAGAAAGGCGCCCTATGCAAATAATTCTTAATATAAGGTATTCAAACAACACAGAATTATAGAGAGTAAATTATGAACATTTCATTTATCCCCCATCTTTTCCCTCTCGAGAGTAAATGACTTTTTTCCCCTATGAATTTGTATACATAAATATACTTTTTACATAGATGAGAATAATTTTTGCTTTCCCTTACTCTCAGAATCCCTTCCACTTGACTCCCTCTATCCCACAAGTTTTAAGCTCTAGCCTCCTGAACACAAATTCTGTGGCTGTATCCAAATGGCCCCCCTCCCACCTCTCTCCTCTAGCTACCTCCCCTAGCACGTCAATCTTAATGTCTGCCCTCCTCTAGAAGGGGTCTTGGGTTTCCTTACCCCATGACACAGCACGCTTTAATCATACCTGTGACTCTCCAGAGCCTTCATCATCAAAGAAATACCTAACAATGGTGCCATCTGCATGACCAGAGAGAATTCCTTTCCCAGAGCAACTAAAAAAGGGGAAGAGGAGCCAAGGAAAGAGATTATTCTGTCTCACCAAGGAATCCCCTTTCTCTGTCAAACATCACCCTATCTGGTCTTCCTGCTACCAGTCCTACCAGTCCTCTCCACCTTCCATATTACAGTCTCCCAGTCCCAACATCCGCATCACTTCTTCCTACAATTCCAAGCTCTTGGGATACTGATCTTCCTTACTTACTTTGTTGTCAGTGATACCACGTAAGAATCTGTCCCATAGATGGTAGATGATTTATTAGTTTTAGTGTTTGCTAAACGAACCTGGAAATGGGAAAATGGATACAAGTCTGATTGGGCTACTTTCAATCCCACCAAGATCCTAAGGAAAGAAAAATAAATAACAAAAAACTGGTTCTTCTGTATTCTCCCCCAATACACAACTTGACCCTAAGGGAGAAATTTAACCATATTTCTCTTTCCAGAACCATTATCTCCACCCACCACCTCTCCTGTGTTTCTCTTCCTCTGTTACCTTCCCTTCAGCCAGTCCAAAGACAATGATGTGCTCCGCTGGCCACTGCAGACAAGTGACAGCACTCTGTAAGAAGAAATCATGAAAAGGATAATCCTGTCTACATAGCTTATCACATTTCTAACAAACTGAACCCCCTGCCACATGCCACCAACCCAGTTGCCTATAGGGGAGGAGAAGACACACTGGGCTCAAGGAGGAAAGCAAATGAGGATGGGCAGCCAGGCAGCACCATCCTTGTAGTTGGAAAAGTCAGATTCATATGTTAAAAAAATGCAACTCCTGGTTAATTTGTAAGTAGATATATTGATACATGTTCGTTCATCCTAATCTCCCAGAAACAGGTCTGGACTTTACCGTCTGGATGAATTTGTTACAGATGACTTTCTTGTCACCCCTGCCAAATAAAAGGAGGGAAAGCATATTAAAAACACTTTCATAAATAAATTGCCACATATGATGCTGGGGGAAGGGAAGAGAGAACAGACACCTTCCCTGCTCCCCTAGTGTTTCCTACCATTCCACAGGAGCCCTGAAAGGAGGCATAAGATGTAGCCTGAGCAGGTTTGGAACAATAACAAAGATGCTCTACCACCGTGGTCTCCCCAGAACCTCACAGACCCTCATGTTGACCTTAGGCTGATTCTACCAGGGATGGAATCTCAGAACACATGGAGCAAGCAAAGGTAGGGAAGCAATGACAGGCTCTGGAGGGCCTTTGTTCATGTCCCAGCTTGGATTATCATCTCCACTCCCTCTTCCCCAATGAGGCATTTCTTTCTACCCTCTCCTTCTTTTCCAGGTCACCCCATCTCCCAGTTTCTATTCTCACCAATCTTCTCCAATCTTGTACACATAGATGATGTTGTCGGTCTGTCCTATGGCAATTTTAGTGGAATCAGGAGAAAAAGCCATGCCTTTCACCATATAGCTCTTCCTGCCATACTAAGGGTTAAAAAAAGAAAAAAAAGGTAATAAGTACACATGAAAGAGAAAAGAGAAGAAGAGGTGTATGTGTGATTATAATAAGCTTGAGGGGTTTGTCCTGAGAAAAGAGCCATTTCCTATGCCAAAGGCTGGGGAGTCAATTATGAAGTTTTCCAGATTTCTAAGGCCCCATCAACAGGTTAAGTACACACAGAGTACTCTCTTCACCTTCATGTCAGCTGGTTTGGTGGAAAATTTGTCTCTCCGCTCCCCATGCTCATCATATAGCAACACCACTCGGTCCACTGTGCAGACAGCAAATTTGGCATTGTTGTGGGACCAAGCCATGCAGGTCACCTTCGCAGCTCCATCCTGCAGAGACAGCGGGGGGGGGGGGGGGGGGGAATAAACCCAGATGCTCTTCTAGAACAACAAAAGCTTTCTAGTTCCTTTAGTTCTAGTGTGATTTGGTCAATTTTCCTCATCATAGTCCTTAAAATAAACAGATGTTTGTGATGCATCCTGGTCTCCAAGACGATAAAACCCTGGACCAGGAGAACAAGGGGCTTTAGCAAACTATTATGCAAATGCACTAAGAGGTGGCATGCTAAATCAGCTGTACCAATGTGCCCCTGCAATGGCCTCACTCTCTCATATCCTAGGACTGCTACTAAAATAAATTCAACTGGTCTGATAGGTTTTTTTTAAAAAAATAAGTTTTGGTCTTTAGTCATTCATTCAATATTTTTTGAATACCTTATTGAGAAAGGCATGTGGCCAGGAACTGAGTGGGAGACAAAGAACAAAATATGGCCCTGTCCCAGGCTAATAAGATGGAGCAAAACCAGGGGCACCTGGGCGGCTCAACAACAGTTGAACGTCTGCCTTTGGCTCAGCACATGAACCCTGGGGTCCTGGGATCAAGTCCCGCACTGGGCTCCCCCACAGGGAGCCTGCTTCTCCCCCTGCCTATGTCTCTGCCTCTCTCTGTGTGTTTCTCAAGAATAAATGGATGAAATCTTTAAAAAAAAAAAAAAAGATGGGTACAGAAACAGGAAAAGTCCCGTAAGAGAGGCATATACAAAGCATGGTAATAGTTTGGAGAGGCCTAAGGTAATTTCATGTTTAAATGATCAACTTTGGGACACCTGGGTGGCTCAGTGGTTAAGCATCTGCCTTCAGCTCAGGGCATGATCCCAGATTTCCGAGGTCAAGTCCCACATCGGGCTCCTTGCATGGAGCCTGCTTCTCCTTCCTCTGCCAGTGTCTCTGCCTCTCTTTCTGTCTCTCTCATGAATAAATAAAATCTTGAAAAAAAATAAATGATCAACTTTAAGCTTTGAAGAATGGATGCAGTTAAATGAGAGGAATTATCTGAGGTAGAAGGAATGATATGAGCAAAGGCAAGTCTGGTCAAGAAATAATAATTTAATTTAGCTGCAACTACCTTGCAAATAGAACAGAGGAGGTAAGGCAGGAAAGACAGTGAGTCCAGCTCAAGAAAGATCTTTGAAATTTGGCCAAGGAGTTTGGGCTTATTTCGTGGGAAAGGGAGAGACATTGAAAATTCCAGAATAGGGAGTAAGACAATTAGAGTTGAGACTTAGGATGAATATGCCACCTGGTTAGTTTTTTTGGATCCCCCCTCCCCCGCCCAAGGACTATGCACTGCACAGAAGCCCAATTTAGAAGTGACCATCTCCCAGTGAATTATTTTTGCCACATCTGTCTGCCACCAGCCCTGGTCCTCACTTAATGGTTCTGCACTAAGGATTTCCCTCCTTGAAATTAAACATTTAGCTTCTGCTCCAATTGCATGATTAATTACTTGGGCTCTAGCGCTCTGGTTTCAAACTTTGTTAATTTTCACTCCTAATCCACTTACCTTTGAAGTCAGAAGTTTAAAAAAAAAAAAACATGCTTTCTTTATCAAAATTCTCAGAGTCAGAATATAGCCACACCACCACCTTCACCACCCTCCAACTCTTGATTAAATTAGGTTTGAAGGGCTCCTCAATAACCACTGTTCATCTTCCTTCATCATTTTGCCAACTCTGGGCATTCGCCCTTCCCTGCATCATGACATCCTATTTTCAAAGACCGAAGGAGGTTTTCATTTTCAATAATTCCATTAGGGTAAAGAAATCTTTAAATTACATTTTCAGGGGCAGTTTACTGAGCCAATGAGCACACTTCTCTTTTCCTCTCATTTCCCTCTGTTCTAATGCCACATCTTCTGTGAAGCCTTCCTGATTCCTCACAGCAGTCGTAAGGATTCCATGAGGTAGGGAACAGAATAATAAAAGCTAATCTTTAACAAGATCTTACCACAGGCTAGGCACTTTGATAAGTGCTTAATATGCAGTCTCCTTTTACCTCATAACGCTGAGACGGATGCCATTTTTGGGTACATCTTACAACCAGAAACTTGAGGTTCAGAAAGGTTAAGTAATCTGCTCAAGTTTACATACACAGTTTAGAAGTGGCAGAACCAAGATTTAAGTCCACGTATGTCTGATTCCACAAACCACAATCTTAACAACTAATGCTGCCCTACCTATTAAACATTCACTTGTGACAGATATTATCATTAGCTTTGTATGACTTTGTCCTTTGAATTTTGAATGCTCTCCTGTCTATAAGTTTTAATACTGCTTTTAAGTTTGCAATGGCCTTTGTGTACATTACTTCCTTTAACTCTTCCTCCAAATCCCCCTCAGGTTGCTAATTATTGTTACTCCCGTTTTCCACTCAGAGACTTTGTGTGACGAGGGCCAAAGTCAACGGTATTGGGTCATTTATTTAAAGTAGAGATGGCCCTAGAACTTGGATTCTGGTCTCCCAGCTCCAAAACCCAGCCTTTCTTTAGCATGGTTCCTCCCCCAGGGCCCCGCCTCTTCTGAATCTGAAATCTTCATCATCAGAATGAACGTGAGGTCTTCTGCACCCCTTCTCTGGGGCTTGCACCTAGAGCGCTCGTTTCTTTGGGTGCAGACTTAGGCTCATAGTTTACAAGCGCGCCCACCACGGGGCCTCCTCGTCCACAACTGACGTTAAATGAACGGGCATGAAAGCTACCGAGGCTAAGAGGTCCGTCTCGCCTACTGCACACTATCGAGCAGAGTCGAATCATCCTTAGAGCCTTCAGTCTTCCGCATACAGTAGGCGCTCAACGTCGTGACATTTCAGTTCCCCCTTTTCTTGCAACGTTAAGGCGGGCGGGGAAGGGAAGAGGCACGCAACTCCTCACCTGAGGGCTCAGCAGGGTCCTCAGGTGCTTCAACTGCATGACGAACACCTGCCTCTCAGCTGCCACCAGTCAGCGACAACTCCCGTGGTTACCTGGACAACCCGCCACGCAGCCGCAGCGACTGCCGCTGACGCAGATGCGAGCGGGGCGCAACACACTTCGCAAGGTCACCACGTAGGTTCGCGGCGATGCAAACAGAACGTGCGCAGGCGCAGTGAGGCCTAGGGCGGGACAACGAGAGGGATGGAATCCTCTCCTTCACGAACCAATCCCGGCGTTGCCTGCAAACCCAAGCTCAAGCCACGCCCACAAGTCCTAGGCCAACTCGAGGTCCTACGTAATCGCGGTGTTTCTCGCGCTGTGTTGAGAGTAAGTGTGGCTGAATGCATTATTTTGATCTTCACTACCTCGGAGGAAATCAGGGCAGTTGCTTCCATACGTTTTGCAGCGGATGGAATTGAACCCAAATAGGTTATATGACTCGCAGGGGATCGCAAGGCTGGCTAATAATGATTGCTAACTGAATACTCAGTATGCGCCTGCCAGGTACTGTGCATTATCTCATTCAATCTCAAAGCCGCCTTTTGAAGGGGATGGCATTATTAGTCCCATTTTACATACCAGGAGTCTCAGGATTAGAGGGGTCACTTACCCAAACTAATAGTAAAGGCTATAACTGAGATTCAAGCCTGAGCTGGTGCTTTTAAACACCCTGTGTATTCGTTCTGAACTCCTAGCTCCCTGTCTCCATGCCATGCTTCTTATACTCTGTGCCACTTCCATCCCAAGAAACGATGTGTCCAGAGTCTGAGAGATGAGTGTTTTGGAACCAGTGGCCAATGAGAGGTGCTACTATACAATTAGGTAGCAGTGGATTAAAGACTGCTGCCCAGATCGGGATGCTTTTGTGGTTCAAGGCAGAGGGCAAACCGGAGCTTGGCTCGCCCGATTGCCTAAGATTAAGTCCTGTGATAACTGGGGTTGGAGCTTGGTTAAGTAAAAAGGATATTGACTTCTTGATCTGTATAGATTGGGGTCCCTTTCAGAATTATTGTTCTAAATTCTTGTACCAGAGCCTGAGATGCAGAAAAAGAGAGTTAGGAGAATTATTCTTATACCTCCTCTGGAAAAATCTGAAGCCGAGAAGACCTATACTTCTCCAGAAAGGGTAGCATATGCTGTCCAAGCAGATTCTGGGTTCTGAAGCCTTTCCCCCACCGTGGTTGCAAATGTCAATAGATATTTCTCTCACTGGCACCATCCCCCCCAACCCCTTGGTATTTAGGAAAGAGTAGAGGAAAGCCCCTATTTATACAGGAAACAAGTAGCCCCAGAACCCAAAGTATAAGTCTTTTGACAGGGGAATTCCAATCCCTCAGTTTTATTTCCATAATCCTCCTCTGGATGTAGTGGCAGAGAGTGAATATAAACTCATTTACACTTTACAATTATTACTGACTTTGACGGGATGAACAGAGACAGACAAAAGGGAAAGCCAGAGGGCAGGGAACAATAGGTATGGGAATGCACAGGATAGGAGCACATGGATCCATTAGTATAGCTGCTCTGCCCTTTGTCCCAAGATACTATTCAGTCCTTTTCTGGAAATTGACTCAGGCTTGATGGAGGAATCGGAGGAATAAATGGTGAAGAGCTTGGTTATCAATGTGGGCAGTGAACCTAAAAGGTTACTGACCCCTCTCATGTGGTATAACTTTTCACTTCCCCTGGTGCAGGAGAATTGGTATCTTCCTTTCTTTTGCTTCTCCCCCCTTCTCACTGAACAAAACAAAAGGAAGTAGGGCTCTAGTTTTCTACACCCATTTCTGGCCTCCTCCTCACCCCCCTCCCAGGCTAGAGAATCAAAATAACACCTAAAAATCAGAGTGCTCCTGTCGAGTTGGTGGTGGTGTGAGAGGCCCTTCACAGTCAAGGGAGAGACAGTGGGGAAATGTCTTTAACATACTATACGGTATACCATACAGTCAGCTCCAGTTTGTCCAAGAACCTTTATTGGAAAAATGTCCAAGGGCTGAGATCACCAGCAGCTGAATGGGCTACCAGGTGAGAAGGGAGCACCTGAGGCTCCATGGAAGACATTGGAGTAGTGCAGTGCAGCATCTGCCTCCAGACCCAGGCAATTCCTTTTCATTGCTGGGGGAGGGGGAGTAGCCAAAGAAACACCCCTCTCTGAGACCCAGAGGCAAGATGTGGGGGCAACTGGGGATGCCAAGAGTCCTGATGCAGGTGAAATGGGGGCCCCATTTGGGACCTAGTGGGATATGGTTGAACAAGTGACTCTCCCCTGGATCTGGGGGATGGAAGGACATATCCCATCTGATAGCCATTCCTCAGGTCCAGGGGCACAGACCCTAAGAGACCTACCTTCTGGCCCTGCTCACAGTGGAAAGAGGATGGATACCAGGCCTGAGATTGTGGGAGTGTCATTACCCTCTGGGAAACTGTGGGATCCTTCACTCTTGGGCACATCACTGCCTGAAGCTCTCCCTGACCCTATCCCATCCCCAGGTTGTTAGTGCATCCATTTTCTGGTTCTGTTTCTTCACTCATACATCAATGGTGTTGATGGACGGTGACTTTTTCTGTAAAAGAAAAAGGCTTGAGTCTCTGATTTCAGGAAGGGAATAGCCGCCTGCATCCCAAATATCCATCTTCCCTCTCTTCCTACCCCTCTTTGGCCTTCTCCCTTTCCCTGGCTGCTTCTAGAAGCAAGATCACCGTTCCCTCCCTCATTCGCCGCACATCACCTGTCTTGTCCCCACTGGCCTTCCCTGAGGACTCTGTTCCGGCCCCTTCCCCTTCTCCTTGGGGTTGTTGTTGGAGTCGTTGTCCTTGATGATATCATACTGACGGCAGAATAGCCCAATTACAGCTGAAACACAACAATACAATCTGCACCTTGATCTTGACCTCCCTACTCACAGCCGTGAAGGGCAGTGAGATACCCACAGAGTTTCTAGAAAACCTGAGAGGAGAACCCTTGAATTTCTAGTACTCGTGTGAGCATCACCCTCTTAATCTTCCTCTTCTCAAACTTTTTTTTTTTAAGATTTTTAATTTTTAGGTATTCATGAGAGACACAGAGAGAGAGAGACAGGCAGAGACATAGGCAGAGGGAAAAGCAGGCTCCCTGTGGGGAGCCCAATGCAGGACTTGATCCCAGGACCCTGGGACCACAACCTGAGCTAAAGGAAGATGCTCAGCCATGAAGCCACCCAGGCACCCTTTCTCCTCAAACTTCTGCTCACCCCCCTCGACTAAGCATCTCCCCACTCAAAATCTCTCCCTATCTCTTCTCTCCTTCACCACCTCCCTCCTGCACTGAGCCCCACTCCCCGGCCCTTGGTCCCCGGTCCAGCTGCTCACTCACCAGCCCACATGAGCAACACCACCACAATGATGACCACTTCCCCCGTCTGTAGGGGTCGCTCTCCATCCAGACCCTCCACTGTGATGTCACCTGAGGAGGAGGAGATAGACTCCAGGTTATGGGGAGCTGCTAGAGAGCTCTTCTCTGCAGACAGGTAAGGATGGAGAGTCTGGGGACTAGTGTCGGGGTAGACCGACCCATCACAGGGTTGCCCCTCTTAGCCTCTCTAGGAAGCTGTTGGTGGACAGGTAGTTAGAGACCAAAAAGCAGGAAGGCTGTGGGTGAGTACTCACGCAGGCTGTGGTGGCCGTGAACTGAGGTTGGTTAAGCCCTTCTCCCAAACGATTCATTATCAGCCTGTTTAGACCCAGTCCCCTGCCAACCTTTTCCCTGCGTTTCTTGGCAGTATGATGAGTTAAATCATCCTTTTATTCATCTAAGCTAGACTGTTGCTTGATTGGGGGAAGTTAACAGGCTGAAGGCCGGTAAAAAGCCAGGGAATCCAGTGCTTTCGGGGGTGGAGAATAGCTGAGACCCTCACCTGGGCTTGAGCTGTTTGAGGGTAGCCGGTCAGAACCCTTGAGAGTTCGGAAGTGCACCCGAGGCCCTGGGGGGCTCTCTCCTCGGAGGCCGATGCTCCTGACCTGCACTGTGTAGTCGCTGTCTTCAGCCAAGCCCCAGAGGGCACAGGCCCGAGTGGTAGTGTTCACCTCCCGGATCACACGCTGCCCAGGGCCATTCTGTCGCTGCAGGGAGATGATGGGACAGGAGGGCAGTCTCACACCAGTCCCAGGACTCTTGAACATGCAAGCAGTCCACAGAGTAAGGGTGAAAAGGGCAGCCGGAGCCAGGGAACACCTGCTCCCAGATTCCCCCACCACCAGGTGGTGAGCTGAGGTCTGGGGTGGGGGCAACTGAAGGAATGTTCACAGATCCAAGGACACAGGTTGAGGGAGCAGAAGGGTGATTCATACTTGCTGGGAAATGGAGTAGCCAATGACGATGTTGCCTTCTGGGACGTCCCAGGATACAGTGGCCGAGTTGGCTCTGAGGTGAGTGACTGTCACATTCACAGGAGAGGGAGGTCGGTCTGTGGGTGCCAGAGTTAACAGATTAACAGGTTCCACCCGCGGACTAGCTCTGGTTGATGCTACTACCCCTTTACTCACCTGCTCGCACAAAGCCCAGGTCACAACTGACCAGCAGGAGGACCGTGGGGCTTAAATATGGGGAGAGAGGCATCAGCGAAGCCATGGTCCCCACCGAGTCCGCTGGGAGGCACCGGGGCATCCGCTTGACATCCAGGCGGGGCTCCTGGAGGTGGCAGGAGTTGTGGGGGCGGGGGTCAAGGACTGCCCAGAACGCTCGGGTGGCAGCCGCTGTCCCGGGCTCCCCACCGCCCACAGCGGCCCGGGAGCCCCCCTTCTCCCCACGCCTTCCCCGCCCCCGCATCACCCGGGCGTCCCCAGTGGGCGGCTCTGCCCTGCCCACACCCACCTCCGCCGGTCCTCGTGGTCTGTCAGGCCTCGGGGGGCTGCTCGGTGCCCAGAGGGCGGCCCATCGCCCGACGCGGTGGCGCTGGCCCTACCCCATCCCGGCGCGGGCCCGGCGCGGCGGGCAGCGCGGACCGAGCTGCGGGCAGGGGGCAGGCGGAGGCGTAGCGGGAGCGGGCCGCGGGGCTGCGGGGGCCCCCGGAGCTCGGACGGCCGCGTAGTCTGTCTCTGGGCAGGGGGCGGTGCCGGGCGGCCTGGCCGCTGGCCTGAGTCCCGGTGCGGGAGGCAGTGCGGCTGCCCCGCCGGCCCCTGCAGCGGGATGTGACCGTCCCGGCCAGCCAGCCGCCGCCTTCTGCAGAGCTGGCCCGGCTCGCTCCGCCGCAGCCCGAGCGGGACGTGCCGGCCCGCCCCGCCCCGCTGGGGTTCTCGCCGCCGTCATCCCCCTCATCCCCCCGCCTCCGACCCCGTTCTCCCGGGGCTCCTCCTACGACCCTCCCATTGGCGGCCTCTCGGGTCCCCCTGCCTCTGCTCGCGGCTGGGTCCCAGGAGCCTGCGGGGGCGTGGGGAGAGGCGCGGGTGCGAGGGTCTCCGACACCTGGAGGGCCCCTCCTTCCCCGGGTGGAATTAGCCAAGTTGGGAGGAGAATGCCACCTCCCTGCGGGAGGGGATAGCGTGGCGGAGAGAATTGTTTTAACAATCTCCTACTTGTAGACTGCGTCAGCTTTTAAATCTCTTCCCCATTCATAATGTGGTATTGATTCTCTTCGCTCTCTCATTCATTCTTGAATTTATTAAGCAAATATTTATTGAGCATCACCTATGTGTCCGGGCGTGTGAAGAGCTGGAGATACAGCGATCGAGATTGCTGGGTTTATAGGGAGGAATCTAAAGAGCAGCGACCTACGGTCTTGTCTTAGCTCTGCCACTTACTGCCGAGCAATTGGTCATCTGAGTGTCAGGTTTCCTAAAATCAGAGCGTCCAGAACCTCATAGGGCCGTTGGCAGGATCGAATGAGACAATGGTGGGGAATGTCTTTAAAAAATCTTATTTATGACACTGTGTGAGTCAAGGATTATCATTAATTTGTACCAATCTGTTAGTTACTTCATTCATTCAACAAACATGTAAATCCTTCAGGTATTTCATGAGATCTGGAGTGACAGCCTGGGTGTGAGTCCCAATTCTGTCAACTGTGTGATCTTAAGCAATGACCTAACTTGTCTGAGCCTCAGTTTCAACATCTGAAAAATGAGGGTGTCAGTATTATCTTCCTAGTGTTGATGTATCCAATGAGATACCTTTTGTGAAAAGTGCATGGTTCAGTGTAAATAAATGTTGGCTAATGTTATATTTAGGACAGATGCTTTGGTTTCTAATTCTCATTGCAGCATTTCTATTTCTGTGGTACTTTTGCCTCTAATATTCAGTTCATCGTGTGCCCCCCTGGGGCTCCAAAGCTTCTGTTGCCTTCCTTCTGAGATGAAAGAGTGAAATGGAGCAAGAGGAGCAGGGAGGACTGTGTGTTCTGAGCATGTGATCACGCCATGGCCCAGGTCCTCTGACCTCTGCTGTCCCTGAGGACCCTGATCTCTGGCCTCCTGATGCATCCTGGTCCCAGGGCACTCTTGCTCAGGGATTCTCAATGCCCTGGGCCTGGGCCTGGGCCTGGGCCTGGGCCTGGGTTTTATCCTGCACTTCCAGGTTTTAGGCCATCCAGAGAACAGGTCATTGTATCCAAAGGTTAAGAGTAATGAACCTCAGGTTTTCCCCCTCAGGGGCAAAGCTGAGGCTAGACGGTCTGCATACATGCCCAGAGGAACCCCAGGAGCTTCCCTGGGGTGATCAGAGGGCTGGGCGGGGGGGGGGGGGGGGGGGGGGGGGGGGGGGGGGTCTACTGACCAGGAAAGGGTACAGCAAGTGGTGCTTGGAGGGGGTGGTGCTCAGAGAGGCCAGGGTACTTGGGTTAATCATCACTGTAGCTCAGATAAGGCCCTGCCAGCTGGAAGCAGTTAGCGTGACAGAAGGGTTTGTGTGGCTGAAGAGGCAGGCACGACAGGGTGTCCACAGCGTGTGACCATGCCCAGCACAAAACGATTTCAACATGTGATTGAGACCCCAGAGCCTGGCAAGTGGGAGGTGAGACCCCCTTCTACATGTCGGTTTTCTGCATTGATTCCTAGAATCATGTCTCGTCTGGACTTCCCTCCATGCTGGGTTTCTACTCTCTCTCTCTTCCTTCCCATCTTCCTTCCTGATCTTCTGCCCCTATTAGGCCCAGAGTACCAAGCGCAGGCTAAATCCTCGGATGGAGTGGATGTGTGTGTGTGTGTGTGTGTGTGTGTGTCCAAACATTGTGTCTGCTGCCACTCTTACCTCCAGATCAGCAGGCACGAATGAGGCTTTGGCTTCCTGACTGTATCCTTGTGCCCCTTTCCCTCCAGTTGTCTGGGTATGAGGCAGCCCTGCCAATCACAGAGAAGTCAAATCCACTGACCCAGGACTTGGACAAAGCAGACGCCGAGCAAATTGTTCGATTGCTGGGGCAATGTGATGCTGAGATCTTCCAGGAGGAGGGTCAAATCATGCCCACATACCAGGTGACCCAGACCCATCCCCTGGCCGCTGAAAATAAAGATACCAACTCCAACCACATCTTAACGTCTGCTCTCTCAGACCACGGTCCTTGATGTTTGAGACCCAAGGGCCCCTCCACTTCACCAATTACACTCACACCCCCACCCCTGTGCCAAATCCTCTGTCCTTTACCTGGCTCCTGATTTCTGCCTGTTCCCTACAGCGACTGTATAGTGAATCAGTTCTGACTACCATGGTACAAGTGGCTGGAAAAGTTCAGGAAGTGCTAAAGGTACAGACTCTCCATCTGCCCCCATCCTGAACTTCTGCTCCCTCCACCTTTCTCTTTTCTTGACCTCCCTTTCTCATTTTGCTCCATCGCAGTTCTCCTTTCCCCCAGTCCTCCCTTTGGGATCTTTATTGTCATCTTATTAATCAACAGTAATTATAATAACTGTTACCTGCGTAATACTTTATAATTGACATTGTAGTTTCCCACTCATTACCTTTGCAAAACTCTGTGAAATTGGTGTTATGGTCTCCATTTTTTTTTCTCAGATAGGAAAACAAAGAATAATCACAGTAGCTTGCCCAAATATATCCAGCTAGTGATTGCTGGGGAACATTGTTTTTATTGATTGGTTGGTTGATGACAAGGCTGCTCTCAGTCCTTCCTGGAACAAGTCAGTGTTGGAATAAGTAGCTAAGCCAGAGTTAGGAGTCAGACTGAAGTTTCGTTCTCAAAAACGGTGTTCTTTCTGCAACACCATATTGCCTATGTTCTATTTCCTTTTGTCGTAAGAGGAGGGTTAAGCAGTCTCCACAATTGCTCTTCTGCTGTTGACAAAGAAAGAATATGCTTCCCCCCAACCTGAGCTAGGCCCTGGTGACATAGGTGTTCTTTTCCTTTCTCAGGAGCCTGAGGGGGGACTGGTGGTGCTGAGTGGAGGGGGTACCTCTGGCAGGATGGCATTTCTCATGTCGGTGAGTACCCTGATCCCTTATCTGGGTGACTCTCAGGACCATAAAGCTAATGGTCCTGAGCTAATCTCCTACGTGGTCCCCTCTAACCCTCTCTTCCAACAGCTAGATCTTACCACGGAGCCCCATATCTTCTGAACTCACTTGAGCCCCACTATTACTCATGTCTCTACAGCCCATGCACCCCCAATCAATCATTTTAAGTGCCAGATTCCCAGCAGTACTGGCTTAAGCACTGGTCTAAGGGAATCCCTATACAGCCCCTACCCTCTAGGTGTCAAAAATCCAAGATAATCGCTTCCTTCACTGTCATCACTACTTCATGTCCTCTCGCCCGTGACAGGTCTCCTTTAACCAGCTGATGAAAGGTCTAGGACAGAAACCTCTTTACACCTACCTCATTGCAGGGGGTGACAGGTAAGCCAAGTTGGCCTATGAATATTTTGTGTGGCCTGCATAGTGTTTTTTGGAAGTTTCATTTGAAGACTTTTAGGTGAAGATTGTGTCCAGCTTGCTTGGTCCCTGTCATTCTTGTTGCCTTACACTTGGCCCACTTCACGTACATGTGTTACCTGACCAGAGCTACCTGACCAGTGCATGTAGGTATGTGAGTTTTTCAGCCCTATAGAGTATTGATCATGGCGTCTAGTAAATAGAGAGTATTCAGTCTATGATAGCTTTTCCCTCAGTCCCTTCTTTCAAAGCAGTCTGTTCTCTGTCTTAGTATACCATAGACTTCTGCTTCTAAACCAGTGCCACTGACCTGGAGTCTGTCCTCTTAGGTCTGTGGTGGCATCTAGGGAGGGGACAGAAGACAGTGCCCTGCACGGGATTGAAGAACTGAAAAAGGTATGTGTTTAGTCGCGAGTCAACCAGACACCTCTGTCTGTCCCTTGTCATGATGATACAAAAGCCCCCACTCCAGCCACAGCCCATTCCCTCCTCCAGTGCTGACCCCAACATCCCCACGCAATAGGTTTGTATTCTAGTTCCTTGTGGCGCTGTCTCACTCATCTTCCTCTCCTAGGTGGCTGCTGGGAAGAAGAGGGTGATTGTTATTGGCATTTCCGTGGGACTCTCTGTGAGTGTGAAGGCAGGCTTAGTGGAACCATTTTAAAGGGAGGAAGGGGTGGGACTGTTCCATAGCATGGAAAATAGGTTGATGAAGTGGGGGCTAGAAAACAGAAAGGGTTTGCACATGGAATTTTGATTTTACTCTCACCAATTAAGATCCAGTTGCATGAATGTGAGATAACAGGGAAAGGATCCTGTTTCAGAATACCTGTGTATCAATCCATTCAACGACCAAGGTAGATGGACATTCCTAGGGTCAGCAAACTACACTGCCAGGTCAGTCCTGCCACTGACTTTTTTTGTAAATAAAGTTTTATTGAGATACAGCCATTTGTGTTTACTTTGTATCTGTGGCCACTTCCTGCTACAACAGTAGGGTTAAGTATTGCACAGAGATCGTAGGGCCCCCAAAGCCTAAAATATTTACTCTTGTTCTTTACAGAAAAAGCTGACCCCTGGACCGGTCTCTTGCTACTTAAGCATGGTCCTTGCATAGCAACATGCGTATCTCCTAAGATTTGCTAGAAATGTAGAATCTCAGGCTCTGCCCCAGAACCACCGAGTCTGAATCTGCATTTTAACAAAATTCCAGGTAGTCTGTTTGAGAAGCACCAACTTGGTGAGGTGACCCACAATCTTCTCTCACAGCTGCAGCATATGGATTTGAACAATTCACTAAGTAGAAATGAGTCCAGCCATGCTAGATGTGGAAGGAGGCACACAGGAGGGCAGGACATTGACTTTCAGGAGCATACAATTTAGTTCAGTAGCTTTTAAACTTTACCACACAGAGGATTTCCTTGGAGGAACTTGTTAAAAATACAGGCCTGGAGCTTTCCCCTTCCACTGTGGACCCAGTAGATCTTACCTGGGCCTAGGAATAGGCGTTTCTAGCAAGGATTCTGGGGGATTCTGATGCTCATGGGCCTTGTGGGCAACACTAGAGTAACCCCTCTCATCAAGCGTCCTTTCTACCCCACCCTCTGTCAGGCTCCCTTTGTGGCAGGCCAGATGGATTACTGCATGGACAACCCAGCCATCTTCTTGCCTGTCCTGGTTGGTTTCAACCCTGTGAACATGGCCAGGTGAGCCTGCTGTAATGAAAGGCAGGGACTGCTCAGACCCCTGGGGGAGGTGGAGAGGAAACCTGTCAACATCTACAGTACAATCATAAAGGAGAGGCATGGTGGATGCGGTCTTATTCAGCACATCTCAGAATAGTAAAGTAAATAAGTATTATCCCTAAGTTATGAAGCTTTTGTTTGGGGGGTTTGTTGTTGTGGTTTTGGTTGGTTGATTTATTCCCCTGTTTCAGAAAGGATTGAAGGCAGCTTTCAAAGGCCACATAAAATACCGGAAAGCATACATTCAAAACAGGCAATGGAGGGGCAAGGAAAACAGGGCCGCAAGATAGAATGGGCTCAGGAAAATGCATACCATAGAGATAAGCATCTTTTCAAAGGAGCAGTGGCTCCTTTGAGCCACTGACTGAGTGGCTCAGTGGCTAAGTGGCCTCTGACTCCTCTTTGCCCAGCTTCCTTATTTTAGCACCCGTTCTCCTTTGTCACTCCATGCATCCCGTGGGTCCCCTCTGGCTACTCAAATCCCCAACCCTGTTCCCCTTTCCTGAGAACTCTGTGCCCCCCAAATCCCCTCCACCTTATTCTCTGTGTAGATGATCACTTTGAGCTCAGAGGAGGTCAGCTTATGAAACCAACAGTGCTCTGGTGTGGTTCTGTGGTTGTGCAGCCTTGAGGGTGTTGAAGCAATAAGAAAGGAGATTCTTAGCCCCTTGAGGGAAAGCTCTGATGTTGTCACTTTGGGGTAAGGCCCTGAAATACCTATTTTTTGAAAACATCCCTGGAGATTCTGGTGCACAGCCGGTTTTGGGGAACTCTGCTAACTTAACCACTGGAGTGGGCCTCCTGGTGGAGCTGAAGGCTTCCTGTCACTGGAGTATGCCAGTGAAGGCTTGTTGATTCCTCAAGAGCAGCCTTGCATATTCAGTGGTGGTCTTGGGGGGAGGGACAGCTGCGTGCTTTCTGAGGTCCTTTCCTCAACTCCCAGATTCCAGGCTTGTAGTGTAATTTGTGTGAAGATATAAATGAGTCTGAGATACTTTTAACCCTGCTCCTTTTAATGGAGGACTCTCCTTCACCAAAAATGTATCTGCTGCAGTGGATGCTAATTTCAGGCACTGTGACTAAGTGAAATGAAGGATTTCAAACAATGTAGGCGTGGAGATCTTCCAGTTGTTCCTTAAATCGGTGGCTCCCAAACTTGGCTGATCTTCAGAGTCGTCTGGGAAGCATTTTAAAAATACAGATTTTTGGGCTCCACTCCAGAACTCCTGAGGCTGACTCTCAGGGTGGGCATGGTATCCAGAAATGGGTACTTTTTAAAAAACAAAACTCCCCAGGTGATTTTGACTAGCCAAGTTTGGGAATCTCCATTTTAAACCACATGGTGAACACTGGTTTCTCACTCTGCTTAGGTCTCCAGGGACTTCCAGCAGCAGTTTGAGGCCCAATTATAGGAAACACTTTACACAACAGGCATGTAATATATGAAACTTGTTTGCCGTCGAGGAAATACAGATAAAAAAAATACAAGGATAGTTCAAGAAGGGGTAGAGATTTTGAAAGGATGGGATGATATGGGGAGGTTAGGGAGGCCTTATACAGAGGTCACTCTTGGAGCTCCTGCCACAGTGGAAGATGCGCTGAATATCTCCCAGCAAAGTTGATCAGCAGAGGTCAACTACAGAAGATCCCCATTCTCTGAGATTTCAGGCTCACACCTACGCAGAAATCAAGACTGTTACTCTCCTGTCCCAGTAGCATATTGTTTTGTTTGTAATTGGTATATTCAAGAAATGTTTGCCAACCGTTAGGTGCGGTGCCTCATACCTTGCAGTTTCTTCCTTCAGTAGGAGCTGCTGTTCCTCCCTCAGGTAATGAAGGGTTCACTATTTGGGGAGATTGCCAGAATATATTTCTAGGAATGGGAAGGGCTTCTGGTGGACCTTAAGACTAAATAAAGTGGCAATTTTGACATTCTGATGGTGGGTACTCCTCCAGGGACCTACAGAGAGCTGTAGGTAGTATGGCCATAGCAATGGGACATGCACAAGGACCAGGATACAAAAAGTTCTGGTCTCAGGTTGGAGCTTTTTTTTTTTTTTTTTTTAATGATTTTGTTTATTTACTCATGAGAGACACACAGAGAGAGGCAGAGACATAGGCAGAGGGAGAAGCAGGCTCCCTACGGGGAGCCAGGTGAGGGACTTAATCCCAGGATCCCGGGATCACACCCTGAGCTGAAGGTAGATGCTCAACCACTGAGCCACCCAGGCGTCCCTCAGGCTGGAGCTTTAAACTTGAGTGTTGGCTTTGTTCTGGGATTGAATTGCTGAATGTTTTACTAATCCTGATCTTTGGGGTTCAGGGACACAGTGCCCTATGAAGCTTCAAAACACACCTCTAGGAGGTTGTTGATGTTAGACCCCAATCCCAATGTGGTCTTTGATCCCGACTCCCATCTGAGGTCCTTCCTTTAGATCCTCACAATCTCCCCACTTCTTTCTCTGTGGGCCCCAGAAATGACCCCATTGAAGACTGGAGTTCCACATTCCGACAAATAGCAGAGCGGATGCAGAAACTGCAAGAGAAACAGGAAGCTTTTGTGCTCAATCCTGCAATTGGGGTAGGATCCTCCCCACCCCCACCCGGGGAATGCTTGCCACCCAAATGCCTCTGGTTTTGTGACATCTTGTCTGAATTCCAGACATTGTGTGTCAACTAAAATGTCGTAAAGCAAATCCGATTTTCTCATTTCATCATTCACCTTAAGATGTTGCATTTCCATCCTAACCCTATCTCCTAAGTCAGTAATCATTAACCTCCTAACCTGTCTAGGGCATTTCCTGTGTGGAGAATCTCTTTTGCATCTGTGAGTAGAGAGTATTGAATGGAATGGTGAATTGCTTTCTGTGTCTTTTTATGTTTTAGTTTCAAATATGGGCTTAAAACTATGAGAGGCGGCTTCCTTCTTCTGCCTTTTTTTTTTTTAATTTAGATTTTATTTCTTTATTCAAGAGAGACACACAGGCAGAGACATAGGCAGAGGGAAAAGCAGGCTCCCTATGGGGAGCCTGATGTAGGACTTGATCCTAGGACCCCGGGATCACAACCTGAGCCAAAGGTAGATGCTCCATCACTGCGCCACCCAGGTGCCCACTCTACCTTTCTAATCCTCTTCAAAATTGGGTGGGCCTTCCAAGCCTCCAATGCTCCTGCACCTTTTTCTCAGGAGTAAGGAGGCACAGCACTAGGGATCCAGCACCATCTCCCCTCACTTTGACTTTACAAGGGCCTGAGCCAAATCCCTGCCCCTGCCCCTCTCTGCCAGTGATGGGCACATATGTGAGGTTCTTGCTCTTCCCTTTGTGAGATGGGAAGGCAGTAGCCCCGGATGACGCATGTGGTTGTATCTTTCACCTCTCAGGCACTCAGTTTTCCTCCTGTCTGCAGTTGTTTACTTTTAATCTCCTTTTCTCAGACACCAGGAACACCGTTTTTATCATTCTTTTTGCAATGATCTCTTTATGCTTGATGTGTCGTGTTACATCCCTGTCTGTTACAATGGCTGCTTCATTGGTCTGCCCAAAGAACATGAAATGTGGTGTTTGGATTGACAAAGCACTATGAAAAAAATGGGGGGTTGGGTGGGGAGAAGGTTCTTGAAAACAAAGCAAAACAAAATCCTCTCCGAAAACACTTCTTTCCTGCTAACTGTGGCTTCCTTCTCAGAGTCCTGAATATACTGTAGAAATGACCAGAGGTGGCCTTTACCCTCTTTTCTTTCAGCTAAGCCTTCAACCCAGCACTCCTCTTAGCACACTGGGCACCGTTCATACTGCCGAATGCAGGCACAGTGGCCTCTAACCAAACTGCATGCCCAGGAGTTACTAACCAGGCTGCATGCCCAGAAATCACTAACCAGACTCCATGCCAGGAGTCACTAACCAGAGAGCATGCCCAGTCGCCACTAACTAGTGAACTCCAGGACCCTCCTTCCTCTCCCAATTCCTTCTGGGTGTCATCACCTCCTCAGCCTGAGGGTCTCAGTGGCTCATCCCGGATGAAAGGTGGAAGCGCTACCAAGATCCTGCTGGAAACCCTGCTACTGGCAGCCCATAAGACAGTGGACCGGGGCATTGCAGCATCTCAGAGGTAGGGAGGAGCTGGACAAGAGATGGTACGGGGATGGTACAGGTTGAGGGATGGCAAGTCCAGATGCAGAGATGAATTAATGGCAGCAAGGCTGATGCCCTCACCTCTCTTCCCGTGGGAAAAGAGCTGGCCGGGGACTCTTACCACACAGTCACTGAGTCTCAATTGGTTCCAGTGGACTCTGGTTTCCTCAGGTCCCACTAATCCCTGAGCCCACCTGGGACATCCAAAACTAACTTAGTTTCAAAAAGTTTTTGACTTGGGGATGCTCCAGGTCATATAGAAAGAGCCCATTCCACTGGGGGGCTTTTCCCCTTACTGGGGTCTTTGGCTGGCTCCCAGATCCCCACTTACCTCCTCATCAAGTCTGATCCCATACTCCTCCTACTGCTCTTTTAATGTCCTTATCCCTCTGTCTGTTCTTTGCATTCTGCTCACCGAAGCCCTTTCTGTCCTCTGTAATGCATTTTGACAGTACTCACTGCACCTCCGTTAGGGACCAGCACAACTTAATTTTAAGGGAATGGTGCCTTCTCCTGAGCAGGGATGGGTACCTAAGTTTTCTGAGGGGGCACTGGGACCACCCTGGGAGCTGGTGACCTTTCTCCCAGGTGCCTTCTGGAAATCCTGCGGACATTTGAGCGGGCTCATCAGGTGACCTATAGTCAAAGCCCTAAGATTGCTGCCCTGATGAAACAAGCCAGCAGCAGGTGGGTGAAAATGTTTTGGAAGGGGGGAGGTGGTGTGGATGGGGAATATCCCCAGAGCAGTGGAGATTCTACCAGATATGTTAGCATGTTGACGGGAACAGATCTGCATGGTGGAGGGTCGTAGCAGGCCTTCTGTTGGTTGACTCCTGTGCTCTGCCATGTGCATCTTTCCCTGATTCCTGGTCTTTTCTCACTGTGATGTCTCCTCCCATGTCCTGATTGCTGCCCCATTCTCAGCCTGGAGAAGAAAGGCCGAGTATACCTGGTTGGCTGGCAGACCCTTGGCATCATTGCCATCATGGATGGAGTGGAGTGCATCCACACGTTTGGTGCTGGTGGGGCCCCAGTCCATACTTTCTTCCTGGTTCCTCCTGATGCAAACCAATTGTTCTGCCTTCCAAACACTTTTCTACTCCCAACCCATGGGGGTTCCTCATTCGCTCTCCATCCTCTTGTATCTGAATAGGCATTTCAGTTAATTGCTCCTTCCTTTGAAACCCTACTCAGGCTTTGGTCCCTGGACTCCCAGCCCTGCTTAGACGTGGCCTCCCATGTTACCTCACCCAACACCCCCTTGCCGCTTTCCTCCAAGCCCCATTAATATCCCCCCAAGCCTAGAACCTTTCTTTTCTATAAAGCCCATCATTCCTCTCTCCCTGTCCTTAAACTTTTCAGATTTCCAAGATGTCCGTGGCTTTCTCATTGGTGATCACAGTGATATGTTTAACCAGAAGGCTGAGCTCATCAACCAGGTGGGAGGATGATGGGACATAGGACAGGTTGTGAAGGTGACTCGTATGCAGAGAGTGGGAGGTAAGGGGAGATGGAGACAGGTTGGGGAGTACAACAGGGCAGACAGTTCAGAAAAAGGAATATGGGTTAGAGGTCAGGAGGCAGCACAGGGAGGGTAGAAGGCTCTGGGTTTGCCCTCTAAAGCTGGCTCTAGTCCAGTGCTCTTCCCTCAACTTGCTGCATCATCTTGGCCAAAACACTTTACTTCCTTGAGCCTCACTTCTTTGATCTATATACAAAACACTGTATGAGAGGTCCTGTGAGGCCCTCTGCAGTCTCCAGGTCTATGTACTAGAGTTTTTCATAGGGGGGGGACTCCCATCTTCGTCTGCACAGGGTCCCCAGTTCTGCTTCTCCCAGGAGGACTTCCTGACTTCCATCTTGCCATCCCTCACGGAAATTGACACAGTGGTCTTCGTTTTTACCCTGGATGGTGAGAGGGAAGACGGGAGCAGGGGGTTGAGCAGCTGGAGGCAATGCAATGACTCAGGGGAACTGTCATTTTTCTGGGTCTTAAGAGAGGGACAGGGGCATGGGTCCTGACTGAATCCCTGAGGGATGGGAAGAAGAGCTGAACAGCCAGCCTTCCAGTTCTGGTGCCCTTCATCCCCTTCCCCCCAGACAACCTCATAGAGGTGCAGACACTGGTGGAGCAGGTGAAAGAGAAGACTGCCAACATCCAGGCCTTGGCACATAGCACTGTGGGGCAGTCCCTGCCGGTGAGTCCAGCCATGAGAAGGGAACCTGGGGTGGTGATTGCAGCAAGGCCTTCCTGGAGATGCTGCTCTTGATTCTCTCTCTCTCTCCAGACCCCTCTGAAGAAGCTCTTCCCTTCTATCATCAGCATCATGTGGCCACTGCTTTTCTTTGAATACGAAGGGAATTTCATCCAGGTATGGAAAATGATTAGGTATTATCTGTGTGAGGGACTCAGAGGAGGAGGGATTCCAGAAATTAGAAAACTCAAGGCTGGAAGGTAGAAAGCTTTGTTGGACTTCCACAAAGCCAGCTGGGCAAATTCTTGTGTTAACCAAGGCAATGGCTCAGTTCTCTCCAGGAATATGCAAAAAAGACAGGCCAGGCCGCCAGTCACCTGACAGATACTCATTTGTTCTTTGTTACAGGTTCATTGTCGATATTTAGTCCTCCTTACTCTGCACTTTACAAATATTTCACTTATAATATTTCTCATAACGGATCTCCTAAGGGATGTAGGTTTTGTCCCCATGTCCTAGATAAGAATGCTGACACTAAGAGATTAAGGGATTGTAATCACAGCCACAAGGCTAAAGCAGGAGTCAGGGCTTGAACCCTGCCCTTGTGACTCTACATCTGTGGTTTATTTCACCGCACAATATAAATTTCAACCATATCCATGAGTTGAGCCAGATTCTTTTATTCAGTCATTGAACAAATATTATTTTTATGCACCTATCCCATGCCAGGTACTATTCCAGGGATAGGGAATATAGTAGGGGATGTTAACCTGTGATCTTTTGAAAAAAGATCTGTATTTTTAAAGAAAATTATAATAGCAATATTTTTATTGTAAACACTCTAGAAAATACAGAAATCAAAAGAAGGAGAAAAGCATCCATAACAACTTTCTTCCAAAAAACCATTTACACAAATTTTGGAGAATGTCCCTCTAGAGTTTTTTATGCATATGTAAATATATTTATAAAAAAATAGGACCATATTTGACATGTGTTTTTTTTAAGATTTTTATATATTTATTCATGAAAGACAGAGAGAGACAGAGAGAGAGAGGCAGAGACATAGGCAGAGGGAGAAGTAGACTCCATGCAGGAGGCCCCAGTGGGACCCAATCCTGGGATCACACCCTGAGCCAAAGGCAAATGCTCAACTGCTGAGCCATCCAGGCATCCCTAACATGTTGTTTTTAACTTGCTTCTCTTCATTGAAAATTATGAACACCTTTCTGTACAAATATATCCACATCATCTTTTTTTTTTAAGATTTATTTATGTATTTGAGAGAGAGCACAAGTAGGGGGAGAGGAAGGGACAGAAGGAGAGGGAGGGGCAGATTCCCAGCTGAACAGGGCACCTGATGCGGGGCTCCCTCCCAGGACCCCACCCCCACCCCCCCGGAAATCATGACCTGAACCAAAGTTAGACACTTAACCAACTGAGCCACCCAGGCACCCCCTTATTATCATTTTTAATGGTAATGTAGTGTCTCCCTGTATGGATGTACCATAATTTGTTTACTCTCACCTCAATTGTTAGATATTGTAGATAGTTTCAATATTGTGGCTTTTATCAAAATACTGCACTGAACATCCTTCTACATGTACTTGACTCTTCCGTGAGGAGAAACCCTGGGATAAACCTCCAAAAGGGGAATCACTGGGTCAAAGGGGGTGTAAAATTTTAAGGCATTTTGATGTAGATTGTCAAAATGACCTTGAAAGGTTTATAAACAAAGTGTAAAATTGCTTGTACCCCCACATCCTTCAAACACTGGGTAACACTGTTCTTTTTCACCTTACTAATCAACAAAGCAAGAGAAGCGAAACTAAACAAAAAGCACTTCACTGTTGTTTTAATTCATATTCTTTTTAAAAAAGATTTTATTTATTTATTCATGAGAGACACAGAGAGAGAGGCAGAGACACAGGCAGAGGGAGAAGAGGCTCCATGTAGGGAGCCTGATGTGGGACTCGATCCCAAGACCCTGGAACCATGACCCGAACCAAAGGCAGATGCTCAACCATTGTTCACCCAGGCGCCCATATTCTTTTTTTAAAAAAAATTTTATTTATTAGAGAGAGAGTGTGCATGTGTGCAGGCGTGAGTGGTAGGAGGGGCAAGGGGGAGGTAGAAGCAGACTCCCCGGAGACCACAGAGCCCAACACAGGCACTTGATCCCAGGACCCTGGGATCATGATCTGGGCCAGAGTCAGCCACTTAACTGACTGAGCCACTCAGGTGTCCCTAATTATTATTTATTTTTTTATTTTTTAATTTTTATTTATTTATGATAGTCACAGAGAGAGAGAGGCAGAGACACAGGCAGAGGGAGAAGCAGGCTCCATGCGGGGAGCTCCACGTGGGATTCGATCCCGGGTCTCCAGGATCGCGCCCTGGGCCAAAGGCAGGCGCCAAACTGCTGCACCACCCAGGGATCCCATGGTGTCCCTAATTAAAATTCCTTTGATGACTATGGAAATTGGCCACTTAAAGACATATTTTGGCCACTGAGTTTTTTTTCTTTATTCTCTCTCTCTCTTTTTTTTTTTTTTTTTTTTAGGTTTTATTTGAGAGAGAGAGAGAGAGAGAGAAAGAGAGAGAGAGAGAGAGAGAATGGGCAAAGGGGAGGAGTACAGGGAGAAGTAGATTCCCTGCTGAGCAGGGAGCTTGATGTGGGACTTGGTCCCAGGACCCTGAGATCATGACTTGAGCTGAAGGTAGATGCTTAAATGCTTAACTGACTGAGCCACCCAGGCACTCCTATTGTATTACTTCTGCATACCTTTTGGGCATATTCCTTGGGGAGTATTTATTTTTTCTTACTAATTTATAAGGAGTGTATATAGCAAGGACAGTAGCCTTTTTTCCTGTTCTATATTTTCCTTCAGTTTATTACTATTTTTTACTTCTACATTTTTGTTGTAGAAACGTTTTATTTACATTTTTCTATAGTCCTATCTATTAATTTTTTTGTGTGTGTGTATGGCTTCTGTCTTTTGCTTGACTCTGGTTTGTATCTTTCTAAGTATATTGCAATTGTTTGAAATAAGAGGCTTGCATTAGTAAATCTTTAGTTGCAGAAATATTGTTGATGTATTCCCACACTTTTTTTTTTTTAAGATTTTATTTATTCATGAGAGACACAGAGAGAGAGGCAGAGACACAGGCAGAGGGAGAAGCAGGCTCCATGCACAGAGCCTGATGTGGGACTCGATCCTGGGTCTCCAAGATCAGGCCCTGGGCCGAAGGCAGGCACCAAATCGCTGAGCCACCCAGGGACCACCCCCCCCCCCCAAAATTTTATTTAAAAAAATTGAACACCAATAAAAAGTAAATTTATTATAAAAATTTTTTTCCACCCTACAGAAAAAATGCAAGAATAGAACAATGAACACCCATATATTTTTCCCTAGATTCATTAATCTTTAACATATTGTCACATCTGCTTCATCCCTCTTTTCCTCTGAATTATTTGAAAGATGCTTGGAGATACAATGACACTTGTCACAAATTACTGTGTCCCCTAAGAGCAAGGACATTTGCCTACATAACCACAATATAACTAACACACTCAGGAAAATGATAGTGAATATGATTACCTAGTATGCAAACCATATTCCAATTTCCCCAATTGTCCTTGTATTATTTTTGTTTCCATTTCCAGGTCCGGGATCCAATCAGAGATAATGTGTTGTACTTAGTTATCAGGTTTCTTTAGTTTCCTTTAATTTAAATGAATTCTTTAGCTGTTTTTTGTGTCTTTTATGACATTGACATTGATAGTAGAGGAGTCTGGACCAATCGTTTTCCAGAATCTGCTTCACCTTGGATTTTCCTGTTTCTTCATTATATTCAGGTGAAGTTTTTTGGCAGGAGTATGCATAGATGAGGTTGTACCTTTGTCAGTACATCACATTAGGAGATGAATAAAGTTCATCCCTTTATTGGTGATGTTCTGTTTGATCACTTACTCAAGGTAGTCAGATTTCTTTCTTTTTAAAAAGATTTTAGTTGTGTGTGTGTGTGTGTGTGTGAGAGAGAGAGAGAGAGAGAGAGAGAGAGAGAGAGAACATGAGTGGTGGGGAGGGGCAGAAGGAGAGGAAGAAGTAGAATCCCAGTTGAGCACAGAGCCAGACTTGGGGCTTGATCCCAGGAGCCCAAGATGCTTAACTGAGCCACTCTGGTATCCCAGTAGTATCAGATTTCTTTGCATCCTATTCCTTAGCGATCTTTCACCCAATGGTTTTAGCATCAATGGATGATTCTTGGTTGAATCAATTTATTACTACAGTGGTTTTTAAATGGTGATTTTCTATTTTTATCCTTCTGTCCACATTTATTAGTTTGTATTCTTCTGTAAAGAAAATCTCTTCCTTCTTTCCCTACCCCATCTACATTTGTTTAGACTCACTATGGACTCATGAATTTTTTGTTATTAAATGTGTTTTAATCCATTCCTGTCATTATTGATTTTATTTTTTTTAATTAATTTTTATTGGTGTTCAATTTACCAACATACAGAAAAACACCCAGTGCTCATCCCGTCAAGTGTCCGCCTCAGTGCCCGTCACCCATTCCCCTCCAACACCCGCCCTCCTCCCCTTCCACCACCCCTAGTTCGTTTCCCAGAGCTAGGAGTCTTTATGTTCTGTCTCCCTTCCTGATATTTCCCAACATTTCTTTTCCCTTCCTTTATATTCCCTTTCACTATTATTCATATTCCCCAAATGAATGAGAACATACACTGTTTGTCCTTCTCTGATTGACTTATTTCACTCAGCATAATACCCTCCAGTTCCATCCACGTTGAAGCAAATGGTGGGTATTTGTCATTTCTAATTGCTGAGTAATATTCCATTGTATACATAAACCACATCTTATTTATCCATTCATCTTTCGATGGACACCGAGGCTCCTTCCACAGTTTGGCTATTGTGGCCATTGCTGCTAGAAACATTGGGGTACAGGTGTCCCGACGTTTCATTGCATCTGAATCTTTGGGGTAAATCCCCAACAGTGCAATTGCTGGGTCGTAGGGCAGGTCTATTTTTAACTCTTTGAGGAACCTCCACACAGTTTTCCAGAGTGGCTGCACCAGTTCACATTCCCACCAACAGTGCAAGAGGGTTCCCTTTTCTCCACATCCTCTCCAACATTTGTTGTTTCCTGCCTTGTTAATTTTCCCCATTCTCACTGGTGTGAGGTGGTATCTCATTGTGGTTTTGATTTGTATTTCCCTGATGGCAAGTGATGCAGAGCATTTTCTCATGTGCATGTTGGCCATGTCCATGTCTTCCTCTGTGAGATTTCTCTTCATGTCTTTTGCCCATTTCATGATTGGATTGTTTGTTTCTTTGGTGTTGAGTTTAATAAGTTCTTTATAGATTTTGGAAACTAGCCCTTTATCTGATATGTCATTTGCAAATATCTTCTCCCATTCTGTAGGTTGTCTTTTAGTTTTGTTGACTGTATCCTTTGCTGTGCAAAAGCTTCTTATCTTGATGAAGTCCCAATAGTTCATTTTTGCTTTTGTTTCTTTTGCCTTTGTGGATGTATCTTGCAAGAAGTTACTGTGGCCAAGTTCAAAAAGGGTGTTGCCTGTGTTCTCTTCTATGATTTTGATGGACTCTTGTCTCACATTTAGATCTCTCATCCATTTTGAGTTTATCTTTGTGTATGGTGAAAGAGAGTGGTCCAGTTTCATTCTTCTGCATGTGGATGTCCAATTTTCCCAACACCATTTATTGAAGAGACTGTCTTTCTTCCAATGGATAGTCTTTCCTCCTTTATCGAATATTAGTTAACCATAAAGTTGAGGGTCCACTTCTGGATTCTCTATTCTGTTCCATTGATCTATGTGTCTGTTTTTGTGCCAGTACCACACTGTCTTGATGACCATAGCTTTGTAGTACAACCTGAAATCTGGCATTGTGATGCCCCCAGCTATGGTTTTCTTTTTTAAAATTCCCCTGGCTATTCGGGGTCTTTTCTGATTCCACACAAATCTTAAAATAATTTGTTCTAACTCTCTGAAGAAAGTCCATGGTGTTTTGATAGGGATTGCATTAAACGTGTAAATTGCCCTGGGTAACATTGACATTTTTACAATATTAATTCTGCCAATCCATGAGCATGGAATATTTTTCCATCTCTTTGTGTCTTCCTCAATTTCTTTCAGAAGTGTTCTATAGTTTTTAGGGTATAGATCTTTTACCTCTTTGGTTAGGTTTATTCCTAGGTATCTTATGCTTTTGGGTGCAATTGTAAATGGGATTGACTCCTTAATTTCTCTTTCTTCAGTCTCATTGTTAGTGTATAGAAATGCCATTGATTTCTGGGCATTGATTTTGTATCCTGCCACGCTACCAAATTGCTGTATGAGTTCTAGCAATCTTGTGGTGGAAGCTTTTGGGTTTTCTATGTAGAGTATCATGTCATCAGCGAAGAGGGAGAGTTTGACTTCTTCTTTGCCAATTTGAATGCCTTTAATGTCTTTTTGTTGTCTGATTGCTGAGGCGAGGACTTCCAGAACTATGTTGAACAGCAGTGGTGAGAGTGGACATCCCTGTCTTGTTCCTGATCTTAGGGGAAAGGCTCCCAGTGCTTCCCCATTGAGAATGATATTTGCTGTGGGCTTTTCATAAATGGCTTTTAAGATGTCGAGGAAAGTTCCCTCTATCCCAACACTCTGAAGGGTTTTGATCAGGAATGGATGCTGTATTTTGTCAAATGCTTTCTCTGCATCTAATGAGAGTATCATATGGTTCTTGGTTTTTCTCTTGCTGATATGATGAATCACATTGATGGTTTTACGACTGTTGAACCAGCCTTGTGTCCCAGGGATAAATCCTACTTGGTCATGGTGAATAATTTTCTTAATGTGTTGTTGGATCCTATTGGCTAGTATCTTGTTGAGAATTTTTGCATCCATGTTCATCAGGGATATTGGTCTGTAATTCTCCTTTTTGGTGGGATCTTTGGTTTCGGAATTAAGGTGATGCTGGCCTCATAGAACGAATTTGGAAGTACTCCATCTCTTTCTATCTTTCCAAACAGCTTTAGTAGAATAGGTATGATTTCTTCTTTAAACGTTTGATAGAATTCCCCTGGGAAGCCATCTGGCCCTGGACTCTTGTGTCTTGGGAGGTTTTTGATGACTGCTTCAATTTCCTCCCTGGTTATTGGCCTGTTCAGGTTTTCTACTTCTTCCTGCTCCAGTTTTGGTAGTTTGTGGCTTTCTAGGAATGCGTCCATTTCTTCTAGATTTCCTAATTTATTGGCATACAGCTGTTCATAATATGTTTTTAAAATCGTTTGTATTTCCTTGGTGTTGGTAGTGATCTCTCCTTTCTCAGTCATGATTTTATTAATTTGAGTCTTCTCTCTCTTCTTTTTAATAAGGTTGGCTAATGGTTTATCTATCTTATTAATTCTTTCAAAGAACCAACTCCTGGTTCTGTTGATCTGTTCCACAGTTCTTTTGGTCTCGATTTCATTTAGTTCTGCTCGAATTTTAATTAGCTGTCTTCTTCTGCTGGGGGTGGGGTCCATTTGTTGCTTTTTCTCTAGTTCCTTTATGTGTAAGGTGAGCTTTTGAATTTGAGTTCTTTCCAGTTTTTGAATGGATGCTTGTATTGCGATGTATTTCCCCCTCAGGACTGCTTTTGCTGCATCCCAAAGATTTTGAACGGTTGTATCTTCATTCTCATTAGTTTCCATGAATCTTTTTAATACTTCCTTAATTTCCTGGTTGACCTTTTCATCTTTTAGCAGGATGGTCCTTAACCTCCACGTGTTTGTGGTCCTTCCGAACTTCTTGTTGTGATTAAGTTCTAATTTCAAGGCATTATGGTCTGAGAATATACAGGGGACTATCCCGATCTTTTGGTATCGGTTCAGACCCGATTTGTGACCCAGTATGTGGTCTATTCTGGAGAAAGTTCCATGTGCATTTGAGAAGAATGTGTATTCGGTTGAGTTTGGATGTAAAGTTCTGTAGATATCTGTGAAATCCATCTGGTCCAGTGTATCATTTAAAGCTCTCGTTTCTTTGGATATGTTGTGCTTAGAAGGCCTATCTAGTATAGAAAGAGCTAGATTGAAGTCACCAAGTATAAGTGTATTATTATTTTTTTAAAATTTATTATTATTATTTATTTATGATAGTCACAGAGAGAGAGAGAGAGGCAGAGACATAGGCAGAGGGAGAAGCAGGCTCCATGCACCGGGAGCCCAATGTGGGATTCGATCCCGGGTCTCCAGGATCGCGCCCTGGGCCAAAGGCAGGCGCCGAACCGCTGCGCCACCCAGGGATCCCCTATAAGTGTATTATTATCAAAGTATTTCTTCAGTTTGGTTATTAATTGGTTTAAATATTTGGCAGCTCCCACATTCGGGGCATATATATTGAGGATTGTTAAGTCCTCTTGTTGGATAGATCCTTTGAGTATGAGATAGTGTCCCTCTTCATCTCTCACTATAGTCTTCGGGGTAAATTTTAATTTATCTGATATAAGGATGGCTACCCCTGCTTTCTTTTGAGGACCATTTGAATGGTAAATGGTTCTCCAACCTTTTATTTTCAGGTTGTAGGTGTCCTTCTGTCTAAAATGAGTCTCTTGTAGACAGAAAATAGATGGGTCCTGCTTTTCTATCCAGTCTGAAACCCTGCGCCTTTTGATGGGGTCGTTAAGCCCATTCACATTCAGAGTTACTATTGACAGATATGAGTTTAGTGTCATCATATCTATTCAGTCCTAGTTTTTGTGGATTGTTCCACTGAACTTCTTCTTAAAGGGGAATTTTAAGAGTGCCCCTTAAAATTTCTTGCAGAGCTGGTTTGGAGGTTACATATTCTTTCAGTTCCTGCCTGTCTTGGAAGCTCTTTATCTCTCCTTCCATTTTGAATGAGAGCCTTGCTGGATAAAGCATTCTTGGTTGCATGTTCTTCTCCTTTAGGACCCTGAATATATCTTGCCAGCCCTTTCTGGCCTGCCAGGTCTCTGTGGAGAGGTCTGATGTTACCCTAATACTCCTCCCCATAAAAGTCAGGGACTTTTTTTCTCTTGCTGCTTTAAGGATCTTCTCCTTATCTTTGGAATTTGCAAGCTTCACTATTAAATGTCGAGGTGTTGAACGGTTTTTGTTGATTTTAGGGGGGGATCTCTCTATTTCCTGGATCTGAATGCCTGTTTCCCTTCCCAGATTAGGAAAGTTTTCAGCTAGGATTTGTTCAAATACATATTCTGGCCCTCTGTCCCTTTCGGCGCCCTCGGGAACCCCAATTAAACGTAGGTTTTTCTTCCTCAGGCTGTCATTTATTTCCCTTAATCTATCCTCATGGTCTTTTAATTGCCTGTCTCTTTTTTCCTCAGTTTCCCTCTTTGCCATCAACTTGTCTTCTATGTCACTCACTCGTTCTTCCACCTTGTTAAGCCTTGTCGTTAGGACTTCTAGCTTGGATTGCATCTCATTTAATTGATTTTTAATTTCTGCCTGATTGGATCTAAATTCTGCAGTCATGAAGTCTCTTGAGTCCTTTATGGTTTTTTCTAGAGCCACCAGTAGCTGTATAATAGTGCTTCTGAATTGGCTTTCTGACATTGAATTGTAATCCAGATTTTGTAACTCTGTGGGAGAGAGGGCTGTTTCTGATTCTTTTTTTTGAGGTGAGGTTTTCCTTCTAGTCATTTTGCTCAGTGCAGAGTGGCCAAAAACAAGTTGTATTGGGAAAAGGAGAAAAAGAGAGAGAAGGAAAGAAAAGAGAAAAAGAAAAAAGAGAAAGAGGGAAAAAAGGGGAAAAAGAGAAGAAAAAGAGAAAGAAAAAGAAAGAAAGGAGAAAAAAAGGGGGTGGGGTGGGGGAAGCAATCAGAAATCAAGAAGAGAGAAAGTTCATTAGTTCATTGTGTATGGATTAAAGTATGAACCCAATTATATATTTTTTCTAAGTGACTATCTGATTGTCTCAATATATTTTTTAAGTTCATCTTCCTGAGTGATTTGAGACATATCCTTTATCAGATACTTAGTTCCCATGTGCACTGGTTTATTTCTGGATTTTCTGTTCTGTTCTACCAGTCTGTCTATTGATGTGATGGTGCCATACAGTTTAAATATAGAAGCTTAATTGTAGGCTTAATATCTGAAAGGTTAATGCTTTTCTCATTACTTTTTTTTTTTTAGAGGATTTTTCTAGGTAAAGTTGCTGTCTTTTTTCCATATGAACTTTAAAATGAATGTGTCTGGATTCAGATTATGTACACTTTAAAATATATTTTTTAAAGATTTTATTTATTTATTCATGAGAGACACAGAGAAAGAAGCAGAGACACAGGCAGAGGGAGAAGCAGGCTCCACGCAGGGAGCCCAATGCAGGACTTGATCCTGGACCCAGGGATCATGCCCTGAGGCAAAGGCAGATGCTCAAGTGCTGAGCCACCCAGGTGTCCCTTTTTAAAATATTTTGGTTAATGATAGTTAGTGGCCTAAATGGTTATGTAATGGTTAGTGACATAAATGATAACCCAGAATTGATTGCTCTCTTTCCCACTGGGCAGTCTGTGTACTGCCTACTAGCTAGCTTCATTTAGATTGGTCAGATTTCTGTGCTCTTTCTCTTTCTCTCTTTTGGCCAAATGAGCCACAATATCTTTTTTTTTTTTCTGTTTTTATTTAAATCCTGTTAATAGGGACACCTGGGTGGCTCAGCGGTTGAGCATTGGCCTTCGGCTCAGGTCATGATCCTGGACTCCTGGAATCGAGGCCCGCATCAGGCTTCCTGCATGGAGCCTGCTTCTCCCTCTGCCTGTGTCTCTGCCTCTCTCTCTATGTCTTTCATGAAAAAATAAATAAAATCTAAAAAATAAAATAAAATAAAATAAAAAAATAAATTCCTGTCAGTTAACATAGTGTGATATTAGTTTCAGGTGTACAATATAGTGATTCAGCACTTCCAGACAACACCCTCTGTTCATCACAGCAAGTGCACTCCTTCATCCCCATCACCTGTTTAACCCATCCCCCACCTACCTCCCCTCTGGTGACCATCAGTTTGTTCTCTATAGTTAAGAGTCTGTTTCTTGATTTGTCTCTCTTCTCTCTTTTTTCCCCTTTGCTTGTTTGTTTTGTTTCTTAAATTCCACATGAGTGAAATCATATGGTATTTATCTTTCTCTGATTGATTTACTTCACTTAGAATAATAGTCTCTAGCTCCATCCCCATCATTGCAAATGTACTTATACAGTACTCATGTCCTTGTCAATCCCTTGTTAAGTATTTTCAATATACCCTCTGCAAGGGGGTGTGTGTTACCTGCTATTTGTAGAATGCCAGAAGGAGGTAGAAGTAGTGGTAGCCTGTTCCCTTGCCTGGCCAGGACCCAGTAATTAATCCTCTCAATTCCTTGTCTGGTCTCCTGTTACAGTAATAGATGCAAAGCGCAGTAATAGATGTTATAAGAGCAAGAGATGAGGGCTAAGGACAGGTGGCGTTTATACTCACAGTACTATGTGTTTGTGCAGCGTTTTAGTTTTCAGTGTGCTTTCATGTACATTATCTTATTCACCCAGGAGATGATTGTGGCCAAGTAGGAAACGCACTCATTACCAATCAGAAGACCTGAAATTAGGTCCTGATTCTGCGTCTCACTATCATATAAACTTATTTAAGTTACTTTACTATTTTTTTTTTAAGATTTGTTTATTTATTTGAGAGAGGGAGAGAGAAAGAGTGAGAACCAGCAGTTGGAGGGGCAGAGGAAAAAGGAATGTCCAGCAGACTCCCCACTGAATGTGGAGCCCAGCACAGGGCTTGATCCCACGACCTTGAGATCATGACCTAAGCCAAAATCAAGAGTCAGATGCTTAACTGATGAGCCACCCAGGCCCTCAAGCTACTTTATTTCTAACCTCTAATTTCCACATATGTAAAAATGGGGATAGAAAATCCTATTTCATTAGGTTGTTATAATTGTTAAATTGAATTAATTCTCAACAAACATGTATTGATCAGTAACCATGTATCAGCCATTATCAAAAAGATTGGGGCTCTGGAGCACTATTTTTGCTCCCGAGGGGCCTTTGGTTTCATGGAACGAATCCCAGGACTTTCACTCCTCCTATCAGGTACCTGGAGAGCAGAAGGAAAGTTCTGATATGTGCAAAACCCTTCTGTGGAAGATCTCAGAGAAGATATCTGTGTACCTAGGGATCAAAACCACAAATATGTGACACCACCAGGCTTGCCTGGGACTGTCTTGGCTTACAGCTACTATCCTAACATCTAAACTCTGGGCTGCTGAAACAAATTACGTCTGTATTTGGGTCTCTCTTTTTTGATCCCTGGATTCCCACGTGACAATAGGGCCCTACTCACCCTGTTGCTCTACCCTCCTCTAATTTCTATTATCCCCGTATGTGTGCCCTATTTAGAAGTTCCAGCATGAGCTAAGCACCAAGTGGATTCTGAATACTGTGAGCACAGGGGCCCATGTGCTTCTTGGGAAGATCCTCCAAAACCACATGTTGGACCTCCGCATCCGCAACTCTAAGCTCTTCTGGCGGGCGCTGGCCATGCTGCAGGTAGGCCATGATGGGTCAGGGCTGTGTGGGGCTGTGTTGGGCCTGGTCTCATGCCTAGACTGCCACAGAGATAAGGGGACACGTGGGGCTAAGGGCTGACTTTTCTCCTGCACCTCCACTTCCTCCTATCAGGCTCATCTTCCACTCTAGGGAGTGTATGTGCATCCATGGGTAAATGTCTGAGATTATAACTATCAGACAAGATTATTTCAGTTATAAGGATGCAACAGAACTCTAATTCATACTGGTTTAAGCTAAACAAGGCAAATGACCGGCCCATGTAACTGAAGTCTCAGGGGAGCTAGATCCAGATACTCAAAGCAATGTGCTCCAGAATGTCAGCCCTTTACTTTCCTCTGTGTCCCTCTCATTCTCAGGCAGGTTTTCTCCAGTAGGTGGCATAACTGGCCGCCAGCAGTGCCAGCCTAGCATCCCACCAAGGTAGCAACCCAAGTGGAAGGAGAGTTTATCTGTCCCTGTGATTCCCACAAATGCTTGGCAGGAAGGGCTCTTGCTGGCTTGTCTTGGGTCACATGCCATTCCTGAGCCAGTCACTATTCTCCAGGGGAAAGCAGCTCTCTACCCAGGCCTGGCTCATGTGCTCTCCCCATGGGATGGCACTGGAGGAATAGGGTGGGAAGGGAGCCTCAGTCAAACAGCATGGCCCAGAACGGCAGAGCCATAGTTCCCCAGAGGAAGATCAAGGTGCTGGTACTAGGAGGACGAGGAATGGCTGCTGAGCAGAGAGCACCACAGATGGTCAGGAAAGGAGGGTTGCAAGGTTTAGCAAGTAAAAATGCAAGACACCAGTTCAATTTGAATTTCAGATAAATAAAGGATTTTTTTTTTAAGTATAAGTAATGCCGGCGCAATAGTTGAGGCATACTAATGCTATATTTTTCATTATTCATTTGAAATTCCTATTTTGCTGTATTTTTATTTGCTAAGTCTCAGAACTCTACATAAAGGGAATCAGTCAATCAATGAGCATTTAGTGAACACCCACCGCATCCCTAAAACAACCTTCTCAAATGAGTAGAACCAACCAAGCAGGAAAAGAAAAGTGCTTTATGTTTTTTTAGTTCCTGGGGTTGGTGTGTTTAGGGGAAATCAGAGATAGGTATGATCCAGTCTTTGCCATTCCAGAGTGGCTTATCTAGTGGAGGAGAGACAAAACCTACATTGAAAAAAGAACAATGAAATATCTAGCTGTATGATCCTTGCCAAAGTCCAGTAGAATTTCAAGGAACGTCCAGTCCAAATGTACTAGTGCAAAACAGAAGCCACCAGGGCTGCCCTCTGTTTCTTTTTAATTCCCCCTCTTTCTCTCTCTCTCTCTCTGTCTCCGTCTCTCTCTCTCTCTCTCTTTTTAAAGATTTTGTTATTTATTTGAGAGAGAAGAGAGAGCATGAGTTGGCGGAAGAGGTAGAGGCAGATGGAGAGGGAGAGGCAGACTCCCCACTGAGTGGTGAGCCTGATGCAGGACTGGATCCCAGGACATGAGCTGGATGCAGATGCCCAACCAACTGAGCCACCTAGGCACCCCTCACCTGTTTCTTTTTTAATGCAGCACTTAGAAAATCTTAAATTACATATGTGGCTCACATAATATTTCTGTTGGGCAGTGCTGAGCTAGCAGAGGGGAAGGGTGGTGACAAAATAGGATCAGCTGTGGCAGGTGAGCAGTCTTGGCAGAGGTGTAAAAGATGGATGGGGTTAAGGAAGAAACCAGGAGGGGCTGCTGGCAATTTGGCTGAAAGTATGACCAATTTGCTATTAATCCTCCAGTTTGGGTCGCTTGGGTGGCTCAGTGGTTGAGCATCTGCCTTTGGCTCAGGGCGTGATCCCAGGGTCCCAGGGTCGAGTCCCACATCAGGCTTCCTGCATGGAGCCTGCTTCTCCCTCTGCCTATGTCTCCGCTTTTCTCTCTGTATCTCTCATGAATAAATAAATACATAAAATCTTTAAAAAATCCTTCAGTTTAACCTAGCCAATCAAAACCCACCACTAACCCTTTTTCTTCACACCTGAGGACTGTGAATTTGGGATCACCTATAGGGACCAATTCTCTACAGAGTCTCCATGGCCAGTCCTCAGGATCCCATGCACCTATCCCATCTCCCACTTCTTTCTCCTCCTCGACTCCATTCTCCACTCCCCCTGGCTTCCTAGCCCAGCACTGACCTTCCCACTTCTTCCACAGCGGTTCTCTGGACAGCCCAAGGCTCGGTGCATCGAGACCCTCCTCCAGGTGATCCACTTCCCCCAGCCATTGTCGGATGATATTCGGGCTTCTCCGATCTCCGTCCACATCCAGACTGCACACGAGAAGGAACAGGTATCCTGCCGGCAGCTTGTCATTCAGCAAACATTTAGCGAGTCCTTTGCGTGTAGGAGAAATTCTGCTGGGTACTGGGTTTACAAGGCTCAGTGACATTCTGCCAAGAAGCTCCCTGTTCCTGAGGGAGACGTGATTGTGACAGGAGGCACAGACATGTGGGAATGGTGTCAGAGGTGTGCAGAAATGGAGCCTTCAGTTCTGTTTAGGAAGGGAGTCAGGAAAGGGGGAAGGGAACCTTCGAACTGGGTCTTAAAGATGAATAGGAGTTTTCGGGTCCCGGTGAAGGCTTCTCTCTATTCCTAACCCACCTCACTACAATTTCTGGTGTTGGTAACTCTCTTCTATCCTAGCGTCCAACCTAATGGCTTCTGATTCCCACACGCTACACTCTGGTTCATCCAGGGTTCCTTCCCCATGGCCTCACTCTCTCGTGCTTCAGGTGTCCCGGCCTCTTCCCCACAGGTGATCCCCATAGCCCTGCTGAGCCTCCTGTTCCTGTGTTCCATCCCTGAGGCGCAGGTGCACCTGGCTGCGGCTCCGTCTGTCTGTGAGGCTGTCAGGAGCGCCCTCACCGGGCCAGGGCGCAAGCGCAGCGTGGACCCCTTGGAATCACTAGAGCCTGCCCTGCTGTGAACTGGTGTGAACTGGTGTTTCTGGGCGGTGAAGCCCTGGAGGCACGTTGGCCTAGCAGCACGTGTGGTGGGAGGAGAGGCCCAGTCCCCGTGCCACCCACAGCCCAGGATGGGGAGAAAGAGCCTCTCTAGCTTGGGGAAGTTCTTAGCAGTCTCCACTGTTACTGGCATGTTCTGACTTCAGAAATAAAGTGAAATGCCTTGTTTTGGAAAGTTAACCTTCCTCACTCAGTAGATCACAATCAATAAATTAGAGGTGGGAGAAGATGAGTGGCATGGTTGGTCCCAACAACCGGTTTGTTTCTTTACTCCTCCCTGGGTCAGGCTCCCTGCTCAGCGAGGAGTCGGTTTCTCCCTCTTCCTCTGCTCTCCCCCACTCCTGCTCATGCTCTCTCTCTCCTCTCTCTCGAAGAAATAAATACAATCTAAAAGAAATAAAGCCCCATTCTGTCCATTTTAGACATCAGCTGTCACCTGTTTTGATATATCAAAGGCAAACCTTGCTCATCCCAGACCCATGCCAGCTGTTTGGTGCTTAGGATAATAATCTCTGATAATAGAGAGTTGGCTCCCCCTTGTGCCCGAGAAGTACACACACGTAAAACCTCTGAAGCTCTCTGGAAACTTCAGGCACTAGAGTGGCCTCCAAGCAGCCAAACAGATTTTAGTTTTATGAGCATAGAGTAGGCAACTTTTTTTTTTTTGAATTTTCTTTATTCATTAGAGACACAGAGAGAGAGGCAGAAGCGGACTCCATGCAGGGAGTCTGATGTGGGACTTGATCCCAGGACTCCAGGATCTTGCCGTAGGCGGAAGGCAGCCACTAAATCACTGAGCCACCCAGGGATCCCGAGTAACCCACTTCTTAAAGGCAGCTGTAAGTGCTCTCTAAATGCCTGTGGGCCTCCAGCCTCTATCTGAGCTCTCTTTTCCTGCTGTACATTTACATTGGACCTTAGATCCTTAAGCAATGCCACTTTCCTCAGCCACTACTCCCCTGACTTCTCAGTGTCATCCCTTTGTTTTTCATCCTCCAAAACGCCTCTTCCTAACTCTACGGCTCAAAATGTGTAGAGTGAGGAAAGGGTCTTCCTGCAAAAGCTCTCTGCTTCTTTTTACCCTGAACTCTCCTGCTTGTGTTTTCTTTGGGTAAATTCCTCTCTCTTCTTGGCATCACAGCTGGGTCAGGGCAGAAGAGATACCCAGCTTTCTAGTACTGGAGAGGGAAAAGTACCCCCTTGATCCTGTCAATGATGCCAGCATGTGCAGTAGCCCCATTTCCACATGTGGAATGGATATGGGTCAGGGTCATATTTCCCCAAGGATGGGTGCAGGAGGACTGTAGAAGTCCAGAGGTTGTTTTGGTTTGGTTTGGTTTGGTTTGTTTTTTTGCCATGTACTTGGATGGTGCAATGCTATCCAGTTGATTCAACTGCTGGACAGTTGTGTAAGATGTTCAGGTGTAACAAACTAGGTGGAGTAGGTGCTGGAGACAGTCAGGCATATGGAGGAGATAAGATGGCTAAGGTCTGATGCCCACCCCCAGGAATTCATGAGAACATAGGAACAATCCCAACACAAGACAGAGAGAGTTGAAGTGGATTCGAACAGCAAGCTAGGTACAGAGAGCTGCCAGAATTATTTGGGGGGATATTATAAGGTAGGCCAAGAGTCAAGGAAAATTTTGGAAGAAAGGAGGTTGAGGTAGGGTGAGGGAACATCCAAAGAAAACTTGGAAATATTCGGACACTGTTGTGGTTCCAATATCAGAGAGTCAGGTCATTGTCAGTAGAATCTGACCTCTAGGCAGAGCTAAAGAGATTCAAAGATTTTTTAGAATTATGCAGAGACAAATGGTAGGATGACAACATTTACCATTATTTTGGAGAACGTAAACTTGTGAGGTAAGAAAGGTGTAATCTGTTATCAACACAAGGCAGTAATTCTGCTGAAATGATGGAAGGATTTGTCCCAGAAGATTGGATTGTGGAAGACAAAGTCAACAATTTCCTGCTATACTCATTTGCTTGAAGACAAGTAAGAGGTAAGGGTGGAAGATATTTGGATATTGCAAATACTTCAAACTTACTATATTAAAAACTGGAGCCCAGGATCTCTCCTCCAAATAACTATTCTTTTCATAACGTAGTTGGTCTTGAATAGTAGATAGGCTGGGGCCAGGCACATGGGACAGTAAGGCCGGTGATCAAGGGGCCCCAATGTGGCCCCTTGGGATGGAACACAGCAAATGTCTAATATCTGATCCAAATTCAGCTATAATTTGGATAGGTGAGTCAATCTGAGGCACTGAATCTAGGCAGTGTAAAATATTTCTTTCCTGGAAGAGAGAAGATTGGGGCTTACCTGTAAACTAGTGACTACATTGCTCTGTCATGGGAGAAAGAGACAGGAAGGGGAGCCAGGAGCATCTTGTAGGGCCAGAACGTAAAGAAGCATCCATAGAAACGAAAGGATTGGGTCATATTGAAAGGAAAAAGGAGCCAACCCGAGAGAGCTCCCAAAGGCCAAAGTTGGAACAATTTGAGCAACAAAAGAAATAATGTTGTATTGGACTAAAACACAAAGTACGAAATAAGTATGCATGAGTTTGTACTGCTATAACAAAAGAACAAATAAGAGGAGACAAATTTTCTCTATACAAGAATTCCAAATAATATTGTGTAGATAGGGCAGCCCAGGTGGCTCAGCGGTTTAGCGCCGCCTTCAGCTCCGGGAGTGGTCCTGGAGACCCAGGATCGAGTCCCACATGGGGCTTCTTGCATGGAGCCTGCTTCTCCCTCTGCCTGTGTCTCTGCCCCTCTCTCTCTGTCTCTCTCTCTCTGTCTCTCATGAATAAAGAAAATCTTTAAAACAACAACAACAACATTGTGTAGATACACCCCACTCCACCTCTCACTCCTTCCAGCCACAATGTAGGCTCCACTTAGGGGCTTGCTTCCAAAGCACTGAGAATAGAAAGAGAAATATGAGAGCTTCACACGGGAGAAACTTGGCAAGCACAACCTTAGCCCGGTCATGAAGATTAGCAATACCCAGCTGATCTCATGTACTACCTGATGTGATGTAATGAGAGGGGCATGTCGCCTCTGTGGTTTTTTTCCCCCAAAACACAGAACCTCAGGCTAAGCATACAGGAAACAGAAACCTAAATTTAAGAACCTGCCAGTACTCCTCAAAACTGTCACGGTCAGAGAAAACAAGGAAAGACTGAGAAACTGTCATAGACCAGAGGAGATTAAGGCGGCATGACAACTAAATCCAACATGGACCCTCGATTGGATCCTAGGGATTTCCTCGATTGGGAAAGACAAAAAAAAAAAAAAAAAGGATGTTAGTGGGAAAATTGGTGAAATCTGAATGAAGTTTGGCATTTAGTTAAAAGTAAATGTACCAATGTTATCACATAGATTTAACAAATGTACCAACGTTCTACGGTAACGTTAGGTGAAGCTGAGTGAAGGGCATACATGGACTCACCGCTATCTTTGCAACTTTTCTGTGAATCTAAAATGATTCCAAAATAGAGTTTCTTAAGAAAATAAAATTCCTGAGTACAATAATGCCTATGCGGGAAGGGGAAAATATAATTAAAATATTCCAAGGGGGACACCTGGGTGGGTGACTCAGTGGTTGAGCATCTGCCTTGGGCTCAGGTCATGATCCTTGGGTTCTGGGATCGAGGCCTGCATCAGGCTCCCTGTTGGGAGCCTGCTTCTCCCTCTATGTCTCTGCCTCTCTCTCTGGGTCTCTCATGAATTATAAATAAATCTTTAAAAAAAGATTTTGAGGGACTTGATTTATCATCCATAAAGAGGTTTTAAGAATTTGGTATGTTAAAAAAATATATATATACATTGCATATTAAAGGATATCCACTAAAAATGGGGTTGCAAATTATCTGTAAAGGGCTAGATAGTAAATATTTTAGTCATTGCAGACCCGCTGTGGTGTTTGCTCTAACTACCTACTGTCATAGCATCAAAGTAGACATAGACAATGTGCAAAATGAGTGTGGCTGTGCTGGAATACATTGTTATTTACCCAAAAACAGGCATCAGGTTAGGTTTGACCCACAGGCCATAATTTGTGAATCCTTGCACTAAAAGAACAAGACCAGAGTTTATCTTCCAATGAATAAAGGGAAAAAATGGAGTAATTCATTAAAAATACCTAGTTATCTAACAAAAAGGCAAGAAATGAGAAAAAACAAAAGAAATATAAAACAGAGTGAAACAGAAAGTGCCAAGTAAAGGGTAATTTTGAATCTCATGCTTTAGTGGTGACATTAAATATAATGGAACATGTAGTGGAACTGAAAATGGAATACATGATGTTCAGGGTGGGAGAGTCTGTGTTGTATGAATGGAGGTCTCAGTTGTTGGGTTTCCTATGAACAATTTCCATGAGGATCCATGCTCTAATAAAGACAGTTGGGAGGGAGGTGGGTAACTGGGTGATGGGCCCGTGATGTAATGAGTGCTCGGTGTTGTATGCAACTGATGAATCACTAAACTCCACCCTGAAATGAATAATACACGATATATTAACTAACTTGAATTTAAATTTAAAAAACGAAGACAGAAGAAAGTAGGAAGCAGTTTGTTAAGGACAGTAAACCCTCAAGGTGGGAGAGTGGGCCGGCTGAGCAGTGGCAACTGCCCCAAGGTTACAGGAGTCTTTTCTTTTTATGTGTGTGTGTGTGTGTGTGTGTACGGGGTGGTCTCTAATGGAGGCTTCCAATCCTTTGAGGGACTCCTTCCACAGGTTGGGAGAGGTTAGTTTCTGACGTTACAAAGTTTGTCCCAGAACCGTCAGGGCAACCTTCCCTCTTGGGATTGGGGGTAGGGCTAAAACACAACGTGAGTGCATTATAATGAGTCTGGGGGTTACCCTGGAGCAGAGGTGGGAGAGGAGAGTGGCCTGTCCTGCATCTGTGGCTCTTGGTCTATTAGCCCAGGGGTCCTGGAAGCCACAACTTCAAGATGCTGTGCCCCCTTCAGGCTTCTAATGTGTAACCATTTATCACCATCCTTGCCTCCAGCTTCTGTCTACCTAACTGCCTACTCTATCAGTGCTCCAATAAAATCTGTTTGTTTTAGATGGGTCTCTTGCACATTGCATATATTTAGATTTTGTTTATCCAACATTAAAACAAAAAGATGTAGAAAAGTTGTAAGTAAAAGAAAGGGAAAAGATACACTATGCAAGTATCAGTCAAGAGAATATTGCTATAGCAATATTAGTATCAGACAAAAGAAGTAAAGGCTAAAAGTATTGTTAAAGAGGGTCTTCATAGTGATACAAGATTTAATTCACCAGGAATAAATAATGATTTTAAATAACACTTAAAAATACATAAAGCAAAACTCCTCCGCGTTCAAAGGAGAAATACACCCACGATCATTATGAAAGATTTTACATACTTGTCTTAGTAACTAGTGGAAAAAAAGCAGACAAAAGTTAAGGAATAATATAGACTTGAAAACACTGAGATGAACAGAATTGACCAAATGGTCATAGAGACGCTCCCCCCACCCCTGCCACCAAAGGAAAACTCTGGAGAGACTTCTTTTAAAGATTTGTTTATTTGAGAGAGAGAGTGCAAGGGGAGGGCAGAGGGAGAGAGAGAGAAAGAATCCCAAGCCGACTCCCTGCTGAGGGTGGAGCACGATGTGGGCCTCCATCCCAGGACCCTGAGATCTTGACCTGAGCAGAAATCAAAAGATTCCAGTGCTTAACCGACTGAGGTGTCCTTGAAGAGACTATTTTTAACACCTGCCGAATACATTGTATTTTTAAGCAAATAATTTTTTTAACTGACCATGAAGTGGGAATAAAGTCTTAGAATATTTCAAGGGAGTGAAATTAAAGTCTACATTCTGGCCACAGTGCAACTTTGTTAGATAACTAGAAAATCCCCCTGTGCTTAGAAACTTAAAATGAACTACCAAATAACCCATGGATTAAAGGAGAAATCATCACGGAAATTAGAAAACAGTGGAAAGAGAATGATAAAAATTTTACATATCATAACTTGTGGAATGAAGCTAAAGTAGTACTTAGGAGAAAATTCATACTCTCAAATGCATATGTTAGGGAAAAGGGATTAAAAGTGAATGATCTAGGCATTTATCTCAAGAAATTAGGGGAATAAAACAGCAAGACAAATCCAAAGGAAGTAGAACTGTCCCAATAAAACTGGGGCAAAAACGAAAGTAGAAGTAAGGCAATAATAAAGACAAAGGGAGAAATTATTGAAGTAGAAAGCAAACATACAGAAAATTGGTCCTTTGAAAGAATTAAGACTGACAGATCTTTAGCAAGAAGACACAAATAACCAATATCATAAAACCAAGGAGACAGAACTGCGCTTGAATAACTTTATGTCAATACATTTGAAAGTGTAGATTAGGGGATCCCTGGGTGGCGCAGCGGTTTGGCGCCTGCCTTTGGCCCAGGGCGCGATCCTGGAGGCCCGGGATCGAATCCCACGTCGGGCTCCCGGTGCATGGAGCCTGCTTCTCCCTCTGCCTGTGTCTCTGCCTCTCTCTCTCTCTCTCTCTCTCTCTCTCTCTCTGTGACTATCATAAATAAATAAAAATTAAAAAAAAAAAAAAAAGAAAGTGTAGATTAAATAGAAAGCTTACTAGAGGGACGCCTGGGTGGATCAGTGAGTGGTTGAGCTTCTGCCTTGTGCTCAGGTTGTGATCCTGGGATCTGGGATGGAGTCCTGCATCAGGCTTCTTGCAGGGAGCCTGCTTCTCCCTCTGCCTATGTCTCTGCCTCTCTCTCTCTCTCTCTCTCTCTCTCTCTGTGTGTCTTTAATAAATAAACAAATGCTAAAAAAAGAAAAATCACTAAAAAATATAACTCACCAAAGATGATTCAAAAAATTTACACATTCTCAATAGCATTGTAACCTGCAAGGAAATGAAATCTTTAGTCAAAAATCTTCACTCAAAGAAACCTCCAGGCCTGTATGGCTTTGCCGACAAATTATAGCAAATGTTGAAGGATCTAGTAGTTCCAGTCTGATGCAAACTTTTTCAGGGCATTACAGAAAAAGACAAAACAACATTCCCCAACTCAGGAGTCTAGCACAGCCCTCATACCAAAAGCCTGACAAAGACAGAACAAGAGAGAAAAATTATAGGATGGCCTCACTCATGAAAATAGGTAACAAAAATCCTAAACAAAATATTAGCAGCTAGAATACAGTATTATGTTTAAAAACAAAATGCCCAATTAACTGATGAAAGTGTGTTCACAAGTTAGTAATTATTAGTAACCAGAGAAATTTAAGTGAAGCAATGGAATACCGTTACCACATATATCCGATTGGCTAAAATGAAACAGCCTGACAATACCACACTTTGGTGTGAAAAAGAGGCAGGAAGAACTGCCATTCACGGATCCCGGGTCTCCAAGGATCACGCCCTGGGCTGTAGGCGGCGCTAAACCGCGGAGCCACAGGGGCTGCCCTAGAGCAGGGATTCTTAATGCGCTGTCCTTGGTCCAACAGCATCAGCAGCACCTGGAAACTCCTTAGAAATGCCAAATTCCTAAGATCCACTCCAAACTTACTCAATCAGCAATACTAGGGGGAGAGCCCAGCAGTCTGTGTTTTAACAAACCCTCCTGGTGATTTTGGTGTATATTAAAGCTTGAGAACCGCTGCCAGAAAGAACTAGGAATATATATCCAGCAAGATACACGGACAAAGATGTTCTTAACAGCATTGTTTATAATAGCCAGACATGGAAAACACGCCAAATGTCCGTCAATATCGTAATGGGAAAATAAGTTATGCAGTAGTTATGCAGTGTATGAGATAATAAAAATGAATCTTAGGTGTACCAAATAGCATAGATGGCTCAAACATAATGGTGAGTAAATATTCAAGACACTAAGAATATATATTTTTATATATGCATAGAAAAAGTGTGGTGCCTGGGTGGCTCAGGTGCTTCAGTGTCTACCTTTGGCTCAGGTCATGATCCTGGGGTCCTGGGATAGAGCCCTGCATTGGGCTCCCTGCTTAGTGAGGAGCCTGCTTTTCCCTCTCCCTCTGCCACTCCCCCCCTCCACCGCTTTTGATCTCTCTCTTTCTCTCTTTCTCAAATAAATAAGTTAATAGATAAAATCTTTGGGGAGCCCGGGTGGCTCAGCGGTTTAGCGCCGCCTTCGGTCCAGGGCGTGGTCCTGGAGACCCGGAATCGAGTCCCGCGTCGAGCTTCCTGCATGGAGCCTGCTTCTCCCTCTGCCTGTGTCTCTGCCTCTCTCTCTCTCTTGTGTCTCCATGAATAAATGAATAAAATCTTTAAAAAATAAAAAAATAAAATCTTTTTAAAAAAGTCCTTGTCAAACCGTGCAAATGTATTCTAAGAACCAAAACTGTACCTCCGGCCCTAACCTTAGATCAACAGGCTGGCATATAGTAGTATTGCCACATAATGTGAGCTCAGCCTGACAAGCATGGCTCTTTATAATTATCTTTATAGTGACTGCAAAGTATTTCATAATTTGGACATACCATATGTTATTTAGCCATTTCCTTGTTGATGGGCTTTCTGAGAATATTACTTTGGCTGCACCAATAGACTGAAAATTCTATAAAGTGAGAACCATAATTGTCTTTTTCAAAAACAGTGCCTGCTATTCAACAGTTATTTAATTGAATTCATTTTCCACATTAACATTGGTATAAGAAAAAATGCCCTGGCCAGTTTTATTTATCTTTATTATAGCATAGGTCGATTCCTTGTAAATTTTGTTTACAGTGAATTAGCATAGAAAATCCAGGTAGCTCTGGGTGTAATGATATAATAAATGTTCTAGAAAACGAGACCCTGGATTCTGGAGTAGAGTGATCCTCTGAGATTATTTAATTTACCTATGTGACATCTCTTCTCTGTTTCAGTGCTATAGCAACTAGGAAATGGGTTAAGCCTTGGAGTAGGAAATTATATGTATCACATTTTTCTGAGAGTGTTTACTTAAGATATCCAGCTTTCTTAAATGTATTTGATTCTGTATTCTAATTTGTGATTTGGGAACATATGACACCATACCTGAACCTCTATGGAATGCCTGGTTCCAGAGAAGATGCTTTAGTGCAAGACAGGCGACTTGGAGCCTTTGAAATCTTGACTCCATATTCTCTACTTTATGACAAGTTGTCCAGCCAAATCCTAGTAGAATTGTAAAGGAGGCCTTCCCTGAGCATTGATTGTCAGGACAGAACCCGTGAGCAGGTGCAGAAAAGGGCAGCAGATGGGTATGGCTCAGAGGAGAGAGGCCAGGAGCTCGGACATCGGCTGGGCCCTGTCAGGTTTACCTTGAAATTTCCATTGTGACGTCATATGGGGTCACACACAGCCTTGAGGGAGAGGAGCTGAGAGGAGCATTGGGTTGAGAGGAGCATTGGGTTGAGTAATGGCACTGATTTGGGGGCTGGCCATCCCGCCTCCACCGTATGTCAGCCTTCTACTATTATTTGGTTTCCTTGCATGGAGACTTTGGATACTCTTTTCTGGGAAACAGAGCAGGAAGCAGGTGGCAACCAAGACAGGCTCCAAGGTATGTAATGCAACCCTCCCTTGAAATTCACTGCTCCCTGTCTCTGCCCCGGAAGCCATGGCAACTCTCACATCTTGGGCCATGAGAGGAACTGGCTGGGGAAAGAGGGGAGTTGAGATCGTTCCTATGCATGTCTTTCCATAAGTACAAGTCATGCTCGATCCTGTTCCTTTCAGTTTGTTTCAACAAACCTCGAGCACCTATTATATGTGGTAGCATACTAGACATTGAAGAAAAATAAAACACCATCTCCCACCTTTTAGGAGCTCGAGGTGAACTGGGGGAGATGATCAAATGGGTATGTATATATAATCCAAGGAAAGAGAACGTGATGAGTTAATAGAAGTATAAATATTGCTGCAGACGTTGGAGGTGGAGTGTTTTGAAGCAGGGAGATCTATAAAATGCCTCTGGAAAGCTCGGGTTTGAATTATGCTTCAGACGAAGGGTAGGGCTTTGAAGGTGGATAGTGTGGATGGAAGAGAGTAGTGAAGACTTTCCTGATGTAGGGAATGGATTGAGAAAAAGCATGGGAAGCTGAAGAGTGTTGGATGTGTTTGTAGAGAGGACACCTATGAGGATGGAGTGTAGAATAGGGAGCCCAATGAGAGAAAATTTCAGAAAATTGGTAGAGATGACATTGTAGAGGGCTTTGATTGCCAGGCTGAATGCTTCTGATAAATATTTTTTTTAAATTTTTTTTTTATTTATTTATGATAGTCACACACACAGAGAGAGAGAGAGAGAGAGAGAGGCAGACACAGGCAGAGGGAGAAGCAGGCTCCATGCACCGGGAGCCTGACGTGGGATTCGATCCCGGGTCTCCAGGATCGCGCCCTGGGCCAAAGGCAGGCGCCAAACCGCTGCTCCACCCAGGGATCCCGCTTCTGATAAATATTAATCCCATATGCAATTGAAAGATGGCAGAGGGGTGAGAATGGGGAAAATTAACAAGGCAGGAAACCACATATGTTGGAGAGGATGTGGAGAGAGGGGAACCCTCCTGCACTGTTGGTGGGAATGTGAACTGCTACAGCCACTCTGGAAAACTGTGTGGAGGTTCCTCAAAGAGTTAAAAATAGATCTGCCCTACGTACAACCCAGCAATTGCAGTGTTGGGGATTTACCCCAAAGATACAAATGCAATGAAACGGCGGGACACCTGCACCCCGATGTTTATAGCAGCAATGTCCACAATAGCCAAACTGTGGAAGGAGCCTCGGTGTCCATCGAAAGATGATGGATAAAGAAGATGTGGTTTATGTATACGATGGAATATTCCTCAGCCGTTAGAAACGACAAACACCCACCATTTGCTTCGACGTGGATGGAACTGGAGAGTATTATGCTGAGTGAAATGAGTGAATCGGAGAAGGACAAACATATGGTTTCATTCATTTGGGGACTATAAAAAGTAGTGAAAGGGAATAAAGGGGAAAGGAGAAAAAACGAGTGGGAAATATCAGAAAGGGAGACAGAACATGAGAGACTCCTAACTCTGGGAAACGAACTAGGGGTGGTGGAAGGGGAGGTGGGCGGGCGTGGGGGTGACTGGGTGACGGGCACTGAGGGGGGCACTTGATGGGATGAGCACTGGGTGTTATTCTATATGTGGGCAAATTGAACACCAATAAAAAATTTGTAAAAAAAAAGAAAAAGAAAATGGCAGAGGGTGCCTGGGTGGCTCAGTTGGTTAACCCTGTGATTCTTTAATTTTTATTGAAGATTTTATTTATTCATGAGAGACAGAGAGAGAGACAGACAGACAGACAGAGAGACATAGGCAGAGACGTAGGCAGAGGGAGAAGCAGGCTCCATGCAGGGAGTCCAATGTGGGACTTGATCCCGGCACTCCATCCCTGCACTTGATCCCTGGACTGCAGGATCACGCCCTGGGCTGAAGGTGGCGCTAGACCCCTGAGCCCCCAGGGGCTGCCAGAGAGTCTGCCTTTCTAACAAATTCCAGGTTCTGTTACTGCTGTTAGGCCACAGACCACTTTCTTTCTTCAGAACAGAAAATTTTATTTTATTACTTAAAAATTTTAATTCCAGTATAGTAACATACAGTGTTATATAAGTTTCAAGTTTACAATATAGTAATTCAGCAATTCTGTACATTACTCGGTGCTTGTCAAGATAAGTGTACTCTTAATCCCCTTCACCTGTTTTTACCCGTCCCCCACCCACCTCCCCTCTGGTAACTATCAGTTTGTTCTCTGAAGTTAAAGCAAGTTAAAAACAACATGTCAGGGACGCCTTTGTGACTCAGCGGTTAAGCGTCTGCCTTCAGCTCAGGGGGTGATCCCGGGGTCCAGGGTCAAGTCCCAGCTCAGTCTCCTTGTGGGGAGTCTGCTTCTCCCTCTGCCTATGTCTCTGCCCCTGTCTCTCTCTCTCTCTGGGTCTCTCACAAATAAATCAATAAAATCTTTTTAAAAATGCAACTGATTTACTGTATTTTGCAACTTTTCTAAATTCATTTATTAGCTCTAATTGGGTTTTTGTGTGTGCATTCTTAGGATTTTCTGACAACAAGATTATGTCATCTGTGAATAGACATGGAGATAGTTTAACTTTTTCCTTTTACAAAGAGATGGCTTTTATTTTTCTTACCTAATTGCTCTGGTTGAAGTTTCTAGTCCAATATTAAAGAAAAGTAGTGAAAGTGAGTATCCTTTTCTGTTCCCCCCCTTAAAAGCAAAGCTTTCAGTCTTTCACTGTGAAGAATGATATTAGCAGAGGGTTTTTCATAAATACCATTTACTATATTGAGGACATCCCTTCGAACCCTAGTTTGTTGAGTGTTTCTATTTTTTATAAATCATGAGTTAGTGTTGGATTTGCCAAAGCTTTTTCTCCATCAGTTGACATAATTGTTCAGGTTTTTCCTCTTCATGTCATTTCTTAAAGGTTTTATTTATTTATTTATTTATTTATTAATTTATTCATTCATTCATTCATTCATTCATTCGAGACACACACACAGAGGCAGAGACATAGGTAGAGGGAGAATCAGCCTCCTCATGGGGAGCCTGATGGGGGGCTCGATTCCAGGACCCTGGGACTACAACCTGAGCCAAAGGCAGACACTCAACCACTGAGCCACCCAGGTGCTGCTCTCTTTGTGATGTGGTATATCACATTGGTTTACTTCCTTAGGTTAAACCACCTTAGTGTTCTTGGGAGATCTTACTTTCAACACTTCTATCCAACATCAGATTGCTTAGCTAAAACATTTGCTAATACTATGAATAAAATTGTATAGGCTGTTTTAATATACTCTCAGAGACTGATGTCCTGAATCAAAAGGAAGAAATAAAAATTATTTTATTTGAAATGGCAACACATATCACTTCTGTCTTTAAAATGATCTGGGGAAAAAAACCAAAAATAAAATAAAATAAAATAAAATAAAATGATCTGGGGTTCTATCATAAAAAAAAAAAAAAAAAAGGGATCCCTGGGTGGTGCAGTAGTTTAGCGCCTGCCTTTGGCCCAGGGCGCGATCCTGGAGACCCGGGATCGAATCCCACATTGGGCTCCCAGTGCATGGAGCCTGCTTCTCCCTCGGCCTGAGTCTCTGCCTCTCTCTCTCTCTCTCTGTGTGTGTGACGATCATAAATAAAAATTAAAAAAAATAAAATAAAATGATCTGGGGTGTGCCTGGGTGGCTCAGTTGATTAAGTGTCTGCCTTTGGCTCAGGTCATAATCTTAGGATTCTAGGATGGAATAGGTTCTCCACTCAAGTGGGAACCTGCTTCTCCCTCTCCCTCTGTTTGCCACTCCCCCTGCTTGTGCTCTCTTCTCTGTTAAATAAATAAATAAATAAATAAATAAATAAATAAATAAAATGACCTGGAACAACTTGGCTTCCACCTATATTTTAGTTTCATCTCTCACTACTTAGCAAAAGTACACCCAACAAATCATGACTTTATAATCTTCTTGGTGATGTTCCCATTGGCTGGAATGCTCTCTCTTTACCTAAAAATCTTCTGGTGATAATTTAAACTCCAGTTCAACTGGCAATTTCTTGAGTAATTTTTTCCTTTTTTCCCAGGCAGTTAACCACTGTCCTCTTTATTCCCTAACCTTTATATTTCTGTTACCACCTGATATTGTAACTTAGCCGTTTAGACATCTGTTTTCCCCAGTAATGTGAGTTCCCAGAATACAGGGATCTCATTTACTCTTGTAGTCCTGGCACCTAACATAATGCCTAGAAGTTAGTAAGCGCTCATTAGATGATTTATGAATAAGTGAATGGGGTGGTAATTGTTGCTGTGGTTATGGTTACCAACTGGATCAATAATTGTATCTGTAAGACGAAATGTGCTGTTGATAAATTCTATAACCTAGAACATTTTCTGGTTTTATTTTTTCTTTTTGTGCCCCTCTAGACTCAAGGCAGCATAAATTGAAAAAGATCCAGAAATTCACAGGTCAGAGAGATCTTATACTTTATTCTTTAGCTCAAGGCTAATGACAAATCAACAGTGGGTCTGCTTTTAGACCGTAGACTTTAATAACAGGCAGAAGGAGGGAGGTTGAAAAAGATTGTATAAGTGAAAGAAATGTGCCTATTCTTCCTAACATCTCCAAAGATGCTAAATTCTTTCTGGCAACTTCCAAAGAGATGTAAACTGATTTATAGTTCTTTCTATGCTTCCGTTCCTCATGCTTTCATTCCTAATTTCCTTTTATGCAAAACTCAAAGTATCAGGAAAGAAATTTGATGAGATCTTTAGTGGGGGAAGTTTCGATACATTTTCCCCCTGCCATAGACGCTGAATAGACTCCTTTGAAGGAAAAAATATGTATTACAGATTTATTTCCCTTACTCCAACTCCCTACTACCATGATTGTTCCAGCTGTTTCCAATGACTTACACCCACTACGTGGTAAAGGCGGCATATTATATTTTAAAATATAAAAACTTAGACCTACGTTTTGTCTGAGCTCTATCACTACTTAACTTTATGATCCTGGACATGATTTCACCTTTGATCTCTTCTTTGTAAAACAAGTGGCTTGAACTAGGTGGTATCAATAATTATGATTCTAACAGATTCTTTACCTCTGCTCCCAGCTTCCCAGTGGGAAGAAAATCTCAGAATGGGTTGCTCTGAAGCTAACCTGACAAAGTGAGTAAAATTGATCGTCACTATCTATTCTTTCTTTCTTCAGCCTACCGTACTGATAAACCCTGTAAAGTTAGGAGAAAGATACCTAGTACTGTTTTACTTTTCTGACTGTGATAGTAGTTTCCTTACTACCTTAAGCCACTCTTCTTATTGGTTTCCTTATTAGTACTTTTAATATCACTTCAATTACACTGACACACTCTGTTGTATCCAGCTTTTCAGGACTCCCTGTGGGATGGGCCCAGGAATATATACTCTGGTCAATGAACAGAAGTCTTCAACAGATCTTCAAACATCTGGAATGCACAAGGTCAGGGAAGGTAGTTTCTGGGTGGGGGTTGAAAGTGATGGAAGTTTTTGGTTTTTTTAAGTAAACTCTACCCCCAATGTGGGGCTCAAACTCACAGTCCCGAGATCAAAAATTGCATGCTATACTGACTGAGGCAGCCAGGTACCCCTAAGCTGGTAGAACTTTAAGAGAGAGGAAGGAAGGGACTGAAGGGAGGAAGGGTTATAGAGAGGGAAGGAGGGGAGGGAAAGAGAGAGGGAAAAGAGAGATTGTTAGTGGGTTGGTTGTTAGTTTTGATAGTGGGGATAAATTCTGAGTTCAAAGGTTTAAGAACAACTGGTTTATGAATCATTTCTGATTGCAATGGAGACAATGGCCTCCCTTTCCTCCTGGTAGAGGAATTCTTTTTATAAGTAATTGAAGTTGGGGAAAGCAACCTCTTTTGTTGTTGTATTCCCTCAGGTCAAATTATTTTACATTTGAAATGGCCATTATCTTTCCCTTTTCCTACTTTTCCTACCTTCTCCTGCTTTAAAGCAAATGGAATTTTTCTTTATTTCTTAGATCAAGTCTTATGCACTCGTGTTTGCAAGAATCTTCGGATATGATTTCTTCCTCCACCTCCTCTGTGCTTGTGTCTCAGGAGCCTGTTCTACCGTGTTGTGGCTGTAAGAAGGCAAAACATCCTACTGATCACAGCATCTCCTCTGAATCATTATGCAACAGCTCCAGCCTGTCACACCTTTCTGTCATTTCTGAAGGAACAACCTGGCAACTCCAGAGCCATAGTTTACCTATTTTACCCAAAAACCAGTCTTCTGTGCTCAGGAACCAAGGCACAGCCCTGCCCCCTTTACAACTCTCACAGCTTGAGAAATCAAATCTTTTGGAGGATTTGGCAGCTCTTTCATCATTAAGGTCTCAAAGCTCTTTTATCAGCTCTGTTTTTGAATGTCCAGATCTCTGTCAACAAGAACAAGCAAGGAATGGGAGAGGGAGCAAGAGTCATTTGACATTGGATCATGGGTCAAATTCTATTTGCAAGGCAAGACCAGGATTCTCAGGGCGGGCTCCACTCCGGCTCTCTTCTTTGGCTAGGTGGAAGTTAGAAGGACATGTGGCTTGGAAGGTTTGTACTTTGAAGGAACAAACAGTTCCTCTGACTGTGAAGGAATCATGGGAAATGCTGCATTATTTAACTGAGGCACGAGGAGGAGTCCCTGAACAAGAGAAACCTCAAATGCAGGTATCTATGCCTATCCATCAAAGCACTGAACAAAGTATCAACAATAAATCCCCAAACTGTCCATCATTCCAGCTCCATGTGAATATTGGAGTGGAATCTGGATTGAATAGAACAGAAACAAAAATTTCACAGTCACTTATCCCAGGTAGGCTGTCACAACTGGGGGATGGCCCCCAAATCGTTGAATCCAGGCCCTTAGTTACATCACTGGGCACTCCACCTCCCAAAAGTTTAGGAGTTGACATAATTCAAGAGGAAACCAATTTCCTGCAGAAGGAGCCAAAACACACCCTAGAGCTTAGTAGAAAGCAGAGGGTCATAGGTTTTCCGGAAAAAAGGATGCAGCAGCATGAGACCCAAGTGACTAAAGTGGAGTTGGCCCCAAGGCTATCATATCAAGTTACAGATAGCATAAAGGTAACTCCATTGGCATTACTTCAAGTCATGGATTCAATGGGGATCATCCCAGAATCACATTCAGAAGTGACAGAATCTGTGGGTTTGTTCCCACAGCCACCAGATGAAGTTGGGAAACCAGTGGAAACGATGAAAAGAGTGAGTGTAAGCACAAAACCATCATATCAAATCACTGAATCAGTGGAGGTAACATCAAGTCCTCAGCATCAAGTTATGGAATCAAAGATGACCTCCAGATCACTGAATCACGTCACAGATAATGTGAAGGTAACTCCTGTAGCATTGCTTCAAGTCACGTATTCTATAGGGATGATTAAAAAGTCACATTCACATAATATAGAATCAGTGGGAATAACCCCAAGAGCACAGTATCCAGCCATGGAGTCTGGGGATATAAACACATTGTTGGATCATGAAGTCAAGCCACCAGGAGAGATAGGTCCACAGGTAGGACATGAAGTTGTGGAAACTGTGGAAATGACTGTAGGGCCACAGTTTCAAGTTGCTGAATCCGTGGACATAACCTCAAGGCCACAAAATCAAGCCATAGAACCATTGAACATTCCTCCAGGACCAGTGTGTCAAAACACAAGATCCCTGGAAATGATCTCCACTCCATTGCATCAAGTTACAGATTACACAAAAGTAACTCCAGTGGCACTATTACAAGCTGTGGATTTCATGGGGATAATTCCATCAGCACAGTCACATGTTATAGAATATGGAGATTCACAGTCTAAAATTGCAATTTTGACCCCAGGAGTGACTCAACCAGATGGTTTGACTTCCGGCTCTCCTACTACTATTGGTTCACCTGGAGTTGTAGAAACTGTGGGTTTACCTCCAAAGCCACGACCTAAAGTCACAGAATCAGTAGGGGTGATTCCAAAGCCATCACATCAATCCGTACATTCTCTAAAGGTAACTCCAGTAGCCCTGGGGTCACCCATGGGAATGATCATAGCATCACAATCACAAATTGTGGAAACTCCGGATTTGACCTCAAGGCCAGTACCTCAAGCCAAAGAACCTCTGGAGTTGACCCCTGGGTCATGGATTCAGGTGCTGGACTCTGTGGGGATGACTCCACAACCATATCATCAACGCACAGATACTATGGCATTAACCCCAGGCCTATCTCATCAAGTCATAGAATCTTCAAGGATGACCCCGTGGGATCAAATCTTAGAACCTTCAGAGATGAGTCCAAGGCAAAGCCACCAAACTATAGAAACTAGAGGGTTGGCCTCTGACCCCACAGTCAGAAATCTAACTGAGTTGACACAGTCACATCATCAAATAATGGAATCTTTAGGTACAGTCCCGAGGTCACTGGGTCAAAGTACAGCATCTGAGGGAATGAATCAAGAGCCACTGCATCAAGTCACAGATTCTGCAGTATTGACCACTACATCACTACTTCCAGATGTAGAATATTTGGGGGTGAAGCCAATGCCACAGCTTAAGGTTGTGGATTCCATGAAGTTATGCCCAGGATTACAAAATGTAAAACCTATAGACGGAACCTCAGGTTCAATCCCACAAATGGCAAAATATGGACAGTTGATCCCAACTGTGAACTCTATAGAATCGGCCCCAGAACTTCAACTGCAGATTGTAAAATCTGATGGGTTGGCACCCATTCCACTGCTGGAAAGTGGGAATTCTGTGCAGTTCGCCCCAACGTCTCAGCTTCAAGGTCTGCAATCTATTCATTTAACTCTAGGAACACAAGAACAAAGTGGAAAATCTGCTGAGTTAGCCCCAGCACCACAGTTACAGAGTAGGAAATCAATGGAGTTGACCTCCAGTCCACAGTTGCAAGGTCTGGAATATGTTCATTTGGCCGTGCCACCAGAGTTTCCAGATGTAAAAGCTGTGGAGTTGACCTTAAGACCACTACAGGAAGACATGAAATCCATGGAGTTGGCCCCAGAGCCATGGTTACCTGATGAAAGACCAGAGGAGATAGCTCCAGCACTCTTACTTAAAGATGTGAAAATTCCTCGAATGGTAGAATGCAGAAGGTTGATTCCTAAAACACAGGTGGAAGGTAAGAAATACGAGGAGCCGATTTCAGGGGCACGCATTCGAGCAGTGAAATCTGTAGAGCTCAACCTCAAGCCAAATCATGAAGCCATAGATCCTGAAGGATTGACTCCATGGCATCAAGCTTTAGAATCTTCAGGAATGATCACAGAGCCAGGATACGAAGGAGCAGAAGCAGAGTTGACCTCTGACACTTGTCACCAGAGGAAAGAATCTATGGAGTTGAAACAATCATCTTTAGAAAGTACTCCAAGGCCATTGAGCCAGACTTTAGAATCTATGCAGATGAACTCAATGCCATTCCAAGGTGCCCTTGAGACAATGCTCCAAGGCGTAAAAGCCTTGGAGACTCGGATGTCTCAACACATAATACAAGAATCTCCAGAGTTGGTACCAGGATCAGAGATTCAAGATCTGACTCCAGAAGTGATGAACCCAGAGTCTCAAGGTATGAAGTCTGTTCATCTGAATCTAGGACCATATTCAGAATTTATGAACTATAAGGAGTTGGCCTCAGAACCACAATTTCAAAGTGTGAAATATGTGCCATTGACCCCAGGACCACGGCCCCAACGTACAAAACCTGAGATCTTGACTCTAGGGCCACTAATGCATGATAATAAATTTGTGGATTTAACTGTACCACTAGAAGAATCTGGGAGGTTAATTCCTGAAACACACTTACATGTTGAATCAAGGAAACTTACCATGGAACCACACTTAGAAGCAATGAAATGTCTGGGTTCAACTTCTAGATCAAGGCATCAGGACACAGCCTCTGCAGCTTTAGCTTCTGAGATCTGGCCACAAGAGGAGGAATCTGTGAAGTTAATCCCACAGCAAGTCACGGAACCTGCTGGGATGATGCCAAGGCCACATTTTCAAAAGTTTTCAGAGATGACCTTGGGACCAGGCCATCAAGGCACAGAAACTGAGAGGCTGACTTCTGAGGCTTTGCTCCAAATGGCATTAACACAAAAACCAACAGGTCAAGTTATGGAATCCACAGGAATGACTCTAAAGCCACTTTGTCAAGTTACCGAGCCTTCAGAGATGCCCGTAAGGTCAGAACATGAAAATACAGAAAATTTTGGGTTGGCATTGCTTCAAGTTGAAAATATCCAGGAGATAATGCCAGTACCACCATATTTAGTACAAGGATCTCCGGAACTGACTTTAGGACCAGGGATGCAATATGAGAAATCAGAGCCACTACTGCAAAATTTGAAATCTGTGATGTCAACCCCTGGAACATCCCCATTAATGGAAGGATCTAAACAATTTATCACAGGAGCAAAACGACATGGTATGGAGTTGACCGCAGAGCCACAGCTCCAGGGAGTAAAGTCTATGCAGCTGAAGCCAGAGCCACAATTACAAGATGTGGAATATGTTAATGTAATTCAACAGCTAGCTACTACTGGAGTGGTAGGATCTGAGAAGCTGGTACAAGAACCAGTACTACAAAGTATACTATCAGAAGACTTGACTAAGGGGGCACAGCTTCAAGGTGTGAAATTGACCCCAGCGCTGCATTTACAAAGTGTCAGATTTTCAAAGTTATCCCCAGGGCCACTTCTTCAAGGAGAAAAACCTGTAGATTTAATCTCAGGATCCCCACATCACAGTGTGAAATCTGATGAACTGACCCCAGGTTCACCAGTGCAAGAGATGAGATCGTTAGATTTAATCCCAGGGCCAAACCATCAAAGTGTTATGTCTGTACAATTGACTCCAGAATCACAAACTCAGAGTATGAAATTTGTGAAACAAAACTCAAGACCACGCTTGCAAGATGTCAGATTTTCATATTTGACCTCAGAACCAAAGCATCAAGGTTTCAAACGTGTGCAGTGTGTACCAGGAACACAGCTTCAAGATATACAGTCCATAGGATTTGCAACAGAATCATCTTTGCAACCAAACCAAGGGCTCTTGAATGAGAATATGAAATCTCTTCCGTCTATTGAAGGATTACAGTTTCACAGCATGGAATCTATGAAATTGACCAAAGAACTACAGTATCAAGGTGTGAAGTCTCAGGAACGGAATCTAGGGCCAAGGCTGCAAGAGGTGAAATTTTCTGAATTGACGTATGGGCCAAAGCTTCAAGGTGTCAAATCTGGGGAGGAAACCCCAGGATCAGTGTTTGAAGGTGTGAATTCTGTGGAGATGACCCCAGAATTAGGGCTTCAATATTCTAAATTAGCAAGGATGTCTTCGGGGCTTCAAGATCTAAAACAGGTGGGGCTTAGCTCAGGGCCATCGCTACAAGATATCAAATTTTGTGATCTGACATCAAGAAGTCAACCTTCCAGTGTGAAATCTTCAGAGTTAAATTCAGGGCCACCGCTACAGCATGTGAAAGTTTTTGAGTTGACCCCAAAGCCAAAGATGAAAGGAATAAGATCTATGAGGTTGTCCCCAGGACCTCAAAAGCAAGTGGTCAAGCCTGAGGTATTAGTAACAGAGACATTGTTTCAAAATAAAACATTTTGTGGTGGGCCAAATGTCTAACTTGGAAGGTAACGGTCCTTATAAATTCGTCTCACAACCACAGAAACCAGATGCAAAATCTCTGGAGTTGACTCCTGAGTCACAGTTGCCAAGAGTCAACTATTCTGAGTCGACTAGAAGACCACGTTTACAAGCTATAAAATCTTCTGAAATGATCCAAGGGCCACACGTGGGAGGCGTGAAACCAATGGAGCTGACACCAGGCTCAAAACGTCAAGGTTTAAAATCTGAGTTGTTGATCTCAGAGCTGAAAGATGTGAAATCTGTGGCCTTAGCTACAGGACAGTGTCTAAAAGGTATGAAATCTATGTTGTTAACCCCCAGTCCACAGCTGGAAGGTGAGAAATCCACGGAGACAACCACAGTGCAAGGGATTGAACATGTCAAATCTGTGAAAGACCCCAAAGATACTAAGCTTCAAGTTGCAACACCTGACTTGGCTCTGCATGCAAGAATTCAAGAATTCAAAGGAGTGGAGATGGTCCCTAGAACACAGCCGCAAGATGTGAAAACCGAGGAACTGAAATTTGGGCTAAAGATGCAAGGTGAGAAACCTGTGCCTTTTGCACCAGGACCATTGCTCCAAAAGTCTGAACCGCAAGATGTGAAACCTGAGGAATTGACTTTAGACCCACAAGCGCAAGATAGGAAAGTTGTCGACAGTACCCCATGTGTAAAGCATCAAAGCTTAAAATCTGTAGAGGAAACTCCAGATTCAGAGCTGCAACATGTAAAATCTGTGAAATTGACCCCAAGGGTAAAGAAGCAGGAAGTAAAATCTGGGAATGTGACCAGAAGAGCAAAGTTTCAAGGAGTGAACTCTGTCGACTTAGCCCCAAGCCAACAGTTTCAAGGGATGGCACTCATGAATTTAACTTCTGGGCCAGAACAGGATGGCAAGATATCTGTAATCTCATCAAAGCAGCAATGTAGGAATTCAGAGCAATTGAAGAGAAGGCTTAAGGCAGAAGATGGGATGTCTTTGGAGTTAATTCCAGAACTAAAATTTAAAAGCAGAAAATTAGAAGACCTCAATTTTGAGTTAGGATTTGAAGATATAAAATCACTTGATTGGACTCCTGAATCATATATTCAAGGTTTAAAACCTAAGGAATTCAACCTTGAACCACAGTTGCAAAGCCTAAAATCTCGTAAGTTGGCCCCAGGGCCCCAGTTGCACCAAGTAAAACCCTCAGAGTCAGCTTCAGAGCCATAGCTTTGTGTAAAAACTCTTGAGTTACAAAAAGAGCCGCTGCTTGAAAGTATGAGATGTATTGAGTGGATACCGGGACCTAAGTTCCAAGCTGTGAAATCTGTAGAGTTAAATCTTGGGTCACATTCTCCAGGTGTTAAATCTGCAGGGTTGAAATCCTCGATACAGTTAAGAGATGTGAAGTCATCTGAATTGACTCCTGGGCCAAAACCTCAAAGTGCAACACATACAGAGTTCAACCTTGGGCCACAGCTGCAGAATGTGAAAACCTCTGAGGTGCTACCAGGACCACAGCTGCAAAAAGGGAAGGCTTTGGCATCCACCTCGGAGCCACAGCTTCAAGATGTAAAAACTTTTGGGTTCAAAAGAGAGCCACAGCTTGAAACTGTGAGACCTATTCAGTGGATACCAGGACCTGATTTCCAAGCTGTGAAATCTGTAGAGTTAAACCTTGGGTTACGATCTCAAGGTGTCAAGTCTGTAGAGTTGAAACCTTTGAAACAGTTAAGAGATAGAAGGTCACCTGCGTTGACTCCAAGGCCAAAGCTCCAAGATATACAATCTTCGTCATCACTCCAGGAACATCAGCCTCAAGGTTTCGATTTGAAACCTTGTCTACAGGGTAGAAGTGTGAAATCATGTGACCTGACTTCCAAGTCAAGGTTTTGTGATATAAAATCTATGACATTCAAATCTAGGCTTTGCTTGCATGATAGGAAATCTACTCAATTGACTGCAGGACCAAAGCTTCAAGAAGTGAAATCCTTACAATCATCCCCAAGAGCACAGCTTCAAAGTGTGAGGTCTCTAGTGCTTGCGCAAGAGCCACAGCTTCCTGACACAAAATCTGGGGTATTAAGCCAAGTGTCACAATTACAAAGTGGTAGAACTATAGAGCTGAACTCTCCACGACACTTGAAAAGGATGAAGTCATCTGAGTTGACTCTTTGGACAAAGCTTCAAGGTGTGAAATCTGAGAATTTCAACTCTGGGTCACAGTGGCAAGATCTAAAAGCTTCTAAGTTATCACCTGAGATAAAGTCCCAAGATATGACATTTATTGAGTTAAATCCAAGTTCCCAGATGGAAGGCATAACCTTTTCTAAACCGACTTCAGGAACAAAGATTCAAGGTGCCAAATTTACAGATTTGCTTGGGTCATCGTTACAAGCTGTGAATGTTGCCGAGGGGACCTCACAATCAAAGCTTCAAAGTGTAAAACATAAAGAAAGCGACCCCAGTCCCCAGACGCAAGTTGTGAAATCCTCTGACCTGAACCTTGGATCAGAGCTTCAAAATACGAAACTGGCGTCCAGCCCTGAGCCACAGTTTCAAGGAGAGAAATGTTCTAAGTTGATCTCAGAAACAGAGTGTCAAGATGTGGAATCTGTGAAGTTCAAACCTGGGCCACAGTTGAGGGGTGTGAAATCTTCTGAATTGATATCAGGGACAAAGCTTCAAAAGGTGCAATCAGTGGATTTCAAGTCAGCCCCACAGTTATGGTGTTCAACCCTGAACCGCATTTGCGAGATATGAAATCTGAATTGATTCCAGGGTCGAAGTTTCTAGGTGTAGCACCTATGGAATGCAACCCTGGGCCACAGATGAAGTGTGTAGATTCTTCTGAGTTGAATGCAGAGCCAAAATTACAATGTGTAAATTCTATGGGGTGCAAACGTGGGCCACTTTTGGAAGGCGTACAGTCTTTTGGGTTGACTTCAGGGACAAAATGTCAAGGTATGGGATCTGAGGGGAATGCAGGGACTAAGAAGCAAAGTGAGACATCTGTGGTGTTCAACTTGGAATCACATTTGCAATGTCTGAAATCTGAATTGATTCCAGGGTCAAAGTTTCTAGGTGTAGCACCTATGGAATGCAACCCTGGGCCACAGGTGAAGTGTGTAAATTCTTCTGAGTTGAATCCAGAGTCAAAATTACCATGTGTAAATTCTACGGGGTGCATACTTGGGCCGCTTTTGCAAGGTATACAATCTTTTGAGTTGACTTCAGGGATTAAATGTCAAGGTATGGGACCTTTTGGTTTGAATCTGGGAGCAGAAGTTCTAGGTGTAAAATCTGTTATGTTCAACCCTATGCAACATTTACAAAATGTGAAATGTGAATTGACTCCAGGGACACAGTTTCAAGGTATAACATCACGGGAGTTCAATTGGGGCCCACAGCTGCAAAGCGTGAATTCTTCTGATTTGAAACCAGGGTTGGAACTTCAATGCATAAATTCCATAAAGTTTAATCCAGGGCCACAGATGCACGGCACAAAGCCCTCTGAAACTAACCCTACATCAGAATATCAAGGTACAAAGTCTGTTCTGTTCAACGCTGGAGCATATTGGCAAGGTGTAAAATCTTCTGAGTTAATTCCAGGGACAAAGTTTCCAGAAATCCAGTTTTTGGAGAATCACTGTGGGTCACAGCCACAAGTTGTACAGTCGGTGTTCACTTTCGGCTCTCCGTTAAATGGTATGAAATCTGTGTTATTTTTACCAGAGCCACTGCTTAACGATGTAAAGTCGGTGGAGATGAACAAAGAGCCACTGCTTTGTGGTGCAAATTCTGTGAAACTGATTTCAGGCTCCGAGCTGCAAGACTTGAAATGTGAGATGTTTGCACTAGAGCCATGTTTTAAAAAAATGAAATATGTGGAGTTAAATCCAGGACCACATCCTCAAGGTATGAATTATGAGGAGTTGCCCTCACACCTTAGACAACATAGTGTGAGATCTGTGGTGTTTGCACCAAAGCTGTGTTTCCAAGATGTGAAATCTCTGGAGTTGAAACCAGGACTGCAACCTCAAAATGTGAATTCTAAGGATTTGAATCCTTGCCTCAGGCAGAAATCTGTGGTGTTTGTTTTTTTTTTTTTTTTTTTTTTAGAAATCTGTGGTGTTTGAATCAGAGCCACGTTCTCAAGATGTGAAATCTTTGAAATCAAACCTATTGCCACATTGTCATAGTGCTAATTCTTTAGGGTTGTCAACATGCCTCAAGTCACCACATGCTAACTCTGGTGTTCCAGAGGGTTTATACCTTGCACCAGAGCCATGTTTTCAAGATATGAACTCGGTAGGGTTGACACCAGGGTTCCAACAGCAAGGTACGAATTGTCGAGAGCTGAATTCAGGATGGCAAGGTATGAAATCAGTGGTGTTGGCACCAGAGGCAACTAAAAAGTTTGCACCAGGACCATTGTTGACTAGCGTTAATTTTTCAGATTGGTCTCCGGAATCACAGCAACAAGATGAGAAATCTTTGGAGTTTACTCCAGATCCAAAGTTGCAAAGTATAAAACATGTGAAATTGTCCTCAGCCTCTCTACAGCAAGATACAAAATCTGTAGAGTTAGCACCGGGGGCGCTGCTTCAAGGAACAAAAGCTGAGACGCTAAATCGGAAAAGAAGCTATCAAATCACAGACTCTGAGATAATCCCTAGGCCAGGGCGTCAGTTTGTACCATGTGCAGAGATGATCCCGACACCAAAGCATCAAGTCCTTAAAGGTATGAATTTGATTTCAATACCAGTTTATCACATCACAGAAAGGTTGGCACATCAAGGCAATGAAACCACAGAAAAATCTGTGGAGTTGACCCCAAAGCCAACAAGTAAAGCCATGGATTCTTCAAGAGTGCCTCTAAGGCGAGATCTTCAAGTACCAGAATCTGTTGATCTGACTGCAGTGCTAAGGAATCAAGGCTCTAAATCCTCGAAATTAACCCTAAAGAAAAGCTACCAAATCCCAGAAACTCTAGAGTTGCTCTCTGAGTCACGGCCTCAACTTAAGGATTTGAGAGAGTTACATACAAGGCCACTGCAGCAAGCTGTAGGATCTGAAGAGATTACACTAGAGCCCAGGCATCACACTACAGAAACCATGGGATTGACCTCCAAGGCAAGGCAAAAAGGGAAGGAATTCCTCGGAGTGACCCCAAAGCCAGTAAGTAAAACCACTTGATATTCAGAGAGATGTCCTAGGCCCTATCCTCAAGCACTAGAATTTGTGGAGGTGATCTCTGAGAAAAGATTGCAAAGAGGAGAATCTGAGGCACTGATTACAAAGTGATTGCATCATGTTCCAGAATCTCCAGAAATGACATCAGGGCTAGGATATCAAGTTCCTGAATCTGTGGGTTTAACCTCTAGGCAATGGCTTCAAAGGAGGAAATCTTTAGAGTTGCTCCAAAAGCAAACAGGTCAAGCTGTAGGACACGCAGAGTCTGTAGAGCTCACATCTGAGACATGGCAGCCAGGGGATGGATCAGTGGGGCTACCACAGTCACAGAATCAAAGTATAAAATATTCACAGAGAGCTCCAGGAGTACCGGCTCACATTACAGAAGTTATGAGGATTAGTCCAAAGCCACTAGATCAAGTCCCAGGATCCACAAAGACACAGCTTCAAGCTGCGCTCTCAATAGGAATAACCCCGGGAGCCCCCCAAAAAGTTACTGAGTATGTGAAAGTGACTCCTGGGCCACCACTTCAGGTTGTGAAGTCTGTAGCATTAACCCCAGGGCCAGCCTTTCAAATGATAGACTATGTTCAGCTGACCCCAAAACTGCAAGATGTGAGACCCTCTGAGTTTACCTCAGAGCTGTGGTTGCAAAGTGTAAAATCTAAAGAATTAACCACGGAGCCAACACACCAAATTTTGGACATAATGAAGTTGACAGGCTTTCAGATTCTAAAGACTGTGTTAATCCCATGGCCACCACTTCACATTGTAAAATCTGAGGAGTTAGCACCAGGGCCAATTCCTCAGGTTGTAGAACCAATAGAAGTAGCATTAGGATCAGCGATAGAGGTAATAGATTGTTGGGATCTTCAAGAAATGGTAGAACCCGTGGAATTAACTCCAAGGCCAAATACCCATGTGAAATCTGCAGAATTACTCTCACAGCCAGCATGTCCCTTTGAGGAGCCTGCAGTGTTCACTCATGAACAAGGGCTTCAGGCTGTGAAAGCAATAGGAATAAAAATAAGGCCTCCTCAAATGATGGAATCTGAGGATTTGAATCTACGACAGGCATATCAGAATAGGGAATGTAAGGATTTTACATCAAGAGAGGAGTTACAAATTGAGAATTATTTCTCTAGATTTCTCCATAACTCTTCCAACTCCCTCACCTCAAGTTCTGGTGAAACAGAATTCGGAAGCCTTTGTGATTTTGAAATGCCAGATCTATCAAGGGCCTTGGATATGAAAAACATTGGGACAGATATTTTTCAGCCTGGAGAGTCCTTTATAGACCCTACTATGATACAATCTTCAACTCTTCCCTTTTCCCTTCACAATCAACTCTCTGATAATATAGCTAACATCGTAGAAACTCCACATTTTGAGATCTCAGGAGTGGGTGTCATATCTAAGACGACTGACAAGAAGCAGGTGGAAGAGCTAGGGAACTCACTCCAGGGCCTATCCCAACATCCACCACAAAGCTGGAGATCACCACCTAGGACATTCCACTCAGGCTCCAGAACTCAAAGAGGCCTTACCTGCTCTGGCCTGGGCAGACAACAGAACGTCTGGGAGAATCACTCCTGGAGACAGCGACTACCTAGAAAATATCTCTCCAATATGCTAATGTTGGGGGATGTGTTGGGAACCACGATGGAAAGGAAGCTTTGTTCTGCAACATCTTTAATGGAAAGAGCCACTAGAGATATCCGTCAATCTATCCAGAATTTATTTGGGGTTCCAGCTGAACTGATGAAGCCTTCCCAGAGTCTGCTAGAGAAAGGTCGAGGTGTTATTCCTCAGCCTTCTCGGAGTGGCCAGAAACTACACTCAGAGGCACACTTCATGTCGTGGTCATGAGCAAAGAACAGCCTTAAGAATATGGACACGTGGCTCCATGTCCTCCATAATACAGCAATATTTTGGGACTAGAGTGAGATTAAAGAAAAGTTCAAAGCTCACTGATATATCCCAGGACGTCATTCAGCACATACCTGTTTCAGAGGGCCAGCCTCCTGCCCCAGTACAGCTAGAGTCTTCCTTCAACATAGTTTTCACCAGGAAAGATTCTGTTCCAGTGGAAGAGAGTGAGAACTCTTTGAGTTTTGAGTCCCAACATAGTCTCAAGCCAAGTTATCTTCCCCACCAGGCCAAGACTGACTTCTCAGAACAGTTCCAGTTGCTACAAGATCTGCAGCTAAAAATAGCAGCAAAACTGTTAAGGAGTCAAATACCCCTATATGTACCTCCACCTCTAACTTCAGGTCTGGTTTTAAAATACCCTATGTGCTTACAGTGTGGCCGATGTGCAGGATTTAATTGCTGTCATAAATTACAGGGCACTTTGGGACCTTACCTTCTTATCTATCCACAGCTCCACCTTGTACGCACTCCTGAGGGCCACGAAGAGATTAAGTTGCAACTTGGCTTTAGGTTGCAAACTGGGAAAAGACCCCAAGTCCCAAAGTACCACAGAAGAGACAGACCCATCACACCACGAAGTCCTATATCACCATCGCTAAGGACAGCGAAAGTCTATACTCGAGCTTCCAAGAGTCCTACTTCTACGACATATTTCCAGTCTGGATCTTCCCAGTCTCCTTCTCCTGTACAAGTCCGCATCAGGCGAAGGCAGTATAGAGGCCCTGACCTAGTAGGAAAAACAGAAATTAGAAAGCCGGGGCTCTATGAATTTACTCAGGTTCACTCTCTACCAGAGAGTGTCTCTGAAAGCAATCAGAATGTAAAATGGGCTAAAAGGAAAACCAAAAAGACCCATAATTCAAAATACCCATACCCAATGAAAAGAACCACCAAGGGAAGCAGAACACAAAACACAAAACTCTACACAAATGGTAGAAGCATAATACAGAGTCCTTCTAGGGAATTACCAGCCCAGGTAAGAAGCAAGAGGACTGGAACATCTCAGACTACTTCTGCCTCTTTAAGAAGACAATCTAAGAAATCCTCCCAACCCAAATTCATTCAACTGCTTTTTCAGGGCCTAAAGCAAGCATTGCAGACAGCACACAGAATTATGACTTCTGCTGGGCAGAAGCCCGTGGACAGGCCAAGGCCGGACCATTCGTGGTCAAGCAAAAGCCAGCATCTAAAACAAAAAGCCAGAAATGATTACCTATCAAGAGATATCAAAAGAGACAGGATGTCAGTTGTTAAGGTAAAGCCAACAGACATAACCACTAAGCAGAACATGTTATGCGAAGAAATAGAGCAATTCAGATCCGCTCAACGACCAGAAAGAGAGAGCTCTTTCCAACTCAGACGTACCCAACTGCCTAAGCCCATAGTTTCCCAAGGAAGTGCCGCTTTCAAAACCTGAAACCTTTCAGATTTCAAGGTGTCACGTGGACAGCCTATGGGTATTGTTCAAAATGACTATAGCAGCAAAGGTAAGAAAAAGCTCTACAGAAGTGAAATCTCTAGCCAGGAGTCCAAGAACTCCAAAACAGGAACCGGAGTTCAAGTCCCAGGGAGAAATCTACATGGTTCACTTCACAGAACCTCACACAGCCACCTTAAAGAGAAACTCACACCCAAGAAGCAAAACCACAGCTTCTTAAGGGAGAGAACCCCACATAATTCCTCTGTAAGGAGCCATCGCAGTCCCTCTGAGCGGAGATGTCGCAGTCCCTCTGAGAGGAGCCATCGAAGTTCTTCTCAGAAGAGCCATCACAGTCCCTCTGAGAGGAGCCATCAAAGTGCCTCTGACAGGAGTCATCGCAGTCCTCCTCAAAAAAGCCATCACGGTCCCTCCGAGAGGAGACATCACAGTCTCTGAAAAAAGCCATCGCAGTATCTCTGAGAGGAGTCATCACAGTGTCTGAAAAAAGGCATTGCAGTCTCACTGAGAGGAGCTATCGAAGTGCCTCTGAAAGGAGCCATCGAAGTGCCTCAAAAGGAGTCATTGCAGTCCTCCTCAAAAGAGCCATCACAATCCCTCCGAGAGGAGACATCACAGTCTCTGAAAAGAGCCATCGCAGTTTCTCTGAGAGGAGTCATTAGTCCTTTTGAGAGGAGCCCTTGCAGTCTCTCTGGAAGGAGCCATCACAGTGCCTCTGAAACAGCCATTGCAGTCCTTCTCCGAAGAGACATCACAGTCCCTCTGAGTGGAGCAATCGCAGTCCTTCTCAGAAGAGCCTTCACAGTCCCTCTGAGAGGAGCCATCACAGTCTCTGAAAAAAGCCATCGCAGTTTCTCTGAGAGAGCCATCGAAGTGTCTCTGAAAGGTGCCATCGAAGTGCCTCTGAAAGGAATCATTGCAGTCCTCCTCAAAAGAGCCATCACAGTTCCTCTGAGAGGAGACATCACAGTCTCTGAAAGAGCCATCACAGTTTCTCGGAGAGGAGTTATCAGTCCTTCTGAGAGGAGCCCTTGCAGTCTCTCTGGAAGGAGCCATCACAGTGCCTCTGAAACAGCCATTGCAGTACTTCTCATAAGAGCCATCACAGTCCCTCTGAGAGGAGCCATCGCAGTCTCTATGTAAGGAGCTTCAGAGCCCTTCTGCGAGGAGATGTTGCAGTCCCTCTGTGAGATGTCGCATTCCCTCTGAGAGGAGCCATCAAAGTCCTTCTCAGAGGAGCCATAAGAGTCTCTACAATAGGAGCCATCAGGGTCCCTCCAAGAGGATATTTTGCAGTCCTTCTGAGAGAACATGTCACAGTCCCTCTGAGAGGAGACATCACAGTCTCTGAAAAAGCCATCGCAGTTTCTCTGAGAGGAGTCATCAGTCCTTCTGAGAGGAGCCCTTGCAGTCTCTCTGGAAGGAGCCATCACAGTGCCTCTGAAACAGCCATAGCAGTCCTTCTCAGAAGAGCCATCACAGTCCCTCTGCGAGGAGACATCGCAGTCTGTATTTAAGGACCAATCAGAGCCCTTCTGCGAGAAGATGTTGCAGTCACTCTGTGAGTAGGTGTCACAGTCCCTCTGAGAGGAGACATCAAAATCCTTCTCAGAGGAGCCCTAAGAGTCTCTCCAAAAGGAGCCATCAGGGTCCCTCCCAGAGGAAATATTGCAGTCCCTCTGAGAGAAGATGTCGCAGTCCCTCTGAGAGAAGCCATCGAAGTTCTTCTCAGAAGAGCCATCACAGTATCTCTGAGAGGAGCCATCACAGTGTCTGAAAAAAGGCATCGCGGTCTCTCTGAGAGGAGCCATCGAAGTGCCTCTGAAAGGAGCCATCCAAGTGCCTCTGAAAGGAGTCATTGGGTCCTCCTCAAAAGAGCCATCACAATCCCTCCGAGAGGAGACATCACAGTCTCTGAAAAAAGCCATCGCAGTTTCTCCGAGAGGAGTCATCAGTCCTTTTGAGAGGAGCCCTTGCAGTCTCTCTGGAAAGAGCCATCACAGTGCCCCTGACAGCCATTGCAGTCCTTCTCAGAAGAGCCATCACAGTCTCTATGTAAGGAGCCATCAGAGACCTTCTGCGAGGAGATGTTGCAGTCCCTCTGAGAGTAGCGGAGCAGTCCCTCTGAGAGGAACCGTCAAGTCCTTCCTAGAGGAGCCATCAGAGTCTCTTCAAAAGGAGACATCAGGGTCCCTCCAGGAGGAAATTTTGCAGTCCTTTTGAGAGAAGATGTCGCAGTCCCTCTGAGAGAAGCCATCGATGTTCTTCTCAGGGGAGCCATCACAGTCCCTCTGAGAGGAGCCATCACAATCTCTGAAAAAGCCATCCCAGTGTCTCTGAGAGGAGCCATCGAAGTGTCTCTGAAAGGTGCCATCGAAGTGCCTCTGAAAGGAGTCATTGCAGTCCTCCTCAAAAGAGCCATCACAATCCCTCTGAGAGGAGACATCACAGTCTCTGAAAGAGCCATCGCAGTTTCTCTGAGAGGAGTCATCAGTCCTTCTGAGAGGAGCCCTTGTAGTCTCTCTGGAAGGAGCCAACACTGTGCCTCTGACACAGCCATTGCAGTCCTTCTCATTAGAGCCATCACAATCCCTCTGAGAGTTGCCGTCGCAGTCCCTCTGAGAGGAGCCATCAAAGTCCTTCTCAGAGGAGCCATCAGAGTCTCTACAAAAGGAGCCATCAGGGTCCCTCCAAGAGGAAATTTTGCAGTCCTCTGAGAGAAGATGTCGCAGTCCCTCTGCGAGAAGCCATCGAAGTTCATCTCAGGAGAGCCATCACAATCTCTTTGAGTGGAGCCATCACAGTGTCTGAAAAAAGGCATCGCAGTCTCTCTGAGAGGAGCCATCGAAGTGCCTCTGAAAGGAACCATCTAAGTGCCTCTGAAAGGAGTCATTGCAGTCCTCCTCAAAACAGCCATCACAATCCCTCCGAGAGGAGACATCACAGTCTCTGAAAAAAGCCATCACAGTTTCTCTGAGAGGAGTCATCAGTCCTTCTGAGAGGAGCCCTTGCAGTCTCTCTGGAAGGAGCCATCACAGTGCCTCTGAAAGACCCATTGCAGTACTTCTCATAAGAGCCATCACAGTCCCTCTGAGAGGAGCCATCACAGTCTCTATGTAAGGAGCTTCAGAGCCCTTCTGCGAGAAGATGTTGCAGTCTCTCTGAGAGTAGCCATCGCAGTCTCTCTGAGAGGAGCCGTCAAAGTCCTACTCAGAGGAGGTATCAGAATCTCTCCAAAAGGAGCCATCAGGGTCCCTCCAAGAGGAAATTTCGCAGTTCTTCTCACAGAAGATGTCGCAGTCCCTCTGAGAGAAGCTATCGAAGTTCTTCTCAGAAGAGCCATCACAATCTCTCTGAGAGGAGCCATCACTGTCTGAAAAAAGGCATCGCAGTGTCTCTGAGAGGAGCCATCGAAGTGCCTCTGAACGGAGCCATCGAAGTGCCTCTGAAAGGAACCATCTAAGTGCTTCTGAAAGGAGTCATTGCAGTCCTCCTCAAAAGAGCCATCACAATCCCTCCGAGAGGAGACATCACAGTCTGAAAAAAGCCATCGCAGTTTCTCTGAGAGGAGTCATCAGTACTTCTGAGAGGAGCCCTTGCAGTCTCTCTGGAAAGAGCCATCACAGTGCCCCTGACAGCCATTGCAGTCCTTCTTAGAAGAGCCACCACAGTCTCTATGTAAGGAGCCATCAGAGACCTTCTGCTAGGAGATGTTGCAGTCCCTCTGAGAGTAGACGTCGCAGTCCCTCTGAGAGGAGCCATCAAAGTCCTTCTCAGGGGAGCCATCAGAGTCTCTCCAAAAGGAGCCATCAAGGTCCCTCCAATAGGATATTTGCAGTCCCTCTGAGAGAAGATGTCGCAGTCCCTCTGCGAGAAGCCATCGAAGTTCTTCTCAGAAGAGCCATCACAGTCTCTCTGAGAGGAGCCATCGCAGTCTCTGAAAAAAGCCATCGCAGTGTCTCTGAGAGGAGCCATCGAAGTGCCTCTGAAAGGAGCCATGGAAGTGCCTCTGAAAGGAGCCATCGAAGTGCCTCTGAAAGGAGTCATTGCAGTCCTCCTCAAAAGAGCCATCACAATCCCTCTGAGAGGAGACATCACAGTCTCTGAAAAAAGCCATCACAGTTTCTCTGAGAGGAGTCATCAGTCCTTCTGAGAGGAGCCCTTGCAGTCTCTCTGGAAGGAGCCATCACAGTGCCTCTGAAACAGCCATTGCAGTACTTCTCATAAGAGCCATCACAGTCCCTCTGAGAGGAGCCATCGCAGTCTCTATGTAAGGAGCTTCAGAGCCCTTCTGCGAGGAGATGTTGCAGTCCCTCTGAGAGTAGCCGTCGCAGTCTCTCTGAGAGGAGCCATCAAAGTCCTTCTCAGAGGAGGTATCAGAATCTCTCCAAGAGGAGCCATCAGGGTCCCTCCAAGAGGAAATTTCGCAGTTCTTCTGAGAGAAGATGTCACTCTCCCTCTGAGAGGAGCAATCGCCGTCTCCTTCAGAAAACTTATCACAGTCCCTTAGAGCGGAGAGGACATGGCTTTTTTTTAAATTTAAAAAAATTTTTTTATTTATTTATGATAGTCACACACACAGAGAGAGAGAGGCAGAGGCATAGGCAGAGGGTGAAGCAGGCTCCATGCACCCGTAGCCCGATGTGGGATTCGATCCCGGATCTCCATGATGGCGCTCTGGGCCTAAGGCAGGCGCTGAACCACTGCGCCACCCAGTGTTCCCGGACATGGCTTTTTTGAGAGAAGACAGCAGAGGTCCTCTGAAAGGAGGGAGCAGTTGCAGTTCCTCAGAGAGAACTCCTTGCAGTACCTCTGAGAGGAGTGGATCCAGTCACTCTTGGAGGCAAGACACAATCATTCTGAGCAGAAGCAGCACAGCCCCTCTGAGAGGGGCCCACAGAGTTAGCCTGAGAAGACCCATTTCAGTCCCTGTAAGAGAACCTGTCAGGGTTCTCCTAAGGAGAGACTCAAGCACAGCTCCTGTAAGGAGAGGCTCAGGCATAGTTCATCTAAAGATTTCAAGGGTTATTCAAACATGTCTGTTAGAAACCACACACAAAATACTCCAAAGCAGGGCAAATTTAGAGGCATAAATCTAACAGATGAGAAGAGATCCGCCCCCATTATCCATTGACTGGCTCAAGTCTTCAGCGAGTTAACCTTTTCCTGGCTTTCCTGCTCAGCCACTGTCTCCAATACCTGCACCCTCAGCAAAGAGCATCAATGGTTGTGTATCCGTGGGGGGAGGGAGGGCGGGAATGGGTTTGTAATTTCTCTAAGATAAATAAAGGGGCAATCAATAATTGATCTCCATCTAGAAAGATCACTCGTCGTACTGGGTGGGGAATGAAGGGTGGAGGGGCTTTCGGTGTCGGGCAAAGCGATAGAGCGGCAGTTAGGGGTTCCGAGGCCAGGTTGGGGCTCCAAACCCCACCTACAGTTTCCCAGGGCGGGGTCTCAGAGGAGGAAGGCGCGTCACTCACTCCGGCCGCAGCCCCCTCGGAAGCTGCCAGGCGGAAGTAGACGTTCAGACTTGGGATTGGCGGCGCCGACTGCACATCCGGGAGAGGAGAGGGGAGCGGAAGTGGCGTTGGTCTGGCCGGAGCCCTTGGATGGATTTGTTAGGCGTGGAGAGGGAGTGATGTCTTCCAGACTCGGTGCAGTACCCGCCGTGAGTTTCTCAGTTTGACCGTTATGCTTTACGGGGAGCGCTGTGGAGCCCGCAGCACGCGGTCCCTTGCTTTTGTCCCATGCTCAGAATTGGTTTTCTCAGAGCCCATCATAGGCCCCACCCTTCTAGGTCAGATCTACCTGTCTCCCTCTTTTCCCCCCCACTTATCGCTGACTTGTTCCCCACCTCTCTGGACTCAGTTTCTCGCCAGATTGCTATTAATTTCTATTCCTTTTGTATACCCAGTACCTTCCATATCCGTTGTCCTCACTTTTCGCCTCCCTTTAGAATCTTTACCTGGGACAGGGCTTTGGGAATGGGGGAGATGATAGACTACGGTGTTGTCACCTGCCTTAACTCAGTTGGAAGACAAGACAGCACACTCTCCTTAAGAGGTCTTGCCTTTTTCCGTTTGAGGTAACTGCCAGGGGAGAGCTTCATTTCGTCTGGGCACAGGGGGATTTCTTTCTTTCTTTTTTTTTTTCTTTTGTGGTAAGGGTTCAGAGGTTCCTAGCAATTCACTCATGTGCTTGCGATTTGCTAGACGCCGGAACCCACATCCTTTAAGCAGCAGAGGAGCACGAAGATCGTGGGAGCTAAGAAGTAAGTGAGATTTTCTGGGGTTCATTGACTTTTGAGCGTTTGAATGTGGCCAGTGTGGTTGAGGAACTGAATTTTTCATGGTATTTAATCTTAAGTTTAAATAGCCACCTGTAGCTAGTGCCTACCTGATAGGACAGTGGAGATCTAAACCTAATGTAGGGGAGAAGAACCTAGCTTGCAAAGAAAAGCACAAATTATATTAAAAATGGAATGTATGACTTAGTGTACCTTGCATGTCCTCAGACATCAAATATATACTCATGAATACATTGATGAACAAGGGAAGGATGGATAAAAATGGTTGTAAGAAATCCTTTTATTTTCATACTGTTTGGCTTTAAGACTGGTTCATTATTTTGTAGACTGACTGTGCTAACCTTTTCCGTTTTTGTTAGTATGAAAGGGATTCTTATTAACTAGATACTCTTTGGAAGGAATTAATTCAGATAATATTTGCTGAATATCTGTTATGTGCCAGCTGTGTAGTAGGTTAGATATGCAGATAAAACACAGAATACTCTAAAAGGGGAGATAGGCAAATACATCAACATGATTCAGCGTAAGTAAATATTTTTAAATAGGAATTTAATATAGCATTTGGGGAAGGGGAGTGATAGTTCAGAATGGAAGAGTTGCCAGAGCAAGTTACTCCTAAACAGGCTTGAAAGTTATTATTCCTTAATAATGCAGTTAGCCAGAAAGAAAAGGTATTTCTTCATAGAGAAATAGAATGTGTGAACAGCTAAAAGCATTAAATGGAATAGCAAGTGGGTAATGGTTAAAAAAAATAAAAAGATTAATAGGTCCTTATCTTTAATCTGAATCAAAATCATTGGAATTAGGGCATAGGAATCCTTTTTTTTTTTTTTTAAGATTCATTCATTCATTCATTCATTCATTCGAGACAGAGAGATGCAGAGACATAGGCAAGGGGAGAAGCAGGTTCCCTGCAAGGAACCTGATGCAGGACTTGATCCCAGGATCCTGGGATCATGTCCTGAGCCGAAGGCAAATGCTCAACTATTGAGCCATCCAGGCGTCCCAGGAATCCTTTCTAACTGACTTTCTAGGAGATTGTGGAGTTTGAGAACCATTGGTGAGAGGTGAGACCAGAAGGGACTAGAGAATGAAACCCTAGAGGACATCAGCATTTAAGGATTGGGTAGGATGAACAGAGGTGGGCAACCCAGGTGGCTCAGCAGGTTAGCGCTGCCTTAGGCCCAGGGCCTGATCCCTGGGATCCAGGCCCACGTCGGGCTCCCTGTATGGGGCCAGCTTCTCACTCTGCCTGTGTCTGTGTCTCTGCATCTCTCTCTCTCTCTCAGGAATAAATAAAGTCTTTAAAAAAAAAATGAACAGAGGCTGCAAAGGAAATTGAGAAGAACAAAAATAATTTTGTAATGAAGTCTTAAGTAGTTCCACATGGAGAATGAACTAGAGTCTCTGAAAAATTCTTGATAGGGCAGAAAGGAGTTTGAAAATTGGTTAAACTTTTCACTCTTATGATTAGAAGCTGAGACTGGGGGAGAGTGCCATAGTCAACAAATTATAAAGTCACTACAATTAAGATCCTATTATTTAAAACAAAATCATTTTCTTGCCATATTTATGGAAAGGGAAGTTTAGGATTAATCTGAGATTTTGTAAGCAATCAAGTACCCTCATTTGACACGTATAACACTTGTTTTTGTTGGGTCCTTTGAAAATAAAAGATACCTAGGGGGAGTGATTTCTTAACCACGTTGATTAATTCCCAGGATGTTAATCATGCTGATCATATGAAGTATTGTTTTTTTAGTTGTTGTTGTTTTTAATGTGCTTGTGCTTATTCATGAGAAGGGATATGGGTATATTTGAGTCCTACACTGACAGTGAAGAAATTCCTATGGTTGACAGTTTACTAAGAGGAGTCAGAGGGGACTTGACTCTTATTGGCCTCTTGATACTAGCAAGTCTTGCAAGTAGAGATTTTTCCCATTGTTTTGGATGGTGGGTTTTGGTCCTAGAGTACTGCTAATTCCTGTTACAATTTTTTATATTGAGGTATCATTGAAGTACAATAGAATGCATCTTTACAGTATACATATTTAAAGCATACAGTATGATCAGCTCTTTTTTTTTACATTTTTTTTAAAGATTGTGTTTATTTATTCATGAGACACGCTGAAAAAGAGAGAGAGAGAGAGAGAGAGATTGAAAGGCAGAGACACAGGCAGAGAGAGAAGCAGGCTCCATGCAGGGAGCCTGACGTGGGACTTGATCCCGGGTCTCCAGGATCAGGCCCTGGGCTGAAGGTGGCGCTAAACCGCTGAGCCACACCGGCTGCCCTTTTTTTACATTTTTTTAATTTAAATTCAATTTGTCAACATAGAGTATAACACCCAGTGCTCATCCCATCAAGTACCCTCCTCATTGCCCATCTCCCAGTTACCCCATCCCCTCCACCAACCTCCCCTTCCTCAATCCTTTGTTTGTTTCTCAGGAGTCTCATGGTTTGTCTTCCTCTCTAATTTTTCCCACTCAATTCCCCCCTTTCCCTTATAATCCTTTTCACTATTTCTTATATTCCATGTATGAGTGAAACCATACTGATTAGCTTTGACATATGTAAATAACCATAACAGTGTCACCACAGTCCAGATAACATTTCTATCCCTCCCCCAAGTTGTTTTTGGTTCCTTTGTCATCCATTCCTTTCTCTACTCCTGTTCCCAGACAACACTGACCTTTCTTTCTGTCACCATACAGTGGTTTTCATGTTCTAGGATTTTATATAAATGAAATCAGGTAGTATGTTCTATTTTTGCATGATTTTTTTCATTCAAAATAATGGTTTTGAATGAGAACTATTTTTTATTGCTGAATAGAATTTCATTATAGATATACCATGATTTGTTTAGCCATCTTCCTTGATGGACATTTGGGTTATTTTCATTCTGGGAGTATTAAAGTAAAGCTGTTCTGAACATCCATGTGCACATCTCTGTGTGGGAAATATTTTTTTTCTTTTTCTCTTGATAAATACCTGAGATGATACTGTTTTACCAAGATATGCCATCTTAGGTTGATTGGTCATATGTCTGGAGTATGTTAAACTTTTAAAAAAATTGCCTGTTTTCCAAATTGGTGGTATAATTTTCTATTACTACCAGCAGTGTATAGGAATAAGTCTTTAATTTTAGCCAATTTTAAGGGTGTATAGTGGTGTTTCATTGTGATTTTAATTAACATTTTCCTGATGAATAATGATATAGAACATCTGTTCATGTGCTTAATTCATATATCTTCTGGGAAGTACCTGTTCATATCTTTTGCCCATTTAAAGATTTTGTTTTTGGGGTTCCTGGGTGGCTCAGCAGTTGAGCATCTACCTTTGGCTCAGGGTGTAATCCCCGAATCTGGGGATCCCGGGATTGAGTGCTGCATCGGGCTTCCTGTATGGAGCCTGCTTCTCCCTTTGTCTGTGTCTCTGCCTCTCTCTGTGTCTCTCATGAATACATAAATAAAATCTTAAAAAAGTAATAAGGATTTTGTTATTTATTTACTTGATAGAATATGAGAGAAGGAATGAACACAAGTAGGGAGAGGCGTAGAGGGAGAAGCCGACTCTTTGCCAAGCAGGAAGCCTGACTAGGGGCTTGATCCCAGGACTGGATCATGACCTGAGCTGAAGACAGAAGCTTAACCAACTGAGATACCCAAGCACCCCTCTTTGGCTCATTTAAAAAAGTTGAGTTGTCTGTCTTGCTATGGAATTGTAGTATTTTTAAAAATTATATTCTGAATACAGTATCTTTGATAGATGTGTCTTGAATATTTTCTTCTAGTCTCTGGTTTGCATTTTATTTTTCTTAGTGGTATTTGTATGTATGTATGTATGTATGTATTATTTATTTTTAAAGATTATTAGATTATTTATTTTTAAAACACTGAGCCACTCAGACATCCCTTTAATGGTGTGTTTTAAAGATCAGTAGTGTTAATCCAATCAAAAATGGGCAAAAGACATGAACAGAAATTTCACAGAGGAAGACATAGACATGGCCAACAAGCACATGAGAAAATGCTCCGCATCACTGGCCATCAGGGAAGTATAAATCAAAACCACAATGAGATACCACCTCACACCAGTGAGAATGGTGAAAATTAACAAGACAGGAAACAACAAATGTTGGAGAGGATGTGGAGAAAGGGAAACCCTCTTTCACTGTTGGTGGGAATGTGAACTGGTGCATCCACTCTGGAAATCTGTGTGGAGGTTCCTCAAAGAGTTAAAAATAGATCTGCCCTACGACCCAGCAATTGCACTGGTGGTGATTTACCCCAAAGATACAGATGCAGTGAAATGGCAGGACTCCTGCACCCCAATGTGTATAGCAGCAATGTCCACAATAGCCAAACTGTGGGAGGAGCCTTGGTGTCCATTGAAAGATGAATGGATAAAGAAGATGTGCCCTGTATATACAATGGAATATTACTTAGCCATTAGAAATGACAAATACCCACCATTTGTTTCGACGTGGATGTAACTGGAGGGTATTATGCTGAGTGAAGTAAGTCAGAGAAGGACAGACATTATATGGTCTCATTTATTTGGGGAATATAAAAAATAGTGAAAGGGATTAAAGGGGAAAGGTGAGAAAATGAGTGGGAAATATCAGTGAGGATGACAGAATATGAGAGACACCTAACTCTGGGAAACAAACAAGGGGTGGTGGAAAGGGAGGTGTGCCGGGGGTTGGGGTGACTGGGTGATGGGCACTGAGGGGGACATTTGACAGGATGAGCACTGAGTTATGCTATATGTTGGCAAGTCGAACTCCAATAAAAAAAATACAATAAATTAAAAACATTAATTAATTTTAAAAATCAATAGTTTTATTTATTTTTTAAAGATTTAATGTTTAGTTTACCAAGAAAAGGGATGAGCAGAGGGAGAGAATTCTGAGCAGACTCCCAGCTGTGTGTGGGGCCAACTTGAGGCTCTATCCCAGGACTCTGAGATCATGACATGACCTCAGCTGAAGCCACTCAATTAACCTAGCACCGAGGCGCCTTGAAGACCAACAGTTTTAATTTATCATAAAAAATAATTAAAATGTTATTTTTTCCTTCTATATGTCATGCTTTTTTTGTATGTATTTGAGAAAACCTTGCCATCCCTATTTGCAAAGATTTTCTCCTTTTCTAGACTTTTTTCTAGGTTTTACATTAGATATATAACTCGTTTAGAGTTAAGTTTTTGTGCATGGTGTATCCTAAGAATCAATGTCAATTTCTTTAAATTTTGTATATTCTGTTGTTAAGACTTTCTTTTCCTTATTCAATTGCATTGGCACCTTGGTCAGTAATTATGTAAACGTATATATGTGTGGGTCTGTTTCCGGACTTCTTATTCTGTTTTGCTGGTGTATATACCTATCTTTTTGCCAATACTAAAACTGTCTTGATACTGTGAGATTAGAGTAAGTCTTGAAATCAGATAGGGTAAGTCATCTAACTCTATTGTTCTTTTTAAAAGTTCGTTTATTTATTCTAGTTTCTTTGTCTTTTTACATAAATTCTAGAGTTAGTTTGTCAATTTCTATAAAAAGAAGCACGCTGGAGTATTGATGAGTATTATATATTGAATCAGTAGATCAGTTTGGGGAGAATTGCAATTTTAACAATACTGAGTTTTCTGACTTATGAGCATGCCATATTTTTCCTTTATTTTGATCCCTAACTTCTCTTACCAACATTCTGTAGTTTTCATTATAAAAGTCTTGGTTATCTTTTGTTTGATTTGTTCTTAGGTGTTTTTTTGTGTGTGTGTTTTTAATATTACTGTAAATAATAACTTTTAATAAGTTCATTTCTAGTTGCTTGCTGCTAGTATGTCAGTCTAGCCACAGGACTGTCAATTTTGTTGATCTTTTTAAAGAACCAGATTTTCTGTGCTGTCCTAATTCATGAATTCCTCCTCTTTGTTATATTTTTCCTTCTATTTTGGGTTTACTTTGCCCTTTGTAAGGTATCTTAAGATGAAGTCTTGTCAGGAAATTAGATTTTAAGTCTATTTTGTAATAGGAGTATTTAGAGCTTTTAAGTATCCTTCTGAGTGCCGCTTTGGTTGCAATCCACAAATTTTGATATGTGTATTTTTGTTGTTACTTTGTATTTCTCTTGTGATTTCTTTTTGACCTATGAATTATTTACAAGGAGATTATAATTTCAGGATTTATTTTTTATTTTAAGTATCTTACTGATCTTGATTTCTAATTTAATTCTGATGTGGTCAGAGAATACATGTATGATTTTCCTCTTTTTATTTTGTTAAAGATTTTATTTATTTATTAATGAGACAGAGAGAGAGATAGAGAGAGAGGCAGAGACACAGGCAGGGGGAGAAGCAGGTTCCATGGAGGGAGCCGGACATGGGGCTCGATCCTGGGTCTCCAGGATGAGGCCCTTGACTGAAGGCGGCGCAAAACCACTGAGTCACTGGGGCTGCCCGATTTTCCTCTTTCTAACTTTAGAGTTATGCTCTATCTTGTTGAATGCACAATGTCTACTTGAAAAGAATGTATATTCTGTAGCTGTTGAATGTGGTGTTCAATAAAGTGATGTCGAATAAGGTAGCTAATATTGTTGTTCAGATCTTCTATGTCTTTACTGAATTTTTGTCTAGTTCTATCACTTCCTGAAAAAAGGAAGTCTTAAAATTTCTTTCTAAGACTGTAGAATTGTTATTTTTTTGCTTTAATTCTATCAGCTTTGCTTTGTGTACTTTGATCCTCTACTGCTAGCCACATAAAATGAGGAATTGTGTCTTTGTGATGATTTGTTACTTTTATCTGTATGATATGTGTCTATTTCTATCTCTGATGATACTCTTGTCTTGAAGTCCATTGTATCTGGTATCAAAATAGCCATTTCAGACTTCTGTTTGCTGATTGTGTAGTTTAATTTTTTCATCCATTTATTTCCAGTATCTATATGTTTTTACACTGAAAGTGTGGGGACACATGGCTGGCTCAGTCGGAGGAGCATTTGACTCTTGATCTCCGGGTCACGAGTTCAGGGGCCACATTGGGTATAGAGATTACTTAAATATATTAAAAAAAAAAAAAAAAGAAAAGAAAAAAAGTCTGCCACTTTTGGCACAATTTACACTTAGTTGACCCTTGAACAACACAGGGGTTAGGGATGCTGACCACAACACAGTTGAAAATCCACTCCCCCCAAAAGTAACTATTAATAGCCTATTGTTGCTGGAAGTCTTACTGATCACATGAATAGTCAATTAACACATATTTTGTGTGTTATACATATTATATACTATGATGTTCTTACAATAAAGTAAGCTAGAGGAAATAAAATATTATTAAAATGACAAGGAAAAGGGGGCACCCGGGTGGCTCGGTGGTTGAGTGTCTGCCTTTTGCTCAGGTTGTGATCCCAGGGTCCTGAGATCAAGTCCTGCATCGGGCTCCCTGTGGGGAGCCTGCTCCTCCCTCTACCCATGTCTCTGCTTCTCTCTGTGTGTCTCATAAATAAAAAGTCTTTTTTAAAAAGTTTATTTATTTATTGACATTTACAATACTGTGCTGTATATTAAATAAAATCCATGTATAAGTGGATCCATATAGTTCAGACCCGTGTTGTTCAAGAGTATTACTAGAGTACTAGAGTATTGCCTTTTTATTCACTCTTAAACAATCTCTGACTTTTTAACTGGAGTGTTGAGACCATAAACATTTATTTTTTTATTTTTATTTTTTTTTTAACATTTAACATTTTTAAGATTTATTGAGGATTCTTGCCCAAATCTGTAGGCCATAAACATTTAAATTAATTATTGATATGGTTGGATTTAGGTCTGCCATTTTATTACATGTCTTTGTACCCTGTTTTTTGTTCCTTTATACCTTCTTTTGGATTATTTGAATATTTGGTGTCTGATTTTAGTTTACTGATTTTTGACTCTCTTTTCTCTCTCTTGTGTGTAGTGGTTGCTCTAGAAAGTATAATATACATACCTATTGTTTCATAGGGTTGAGTTAATATACTACCACTTTGCTTAAATGTAGAAGCTTTACAACCATATAGATTGTTAACCCCTGCCTGCTGACCAATAAGTTATAGCTATCATAAGTATTACATTTACATATGTTGAAAACTCTACCAGAGAATGTTAAAAATTTGTTTTAAAGAGGGTTTTCTGTTGTCGTCATTGTTAACGTATTTACCCAGCGATTTACCATTTCTTTTGCTCTTCGTGCTTAAAAATCCAGATTTCTCTTGGATATCTTTTTCCTTCATCATATCTGGAATAATTTCCATTAACATTTCTCATAAAGCAGGTCTGCTAACAACAAATTTTCGTTTTCTCTTTTTCTTGTGAAGAAGTATATCTAAGCATTATTTTCACTGAGTATAGAATTTTGGTTTGCCAAATCATTTTTCTTAGGATTTTATTTTATTTTATTTTATTTTTAAAATTTTATTTATTTATAATAGTCACACACACACACACAGAGAGAGAGAGAGAGAGAGAGAGAGAGAGGCAGAGACACAGGCAGAGGGAGAAGCAGGCTCCATGCACCGGGAGCCCGATGTGGGATTCGACCCCGGGTCTCCAGGATCGCACCCTGGGCCAAAGGCAGGCGCTAAACCACTGCACCACCCAGGGATCCCTTTTCTTAGGATTTTAAAGATGTTATACTATATTCTGTTCTCCTTGGTTTCTGTTGAGAATTCTGTGATCAGTCAAACCATTGTTTCCTTTATGTAATACGTCATTTAAAAAAAATATTTTCTTCATTATTTGAGAGAGAGAGACAGAGATAGCAAGAGAGAATATAAGCAGGGAGAAGAAGGATAAGCAGGCTCTCTGCTCAATGTGGGGCTCGATCCCAGTGTCTGAGTCTAAGGCAGACTCTTAGCCAAGTGAACCACCCAGGTGCCCCTGTAATATGTCATTTTTAAAGCTGCTTTCTAGGTTTTTAAATCTTTGGGTCTGAACAGTTCCTTCCTTCCTTCCTTCTTTCTTTCTTTCTTTCTTTCTTTCTTTCTTTCTTTCTTTCTTTCTTTCTTTCTTTCTTTCTTTTTTCTTTCAAGATTGTATTTATTTATTCATGAGAGACTAGGAAAGAGAGGCAGAGACACAGGCAGAGGAAGAACCAGGCTCCCTGCAAGGAGCCCGTATTGGGACTTGATCTTGGACCCTGGATCATGCCCTGAGACAAAGGCAGACACTCAACCACTGAGCCACCCAGGCATCCCGGTTTTGAACATTTTCATTAAGATGTGTCTAGGTGTGTTTTTCTTTGAGTTTATCGTATTGAGTATTTGTTGAGCTCCTAGAATCTGTAAATTTATGTCTCATTAATTTCGGTGATTTTCTACCATAAATTTTTCAAATGTATTTTTGTGCTACAGTCTCTTTTTCCTTTCCTTCTGGGATTGTGGCTACACTTAAGTTAGACCTTTTGGTTTTGACCCACAGGTTGTTGGGGCTCTGTTTACTCTTTTTCAACCTTTTTCCTCTTTGTTTTTCAGATTGGATAATTTGTCTTCAAGTTCTTTCCTTTGTCATCTCCATTCTATTATTAAGCCCATTCTGGTTTTATTTCAAACATTGTATTTTTCAGTTCTAAAATTTCAATTAGTAGTTTGCCTGGGTGGTTAAGTATCTACTTTCAGCTTAGGTCTTGATTCTAAGGTCCTTTGATCAAGCTCCACATCAGGCTCTCTGCTGAGAGAGAATTTCTCCCTCTCCTTCTGCCTGCTGCTCTCCCTGCTTGTACATGTGGTCTCTCTTTTTCTCTGTCAAATAAATAAATAAAATATATTTAAAAATTCAATTAGTTCTTTCTTATGGTTTTTATTTTTCTCAGAATTACTACCTTGTCCTTCATTTCAAATGTGTATTCCTGTATTGCATGGGGCATAGTTATAATTGTTGCCCTAAATTTTTTATACTTCTGGCATCTGGATCATCTTGGGGTTGACATTTATTTGTTCATTACCTATTCCTTTCAGAATTATGCACATTTTCCGATTTTTTGTGTATTACATCATTATGGAATTTATTCCTAAGAGAGTGAATGTTCTTTGTATAGACTTTGGGTCTTTTTATAATTTTCTGGGGGATTGGCTAATTGAATTCAAATAAATAAAGAATCTTCTGGGCGATCATTGCTGTTTTTCTTTTAGCAAGTAACCTGTTCAGAACATAGTTCTGTCTTGCTTTCTGAGGGTATTGGTTCAGTCTTAGTTTCATTCTTTGAGTCTTTGCTATGTTGGTTTACCTTTGCTTAAATTGCTTAGGGGTTCATCTGAGACTTTTTCAGGTATTTCAAGTCTTGTTTCATTTTTCCAAGCTTTTGATACATTGGTTTGGGTCTGTCTTTTACTAGCAGCTTTCAGGTTAATCTGGTGTGCAGCTTGTTCATATCTTATTTCATTTTTCAAAGCCTTTGCTAAGCTGGTTTGGGTATGCTCCACACATATGAGATTTGGAATTAAGCTATGATTGTGTAGATTCATACAGAGAATTATGGGATCATCCTCCTTGTCTGTCTCTTCTCCACAGTTCTCTTACACGGTTTTGTCCATGGAGATCCCTTTTCCAGGTGTCTCTTGCCAGAAAGATAGAGTTTCTAGAGTTTCTGTTAGAATTTAGGCTGCCTGTGCTGCTCTGCAAATGGGGCCCACACTTAATTGCAGAGCCACGTGAGGAAAAACAAAAAAATGGGGAAACACACTCAATATGAGTCACTTCTCCTGATTTTGATTCCCCTGCATAATCCACCTGCTTTGTTTACTTTTCGGAGTCCAGGATTTTCAGTTGTGATCAGCTGGAGGGATGGGTCGTAGTGGCCTTATGCACTGCGGCAGAATGATAACTTCACTGTATTAAATTTTTTTGTAATTTTGGATCTCATGTACAAAGAACTGAAAATCATTCTTCCCTGTTCATAGCATACGGACATCATCAGTCCCTAGTATTTTCTGTTTTCTTTATTTCCATTCCCTTTCAAAGACAACGGTGTTAGCAAGTTTGATATTTGTCCTTAAATATTTATGAATCCTTGTAAAGTAGCTAGTGTTGTTTACATGTATACTAGTTTTTAATTTACCACATTGAAGTTAAATCTTGTTCTATTACTTTTTCCTTTTTCTTCTCATGATTTATTTATTTTTGGAGAGAGCGTGCGTGTGTGTACATGCTCAGGGTAGAGGGTAGAGGGCACAGGGAGAGGGAAAGAGAGTCTCGAGCTGATTCAGCACTGAGCAGTGAGCCTGACTCAGGGCTCGATCTAACAGCGCTGAGGTCAGGGCCTGTGCCAAATCTGAGTCAGATGCTTAACGAGCTGTGCCACCCAGGCACCCTTGTTTTCTATTTTTAATTCACCAGTATGCTTTTCAGTTATGTTCATGTCTTATGTATAGAAAAGGTTTGTTGCTGGGACGCGTGGTTGGCTCAGGGTGTGATCCTGGTTTTCAGGGATCGAGTCTCGCATTGGGCTCCTTGAGGGGAGTCTGCTTCTCCCTCTGCCTATGTCTCTGCCTCTCTCTCTCTCTCTGTGTCTCTCATGAATAAATAAATAAAATCTTTAAAAAAATAGAAAGTTTGTTGCTTACAACAACTACATACTATTCCATAACAGGCATATATCACATTTTATGTATAGATTTTCTTAAGAAAGGTCATCTGTGTTACTTCCAACTCCTTCCTACCACAAACCTCTATGTGATTCTTATCTGGTTTACCTCTAACATGTTATCTTGAATCTGCCAACTTACCTATACTCCCAAACCCTTGTTCAAGTCCTTTTACCTCTTCCTTGTACTGTTAAGCCCTCTTCCTTTATTCACTCTTCCTCCATTGGCAATCTTCCTTTTTTTTTTTTCTTTTCATCTTCCATATAGCATTCAGAGTGTCAAAACCATAAACCTAACACAGGCCTTACACAGATCTTTAGCTGGAAAAGGGGATGTTTCCAGGTCCTTGGATAACACTTTGAGAACTGCTGCTCTTCTGTCCATTCGGAACCACCTTGAAGACACTTTGTAGTTACTCAATAATGTCTGTTAACTACATACTTACTGGTCTTAGATTTGAAAATTTGGATCTGGCTTACTTCAGACAAGGTAGCACTGTTCCTTGAACTATGGGAGCTAAGAATCATGTTGCTTAAGTGAGACAGGACAACCGTGACACCAGGTTTAGGGAGAAGGCTAAGGTAGAGGGAAGATGGGTCAAACGAGGGCCCCACAAACTGTTCTTTTCCTCCTGTAGTCTCAGGGATACTATTTAGTTACTGTCCCTCTGTCAGAGAAATAGGGAGGCCTGGACATACCTGGTTCCAGATCCAGGAGCTCTTCTGAAGGGTCATAGAACACATAGAACACATATTACTTTGACTACTTTCTTTTCTTTGATCAACCTAGGACAGAATGCCTATGTGGGCTGCAGAATGATCATGAATGGACTGCTTTCTCATTATAATGAAGTATAATAATTTTATATACTGCATTTGATCGACGATTGTAGTTGTTAGATTACAATCTCAATTCTGTTTTTATTACCAAGTTTCTTAGTTTTGCATAGATAACCAACTTGTCTTCTGAGGATATAAATAATTAAAGGAACTTAACTCCAGATCCTCCTTTGTGGTATATATATCTATATATATATATCTATGTCGTATTAATAGCAGGCCCCAGTGCTCCATAAAGGATAATAGTTTCCAGTACACTATCCCTCACGATGACTCCTTAAGCGGCTCATCATCTGCCTCTTCATGTGAGCCAGTGAGTGATTTTCCACCATCATTCCGAAAATCTACCTACTGGATGAAGATGAGAAGGGTCAAGCCAGCTGCTGCTTCCCGTGTCGAAGGTATCAGTATCTCTGTCATGTTTCAAAGGCAGAGTACTCCCCAGGGAGCTGTTGTAAATGGCTCTTAAAGTATTAAGTATCACATAATGTGTTTCTCACATTTGTGTTAGGCTGCCACATACTATTCAGCTTTGTGAACTGTCCTTCTATCTTAGACTGAAATTCTGCTAATCTTAGTCCTGTAGGTTAGACCGGTGTCAGCCTGTCCCCTAAAAATGATTTGAATCTCTTTCCCACTGTTCCAGTTTGATCCTCTGTCGATGCTTAGGGTGATTCTAGGTACAGTTGTCTTGGTGGGCATGGTGTCAAGGGTCCTGAGCAGCCCTTTTTCTGGAACAATTCTTCTCCTTCAGTGTGAGCCTCGATTCAAGACCAAAGAAAGCACACTGCCTTCAGGCTCTTATTATTCATAGGGAACAACTGATCACTTGGGATGGAGAATAGTGGAAAGGGAAAAGGAGAAAGGGAATAGTGGAAAGGGAAAAGTGTAAGTTGGTGAAGTTTTACCAACTTCCCTAAAAATGTCACAGTACCTCTGTGAGGCCTGTGCTCGCTCGTGAGCTTTCTCTGTGGTGGTCTTGTGAGTGATGTTTTGAAGGCAGGCCAAGATGTTCACTTGGGAGCCATACTGAGGGTTTTGTTTGTTTTCCTCTGGTATTTCAGGGTCTGGTGGAATATCAACCAAAGGAAAAAGGAAACCCAGGCAGGAAGAAGATGAAGATTATCGAGAATTTCCTCAGAAGAAGCATAAGCTTTATGGTAAGGGAGTAGTGTGGCTCATTCTCTTTCCTTCGGTGCCTGGGCTTTATTCCTTAGAGGTGAAAGAGAGAAAGCCCTTAGGTTTTGACCCTTGGAACCCTAGTGAGCCTTTTGATTTTTTGGCAAGGAATGGCTTCCGTCCTGACCTTTCCTGTTTTTTTTTTTTTTTTTTTTTTGTTACAACTTAAGAGGGTCAGTTGGTTGAGGGAGTGGGGCACAGGGTATTGGGAAGAGGAGGGAAGAGATTTTGGTAGTAGAGAAAGGGTAGCAAGGTGATATGTTAGGCTTCAAGTTTCTGTCTTGCGTCAGGGAGGAAGCAACGGCCTAAAACTCAACCTAATCCCAAATCCCAGGCTCGTCGTATTCGGAAGGAACCACCAGCTTATGCAGCAGGTATGTTTTCTGCTGGACTCATTGGGTACCTAGTGCTCACACTCTTGGTGGTGGCGGCGGTGGTGGTGGTATTAAAGGAATGATGTAGCAGGGTTTCTTTAAGGATGCAGTTCTTAAGGGCATGAGTTTGGAAACCAGTCAGACACTTGTTGAAGTTTGGCTCTTAATTAGCTTTCTGGCCTGCTGCCCTCTAGTTAACTTCTGCAAGCTTCAGTTTCCTTGCTCTCCATAGGGGTAATGAAGGCAGTCAGAATTTTCGAGGAGACTAAATGGGATAAAAACACTTTACAAAGTCTCTAGCACACAGGAAACAACACTATGGCTGCTGTATATCTCGGACCCTGCTGTTCAATGCTGCTAACGGGAAAATGTTGCCCGTTGTCAGTCATACCTCAATAAAGCTAGAAAAAACATGGCGCTTAGAGCTTTTGAGTGGTTCTTAGATGGTTTTTATCATGGGGAACGAAGTAGGAGTTTCAGAAACTCCTGATTGTCTGAAAACAGATTATCTGTAGAAATCATCTGCAGCAAGGTTCTTTTCCCCAGGAAGGGGCGGGGGAACCATTTTATGATACTTTTACTAAGCTTCAGGATTGTGCTTTTCCTGTCTAGAGAATTGTGAAGATTATGAGGTGTTCCTTTTTCTCCTTTGTAGGTAGTTTGGAGGAACAATGGTACTTAGAAATCGTGGATAAAGGCAGTGTCTCTTGTCCTACCTGCCAGGCGGTAGGGAGGAAGACAATAGAGGGCTTAAAGAAACACATGGAGACCTGCAAACAGGTTAGAGATTTTGTGGCATTTTGTGATGGTTGTGATCTTTTCCCATACCTTAGACGTCTTTCGCCGTCAGGTATACGGATTACACAGGAGAAAAAGCAGCATTGTGTTATAAGGAAAAAACATAAGCTTTTGAGTCTGACAGACTTGGGTTTGAATCTTCACTCAGCCACTCACTGTCGTTTAGCTTTTCAAGTGTGGGCCTTGGTTTTCTCAATTAAAAAAAGGGTGAGAAAGGGCACCCCGGGTGGCTGGGTGGCTCAGCGGTTTAGCATTGCCTTGCCTAGGGCGTGATCCTGGAGACCTGGATGAGTCCCGAGTCCCACGTGGGGGGCTCCCTGCATGGAGCCTGCTTCTCCCTCTGCCTGTGTCTCCACCTCTCTCTCTCATGAGCAAATAAATATAATCTTAAAAAACAATAGAGAGAAAGTTATGTTGTGTAGTCCCAGAGAGGTTAAGAAAGAACTAATATGTGCTAAGTGCCCATCCCATCACTCCACAAATAATTGACACTTAGTAATTCTTGCTACTTTAAAAATGCGTTGCCGTTTACTTCTTTGCCCTTGAGGACATGACACTGAGGTTGCGGGATTTTGAGACTCATTGACTGTTGAGTTTGGGAAATGAGGGAGATACAGACAAGAGCTTCTGAGTAGGATTTTGTAACATTCTGTTTCTCCGTTGAACAGCCTGGCACTGAGCAGTCTTTCTTCCTCGTAGGAAATGTTTACTTGTCATCATTGTGGGAAACAGCTTCGTTCACTGGCAGGGATGAAGTATCACGTCATGGCAAATCATAATAGCTTGGTAAGAGTATCTTCGGTACCGTATGAGCCTGTGTGGTTGGTGTTTGGATGTCTTTACACAGATGAGTGTGGATAACCCAGCGGAGGTGCCTAGGTTCTGGGGCTTTAGGGGGGTCTGAAAACACCCTTTCGATAGAGGAGTTACACAAAATGAAATCCGTGGTGGGTATTTGTGTGTTTCGGTTAGCCCCAAGGGTTCATCTCCTGCAAGATAGAGCCTCTGAACTCTTATTTGCATTGCATTTGCTTCCTTGTCTGTCTAGGAGAAGATGGAGAAAGCCAGGAGTCAGATAACTAAGCTTCATGGGCATCGGCTTAGGTGCTAGTCCAGTCCTTGATTCTCCTATGATATAATTTTTTTCTGTATCTGTCTTTTCTGTAAATCATCTTCCTGTCTGCTTCTCTTGCTTTCTAGCCCATTTTGAAGGCGGCTGGAGATGAAATAGATGAGCCAAGTGAGAGGGAACGGCTCCGAACGGTTCTAAAGAGACTGGGAAAGCTCAGGTGCATGCGTGAGGTAAGAGCCCAGGGACAGCATCTCCTTCGGCCTGGAGTCTTGAGTCAACGTTCTGTTACTTTGTTCCATTTCTCCTCCTTCTCTCTTGTAGACCTTGTCTGTGTCACCTTACGGCATAAGAGTGGCTCCAGCTTTTCCAGATGTTTTGAATTCATTAATAGTTCTTTATTTTCTTTCTCCTCTCCACAAACTTATTTTTCTCCCCTTTCCCTTTGTTTGGAGGTGTTTCTTGACCATCTTTCCTTAGTGTGATGAAAAGGCTCCTAGCAGTCTCCTTGTGAGGAGCTTTGGCATTGCTGGGTGTTTGCTACTGGGGTGGAGTTGAGTCACAGACCAGATAGGATGCTCTGCCACGGAGGAGACGGACAGTGCTAGTTTACTGAATGCCGACTCAACTGATTGAACATGACTCTTGGTGGTAGACAGGACAGCTGTTAGGGCCAGGACAAGGGACAAGGAAGGGTTGTGCGAATGGGACATATTGGAGAGGGTCTAGCGATATCAGAGGATCTGTGTAGTGGTTGAGTCCTTTGTGGCTGTTTAGAAATTGAGAAATTACGTCAAAAGATTTAAGATTATAGTTCAGGCCTCTCTCCTGTATTCAGAGTTGTTCTAGTAGCTTCACCAGCATCATGGGATATCTGTACCATGTCAGAAAATGTGGCAAAGGGGCTGCAGAGCTGGAGGAGATGACCCTGAAATGTCACCACTGTGGAAAGCCATATAAATCGAAGGCTGGACTTGCGTATCACCTGAGGTCAGAGCATGGGCCTGTGAGTACTGATTACTTTCCAGACCCTGTTTGGGGATCTATTTTGTGGTGACTACTTACCTTACATCCTCCCATACATCTGTGGTTCCTCATTTGTATCCCTTTTTAATCTTTGAATGCTTTTGTTTTCTCTTCCATGTTTTTCCTTGGTTCTCTTATTTCTGCCTTTTGAACATAATTAGGTTAGAGAAATCAAAGTTCACTGTATAACCTGTGCAGAAGTAAACTCATTATTATATTTTTAAAGCTTAAGGCATTCCCCTTTAGCTAGAAATTTTGTGGAATTCTCTGTCCAGCTCGTCTTCCATCCCCATTGTTTTGTTTTGACTTTTTTTTTCTTGATTTCTAGGCTTGCTCCACTCCTGTTTTGTTTTGTTTTTTTTTCCCCATGGTAAATTAATGGTCCCATTTTTTCGTGTACAGTTTATAAGAGTTTTGACAAATTCATACAGTTGTATAGTCCCCACCACAGTCAAGATATAGAACGATTTGACCACCGATCTATTTTCTGTCCCTATAGATATGTTTTTAAAAATTAGATCTACAGAGTACCTTCACATCAGCGTGTAGATTAGTGTTTGATTGAATAACTGGTGACTGTGGCCTAGTCAGGGTAACACATCAAAAACACATCACACCCAGCATGACATAAATTTCCTTCTTCGGTTTCTTCTAGAAATTTTAGAGTAATATGGTTTATATTTGATTCATTTTCAGTTACTTCTTATATGTACTATGAAATATGGTTTGCGGTTCAGGTCTTTGCACATGGCTATGTCTTGACCCTTAACTACTTCACTTATTGAAGCAACAGATTTTATCTTAAGAAGTTTTTTTTTTTTTTTTTTTTTTTTTTACCAATAAAATATGCCTTAAGGTGGTGGAGCTTTATGCTAATGAAAAGCAAGCTAGTAAATAGCTTTGGTACTTAGAGCAGGAGGGATAGCTTTTAATCATTGGCTCTGATGGAACCCCACTTCTCAGGCCTGTGTTTTGCTATGTCTCATTCTTGCAGATCTCATTCTTTCCAGAATCAGGACAGTCAGAGTGCTTAAAAGAGATGAGCCTGGAGCCAAAGAGTGGGGGTCGAGTTCAGAGGCGTTCTGCCAAGATCGCTGTGTACCACCTGCAGGAGCTGGCTTCTGCTGAACTGGCCAAGGAATGGCCTAAGAGGAAGGTGCTTCAGGATTTGGTACCTGATGATCGGAAGGTAAAGTAGAAACTTGTATTAATTTAGAACCATGTCTAATACTGTGCTTATGTACGGAAAAGTAAATGCACTTGAGTACATGATAAATGATATTTTGCTTCTTTATTTTTAGAGATGGGATATGTTTAATCCACTTTCAGTGTTTGGATTCATGTGGGTCCTAGAGAGACAGTCTGTTCCAGAAGTTTCTTAAGGAACCCCGTTATTTCTGGTCTACTTCCTGAGGGAACCAGAATTACCAGATTAGTCTTTTGCTTAGTTGTTGCCCAGCATGTTTCCACTTTGTTAGTTCACGTGTGGGAGTCTGTATTTAGTTAATGCTTTCCATTTGTTTTTCTAGCCACAGAACTCCTCTCCCCATGCACTCTTTTTTCCAAATGAAAGCTTATCTAAAACACCATTATGTGAAATAACTGAAAATGGAGTCACTCCAAATAACTAGAGGTAGTGAGCCCAAAGCGTTGTCTACTTGGCCTTCTCCTTGATACTTTTATCATTACCTCCAAGTTATGATACTTGGTTCCAAGTGTACTTGTGAGTGGTACAGAACCCAGCTTGGAAGGCTTTGGGGTTTTTTGTTCGTTTGTTTTTTGTTTTAATCATTTATATATTTGACAGAAAGTGAGAGAGCACAAGCAGAGGGAACAGCAGAGGGAGAGGGAGAAGCAGGCTCTCCACTGAGCAGGGAGCCCAATGTGGGGCTCAATTCCAGGACTCTGGGATCTTCTTGACCTGAGCTGAAGGCAGACGCTCAAAGGGCTGAGCCACCCAGGTACCCCTGGAAGCCTTTGGTGTAAAACAGATCAAAGACCAGAGAACATTATTTGGCCAAGAGGAGACAAGGGGTATATGACTTAATGGGAGTAGTCATTCGAAAGCTTGGAGGATATACAGTAAGGATTAAGATTAGAGCTAAGGACCTATTACTCTCCATGATATGGACAAGAATAGTTTAGATTTGGCCTAGGGCTTTCACTCATGCGAGGGGAATGTCGTAAGTTATATGAAAATTTGTCAAATCTCAGAAGTTGATACCTCTTATTTGGCCTAAAAATCAGTCCAAGGAGTATTTGAATATCAAGGCATCCTGTCTTGTTTCAGACTTACTGCTATTTCCTGCCACAGGCTAAAGTATATGGTTATCTAAATTCAGTTTAAATGTGAATTTTATACATTGGTAAGTACATTGTGATATTATAGTCCATCTGTGCATGGTCTGTGGTAGGGAATTTAACATAAATATTTGTTAGCTCATTGATAAATTTTGATAGTCTTATCTAGCAGCTACTTTACGAAAATCATCTGTTGTATGTTTCGACATTGTGTAGGCTAAGGGAATTATTTTGTTTTTTTAAACGAAAATTTCAGGGGAATCTGGGTGGCTCATTCTTAAGTGTCCAGCTCTTGATTTCGGCTCAGGTCATGATCTCAGGGTTGTGAGATTGAGCGAGCCCCATGTCAGGTCTGCACCGGGCGTGGAGCCTGCGTAAGATTCTCTCACTTTCCATGTGCCCCTCCCCAATAAAATAAAATAAGATAAGATAAGACAAGACAAGATAAGATATTAATTGTTTGGGGGATCCCTGGGTGGCGCAGTGGTTTGGCGCCTGCCTTTGGCCCAGGGCGCGATCCTGGAGATCCGGGATCGAATCTCACATCGGGCTCCCGGTGCATGGAGCCTGCTTCTCCCTCTGCCTGTGTCTCTGCCTCTCTCTCTCTCTCTCTCTTTGACTATCATAAATAAATAAAAATTAAAAAAAATTAAAAAAAATAAAAAAAGATATTAATTTGTTTAAATAGATTATACATTGTTGTCATTAAAGTCAAAATGATGATTAACATTGAGGTGTCTCACTCTCACCCCATCCTTGTTGTCTTGTTTCCATGGTTAACCATTCTCACTGATTTCTGTGTCCTGCCAATGTTTCTTTCCTTTTCTTTTTTTCCTGCCAATGTTTCTTGATGCAAACACAAGCAATATTGTCTAGGAGAAGCTCTTGTGTTTTCCTTTTCTCTCGCTACTACACACTTAAGCTCTGACATCAGACGTGTGGGTTTGTCCCATACAGACCAATTTTCTATCACCACCTGGGCATCCTACAAATAATTCAGTTCGACATTATCTATCTGGACTTGGTGGCAGATCCTACAAGTTAAGGGCTCAGTCCCACAGGACTGCTCCAATTTCAGATGCCAATCGCAAGTCTCAGTTTGCCACCTGTGCTTCTGAGTGATTGGCTATAAATTGGGGTTCCTATAACCCCATCCTTGGTTTTGGTAATTTGCTAGAATGGCTCACAGAACTCAGGGAAACACATTTACTGGTTTGTTATAAAGAATATAATAAAACCTACAGATGACAAATCAGATGAAGAAATTTATATAGAGTGAGGTCTGGGAGAGTCCCAAGCACAGTAGGAGCTCCTGGCCCTGTGGAGGTGGGGGTGCATCACCCTCTTGGCCATATATATGTTCATCAACTCAGAAGCTCTTTGAACCCCATAATTTTGGGATTTTTATGGAGGTTTCATCACATAAGCACGATTGATTAACTCCATTTCTAGCCCCTTTGCCTTTCCAGAGAATGGGGAATTGGTCTGAAAGTGCCAAACTTTATCCCTCAAATGGATTTGTCTAGTGTTTTCTTGAGATTAGATTGAGGGTTATATGTTTTTGTCAAGAATACCACTGAAGCAGTGTTACACCGTATCAGGAGATATGTGATATTGAGGTGTCTTTTTACAGATAACTGTGATCACTTGATGAGGGTGTTGCCCAATTTTCTCCAAGGCAAAATTATACTTTCCCCTCTTGTAATTAGTGAATATTTTGGGGGGAGATTGACAGTATGCAACTAGCCTGAGTCTTATCATCCTTCTGTCCACTTACCATAGCATCCGTCAGTGATTCTTGTCTGCAATAATTATAATTCTTATTATGGTGGTTTGCCTAATGATGGTTAGTGTTTCTGTTATTTCTTCCATAGTTATTAATTGGAATTCTACTGTGAGAAAGATATGTCCTTTTATTCTATTAATCTGTTTATATCCATATGGACTCATGGATATTTTATTGTAGCATTATCATCCAGTGCTATTATTGTTGTTCATTTTACAGCTCAAATTGTCTCAGATTTGGCCATCAAGAGCTCTTCCAATGTGTGACTATGTCTTTTTGAAATGCTTCTATCATTTTTTGAGCCCGTTTTTTTGTTTTGACACCTCGAGATGCTATAGGGTCATCTCATATATTCCCTGTCCTAGCCCTGGAATCAACCATTTCTCTAAGGAATCCTGATTTCTTTTATTGGAGAATATATGTAAAAACCAAGATTTGAATCCTACGTGCACTCATTCCTGCTAGGGTGTCGTTGTTTCTGGGCCCTCTTAGTGGATAGAGCTAGGATATATATGTATATTCATGGATACATGCACACACTCTGTTCTTTTTTTAAACAAGATTTTATTTATCCATTTATTTAAGGGAGAGAGAGAGAGAGAAGAGAAAGAGAGAGCAGGGGGAGGAGCAGAGGGAGAAGGATAAGCAGACTCCATGCTGAGTGCAGAGCCTGATGTGGGCTTGATCCCATGACCCTGAGATCATGTCCTACGCCAAAATCAAGAGTCGGATGCGTAACTGACTGAGCTACTCACTCGCTCCCCTCTGTGTTCACGTCTGTCTGTGTATCAGTGTACAGATTTAAGGCCATGATACCTTCAATTCCAATCCAACACAAGTTTCATTCTTGCCTTCCTCTGTGCTTATTTCTAACTTCTTTCTCCAACAGTGAGAGACCTCTCATAGTGTACAATATATTCACTTACTTGCTTAGTTCTAGTATAACCTAGTTCCACAATTGTTAACCCATACCCCTGTAAAAACAGATTTACTACCTAGAGAACATTATTTGTTATAGTTCTTTTAATCTTTAGCCTTACAGTATATAGTCAAAGTACTGTTTTACAGTTACTTAGATTGGCTCCTTCCTCACTTCATTTGGTTTCTCATTTATCATCATTAGCTTCATGTGTTACTCTTGCTACATTTTGGGTTCCCCCTACATCCCATTTAATTGAAATGAGTAATTTATCTTGGGAGTATGAGAAACATTACTGTGGTTCTAAAAGTCAGACCTGTACCAAAAGTCTTCTTAGAGAAGGGCTACTGCCCTCTTCCCAACTGTCCCATTCCTAATACCCTTTTATTTCCATCCCATTCCCACCCTGCTCCCTGCAAAGATAATCATGCTCAGTAGTTTCTGGTTTATCCTTCTTATATTTTTGGGGATGGGTAACCAGATAATGCATATTTACTTATATTCTTTTCTTTCTTACATAGATGCTTTTTTGTGTTTTGCTTTATTTCACTTAAAAGTCTGTCCTAGAAATCACTCCATATGTGCTCATAGATTATTCTCATTTCTTTTTCTATAGCTGCATAAATATGATAGTTTATGAATATAATAGCTTATGTAAATATTCTGCTATCACTATAAAAGGATTTTATTTTATTTACTTAAAGATTTTATTTATTTCCTCAGGAGAGACACACACAGGGAGAGAAAGAGAGAACCAGAACACAGGCAGAGGGAGAAGCAGGCTCCACGCAGGGAGCCTGACATGGGACTGGATCCCAGGTCTCCAGGATCACGCCCTTGGCTGAAGGTGGTGCCAAACCGCTGAGCCACCAGGCTGCCCCACTATAAAATGATTTTAGATGGTCCCATATACACTAGCTGCAGAGGAGAGGAGGTACTTACAAATAAAGCCAGCTCTGTGCTCTGATTGCTTTTATAGATTTGTCAGCGTTTCCTGAAGGTGACTTCCTTACGTCCCCTGACCTCTATGGGCTTTGGCTCTGTTTTTCTATCTCAGTATCTGTTTCAGATACTTAAATTTTTCAAGCAGGAGGATTGTTTTCTCACTGGAAACATAGCTATTACTTGTGGTGGGCTTTGTGAGAACCGTCTCTCCAAGTGCCAGCTGTCTCTTTTCTGGAAACTAGAGTTGTTTTAAGAAGAGACTAACCTGGAGCTCCAGTGGCGCAATCGGTTAGCGCGCGGTACTTCTGCGAAGAGACTAACCTGTGTCAAAGCACACGAAGGAAAGTGCGAGGAATAGTTAATTCTCGTCTCAGGCAGTATCAGGAAAGATAGTGTATTCCATCCCCTGAGTTCTCTCACATCTTTTATTTTCACATTTTTGTTTTAAAATGTTTCACATTTTTAGATTGAATCTCAGTGTTTGTGTTTGAATTTAAAAATACCCAGAATTAACGTGACACTTCTGAAGAAAAAGGAGAAATGCAGAGGAGCAGGGAAAAAACATTAAAACCACTAAAAATTCCACCACCCAGAGATGACTACTGTTAACGTGTTCATTTATAACCTTCTAGCCTTTTCCCAAATTACATATATTTCTATCAAATGTATTATATATGTGCGTGTGTGTATGTACCCTGTGTTTAAGTATACATATAATAAGAATAATTTACATGTAGTACATATTTGTATCCCTGGTTTTTTTTTGTAACAACTGTTTTAGCTGTATAAATGCTCTGTCAGTAGCTTTTTCAATCTATAGATGAAGTGCCATATCTGAAAGTCTCCTGCCCTTTGTTAAAAATCCAACTATTCTAAGATTAAACTATAGAAAATTATACTTACCAGTGTTGGGTAAATTTGTACTTAAAGGATCATACCTACTACAGTTTTTTTGCACATGAAAGGATGCTTGTCGAACTGCAGAATTACGTATCTTGAAGAGTTGGGTGTGAAACTTTTGGGGTATTTTGGTTGGAAGTTGGGTTCCTCCAATAAAATATTTCTTGTCTTGTAGTTAAAATATACGCGCCCTGGGCTGCCTACCTTCAGCCAGGAAGTGCTACACAAATGGAAGTCAGATATCAAGAAATACCATCGCATTCAGTGCCCTAACCAGGTGGTTCTTTCTCATTTATTTATTCCGTAAATGTTTATCAAACTGCTGTTTCAGTTATTTTTTCCGTCATGATGAAGTACATGAACCTCAGTGGCTTAAAACCTCAATTATTTTATTTGTTCAGAATTCTATAAATCAGTAATTCTGCCAGGGCTCAAAGAACATTCTCCTGTGGTACGTGGCATCAACTGGGATCATTCGTGGGTTGTATTTAGCCGCAAGCTCAGATGGGACCTGATGTCCAAGATGGCTTCTGTGCAGCCAATTGAGCTTGGAGCTCGGCTGTCCACATGGCCTCTCTCCATCAGGGTGTAGTGGTTTACCAGCAGGGCACATGGCAACTGACTTTTCAGAGTATCCCAGGAACACGACGATGGAAGCCGCAGATCTCTTAAGGCCTAGCTTCAGAATTTGTTCAACATCATTTCCATGGGAGTCTATTGGTCATAGGAATTACAGGGTTCACCCAGATTCAAAGGGAGGGTAAGTAGCCTTTGCAGGAAAGAGTGGCAGAGAATTTCCAGCCATCTTCTAATCTACCACAACTATATGTGCAGAACTTTGGGAAGAAGCAAATATACAAGAAATAGGAGACACATTTGTACTGAAGAAGGCAGATTTTAAAAAAATATCTAACCGCAATTTTCTGTTGCTCGGAGTGTCAGTGAAAAAGTAGCAGGGAAGAGAATATCTTAAGCTTATCTCAACAACTTGTTCGTCATTTGTTTTTAAACCTTTCTTCGGTTTTTCTTTTTTGCTTTTGTGGCTTGTGTGTAAATTTTTTTCCTGTTTGGTTTGTAACGTGATTTATTGGGCTTCTTCCTCCAAATGTAGGGCTGGTCAGTGTAAATAAATGGCCAGGTTGCTAAGAGAAGGATGCGGTTTGCTATAGTTTTCATGGATTTCTTCTTCTCTTTTTCAGGGTTGTGAAGCTGTCTACAGTAGTGTATCAGGCCTTAAAGCTCACCTGGGCTCTTGTACCTTGGTTTGTAACTTTCTGAACAATTTATCTTAACATGACCTCTAAAATAGTCTGACATGGAAGAGAATTCAGTTTAGATGAACAGCTAGTTGTCCTGTTTGCCATTATCTTCAGAGGCTGGCTTAGTTTTTTCATGTCCTAAAGATGCTTGGTCTGTTATTGGAGGGGATGCCCGGATATGTTCAAGATACAGGAAAAGCCAACATAGCCTTAAGTCTTATCAATTAAGGAATTTGGAGAAATATATTCTTAATTTTGAGTCTCTACCAGGGATTTAACATCTTCCACCTGAGCCTCTCCTGCCTTGGGGCTTCCCGATCTTATTGGGCCTTAAACTTTCTTGAATCAACTTACATGTGTTTATCTGGATTGTTGAAGATCCTCTACTCCCATCTGAATTATCCTTGCCTCTGCGGATGAGAATTAGGCTCTATCTGCTGTCAAGGCAGATGGCTGTTCACCTCAGTGAATCTTTTTTGTGTTGACCCAGGTGCCCTACAAACTGCTGTAGCTTTTTATTTATTTATTTATTTATTTATTTATTTATTTATTTATTTATTTTTATTTATTTTTTTTATTATTTATTTATGATAGTCACAGAGAGAGAGAGAGAGAGAGGCAGAGACACAGGCAGAGGGAGAATCAGGCTCCATGCACCGGGAGCCCGATGTGGGATTCGATCCCGGGTCTCCAGGATCGTGCCCTGGGCCAAAGGCAGGTGCCAAACCACTGCGCCACCCAGGGATCCCTGCTGTAGCTTTTTAATTCCCATTCAGAAATATCTCTTCACACAAAAGGAGCCCCATGGGCACTCAGAGCTTCAGGAGTCAGGGCAGCACGGGAGTGTAGACGTCCAAACCCCATCTGTCCAGGAATGCTTACGAGTTTGTCATCATGATCTTAGGTTCAGAGTCCTTAACCTAGGTGTTGCAGATGATACTTCTCGAATTCTGGATGTCCAAGGCACTCTTTGAAACAGTGGATAATGGTGGGAAGAATTATATGCACTGGTGCCTCTGTTTAACCTCAGGAGTCCAAGAGTCATTCCAAGAGAACCAGGAAGTGAAAGAGACAAGGAAGTTAGAAAAGACTTAGACTACGAGGCCGGCACTGTTTCCTTTTATAATGTCACAAACCATGGCTTTCCCATCTATACTTTCTCTAAATATTACTTTCCTACCACCCTTTCTCCACATTTCAATCCTTGCAACTGTGTAGTCCCAATGACCCTGCGTCGCCCAAGCTCTTGAACATTCTGCTATCTCCACCCATATCTGAGCAGGACCCTCTACTAAGATTCATCTGTATCTCAGTCTTTCCTTTCTGCACTTCTGTTTTCCTGCGTTCTCACACCCTTCCCTTCAAACATTTATTCAGTGCCAAAATATACCCAGAGGTGATTGTGAACATCCCTGAATGATTAATTACCAATATTGTGATGGGTGAGGGTAGCTTTCAACATTTTACCATTACCGTTGATTCATGGGATCAAATTTAGGAAGTTCTTTTCTATTAATTTGCTATCATTTTCTGCACTGAATGGAAAATTGAATTTCAATAGATACTGTCCATAATTATTGTTTTATAGCAAAAGAAGGAGAACCTCAGTTTGTGTTTAATGGGTGGGGGTATTACGTATAGAATTATAAGTAGGATAGATTTATAGTGGTGGTACTCTGCCGAACCGAGTTTTCCTAAATGTATTGCTGTTTTGGATTTTCTCCCTTCTTTGCTGAAGTAAAATCCCCGCCCTTCTGTCTCTAACAATCTCCCACATGGCTCAGGTATGTGTTCCTGAATTTATGAGTAATTCCCTTTTCTTTCTCTCTTGAAAACAGGGAAACTTTGTGGCTGGAAAATACAAGTGTCTTCTGTGTCAAAAAGAATTTGTGTCAGAGAGTGGTGTCAAGTATCACATCAACTCTGTCCATGCTGAGGTGAGGTCCCTGCTTTCCCCGCCATGTTTTTGTGAGCCCGTGGAACCCATATGTATGCGCCCCCAAAAGTGGATTTTGTGCATTTTTATGGGCTGGGACAGTTGAGGAAAGGAATTTGAAAGTGTTTACCAGAGACAGAGTTAAAATACTTTGTGAAATTAGATGTGTAATTGTATTTTTATATGAAAGCATTTAAAATCACTGTAAGTGTGAGCACCCCTGAGCTCTTGTGATTCTTTTAAATTCAGTTAAACCAAGAGTTTGGGCACTGGGCTGAGTTTATAGCGGTAGAATTCTTGTTTTATTGCAGTCTCTATACTTCTGTTTTCTTCTATTCTAAGGCCTTTGAGCAATCTGTTTTTAATGTTTCAAATACTGCGAAGAAACAACTATAAGGGACATTAGTGAGACAAACTGGAGAAATTGGAATACTGGCTCTGTTAAATAACAGTGATGAGTCAATGTTCATGTTCCCAAATGTGATCATTGTGCTGTAGCTGTGTAGAAGGCCCTTGTTCTCAGGCAGATCTATGCTAAAGTTTTTAGGGATGAAATATGTCTACCAATAACTTGCAAATGGTTCAGCAAAAGGAATAGAAGAAGGAAGAAAGGGAAGAGAGGTAGGCAATGGTAAATCTAGGATTCATTGAATTCTTGTCACCTTTCTTAAGGTCTGTAAATTTTCAAAATTAAAGAATCAATTCCGGGGTGCCTGGGTGGTTCAGTAGTTGAGCGTCTGGCTTATACTCAAGTCATGATCCTGGGGTCCTGGGATGGAGTCCCACATTAGGCTCCTCACAGGGAGCCTACTTCTCCCTCTATGTCTCTGCCTCTCTCAAATAAATAAATAAATAAATAAATAAATAAATAAATAAATAAAAATTGATTCTGCATAAAAATACTTTTACGTACAGAAAGTCAAGAGGTTTCTCTTGGGGCAAGTTTTTATTTATATAGGTCAATAAAGAAATTGTTTCCTGTGTAATTAAATACCTGTATTTCAAAAGCTTAAGGAGTGTGCATTCTCTTGGAATATCTTACCGCAGAAACTATTGTGGCCTAATAAGGAATAAGAGCAAATACCTTCAACTGTTCTGTGCCCTCACATTTAATAGTTCTTAATGCTGTGGGCTGTAGTTAGTGTCATGAAATGTGTTCTCTGTTGTTTTGCAGGTTTAAGCTTTGGGAATCGCTTTCTATATCTGAGATTTCCTCCGGAAGGCAGTCAGTCATATCTTTTTCATAGTAATAGTGTACCTTTTTATACTTCAGGAAGTATTTAAAGGATAATTAATCTCCTACAAAATCCAGCCTTTATGTAGTGAGCCTATTTCTCCAATTTCTTCTTAAAAAGTTGGAACCAACAAATTTCTCCTGGTTTGGAGTTTGTTCTCCAAGTCTTATTAGTTCAGTGATTTGTGCCTATATTTATAAATTATACATAGTAGTAAAACATTTTCTCTCTGTTCCTCCCTCTCTGCCTCACATATTCTGAAGCTACTTTTTTTCAACAGAAATTTTCAAATACATGAAAATGGACAGAATAGTATAATGTACAGCCTAACAGACATCAGTGTGTGGCCAATCTTCTTTTCCTTTGTAATCACATCCACTTTTCTTGTCCCTTAAAGGCTTATTTTATTTTTTATTTTATTTTATTTTATTTTATTTATTTATTTATTTATTTATTTATTTATTTATTTATTTACTTATGATGGTCATAGAGAGAGAGAGAGAGAGTGGCAGAGACATAGGCAGATGGAGAAGCAGGATCCATGCACCGGGAGCCCGACATGGGATTCAATCCCGGAGTCTCCAGGATCGTGCCCTGGGCCAAAGGCAGGCGCCAAACCTCTGCGGCACCAGGGATCCCTAAAGGCTTATTTTATTTTTTTTAAATTTTTTTTTTAAATTTTTATTTATTTATGATAGTCACAGAGAGAGAGAGAGAGGCAGAGATACAGGCAGAGGGAGAAGCAGGCTCCATGCACCGGGAGCCTGACGTGGGATTCGATCCTGGGTCTCCAGGATCGCGCCCTGGGCCAAAGGCAGGCGCCAAACCGCTGCGCCACCCAGGGATCCCCTAAAGGCTTATTTTAAAGCAAATTCCACATACCAGGTCAACTGTCACTGCTTCTTTTGATGTGTGTGTCTAAAATATAAGGACTTTTAAAATTGTATAACCACAACCATCATTACACCTAAAAAATTAGCAAAGAATGGTTCTTGAATATCATCATATACCTAGTCATTATTGAAATTATTTAAATTTCCTTGATTGCCTCATAATTTTTTTTCAGAGTTGGCTTGTTCAGGTGGAAGAAAAAAAAATGTCCGTATACTGTATATTTTAATCTAGAGTGCTATCCAATAGAAATGTAATGTGTCTGTATATAATTTCAGATTTCCTAGTACACACATTCTAAAAATGTTTTTAAATAAAAATAGGTGAAATTAATGTTGATAATATATATTATTTAACCTAGTATACCTAAAATATTATCTTTTAAACATATAGTTAATAAAAATTAGTGAGATACTTTACATTTTTTCATACTAAGTCTTTGCAATACAATGTGTATTTTTTATATTGAAAGCATATCTCAATTGCAGGTCTAGAAGTTTCCCCTACTCCCCCTTTTTATTTGTTGGAGAAACGGTCATTTATCACATGTGTATACACATTTTGGATTTTGCTGAGTGCATTCCTGTGGTGGTGGTGGTTCTCTCTCAGGGTATTTCCTATGAATCGGTAGTTAGACCTAGAAGACTGATCAGATCACTTGATTTCAATTGAAATCCATCCATCCTTTCTTCCTTCCTTCTTTCCTCCCTCCCTCTCACGCTCCCTCTCTTCCTTCCACAAGAGTGTTTCATAATTGGATTGCATGTTCCTCAACTGATAATTTTTTAAACTGAGTCTCAGAGAGGTTGAGTAATTTCCCCATGGTCACAGAGCCAGAAACAGCTGAGATTTGCACTAAGATGGTCTGGCTGTAGAATTCATGCCCTTAACCACTATACTTTCGTGAAATAAAAATGTCCTATGGCCCGAAGCTTTATAGCTCATGAGATTTTTACAAAGGAGATAAATAAGTACGATGATGCTAAGTGAACAGACTTTGTAGTTCACTTACTGAAGTATGAAGTACCCCAAATCTTGTGCTACACAATAAATGCTTATAATGACTACTTACTATTCTGTATTGAATTTCTCCCATTTAAAGTAAAGAATTATAAGGGCTCCATGCTTGGTGGGAGGGGTGGGTATCTGCTGGAGATTCTCTCTTGCCCTCTGCCCCTCCCCCTCCTTGTGCTCTCTTTCTCTGTCAAATAAATAAGTAAATCTTTCAAAGAAGAAAGAATTTCTTCCCACACCCATTCCTTGTGCTCTCTACTGTGTATTGACTGGATAATTTTTCCATTTTGCCTCTGTAGGACTGGTTCGTTGTAAACCCAACCACCACCAAAAGCTTTGAAAAGCTAATGAAGATAAAGCAGCGGCAGCAGGAAGAAGAAAAGCGGAGACAGCAGCACAGGAGCAGAAGGTCTCTGAGAAGGCTGCAGCAGCCAGGCATCCAGCTGCCTGAGGCGGAGCTGAGTCTTAGAGTAGGGAAGGATCAGAGGAGGAATAACGAGGAATTGCTAGTGTCGACCTCCTATAAGGAACCGGAGCAGGAGCCAGTGCCAGCACAGTTCCAGAAAGTAAAGCCCCCAAAGACTCATCATAAACGAGGAAGGAAATAGGCAGGCAGTGTGAAAGCTCCTAGGAGAGCAAATGGGATGCTGTTGCCACGGGGACCTGTGCTGGGAGGACTGAGTCACTGGGGCTGAGCGAGGAGAAATGTACTCTTTTGTTTGTGTAACGCTGTGACTTTCTCAGCTCCTTCCTCCTGTGTAAAATTCACTGTTCTCCCTATTTATTCACTTTGACCCCACTCCCCCCCCCCCACCCCCTCTTGGGTAGGTGTTCCTGCTCTTCCTCATTGGAGTCCTCTTGTTTTTCTCTCATTTTGCCCAAAGAGCTCCCTCTTCAGGCCAACTGTGGGCCCTTCTTGCTCTGTACAAAACTGAGAAACCCATTTGGTTGTCCTTTTCCTTCCCAGGCTATAGAATGTTCTCGGACTCTCCACTGATTAGTCATTCCATCATTTCGCTTATGAAACAATTCTAAAATAATTTTTAAGAATCATTCTGATTTATCATTTTGTATTTGTGATATAACAATCCTAGAAGCTAGAACTGTTGTCACTCATGTAATAAGCTTATCCTGTCTCCCTGGGTAAAGATTTTATGGAGGCCGTTTGTTCTCTCTCAATGTGGTTTTAGGATTGAAAGTAAGAAAATGGACTTAAGATGAAAAAGCTAGAACCTCTCTATACTGGTTTTACTGGGAAGTGTTTTGTTTGTCCCAAGTAGCAGTGACTGGCTAGACCCACAAGCATGAGAAGCAGCCCAAACATCAAAATGTCCCAAACATGAAAATGATCGGAAAGCAGGAAGTAGACGAAGCAATAAATACTGCCTTGACTTTCCTAGGGCTTGAGTCCTCATCTGTTGCTATGATCACTGTCATCTGGGCGCTTGTTCACCACCCCCAACCCCCAACCCCCAACCCCCAGTTTTAAGGATGAAGAATTAACGCATTGCACTTGATGTTTTGACACAGAATCCTAGTGTTCCTAGTAATGCCATAGACTGGCAGCCAAGGGGCACATTCCGTCTCCCCTGGGCTTGACCTCACTTGTTAGTCTACACCATGCTAAGTCCTTATTCCTCCCCTTAGCCGACGTCTGTCTTTTGGAGTTTTCTGAGAATATCGTCCTCTGTCCTCTTTTGTATGTGGCGTTTATCCTCTTTATATCTTGAGACTTGACACCAGATGTAGGTATTTCTCTGGTGTTGGAAAGAAAAATTCCTTTTCTGTACCTCATGCCTACCTGGTAATGTCTAGTGGGCTACTTTTCTTCTTCAAGGCTGGCTTTCTCTGGAGCATTGTTTAGAACAGCTCTGTTGTGTTTCTAGATTCTCTTCCCCTATTCCATAAATATTGGTCTTATATATTCTTGCCAACTTTTGTGGCATATGCCACATAAAAAGCAAGGGCCCTTAACCCTGATATGGATAAATACTACCTTTTCAAATTCTGAAAGGCTGTTACTACTCTATCACTCTGTATTCTGTGCTGCTCCACATAGCTTTAAAATGTGGGCTTTTGTGAAGACCACTTTCAAACAAGGGAGCATTGAAACCAGATTTGGATACTGCCAAATAGATAGTTTTGAAACAGGTCAAGGACGTGGTATGTCCAGTCTACCTTTTCATTGGCACTTGCACCCTTGAAACCCTTTCAGTAGGTGAGGATTGTCAGGGAGGAGAAATGAAGAAGCTATATTAATTTCTGGTGAGTAAGACTTGGGGAATGTTGGGCAATGACAAAAGAAATAAATGACTGTCGGTTAGAATGATGTTTCCAGTTGTTCATTGACTCCAACCTGCTGCTCGACTCCTTGCCGACACAGTGTATGGGGATAAGAAGATGGCCACACATGGGAGTGGGTTTGAAATAAGTACCAAATGCGGCGTCTCAGTAGTTTTTTAGTTCCTGAAATGTGTTGGCTAAAACGAGTAATTTGAGGTTAAAGTGAATTAGTATAGGAAACTTGTCCAGTCTCATCTAGGGCCATTGTAGGCACTTTAAGAAAATCTTCCTTCCTGGGGTGCCTCGGTGGCTCAGTTGGTTAAGCACCTACTTAGGTGTAGGTCATGATCTTGCGGTCCTGGGATCAAGCCCCACGTCCGGCTCTTCACTCAGCAGGGAGTCTGCTTGTACTTCTGCCCCTCCTCCTGCTCATGCTCTCTATCTCACTCTCTCATTCTCTTAAATAAAGAAAGAAAATTTGTAAAAAAAAATTTTTTTCCTTCCTGAGGCCAGGTCTCAGCAAGTCTCAGTAGAGAGTATCATAATCACTCTATTGAGTTTTTAAGTTTTTAAACAAAGTTCATTAGAATACAAATTTGACAATATCAAATATAGCCAGGTTGTAGAGAATGTGAACTCTCATGCACGGTTTGGAACGTAAATTGGTACAATCACTTTGGAAACGATTTGTTAGTATCTAGTCAAGCTGAAAATATGCCTTAAGATGCAGCAGTTTTACTCCTGGGTATATACAGAGGGAAATCCTCCTGCCCAGGTATACCAGGAGACATAAACAAAGAATGATACTGAAGTTTGGTTTACTCCACCATAATCTGCTCTCACCTTGCAGAGTTATAGGATTACAGGACAAATGGTTAGATTATGTTTCCCAGTTCTCTAACCCCTACCCCTGTATTGAAGGGGTAGCCAACTTACTTCTCTCCAGCAGAATGTGAATGGAAGTGAGGGTGTCACATCCAAGCTAGAAGTTTTAAGAAAATGAGTGTACTTCTATGCTTCTTTTCCCCCTTCCTTGGCCCTGATGCAGATGATAAATGACTTTAGAGGGTGGCAGAGCACAAAATGGAATGGTTGATGCCCCGAATCACCCCATGAAGAACTAATCACCATCCAGGCACATCTACCTGAAGAGAAAAAAGATCTCTTATTTGAGGCACTATACCTTCTTGGGTCTCTTTGTTAACCTACTTAAAACTAATCGTCCATCAGGAGAAGGGATAAATCGTGATACAGTTATATACTGAAATACTATACAGCGATAAAATTAAGGCTTCTTGTATCATGAATACATCTCAAAAATAATGCCTGAGAAATCAAGTTACAGAATACATGAAGTAGGCCATTTATATAAGGCCTAAAGACAATGCTCTATATTGTTTATGGATATATAAAAATATATTTATATGCTATATATGTAAATATTTGTATGTAGTATACATTTATAGTTGAATATCATATATATATGTATACGTGGCATGAAAACATGCACAGGAAGGATAAACACCAAATTTAGGACAGTGCTTCTAGGATTCAGAAGGACTACAAGTGAATTTTTAAGTTCTTATTTCTTAAGGTGGATAGTGAGTTTGTTCTGATCTTCTGTATTTTGTGTCTGAAATACTTTTTAAAAAATCAGTGTCCACAAACTATTCTGCTCACCTCCTTCTTAATAGGGAACACCTTAGAAATGTTACTTGTCTTAACCTTTCATTTTCCCTTCACCCTTTAGTCTGCTCTTCTATTTACTTCTATTTTAGCCGCCCTAATCCAAACCATCATCACCTCTTGCCTAGACTATAAGTTTCCTAATTGTTTCCTTCTGATTTTTACTGGTTTGGATACACTCCACATAACAGCCTTAGTGAGTTTTTAAACTTGTAAATCAGAGCTCGTTCACCAGCTCAAAGCCTGCTGGTTTCCCATTCCACTTAGAATCCAAGTCACTCCCTCCTTGTCCCACAAGGCCTTCCCCTCCTCCTGCTAACCTATTTAGCCTCTTCTTCCCCTACTCCTTTGTTCTCTGACCATTCCCCAGCTACCCTTTAGCCATATTGACCTTTTTGTTCCTGGAACCTAGTAAGCTCATTCCCATCTTAGGACCTTTGCATACACCGTTCCCATTCCCATTGCCTGGAATGGCTTCTTCCTTGGGCTTTGCAAGGTAGGCTTCATTGTATCATTTAGGTCTTAACCTACATTTCACCTCGGAGGTCCTTTTCCACCTAAATGCACTTTCTGTAACATCACTGTGTTTAATTTTCTTCATTGCAAAGCAGATTCAAAGTAGATTGAAGTATTAGTTGCCAGCCTACTGCTCACTTGCAGGTATGGATTTCAAATTATGCTTATCAGATGATTCACTCTCTAAATAGTCTTCAAGCTCGCAAAGCCTCACTTGGAAAGGGACAGACGTAAAGCAGCAATACACCAGATTCATGATCTGGAATAACAGGAATTAAAAATAAACGTATGAGATGGAAGTTATCCACCCCCGCTTAGGTAACTGGGACAGCAAAGGCAGGAGGGAAATTAACAGCAGAATACTAAGATTCTAAATCCCTCCTGCTTTCTAACCCCATATCGAGCCTTGGTATGTATTTTCCTACGCTTTCTGGCACATTTTTGCATCTACAGAGAATAAGGCTTCAAATTTGCGTTGGTTACCATATTTTTCAGGTTCAGTCTTTCTGTATTTTCGGCTCAAGAAAGTTGGTTAGTTACCTGCATACTATCTAAAGGTTAGTATAGGTTAAGTTACCTGCATACTATCTAAAATTCTACTTTCTGTATTGAAATTGGTTTTATTATATCCATACTAGTATGAATGAGATATGCAGAAGCAGTAATAAGAGAAGAGTGATGAAACAGGAAAGCCGTTACTGGGGAGAAGTCAACAGATACACTATAATCTAAGGTTTTTATTTCTAATAAGCTACACATTAAAAACATCGTTAAAGCTAGAAGGTGAAGGCATTGAGGGAGAAATAACTTTTTACTCCACAATTTTAAAGGAATTCATTTTTACATAGGCATAAAACTGAAAACTCAGGAAGATTATTTTGAAGTTTTTAATCACTGACAATTTCTGGAAAACATAAAGTTGACTTTATTTTCCCATAGAGGAGCAATGTTAAAATGTGGGATTATGTTCCTGTACTAGGATTCAGCATGCAAATAAATAACTAGTCTAACCGTCTATATGTCGTCAGTGCAAAAAATTTTTTAAAAACTACCATAAAAGTCTTACTAATTAAAAATATTATTTCCAGTTCTTCTAAATAAGCAATAATCGTGCCTGGATAAACTTCTTTGGCTATGATGGATACTGCCACTGCGCAAAGCTTGTTCTTCTCAATAGACATAAATATAAGGCACTTTTAATTATAAAAGGCATTTCAAAATGCACTATCAGGTATCAGGTATCAGGTAAGAAAATGTAGAAGTGACCTAAACCTGAAGTACTTATATTTAAGTAATCTTACTCGTTGTCTTAGAATTCAGAATGTTGTTAGGGAAATAGATGGCACAAGACTCTTTACAGTTGTCCCAATATTTTAAAACGTTTTTCATATATTTTCCTGAAATAAGTAGAGGCATTCAGTTACCTCATTAATGCTAGATGTATTTCTTGACAGAAAAGGTTTTTCAAAAGTTAAGAGTTGACCTAATATCTGCTCTTCCCTTAATTTACTCAAAGCTAAAATTGTAGGGGCTGAGCATCAGACAAAAGGTCATTCTGCCCAGTGGGTTTTTTTTTTTGTTTTGTTTTTTGCCTAGCTCTTATTGAACATACTGCTTAAATTACTTTTCCACTCTTGACAAAACCATAGAAGAAGCTGCCTGGTCACTGGTGCAAACTTGAAAAAGACCTTAAAAGCACTTTGCCTTTTTTGTGTGGAGCTGGCCAAGAGGCATGAGGATAACCCGTTTGTTTACAGAGAGGAAGGTATCATATAAAGTCAATCTGAAATGCTACTCTTAGAAATCTAAGTTGGCCACACGAAATAAATCACACCACTGTTTTCCTTTCACTACCTCCAGGTGGTTTTCTTGAGCTAGTTTAATGTACTGGTGTTTGGGAAATGGTGTTATCTAGAGATTTGAGGAACATCCCATTTATTAACAAGATCTAATGAAGGAAAAATCTCCTAATTAAAGGAAGCTGGTGGCACAAATATGTAGCAGTACTGCTGGGAAAATGCACCTAATATTTCACACTAACACATCATGATGGATACTTTGCCATAGCAATCTGAGATCCTAAAGCCTTCCTAACTAAGTTTATGCAGCAATCGGTTTATCAGAATACTTGCTCCAGTCTTTATTTACGCAGTGTTATTTTAGGAATTGCTTTGGATTAATCTTTGGTTTGGTACTCAGAGGTGTTAGTGTGGTCCTTGGAGCATCCTGTCCTGGGCACCAATTACGCCTTCTTTGCAATCGTTGCCTGGCCCGGATTAAGCCCTCCACATACCACTGTTCCAGCTGCAGCTGCTGCTTCTGATTTTCTAACTGGCTTTTAGTAGCTTGCAACTCCTGGCACTGCTGAGTTTGCTGCAGGAACTTCTTCCGTAACTCCCGGTTCTCTCTCCTGATGCCACGGTAGAACTCAAAAGTATACTGCTTTGCTTCCAACTCCAAGGCCTGGGCCTTCCTGTCAAGCTCCTTTCTTTTCCTCTTTCCCAACTGCCCCATGTCTGGCTCACTCAGTTGTTTCTCTAGAAATGCTTTTTCCTGGAGTAACTGGACCTGGATTTCCTGTTTCTTGGCATCCGTCTCAGCTGGGGTTTTCTTTTTCTCGTCCTGTAATATCTGGATTTCTCTCTCCTGTTTCTCCTTTAACAGTGAAATTTTCCTCAGTGTCTGCAACTGCTGCTTTAAGTTGCATTGGATCTTTTCCTTCTGCAAAAGCTCCCTTTTAAACACTGAAGTTTGTTTCGCATATTTGGAGGCATAGTCTCGTCTCCTTTGTTCAATCTCCTGACTTTTTTGTAAATAGCTGTTCCACAGCCTTTCAGGCTGCATGCTATACTCTTCAGTTTTGTTGGTTAGATATTCCAGGAAGAATTTGTTTTCAGTCTGGACAAGTAACTTCTCAGCATATAGCTGCTTGGTTTCCTCCATTAGTGACTCTTGCTGGCTTTGAGCTTGTTTTATTTGGTTGTTCAGCTTTGTCATTTCCACCACTGCTTTTTCTTTAAACCTCATCGCTGACTTGCTTAGCTTCTCTGGCTTGAAAAAATCATTTATTAAACTAAGATACGGTGGAGAGGAACTCCTAGAGTCCTTAGCAAACCTGAAGGAAGAACAAGTAAGACATTCCCCCATCAGTTCTTTTTTTCTTTCCTTAAGATTTTATTTATTTATTTATTCATTAGACACACACACACACACACACACACACACACAGAGGAAGAGAGAGAAGCAGGCTCCACGCAGGGAGCCTGACCTGAGACTCCATCCCGGGACTCGGGGACGCCCCACCGCTGAGCCACCCGGGCTGCCCCTCCCCACCAATTCTAAATGAAAGTTTAGTAAACACAAAATGCACAACTATACTTTAATTCACATGAGAAAATATTTTTTTGAGTACCTATTATGGTTCTGTCACTATGCGAGGCACCAGGGATGCAGCTAGGGGTAAAGATGAACGAATGCGGCTTACAATTTACAAGCACGCATTCACTACAACCGCCGTAAGGCATTCCCTCCGTTTTAGAGCGGAGAAAACAAGTTCAGGGAATTTAAAGGACTTGGCCCGACGCGCACCGCCAGCAGCGGCAGCGCGTGGGTGTGAAACCTAGATTTTAAGATTCACTGAGCACTGCGGTAGCCACAAAGGGCGACGGGACCCGCTGAGCTGGGCGAGAGTAGCAATACATTTCCTGGCTTTTCCAGCCCCTGTCCGGCATCCGAGGACACTTGCGTGGAGGGAAAAGCGCCCCTTGCAGTACCTACTTGCTCCAGGAATCCGAGCGTCCGTCTCCAAGGTGACGGGGAGGCTCACCGAGGGGGACCGCCGAGGAAGGAGCGCTCGGGTCAGGGGCCAGCGACGCGCGGACGCGGCGCCCCCTTGCGGAACGTTCTCGCAGTTTCTCGGGTCTGTGCTCCACGGGGGTCGGCGCCGCCCAGCAACCCCCGGGGTCGCACTCCGCCCCAGTCCCCGCCTGTCCAGCCCTGAGCTCCTGAACCTCGTCGGCTGCCGAATAAGGCCCAGCAGCCAGTTCCCCGGCGGCTCCGTCCCCCGCCACTTGGGGGCGGAAGGAGAAGCGCACTCTCCTCATTTGCGACCTGGGGCGCCCTGCCTTGGGGACCCCGTCTCGTCTTGCCCTCCCGGGGAGCAGAGCCTCGCCTCTCCCAGACCCTTCGTTACGTTACGGCGGTGAGCGCCCCTCTCCCGGGTCCTCCCCTGCCCTCCATTTCCCCGCCCCTGTCCCTGGTTGGCCCGGAGGCTAGGATGCTCTGGCGAGCGGCCCGCCCCTCCGCCTTGCCCGGCCGCGCCGCGGAGGCTCTGGCGTCGCCTGCGCGGCCCGCGGCGGCACGGAAGCCTCTCTAGGTACGCGGCGTCTCTATGGTAGAGCGGGCGGAGCCCGAGGAAGATGGCGGCGCCCGCGGAGGCCGCTGAGGAGCGGGCTTCGGGGGGTCCTCGGCCCCCAGTGTGTCTGTTGGTGTTAGGAATGGCGGGATCTGGGAAGACCACCTTTGTACAGGTGACGTACAGGGCGCGGGAGTAGGAGGTGCGCTCGAGAGGTTGTCAGTGGTGGGCGGAAGGCCAGGGGGACCTCGAGGACGGGCTCGGGAGTTGAAGGGGATCCGCGTGTGGCTTTCAGGACCTCGCCAGCAACTCCGGCTCCGAGCCTTTTCGGACTCCAGCCTGGCTCAGTTAGGGCTCTCTCCTCCGCACCCTCAGTTCGTATTTGGCACAGCTTGCCACGTTGTTCTGGAATGGTCTTGCCGCTCAAACTGCCGCCTCCTGGAAGGCGGGGGCTCCCACGTAACCGGCAGTTAGGACGGTGCTGGCGCCCAGGCTTTGGGTGGGGATTACTACGGTGTTGTCTCTGGCGCAGCTCTTCGGGTTCGAGCGCTGGAGATGCAGCGATTGAATTTGACAAGGTTCCCGCTTTATCGGAGCTGATGTTTTAATGGGAGTGATGGGGAAAAACCTCACACGAATCAAGTGATTAAGTGACCGACAGACAATAGGGGAGGCCCTGTTGGAGGATGAGCAAGAAAAGAAAGCATTTCACCTGAGAGTTGAATGTCGGAGCGGATATTGGGGACGAGTGTTTCAGGTGGAGGGAGGGACACGTAAGTGCAGAAGTCTTCAGCTGTGCTGCATAAAGGAATCTTGGCGCCTTATCATTCCCTCGGTCTCACTGCATCGCTCTTCTCGCGTCTCCGCAGAGGCTTACCGGACATCTGCATAGCCGAGGCTCTCCACCTTATGTGATTAATCTGGACCCGGCTGTACACGAAGTACCCTTTCCTGCCAATATTGGTGAGTAAACTGGAACAGAACTCTGAAGTTCTTCAGAAAACCAAAAGCCTCCAGCTCGGCCAATCTCTAATGCTTTCAGTTTTCGTTTTCTCTAAACTATCTTTCATTTTCCTTGAATTTCCTAAAGATTCTAAACAATTTTCTTTGTTGACTCCTTTCCCTAAGTATATTAGTTTCCTTACCTCTCACTCCCATGTCTCCCCTCTTTCTGATCCGAGGCTGTCAGGCTACTGTTATTTCATTTGTATTTTTTAAACATCTTATTTCTTGGACAGCCCGGGTGTCTCAGCGGTTTAGCGCCGCCTTCAATCCAGGGCGTGACCCTGGAGACCGGACCCAGGCAAACTCCGCTTATGGAGCCTGCTTCTCCCTCTGCCTGTGTCTCTGCCTCTCTCTCTGTCTGTGTCACTCGTGAATACATAAATAAACTATTTAAAAAGAAAAAAAAAAGATTTTCTTTATTCATGAGAGAGAGAGAGGCAGAGACACAGGCATATACATGGATACACATATATGCATTGTTTTGGGGAAAAGTTTCCGGTTATCATCAGACTTCCAGAGAAATCTGTGACTCTGACAGAAATTAAGGGTGAATATGATGCATTGTCATGATTCTTGATTGAATCTAGGAGCCTGGGATCCTTGGGTGGCTCAGCGGTTTAGTGCCTGCCTTGGGCCCAGGGCATGATCCTGGAGTCCCGGGATCGAGTCCCATATCAGGCTACCTCCATGGAGCCTGCTTCTCCGTCTGCCTGTGTCTCTGCCTCTCTGTCTCTGTCTCTGTGTCTCTCATGAATAAATAAATAAAATCTTGAAAAAAAAAAAAATCTGGGAGCTTCCTTATTTTCAGGCTGTCACTGTGCTAATCCTCTCATTTTTTGTCTCTTAATTCTGCTAAGCTACTTGGACCCTAATCATACTAATAAAGGAAAATCTTGTTCAGGAGCAGAGGTCATTTTGGGAAGTTGGGGAAAAAGTTAATATCTTCTTGCTGAAAGGATGGACTTCTATCTGATGATAGATGACTAGATAAGAAGATATATATGTGTGTGTGTATGTATATACGACTGGATAAGAAGATATATATATATTTGTAAATAATATATATATATAAATATATGTTTTTTGTAAAATTACTCAGCCATTAAAAAGAATGAAATTTTACCATTTGGGACTACATGGATGGACCTAGAGGATGTTATGCTAAGTGAAATAAGCCAAGACAGAGAAAGACAAATATCTTTTGATTTCACTTATATGTGGAATCTAAAAAACAAAACAAAGCAGAAACAGACTCACAGATATAAGAAACAAACTGTTGGTTACCAGAGCAGGGAGGAGTTGGGAGTGAGTGAAATGGGTGAAGGGGATTAAGAGGTACAAATGTCCAGGTACACAATAAGTCATAGGGATATAACTTACAGATTAGGGAATAGAATTAATACTATAATAACTTTGTATTATGACACATGGTAACTAGTGGAGATCATTTTGAAATTTATGAAAATATTGAATCAATATGATGTAAACCTGAAACTAGTAAGATACTGTATGTCAGTTACACCTAAATTTTAAAAAAGATGGAATTCAAATCGTTGGTAGAGTCTGTAGGCTGGTAGACAGTTTAGTTAGATATTACTGGATGCATTAATTCCCTTTGAAAAATCAGGTCTGCATTACCCCTCGCTACCAGTAGGCAGTTAGTAAGAAATAAACGTTTTTTCTTGATTTAGCTCCCTTTTTCTTTGCCTGTGATCACTGATAAGGTACTTAAGTTGTATAAAACTTTTCCCCTGGGGCTCCTGGGCGGCTCAGTGGTTTAGTGTCTGCCTTCCTGCTCAGGGCATGATCCCAGAGTCCTGGGATGGAGTTCCACATCTAGCTCCCCTTAGGGAGCCTGCTTCTCCCTTTGCCTATGTCTCTGCTGCTCTCTCTGTGTCTCTCATGAATAAATGAATAAAATCTTAAAGAAAATCTTAGAGAAGAAAAAAACCCCAACTTGGCTACATTACTTAAAAACACACACACACAGGGCAGCCCAGGTGGCTCAGTGGTTTAGCGCCACCTTTAGCCCAGGGCCTGATCCTGGAGACCTAGGATCAAGTACCATGTCAGGCTCCCTGCATGAAACCTGCTTCTCTCTCTCTCTTTCTCTCTTTCTCTCTCGTTAATGAATAAATAAAATCTTAAACACACACACAAAACTTCCCTCCTTGTCTCAGACCATTTCTACCATAACTTCTGAGCCCCTAGCCTAACATTTTTCATGGATTGCTTGCCACTTACCAAGTAAGAAAGGAAACCAATGTGAAGCTGGGGGGATTAGTAGAAGAGAATGCAGACAAGAGAAGCCTGAAAGGCTGGTTTCAGCTTCCTGTTGGTAGGAAGATACTTGCAGGGCACTTTCTGCCTTTCTGTTCTTCTCTTCACGATCTTGCTTTTTTCTGTATCACACTTCAGTGGCCTTAGCTTAAACCTTTAGGAAATAGACTTGAAAAGTAACTGAGATACCAGGAGAGAAACTTATTTTTATTTTCCTCAGAGGAAGGAGAGATGACTTGAGAGGCCCATTGTCTTAGGATGTTATAGGTGGAGTGTCTCAAACTATTGTTTCTATGTGGGTTTTTTTTTTTGTAAGATTATTTTTTTAAGCTTTTTACTTATTTATTATGATAGACAGAGAGAGAGAGAGAGAGAGAGAGACGGGCAGAGACACATGCAGAGGGAGAAGCAGGAGAAAGGAGCCCGACCTGGGACTCGATCCGGGACTTCAGGATCCCATCTTGGCCGAAGGCAGGCGCTAAACCGCTCAGCCACCCAGGGATTCCCTTGTTTCTATGTGTTAAATTCCATTAATCCTTCCCCCCCCCCCCCCCCCAGATATTCGTGACACTGTGAAGTATAAAGAAGTCATGAAACAGTATCCTTTTCTGCATCTACTTCATTGAGTCATCCCTAACTAGTTACTGTCTTTTTTTTGTGGCTTTGAAAGTATTCTGCATTTTCTTTGTGAAACATACTAGCAAAAGCATTTAATTGCTTTAAAGTAATTTACTTAGGATAGAAAGATGAGTGAGGAGAGGTATTATAGGTGATTAGACTATTACACCTTGTGATTTCAATTTTCTTACCATCTTTCTAGACTATGGGCTGTTGTAATTAGAAAGCACCCAGAGTGGGAGGCTGGGTAGCTGGTGCCATGCCTTGCTTCCACAAAGTAGTATTGCCTTGGAGGCCACTGCCTCCTCTGATTGGGATACTCAAATGAGTAGGTTTATTTAAGAGCATTGAGTGTTAGTACATGCTGTATGAAATGTGTACTTTCCTTGCAGGTGGATGTAGCTGGGTAGACCAATTATAATCAGCAGGTTGACCAGTGAGGATCAGAGCAAGGAGTGTGATATCTTCAGTGATATTTTAAGATCTTAGTGTCTAATACCATTAAGCTGTCAGTGCCAAGTGCATCTGTCTGTTAGATTTTGGTCACTTTAATCTCTTCATTTTGCCTAGGCATCCCCAGAATGATAAAGGAATGAGGAAGATGTTGATAATGAAAATTCCTTGTAAGGTAAGTTTGTGTGGTATATACTAGTCAAGGATTAGCTGCCAGTTTCCATTTGTGGAACACTAATGTTACGGTGCTATGTGTGTGAATAATATCCTAAGTGTGAGTTTCATCACCTAAATTGATCTGTAAGTAATTTAAATCCTCAACTTGGTGTCCAGATATGGGCTTGGGCCCAATGGTGGTATAGTGACCTCACTCAATCTCTTTGCTACCAGATTTGATCAGGTATGTATGTCTCTTTTTACTTTTATAGACATGACTGCGTAAAAACCTATGACTTTTTTTTTAAACAGATGACAGACTTATTCTTTTTAAAGATTTATTTATTTATTTATGATAGACCTAGAGAGAGAGAGAGAGAGAGAGGCAGAGACACAGGAGGAGGGAGAAGCAGGCGCCATGCCGGGAGCCCGACGTGGGACTCCATCCTGGGACTCCAGGATCGCGCCCTGGGCCAAAGGCAGGCGCCAAACCACTGAGCCACCCAGGGATCCCCAAAAACCTCTGACTTTTGAATGCCTAGCTTGCTCACATTGGGAAAGAAGAGCAATAAACCTGGATATACATATGGAAAATAAGTAAACATTTTGATAGAGAAGTAAGTAATGACAGGATAATCAGTATTGTGAGACACTTCACATTTAACATTTGTGATGGCCAATAAAACAAAAATCTAGGCTCTTTTCTTGATCTTGGCTTATAGTGTCACCTTGAGGATGGAGAAGGGGAGTGGGAGGGGCTAGCAGGCATGGAATGGAAAGATAATGGGGCTTTTCTACATGTGACAGATAATTGTCACTGTTTAGGTTTTTCTCCTAGTTCTACAAGAGTGTTTTGTAATCATGAATTTTTTACCCTCATGTCACTCCAAGAGACAGGCTGTTAAACATTTTATACCAAAGTACTAAGAGATATGACCCGAAAGTGAGAGACCGTCTTCAGCTTCTCAGGACCCAGCAGTACACTCTGGGGTGTGTCAGTGCTGCTGATGTGACTGTGTTTCCTTAGTTCATGGAGTTTATTAGTTGGTGTCCTAAGACTGAGAACAGAGATTCAGTAGTTGATAGTTGCCTATAAGGTGGGCCACCCTGGAAACGGTGATTTTTGTATTGAAGATGGATCCTGTTTTTAATTGGCATCTTTTTTCTTTCAGGTGATGAAATTTATTGAGAAGGCCCAGAACATGTCTAAGTAAGTGCTTTTGGCCTAACACCTGTTTATTACTCTGTAGTTGACGTGTCTCAAGGATTTCAGGATACCATCGGGCTCTGAAAGGGTGTAGATTGAGATGAAACCATTAGAAGTGAAACAAAAAGGTGGGCAAAAGAAATCATTAATATGCTCTAGAGTGATGAGCTAAATTCAATAGTATCCTACCCCCAATCACTGTCATGTATGCCCACGGCTTCCTAGGAGGTGTTTTAAGACTTTGTCCAAATTCAGTTGTCTCCCTGCCTTCTCTTGGGAAAACACATTTGTTGGCATTAAAATCTCTGAAGTACCTTTCTAACCCATGTTTAAAAATAAATCTTAAGGGGCGCCTGGGTAGCTCGGTGGTTGGGTGTCTGTCTTTGACTCAGGTCGTGACCCCAGGGTTCTGGGATTGAATCCTGCATCGGGCTCCCTGCAGGGAGCCTGCTTCTCCCTCTGTTTGTGTCTCTGTGTCTCTCATGAATAAATAAATAAAATCTTAAAAAAATAATAAAAGACTATATGCTCATTATAGAGAATTCAAAACCTTTCTTCAACCCCCCCCCCCAACCACGACCCCAAGAAACCTTGGTTCCCCAAGAGATTTGCCTTCTGATTTTGTTTATCCCTCGTTTTTAACACAGTGTGTTTCTAAAACGATCATAGTTTCTTCTGTGATCATTTGCAGCAATTTGTGGACTGCTACTCCTGCCTGGTATCATGCATACTGGACAGGTAGTATACGTTTTAAGGGCAGTGGGAGGAAGTTAGACTTGACAGTGTGAAGAGGTTATTCCTTCTTGGATAAGCAGATGTTCAGTGTTACGTGTGCTGGAATATCTTTCAGTATTTCACAGGTGTGATACTTCTCGAATGGTTGTTGTTGATACAGATATGTCTTGCTTGACACACCTGGACAGATTGAGGTTTTCACGTGGTCAGCTTCTGGGACAATCATTACTGAAGCCCTGGTGAGTATTCGAGGACTTGTTAGACTAACTAGAGAGCTAAGCTGGCTAAGCATCTTTTTATTGAGTGGGATGCTATATGGGAAGTTAGTTGTGGAAGCTATTGGCACGCTGCCTAAAGTGGTTTTCCCTTGCTAAGGAAGGTGGGAAAAGAGTTTGGAGATAGGTCATGAGTCCTTTGACTAAGGCTGTGATTATTTTGTGGCTTTAGGCATCCTCATTTCCCACGGTTGTCATATACGTCATGGATACATCAAGAAGCACCAATCCAGTGACCTTCATGTCCAATATGCTCTATGCCTGCAGGTAATGGATTGTTGGTGGGCCATGGTATTACATCAAGGTAGGAGGCCTCCTCTTTTCTTTTTTATATTTGAGTCCTGAGTGCTTACCAACCTGGATTTGTGCTCATTCAGATGTGCCCCTCAGTTTAGTAGTTGTGAGCTGGGGAGAGATTAGAAGAGAGGCATATGTGTTAGCATTCTCTTTGACCAGCTTCTCATCTCCCCCCTTTGCTTGTTACAGAAACAGGTAGTGTATGAATATGAACCTTTTGGTAGTCGCTCGCAGTTGAATGAAACGAGTCTAAATAGAATAGATCCCTCTGATATAAATGTTCCTTTTCTGTGTTATGACGTGTAGACTTATTATATAAAATGAGAGATTGTGAATAAAGAGATTTATCTATAATTCCAAAAAGCACAAGTTTGCCCCAACTTGGTGTCATTAAGGACAGAGAGACATGCCTTACTAGGGTATGTGAGTGCATTCGACAGAGAGCAAGGGAAATTATTATGAAATTTGAGAGAATTTTATTTGGTGGATACATAAAAGCCATCACCAGCATTTGTGCCTTCTCCTATGACTAGGGATATACCTTCTTGGTAGATGCAATAAATTGTAGTCCAAATAGAAATCTGATGTCTGACAGCGTTGTTTCCATATATATTGTTTAAAAGAGACAATTATTTGGTCGAAACGACCAGACAAAAAAACCATACACAGAAAACCAGATGAATACCAAAGCATTATTACTCCAAGAAAGAAAGAGAACGTATGTGTGTTGTTTGCTTAATGGTAGCGGTGGAGTACCTCTTCCTCTTGGGAGAGTAGAATGTGAGGGCTGTGTCAGGATGGATAGCTATATGTAGCGTCTGAACCCATTCCAGTTCTAGTTACTCGGTTCTAGCAGACTGACGCTTGGGTAAGCAAGAGCTTAAGTGCTTTCACTGATAATGTCTTGATGTTTGATTTTCAGCATCTTGTACAAAACCAAGCTGCCTTTCATTGTGGTTATGAATAAAGTAAGTGGTTCCTTCCTTTTGTGGTTTAGTATTTCTTTTTCATCAGAACCTTGTGTTATTGGAAGGTTTAGGGGTTTGGGTAGGTGAGGATTTTCACATGTCGGAGAATAGATTCAAACTTAACTGAAACAAAGTCATGAGCATTTGTAGGAAAAAGATTCAGTCGAAATAAATGAATATGTATTACTGGCTCTCCTCGGAGTAATTTAAAACTGGATAGAGCAGCCCCTCAATCATAGTGTATAGGTTATCCCTCAGAATCACAACTATGTATATGGGGGAGGGACTGCTTGTTTATTGGCAGAGCAATTAAAACAGAAAACTTCACTTTTCTTGCGTCGACAGCAGGGATTCAAGAGAGTACATGACTTCAGAGCCTAGAATGTGCTGGCATCTACTGTGGTCATGGTCACTTGGCAGAAGATAGTAAAGGGTCGGCTTCAACCAAGAGAACACATATGTTCATTTATTTACAGTAGCCGTGGTCCTTTATGGTTTGTTGTAGTGGAGGAGGAAATGGGGGAAGCAGAGAAAAAAAAATATGAATAATTGCTTTGTGGTTGGCATTTAACTAAAAATTTTTTGACGTTGTTTGGTATCTAAACACACCTCTGAATGCTGATGATTGTCTTCTGTTTGGTACAGACTGACATCATTGATCACAGCTTTGCAGTGGAATGGATGCAAGATTTTGAAGCTTTCCAAGATGCCTTGAATCAAGAGACTACATACGTCAGTAACCTGACTCGTTCAATGAGCCTGGTGTTGGATGAGTTTTACAGCTCACTTAGGGTAAACTTTCTCCTCTGCTTATACTGATAGTCCCTTCAGGCATCCTCTTAACCATAGGGCTGGCGTTGAACCTATCTTAGAAAAGAAGTTTGGTATTTTCACAAAGCATTTAAAGCATGACTTATTAAAAATTGGAGGTTTTCCCACCTCCTCTTTTGCATGTTGCTGTCCAGTTTTAAAACTGGAGGTTTAAAAGACAAAGTAGAGGTGGCTGGCTATTTTATTTTATTTCATTTTTTTAAAGATTCTATTTATTTATTTGAGAGAGAGAGAATAAGTGCACATGAGCAGGGGGAAGGGCAGAGGGAGGAGAAGCCAGCTCGCTGCTGATCAGGGGGCCCGACATGGGCCTGTATCCCGGGACCCTGAGATCCTGACCTAGGCCGAAGGGCAGATGCCCAAACTATTGAGCCAACCAGGTACCCCATGGCTGGCTCTTAATCTCAGGGTCATGAGTTCGAGCCCCTCATTGGATATTGAGATTACTTTAAAAAAAAAAAAAAAAAGAAGAAGATAAGTAAGATAAAGACCCTACCTACAGAGTTTATGATCTAGTTCAAAGAGAAGGCTACATACAGAATTAAAACATAATATATTGTGGTAAGGATCTTACTAATATTGAAGGTTGGGCCTGATGCTACTGAGGGGCAGATCACTCTTGAAATGAGGGATTTTGGAGGATATAGCATTAGAGGTATGCTTTGAAGGAAGGGTATGATTTACATAAGCAAATGTGAGTCGGGATGGCAGGGAGGATGGTAATTGCTCAAACAAAGGCAGTGAGATACTAATTTTTTTTTTTTTAAGATTTAGTTGTTTGAGAGAAAGAGTGAGGGAGACCAGGAGCAAGGGAAGGGGCAGGAGAGGGAGAAGCAGACTCCCTCCTGTGCAAGGAGCCTAATGCTGGGCTCCATCCCAGGATCTTGGACCATGACCCGAGCCAAAGGCAGACACTGAACCGACTGAGCCACCCAAGCACCCGAGATAGTAATTTTTATAGAGAACAAGCAGTGGTTAGATTTGACAGGGAATAGATGAAAAGCCTCGCTGTGTGTTTCTCCTAATTTTCTTTTTATCCAGCCTTCTCTTTTCCATAAACTTCTTTCCATGGCTTTTGAGTATGTGTGCTGTTTTGTTTTAGCTTCACCCTTTGCCAGAGACTTCTTGAGGTATCTAAACTTCTTTTATGAAGATTTTATGACATTTGAACAAAGTAATATATACACCATTTAAAAATACACAGTTGTTTGCTCAGTGGCATTGATGCTTTTTGGCAGGTGGTGGGTGTGTCTGCTGTTCTGGGTACAGGCTTAGATGAACTCTTCGTGCAAGTCACCAGTGCCGCAGAAGAATATGAAAGGTGAGGATGAAGGAAAAATCCTCTTGATGACATTTTTAGTAACCCACAATCTGATACGATGGCAGTTTTGCCAGGCAAAGCATTTGGGTTTCACAGTGTAGGTATTACATTTGTCATTTGGATGTGTACTGGATCTGTGTGTGTACACTTAGGGATAAGAAGTCTCCATTAACCTTCTTTAAACATAGTGTACAACTTTCACTGTATTTAATGATTAAGAGCAAGAGTCTTCAGACTTTTCATTTTTTGTTTTATTTTTTAAAAAATTTTTAAGAGATCTTATTTACTTATTTGACAGCACAAGCAGGGGAGGCTGCAGGCAGAGAGGGAGCGAGAGAAGCAGGCTCCCACTGATTAGGGAGCCCAATGCAGGGCTTGATCCCAGGACCCTGGGATCATGACCTGAGCTGAAGGCAGATGCTTAACGGAAAGAACCATATGGGCGCCCTAGACATTTTTTTTGTAAAAAGCCAGATTGTAAATATTTCAGGCTTTTGTAGGCCTTACGATCTTTGTTGCAACTCTCAACTGTCATTGTAGGGCGAGAGCATCTGTAAACAATTTGCAAACAAATGGGCATGGCTGTGTCCTAATAAAACTTTATTTACAAAAATAGGCATGATTTGGCCTGTTTGCCACATTGGCTGACCCTGGATTAAGAACATAGCCTGTGGAGTCAGACTGACACGGGTTGGATTTCTGTTTTATCCACTGAATAAATGGGTGGCCTTAGCAGGTTTTCATCATTTGTACATCAGGGATAGTAGCATTTTATTGTTAAGGTTGTGAGTGTCATTTGAGAAAATATATCTGAAGCACCTAGTATAATTGCCGATTGCTGACACATAGCAAGCACAGTTCACGATAAATGATTGTTGTTACTGTTATCATCGTTAATACTGGAATTTGTTTACTTATAGGAAAAGGTAACCCGAACGCTTTCCTTGGGGGGGTGGCATGATAATTGGCTTCCTTTGGCTTCATTTGTTAGCAAGCTTCTAACAACCACATGGTGATTTTTAGACACATTATTTTGATTTTGATTCATCAGAGAAGGGGTCTTTCTGCGTGTTACCAAAGCCTCTGGACAGACCCTTCTGTATCCTTTTGTTGTTGCCCAGATAAGCCACATAATTACACGTTGAGCTTCCTGAGCCCAACAGGCCCACCTTCTTTTATTCATCACTGTGTTTATCCAAAAAAATGGTGAGCTCATCAGACATGAACTCCACAGACTTCATCTTTCCAGGTCAGCAGTTTTTTTGTCTCTTCGCTGGTTTCAGAGTGGGGACAAGCACTTTGACTTTTAATTCCATAGGGATAGAATATCAGTGACTAAGACTTGTTCCATCTAACATTCAGTAAAGTAAGGTCTTCTGTTACTGTCAGAGCCTAGGAACATGGAAATGATGTGGAGGCGGGCAGGACAGATTATTAAACACAGGAATTTAGAAAGTGTTTTCTCTCTCCAGGGAGTATCGTCCTGAATATGAACGTCTGAAGAAGTCACTGGTAAGAGAGGAGGCTATGTGTATGTTTTGGGCCACTAAAAAAGAACTTTAAACCGTGCACTAATCCTCCTGCCATAAATACTTTTTTGGGGGCTATCAGTGTATGTTCTACGTGTTTGTTATTTTAAATTAGTAAACCTGTATGTGTGCTGTCTAGATGCAGGAGGGCCCCTTAATTGTTTTTCTTCTCTTTATTTGAATTTCTTAAAGTCTGATTTTTCCTGTTAGATTTGCTAAGCACTTCTTGGGCCCCACCCCACTCCTACTCTAAGCTGCATTTAGAGCTGGTTATAGAATTTTAAGAAAAAAGTGGTTCACAGTGCTTATTCCAAATAATCGCTTGGCCTGCCCCCTTCAGCTCCATTGGGCCCCTTATCACTGCTGAGTGTGCTTGACAGTTCTTTTGATGGGTTCTTGTGTCTGACTTCTGCAACCCCTAATTCATTCTGCAGAGCCCTCCAGTCTGAACTTGTGCTATCTTGATCCACACTGCTTGGTGTTTCTGTATCTGCTATCTCTTACCTGCCTCAATGTCTAAATAGCCTCTAGTGTTTGTGTGTATACTTAGTCATCTCCTGTTACAAGTCTGGCATCTGATTCAGGGCTCCTATTTTTTTTCCCTAAAGATTTTATTTGATTTATATTTATTTTGTAGAGAGAGAGGGTGTTACCTGGTTGGGGAGGGTGCGGAGGGAGGGAGAATCTTAAGCAGGTTCCATGCTCAGCGACACAGATCATGACCTGAGCCGAAATTAAGAGTTAGATGCTTAACGGACTGAGCCACCCAGGCACCCCTAGGACTCCTTTTTTAATATGAAGATATTTTTCTTTGTGTGTACAGGCCAATGCACAGAGCCAGCAGCAGAAGGAACAACTGGAACGCCTTCGGAAAGATATGGCCTCTGTAGCCTTGGACACAGGGACTGCCACAGGTACTGGAGGGTCTCCTGGTGTTAGGAACTGAAAGGATGATATGCGTATTTCCACTGAGCAGGAAGATACTTCTGTTTAAGAGCGAGAAAAGGATAAAAATGATGTGTTTGAGATTGATCAACGTATTTATTTATCTATTCTACCGCTTTTGCTTTGTGTGTGATTTGCAAAGGTAAACTGGACGTTGTGTTTAACTATACCACTTTGAGTTCTTCCTCTTCAGGTAGGTTTTGCTTTACTTCAGCTAGATACTTGATGTCTTCTCTATTTTCTTAAACACTTTACAAAAAACCTAAATTAGTTAACATACAGTGTATTAGGAAGTTGAGGGTAGAGTTTAGTGGTTCATCAGTTGCATAATAGCACCCAGTGCTTATCACATCAAGTGCCCTCCTTAACGCCTGTCCCCCAGTTACCCCATCCCCCCACTCAGTTTTCTTAAATACGTTTTTTGCCTTCCACTCTCCTCCCTTGTTTCCTGTTTATTTTGACCTACTTTCAGATTAACAGAAAAATTGTGTGGCTAGTGGCTAGAATGATTACTATGCAGCATTCAACCAGATTCACAAAATGTCAACATTTTACCACGTTGCTTCATTGTCTTCTTCTCATGATGTATGACTTCGTATATAAGTATACATTTGTATACTTACAAATTTGTATACTTACAAAACATGTTCCTTTTTTCAGAGTCCTGTAAGTTATACACTTATTTTTCAATATTATCCTTGATACTTCTGTCTGTATTTCCTAAAACAAGGATATTTTATATAAGCTCATTACTAGAAATTAGGAAATGAACACTGCTACTGTCGTGTAGTGTGTAATGCTTATTTAGGTGTAGCTGTTTGCCCTGTACAGCAGGAGAAAATCCTGGATCTGCATTGCATTTAGTTGTCTTGTCTCTCTCTCCTTCAATCTGGAAGTTTCTTTAGTCTTTGTGTTTCACAGCAGTGATAATTTGCAAGTATATGGGACAGATATTTTATAGGATGTTCCTCAGCTTGGGTTTGACTGATATTCCCTCAGGACTCAATTCAGGTGGCTCCTTTTTGGCAGAACTTTACAGAAGTGGAATTTGTGACTTTTCCATGCATCTCATCAGGGAACGCGTGATGTTGATTTGTCCCATTGTTGGTGATGTTAATTTGTCCCATTGTTGGTGATGTTAATTTTAAGTACTCAAAGTGGTGTCTGCCAGGTTGTTCTCTGAAAAGTTATTTTTCCCTTGATAAGTATTTTGTGGGTGATGATTTGAGACCCTACGAATGTCCTTTTAATTCTCACATGTTTGGGATCCCTGGGTGGCGCAGCGGTTTGGCGCCTGCCTTTGGCCCAGGGTGCGATCCTGGAGACCCTGGATTGAATCCCGCATCGGGCTCCCGGTGCGTGGAGCCTGCTTCTCCCTCTGCCTGTGTCTCTGCCTCTCTCTCTCTCTCTCTCTCTGTGACTATCACAAATAAATAAATTTTAAAAAATTAAAAAAAATAATTCTCACATGTTTACCCACTAATTTTAATATCCATTAATCTAATAGGGCTATAGTATTGTTTTTCTGTGATGCATGTTGGAAATATTTTCTCCCTGTTTGTCACTCGTTTTTTGACTTTGTCCATGGTGTTATTTTTCCAGGTGAAAATTTTTGTTTTGTTTTGATGTCGTCAAATTTACTTGCCTTCTCTTCACTGCATCTGGATCTTGAGTGATAATTGGGAATCCCTTCCTTATACTGTGTTAAAGAGGAATTCACTCATGTTTTATTGTAGTACTTAATATGGTATCATTGTCTACATTTAAAGATTTTTATTTATTTGAGAGAGAGAGAGAGAGAGAAAACGTACCAGTGTGAGTAGGGGGTAGGAGCAAAGAGGGAGGGAAAAGGAGGAGAGACAGAATTTGCTCTGCATTGAGCATGGAGCTGGGTCACACGACCCTGAGATCATGACCTGAGCTGAAACCAAGAGTCGGAGGCTTAACCGACTGAGCCACCCAGGCAGCCCTCGTTCTCTGCCTTTAGATCCCTGTTCCATTTAAGAGTTTCTTCTGTGGATGGTGTGAAGTATAGGTCTGTGTTACCTTTTTTATAAACAGTTGTACCTGCCCTATTTCTCAAAAAGTCTGCCTTTGCCCCAGTGATCTGAGATGGAATACTAAAGTTCCATGTGTACCTGGGTATATTTTTGGACTCCCTGTCTTATTCTTCTGGACTGTCTGGGTCTGTACCACACTGTTATAATTATCTAGGGTCTTTATAGAATGTTTTAATGTCTGCTTTGGCTAGTCCTTTTTCATATTTTTCTTTTTTAGCATTTCCTTGGCTATTGCATGTTTATTTTTCCACATGAACTTAAGCATCAACTAATTTAGCTTGCTAAAAAAAAGCAAACAAAAAAACTTTTTGGTATTTCTTAGTGGTCTTGCATTATGTTCATTAATATAGGGTCACCCTATATGAGTCACCCTATCCAGGAACAAGGATTATGTTTATATTTTCAAGAGTACTTTTGTATTTTTCAGGAGTTTTTTCCTCATGTGATTTTTGCATAGTTTTTGTTAAAATTTTCCAAGGATTTTATCTTCTTCTAGTGTTGAAATGGGATTTTCTGAACCACTGTATCTTGTAATGGGTTGTGCTTGTGTATACGAAGGGGTTTTATTTCCATCTATTAGTCTTTTTATTTTGCCACTTTTGTGAATTTTTTTGTTTTTCAATTTTTTTAAAGATTATTTATTTGAGAAAGCGCCTAACGTGGGAGTGGCAGAGCGGGAGGGAGAGGAAGAAAGAATTGGAAGCTGGCTCCTGGGTGGCTCAGTCGGTTGAGCGCCCGATTCTTGGTTTCAACTCAGTTTATGAACTCAACACAGAGTGAGGAACCCAGTGTGGAGCTTGAGCCCATGACCCATGATCATAACCTGAGCTGAAACCAACAATCAGGCGCTCCACTGACTGAGCCACCCAGGCGCCCCTGTATTTTCTATTGTTTGAATTCATTTTGTCATTGATTCTTAGGGGTTTCTAGATTGGCGCTCATATTTAGTATGTATGCACCCCCACCCATCCACACTTATGGATGGACTGACCTTTAAAGGAATGAAGTTCTACTCACGAAAGCTGTTGCTGTATCCTTGATAGTCAATGCAAAGCAGCTTGGAGGGGGAGATGCTGGACTGTGGCTGGGTTTACCAGTTAAGTGAACTGGCCTGGCCATCCTGTACACCTCAGCGACATAAACATCTGTGTGCTGCGCTCCTTTAAATCACTCAAGAATACGTGAAGCAGGGCAGCCCGGGTGGCTCAGCGGTTGAGCCAATGAGCCCAGGGCATGATCCTGGAGACCTGGGATCTAGTCCCATGTCAGGCTCCCTCCATGGAGCCTGCTTTTCCCTCTGCCTGTGTCTCTGCCTCCCTCTCTCTCTCTCTCTCTCTCTCTCTCTGTCTCTGTGTGTGTGTGTGTCTCTCATGAATAAATTAATTAAAAATCTTAAAAAAAATATGTGAAGCAGTAAGTGTTCAATCTGCTGCAAAAGGTCTTTCACACTCAGATAACCTGTTAAAGGTAGAAGACTTGCAGTAAATTATTGGGGGAACATCCCAAGTATAGTTAGGCACCGACTGAAGCTCTGACTGTTAACACGCCATGCCACCATCCGTCTTCAGGGCCGCAGGGCCCCAGAGATCTGTGTCTCTTGCTGTTGTCACTGTTGGCCTCCTCAGTCCCCAGGTGACTTTTCTCTGACGAGGCTCCTGAAGGCTCTAGGATATGTGGCATCATGGAGGTTCTTGTAAAGCCCAACCCTCGCAGGCTGAATTCGACTTTGCTTGGCACTTAGCCCTCATTGAGTTTCTCGGAGTAGGAAATTAGTCTCTAAGAGTAGATTCAGTTTCCCATTTTCCTCCTTCCCTCTTTTTCTTGAATAATATCCGGGCTGCTTTGTTGCCTACCATTTCACCATCTGTTCTCTTCAGACCCTCAGAACTTAAATTTCCATCTGGATCTTCCTTTACCCTGACTCCCCAGCACACTGCATCTGCTCAGATGTCCTTAGTCTTCATAAGAAAAACTATAGCCTCTTCTAGGAGCTACTAAGAATGAAAGAGGGCAAGCTACTTGAAAATTATTTTCGGGATCCCTGGGTGGCGCAGCGGTTTAGCGCCTGCCTTTGGCCCAGGGTGTGATCCTGGAGACCCAGGATCGAATCCCACGTTGGGCTCCCCGTGCATGGAGCCTGCTTCTCCCTCTGCCTATGTCTCTGCCTCTCTCTCTCTATCTCTCTCTCTCTCTCTCTCTCTGTGACTATCATAAATAAATAAATAAAATTTTAAAAAAAAGATTATTTATAAAAAAAAATTAAAAAAAAAAAAAAAGAAAGAAAATTATTTTCTTCAGCTTAAAAAGAGCACCTTGGGGTTACTGGGATCCTGGAAGCATTTTGTGAACTATACTACTGTAAAAGTTAAGTGGTATTGACAATAATACATTTAGAAAAGGTAAAATCCTGCATTTGTATTTATCACGACCACTTTCATCCTCCCAAATTATAACCATAGTCACTGAATCAGAATCATCTTTTTGAGGACATACAGGTTCATGACATGCTACTGATTGGTGTTTTCTCTGTAGACAGCTTATCTCCTGCACTTGACCCTTCTGACTTGATCCTGACTCGGGGAACTTTGGATGAAGAGGACGACGAAGCTGACAGTGATACTGATGATATTGATCACAGAGGTGAGAGGTGGCTGAAGTGGCTCATGAAGAGAGTAGCAGCTCATCACCATCATGTTTGCTCGGGAGCTTCTTATTCAGAGAAACCTTACACATGCAGCCAGTGATAGGGGAGAGGAGAGATGGCACTGGATATAGCAGCAGGAAAGAGTTCATGTATTGAGAGTTCCTGGCCTCTACTGAACGGTCAACATTGAGCTCATTACAGGCTTTTAATTAGTCTTGTGTCTTCTCATCTTTAGCTTGAAATCCATTTGAGAAATCTAGAATTTTTGTTTTCTGTAAATACTCTTTTAAGAATACATAGGGGGTGAGGGGCAGCCTGGGTGACTCAGCGGTTTAGCGTCGCCTTCAGTCCAGGGTGTGATCCTGGAGACCCGGGATCGAGTCCTGCATCGGCTCCCTGCATGGAGCCTGCTTCTCCCTCTGCCTGTGTCTCTGCCTCTCTCTCTCTCCCCGTGTGTCTCTCATGAATAAATAAATAAAATCTTAAAAAAAAAAAAAAAAAAGAATACTTAGGGCGTGAAGGGCAAGAATGCATAAGGTGGCCTCAGCAGGGTTCCACCTGGCATAGTTTATGAACTGTGATCAGAATCCGTTTCTTGAAACAACATTTTTCGGTTCTAGCTACGACTAAGAGCAAACCTCTCTTTGCCGTCCAGTATGCTGGATGCTAACATCTAAAATGGCTCATTGACTCAGACTTATTGAGGTATAATTTACAAACAGTAAAGCCCACCCTTTTTAAGGGTTTTTAGTTTGCTGAATTTTAACAAATATATGTGCATTAGTAATAGCCATCATAGGTCAAGATACGGAATACTTCCACCACCCCCAAAAGTTCCTCATGCTTGTTTTTATTCAGTCCCCTTTCTGCACACTTAGTTTTTGGCAATCACTAATCTGATTCCTATTCCTGTAATTTTGCTTTTTTCTAGAATGTTGGATAATTGGAATCGCAGTGTTTTAGCTTTTCACGTTTGACTTTTCTCAGTCAGTGTAATGCTCTTGCAGTCCATCCTTGTGTCAGAAGTATGTTCTTTTTACCGATGAATAATAATATGCCATGATATGGCTTTTACCATGAATGGTCTATCCATTCATCAGCTGATTGCCATTAGGGTTGTTTCCAGATTTTCGCTGTTATGAATAAAGCTGCTGTATATATTTCTCTTGGTTAAAAATACCTAGGAGCGGGACCTCATTTTAGTTACTTTATGAGGGAGGTATTCTCCCCACTTACAGATGAAAGAAATTGTACATTTTGGGCAACATGATAAATAGAGCATGCTTGTAGAAGATATTTCTTCTTTGGGAGAAGTAAACAGTTTATTAGAAGCAGAGTACTGTTTCTGATGGATTAGTGACAGCAGCTCTAATCTACCATTATCTGATACCTTTCTAATGGGAAAGTTAAGAATTGACCTTTTTTCCTTGCAGTTACAGAGGAAAGCCGTGAAGAGCCAGCATTCCAGAATTTTATGCAAGAATCAATGGCACAGTACTGGAAGAGAAACAACAAGTAGTTTCTAGAAGTCTGAAATTTTGGAACCCTGAAGGAACTATCCTAACCTCTGATGGGGGCTACTATAAAGGACAATTTTGTTCAGAGTAGCAGTGTTTCTCTTATAGGGAAATTTGACTCAGATGCAGCCAGGGATACAAGACCATTGGACCTAACAGGCTTCACGTGAAGTTTTATCATTTCAACTTAAGTACTTTTGCTGCTGATGGATGGAACAGAGACAACTTACTGTTCACCTCAAATCTCTATTAAGCTGGATCTGTACTCTACTCTCCCGCCTTGCCCTTGACCCTGTACCATGAATTCCCCTCCTTTTAGCAGAAAGGGCGAGAGGAATCATGAGCTTCCCCAGGGTGGCAGCAGTCTGCTTGGCAACCAATCAATGTTGGGTACAAAAGGTGCCTCACACGGGTACCTCATTGTAGAATAACAGGTTCGTTGAAGAAGGTGAGCAAAACATAGGATTAATGAATAAGAATCCTGCTTTGGATGGTGACTTGGATAAAGAGTTTTAAATTTTAACTTTGTCTGCCTGTCATCATTTCAATAAGAAAATTATGTAATTGCAAGTAGGTTCGCTTCTATTCAACACAGAGGTTTAAAGCCACGTGTCCAAACCTGTCTCAGGAAAGAGGGGATGTTTACTAAAGTCTCTCTTGTAAACATACCAAGTACCTGGATACAGAGCCAGGCACTGTATTATACATTAACCTCAAGGCAAAGTATCTTTTGTAATTTACTCAAAGGCCATGGATTTGGGTCAGGTGCATATTCCATATATAAATAATAACCTTGGTAGGGTTTGCCCTGCCTCCACATTCTTCACAGTACACACAGTAAAACTGCGTTTCTCTCAGGAAAGTTTATCCCTGCCTAACCTGTACTCCAATTCAGTGGTTCTCAAGTGTGGTCATTGGATCAGAAGCATCGGCATGACCTGGGGAATTGTTAGAGACACAACACTCAAGATCTGAATGAAACTATGGGTGTGGGACCTAGAAATCTGTTTTAATAAGTCCTTCAGAGGATTCCCATGTACATGAAGTTTGAGAACCACTGTCCTAACTACCATAGCCTGTGACAGTTCCAGGCCTTGAGAATCTCCAGTATCTCAAAACGACCTGCTATATCAGAGTACCTAACCTTAACCATCTGGTGCCTATTCTCCACTGTAAATATTCCAAAAAGTATTTTATTTTGCCATTAAGTATTAATTTCAGTGTTCTATACCTGTCGATTATAAGCCTATATAGATCTATATAGGTATCTATACTTAGAGATATTAATTTCAATATTCTATATCTAGAAACCACTAGGCTAAAACTTTGAACCGTTTAAAAGGAAACCATCTGCAAAGCAAGACTCTGAACATACTTGGTCTTCCCCTTTTAGTGCCTCTGAATACTTCTTTAAAAAGTAATTCGTCTGGAGGTGCCTGAGTCGCTCTGTTGGTTAAGCATCTGACTCGATTTCAACACAGGTCTTGGTCTCAGGGTCATAAGTTCAAGCCCCATACTGGGTGTGGAGCTTACTTAAAAAAAAAAAAAAAAAAAAAAAGGCCTATTCCTTAAGCTCTACTCTATAAGGACAGAGAGAAAATCTTCCTTATCTTTGTATACCTTGTACAGGAACCAATACATAATTGGTGTTCAATAAGTGTTTGCCAACTGAATGAATTAAATGCTAGATGACTACTTTATGGAAACTGCCTGATGTCTGCTTTCATAAATAGGGAAAGATGAAGCTAGGTGTGGAATGGGAGTTTAGAGAATTGTGTTCAGGACTGCAATTAGCAAATTTATAAATTATCTGAGAGTTTACATTGTAATCTCATTGCAACTGCATTCATCTCTTTTTTTTTTTTTTAAGTTTTTATTAGAGAATGTGCGCGCTTGAGTGGGGAGAGGGGCAGAGAAAAACAGACTCGGGGCTTGATCTTAGGACCCCAAGATCATGACCTGAGTCAAAGTGAGATGCTTAACAGCCTGAAAGCTACCTAGGTTACCCTGCATTCATCTTTGTTCTCAGTGCCTCGGACATTTAAGGCATTCAGGAATATACTAATTAAAGCTGTGCCTTGATTTTGGTCATTTAAAAGAGTGTGCAGATTTCAAAAGACTGGTATTCTGCACCCAGAAAGCAAACTTGAGCAGTACTTAAATGCTGGTACCCGCTATCAAGGCATAAAGCACACATTTGTTAATTACCGCTAACAATTCCAGTGCTAATCATTCACTTAATAAATAAATGACTGAGACCCTCAGATGCCAAGCAGGGCTGATCCTGTGATGGGTAACAATGTAAGGCTGAAGACATGATGTAAAGGAGAAAGATGTGTACCGCTAGCCTTTTAGCTGCCTAGCCAGCAGGAGCACAGTGCAGATGCTGAATTCTGGTAAAGGGATGGACGACTGTCCTCTGACGGCCAAGTAGATGCAACAAATGTAACTAGCACCAGTCTGTCCTTGGACAGGTCCTGTTTGCTTCGTTCCCACTGCAGAAAATGAAGGAAACATACACGGTAAAATACTTTTAAAAATCTGAATGGAAATAAGAAAATGACAGAATAAGGGTAGATGGAGTGAAGTCTAACAAAGGAAGAAGAGGGGCACCTGGCTGGCTTAGGAAAGCATGTGACTCTTGAACCTGGGGTCGTGAGTTTGAGGGGTAAAGCTTAGTTGAACAAAAAAGAAGACGAGATGAGGGCTGTGTGAAGAAACACCACAGACCCCTGGTTTTGTGAGACCTCATGCGCAGCAAAAAGTGTTTCAGAAAGACTACTGATCGATAAAGGGGGATTAGCTATTTCCTGTTAGGTTTTAGTTCCAGGTTCCCAATGATTTGGCCCCAAGTGAAGCAAGTTCAGTGAAAACACTGATATTTAACATCAGCATATATTTACTTGTGAATCTCTTCAAGCATAGCTTTGAGGTTTGATAAGAATCTCAATCTGTACAATATCCCTGCAATATAGAGCCAAGCAGTAGGATTCTTCTCAGTTGTGCAAAGACAACAGTCAGGGACAGTGCTCTGGTCTCCCGGTTACCATCCCCGGTATTGTGAAGTGTCTGTGAAAGGTGGCTCGGTTGTAGAAAACTACAAAAAGTAGCTGTAAAAGTAAAACGCAAACCTAATTGGTTAAATTCAGCTCCAATGAAATCGGGAAAGTTCACTGTGTTTAAGAGTAAGAGTCACGTCACCTTTTATGGAAACAAATGTAATCCATGAAGCTTGGAGAGAAAGTCTCCCCTTTACCTGTTATATTTTCCTCATCCTCTTCTTGCAGCGCTGGTTGAAAACAGGGGAGGACCCCATGAGGCTGTCAGTGGAGTGGGAACCGTAGCTGCTGTCTGAGTCATCAGGACTCTGAGGGATCCCAGCTTCACTCATCCCGGACATGGGCTCCTCGAAGACATCACTGCCCAGCACGCCATGCCCAGACACATTGCCTTCTTCACTCTCTTGGGGCTCCATTTTCACATGGGCCAGATTCCAAAGAGGGGAAGCATTTACCTCTGTGCCTGGCAATGGAAGAAAATACAACCAGTGGTAAGCCAAGGCTGGAACACAGCAGACAAATATTTCATCAGGGCAGATTCCTAGCCTTTGAGCTCAGTCTTCAGTCTGACTCTACTTGACTGGAGATTATGGTGGTCATCCTCTGTTCCTAAAACTACTGAGTTTTTTGTGTGTTTTTTTTTAAGTATTCTGAGTACTTTCCTTTCCATTTCCTCTCCTACTTTAACCCCACCTCACCCACCAGCCATTTCCCTTAAATCAAGGAAGTAAAACTATGTAGGTGGACAGATTCCCTGTCTCATGGCCCAAAGGCAGGCACAACCACAGGCTCTTAATCAGGTGTTAAGTTGCTTCTTTCCTTCCTTCCTTCCTTCTATAAGGCTGTCCTGTTTTCCTGCCTTTTGTTTGGGTCCCTGGTCCTCTCTCACAGTATGAAGTTAACGATTACTACAAAATGCTGGCAGCAGTTCTTAGACTGCTGAAGAGTGTCATGGCTCCTAAATCTGTAACAATTTCTCTTTGGTCCTCCTGTCTCTGTTCTAGCAAAGCTGTTCTGTGGTTATTACCTCTTTCATGGTGAAAGGCTCTCTGGCCAACACTAAAAAATGTGGCCTTGGGCGCCTGGGTGGCTCTTGGTTAAGTGTCTGACTTTGCTAGGTTATGATCTCAGGGTCCTGGGATCAAACTCAGCATCGGGCTCCCGGCTCAGTGGGGAGTCAACTTCTCCCTCTGCCCCTCCTCCCACTTGTGTGCATGTGTTCGCCCTCTCTCAAATAAAAGCTTAAAATGTTTTTAAAAATAATGTGGCCTGATTCTGTTTAGGATTTGTTACTTGTATCATTTGTGCATTGATGAAGTGACAATTTATATTTGAGTAGAACTGAGGATCGAAACTAATTTGCAATCTGACAGAAGGATCAAGTATCCTGGTTCCTAGGGTGATCACAGAGTCTGTCTGGAAAAGGCCAGCTGCGTCTGATTGGATAGCCCTATTTCAGTCCCTTTCTGGTCGAATCTTTTGGGGGTACTCTAGCAAGGAAGCCCAACTACTCAAACAGCTGAGCAATTAGCCTTCCTTCATCTGGGTGGAAGTTGTCTTACTGAGTACAAGCATCAGGAAAGGCAAATACAGCACACTAAGTACGGGATGAAGGGGACATCTGCCCACCCAGTTGGGTCAGCTAAATTAGCTCCAGTACTCAACAATAGAACACCTACTGCATCTGCACCCTAACTCGGAATTATTTTAAAGAATGCCTGTAAAGTTGTGCTAGTCCTCCCTTCACTAATTACAAAGAAGAATGTTGACATATCTAGATCAGTGAGGCTGTAATTGTTTTTAGGCTTTCCATTTTCTTGCCCACTCCCACTTGTTCCTCTCCTCTCCACAGTTTGATTCCAAAATGCCAGAAGTGCTGAGATTGGCAGATATCCCAGAATCAGAGTCAATTGTTTTCTTACTTGAAGCCTGTGGTGAAGCCTCAACTTCCAGGTTAGATGGGAAGCGCTCACTCTGAGCCCCGAGGACTCCCATGGGCAGTGACTGGTCTCCAGAAGCAAGGTCAGCCTCCAGTTCCTCACTGACAGGGAATGTGATGTCGCTCACAGGTTCTTCCTTGATCTTTACAGGTTTAGTGTCCTCTGTGGCCTTCTCAGGGTTGACAATCCTTTCATACTCCTCAGATAGTTGCTTACTAATCTGTTGGCAAGCAAGAGTCAATCTTCCAAAGAAATGTTAAAAGCAAAGTGGATGGTTAGCTTGTGGCATCGCACGTAAAACCAACATAATATGAATATGAATAAAGCAACCACTGCCAAAGGAAAGAACTGGTTTTTGTTTCATTGTTTTCAAAGAGATTTTTATTTACTTATTCATGAAAGACACACGCACAGAGAGGCAGAGACACAGGCAGAGGGAGAAGCAGGCGCCATGCAGGGAGCCCGACGCAGGACTCCATCCCGGGACTCCAGAATCACGTCCCGGGCCGAAGGCAGGTGATAAACCACTGAGCCACCCAGGGATCCCCTGATTTTTTGTTTTGTTTTGTTTTTTACTTTTTTTTGAGCACAGCAGACACATGGAAGGAACTTGTTGAAGGTGCTGAGTTTGCATTTGTAAATGAGAGAGACACAATGAAGAAAAGTTGTTTAGCGGAGTTTCTCGTTAATTAAAAGTTACATAAAGGTAAAAGAGACTTTGTTAAAGACAAATCAGAGTGGGGACAAAGATCACATTTTTGGCTGTAAAAACTAATACTTGAGATCTGTCCCCTAGGTGGATAATGAAGGGTATAGGAAATCTGGATCACTTAGCAAAGACTGTCAGGTGTTAAAAACCCCTAATCGTATTTTAGATTTGGGGAAACCAAAACAATGAACAAGTGACTTGCTTAAGGCCACAGGGTTTGAAGAGATTAGGTAGTTCTGGCTGCAACCAAAAATGGTATCTCTATCCCTTCTTCTGCCCTTGGGCAGTATCACTTCATTCTGTTTGGTTTTGCTTTTTATAGCACTTAATGCCACCTGAAATTGATCACTATTTATTTACTTGTTTTTGTTTCTCTCTGAAGAATGCACGCTCAAGGGACTTACCTTATTTTTATTTATTTATTTATTTTTATTTATTTTTTTGGGGGGGGGGACTTACCTTATTAACTACTGCTGTCTCCCATAGTGCCTGACTCACAAAAGGCACTCCATAAATATTTACTGAATAAAGCATGCTAACCACATTCTCTCAGACTCCATATTCCTGTCTATAATGTTTTTCCAGCAGAAGTGTTATCAAAAAATGTGGCCGCTCATTGACTAAAGGAGGCCCCAGGGTCTGGCCAGGTCAGTGATGAAGTCAAGAAAACACAGCTAGGGCCATGAGGAGAGCAGGTCAAGTCCACTCTATTCCAAGCCCCTGTGCTCTGTTCCCTAGGGCAAGTATGGGATCCTGCTGAACACCCCTAGATTACCCCCAGTTCTCACAGGGTGACCTCACCTGTAGCATGTAACTGTGATAGTCCTTGATTCGGTGCTGCCAGAACTTCTGGAGGGAGAGCACACTGCCAATGCCCACTTCATGGAATACTTGCTCCATAACGTCAGGGAAAGGAGTCTGCCCCAGCCGGGCTTCCCGATCCACAGCGAAGCGCAGCAACTTGGTGAATTTAAGGCAATATTCATGTGCCACATCAGTAAGGGTCTCCAGGACACTTTCATTAGCACACTCAAAGCCTGCATGGGCCAGGATTGTGGCCACTGCCTGGTAGAGAAGCTGCCGGCAGGAGTGCCAGCTGAGTTCAGTCACCGGTTCCCCTTTCCCGCTGAAAGGGGAGACATGGCAGTGTTATTAGTGCTCTTGCAAAGGGCTGACCCATCCTGTCTCCCTAGGAGTTTTACAATTTTAGTCAAACCACTGGCCCAGCTTTCTAGGGGAATTCTATGCAGTTACAGAGCCCGGCTTATCTTGCTGCTACACAGGGCATGTCTCAACAAACCACGATCATATCTCTGAGCTCCTCCAATTACATAAAAGTCTTAACAGACAATACATGTCTACAATAAACAATATAACAGTATCAGGTGAATATGAAGTTTCCTTTTATCAACTGCTCAGTTTTGACTACTTTCAGGATGTAAAAAAGTTTATAGGTCAGGCACTGTTCAAGAGTGCTCTAATTATTTCACCACATAGCTAGCTTCCTCATACGCTGGATGATACACGGAGTTTCAGAAATTCAGTCCCAATTAGGAGATTCTTATACAACTACAACAGACCATTTGTAAAACTGGACAAGCAACTCAGTTTCATAAACGCAATTTAAAATGTATACAGTTTACAAAGCATTTTTATCCTATCCTGTGCAAAGTGGGTAGTAGATCCATATTTTGATTCCCATTTGGCTGCAGGTTTCAGAGGTTGAGGTTCAGAGGTGCAGACCTGCCGGAAGTTGTTTCGATATTATCAGAAGGTGGAGCTTCTGATTTCAGATCCCATGTTCTTCATAATACACCATTTCACTCCTAATCACTGCTGTATAAATCTTAATCTAAGAAATAACTTCAAAAAGGTCTCTGACCTCCTAAAAATAACTTTTAACAAATTTCTCATCATTTACCTGTCTCCTGAAAATTCCTATCTTCTGCCTCCCTCTGACAAATAAGTAAATGGATAAAATCAGGTATAGAAAATTTCTTGGGCAGCCCAGGTGGCTCAGCAGTTTAGTGCCTGCCTTCAGCTCAGCGCCTGACCTGGGGACCCGGGATCGAGTCCCACGTCGGGCTCCCTGCATGGAGCCTGCTTCTCCCTCTGCCTGTGTCTCTGCCTCTCTCTGTCTCTCTCTCTCTCTCTGTGTGCATGTCCCTCATGAATAAATAAATAAAACCTTTAAAAAAAATTTCTTTTCCCTGGTCCATACTTGGCATGTGTCACTATGTGCTGTACAAGAGGGCTAGAGGAGCTGTGTACCCACTTTACTATTATCTGCTCAGAAGCAATTACTGCAGTCCACATAATAGTTGGAAAGCAAGAAAACCAACTGCCAAATAACTTTCCAAAGACTATTTATTTGAGAGTGTGTGCGAGCAAGTGGGGGGTTGGGGGGTGCAGAGGGGGAGGGAGAAAGAACCTTAAGCAGGCTCTGCACTGAGTAGGGAGCCCAACATGGGGCTCATCTCAAAACCCTGAGATGATGATCTGAGCTGAAACCAAGAGTCAGACACTTAACTGACTGAGCCACCCAGGTGACCCCCAAATAACTGTTCATTTACTATTTCCACCATCATTTCCTATGGCCAGACTCCAAAAGCTAAAAGGGCCAAAAGCAAAAGGCCTCAGAAATGCCTAATAAACAGCTAAACCACTATTGCTTTATTTGAGGAACACATGGACTTACTTCAAAGGAAGATAATTCTTTCAGCACCCCATAGCTGACGCAAATTATTTTTGCTAAACGTTTCTTAAATATGTATAAAACAAACTAGTATAAACTTCTGATGTTAACAGCTCTTCTTAATTAAAATTAGAAGTTTGAGATTGGAAGGACAAACATGGTTGAAATAACTATACTACCCAAAGCAATCTAAGCAGTTAATGCAACCCCCATCAAAATACCACATGCATTTTTTCACAGAGCTAGAGCAGGGGTGCCTGGGTGGCCCAGTGGGTTAAACATCTGCCTTCAGCTCAGGTCATGATCCTGGGGTCCTGGGATCAAGTTCCGACATCAGGCTCTGCTCAGCTGGGAGCCTGCTTGTCCCTCCCCCTCTGCTCCAAGCTCCCCTTGGTCATGCCCTCTCTCTCATTCTCTGTCAAGTAAATAAATAAAATCTTGAAAGAAAAGAAAAAGAGCAAACAATCCTAAAATTTGTATGGAAATACAAAAGACTTCAGATAGCCAAAGCAAGCTTAAAAAAGAAAAGCAAAGCTGGAGGAATCACAATTCCAGACTTTGAGTTATATTACAAAGCTGTAGTGAGCAAGACAGTATTGTGCTGGCACAAAAAATGGATGCATAGATCAATAGATTAGAAAACCCAGAAACGGACCCACAACTATGATCAGCTAAACTTGGACAAAGCAGGAAAGAATATCCATTGGAAAAGAGACAGTCTCTTCAACAACTGGTGTTGGGAAAACTGGACAACAATATGCAAAAGAAGGAAACTAGACCACACTCTTACACCATACACAGAAATAAATTCAACATGGATGAAAGACCTAAATGTGAGACAGGAAACCATCAAAATCCCAGAGAAGAACACAGGCAGCAACTTCTTCGACAGTGGCCATAGCAACTTCTTATTAGATATATCCCCTGAGGCAAGGGAAACAAAATAAAAAATAAACCATTGGGACTTCATCAAGTTAAAAAGCTTCTTCACTGTGGAGGAAACAACCAAACTAAAAGGCAGTCTTTGGAATGGGAGACGATATTTGCAAATGATATTTCCGATAAAGGGTTAGTATCCATCCAAAATCTATAAAGGACTTCTAAAACTCAACACCCAAAAAACCAAATAATTCAGTTAAAAAATGGACAGGAGACATGAATAGACATTTTTCCAAAGAAGACATACAGATAGCTAACAAACACGTGAAAAGATGCTCAACATCACTCATCATCGGGGAAATACAAATCAAAACTACAATGAGATACAGATCACACCTGCCAGAGTGGCTAAAATTAACAACACAGGAAACATGGTGGAGACATGTGAAGAAAGGGGAACCCTCTTACACTGTTGGTGGGAATATAAACTGGCGCAGCCACTCTGGAAACAGTATGGAGATTCCTCAGAAAGCTAGAAAGAGAATTGCCTTACAATTGTGCTACTAGGTATTTACCCAAAGAATGCAAAAATGTTGATTCGAAGGGATACATGCATCTCCATGTTTACAGCAACATTATCAATAATAGCCAAATTACTGAGAGAGCCAAATGTCCAATGACTGACAAATGGATAAAGAAGATGTGATATATATTTATATATGTACGTATATACACACAGTGGAATATTAGACATAAAAATGAATGAAATCTTGCCTTTGCAATGGCATGGATTGAACTAGAGAGTATTTTGCTAAGTGAAATAAGACAGAGAAAGACCAATACCGTATTTCACTCATATGTGGAATTTAAGAAACCTAACAGATGAACATAGGGGAAAAAAAGGAAAGAGGCAAAGCATAAAACAGACTCTTAACTATAGAGAAGAAACTGTTGCTGAAGGGGAAGCAGGCGAAGGGATGAGTTAAACAGACGACGGGTATTAAGGAGGACACTTGTGATGAGCAGTGGGTATTGAATGTTTAGTGATGATTCACTAAATCCTACACCTAAAACTAACATTACACTGTATGTTAACTGGAATTTAAGTAAAAACTTGAAAAAAATTAGAAAGTTTGATGCAAAACTACAAAATTCTAAAAAACAGCATCAATTTAATATGATGGCAATATTCTTAAAACTAAATTGCCTTCAAAATGTAAATATGGTACTGATCACTACAGAGCAAGTTTTTTGAAGCTGTATCTATATGAACATGTGAGATGCATGTAATGATAGTTACCCCGACCTTTCTAACAATTCCAAGGACTTCAGAACCTTCAATTATACAGTGTGCACCAGGACATCATTTGGTCAACTGGAACTGCAACCCTTACATAGTAATAAGTCCATTTCTGTTCTTTTCTCACTACTTTGGGGCAATTAAAATAGTAGTAACTATTATCAATAACAGATGAAATTAAGTGGTATACAATATTACTTACATGTATTTTTTCCAAATATATTTAACCTTCAATCTAATCTTGAGCAAATAATCAGCAAATCCAGTGAGTGGGACATTCTACATCTAAATGACCTGAACTCTTAAAGATTAGTATCCTGTGTTTTAAAAAAGGATAAAAACGCTATTTTTTTTTTTTTTAAGATTTTTGTTTATTAATGAGAGACACAGAGAGAGAGAGGCAGAGACACAGGCAGAGGGAGAAGCAGGCTCCATGCAGGGAACCTGACACCGGATTAGACTCGATCCAGGGTCTCCAGGATCATGCTCTGGGCTGAAGGCGGTGCTAAACCGCTGAGCCACCCAGGAAGGGCCGCCCAGGAAGCTCTTCTGGTTTAAAATTCATTAAATAGGGGTGCCTGGGTGGCTCAGTTGGTTGAGTGTTTCACCCGTGGTTTCAGCTCAGGTCATCATCTCAGGATCTCAGGAAGGAGGTCCGAGTCAGGCTCTGCACTCAGCAGGGAGTCTGTTCTGGGATTCTCTCTCCCACTTCCTCTACCTTCTCCTGCTCACATGCTTTCTCCAACAAAAACAAAAACAAAAACAAGACACTAAACAGCTAAATGAAATTCATTTTTAGGTTCTGGATTAGAGGAAAATTTATTTATAAAGGATATTTTGGAGAAATCTGAATACGGACTTAATAATTGATATTATTTAATTAGTGTTCAATTATTTTGGTGTGATATTGGTATTGGGGTTATGTAGGAAATTTTCTTTATTCTTAGGTTAAAGTGAACAATTTAGGGTGGAAGAATACTTAAGAATTAAGGGGTGAAATACTGAGATATGTGCAACTTTAAAATATTTGGCAAAGACTGTACGTGTATATATTTACAGTTGTTATGCATTTATTTATGTGTGTATGTGTGGGTATACATGCTTATACACATGTGAGAGAAAATAGATGTGGCAAAATGTTAACAACTGGTGAATCCTGGTAAAGAGTATTTAGCCATTTCTTGTACTATTATTTAAATTTTTCTTTGGTCTGACAAATTTCAAAATGAAAAATAATTTTTTGGCACCAGATGCAAACTTACACACTGAAATGCAGTAGTAGCATTATATCATAAGGCAGTCGTTTAGAGGATATGGAGCAGGGCTTCTCAAACTTAAATACACGTATGAATCTTCTGGAGATCTTGTTAAAATGAAGAATTTTTTTTTTAAGATTTTATTTATTTATTCATGAGAGACAGAGAGGCAGAGACACAAGCAGAGGGAGAAGCAGGCTCCCTCTGGGGAGCCCAATGTGGGACTCGATCCCAGGACCCCGGGATCATTACCTGAGCAAAAGCAGATGCTCAACCACTGAGCCACCCAGACGTCCCTAAAATGAAGATTCTGATTCAGGAGGCTGGGTAGGGCCTGAGACTCTGAATTCGTAATAGGTTCCCAGGTGATGTTGATGCTCCTAGTCTGAGACCAGATTTTGAGTAGCAAGGATCAAGAACATTTTTATATGACTTCTAAAGTGATGTTATCACAATGAAAATATAGCTGGACCCTTGAACAACATAGGGGTTAGGGGCACCAACTCCCTGTGCAGCTGAAAATCCACAAACAGCTCTGACTCCCCAAACTTAATGATTAACAGCCAACTTTTTTTTAAAAGCGTATTTTACCTTATTTTTTTAGTTATCTCTATACTCGATATGGAGCTTGAACTCATGACCCCGAGATTAAGATTTCACGTGCTCTTCTGTCTGAAACAGCCTGGCACCCCAATGATTTATACTAGCCTACTATTGACTGGAAGCCTTAGTGATGATATATAAAGTTGATTAACACTTCTTCTGTATGTTTATATGTATTATATACTGTATTCTTACAATAAGTCAGCTAGAAAAAAGAAAATCGTAAGGAAAATCCATTTCTAGTACTGTACTGTAAAAACATCCACATGTAAGTGGACCCACACAACTTAAACTCATGTGGTTCAAGGGTCAACTGTACACAACTTAAAAATTCTTGTATAGAACTTATGGATTCCTAATAATATGAGAGTAAATCCATGAATCTCAACTTGAGGATACTAACCTAAACCCATAATATGCATTTTAAATCAAACAGAAAGACTAAACTCTGAGGACTGAGGCCATGGCTTCTTTAATATACTAGTGCAGTATCTTGCTCCTAGTAAAATGTTTGGCATGTAATAGGCACTCAGTAAATATTTGTTACCTCAAAAGTAAAAGATACAGACTCCGGATATGGAAGATCAGGATTCAAGTCTTAGACTTCCTTCCAATTACCTGAGCAACTTTGGCCATGTCGATTACTCTTATACTCAGTTTCCTCATGGAATTAGGACTGCATGCTTAACAGTGCTGTTGTGAAGACTTTTTGGAAAAAAGAAATAGCAAAGCCTTGTCTTACCGATAAAAGTCACTCTCTGGGTCACTGTGCCGGATCTGGAATGGTGCATTGGGATTCTTACAATCCATAGGCAGGAGGTCATCAGGAAGAGGAGGTGACCCAGGGCAAGAGGGAAGAGGTTCACTCTCTTCGGTCTTTACACCTTCTGTCTGTTGCTGACTCTGGGCCTGAGCTGTGGCTATGAGATTGCGCAGACGTCGGTTGTGCTGGATCAGCTGAATAGTATGGATGGTGAGGCTGCATGGCTCTGAGGGGATGTCCAACATTGTAGGGGGCTTGGGCTTGTTGGCTGAGGGCTGGTGCAGTGGTGGGTCATGGACTTCCACTAGACGGAACTCCCGTGGGAGCAAATCAAAAGAACTTCTGTTGGTCTGGCTTGATGAGATGGGTATCTCTCCCCAGTATCTCAACATTTTGGAATAAGAAAGGAAGAACCTTGTAGATAAATGTAGTAGTGACCTAAAAGCAGTGTTTGTAAATCTCTACGTTAGAGGCTTCTATAGTAAAAAAAAGTGAAGTCTAGCCAGTTATTTATATAGAAAGTAGGCTGTTCAAGACCACTCAGAAAATGTCAATGTCAGCAACACTGTAGGACCAAAGACGTTCTCCCTGAAGAAATTAAGAGAAACATAACTGTTAGATGCCATTCATCACAGTCACATACAATGACAATTCCTACTGGACTGAACCACAGGTGGAATTTGGGTCATTAGTAGACTAAAAGCTGCAATGGTATTGGGAGGGCTAGTGTCCATGTTTTCAATATTACCCCACTAACTCATTACGAGAACTACCATCATGCTCAATCCTGAACAATCTGCAAGGCAAGATCCTCAAATGAGACCTGGAGTATTTCTCAGGGTATCTCGACACATCCGCCCTGAATCAGTAGGAGAAAGGGGTGGGGTGGGGGGTAGAGTTAAAGATAGGAAGAGGGGGTTCTTACTATGTGTGTCAAACACAGGCAACCTTTTCCCTGGTCCCGATGAAAAAAATCTATTGACCAGTAATCTAAATGGCCTTACGCATTCAACCTCTGACATATATACAGAAGAATCTCAGTGATTTCTGCTGCCTCCTAATTGGTATCCCTTACTTCAGTATCTCCCTGTATCTAATCTATGCTCCAGTGCTGCTAGACTTCATCTTTTTAAAACTCACATCTAACAACTTCTCTTTGCTTACTGGAAAAAGTCAGCCAGGAAGACTCCTGTCTTGGAGCTACCATTCATCAAAATCTGCAATCTGACTTAACCCACCTTTCCGGAGTCGTTGCCCATATGTCTCTTCAAGGTCAACAAACGTTTATCAAATGCCAGGCATTATGGAAGAAGACAAGCACCACTGCAAGATCCCTGACCTGAGGTGAGGGAGAGAAATATATAAACAGAACATTTCAATATGAAAGTGTATGGTAAGGGCTGTTCTAGAGACACAGACCTGGTGCAGTGAAAGCACAAAGAAGGAGCTTCCTGGAGGAAATTTCCACCCTGGTTCTAACCGCATCATTACTATTCAGTTTCTTGAGCATGTCATGTATTTGCAGTTGACCCTTTAAGTTGTGATCTCCGCCAGAAATGCCCCTCCACGCACTACATCCCTGGCAGACTTATATTCGATTTAAGTAGAGTTTATAAGGATAGTATTTAAGTATAGTTTAGGTCACCAGTCTCCTCGCCTCCCCAGGAAATCTCCCTTCCTTATATTCTCACAGCACTTCTCATGTCTTCACCACAGCATTTATACCTGGATTGAAACTAAGACTTATCTCAGTCGAGTTTATCCTTCCACCTACCCCCATGATCTTTGTAGTGCCTGGCGCACAGTATATTTGGCATTTATTGAGTGCTTACCATGTGCCAGGCTTTGTCTTTACTGTTTAATTCAATCTCCACATCTATCCCATTTTTCAGAGGCGGAAGCTGAGGCCCACCGTCTTGCCCAACGTGACAAATGTCGGAGGGAGAAAATCAAGACAGGCTCCAGAGCCTGCGCCCCTAACCACTACACTATGCAGTCTCAATAACTGGCTTCCGAAAAAACAAAATGAACAAAGAAATGGATCAACGAAAGGACCACACAGAACAAAATAAAACCTTGATTTCACCGAAAAGAACACGAAGAGTAAGTTCAAAGAAAGCCCCGGTCCTCGGCAGCTCCCAGTCAGGGTGAGGAGGCGCAAGAGCCTGGAGTCATTGATGCCGCGGCGGCTGGGAGACGAGGAGGTCTGGGCCTAGACCGTGGCACGGAAGCGCGACTATTCACTGCCGCGTCACGGGAGCTGGGCTGGAAGGCTGCAGACTCGGGAAGGCCTGAGGCGAGGGTCGCCAGGCCCGCGACAGCTGGCTAGGTGATGGGTGGTCCTAGGCTGTCGGAAGCGCTTCTCCTCACGCAGGATATGCCACAGGAAGCTATTACGACAGGTTGCACCCTCTAAAGATGTCCCCATTTTCACAGCACCTCGGTCTCCTTTTACTGTTTTTTCCTTCCCGTGATGTTGCCCTCTTCGTAACGTTGTGTGTGGGTGGTGAAGGAGCAACTCCGCCATCGCTGCCCAGAGAAGCCGCTGGGAGCTGAGAGAGAGAGAGAGAGGAGAGGGAGAGAGGAGAGGAGAGAGGAACTTAGAGACTGCGGGGGTAGGTTTCCCAGGAACAGATTTCGAGAGTGCACCCGCCCGAGGATGGCTGATAGTCCCTCTCAGTCCGAGCCGCTGGCTTTGCAAGAGCTCAGTGATGACTTCAAGAAACCAACCCTGCCGGTGCCCGCGGTTGTGCGGGGCAAAGCTCCGGCCACCAGTCCTTCGAACCCTGAGGAGGTAAAGAAGGAAAGGCCCACGGCGCTGCCAGAGTCCGACCCCGGGGAGCCCGACGTCCCGCCAGTCCAGCCCGACAGCGGGGACACCAGGAGTCCACCGACGGAGCAGCCGCGGCCCCCCTCAGCGGCTCCTTCAGCTGGCGGCCCGGCCCGGGCTCCCCCTTACCGGGAGCCGCCGTGGGGCGGCCCGCCTCGGCCCCCTACAGCCTAGAGACGCTCAAGGGCGGCACCATCCTTGGCGCCCGTAGCTTGAAAGGGACGAGTTGCTGCCTCTTCGGGAGGCTGTCTAGCTGCGACGTGTGCCTGGAGCACCCTTCGGTGTCCCGGTACCACGCCGTGCTGCAGCACAGGGCGGCCGGCCTCGAAGGAGAATGCGACGGCCAAGGGCCGGGCTTCTACCTGTACGATCTGGGAAGCACCCACGGCACTTTTCTTAACAAAACCCGCATCCCACCCCGCACCTATCGTCGCGTCCACGTCGGGCACGTCCTTCGCTTTGGAGGCAGCAGCCGGCTCTTTCTTCTTCAGGTAAGTAGAACCAGGTAATGCTGAAATCTCTGGAGTGCACGGGCTGGGTTCCAGAGTTGCTTACGCTTTCTGTGAAGAAGCAGGTTCTCCCCGTCCCCGAGGACAAAGCGGGGGAATCTGGCTCCTCTGCAGACACGTGTCCCCGTTGCCATATTTCTGAAAGTGACTCCAACACTCCTGAACTCTGAAAGAATTCTTTCGCTTGGTTCATCAGGGACCAGAGGAAGACCGAGAGGCAGAATCCGAGCTGACGGTAACGCAACTGAAGGAGTTGCGCAAGCAGCAGCAAATGATGTTGGAGAAGAAGATGTTAGGAGAAGACTCGGATGAGGAAGAAGTGGACACCACCGAAAGGAAGAGAAATACTAGTAGTCAAGATGATGAAATGGGCTGTACCTGGGGAATGGGTAAGAGATTAAAATTGCTGCCGGAACCTAATATTGTAAATTCATTACAAGTGGTATGTATATAGAGCAGTGATCTTGATTATATCACTGGAGGGGCTGGAACTACATTCAATCAAAAACCATGGAATGTTCAGTGTAGGATAGTACCTCATTTTTTTTGTACTTTATGTATGTAAATTCCCTGAAATGTGAAATGGCTGATCAGAGAAAGCTTGTCCCTTGACCAGAAGAATAAATGGAATTTTCTATAATGCCAGGCAGTTTGGAGGATGGGTATTTAGGAACTAGGAATATAAAAAGATCATCTTAATGTATTGTTGGGAAGATTGGATAAATATGATGAAATTACTTCGTAAGTGTAAAACAATAGCTAGAAACCCTAAGTATGCTAAAGTAAGGGTTTAGAGAAGGGAGTAATCACTGAGGACTTAGACGTGCACTGTCCAATATAGTTGCCATTACCCATATGTGGTTATTGGACACTTGAAGTATGACTAGTCCAAACTGACTTGTACTATAAACCTAAAATACACACTAGATTTAAAGGCTTACTGTGAAAAAATAATGTAAAATATTCGTATTATTTTTATATTGATTACATGGTAATAGTTTTACCTGATTTCCCCCACCCATTTTTTTTTTTTAAGATTTCATTTATTTATTCATTCGAGATACACACACAGAGAGAGAGAGAGAGAGAGAGAGGTAGAGGCACAGGCAGAGAGAGAAGCAGGTTCCATGCAGGGAGCCCGACACAGGATCCGACCCCAGGTCCCCAGGACAACGCCCGGGGCTGAAGGCAGCACCAAACTGCTGAGCCACCCAGACTGCCCTGATTCCCCTTTTTATTTTTTTATTTTTTTATAATGCAAGTTTATTTATTTATTTATTTTTTTAATGATAGTCACAAAGGGGGGGGGGGTGCAGAGACACAGGCAGAGGGAGAAGCAGACTCCATGCACCGGGAGCCCGACATGGGATTCGATCCCGGGTCTCCAGGATCGCGCCCTGGGCCAAAGGCAGGCACTAAACCGCTGCTCCACCTAGGGATCCCTGATTCCCCTTTTTAATGTGGCTATTAGAAAATAAAAAAGTTTTTTTTTAAATTTTTATTTATTTATGATAGTCACACAAAGAGAGAGAGAGAGAGAGGGAGGCAGAGACATTGGCAGAGGGAGATGCAGGCTCCACGCAAGGAGCCCAACGTGGGACTCGATCCCGGGACTCCGGGATCACACCCTGGGCTGAAGGCAGGGGCCAAACCGCTGAGCCACCCATATTGATTACATGTAATAACTTTACCTGATTCCCCCCCCCCCTTTTTTTTTAAAGATTTATTTATTTATTCACTAGAGACACAGAGAGAGAGAGAGAGAGAGAGAGAGGCAGAGAGGGAAGCAGGCTCCATGCACGGAGCCGGACACAGGATCCGACCCGGGGCCCCAGGACCTTGCCCGGGGCTGAAGGCGGCACCAACCACTGAGCCACCCAGGCTGCCCTGATTCTCCTTTTTAATGTGGCTACTAGAAACTGAAAAAGTTTTTTTAAAGATTGTATTTATTTAGAGAGAGAACAGGTGTGAGCCGGGGGAGGGGCAGAGGCAGAGAGAGAGAGGGAGAAGAAGAAACAGTATCTCAAGCAGACTCTGCACTGAGTGTGGAACCGGACAAAGGGCTCAACCCTGTGGTTCACAACCCTGAGATCATGATCTGAGCTGAAATGAAGAGTTGGATCCTTAACCACCTGAGCTACTCAGGCACCCTGAAGATAAAAATTGCATGTATGGCTTTCATATTGCTGTTGGGCAACACTGACTTAAAATTTGAGAATATTTTTAAGTTTACAAACAGATGTGTCTTGAGCTGGAACTTGAAGGAAAGGAAAATTAGCCCCTAGGAAGCTTAGTATTGAGAGTGGTTTTCAGGGCAGAGATTGATGATTTAAAATTTGTTTGTTTGTTTGTTTGTTTTAATGATTTTACTTATTTATTTATGAGAGAACAGAGAGAGAGGCAGAGACACGGGCAGAGGGAAAAGCAGACTCCACGCAGGGAACCCAATGCAGGACTTGATCCTGGACCCAGGGATCATGCCCTGAGGCAAAGGCAGCCGCTCAAGTGCTGAGCCACCCAGGCATCCGTTTTTAAAATATTTTGTGGGGATCCCTGGGTGGCGCAGCGGTTTAGCGCCTGCCTTTGGTCCAGGGCGCGATCCTGGAGACCCGGGATCGAATCCCACGTCGGGCTCCCGGTGCATGGAGCCTGCTTCTCCCTCTGCGTATGTCTCTGCCTCTCTCTCTCTCTCTGTGACTATCATAAATAAATAAAAATTAAAAAAAAAAATAAAATTAAATTAAAATATTTTGTGTTAATGATAGTGGTGTAAATGGTTATCTAATGGTTAGTGACATAAATGATATAACTCAGATTTGATTGCTCTCTTTCCCGCTGGACAGTCTGTGTACTGCATACCAGCTAGCTTCATTCTGGTTGGTCGATTTTCCGTGCTCTTTGTTTTTCTCTTTTAGCCAAATGAGCCACAATATCTTTTTCTTTTTTTCAGTTTTTATTTAAATTCCTGTTAGTAGAGACACCTGGGTGGCTCAGCGGTTGAGCGTTGGCCTTTGGCTCAAGGCATGATCCTGGAGTCCCGGAATCAAGGACCGCATCAGGCTTCCTGCATGGAGCCTGCTTCTCCCTCTGCCTGTGTCTCTGCCTCTCTCTGTATGTCTCTCATGAAAAAAAAAATTAAAAAATAAATTCATTCATTCATTCATTTCATTCATTCATTCATTCATTCCCGTCAGTTAATCTAGTGTCATATAAATTTCAGGTGTACAGTATAGTGATTCAGCACTTCGAGGCAACACCCTGTGTTCATCACAGCAAGTGCACTCCTTCATCCCCATCACCTGTTTAACCCATCCCCCACCTACCTCCCCTCTGGTGACCATCAGTTTGTTCTCTATAGTTAAAAGTCTGTTTCTTGATTTGTCTCTCTTCTCTCTCTTTTTTCCCTTTGCTTGTTTGTTTTGTTTCTTAAATTCCACATGAGTGAAATCATATGGTATTTATCTTTCTCTGATTGATTTACTTCACTTAGAATAATAGTCTCTAGCTCCATCCCCATCATTGCAAATGTACTTATACAGTACTCATGTCCTTGTCAATCCCTTGTTAAGTATTTTCAGTATACCCTCTGCAAGGGGGGTGTGTGACCTGCTATTTGTAGAATGCCAGAAAGAGGTAGAAATAGTGTTAGCCTGTTCCCTTGCCTGGCCAGGACCCAGTAATTAATCCTCTCAATTCCTTGTCTGGACTCCTGTTACAGTAATAGATGCAAAGCGCAGTAATAGATGTTATAAGAGCAAGAGATGAGGGCTAAGGACAGGTGGCGTTTATACTCACAGTACTATGTGTTTGTGCAGCGTTTTAGTTTTCAGTGTGCTTTCACATACCTTATCTTATTCACCCAGGAGATGACTGTGGCCAAGTAGGAAATGCCCTCATCACCAATCAGACCTGAATTTAGGTCCTGATTCTGCATCTCATAAACTTATAAACTTATTCAAATTACTTTACTTTTTTTTTTTTTTTAAAGATTTGTTTATTTATTTGAGAGAGGGAGCGAGAGAGAAAAGAGTGAGAATCAGCAGTGGGAGGAGGGGCAGAGGGAGAAGAAATGTCCAGCAGAGTCCCTGCTGAATGTGGAGCCCAGCACAGGGCTTGATCCCACGGCCTTGAGATCATGACCTGAGCCAAAATCAAGAGTCAGATGCTTAACTGATGAGCCACCCAGGCCCTCAAGTTACTTTATTTCTAACCACTAATTTCCACATATGTAAAAATGGGGATAGAAAATCGAATTTCATTAGGTTGTTATAATTGTTAAATTGAATTAATTTTCAACAAACATGTATTGATCAGTAACAATGTATCAGCCATTATCAAAAAGATTGGGGCTCTGGAGCAGAATAAGACACTATCTTTGCTCCCAAGAGGCCTTTGGTTTCATGGAACGAATCCCAGGACTTTCACTCCTCCTATCAGGTACCTGGAGAGCAGAAGGAAAGTTCTGATATGCGCAAAACCCTTCTGTGGGAGAACTCAGAGAAGATATCTGTGTACCTAGGGATCAAAACCACAAATATGTGACACCACCAGGCTTGCCTGGGACTACCCTAACATCTAAACTCTGGGCTGCTGAAACAAATTACGTCTGTATTTGGGCCTCTCTTTTTTGATCCCTGGATTCCCACGTGACAATAGGGCCCTACTCACCCTGTTGCTCTACCCTCCTCTAATTTCCGTTACCCCCGTATGTGTGCCCTATTTAGAAGTTCCAGCATGAGCTAAGCACCAAGTGGATTCTGAATACTGTGAGCACAGGGGCCCATGTGCTTCTTGGGAAGATCCTCCAAAACCACATGTTGGACCTCCACATTGGCAACTCTAAGCTCTTCTGGCGGGCGCTGGCCATGCTGCAGGTAGGCCATGATGGGTCGGGGCTGTGTGGGGCTGTGTTGGGCTTGGTCTCATGCCTAGACTGCCACAGAGATAAGGGGACACGTGGGGCTAAGGGCTGACTTTTCTCCTGCACCTCCATTTCCTCCCATCAGGCTCATCCTTCACTCTAGGGAGCGTATGTGCATGCATGGGTAAATGTCTGAGATTATAACTATCAGACAAGATTATTTCAGTTACAAGTATGCGACAGAACTCTAATTCATACTGGTTTAAGCTAAACAAGGCAAATGACCGGCCCATGTAACTGAAGTCTCAGGGGAGCTAGATCCAGATACTCAAAGCAATGTGCTCCAGAATGTCAGCCCTTTACTTTCCTCTGTGTCCCTCTCATTCTCAGGCAGGTTTTCTCCAGTAGGTGGCATAACTGGCCGCCAGCAGTGCCAGCCTAGCATCCCACCAAGGTAGCAACCCAAGTGGAAGGAGAGTTTATCTGTCCCTGTGATTCCCACGAATGCCTGGCAGGAAGGGCTCTTGCTGGCTTGTCTTGGGTCACATGCCATTCCTGAGCCAGTCACTATTCTCCAGGGGAAAGCAGCTCTCTACCCAGGCCTGGCTCATGTGCTCTCCCCATGGGATGGCACTGGAGGAATAGGGTGGGAAGGGAGCCTCAGTCAAACAGCATGGCCCAGAACGGCAGAGCCGTAGTTCCCCAGAGGAAGATCAAGGTGCTGGTACTAGGAGGACGAGGAATGGCTGCTGAGCAGAGAGCACCACAGATGGTCAGGAAAGGAGGGTTGCAAGGTTTAGCAAGTAAAAATGCAAGACACCAGTTCAATTTGAATTTCAGATAAATAAAGGATTTTTTTTTAAGTATAAGTAATGCTGGCGCAATAGTTGAGGCATACTAATGCTATATTTTTCATTATTCATTTGAAATTCCTATTTTGCTGTATTTTTATTTGCTAAGTCTCAGAACTCTACATAAAGGGAATCAGTCAATCAATGAGCATTTAGTGAACACCCACCGCATCCCTAAAACAACCTTCTCAAATGAGTAGAACCAACCAACCAGGAAAAGAAAAGTGGGGATCCCTGGGTGGCGCAGAGGTTTGGCGCCTGCCTTTGGCCCAGGGCACGATCCTGGAGACCCGGGATCGAGTCCCACATCGGGCTCCCAGTGCATAGAGCCTGCTTCTCCCTCTGCCTGTGTCTCTGCCTCTCTCTCTCTCTCTCTCTCTCTCTCTCTCTCTCTCTCTGTCTCTCTATCATAAATAAATAAAAATTAAAAAAAAATTAAAATATTAAAAAGAAAAGAAAAGAAAAGAAAGCGCTTTATGTTTTTTTAGTTCCTGGGGTTGGTGTGTTTAGGGGAAATCAGAGATAGGTATGATCCAGTCTTTGCCATTCCAGAGTGGCTCATCTAGTGGAGGAGAGACTAAACCTACATTGAAAAAAGAACAATGAAGTATCTAACTGTATGATCCTTGCCAAAGTCCAGTAGAATTTCAAGGAACGTCCAGTCCAAATGTACTAGTGCAAAACAGAAGCCACCAGGGCTGCCCTCTGTTTCTTTTTAATTCCTCCTCTTTCTCTCTCTCTCTGTCTCCATCTCTCTCTCTCTCTCTCTTTTTAAAGATTTTGTTATTTATTTGAGAGAGAGAGAGAGAGCATGAGCTGGCGGAAGAGGCAGAGGCAGATGGAGAGGGAGAGGCAGACTCCCCACTGAGTGGTGAGCCTGATGCAGGACTGGATCCCAGGACATGAGCTGGATGCAGATGCCCAAGCAACTGAGCCACCTAGGCACCCCTCACCTGTTTCTTTTTTAATGCAGCACTTAGAAAATCTTAAATTACATATGTGGCTCACATAATATTTCTGTTGGGCAGTGCTGAGCTAGCAGAGGGGAAGGGTGGTGACAAAATAGGATCAGCTTTGGCAGGTGAGCAGTCTTGGCAGAGGTGTAAAAGATGGATGGGGTTAAGGAAGAAACCAGGAGGGGCTGCTGGCAATTTGGCTGAAAGTATGACCAATTTGCTATTAATCCCCCAGTTTGGGTTGCTTGGGTGGCTCACTGGTAGCATCTGCCTTTGGTTTAGGGCGTGATCCCAGGGTCCCAGGATCGAGTCCCACATTAGGCTTCCTGCACAGAGCCTGCTTCTCCCTCTGCCTATGTCTCCGCTTTTCTCTCTGTATCTCTCATGAATAAATAAATACATAAAATCTTTAAAAAATCCTTCAGTTTAACCTAGCCAATCAAAACCCACCACTAACCCTTTTTCTTCACACCTGGGGACTGTGAGTTTGGGATCACCTATAGGGACCAATTCTCTACAGCCTCCATGGCCAGTCTTCAGGATCCCATGCACCTATCCCATCTCCCACTTCTTTCTCCTCCTCAACTCCATTCTCCACTCCCCCTGGCTTCCTAGCCTAGCACTGACCTTCCCACTTCTTCCACAGCGGTTCTCTGGACAGCCCAAGGCTCGGTGCATCGAGACCCTCCTCCAGGTGATCCACTTCCCCCAGCCACTGTCGGATGATATTCGGGCTTCTTCGATCTCCATCCACATCCAGACTGCACACGAGAAGGAACAGGTATCCTGCCGGCAGCTTGTCATTCAGCAAACATTTAGCGAGTCCTTTGCGTGTAGGAGAAATTCTGCTTGGTACTGGGTTTATAAGGCTCAGTGACATTCTTGCAAGAAGCTCCCTGTTCCTGAGGGAGACGTGATTGTGACAGGAGGCACAGACATGTGGGAATGGCGTCAGAGGGGTGCAGAAATGGAGCCTTCAGTTCTGTTTAGGAGGGGAGTCAAGAAAGGGGGAAAGGGGCCTTCGAACTGGGTCTTAAAGATGAATAGGAGTTTTCGGGTCCGGGTGAAGGCTTCTCTCTGTTCTTAACCCACCTCACTACAATTTCTGGTGTTGGTAACTCTCTTCTATCCTAGCGTCCAACCTAATGGCTTCTGACTCCCACACGCTACACTCTGGCTCATCCAGGGTTCCTTCCCCATGGCCTCACTCTCTCCTGCTTCAGGTGTCCCAGCCTCTTCCCCACAGGTGATCCCCATAGCCCTGCTGAGCCTCCTGTTCCGGTGTTCCATCCCTGAGGCGCAGGTGCACCTGGCTGCGGCTCCGTCTGTCTGTGAGGCTGTCAGGAGCGCCCTCACCAGGCCAGGGCGCAAGCGCAGCGTGGACCCCTTGGAAGCACTAGAGCCTGCCCTGCTGTGAACTGGTGTGAACTGGTGTTTCTGGGCGGTGAAGCCCTCGGAGGCACGTTGGCCTAGCAGCACGTGTGGTGCCCAGTCCCCGTGCCACCCACAGCCCAGGATGGGGAGAAAGAGCCTCTCTATCTTGGGGAAGGTCTTAGCAGTCTCCACTGTTACTGGCATGTTCTGACTTCAGAAATAAAGTGAAATGCCTTGTTTTGGAAAGTTAACCTTCCTCACTCAGTAGATCACAATCAATAAACTAGAGGTGGGAGAAGATGAGTGGCATGGTTGGTCCCAACAACTGGTTTGTTTCTTTACTCCTCCCTCCGTCCCCACCAAGCCCATTTCACTGGCCACTGATCCAGACCTTATTCCAGCTTCTCCGTATCCTCATCTCCAATAGCTAGGTTCATGTGTGTGCGCACCTGCACAGAATCACACAAACAAGGAGAGCGGGGAACATAGATAATTCCAGAGGAAGAGGGAAAAACTTGTGTCCCCAACATAGGACACCCAGAAAAAGAATCCCAATTAGGCTGGACAGTTTCCTTTTCAGTAGAATGAAAACTACATCTAGGGGTTAGACCCTGCCCGAGCGTGTAAGGGGAACATAAGGAACTCTGGGGTGCTGAACAGCCTTTGGTGGTGAGACGCGACAAACACTCCGAAGCCCCTGACTGGGGGTGCCTGGGTGGCTGAGTCAGTTATGTGTCTGCCTTCAGCTCAGGTCATGATCCTGGGGTCCTGGATCGAGCCCTGGGTCAGGCTCCCTGCTCAGCGAGGAGTCAGCTTCTCCCTCTTCCTCTGCTCTCCCCCACTCCTGCTCATGCTCTCTCTCTCCTCTCTCTCGAAGAAATAAATACAATCTAAAAGAAATAAAGCCCCATTCTGTCCATTTTAGACATCAGCTGTCACCTGTTTTGATATATCAAAGGCAAACCTTGCTCATCCGAGACCCATGTCAACTGTTTGGTGCTTAGGATAATAATCTCTGATAATAGAGAGTTGGCTCCCCCTTGTGCCCGAGAAGTACACACACGTAAAACCTCTGAAGCTCTCTGGAAACTTCAGGCACTAGAGTGGCCTTCAAGCAGCCAAACAGATTTTAGTTTTATGAGCATAGAGTAGACAACTTTTTTTTTTTTTTTGAATTTTCTTTATTCGTTAGAGACACACAGAGAGAGGCAGAAGAGATTCAAAGATTTTTTAGAATTATGCAGAGACAAATGGTAGGATGACAACATTTACCATTATTTTGGAGAAAGTAAACTTGTGAGGTAAGAAAGGTGTAATCTGTTATCAACACAAGGCAGTAATTCTGCTGAAATGATGGAAGGATTTGTCCCAGAAGATTGGATTGTGGAAGACGAAGTCAACAATTTCCTGCTATACTCATTTGCTTGAAGACAAGTAAGAGGTAAGGGTGGAAGATATTTGGATATTGCAAATACTTCAAACTTACTATATTAAAAACTGGAGCCCAGTATCTCTCCTCCAAATAACTGTTCTTTTCATAACATAGTTGGTCTTGAATAGTAGATAGGCTGGGGCCAGGCACATGGGACAGTAAGGCCGGTGATCAAGGGGCCCCAATGTGGCCCCTTGGGATGGAACACAGCAAATGTCTAATATCAGATCCAAATTCAGCTATAATTTGGACAGGTGGGTCAATCTGAGGCACTGAATCTAGGCAGTGTAAAATATTTCTTTCCTGGAAGAGAGAAGATTGGGGCTTACCTGTAAACTAGTGACTACATTGCTCTGTCATGGGAGAAAGAGACAGGAAGGGGAGCCAGGAGCATCTTGTAGGGCCAGAAAGTAAAGAAGCATCCATAGAAACAAAAGGATTGGGTCATATTGAAAGGAAAAAGGAGCCAACCCGAGAGAGCTCCCAAAGGCCAAAGTTGGAACAATTTGAGCAACAAAAGAAATAATGTTGTATTGGACTAAAACACAAAGTACGAAATAAGTATGCATGAGTTTGTACTGCTATAACAAAAGAATTGAACAAATAAGAGGAGACAAATTTTCTCTATACAAGAATTCCAAATAACATTGTGTAAATAGGGCAGCCCAGGTGGCTCAGCGGTTTAGCGCCGCCTTCAGCTCCGGGAGTGGTCCTGGAGACCCAGGATCGAATCCCACATGGGGCTTCTTGCATGGAGCCTGCTTCTCCCTCTGCCTGTGTCTCTGCCCCTCTCTCTCTGTCTCTCATGAATAAAGAAAATCTTTAAAAAAAACAACAACATTGTGTAGATACACTCCACTCCACCTCTCACTCCTTCCAGCCACAATGTAGGCTCCACTTAGGGGCTTGCTTCCAAAGCACTGAGAATAGAAAGAGAAATATGAGAGCTTCACACGGGAGAAACTTGGCAAGCACAACCTTAGCCCGGTCATGAAGATTAGCAATACCCAGCTGATCTCATGTACTACCTGATGTGATGTAATGAGAGGGGCATGTCGCCTCTGTGGTTTTTTTCCCCCAAAACACAGAACCTCAGGCTAAGCATACAGGAAACAGAAACCTAAATTTAAGAACCTGCCAGTACTCCTCAAAACTGTCACGGTCAGAGAAAACAAGGAAAGACTGAGAAACTGTCATAGACCAGAGGAGATTAAGGCGGCATGACAACTAAATCCAACATGGACCCTCGATTGGATCCTAGGGATTTCCTCGATTGGGAAAGACAAAAAAAAAAAAAAAGAATGTTAGTGGGAAAATTGGTGAAATCTGAATGAAGTTTGGCATTTAGTTAAAAGTAAATGTACCAATGTTATCACATAGATTTAACAAATGTACCAACGTTCTACGGTAACGTTAGGTGAAGCTGAGTGAAGGGCATACATGGACTCACCGCTATCTTTGCAACTTTTCTGTGAATCTAAAATGATTCCAAAACAGAGTTTCTTAAGAAAATAAAATTCCTGAGTACAATAATGCCTATGCGGGAAGGGGAAAATATAATTAAAATATTCCTAGGGGGACACCTGGGTGGGTGACTCAGTGGTTGAGCATCTGCCTTGGGCTCAGTTCATGATCCTTGGTTCTGGGATCGAGTCCTGCATCAGGCTCCCTGTTGGGAGCCTGCTTCTCCCTCTATGTCTCTGCCTCTCTCTCTGGGTCTCTCATGAATTATAAATAAATCTTTAAAAAAAGATTTTTGAGGGACTTGATTTATCATCCATAAAGAGGTTTTAAGAATTTGGTATGTTAAAAAAATATATATATACATTGCATATTAAAGGATATCCACTAAAAATGGGGTTGCAAATTATCTGTAAAGGGCTAGATAGTAAATATTTTAGTCATTGCAGACCCGCTGTGGTGTTTGCTCTAACTACCTACTGTCATAGCATCAAAGTAGACATAGACAATGTGCAAAATGAGTGTGGCTGTGCTGGAATACATTGTTATTTACCCAAAAACAGGCATCAGGTTAGGTTTGACCCACAGGCCATAATTTGTGAATCCTTGCACTAAAAGAACAAGACCAGAGTTTATCTTCCAATGAATAAAGGAAAAAAATGGAGTAATTCATTAAAAATACCTAGTTATCTAACAAATAGGCAAGAAATGAGAAAAAACAAAAGAAATATAAAACAGAGTCAAACAGAAAGTGCCAAGTAAAAGGGTAATTTTGAATCTCATGCTTTAGTGGTGACATTAAATATAATGGAACATGTAATGGAACTGAAAATGGAATACATGATGTTCAGGGTGGGAGAGTCTGTGTTGTATGAATGGAGGTCTCAGTTGTTGGGTTTCCTATGAACAATTTCCATGAGGAATCATGCTCTAATAAAGACAGTTGGGAGGGAGGTGGGTAACTGGGTGATGGGCCCGTGATGTAATGAGTGCTCGGTGTTGTATGCAACTGATGAATCACTAAACTCCACCCTGAAATGAATAATACACTATATATTAACTAACTTGAATTTAAATTTAAAAAACGAAGACAGAAGAAAGTAGGAAGCAGTTTGTTAAGGACAGTAAACCCTCAAGGTGGGAGAGTGGGCCGGCTGAGCGGTGGCAACTGCCCCAAGGTTACAGGAGTCTTTTCTTTTTATGTGTGTGTGTGTGTGTACGGGGTGGTCTCTAATGGAGGCTTCCAATCCTTTGAGGGACTCCTTCCACAGGTTGGGAGAGGTTAGTTTCTGACGTTACAAAGTTTGTCCCAGAACCGTCAGGGCAACCTTCCCTCTAGGGATTGGGGGTAGGGCTAAAACACAACGTGAATGCATTATAATGAGTCTGGGGGTTACCCTGGAGCAGAGGTGGGAGAGGAGAGTGGCCTGTCCTGCATCTGTGGCTCTTGGTCTATTAGCCCAGGGGTCCTGGAAGCCACAACTTCAAGATGCTGTGCCCCCTTCAGGCTTCTAATGTGTAACCATTTATCACCATCCTTGCCTCCAGCTTCTGTCTACCTAACTGCCTACTCTATCAGTGCTCCAATAAAATCTGTTTGTTTTAGATGTGTCTCTTGCACATTGCATATATTTAGATTTTGTTTATCCAACATTAAAACAAAAAGATGTAGAAAAGTTGTAAGTAAAAGAAAGGGAAAAGATACACTATGCAAGTATCAGTCAAGAGAATATTGCTATAGCAATATTAGTATCAGACAAAAGAAGTAAAGGCTAAAAGTATTGTTAAAGAGGGTCTTCATAGTGATACAAGATTTAATTCACCAGGAATAAATAATGATTTTAAATAACACTTAAAAATACATAAAGCAAAACTCCTCCGCGTTCAAAGGAGAAATACACCCACGATCATTATGAAAGATTTTACATACTTGTCTTAGTAACTAGTGGGAAAAAAGCAGACAAAAGTTAAGGAATAATATAGACTTGGAAACACTGAGATGAACAGAATTGACCAAATGGTCATAGAGACGCTCCCCCCACCCCTGCCACCAAAGGAAAACTCTGGAGAGACTTCTTTTAAAGATTTGTTTATTTGGGAGAGAGAGTGCAAGGGGAGGGCAGAGGGAGAGAGAGAGAAAGAATCCCAAGCAGACTCCCTGCTGAGGGTGGAGCACGATGTGGGCCTCCATCCCAGGACCCTGAGATCTTGACCTGAGCAGAAATCAAAAGATTCCAGTGCTTAACCGACTGAGGTGTCCTTGAAGAGACTATTTTTAACACCTGCCGAATACTTTGTATTTTTAAGCAAAAAATTTTTTTAACTGACCATGAAGTGGGAATAAAGTCTTAGAATATTTCAAGGGAGTGAAATTAAAGTCTACATTCTGGCCACAGTGCAACTTTGTTAGATAACTAGAAAATCCCCCTGTGCTTAGAAACTTAAAATGAACTACCAAATAACCCATGGATTAAAGGAGAAATCATCACGGAAATTAGAAAACAGTGGAAAGAGAATGATAAAAATTTTACATATCATAACTTGTGGAATGAAGCTAAAGTAGTACTTAGGAGAAAATTTATACTCTCAAATGCATATGTTAGGGAAAAGGGATTAAAAGTGAATGATCTAGGCATTTATCTCAAGAAATTAGGGGAATAAAACAGCAAGACAAATCCAAAGGAAGTAGAACTGTCCCAATAAAACTGGGGCAAAAACGAAAGTAGAAGTAAGGCAATAATAAAGACAAAGGGAGAAATTATTGAAGTAGAAAGCAAACATACAGAAAATTGGTCCTTTGAAAGAATTAAGACTGACAAATCTTTAGCAAGAAGACACAAATAACCAATATCATAAAACCAAGGAGACAGAACTGCGCTTGAATAACTTTATGTCAATACATTTGAAAGTGTAGATTAAATAGAAAGCTTACTAGAGGGACGCCTGGGTGGATCAGTGAGTGGTTGAGCTTCTGCCTTGTGCTCAGGTCGTGATCCTGGGATCTGGGATGGAGTCCTGCATCAGGCTTCTTGCAGGGAGCCTGCTTCTCCCTCTGCCTATGTCTCTGCCTTTCTCTCTCTCTCTCTCTCTCTCTCTCTCTCTGTGTGTGTGTGTCTTTAATGAATAAACAAATGCTAAAAAAAAGAAAAATCACTAAAAAATATAACTCACCAAAGATGATTCAAAAAATTTACACATTCTCAATAGCATTGTAACCTGCAAGGAAATGAAATCTTTAGTCAAAAATCTTCACTCAAAGAAACCTCCAGGCCTGTATGGCTTTGCCGACAAATTATAGCAAATGTTGAAGGATCAAGTAGTTCCAGTCTGATGCAAACTTTTTCAGGGCATTACAGAAAAAGACAAAAAAACATTCCCCAACTCAGGAGTCTAGCACAGCCCTCATACCAAAAGCCTGACAAAGACAGAACAAGAGAGAAAAATTATAGGATGGCCTCACTCATGAAAATAGGTAACAAAAATCCTAAACAAAATATTAGCAGCTAGAATACAGTATTATGTTTAAAAACAAAATGCCCAATTAACTGATGAAAGTGTGTTCACAAGTTAGTAATTATTAGTAACCAGAGAAATTTAAGTGAAGCAATGGAATACCGTTACCACATATACCCGATTGGCTAAAATGAAACAGCCTGACAATACCACACGTTGGTGTGAAAAAGAGGCAGGAAGAAGGGATCCCTGGGTGGCGCAGCGGTTTGGCGCCTGCCTTCACCCCAGGGCGCGATCCAGGAGACCAAGGATCGAATCCCACGTCGGGCTCCCGGTGCATGGAGCCTGCTTCTCCCTCTGCCTGTGTCTCTGCCTCTCTCTCTGTCTCTGTGACTATCATAAATAAATAAATATTAAAAAAAATAAGAAATAACTCTAAAAAAAAATGTAAAAAAAAAAAAAAAGAGGCAGGAAGAACTGCTATTCACCAATCCCAGGTCTCCAAGGATCACGCCCTGGGCTGTAGGCGGCGCTAAGCGGCGGAGCCACAGGGGCTGCCCTAGAGCAGGGATTCTTAATGTGCAGTCCTTGGTCCAACAGCATCAGCAGCACCTGGAAACTCCTTAGAAATGCCAAATTCCTAAGATCCACTCCAAACTTACTCAATCAGCAATACTAGGGGGAGAGCCCAGCAGTCTGTGTTTTAACAAACCCTCCTGGTGATTTTGGTGTATATTAAAGCTTGAGAACCGCTGCCAGAAAGAACTAGGAATATATATCCAGCAAGATACACGGACAAAGATGTTCTTAACAGCATTGTTTATAATAGCCAGACATGGAAAACACGCCAAATGTCCGTCAATATCGTAATGGGAAAATAAGTTATGCAGTAGTTATGCAGTGTAATGAGATAATAAAAATGAATCCTAGGTGTACCAAATAGCATAGATGGCTCAAACATAATGGTGAGTAAATATTCAAGACACTAAGAATATATATTTTTATATACGCATAGAAAAAAGTGGGGTGCCTGGGTGGCTCAGGTGCTTCAGTGTCTACCTTTGGCTCAGGTCATGATCCTGGGGTCCTGGGATAGAGCCCTGCATTGGGCTCCCTGCTTAGTGAGGAGCCTGCTTTTCCCTCTCCCTCTGCCACTCCTCCCCTCCACCGCTTTTGATCTCTCTTTTTCTCTCTTTCTCAAATAAATAAGTTAATAAATAAAATCTTTGGGGAGCCCGGGTGGCTCAGCGGTTTAGCGCCGCCTTCGGTCCAGGGCGTGGTCCTGGAGACCCGGAATCGAGTCCCGCGTCGAGCTTCCTGCATGGAGCCTGCTTCTCCCTCTGCCTGTGTCTCTGCCTCTCTCTCTCTCTCTCTCTCTCTCTCTCTCTCTGTGTGTGTGTGTGTGTGTCTCTATGAATAAATGAATAAAATCTTTAAAAAAATAAAATCTTTTTTAAAAAGTCTTTGTCAAACCGTACAAATGTATTCTAAGAACCAAAACTGTAACTCCGGCCCTAACCTTAGATCCACAGGCCATATGTTATTTAGCCATTTCCTTGTTGATGGGCTTTCTGAGAATATTACTTTGGCTGCACCAATAGACTGAAAATTCTATAAAGTGAGAACCATAATTGTTGTTTTCAAAAACAGTGCCTGCTATTCAACAGTTATTTAATTGAATTGTTTTTCCAGATTAACATTGGTATAAGAAAAAATACCCTGGCCAGTTTTATTTATCTTTATTATAGCATAGGTCGATTCCTTGTAAATTTTGTTTACAGTGAATTAGCATAGAAAATCCAGGTAGCTCTGGGTGTAATGATATAATAAATGTTCTAGAAAATGAGACCCTGGATTCTGGGGTCGTGTGATCCTCTGAGATTATTTAATTTCCCTATGTGACATCTCTTCTCTGTTTCAGTGCTATAGCAACTAAGAAATGGGTTAAGCCTTGGAGTAGGAAATTATATGTATCACATTTTTCTGAGAGTGTTTACTTAAGATATCCAAGCTTTCTTAAATGTATTTGACTCTGTATTCTAATTTGTGATTTGGGAACATATGACACCATACCGGAACCTCTATGGAATGCCTGGTTCCAGAGAAGATGCTTTAGCGCAAGACAGGCGACTTGGAGCCTTTGAAATCTTGACTCCATATTCTCTACTTTATGACAAGTTGTCCAGTCAAATCCTAGTAGAATTGTAAAGGAGGACTTCCCTGAGCATTGATTGTCAGGACAGAACCCGTGAGCAGGTGCAGAAAAGGGCAGCAGATGGGTATGGCTAAGAGGAGAGAGGCCAGCAGCTCGGACATCGGCTGGGCCCTGTCAGGTTTACCTTGAAATTTCCATTGTGACGTCATATGGGGTCACACACAGCCTTGAGGGAGAGGAGCTGAGAGGAGCATTGGGTTGAGAGGAGCATTGGGTTGAGTAATGGCACTGATTTGGGGGCTGGCCATGCCGCCTCCACCGTATGTCAGCCTTCTACTATTATTTGGTTTCCTTGCATGGGGACTTTGGATACTCTTTTCTGGGAAACAGAACAGGAAGCAGGTGGCAACCAAGACAGGCTCCAAGGTATGTAATGCAACCCTCCCTTGAAATTCACTGCTCCCTGTCTCTGCCCCCGAAGCCATGGCAACTCGCACATCTTGGGCCATGAGAGGAACTGGCTGGGGAAAGAGGGGAGTTGAGATTGAGATCGTTCCTATGCATGTCTTTCCATAAGTACAAGTCATGCTCGATCCTGTTCCTTTCAGTTTGTTTCAACAAACCTCGAGCACCTATTATATGTGGTAGCATACTAGACATTGAAGAAAAATAAAACACCATCTCCCACCTTTTAGGAGCTCGAGGTGAAGTGGGGGAGATGATCAAATGGGTATGTATATATAATCCAAGGAAAGAGAACGTGATGAGTTAATAGAAGTATAAATATTGCTGCAGACGTTGGAGGTGGAGTGTTTTGAAGCAGGGAGATCTATAAAATGCCTCTGGAAAGCTCGGTTTTGAATTATGCTTCAGACGAAGGGTAGGGCTTTGAAGGTGGATAGTGTAGATGGAAGAGAGTAGTGAAGACTTTCCTGATGTAGGGAATGGATTGAGAAAAAGCATGGGAAGCTGAAGAGTGTTGGATGTGTTTGTAGAGAGGACACCTATGAGGATGGAGTGTAGAATAGGGAGCCCAATGAGAGAAAATTTCAGAAAATTGGTAGAGATGACATTGTAGAGGGCTTTGAATGCCAGGCTGAATGCTTCTGATAAATATTAATCCCATATGCAATTGAAAGATGGCAGAGGGGTGAGAATGGGGAAAATTAACAAGGCAGGAAACCACAAATGTTGGAGAGGATGTGGAGAGAGGGGAACCCTCCTGCACTGTTGGTGGGAATGTGAACTGCTACAGCCACTCTGGAAAACTGTGTGGAGGTTCCTCAAAGAGTTAAAAATAGATCTGCCCTACCTACGGCCCAGCAATTGCACTGTTGGGGATTTACCCCAAAGATACAAATGCAGTGAAACGGCAGGACACCTGCACCCCGATGTTTATAGCAGCAATGTCCACAATAGCCAAACTGTGGAAGGAGCCTCGGTGTCCATCGAAAGATGAATGGGTAAAGAAGATGTGGTTTATGTATACAATGGAATATTCCTCAGCCTTTAGAAACGACAAACACCCACCATTTGCTTCGACGTGGATGGAACTGGAGAGTATTATGCTGAGTGAAATGAGTCAATCGGAGAAGGACAAACATTATATGGTCTCATTCATTTGGGGACTATAAAAAATAGTGAAAGGGAATAAAGGGGAAAGGAGAAAAAAACGAGTGGGAAATATCAGAAAGGGAGACAGAACATGAGAGACTCCTAACTCTGGGAAACGAACTAGGGGTGGTGGAAGGGGAGGTGGGCGGGGGGTGGGGGTACTGGGTGACGGGCACTGAGGGGGGCACTTGATGGGATGAGCACTGGGTGTTATTCTATATGTTGGCAAATTGAACACCAATAAAAAATTTATAAAAAAAAGAAAAAGAAAATGGCAGAGGGTGCCTGGGTGGCTCAGTTGGTTAACCCTGTGATTCTTTAATTTTTATTGAAGATTTTATTTATTCATGAGAGACAGAGAGAGACAGACAGACAGAGAAACATAGGCAGAGACGTAGGCAGAGGGAGAAGCAGGCTCCATGCAGGGAGTCCAATGTGGGACTTGATCCCGACACTCCATCCCTGCACTTGATCCCTGGACTCCAGGATCACGCCCTGGGCTGAAGGCGGCGCTAGACCCCTGAGCCCCCCCCCCCCCCCCCCCGCCTGGACTGCTGGAGAGTCTGCCTTTCTAACAAGATCCCAGGTTCTGTTACTGCTGTTAGGCCACAGACCACTTTCTTTCTTCAGAACAGAAAGTTTTATTTTATTACTTAAAAATTTTAATTCCAGTATAGTTAACATACAGTGTTATATAAGTTGCAGGTTTACAATATAGGAATTCAGCAATTCTGTACATTACTCGGTGCTTGTCAAGATAAGTGTACTCTTAATCCCCTTCACCTATTTTTACCCGTCCCCCACCCACCTCCCCTCTGGTAACTATCAGTTTGTTCTCTGAAGTTAAAGCAAATTAAAAACAACATGTCAGGGACGCCTTTGTGACTCAGTGGTTGAGCGTCTGCCTTCAGCTCAGGGGGTGATCCCGGGGTCCAGGCTCAAGTCCCACCTCAGTCTCCTTGTGGGGAGTCTGCTTCTCCCTCTACCTATGTCTCTGCCCCTGTCTCTCTCTCTCTCTCTCTCTCTCTGGGTCTCTCACAAATAAATCAATAAAATCTTTTTAAAAATGCAACTGATTTACTGTATTTTGCAACTTTTCTAAATTCATTTATTAGCTCTAATTGGGTTTTTGTGTGTGTATTCTTAGGATTTTCTGACAAGATTATGTCATCTGTGAATAGACATGGAGATAGTTTAACTTTTTCCTTTACAAAGAGATGGCTTTTATTGTTCTTACCTAATTGCTCTGGTTGAAGTTTCTAGTCCAATATTAAAGAAAAGTAGTGAAAGTGAGTATCCTTGTCTGTTCCCCCCCTTAAAGGCAAAGCTTTCAGTCTTTCACTGTGACGAATGATATTAGAAGAGAGTTTTTCATAAATACCATTTACCATATTGAGGACATCCCTTCGAACCCTAGTTTGTTGAGTGTTTCTATTTTCTATAAATCATGAGTGAGTGTTGGATTTTGCCAATGCTTTTTCTCCATCAGTTGACATAATTGTTCAGGTTTTTCCTCTTCATGTTATTTCTTAAAGGTTTTATCTATTCATTCATTCATTCATTCATTTGAGACACACACAGAGAGGCAGAGACATAAGTAGAGGGAGAATCAGCCTCCTCATGGGGAGCCTGATGGGGGACTCGATTCCAGGACCCTGGGACTACAATCTGAGCCAAAGGCAGACACTCAACCACTGAGCCACCCAGGTGCTGCTCTCTTTGTGTTATTAATGTGGTATATCACATTGGTTTACTTCCTTAGGTTAAACCACCTTAGTGTTCTTGGGAGATCTTACTTTCAACACTTCTATCCAACATCGGATTGCTTAGCTAAAACATTTGCTAATACTATGAATAAAATTGTATAGGCTGTTTTAATATACTCTCAGAGACTGATGTCCTGAATCAAAAGGAAGAAATAAAAATTATTTTATTTGAAATGGCAACACATATCACTTCTGTCTTTAAAATGATCTGGGGTGTGCCTGGGTGGCTCAGTTGATTAAGTGTCTGCCTTGGCTCAGGTCATAATCTTAGGATTCTAGGATGGAATAGGTTCTCCACTCAAGTGGGAACCTGCTTCTCCCTCTCCCTCTGTTTACCACTCCCCCTGCTTGTGCTTTCTTCCCTGTCAAATAAATGAGTAAATAAATAAATAAATAGATAGATAGATAAATAAATAAATAAAATGACCTGGAACAACTTGGCTTTCCCCTATATTTCAGTTGCATCTCTCACTACTTAGCAAAAGTACACCCAACAAATCATGACTTTATAATCTTCTTGGTGATGTTCCCATTGGCTGGAATGCTCTCTCTTTACCTAAAAATCTTCTGGTGATAATTTAAACTCCAGTTCAACTGGCAATTTCTTGAGTAATTTTTTCCTTTTTTCCCAGGCAGTTAACCACTGTCCTCTTTATTCCCTAACCTTTATATTTCTGTTACCACCTGGTATTGTAACTTAGCCGTTTAGACATCTGTTTTCCCCAGTAATGTGAGTTCCCAGAATACAGGGATCTCATTTACTTTTGTAGTCCTGGTACCTAACATAATGCCTAGAAGTTAGTAAGCGCTCATTAGATGATTTATGAATAAGTGAATGGGGTGGTAATTGTTGCTGTGGTTATGGTTACCAACTGGATCAATAATTGTATCTGTAAGACGAAATGTGCTGTTGATAAATTCTCTAACCTAGAACATTTTCTGGTTTTATTTTTTCTTTTTGTGCCCCTCTAGACTTCAAGGCACCATAAATTGAAAAAGATCCAGAAATTCACAGGTCAGAGAGATCTCATACTTTATTCTTAAGCTCAAGGCTAATGACAAATCAACAGTGGGTCTGCTTTTAGACCGTAGACTTTAATAACAGGTAGAGGGAGGGAGGTTGAAAAAGATTGTATAAGTGAAAGAAATGTGCCTATTCTTCCTAACATCTCCAAAGATGCTAAATTCTTTCTGGCAACTTCCAAAGAGATGTAAACTGATTTATAATTCTTTCTATGCTTCCGTTCCTCATGCTTTCATTCCTAATTTCCTTTTATGCAAAACTCAAAGTATCAGGAAAGAAATTTGATGAGATCTTTAGTGGGGGAAGTTTCGATACATTTTCCCCCTGCCATAGAGGCTGAATAGACTCCTTTGAAGGAAAAAATATGTATTACAGATTTATTTCCCTTACTCCAACTCCCTACTACCATGATTGTTCCAGCTGTTTCCAATGACTTACACCCACTACGTGGTAAAGGCGGCATAGTATATTTTAAAATATAAAAACTTAGACCTACATTTTGTCTGAGCTCTATCACTACTTAACTTTATGATCCTGGACATGATTTCACCTTTGATCTCTTCTTTGTAAAACAAGTGGCTTGAACTAGGTGGTATCAATAATTATGATTCTAACAGATTCTTTACCTCTGCTCCCAGCTTCCCAGTGGGAAGAAAATCTCAGAATGGGTTGCTCTGAAGCTAACCTGACAAAGTGAGTAAAATTGATCGTCACTATCTATTCTTTCTTTCTTCAGCCTACCGTACTGATAAACCCTGTAAAGTTAGGAGAAAGATACCTAGTACTGTTTTACTTTTCTGACTGTGATAGTAGTTTCCTTTCTAACTTAAGCCACTCTTCTTATTGGTTTCCTTATTAGTACTTTTAACATCACTTCAATTACACTGACACACTCTGTTGTATCCAGCTTTTCAGGACTCCCTGTGGGATGGGCCCAGGAATATATACTCTGGTCAATGAACAGAAGTCTTCAACAGATCTTCAAACATCTGGAATGCACAAGGTCAGGGAAGGTAGTTTCTGGGTGGGGGTTGAAAGTGATGGAAGTTTTTTTTTTTTTTTTTTTTTAAGGAAACTCTACCCCCAATGTGGGGCTCAAACTCACAGTCCCGAGATCAAAAATTGCATGCTATACTGACTGAGGCAGCCAGGTACCCCCAAGCTGGTAGAACTTTTAAGAGAGAGGAAGGAAGGGACTGAAGGGAGGAAGGGTTATAGAGAGGGAAGGAGGGGAGGGAAAGAGAGAGGGAAAAGAGAGATTGTTAGTTGGTTGGTTGGTTGTTAGTTTTGATAGTGGGGATAAATTCTGAGTTCAAAGGTTTAAGAACAACTGGTTTATGAATCATTTCTGATTGCAATGGAGTCAATGGCCTCCCTTTCCTCCTGGTAGAGGAATTCTTTCTATAAGTAATTGAAGTTGGGGAAAGCAACCTCTTTTGTTGTTGTACTCCCTCAGGTCAAAATATTTTACATTTGAAATGGCCATTATCTTTCCCTTTTCCTACTTTTCCTACCTTCTCCTGCTTCAAAGCAAATGGAATTTTTCTTTATTTCTTAGATCAAGTCTTATGCACTCGTGTTTGCAAGAATCTTCGGATATGATTTCTTCCTCCACCTCCTCTGTGCTTGTGTCTCAGGAGCCTGTTCTACCGTGTTGTGGCTGTAAGAAGGCAAAACATCCTACTGATCACAGCATCTCCTCTGAATCATTATGCAACAGCTCCAGCCTGTCACACCTTTCTGTCATTTCTGAAGGAACAACCTGGCAACTCCAGAGCCATAGTTTACCTATTTTACCCAAAAACCAGTCTTCTGTGCTCAGGAACCAAGGCACATCCCTGCCCCCTTTGCAACTCTCACAGCTTGAGAAATCAAATCTTTTGGAGGATTTGGCAGCTCTTTCACCATTAAGGTCTCAAAGCTCTTTTATCAGCTCTGTTTTCGAATCCCCAGATCTCTGTCAACAAGAACAAACAAAGAATGGGAGAGGAAGCAGGAGTCATTTGACATTGGATCATGGGTCAAATTCTATTTGCAAGGCAAGACCAGGATTCTCAGGGCGGGCTCCACTCCGGCTCTCTCCTTTGGCTAGGTGGAAGTTAGAAGGACATATGGCTTGGAAGGTTTGTACTTTGAAGGAACAAACAGTTCCTCTGCCTGTGAAGGAATCATGGGAAATGCTGCATTATTTAACTGAGGCACAAGGAGGAGTCCCTGAACCAGAGAAACCTCAAATGCAGGTATCTATGCCTATCCATCAAAGCACTGAACAAAGTATCAACAATAAATCCCCAAACTGTCCATCATTCCAGCTCCATGTGAATATTGGAGTGGAATCTGGATTGAATAGAACAGAAACAAAAATTTCACAGTCACTTATCCCAGGTAGGCTGTCACAACTGGGGGATGGCCCCCAAATCGTTGAATCCAGGCCCTTAGTTACATCACTGGGCACTCCACCTCCCAAAAGTTTAGGAGTTGACATAATTCAAGAGGAAACCAATTTCCTGCAGAAGGAGCCAAAACACACCCTAGAGCTTAGTAGAGAGCAGAGGGTCATAGGTTTTCCGGAAAAAAGGATGCAGCAGCATGAGACCCAAGTGACTAAAGTGGAGTTGGCCCCAAGGCTATCATATCAAGTTACAGATAGCATAAAGGTAACTCCATTGGCATTACTTCAAGTCATGGATTCAATGGGGATCATCCCAGAATCACATTCAGAAGTGACAGAATCTGTGGGTTTGTTCCCACAGCCACCAGATGAAGTTGGGAAACCAGTGGAAACGATGAAAAGAGTGAGTGTAAGCACAAAACCATCATATCAAATCACTGAATCAGTGGAGGTAACATCAAGTCCTCAGCATCAAGTTATGGAATCAAAGATGACCTCCAGATCACTGAATCACGTCACAGATAATGTGAAGGTAACTCCTGTAGCATTGCTTCAAGTCATGGATTCTATCGGGATGATTAAAAAATCACATTCACATATCATAGAATCAGTGGGAATAACCCCAAGAGCACAGTATCCAGCCATGGAGTCTGGGGATATAAACACATCGTTGGATCATGAAGTCATGCCACCAGGAGAGATAGGTCCACAGGTAGGACATGAAGTTGTGGAAACTGTGGAAATGACTGTAGGGCCACAGTTTCAAGTTGCTGAATCCGTGGACATAACCTCAAGGCCACAAAATCAAGCCATAGAACCATTGAACATTCCTCCAGGACCAGTGTGTCAAAACACAAGATCCCTGGAAATGAACTCCACTCCATTGCATCAAGTTACAGATTACACAAAAGTAACTCCAGTGGCACTATTACAAGCTATGGATTTCATGGGGATAATTCCATCAGCACAGTCACATGTTATAGAATATGGAGATTCACAGTCTAAAATTGCAATTTTGACCCCAGGAGTGACTCAACCAGATGGTTTGACTTCCGGCTCTCCTACTACTATTGGTTCACCTGGAGTTGTAGAAACTGTGGGTTTACCTCCAAAGCCACGACCTAAAGTCACAGAATCAGTAGGGGTGATTCCAAAGCCATCACATCAATCCGTACATTCTCTAAAGGTAACTCCAGTAGCCCTGGGGTCACCCATGGGAATGATCATAGCATCACAATCACAAATTGTGGAAACTCCGGATTTGACCTCAAGGCCAGTACCTCAAGCCAAAGAACCTCTGGAGTTGACCCCTGGGTCATGGATTCAGGTGCTGGACTCTGTGGGGATGACTCCACAACCATATCATCAACGCACAGATACTATGGCATTAACCCCAGGCCTATCTCATCAAGTCATAGAATCTTCAAGGATGACCCCGTGGGATCAAATCTTAGAACCTTCAGAGATGAGTCCAAGGCAAAGCCACCAAACTATAGAAACTAGAGGGTTGGCCTCTGACCCCACAGTCAGAAATCTAACTGAGTTGACACAGTCACATCATCAAATAATGGAATCTTTAGGTAGAGTCCCGAGGTCACTGGGTCAAAGTACAGCATCTGAGGGAATGAATCAAGAGCCACTGCATCAAGTCACAGATTCTGCAGTATTGACCACTACATCACTACTTCCAGATGTAGAATATTTGGGGGTGAAGCCAATGCCACAGCTTAAGGTTGTGGATTCCATGAAGTTATCCCCAGGATTACAAAATGTAAAACCTATAGACGGAACCTCAGGTTCAATCCCACAAATGGCAAAATATGGACAGTTGATCCCAACTGTGAACTCTATAGAATCGGCCCCAGAACTTCAACTGCAGATTGTAAAATCTGATGGGTTGGCACCCATTCCACTGCTGGAAAGTGGGAATTCTGTGCAGTTCGCCCCAACGTCTCAGCTTCAAGGTCTGCAATCTATTCATTTAACTCTAGGAACACAAGAACAAAGTGGAAAATCTGCTGAGTTAGCCCCAGCACCACAGTTACAGAGTAGGAAATCAATGGAGTTGACCTCCAGTCCACAGTTGCAAGGTCTGGAATATGTTCATTTGGCCGTGCCACAAGAGTTTCCAGATGTAAAAGCTGTGGAGTTGACCCTAAGACCACTACAGGAAGACATGAAATCCATGGAGTTGGCCCCAGAGCCATGGTTACCTGATGAAAGACCAGAGGAGAGAGCTCCAGCACTCTTACTTAAAAATGTGAAAATTCCTCGAATGGTAGAATGCAGAAGGTTGACTCCTAAAACACAGGTGGAAGGTATGAAATACGAGGAGCCGATTTCAGGGGCACACATTCGAGCAGTGAAATCTGTAGAGCTCAACCTCAAGCCAAATCATGAAGCCATAGATCCTGAAGGATTGACTCCATGGCATCAAGCTTTAGAATCTTCAGGAATGATCACAGAGCCAGGATACGAAGGAGCAGAAGCAGAGTTGACCTCTGACACTTGTCACCAGAGGAAGGAATCTATGGAGTTGAAACAATCATCTTTAGGAAGTACTCCAAGGCCATTGAGCCAGACTTTAGAATCTATGCAGATTAACTCAATGCCATTCCAAGGTGCCCTTGAGACAATGCTCCAAGGCGTAAAAGCCTTGGAGACTCGGATGTCTCAACACATAATACAAGAATCTCCAGAGTTGGTACCAGGATCAGAGATTCAAGATCTGACCCCAGAAGTGATGAACCCAGAGTCTCAAGGTATGAAGTCTGTTCATCTGAATCTAGGACCATATTCAGAATTTATGAACTATAAGGAGTTGGCCTCAGAACCACAATTTCAAAGTGTGAAATCTGGGCCATTGACCCCAGGACCACGGCCCCAACATACAAAACCTGAGACCTTGACTCTAGGGCCACTAATGCATGATAATAAATTTGTGGATTTAACTGTACCACTGGAAGAATCTGGGAGGTTAATTCCTGAAACACACTTACATGTTGAATCAAGGAAACTTACCATGGAACCACACTTAGAAGCAATGAAATGTCTGGGTTCAACTTCTAGATCAAGGCATCAGGACACAGCCTCTGCAGCTTTAGCTTCTGAGATCTGGCCACAAGAGGAGGAATCTGTGAAGTTAATCCCACAGCAAGTCACGGAACCTGCTGGGATGATGCCAAGGCCACATTTTCAAAAGTTTTCAGAGATGACCTTGGGACCAGGCCATCAAGGCACAGAAACTGAGAGGCTGACTTCTGAGGCTTTGCTCCAAATGGCATTAACACAAAAACCAACAGGTCAAGTTATGGAATCCACAGGAATGACTCTAAAGCCACATTGTCAAGTTACCGAGCCTTCAGAGATGCCCGTAAGGTCAGAACATGAAAATACAGAAAATTTTGGGTTGGCATTGCTTCAAGTTGAAAATATCCAGGAGACAATGCCAGTACCACCATATTTAGTGCAAGGATCTCCGGAACTGACTTTAGGACCAGGGATGCAATATGAGAAATCAGAGCCACTACTGCAAAATTTGAAATCTGTGATGTCAACCCCTGGAACATCCCCATTAATGGAAGGATCTAAACAATTTATCACAGGAGCAAAACGACATGGTATGGAGTTGACCGCAGAGCCACAGCTCCAGGGAGTAAAGTCTATGCAGCTGAAGCCAGAGCCACAATTACAAGATGTGGAATATGTTAATGTAATTCAACAGCTAGCTACTACTGGCGTGGTAGGATCTGAGAAGCTGGTACAAGAACCAGTACTACAAAGTATACTATCAGAAGACTTGACTAAGGGGGCACAGCTTCAAGGTGTGAAATTGACCCCAGCGCTGCATTTACAAAGTGTCAGATTTTCAAAGTTATCCCCAGGGCCACTTCTTCAAGGAGAAAAACCTGTAGATTTAATCTCAGGATCCCCACATCACAGTGTGAAATCTGATGAACTGACCCCAGGTTCACCAGTGCAAGAGATGAGATCGTTAGATTTAATCCCAGGGCCAAACCATCAAAGTGTTATGTCTGTACAATTGACTCCAGAATCACAAACTCAGAGTATGAAATTTGTGAAACAAAACTCAAGACCACGCTTGCAAGATGTCAGATTTTCATATTTGACCTCAGAACCAAAGCATCAAGGTTTCAAACGTGTGCAGTGTGTACCAGGAACACAGCTTCAAGATATACAGTCCATAGGATTTGCAACAGAATCATCTTTGCAACCAAACCAAGGGCTCTTGAATGAGAATATGAAATCTCTTCCGTCTATTGAAGGATTACAGTTTCACAGCATGGAATCTATGAAATTGGCCAAAGAACTACAGTATCAAGGTGTGAAGTCTCAGGAACGGAATCTAGGGCCAAGGCTGCAAGAGGTGAAATTTTCTGAATTGACGTATGGGCCAAAGCTTCAAGGTGTCAAATCTGGGGAGGAAACCCCAGGATCAGTGTTTGAAGGTGTGAGTTCTGTGGAGATGACCCCAGAATTAGGGCTTCAATATTCTAAATTAGCAAAGATGTCTTCGGGGCTTCAAGATCTAAAACAGGTGGGGCTTAGCTCAGGGCCATCGCTACAAGATATCAAATTTTGTGATCTGATATCAAGAAGTCAACCTTCCAGTGTGAAATCTTCAGAGTTAAACTCAGGGCCACCGCTACAGCATGTGAAAGTTTTTGAGTTGACCCCAAAGCCAAAGATGAAAGGAATAAGATCTATGGGGTTGTCCCCAGGACCTCAAAAGCAAGTGGTCAAGCCTGAGGTATTAGTACCAGAGACATTGTTTCAAGGCATAAAACATTTCGTGGTGGGCCAAATGTCTAACTTGGAAGGTAACGGTCCTTATAAATTCGTCTCACAACCACAGAAACCAGATGCAAAATCTCTGGAGTTGACTCCTGAGTCACAGTTGCCAAGAGTCAACTATTCTGAGTCGACTAGAAGACCACGTTTACAAGCTATAAAATCTTCTGAAATGATCCAAGGGCCACACGTGGGAGGCGTGAAACCAATGGAGCTGACACCAGGCTCAAAACGTCAAGGTTTAAAATCTGAGTTGTTGATCTCAGAGCTGAAAGATGTGAAATCTGTGGCCTTAGCTACAGGACAGTGTCTAAAAGGTATGAAATCTATGTTGTTAACCCCCAGTCCACAGCTGGAAGGTGAGAAATCCATGGAGACAACCACAGTGCAAGGGATTGAACATGTCAAATCTGTGAAAGACACCAAAGATACTAAGCTTCAAGTTGCAACACCTGACTTGGCTCTGCATGCAAGAATTCAAGAATTCAAAGGAGTAGAGATGGTCCCTAGAACACAGCCACAAGATGTGAAAACCGAGGAACTGAAATTTGGGCTAAAGATGCAAGGTGAGAAACCTGTGCCTTTTGCACCAGGACCATTGCTCCAAAAGTCTGAACCGCAAGATGTGAAACCTGAGGAATTGACTTTAGACCCACAAGCGCAAGATAGGAAAGTTGTCGACAGTACCCCATGTGTAAAGCATCAAATCTTAAAATCTGTAGAGGAAACTCCAGATTCAGAGCTGCAACATGTAAAATCTGTGAAATTGACCCCAAGGGTAAAGAAGCAGGAAGTAAAATCTGGGAATGTGACCAGAAGAGCAAAGTTTCAAGGAGTAAACTCTGTCGACTTAGCCCCAAGCCAACAGTTTCAAGGGATGGCACTCATGAATTTAACTTCTGGGCCAGAACAGGATGGCACGATATCTGTAATCTCATCAAAGCAGCAATGTAGGAATTCAGAGCAATTGAAGAGAAGGCTTAAGGCAGAAGATGGGATGTCTTTGGAGTTAATTCCAGAACTAAAATTTAAAAGCAGAAAATTAGAAGACCTCAATTTTGAGTTAGGATTTGAAGATATAAAATCACTTGATTGGACTCCTGAATCATATATTCAAGGTTTAAAACCTAAGGAATTCAACCTTGAACCACAGTTGCAAAGCCTAAAATCTCGTAAGTTGGCCCCAGGGCCCCAGTTGCACCAAGTAAAACCCTCAGAGTCAGCTTCAGAGCCACAGCTTTGTGTAAAAACTCTTGAGTTACAACAAGAGCCGCTGCTTGAAAGTATGAGATGTATTGAGTGGATACCGGGACCTAAGTTCCAAGCTGTGAAATCTGTAGAGTTAAATCTTGGGTCACATTCTCCAGGTGTTAAATCTGCAGGGTTGAAATCCTCGATACAGTTAAGAGATGTGAAGTCATCTGAATTGACTCCTGGGCCAAAGCCTCAAAGTGCAACACATACAGAGTTCAACCTTGGGCCACAGCTGCAGAATGTGAAAACCCCTGAGGTGCTACCAGGACCACAGCTGCAAAAAGGGAAGGCTTTGGCATCCACCTCGGAGCCACAGCTTCAAGATGTAAAAACTTTTGGGTTCAAAAGAGAGCCACAGCTTGAAACTGTGAGACGTATTCAGTGGATACCAGGACCTGATTTCCAAGCTGTAAAATCTGTAGAGTTAAACCTTGGGTTACGATCTCAAGGTGTCAAGTCTGTAGAGTTGAAACCTTTGAAACAGTTAAGAGATAGAAGGTCACCTGCGTTGACTCCAAGGCCAAAGCTCCAAGATATACAATCTTCGTCATCACTCCAGGAACATCAGCCTCAAGGTTTCGATTTGAAACCTTGTCTACAGGGTAGAAGTGTGAAATCATGTGACCTGACTTCCAAGTCAAAGTTTTGTGATATAAAATCTATGACATTCAAATCTAGGCTTTGCTTGCATGATAGGAAATCTACTAAATTGACTGCAGGACCAAAGCTTCAAGAAGTGAAATCCTTACAGTCATCCCCAAGAGCACAGCTTCAAGGTGTGAGGTCTCTAGTGCTTGCGCAAGAGCCACAGCTTCCTGACACAAAATCTGGGGTATTAAGCCAAGTGTCACAATTACAAAGTGGTACAACTATAGAGCTGAACTCTCCACGACACTTGAAAAGGATGAAGTCATCTGAGTTGACTCTTTGGACAAAGCTTCAAGGTGTGAAATCTGAGAATTTCAACTCTGGGTCACAGTGGCAAGATCTAAAATCTTCTAAGTTATCACCTGAGATAAAGTCCCAAGATATGACATTTATTGAGTTAAATCCAAGTTCCCAGATGGAAGGCATAACCTTTTCTAAACCGACTGCAGGGACAAAGATTCAAGGTGCCAAATTTACAGATTTGCTTGGGTCATCGTTACAAGCTGTGAATGTTGCTGAGGGGACCTCACAATCAAAGCTTCAAAGTGTAAAACATAAAGAAAGCGACCCCAGTCCCCAGACGCAAGTTGTGAAATCCTCTGACCTGAACCTTGGATCAGAGCTTCAAAATATGAAACTGGCGTCCAGCCCTGAGCCACAGTTTCAAGGAGAGAAATGTTCTAAGTTGATCTCAGAAAGAGAGTGTCAAGATGTGGAATCTGTGAAGTTCAAACCTGGGCCACAGTTGAGAGGTGTGAAATCTTCTGAATGGATATCAGGGACAAAGCTTCAAAAGGTGCAATCAGTGGATTTCAAGTCAGCCCCACAGTTACAAGATATGAAACCTTCTAGGTTGATCATGGGTATAAAGCTTCAAGACATTAAATCTACGAATTTCAAGTCTGGACCACACTTGCAGGATGTGAAGTCTTCTCAAGTGATCCCAAGGGAAAAGCTTCAAGGTATGAAATCTGTAGAACTGAAACCTAATCCAAAGTTACAAGGTGAGAAATCTTCTGATTTGACCCTGGGGAGGAAGTTTCCAGCTGTGAAATCAGGCCCACAGTTACAAGATGTGAAATGCTCTGAGCTGATCATGGGTATAAAGCTTCAAGATACAAAATCTACGGGGTTCAGTTCTAGATCACACTTTCAAGGTATGAAGTCTTCTAAAGTGATCCCAGGGTCAAAGCTTCAAGAAGTGAAATCCTCTGAGTTCAACCATGGTCCAAAGCTACGAGGTGGGAAATCTAATTTAACCCAGAAGAGGAAGTTCCAAGGTATGAAACCGGTGGAGTTCAACCCTGGACCACAGAGACAAGGTGAGAAATCTGATTTGATACCTGAGTGCAGGCTTCGAGATTTGAAATCTGTTGAGTTAAAGCCTGTTCCACAGTTACAAGGTGTAACGTCTTCTGAGCTGGCACCAGAAACAAAGCTTCAAAGTGGAGAATCTGTGGAGTTCCTTGCCAGACCCATGCAGCAAGATATGAAATCTCTTGAATTGACTCTCGGTGCAAAGGTCAAAGATGTGAAATCTTTGGGGTTTGAGTCAGCCCCACAGTCACAAAGCAGGAAACTGCATATGTTGACACCAGGGGCACACCTTCAAGGTGTGAAATCTATGAAATTCAACCCCGGGGCAAAGTTGCAAGGTGCAAAATCTCCTGAGTCCATAAACCTTCGAATAATGAAAACGACAGAAGTCAAACATGACCCAGAATTTCAGGTTGCAAACCCCTCTGAGTTACCCTTGAAATCAAAGACTTGCAGTGTGATATCTTCCGAGTTCAAAGCTGGGAAACAGCGGCAAGAAGAGAAATCTTGTGAGTTGAAACCATGGCCAGAGCTTCAAAGTATGAAATTTATGGTATACAATCCTGGACCACATCTGCAACATATAAAATCTTCAGAATTATGCAAAGAGACAAAGCTCCACGATGTGAAAGCTATGGAATTCAATCCCGAGCAGCAGTTGCAAGATGTGAAATCTCCCGACTTATGCAAGGGAACAGGTATGCTTCAAGGTATGCAGTCTTTTGAGTTCAATCCTGCGCCACACCTACAAGAGATAAAATCTGAGTTGTGCACAGATGTGAAGCTTCCGTATGAGCAATTTCTGGAATTCAAGCATGAGCCTAAATTACAAGGTGGGAAATCCTCTGAATTGAATCCAGGGCCACAGCTTCAGTGTACAAATCTTGTGGCATTCAGCACTGGGCCACAATTGAAAGGTGTAAAATCTGAGTTGAATCCTCAGCCGGGGCTTCAAGGTATAAAATCTCAGGTGTTCTGCCTTGGGCCACATGTGCAAGGTGTGAATTCTTCTGCATTTATTTCAAAACCAAAACTGCAGTGTGTAAATTCTTTTGGATGCAACCCTGAGCCACCTTTGCAAGGTATAAACCCTTCTGAATTAACTTTAGTTTCAAAACTTGAAGGTATGAAGTCTTCTGAATTGAGTTCAGGGACAGAGTTTGCAAGTGAGACATCTATGGTGTTCAACCCTGAACCGCATTTGCGAGATATGAAATCTGAATTGATTCCAGGGTCGAAGTTTCTAGGTGTAGCACCTATGGAATGCAACCCTGGGCCACAGATGAAGTGTGTAGATTCTTCTGAGTTGAATGCAGAGCCAAAATTACAATGTGTAAATTCTATGGGGTGCAAACGTGGGCCACTTTTGGAAGGCGTACAGTCTTTTGGGTTGACTTCAGGGACAAAATGTCAAGGTATGGGATCTGAGGGGAATGCAGGGACTAAGAAGCAAAGTGAGACATCTGTGGTGTTCAACTTGGAATCACATTTGCAATGTCTGAAATCTGAATTGATTCCAGGGTCAAAGTTTCTAGGTGTAGCACCTATGGAATGCAACCCTGGGCCACAGGTGAAGTGTGTAAATTCTTCTGAGTTGAATCCAGAGTCAAAATTACCATGTGTAAATTCTACGGGGTGCATACTTGGGCCGCCTTTGCAAGGTATACAATCTTTTGAGTTGACTTCAGGGATTAAATGTCAAGGTATGGGACCTTTTCATTTGAATCTGGGAGCAGAAGCTCTAGGTATAAAATCTGTTATGTTCAACCCTATGCAACATTTACAAAATGTGAAATGTGAATTGACTCCAGGGACACAGTTTCAAGGTATAACATCACGGGAGTTCAATTGGGGCCCACAGCTGCAAAGCGTGAATTCTTCTGATTTGAAACCAGGGTTGGAACTTCAATGCATAAATTCCATAAAGTTTAATCCAGGGCCACAGATGCACGGCACAAAGCCCTCTGAAACTAACCCTACATCAGAATATCAAGGTACAAAGTCTGTTCTGTTCAACGCTGGAGCATATTGGCAAGGTGTAAAATCTTCTGAGTTAATTCCAGGGACAAAGTTTCCAGAAATCCAGTTTTTGGAGAATCACTGTGGGTCACAGCCACAAGTTGTACAGTCGGTGTTCACTTTCGGCTCTCCGTTAAATGGTATGAAATCTGTGTTATTTTTACCAGAGCCACTGCTTAACGATGTAAAGTCGGTGGAGATGAACAAAGAGCCACTGCTTTGTGGTGCAAATTCTGTGAAACTGATTTCAGGCTCCGAGCTGCAAGACTTGAAATGTGAGATGTTTGCACTAGAGCCATGTTTTAAAAAAATGAAATATGTGGAGTTAAATCCAGGGCCACATCCTCAAGGTATGAATTCTGAGGAGTTGCCCTCACACCTTAGACAACATAGTGTGAGATCTGTGGTGTTTGCACCAAAGCTGTGTTTCCAAGATGTGAAATCTCTGGAGTTGAAACCAGGACCACAACCTCAAAATGTGAATTCTAAGGATTTGAATTCTTGCCTCAGGCAGAAATCTGTGGTGCTTGAATCAGAGCCACGTTCTCAAGATGTGAAATCTTTGAAATCAAACCTATTGCCACATTGTCAGAGTGCTAATTCTTTAGGGTTGTCAACATGCCTCAAGTCACCACATCCTAACTCTGAGGCCTTTGCACCAGAGCCATGTTTTCAAGATATGAACTCGGTAGAGTTGACACCAGGGTTCCAACAGCAAGGTACGAATTGTCGAGAGCTGACTTCAGGATGGCAAGGTATGAAATCAGTGGTGTTGGCACCAGAGGCAACTAAAAAGTTTGCACCAGGACCATTGTTGACTAGCGTTAAATTTTCAGATTGGTCTCCGGAATCACAGCAACAAGATGAGAAATCTTTGGAGTTTACTCCAGATCCAAAGTTGCAAAGTATAAAACATGTGAAATTGTCCTCAGCCTCTCTAGAGCAAGATACAAAATCTGTAGAGTTAGCACCGGGGGCGCTGCTTCAAGGAACAAAAGCTGAGACGCTAAATCGGAAAAGAAGCTATCAAATCACAGACTCTGAGATAATCCCTAGGCCAGGGCGTCAGTTTGTACCATGTGCAGAGATGATCCCGACACCAAAGCATCAAGTCCCTAAAGGTATGAATTTGATTTCAATACCAGTTTATCACATCACAGAAAGGTTGGCACATCAAGGCAATGAAACCACAGAAAAATCTGTGGAGTTGACCCCAAAGCCAACAAGTAAAGCCATGGATTCTTCAAGAGTGCCTCTAAGGCGAGATCTTCAAGTACCAGAATCTGTTGATCTGACTGCAGTGCTAAGGAATCAAGGCTCTAAATCCTCGAAATTAACCCAAAAGAAAAGCTACCAAATCCCAGAAACTCTAGAGTTGCTCTCTGAGTCACGGCCTCACCTTAAGGATTTGAGAGAGTTACATACAAGGCCACTGCGGCAAGCTGTAGGATCTGAAGAGATTACACTAGAGCCCAGGCATCACACTACAGAAACCATGGGATTGACCTCCAAGGCAAGGCAAAAAGGGAAGGAATTCCTCGGAGTGACCCCAAAGCCAGTAAGTAAAACCACTGGATATTCAGAGAGATGTCCTAGGCCCTATCCTCAAGCACTAGAATTTGTGGAGGTGATCTCTGAGAAAAGACTGCAAAGAGGAGAATCTGAGGCACTGATTACAAAGTCATTGCATCATGTTCCAGAATCTCCAGAAATGACATCAGGGCTAGGATATCAAGTTCCTGAATCTGTGGGTTTAACCTCTAGGCAATGGCTTCAAAGGAGGAAATCTTTAGAGTTGCTCCAAAAGCAAACAGGTCAAGCTGCAGGACACGCAGAGTCTGTAGAGCTCACATCTGAGACATGGCAGCCAGGGGATGGATCAGTGGGGCTACCACAGTCACAGAATCAAAGTATAAAATATTCACAGAGAGTTCCAGGAGTACCGGCTCACATTACAGAAGTTATGAGGATTAGTCCAAAGCCACTAGATCAAGTCCCAGGATCCACAAAGACACAGCTTCAAGCTGCGCTCTCAATAGGAATCACCCCGGGAGCCCCCCAAAAAGTTACTGAGTATGTGAAAGTGACTCCTGGGCCACCACTTCAGATTGTGAAGTCTGTAGCATTAACCCCAGGGCCAGCCTTTCAAATGATAGACTATGTTCAGCTGACCCCAAAACTGCAAGATGTGAGACCCTCTGAGTTTACCTCAGAGCTGTGGTTGCAAAGTGTAAAATCTAAAGAATTAACCACGGAGCCAACACACCAAATTTTGGACATAATGAAGTTGACAGGCTTTCAGATTGTAAAGACTGTGTTAATCCCATGGCCACCACTTCACATTGTAAAATCTGAGGAGTTAGCACCAGGGCCAATTCCTCAGGTTGTAGAACCAATAGGAGTAGCATTAGGATCAGCGATAGAGGTAATAGATTGTTGGGATCTTCAAGAAATGGTAGAACCCGTGGAATTAACTCCAAGGCCAAATACCCATGTGAAATCTGCAGAATTACTCTCACAGCCAGCATGTCCCTTTGAGGAGCCTGCAGTGTTCACTCATGAACAAGGGCTTCAGGCTGTGAAAGCAATAGGGATAAAAATAAGTCCTCAAATGATGGAATCTGAGGATTTGAATCTACGACAGGTATATCAGAATAGGGAATGTGAGGATTTTACATCAAGAGAGGAGTTACAAATAGAGAATTATTTCTCTAGATTTCCCCATAACTCTTCCAACTCCCTCACCTCAAGTTCTGGTGAAACAGAATTCGGAAGCCTTTGTGATTTTGAGATGCCAGAACTATCAAGGGCCTTGGATATACACAACATTGGGACAGATATTTTTCAGCCTGAAGAGTCCTTTATAGACCCTACTATGATACAATCTTCAACTCTTCCCTTTTCCCTTCACAATCAACTCTCTGATAAGATAGCTAACATTGTAGAAACTCCACATTTTGAGATCTCAGGAGTGGGTGTCATATCTAAGACGACTGACAAGAAGCAGGTGGAAGAGCTAGGGAACTCACTCCAGGGCCTATCCCAACATCCACCACAAAGCTGGAGATCACCACCTAGGACATTCCACTCAGGCTCCAGAACTCAAAGAGGCCTTACCTGCTCTGGCCTGGGCAGACAACAGAACGTCTGGGAGAATCACTCCTGGAGACAGCGACTACCTCGAAAATATCTCTCCAATATGCTAATGTTGGGGGATGTCTTGGGAACCACGATGGAAAGGAAGCTTTGTTCTGCAACATCTTTAATGGAAAGAGCCACTAGAGATATCCGTCAATCTATCCAGAATTTATTTGGGGTTCCAGCTGAACTGATGAAGCCTTCCCAGAGTCTGCTAGAGAGAGGTCGAGGTGTTATTCCTCAGCCTTCAGTGGCCAGAAACTACATTCAGAGGCACACTTCGTGTCGTGGTCACGAGCAAAGAACAGCCTTAAGAATATGGACACGTAGCTCCATGTCCTCAATAATACAGCAATATTCTGGGACTAGAGTGAGATTAAAGAAAAGTTCAAAGCTCACTGATATATCCCAGGACGTCATTCAGCACATACCTGTTTCAGAGGGCCAGCCTCCTGCCCCAGTACAGCTAGAGTCTTCCTTCAATATAGTTTTCACCAGGAAAGATTCTGTTCCAGTGGAAGAGAGTGAGAACTCTTTGAGTTTTGAGTCCCAACACAGTCTCAAGCCAAGTTATCTTCCCCACCAGGCCAAGACTGACTTCTCAGAACAGTTCCAGTTGCTACAAGATCTGCAGCTAAAAATAGCAGCAAAACTGTTAAGGAGTCAAATACCCCCAAACGTACCTCCACCTCTAACTTCAGGTCTGGTTTTAAAATACCCTATGTGCTTACAGTGTGGCCGATGTGCAGGATTTAATTGCTGTCATAAATTACAGGGCACTTTGGGACCTTACCTTCTTATCTATCCACAGCTCCACCTTGTACGCACTCCTGAGGGCCACGGAGAGATTAGGTTGCAACTTGGCTTTAGGTTGCAAACTGGGAAAAGACCCCAAGTCCCAAAGTACCACAGAAGAGACAGACCCATCACACCACGAAGTTCTATATCACCATCGCTAAGGACAGCGAAAGTCTATACTCGAGCTTCCAAGAGTCCTACTTCTACGACATATTTCCAGTCTGGATCTTCCCAGTGTCCTTCTCCTGTACAAGACCGCATCAGGCGAAGGCAGTATAGAGGCCCTGACCTAGTAGGAAAAACAGAAATTAGAAAGCCGGGGCTCTATGAATTTACTCAGGTTCACTCTCTACCAGAGAGTGTCTCTGAAAGCAATCAGAATGTAAAATGGGCTAAAAGGAAAACCAAAAAGACCCATAATTCAAAATACCCATACCCAATGAAAAGAACCACCAAGGGAAGCAGAACACAAAACACAAAACTCTACACAAATGGTAGAAGCATAATACAGAGTCCTTCTAGGGAATTACCAGCCCAGGTAAGAAGCAAGAGGACTGGAACATCTCAGACTACTTCTGCCTCTTTAAGAAGACAATCTAAGAAATCCTCCCAACCCAAATTCATTCAACTGCTTTTTCAAGGCCTAAAGCAAGCATTGCAGACAGCACACAGAATTATGACTTCTGCTGGGCAGAAGCCCGTGGACAGGCCAAGGCCAGACCATTCGTGGTCAAGCAAAAGCCAGCATCTAAAACAAAAAGCCAGAAATGATTACCTATCAAGAGATATCAAAAGAGACAGGATGTCAGTTGTTAAGGTAAAGCCAACAGACATAACCACTAAGCAGAACATGTTATGCGAAGAAATAGAGCAATTCAGATCCGCTCAACGACCAGAAAGAGAGAGCTCTTTCCAACTCAGACGTACCCAACTGCCTAAGCCCATAGTTTCCCAAGGAAGTGCCGCTTTCAAAACCAGTTCACTTGGACAGCCTATGGGTATTGTTCAAAATGACTATAGCAGCAAAGGTAAGAAAAAGCTCTACAGAAGTGAAATCTCTAGCCAGGAGTCCAAGAACTCCAAAACAGGAACCGGAGTTCAAGTCCCAGGGAGAAATCTACATGGTTCACTTCACAGAACCTCACACAGCCACCTTAAAGAGAAACTCACACCCAAGAAGCAAAACCACAGCTTCTTAAGGGAGAGAACCCCACATAATTCCTCTGTAAGGAGCCATCGCAGTCCCTCTGAGCGGAGATGTCGCAGTCCCTCTGAGAGGAGCCATCGAAGTTCTTCTCAGAAGAGCCATCACAGTCCCTCTGAGAGGAGCCATCCAAGTGCCTCTGACAGGAGTCATCGCAGTCCTCCTCAAAAGAGTCATCACAGTCCCTGTGAGAGAGGCCATCACAGTCTCTCTGAAAAAAGCCATCACAGTCCTTCTGAGAGGAGCCCTCGCAGTCTCTCTGGAAGGAGCTACCACAGTGCCTCTGAGAGGAGCCATCACAGTGCCTCTGAGAGGAGGCATCAAGGTCCTTCTCAAAAGAGCCATCACAGTGCCCCTGAGAGGAGGCATCACAATCCTTCTCAAAAGAGCCACCACAGTTCCTCTGAGAGGAGCCATCGTGGTCCATCTCAAAAGAGCCATCACAGTCCCTCTGAGAGGAGCCATCGTGGTCCTTCTCAAAAGAGCCATCACAGTCCCCCTGAGAGGAGCCATCGAAGTCCTCAAAAGAGCCATCACAGTCCCTCTGAGAGGAGCCTTCGAAGTCCTCAAAAGAGCCATCACAGTCCCTCTGAGTGGAGCCATCACAGTCTCTCTGAGAAAAGACATCACGGTCCTTCTGAGAGGAGCCCTCACAGTCCTTCTCAGAAGAGCCATTTCAGTCCCTCTGAGAGGAGCCTTCGAAGTCCTCAAAAGAGCCATCACAGTCCCTCTGAGAGGAGCCATCACAGTCCTTCTCAGAAGAGCCATCACAGTCCCTCTGAGAGGAGCCATTGCAGTCCTTCTCAGAAGAGCCATCACAGTCCCTCTGAGAGGAGCCATCGCAGTCTATCTCAGAAGAGCCATCACCGTCCCTCTGAGAGGAGCCATCGCAGTCCTTCTCAGAAGAGCCATCACAGTCCCTCTGAGAGGAGCCATCATCGCAGTCCTTCTCAGAAGAGCCATCACCGTCCCTCTGAGAGGAGCCATCGCAGTCCTTATCAGAAGAGTCATCACAGTCCCTCTGAGAGGAGCTATCCCAGTCTCTCTGTAAAGAGCCGTCAGAGCCCTTCTGAGAGGAGATGTCGCAGCCCCTCTGAGAGGAAATGTCGCAGTCCCTCTGAGAGGAGATGTCGCAGTCCCTCTGAGAGGAGCCATCGAAGTTTAGGATTAATGAGATTTTGTAAGCAATCAAGTACCCTCATTTGACAAGTATTGTAAAACACTTGTTTTTGTTGAATCCTTTGAAAAATAAAAGAGACCTGGGGGAGTGATTTCTTAACCATGTTGATTAATTCCCAAGATGTTAATCATGCTGATCATATGCAGTATTGTTTTTCTTGGTTGTTGTTATTATTGTTTTTAATGTGCTTATGCTTATTCATGAGAAGGAATATGGGTATATTTGAGTCTTACACTGACAGTGATGAAATTCCTATGGTGACAGTTTACTAAGAGGAGTCAGAGGGGACTTGACTCTTATTGGCCTCTTGATACTAGCAAGTCTTGCAAGTAGAGATTTTTCCCATTGTTTTGGATGGTGGGTTTTGGTCCTAGAGTACTGCTAATTCCTGTTAAAAATTTTTATACTTTTATTGAGGTATCATTGAAGTACAATAGAATGCATCTTTACAGTATACATACTTAAAGCATACAGTATGATCAGCTCTTTTTTTTTACAATTTAAAAATTTAAATCAAATTTTCAATATCGAGTATAACACCCAGTGCTCATCCTATCAAGTGCCCTCCTCATTGCCCGTCCCCCAGTTACCCCATTCCCCCCCCACCAACCTCCCCTTCCTCAATCTTTTGTCTATTTCCCAGTTCGGAGTCTCATGGTTTGTCTTCCCCTCTAATTTTTCTCACTCAATTCCCCTCCCCTTTCCCTTATAATCCTTTTCACTATTTCTTATATTCCATGTATGAGTGAAACCATACTGATTAGCTTTGACATGTGTAAATAACCATAACAGTGTCACTACAGTCACTATCCCTCCCCCATGTTTTTTTGGGTTCCTTTGTCATCCATTCTTTTCCCTACTCCTGTTCCCAGACAGCACTGCCCTTTCTTTCTGTCACCATACAGTGGTTTGCATGTTCTAGGATTTTATATAATGAAATCAGGTAGTATGTTCTATCTTTGCATGATTTTTTTCATTCAAAATAATGGTTTCGAATGAGAACTAATTTTTATTGCTGAATAGAATTTCATTATACAAATACCATAATTTGTTTAGCCATCTTCCTTGGGACATTTGGGTTCTTTTCCTTCTGGGAGTATTAAAATAAAGCTGTTCTGAACATCCATGTGCACTTCTTTGTGGGAATTTTTTTGTTTAAGATTTTATTTATTTATCACGAGAGACACAGAGAGATGCAGAGAGAGAGGCAGAGACACAAGCAGAGGGAGAAGCAGGCTCCTTGCAGGGAGCCCGATGTGGGACTCGATCCTGGGGCTCCAGGATCACGCCCTGGGCTGAAGGTGGCGCTAAATTGCTGAGCCACCCGGGCTGGCCTTTTTTTTCTGTTTCTCTTGATAAACCCCTGAGATGGTATTGTTTTACCAAGATATGCCATCTTAGGTTGATTGGTCATATGTCTGGAGTGTGTTAAACTTTTTTGAAAAATTGCCTGTTTTCAAAATTGGTGGTATAATTTTATATTCCTACCAGCAGTGTATAGGAATAAGTCTTTAATTTCAGCCAATTTTAAGGGTGTATAGTGGTGTTTCATTGTCATTTTAATCAACATTTTCCTGATGAATAATGATATAGAACATCTGTTCATGTGCTTATTAGCCATTCATATATCTTCTGGGAAGCACCTGTTCATATCTTTTGCCCATTTAAAGATTTTGTTTTTGGGGTTCCTGGGTGGCTCAGCAGTTGAGCGTCTACCTTTGGCTCAGGGTGTAATCCCTGAGTCCCAGGATCCTGGGATCAAGTCCTGCATTGGGCTTCCTGTTTGGAGCCTGCTTCTCCCTCTGCCTGTGTCTCTGCCTCTCTCTGTGTCTCTCATGAATACATAAATAAAATCTTTTAAAAAATAAAGATTTTGTTATTTATTTACTGGATAGAGTATGAGAGAAAGAACGGACACAAGTAGGGAGAGGGATAGAGGGAGAAGCAGACTCTTTGCGGAGCAGGAAGCCTGACTGGGGGCTGGATCCCAGGACCCTGGATCATGACCTGAACTGAAGGCAGAAGCTTGACCAACTAAGACACCCAGGCACCCCCTTTGGCCCATTTTCTGTCTTGCTATGGAATTGTAGTATTTTTTTAAAAGATTTTATTTATTCATAGAAATGCAGAGAGAGAGAGAGAGAGAGAGGCAGAGACACAGGCAGAGGGAGAAGCAGGCTCCATGCAGAGAGCCTGACATGGGACTCAGATCCAGGGTCTCCAGGATCACGCCCTGGGCTGCAGGCGGCGCTAAACCGCTGCGCCACCGGGGCTGCCCGGAATTGTAGTATTTTTTAAAAATTATATTCTGAATGCCGTATCTTTGATAGATGTGTCTTGAGTATTTTCTTCCAGTCTCTGATTTGCATTTATTTTTCTTAATGGTGTATTCATTCATTCATTCATTCATTCATTTAAAGATTATTTTTAAACCACTGAGCCACCCAGGCATCCCTTTAATGGTGTGTTTTAAAGATCAATAGTGTTAATAGTGTTAATCCATGGGCAAAAGACATGAACAGAAATTTCACAGAGGAAGACATAGACATGGCCAACAAGCACATGAGAAAATGCTCCGCATCACTTGCCCTCAGGGAAATACAAATCAAAACCACAATGAGATACCACCTCACAACAGGGTGAATGGTGAAAATTAACAAGACAGGAAACAACAAATGTTGGAGAGGATGTGGAGAAAGGGGAACCCTCTTGCACTGTTGGTGAGAATGTGAACCGGAACAGTCACTCTGGAAACTGTGTGGAGGTTCCTCAAAAGAGTTAAAAATAGAGCTACCCTATGACCAGCAATTGCACTGCTGGGGATTTATCCCAAAGATACAGTTGCAGTGAAACGGCAGGACACCTGCACCCCAATGTGTGTAGCAGCAATGTCCACAATAGCCAAACTGTGGGAGGAGCCTTGGTGTCCATTGAAAGATGAATGGATAAAGAAGATGTGCTCTATATACACAATGGAATATTACTCAGCCATTAGAAATGACAAATACCCACCATTTGCTTCCACGTGGATGGAACTGGAGGGTATTTTGCTGAGTGAAGTTAGTCAGTCAGAGAAGGACAAACATATGGTCTCATTTATTTGGGGAATATAAGAAATAGTGAAAGGGATTAAAGGGGAAAGGTGAGAAAATGAGTGGGAAATATCAGTGAGGGTGACAGAACATGAGAGACCCCTAACTCTGGGAAATGAACAAGGGGTGGTAGATAGGGAAATGGGCAGGAGGTTGGGGTGACTGGGTGACGGGCACTGAGGGGACACTTGACAGCATGAGCACTGAGTGTTATGCTATATGTTGGCAAATCAAACTCCAATAAAAAATATACACTAAATTTTAAAAATTAATTAATAAAAAATCAATAGTTTTATTTATTTTTTAAAGGTTTATTTATTTAGTTTACTGAGAAAGGGGAGGAGCAGAGGGAGAGAATTCTGAAGCAGACTCCCAGCTGTGTGTAGAGCCCAATTTGGGGCTCTATCCCAGGACTCTGAGATCATGACCTCAGCTGAAGCCACTCAATTAACCTAGCACCGAGGCGCCTTGAAGACCAACAGTTTTAATTTATTATCAAAAATAGTTATAATGTTATTTTTCCTTCTATATATGTCAAGCTTTTTTTTTTGTATTTATTTGAGAAAACTTTGCCATCCCTATTTGCAAAGATTTTCTCCTTTTTTTTCTAGACTTTTTCTAGATTTTACGTTAGGTCTATGACTCATTTAGAGTTAATTTTTTGTGCATGGTGTGTCCTAAGAATGTCAATTTCTTTAAATTTTGTATATTCTGTTGTTAAGACTTTCTTTTCCTTATTCAATTGCATTGGTACCTTGGTCAGAAATTACGTAAACGTATATATGTGTGGGTCTGTTTCTGGACTTCTTATTCTGTTCTGCTGGTGTATATATCATATCTATCTTTTTGCCAATACTAAAACTGTCTTGATACTGTGAGATTAGAGTAAGTCTTGAAATCAGATAGGGTAAGTCATCTAACTCTATTGTTCTTTTTATTTTTTATTTTTTAAAAAGATTTTTATTTATTTATTCATAAGAGACACAGAGAGAGAGAGAGAGAGACAAAGACACAAGCAGAGGGAGAAGCAGGTTCCAGGCAAGGAGCCTGATGTGGGACTCGATCCTGGGTCTCCAGGATCACACCCACCCTGGGCTGAAAGCAGAGCTAAACCCTGAGCCACCCGGGCTACCCAACCACCCGGGCTGCCCTATTGTTCTTTTTAAAAGTTTGTTTAGTTATTCTAGGTTCTTTGTCTTTTTATATAAATTCTAGAGTTAGTTTGTCAATTTCTATAAAAAGAAGCATGCTGGAGTATTCATGAGTATTATATTGAATCAGGAGATCAGTTTGGTGAAAATGGCAATTTTAACAACACTGATTTTTCTGACTTATGAGCATGCCGTATTTTTCCTTTTTTTAGATCCCTAACTTCTCTCACCAACATGCTGTAGTTTTCATTATAAAAGTCTTGGTTATCTTTCATTCGATTTGTTCTTAGGTGTTTTGTGTGTGTGTGTGTGTGTGTGTGTGTGTGTTTAATATTACTGTAAATAATAACTTTTAATAAGTTCATTTCTAGTTGCTTGTTGCTAGTATGTGAATCTAGCCACAGGATTGTCAATTTTGTTGATCTTTTCAAAGAACCAGATTTTCTGTGTTGTCCTAATTCATGAATTCCTCCTCTTTGTTATATTTTTCCTTCTATTTTGGGTTTACTTTGCCCTTTGTATGGTATCTTAAGATGAAGTCTTGTCAGGAAATTAGATTTTAGGTCTAATTTTCTACCAGGAGTATTTAGAGCTTTAAGTTTCCTTCTGGGTGCCGCTTTGGATGCAATCCACAAATTTTGATATGTGTATATTTGTTATTACTCCAGAATATTTTGAATTTCTCTTGTGATTTCTTTTTGACCTATGAATTATTTACAAGGAGATTATTTAATTATGATTTATTTTTTATTTTAAATATCTTACTGATCTTGATTTCTAATTTAATTCTGATGTGGTCAGAGAATACATGTATGATTTTCCTCTTTTTATTTTTTTAAAGATTTTATTTATTTATTCATGAGACAGAGAGAGAGATGGAGAGGCAGAGACACAGGCAGAGGGAGAAGCAGGTTCCATGGAGGGAGCCGGACATGGGACTCGATTCTGGGTCTCCAGGATCAGGCCCTTGACTGAAGGTGGCGCAAAACCACGGAGTCACCGGGGCTGCCCGATTTTCCTCTTTTTAAGTTTAGAGTTATGCTCTATCTTGTTGAATGCACAATGTCTACTTGAAAAGAATGTATATTCTGTAGTTGTTGAATGTGGTGTTCAATAAAGTGATGTCGAATAAGGTAGCTAATATTGTTGTTCAGATCTTCTATGTCTTTACTGAATTTTTGTCTAGTTCTATCACTTCCTGAAAAAAGGAAGTCTTAAAATTTCCTACTAAGACTGTAGAATCGTTATTTTTTTGCTTTAATTCTATCAGTTTTGCTTTGTGTACTTTGATCCTCTACTGCTAGCCACATAAAATGAGGAATTGTGTCTTTGTGATGATTTCTTACTTTTATTGTTATGATATGTGTCTATTTTCTATCTCTGGTGATACTCTTGTCTTGAAGTCCTTTGTATCTGGTATCAAAATAGCCATTTCAGACTTCTTCTGTTTGCTGATTGTGTAGTTTAATTTTTTCATCCATTTATTTCCAGTATCTATATTTTTTTACACTGAAAGTGTGGGGACACATGGATGGCTCAGTCGGAGGAGTATTTGACTCTTGATCTCCGGGTCACGAGTTCAGGGGCCACATTGGGTATAGAGATTACTTAAATATATTAAAAAAAAAAAAGAAAAGAAAAAAAGTCTGCCACTTTTGGCACAATTTACACTTAGTTGACCCTTGATCAACACAGGGGTTAGGGATGCTGACCACAACACAGTTGAAAATCCACTCCCCCCAAAAGTAACTACTAATAGCCTATTGTTGCTGGCAGTCTTACTGATCACATGAACAGTCAATTAACACATATTTTGTGTGTTATACATATTATATACTATGGTGTTCTTACAATAAAGTAAGCTAGAGGAAATAAAATATTATTAAAATGACAAGGAAAAGGGGGCACCCAGGTGTCTCGGTGGTTGTCTGCTTTTGGCTCAGGTCGTGATCCCAGGGTCCTGAGATCAAGTCCTGCATCGGGCTCCCTGCGGGGAGCCTGCTCCTCCCTCTACCCATGTCTCTGCCTCTCTCTGTGTGTCTCATGAATAAAAAATCTTTTTGAAAATGTTTATTTATTTATTGACATTTACAATACTGTACTGTATATTAAATAAAATCCATGTATAAGTGGATCCATACAGTTCAGACCTGTGTTGTTCAAGAGTATTACTAGAGTACTAGAGTATTGCCTTTTTATTCACTCTTAAACAATCTCTGACTTTTCAACTGGAGTGTTGAGACCACAAACAAATTAATTATTGATACGGTTGGATTTAGGTCTGCCATTTTATTATGTGTCTTTGTACCCTGTTTTTTGTTCCTTTATACCTTCTTTTGGATTATTTGAATATTTGGTGTCTGATTTTAGTTTCCTGATTTTTGACTCTCTCTTTTCTCTCTTTCTCTTGTGTGTAGTGGTTACTCTAGGAAGTATAATATACATACCTATTGTTTGTATAGGGTTGAGTTAATATACTACCACTTTGCTTAAATGTAGAAGCCACAACCATATAGATTGTCTAACCCCTGCCTGCTGACCAATAAGTTATAGCTATCATAAGTATTACATTTACATATGTTGAAAACCTTACCAGAGAATGTTAAAATTTTGTTTTAAAGAGGGTTTTCTGTTGTTGTCATTGTTAACATATTTACCCAGCTATTTACCATTTCTTTTGCTCTTCATGCTTAAAAATCCAGATTTCTCTCTGGCATCTTTTTCCTTCATCATATCTGGAATAATTTCCATTAACATTTCTCATAGAACAGTCTTCTAACAAAAATTTTCATTTTCTCTTTTTCTTGTGAAGAGGTATATATAAGCATTATTTTCACTGAGTATAGAATTTTGGTTTGCCAAATCATTTTTCTTAGGATTTTAAAGATGTTATACTGTCTTCTGTTCTCCTTGGTTCTGTTGAGAATTCTGTGATCAGTCAGACCATTGATTCCTATTGGTAATATGTCATTTAAAAAATATTTTCTTCATTATTTGAGAGAGAGAGAGAGACAGAGATAGCAAGAGAGAACATGAGCAGGGAGAAGAAGGCTAAGCAGGCTCTCTGCTCAATGTGGGGCTCGATCCCAGTGTCTGAGTCTAAGGCAGACACTTAACCAACTGAACCACCCAGGTGCCCCTGTAATATGTCATTTTTAAAGCTGCTTTCTAGAATTTTAAAAAATCTTTGGGTCTGAACAGTTTCTTTTCTTTTCTTTTTTCCAAAAGATTGTATGTATGTATGTATGTATGTATGTATGTATGTATGTATTTATTTATTCATGAGAGACAAGGAAAGAGAGGCAGAGACACAGGCAGAGGGAGAACCAGGCTCCCTGCAGGGAGCCTGATGTGGGACTGGATCCTGGAGCCTGCATCATGCCCTGAGACAAAGGCAGACACTCAACCACTGAGCTACCCAGGCATCCTGGTTTTCAACATTTTCATTAAGATGTGTCTAGGTGTGTTTTTCTTTGAGTTTATCGTATTGAGTATTTGTTGAGCTCCTAGAATCTGTAAATTTATGTCTCATTAAATTGGGTGACTTTCTACCATAATTTTTTTCAAATGTATTTTTGTGCCACAGTCTTTTTGTCCTTTCCTTCTAGTGAATGTTATTTGTATAGACTTTGGGTCTTTTTATAATTTTCTGGGGGATTGGCTAATTGAATTCAAATAAATAAAAAAGAATCTTCTGGGTGATCATTGCTGTTTTTCTTTTAGCAAGTAACCTGTTCACTGTTCAGACCATAGTTCTGTCTTGCTTTCTGAGGGTATTGGTTCAGTCTTAGTTTCATTCTTTGAGTCTTTGCTATGTTGGTTTACCTCTGCTTAAATTGCTTAGGGGTTCGTCTGAGACTTTTTCAGGTATTTCAAGTCTTGTTTCATTTCTCCAAGCTTTCGATACATTGGTTTTACTAGCAGCTCGCAGGTTAATCTGGTGTGCAGCTTGTTCATATCTTATTTCATTTTTCAAAGCCTTTGCTAAGCTGGTTTGGGTATGCTCCACACATATGAGATTTGGAATTAAGCCATGCTTTGTGTAGCTTCATACAGAGAATTATGGGATCATCCTCCTTGTCTGTCTCTTCTCCACAGTTCTCTTACACGGTTTTTGTCCATGGAGATCCCTTTTCCAGGTGTCTCTTGCCAGAAAGATAGAGTTTCTATTAGATTTTAGGCTGCCTATGCTGCTCTGCAAATGGGGCCCACCCTTAATTGCAGAGCCACGTGAGGAAAAACAAAAAATGGGGAAACACACTCAATATGAGTCACTTCTCCCGATTTTGATTCCCCTCCACAATCCACCTGCTTTGTTTACTTTTCGGAGTCCAGGATTTTCAGTTGTGATCAGCAGGAGGGATGGGTCACGGTGGCCTTATGCACTGCGGCAGAATGATAACTTCACTGTATTAAAATTTTTTGTAATTTTGGATCTCATGTGCAAAGAACTGAAAATCATTCTTCCCTGTTCATAGCATACTGACATCATCAGTCCCTAGTATTTTCTGTTTTCTTTATTTCCATTCCCTTTCAAAGACAACGGTGTTAGCGAGTTTGATATTTGTCCTTAAATATTTATGAATCCTTGTAAAGTAGCTAGTGTTGTTTACATGTATACTAGTTTTTAATTTTGTATACACCAACCACATTGAAGTTAAAACTTGTTCTATTCCTTTTTCCTTTTTCTTCTAATGATTTACTTATTTTTGGAGAGAGAGAGCGCGTGCATGTGTGTACATGCTCAGGGTAGAGGGTAGAGGGCACAGGGAGAGGGAGAGAGAGTCTCGGGCTGATTCAGCGCTGAGCAGTGAGTCTGACTCAGGGCTCGATCTAACAGCGCTGAGGTCAGGGCCTGTGCCAAATCTGAGTCAGATGCTTAACGAGCTGTGCCACCCAGGCACCCTTGTTTTCTATTTTTCATTCACCAGTATGCTTTTCAGTTATGTTCATGTCTTATGTATAGAAAAGGTTTGTTGCTGGGACGCGTGGATGACTCAGGGTGTGATCCTGGGATTCAGAGATCGAGTCTCGCATTGGGCTCCTTGAGGGGAGTCTGCTTCTCCCTCTGCCTATGTCTCTGCCTCTCTCTCTCTCTGTGTGTCTCTCATGAATAAATAAATAAAATCTTTTTTTTTTAAGTTTGTTGCTTCCAACTACATACTATTCCATAACAGGCATATATCACATTTTATGTATAGATTTTCTTAAGAGAGGTCATCTGTGTTACTTCCAACTCCTTCCTACCACAAACCTCTATGTGATTCTTACCTGGTTTACCTCTAACGTGTTATCTTGAATCTGCCAACTTATCTATACTACCAAACCCTTGTTCAAGTCCTTTTACCTCTTCCCTGTACTGTTAACCCCTCTTCCTTTATTCACTCTTCCTCCATGGGCAATCTTCCCTTTTTTTTTTTTTTTTTTCTTTTCATCTTCCATATAGCATTCAGAGGACCGTTCTAAACCATAAACCTAACATAGGCCTCACACAGATCTTTAGCTGGAAAAGGGAATGTCTCGAGGTCCTTGGACAACACTTTGAGAACTGCTACTCTTCTGTGCATTCTGAACCACCTAGAAGACACTTTGTAGTTACTCAGTAATGTCTGCTAACTACATACTTACTGGTCTTAGATTTGAAAATTTGGATCTGGCTTACCTCAGACAAGGTAGCACTGTTCCTTGAACTATGGGAGCTAAGAATCATGTTGCCTAAGTGAGACAGGACAACCGTGACACCAGGTTTAGGGAGAAGGCTAAGGGAGAGGGAAGATGGATCAAACGAGGGCCCTACAAACTGTTCTTTTCCTCCTGTAGTCTCAGGGATACTATTTAGTTACTGTCCCTCTGTCAGAGAAATAGGGAGGCCTGGACATACCTGGTTCCAGATCCAGGAGCTCTTCTGAAGGGTCATAGAACACATAGAACACATATTACTTTGACTACTTTCTTTTCTTTGATCAACCTAGGACAGAATGCCTATGTGGGCTGCAGAATGATCATGAATGGACTGCTTTCTCATTATAATGAAGTATAATAATTTTCCATGCTGCATTTGATCAACGATTGTAGTTGTTAGATTACAATCTCAATTCTGTTTTTGTTATCAAGTTTCTTAGTTTTGCATAGATAACCAACTTGTCTTCTGAGGATATAAATAATTAAAGGAACTTAACTCTAGATCCTCCTTTGTGGTATATATATCTATATATATCTATGTCGTATTAATAGCAGGCCCCAGTGCTCCATAAAGGATAATAGTTTCCAGTACACTATCCCTCACGATGACTCCTTAAGCGGCTCATCATCTGCCTCTTCATGTGAGCCCGTGGGTGATTTTCCACCATCCTTCTGAATATCTACCGACTGGATGAAGATGAGAAGGGTCAAGGCAGCTGCTGCTTCCCGTGTCGAAGGTATCAGTATCTCTGTCATGTTTCAAAGGCAGAATATACTCCCCAGGGAGCTGTTGTAAATGGCTCTTAAAGTATTAAGTATCACATATGTGTTTCTCACATTTGTGTTAGGCTGCCACATACTATTCAGCTTTGTGAACTGTCCTTCTATCTTAGAGTGAAATTCTGCTGATCTTAGTCCTGTAGGTTAGACCGGTGTCAGCCTGTCCCCTAAAAGTGATTTGAATCTCTTTCCCACTGTTCCAGTTTGATCCTCTGTCGATGCTTAGGGTGATTCTAGGTACAGTTGTCTTGGTGGGCATGGTGTCAAGGGTCCTGAGCAGCCCTTTTTCTGGAACAATTCTTCTCCTTCAGTGTGAGCCTCGATTCAAGACCAAAGAAAGCGCACTGCCTTCAGGCTCTTATTATTCATAGGGAACAACTGATCACTTGGGATGGAGAATAGTGGAAAGGGAAAAGGAGAAAGGGAATAGTGGAAAGGGAAAAGTGTAAGTTGGTGAAGTTTTACCAACTTCCCTAAAAATGTCACAGTACCTCTGTGAGGCCTGTGCTCGCTCGTGAGCTTTCTCTGTGGTGGTCTTGTGAGTGATGTTTTGAAGGCAGGCCAAGATGTTCACTTGGGAGCCATACTGAGGGTTTTGTTTGTTTTCCTCTGGTATTTCAGGGTCTGGTGGAATATCAACCAAAGGAAAAAGGAAACCCAGGCAGGAAGAAGATGAAGATTATCGAGAATTTCCTCAGAAGAAGCATAAGCTTTATGGTAAGGGAGTAGTGTGGCTCATTCTCTTTCCTTCGGTGCCTGGGCTTTATCCCTTAGAGGTGAAAGAGAGAAAGCCCTTAGGTTTTGACCCTTGGAACCCTAGTGAGCCTTTTGATTTTTTGGCAAGGAATGGCTTCCGTCCTGACCTTACCTGTTGTTTTTTTCTGTTACAATTTAAGAGGGTCAGTTGTTTGAGGGAGTGAAGCACAGGGTATTGGGAAGAGGAGGGAAGAGATTTTGGTAGTAGAGAAGGGGTAGCAAGGTGATATGTTAGGCTCCAAGTTTCTGTCTTGCGTCAGGGAGGAAGCAACGGCCTAAAACGCAACCTAATCCCAAATCCCAGGCTCGTCGTATTCGGAAGGAACCACCAGCTTATGCAGCAGGTATGTTTTCTGCTGGACGCATTGGGTACCTAGTGCTCACACTCTTGGTGGCGGCGGCGGTGGTGGTGGTATTAAAGGAATGATGTAGCAGGGTTTCTTTAAGGAGGCAGTTCTTAAGGGCATGAGTTTGGAAACCAGTCAGACACGTGTTGAAGTTTGGCTCTTAATTAGCTTTCTGGCCTGCTGCCCTCTAGTTAACTTCTGCAAGCTTCAGTTTCCTTGCTCTCCATAGGGGTAATGAAGGCAGTCAGAATTTTCGAGGAGACTAAATGGGATTAAAAACACTTCACAAGGTGATCCCTGGGTGGCGCAGCGGTTTGGCGCCTGCCTTTGGCCCAGGGCGCGATCCTGGAGACCCTGGATCGAGTCCCACATCCGGCTCCCGGTGCATGGAGCCTGCTTCTCCCTCTGCCTGTGTCTCTGCCTCTCTCTCTCTGTGACTATCATAAGTAAATTAAAAAAAAAAAACAATTAAAAAAATAAAAAACACTTCACAAAGTCTCTAGCACACAGGAAACAACACTATGGCTGCTATATATCTCGGACCCTGCTGTTAGATGCTGCTAACGGGAAAATGTTGCCCGTTGTCAGTCATACCTCAATGAAGCTAGAAAAAACATGGTGCTTAGAGCTTTTGAGTGGTTCTTAGATGGTTTTTATCATGGGGAACGAAGTAGGAGTTTCAGAAACTCCTGATTGTCTGAAAACAGATTATCTGTAGAAATCATCTGCAGCAAGGTTCTTTTCCCCAGGAAGGGGGGGTAACCATTTTATGATACTTTTACTAAGCTTCAGGATTGTGCTTTTCCTGTCTAGAGAATTGTGAAGATTATGAGGTGTTCCTTTTTCTCCTTTGTAGGCAGTTTGGAGGAACAATGGTACGTAGAAATCGTGGATAAAGGCAGTGTCTCTTGTCCTACCTGCCAGGCGGTAAGGAGGAAGACAATAGAGGGCTTAAAGAAACACATGGAGACTTGCAAACAGGTTAGAGATTTTGTGGCATTTTGTGATGGTTGTGATCTTTTCCCATACCTTAGACGTCTTTCGCCATCAGGTATACTGATTACACAGGAGAAAAAGCAGCATTGTGTTATAAGGAAAAAACATAAGCTTTTGAGTCTGACAGACTTGGGTTTGAATCTTCACTCAGCCCTCACTGTCATTTAGCTTTTCAAGTGTGGGCCTTGGTTTTCTCATTTAAAAAAAGAGAGAGAAAGGGCACCCCGGGTGGCTGGGTGGCTCAGCAGTTTAGCATTGCGTTGCCTAGGGCGTGATCCTGGAGACCTGGATGAGTCCCGAGTCCCACGTGGGGGGCTCCCTGCGTGGAGCCTGCTTCTCCCTCTGCCTGTGTCTCCGCCTCTCTCTCTCATGAGCACATAAATAAAATCTTAAAAAACAATAGAGAGAAAGTTATGTTGTGTAGTCCCAGAGAGGTTAAGAAAGAACTATTATGTGCTAAGTGCCCATCCCATCACTCCACAAATAATTGACGCTTAGTAAATGGTAATTCTTGCTACTTTAAAAATGCGTTGCCGTTTACTTCTTTGCCCTTGAGGACATGACACTGAGGTTGCGGGATTTTGAGACTCATTGACTGTTGAGTTTGGGAAATGAGGGAGATACAGACAAGAGCTTCTGAGTAGGATTTTGTAACATTCTGTTTCTCCGTTGAACAGCCTGGCACTGAGCAGTCTTTCTTCCTCGTAGGAAATGTTTACTTGTCATCATTGTGGGAAACAGCTTCGTTCACTGGCAGGGATGAAGTATCACGTCATGGCAAATCATAATAGCTTGGTAAGAGTATCTTCGGTACCGTATGAGCCTGTGTGGTTGGTGTTTGGATGTCTTTACACAGATGAGTGTGGATAACCCAGCGGAGGTGCCTAGGTTCTGGGGCTTTATAGGGGTCTAAAAACACCCTTTCGATAGAGGAGTTACACAAAATGAAATCCGTGGTGGGTATTTGTGTGTTTCGGTTAGCCTCAAGGGTTCATCTCCTGCAAGATAGAGCCTCTGAACTCTTATTTGCATTGCATTTGCTTCCTTGTCTGTCTAGGAGAAGATGGAGAAAGCCAGGAGTCAGATAACTAAGCTTCATGGGCATCGGCCTAGGGTCTAGTCCAGTCCTTGATTCTCCTATGATATAATTTTTTTCTGTATCTGTCTTTTCTGTGAATCATCTTCCTGTCTGCTTCTCTTGCTTTCTAGCCCATTTAGAAGGCGGCTGGAGATGAAATAGATGAGCCAAGTGAGAGGGAACGGCTCCGAACGGTTCTAAAGAGACTGGGAAAGCTCAGGTGCATGCGTGAGGTAAGAGCCCAGGGACAGCATCTCCTTCGGCCTGGAGTCTTGAGTCAACGTCTTTCTGTCACTTTCTTCCATTTCTCCTCCTTCTCTCTTGTAGACCTTGTCTGTGTCACCTTACGGCATAAGAGTGGCTCCTGCTTTTCCAGGTGTTTTGAATTCATTAATTGTCTTTATATTCTTTCTCCTCTCCACAAACTTATTTTTCTCTCCTTTCCCTTTGTTTGGAGGTGTTTCTTGACCATCTTTCTTTAGTGTGATGAAAAGGCTCCTAGCAGTCTCCTTGTGAGGAGCTTTGGCATTGCTGGGTGTTTGCTACTGGGGTGGAGTTGAGTCACAGACCAGAGAGGACGCTCTGCCATGGAGGAGACGGACAGTGCTAGTTTACTGAATGCCGACTCAACTGATTGAACATGACTCTTGGTGGTAGACAGGACAGCTGTTAGGGCCGGGACAAGGGACAAGGAAGGGTTGTGCGAATGGGAGATGTTGGAGAGGGTCTAGCGATATCAGAGGATCTGTGTGGTGGTTGAGTCCTTTGTGGCTGTTTAGAAATTGAGAAATCACGTCAAAAGATGTAAGATTATAGTTCAGGCCTCTCTCCTGTATTCAGAGCTGTTCTAGTAGCTTCACCAGCATCATGGGATATCTGTACCATGTCAGAAAATGTGGCAAAGGGGCTGCAGAGCTGGAGGAGATGACCCTGAAATGTCACCACTGTGGAAAGCCATAGAAATCGAAGGCTGGACTTGCGTATCACCTGAGGTCAGAGCATGGGCCTCTGAGTACTGATTACTTTCCAGACCCTGTTTGGGGATCTATTTTGTGGTGACTACTTACCTTACATCCTCCCATACATCTTTGGTTCCTCATTTGTATCCCTTTTTAATCTTTGAATGCTTTTGTTTTCTCTTCCGTGTTTTTCCTTGGTTCTCTTATTTCTGCCTTTTGAACATAATTAGGTTAGAGAAATCAAAGTTCACTGTATAATCTGTGCAGAAGTAAACTCATTATTATATTTTTAAAGCGTAAGGCATCCCCCTTTAGCTAGAAATTTTGTGGAATTCTCTGTCCAGCTCGTCTTCCATCCCCATTGTTTTGTTTTGACTTTTTTTTTCTTGATTTCTAGGCTTGCCCCGCTCCTGTTTTGTTTTTTTTTTTTTCCCCCAAGGTAAATTAATGGTCCCATTTTTTCGTGTACAGTTTATAAGAGTTTTGACAAATCCATACAGTTGTATAGTCCCCACCCCAGTCAAGATATAGAACGATTTGACCACCGATCTATTTTCTGTCCCTATAGATATGCTTTTCTCAGAATATCCTATAAATGGAGTCATAGAACATATAGCCTTTTGAGTCTGGCTTCTTTCACTTAACATAGTACATTTGAGATTCATCCATGTGTTGCATGTATCATTAATTTATTTCTTTTTATTTCTGTCTAGGATTCCATTGTATGGATGTTTCACAGTTTCTTTATCCATTCACCAGTTGAAGAACATTTGGGTTGTTTCCATCTTTTGGCAATTATGAATAAAGCTGCTATAAACAGTCACATAAAAGGCTTTTGTGTGAACATAAATTTTAATTTCTCTTGGGTAAATACTTAGGAATGGGATTGCTAGGTCATATGATAAATGTATGTTTAGCTTTATAAGAAACTGCCAAACTGTTTTTCAAAGCGGCTGTGCCATTTTGCATTCTCACTGGCAAAATGAGAATTCCAGTTGCCTGTGTCCTTGTTAGGCCTGGCTATTGTCAGTGTCATTTTTTTTAATAATCTGTTCTTTTAGGTATGCAGTGGTATTTCCCTCAGTTTAAATTTGCATTTCCCTAATGACTCATGATATTAACCATCCTTTCACGTGCTTACGGCAATGTCATTCATGAGTGAAGTGTCCTCTTTAGTGCGGTGGCCATTGAAATCCTTCATTTTATTATTGGAGTGTCATTGTCTTACTATTAAGTTTTGAAAATATTATGAGTTTTTTATGTATTTTGGATAGAAGTCCTTTATAAAATACATGTTTTGTAAATATTTTCTCCCAGCCTTAGCTAGTCTTTTCATTTTGGGATAGTGTTTTTCAAAGAGCAGAGTTCGGGCAGTCCTGGTGGTGCAGCGGTTTAGCACCGCCTGCGGCCCAGAGCGTGATCCTGGAGACCCGGGATCGAGTCCCACGTCAGGCTCTCTGTGTGGTGCCTGCTTCTCCCTCTGCCTGTGTCTCTGCCTCTCTCTGTCTCTATGAATAAATAAAATAAAATCTTTAAAAAAAAAAAAAAAAAACAAAGAGCAGAGTTCTCAGGTTCCTAAAGTTCAGTTTATCTTTTTTTACTTTTATGGATAATGCTTTTGTTGTTGTATCTAGGATATCTTTACCCAACCTAAGACACAGTTTTCTCTCGCTGCTATAAAAAAAAAAGGAATGGCCTAAACAACAAACTGTATTCTCTTAGTTTATTAGGCCAGAAGTCCCGGTATCGCATGGCTCAACTGGTTCCCCTGCGTAGAACCTCACCAGGCTGGCATCAAAGTGTCAATAGGGGAGAATTGTGGAGGCTCAAGGGGAGATTCTGTTTCTGGAGGTTCAAGGACACAATCTGTTTTGAGACTCATTAAAATTAAGAATTGAGTTCCATGCAATTGTAGGGCCTCATGTCCTTGCTTATTGTAGGCGAGGAATTGTTCTCAACTTCAGTAGGCCATCTGCATTCCCTGCGTCATAGTTGCCTTCATCTTCAAGTCAGCAGAAGTATTGAGTCTCTCTCACGCTCTGAATCTCACTTGCCTTTTCTTCTGTCACACCTCTGTTACTTAAAGTCAACTGATTTTGGCCTTTAAAAATTAGATCTACAAAGTACCTTCACATCAGCGTGTAGATTAGTGTTTGATTGAATAACTGGTGACTGTGGCCTAGTCAGGGTAACACATCAAAAACCCATCACACCCAGCATGACATAAATTTCCTTCTTCGGTTTCTTCTAGAAATTTTAGAGTAATATGGTTTATATTTGATTCATTTTCAGTTACTTCTTATATGTACTATGAGATATGGATTAACGTTCATGTCTTTGCACATGGCTATGTCTTGACCCTTAACTACTTCGCTTACTGAAGCAACAGATTTTATCCTAAGGAGTTTGTTTGTTTGTTTGTTTTTTTACCAATAAAATATGCATTAAGGTGGTGGAGCTTTATGCTAATGAAAAGCAAGCTAGTAAATAGCTTTGGTACTTAGAGCAGGAGGGATAGCTTTTAATCATTGGCTCTGATGGAACCCCACTTCTCAGGCCTGTGTTTTGCTATGTCTCATTCTTGCGGATCTCATTCTTTCCAGAGTCAGGACAGTCAGAGTGCTTAAAAGAGATGAGCCTGGAGCCAAAGAGTGGGGGTCGAGTTCAGAGGCGTTCTGCCAAGATAGCTGTGTGCCACCTGCAGGAGCTGGCTTCTGCTGAACTGGCCAAGGAATGGCCTAAGAGGAAGGTGCTTCAGCATTTGGTACCTGATGATCGGAAGGTAAAGTAGAAACTTGTATTAATTTGGAACCATGTCTACTACTGTGCTTATATACGGAAAAGTAAATGCACTTGAGTACATGATAAATGATATTTTGCTTCTTTATTTTTAGAGATGGGATATGTTTAATCCACTTTCAGTGTTTGGATTCATGTGGGTCCTAGAGAGACAGTCTGTTCCAGAAGTTTCTTAAGGAACCCCGTTATTTCTGGTCTACTTCCTGAGGGAACCAGAATTACCAGATTAGTCTTTTGCTTAGTTGTTGCCCAGCATGTTTCCACTTTGTTAGTTCACGTGTGGGAGTCTATATTTAGTTAATGCTTTCCATTTGTTTTTCTAGCCACAGAACTCCTCTCCCCATGCACTCTTTTTTCCAAATGAAAGCTTATCTAAAACACCATTATGTGAAATAACTGAAAATGGAGTCACTCCAAATAACTAGAGGTAGTGAGCCCAAAGCCTTGTCTACTTGGCCTTCTCCTTGATACTTTTATCATTACCTCCATGGTTCCAAGTGTACTTGTGAGTGGTACAGAACCCAGCTTGGAAGGCTTTGGGGTTTTCTGTTCGTTTGTTTTTTGTTTTAATCATTTATATATTTGACAGAAAGTGAGAGAGCACAAGCAGGGGGAACAGCAGAGGGAGAGGGAGAAGCAGGCTCTCCACTGCGCAGGGAGCCCAATGGGGGGCTCAATTCCAGGACTCTGGGATCTTCTTTTTTTTTTTTTTTTTTTTTTCTGGGATCTTCTTGACCTGAGCTGAAGGCAGACGCTCAAAGGGCTGAGCCACCCAGGTGCCCCTGGAACCTTTGGTGTAAAACAGATCAAAGACCAGAGGAACATTATTTGGCCAAGAGGAGACAAGGGGTATATGACTTAATGGGAGTAGTCATTCGAAAGCTTGGAGGATATACAGTAAGGATTAAGATTAGAGCTAAGGACCTATTACTCTCCATGGTATGGACAAGAATAGTTTAGATTTGGCCTAGGGCTTTCACTCATGCGAGGGGAATGTCGTAAGTTATATGAAAATTTGTCAAATCTCAGAAGTTGATACCTCTTATTTGGCCTAAAAATCAGTCCAAGGAGTAATTGAATATCAAAGCATCCTGTCTCGTTTCAGACTTATTGCTATTTCCTGCCACAGGCTAAAGTATATGGTTATCTAAATTCAGTTTAAATGTGAATTTTATACATTGGTAAGTACATTGTGATATTATAGTCCATCTGTGCATGGTCTGTGGTAGGGAATTTAACATAAATATTTGTTAGCTCATTGATAAATTTTGATAGTCTTATCTAGCAGCTACCTTACGAAAATCATCTGTTGTATGTTTCGACATTGTGTAGGCTAAGGGAATTATTTTGTTTTTTTAAACGAAAATTTCAGGGGAATCTGGGTGGCTCATTCTTAAGTGTCCAGCTCTTGATTTCGGCTCAGGTCATGATCTTAGGGTTGTGAGATTGAGCGAGCCCCATGTCAGGTCTGCACCGGGCATGGAGCCTGCGTAAGATTCTCTCCCTTTCCATGTGCCACTCCCCAATAAAATAAAATAAAATAAAATAAAATAAGTTAAGATAAGATAAGATAAGACAAGATAAGATATTAATTTGTTTGAATAGATTATACATTGTTGTCATTAAAGTCAAAATGATGATTAACATTGAGGTATCTCACTCTCACCCCATCCTTGTTGTCTTGTCTCCATGGTTAACCATTCTCACTGATTTCTGTGTCCTGCCAATGTTTCTTTTCTTTTCTTTTTTTCCTGCCAATGTTTCTTGATGCAAACACAAGCAATATTGTCTAGGAGAAGCTCTTGTGTTTTCCTTTACTCTCACGCTACTACACACTTAAGCTCTGACATCAGATGTGTGGGTTTGTCCCATACAGACCAATTTTCTATCACCACCTGGGCATCCTACAAATAATTCCGTTCGACATTATCTATCTGGACTTGGTGGCAGATCCTACAAGTTAAGGGCTCAGTCCCACAGGACTGCTCCAATTTCAGATGCCAATCGCAAGTCTCAGTTTGCCACCTGTGCTTCTGAGTGATTGGCTATAAATTGGGGTTCCTATAACCCCATCCTTGGTTTTGGTAATTTGCTAGAATGGCTCACAGAACTCAGGGAAACACATTTACTGGTTTGTTATAAAGAATATAATAAAACCTACAGATGACAAATCAGATGAAGAAATTTATATAGAGTGAGGTCTGGGAGAGTCCCAAGCACAGTAGGAGCTCCTGGCCCTGTGGAGTTGGGGGTGCATCACCCTCTTGGCCATATATATGTTCATCAACTCAGAAGCTCTTTGAACCCCATAATTTTGGGATTTTTATGGAGGTTTCATCACATAAGCACGATTGATTAACTCCATTTCTAGCCCCTTTGCCTTTCCAGAGAATGGGGAATTGGTCTGAAAGTGCCAAACTTTATCCCTCAAATGGATTTGTCTAGTGTTTTCTTGAGATTAGATTGAGGGTTATATGTTTTTGTCAAGAATACCACTGAAGGAGTGTTACACCGTATCAGGAGGTGTGTGATATTGATGTGTCTTTTTACTGATAACTCTGATCACTTGATGAGGGTGTTGCCCAATTTTCTCCAAGGCAAAATTATACTTTCCCCTCTTGTAATTAGTGAATATTTTGGGGGGAGATTGACAGTATGCAACTAGCCTGAGTCTTTTTTTTTAAGATTTTTATTTATTTATTCATGATAGTCACAGAGAGAGAGAGAGAGAGAGAGAGAGAGAGAGAGAGAGGCAGAGACACAGGCAGAGGGAGAAGCAGGCTCCATGCAGGGAGCCTGACGCGGGATTCGATCCCGGGTCTCCAGGATCGCGCCCTGGGCCAAAGGCAGGCGCTAAACCGCTGCGCCACCCAGGGATCCAACAGTGAGAGACCTCTCATAGTATACAATATATTCACTTACTTGCTTAGTTCTCGTATAACCTAGTTCCACAATTGTTAACCCATACCCCTGTAAAATAGATTTACTACCTAGAGAACAATATTTGTTATAGTTCTTTTAATCTTTAGCCTTACAGTATATAGTCAAAGTACTATTTTACAGTTACTTAGATTGGTTCCTTCCTCACTTCATTTGGTTTCTCATTTATCATTAGCTTCATGTGTTACTCTTACTACATTTTGGGTTCCCCCTACATCCCATTTAATTGAAATGAGTAATTTATCTTGGGAGTATGTGAAACATTACCGTGGTTCTAAAAGTCAGACCTGTACCAAAAGTCTTCTTAGAGAAGGGCTACTGCCCTCTTCCCAACTGTCTCATTCCTAATACCCTTTTATTTCCATCCCATTCCCACCCTGCTCCCTGCAAAGGTAATCATGCTCAGTAGTTTCTGGTTTATCCTTCTTATATTTTTGGGGATGGGTAACCAGATAATGCATATTTACTTATATTCTTTTCTTTCTTACATAGATGCTTTTTTGTGTTTTGCTTTATTTCACTTAAAAGTCTGTCCTAGAAATCACTCCATATGTGCTCATAGATTATTCTCATTTCTTTTTTTATAGCTGCATAAATATGATAGTTTATGAATATAATAGCTTATGTAAATATTCTATCACTATAAAGGATTTTATTTTATTTAGTTAAAGATTTTATTTATTTCCTCAGGAGAGACACACACAGGGAGAGAAAGAGAGAACCAGAACACAGGCAGGGAGCCTGACATGGGACTGGATCCCAGGTCTCCAGGATCACGCTGTTGGCTGAAGGTGGCGCCAAACCGCTGAGCCACCAGGCTGCCCCACTATAAAAGGATTTTAGATGGTCCCATATACACTAGCTGCAGAGGAGAGGAGGTACTTACAAATAAAGCCAGCTCTGTGCTCTGATTGCTTTTATAGATTTGTCAGCGTTTCCTGAAGGTGACTTCCTTACGTCCCCTGACCTCTATGGGCTTTGGCTCTGTTTTTCTATCTCAGTATCTGTTTCAGATTCTTAAATTTTTCAAGCAGGAGGATTGTTTTCTCACTGGAAACATAGCTATTACTTGTGGTGGGCTTTGTGAGAACCGTCTCTCCAAGTGCCAGCTGTCTCTTTTCTGGAAACTAGAGTTGTTTTAAGAAGAGACTAACCTGGAGCTCCAGTGGCGCAATCGGTTAGCGCGCGGTACTTCTGCGAAGAGACTAACCTGTGTCAAAGCACACGAAGGAAAGTGCGAGGAATAGTTAATTCTCGTCTCAGGCAGTATCAGGAAAGATAGTGTATTCCATCCCCTGAGTTCTCTCACATCTTTTATTTTCACATTTTTGTTTTAAAATGTTTCACATTTTTAGATTGAATCTCAGTGTTTGTGTTTGAATTTAAAAATACCCAGAATTAACGTGACACTTCTGAAGAAAAAGGAGAAATGCAGAGGAGCAGGGAAAAAACATTAAAACCACTCAAAATTCCACCACCCAGAGATGACTACTGTTAACGTGTTCATTTATAACCTTCTAGCCTTTTCCCAAATTACATATATTTCTATCAAATGTATTATATATGTGCGTGTGTGTATGTACCCTGTGTTTAAGTATACATATAATAAGAATAATTTACATGTAGTACATATTTGTATCCCTGGTTTTTTTTTGTAACAACTGTTTTAGCTGTATAAATGCTCTGTCAGTAGCTTTTTCAATCTATAGATGAAGTGCCATATCTGAAAGTCTCCTGCCCTCTGTTAAAAATCCAACTATTCTAAGATTAAACTATAGAAAATTATACTTACCAGTGTTGGGTAAATTTGTACTTAAAGGATCATACCTACTACAGTTTTTTTGCACATGAAAGGATGCTTGTCGAACTGCAGAATTACATAACCTGAAGAGTTGGGTGTGAAACTTTTGGGGTATTTTGGTTGGAAGTTGGGTTCCTCCAATAAAATCTTTCTTGTCTTGTAGTTAAAATATACTCGCCCTGGGCTGCCTACCTTCGGCCAGGAAGTGCTACACAAATGGAAGCCAGATATCAAGAAATACCATCGCATTCAGTGCCCTAACCAGGTGGTTCTTTCTCATTTATTTATTCCGTAAATGTTTATCAAACTGCTGTTTCAGTTATTTATTCCGTCATGATGAAGTACATGAACCTCAGTGGCTTAAAACCTCAGTTATTTTATTTGTTCAGAATTCTATAAATCAGTAATTCTGCCAGGGCTCAAAGAACATTCTCCTGTCGTACGTGGCATCAACTGGGATCATTCGTGGGTTGTATTTAGCCGCAAGCTCAGATGGGACCTGATGTCCAAGATGGCTTCTGTGCAGCCAGTTGAGCTGGGAGCTCGGCTGTCCACATGGCCTCTCTCCATAAGGGTGTAGTGGGTTACCAGCAGGGCACATGGCAACTGACTTTTCAGAGTATCCCAGGAACACGACGATGGAAGCCGCAGGTCTCTTAAGGCCTAGCTTCAGAATTTGTTCAACATCATTTCCATGGGATTCTATTGGTCAGAGGAATTACAGGGTTCACCCAGATTCAAAGGGAGGGTAAGTAGCCTCCACTTCTTGCAGGAAGGAGTGGGAGAGAATTTCCAGCCATCTTCTAATCTACCACAACTATATGTGCAGAACTTTGGGAAGAAGCAAATATACAAGAAATAGGAGACACATTTGTACTGAAGAAGGCAGATTTTAAAAAAATATCTAACTGCAATTTTCTGTTGCTCGGAGTGTCAGAGAAAAAGTAGCAGGGAAGAGAATATCTTAAGCTTTTCTCAACAACTTGTTCACCATTTGTTTTTAAACCTTTCTTTGGTTTTTCTTTTTTGCTTTTGTGGCTTGTGTGTGAATTTTTTTCCTGTTTGGTTTGTAATGTGATTTATTGGGCTTCTTCCTCCAAATGTAGGGCTGGTCAGTGTAAATAAATGGCCAGGTTGCTAAGAGAAGGATGCGGTTTGCTATACTTTTCATGGATTTCTCCTTCTCTTTTTCAGGGTTGTGAAGCTGTCTACAGTAGTGTATCAGGCCTTAAAGCTCACCTGGGCTCTTGTACCTTGGTTTGTAACTTTCTGAACAATTTATCTTAACATGACCTCTAAAATAGACTGACATGGAAGAGAATTCAGTTTAGATGAACAGCTAGCTGTCCTGTTTGCCATTATCTTCAGAGGCTGGCTTAGTTTTTTCATGTCCTAAAGATGCTTGGTCTGTTATTGGAGGGGATGCCCGGATATGTTCAAGATACAGGAAAAGCCAACATAGCCTTAAGTCTTATCAATTAAGGAATTTGGAGAAATATATTTTTGAGTCTCTACCAGGGATTTAACATCTTCCACCTGAGCCTCTCCTTCCTTGGGGCTTCCCTATGTTATCGGGCCTTAAACTTTCTTGAATCAACTTACATGTGTTTATCTGGATTGTTGAAGATCCTCTACTCCCATCTGAATTATACTGGCCTCTGCGGATGAGAAGTAGGCTCTATCTGCTGTCAGGCAGACGGCTGTTCACCTCACTGAATCTTTTTTGTGTTGACCCAGGTGCCCTACACACTGCTGTAGCTTTTTAATTCCCATTCAGAAATATCTCTTCATACAAAAGGAGCCCCATGGGCACTCAGAGCTTCAGAGGAGTCAAGGCAGCACGGGAGTGTAGACGTCCAAACCCCATCTGTCCAGGAATGCTTGGGAGTTTGTCATCATGATCTTGGTTTCAGAGTCCTTAACCTAGGTGTTGCAGATGATACTTCTCGAATTCTGGATGTCCAAGGCACTCTTTGAAACAGTGGATTATGGTGGGAAGAATTATATGCATTGGTGCCTCTGGTGAACCTCAGGAGTCTAATCGTTCCAAGAGAACCAGGAAGTGAAAGAAACAAGGAAGTTAGAAAAGTGTGACGTGTTTTATAGCAAAAGAAGGAGAACCTCAGTTTGTGTTGAATGGGGGGGGTATTACGTATAGAATTATAAGTAGGATAGATTTATAGTGGTATTGTCTGCCCAACTGAGTTTTCCTAATGTATTGCTGTTTTGGATTTTCTCCCTTCTTTGCTGAAGTAAAATCCCCGCCCTTCTGTCTCTAACAATCTCCCACATGGCTCAGGTATGTGTTCCTGAATTTACGAGTAATTCCCTTTCTTTCTCTCTTGAAAACAGGGAAACTTTGTGGCTGGAAAATACAAGTGTGTCTTCTGTGTCAAAAAGAATTTGTGTCAGAGAGTGGTGTCAAGTATCACATCAACTCTTCCATGCTGAGGCGAGGTCCCTGCTTTCCCCGCCATGTTTTTGTGAGCCTGTGGAACCCATACGTATGTGCCCCCAAAAGTGGATTTTGTGCGTTTTTATGGGCTGGAACTCTTGAGGAAAGGAATTTGAAAGCGCTTACCAGAGTTAAAATACTTTGTGAAATTAGATGTGTAGTTGTATTTTTATGTGAAAGCATTTGAAATCACTGTAAGTGTGAGCACCCCTGAGCTCTTGTGATTCTTTTAAATTCAGTTAAACCAAGAGTTTGGGCACTGGGCTGAGTTTATGGCAGTAGAATCCTTGTTTTATTGCAGTCTCTATACTTCTGTTTTCTCCTATTCTAAGGCCTTTGAGCAATCTGTTTTTAATGTTTCAAATACTGTGAAGAAACAAGTATAAGGGACATTAGTGAGACAAACTGGAGAAATTGGAATACTGGCTCTATTAAATAACAGTGATGAGTCAATGTTCATGTTCCCAAATGTGATCATTGTGTTGTAGCTGTGCAGAAGGCCCTTGTTCTCAGGCACATCTATGCTAAAGTTTTTAGGGATGAAATATGTCTACCAATAACTTGCAAATGGTTCAGTAAAAGGAAGAGAAGAAGAAAGGGAAGAGAGGTTAGCAATGGTAAATCTAGGATTCATTGAATTCTTGTCACTTTTCTTAAGGTCTGTAAATTTTCAAAATTAAAGAATCAATTCCGGGGTGCCTGGGTGGTTCAGTGGTTGAGCGTCTGGCTTACACTCAAGTCATGATCCTGGGGTCCTGGGATGGAGTCCCACATTAGGCTCCTCACAGGGAGCCTACTTCTCCCTCTATGTCTCTGCCTCTCTTAAAAAAAAAAAAAAAATCGATTCTGCATAAAAATACTTTAAGTACTTAAAGTCAAGAGGTTTCTCTTGGGGCAGGTTTTTAGTTATACAGGTCAAGAGAGAAATTGTTTCCTGTGTAATTAAATACCTGTATTTCAAAAGCTTAAGGAGTAGACTGTGCATTCTCTTGGAATATCTTACCGCAGAAACTATTGTGGCCTAATTAGGAAAAAGAGCAAACACCTTCGACTGTTCTCTGCCCTCACATTTAATAGTTCTTAACGCTGTGGGCTGTAGTTAGTATCATGAAATGTGGTCTCTGTTGTTTTACAGGTTTAAGTTTTGGGAATCGCTTTCTATATCTGAGATTTCCTCCGGAAGGCAGTCAGTCATATCATTTTCATAGTAATAGTGTACCTTTTTATACTTCAGGAAGTATTTAAAAGATAATTAATCTCCTGACAAAATCCATCCTTTATGTAGTGAGCCTATTTCTCCAATTTCTTCTTAAAAAGTTGGAACCAACAAATTTCCCTTGGTTTGGAGTTTGTTCTCCAATCTTAGTTCAATGATTTGTGCCTATATTTATAAATTATACGTGGTGGTAAAACATTTTCACTCTGTTGCTCCCTCTCTGCCTCACATATTCTGAAGCTACTTTTTTTCAACAGAAATTTTCAAATACATGAAAACGGACAGAATAGTATAGTGAACAGCCTAAGAGACATCAGTGTGTGGCCAATCTTCTTTTCCTTTATAATCACACCCGCTTTTCTTGTCCCTTAAAGGCTTATTTTAAAGCAAATTCTATATACCATGTCAACTGTCACTGCTTCTTTTGATGTGTGTGTCTAAAACATAAGGACTTTTAAAAATGTAAAACCACAACCATCATTACACCTAAAAAATTAGCAAAGAATGGTTCTTGAATATCATCATATACCTAGTCATTTTTAAATGATTTAAATTTCCTTGTTTGCCTCATAATTTTTTTTCAGAGTTGGCTTGTTCAGGAGGAAGAAAAAAAAATGTCCGTATACTGTATATTTTAATCTAGAGTGCTATCCAATAGAAATGTAATGTGAGTCATGTATATAATTTCAGATTTCTTAGTACACACATTCTAAAAATTTTTTAAATAAAAATAGGTGAAATTAATGTCGATAATATATTTTATTTAACCTAGTATACCTAAAATATTATCTTTTAAACATGTAGTTAATAAAAATTAATGAGATACTTTACATTTTTTCATACTAAGTCTTTGCAATACAATGTGTATTTTTTATATTGAAAGGATATCTCAATTGCAGGTCTAGAAGTTTCCCCTACTCCCCCTTTTTATACGTTGGAGAAACGGTCATTTGTCACATGTGTATACACATTTTGGATTTTGCTGTGGTGGTGGTGGTCCTCTCTCAGGGTATTTCCTATGAATCGGTAGTTAGACCTAGAAGAATGATCAGATCACTTGATTTCTTTTTTTTTTTTTTTTTTTTTATGATAGTCATAGAGAGAGAGAGAGAGGCGCAGAGACACAGGCAGAGGGAGAAGCAGGCTCCATGCACCGGGAGCCCGATGTGGGATTCGATCCCGGGTCTCCAGGATCGCGCCCTGGGCCAAAGGCAGGCGCCGAACCGCTGCGCCACCCAGGGATCCCAGATCACTTGATTTCAATTGAAATCCTCCCTTCCTCCCTCCCTTCCTTCCTTCCTCCCTTCCTTCCTCCCTTCCTTCCTTCCTCCCTTCCTTCCACAAGAGTGTTTCATAATTGGATTGCATGTTCCTCAACTGTTAAGTTTTTAAACTGAGTCTCAGAGGTTGAGTAATTTCCCCATGGTCACAGAGCCAGAAACAGCTGAGATTTGCACTAAGACCGTCTGGCTGTAGAATTCATGCCCTTAACCACTATACTTTCATGAAATAAAAATGTCCTATGGCCCGAAGCTTTATAGCTCCTGAGATTTTTACAAAGGAGATAAATAAGTAGGATGATACTAAGTGAACAGACTTTGTAGTTCACTTACTGAAGTATGAAGTACCCCAAATCATGTGTTACACAATAAATGCTTATGACTACTCACTATTCTGTATTGAATTTCTCCCATTTAAAGTACAGAATTATAAGCTCTGGTTCCCTATCCGTTTCCTTCTTACTGTGTTCTGCCCTAGCCGTGCCTTTTAGAAAATCTTCTCACACTCGGGGCGCCTGGGTGGCTCACTCGGTTGAGTATGGGATTCTTGATGTCATCTCAGGTCATGATCTTAGGGTCGTGGGATCGAGCCCCAGGTCATGATCTTAGGGTCACGGAATCCAGGATCAAGCTCCATGCTTGGTGGGAGGGGTGGGTATCTGCTGGAGATTCTCTCTTGCCCTCTGCCCCTCCCCCTGCTCGTGCTCTCTTTCTCTGTCAAATAAATAAGTAAATCTTACAAAAAAGAAAGATTTCTTCCCACACCCATTCCTTGTGCTCTCTACTGTGTATTGACTGGATGATATTTCCATTTTGCCTCTGTAGGACTGGTTCGTCTTAAACCCAACCACCACCAAAAGCTTTGAAAAGCTAATGAAGATAAAGCAGCGGCAGCAGGAAGAAGAAAAGCAGAGACAGCAGCACAGGAGTAGAAGGTCTCTGCGAAGGTGCAGCAGCCAGGCATCCAGCTGCCTGAGGCGGAGCTGAGTCTTAGAGTAGGGAAGGATCAGAGGAGGAATAACGAGGAATTGCTAGTGTCGACCTCCTTTAAGGAACCGGAGCAGGAGCCAGTGCCAGCACAGTTCCAGAAAGTAAAGCCCCCAAAGACTCATCATAAACGAGGAAGGAAATAGGCAGGCAGTGTGAAAGCTCCTAGGAGAGCAAATGGGATGCTGTTGTCACGGGGAGCTGTGCTGGGAGGACTGAGTCACTGGGGCTGAGCGAGGAGAAATGTACTCGTTTGTGTAAGGCTGTGACTTTCTCAGCTCCTTCCTCCTGTGTAAAATTCACTGTTCTCCCTATTAATTCACTTTGACCCCACTCCCCCCCCCCCACCCCCTCTTGGGTAGGTGTTCCTGCTCTTCCTCATTGGAGTCCTCTTGTTTTTCTCTCATTTTGCCCAAAGAGCTCCCTCTTCAGGCCAGCTGTGGGCCCTTCTTGCTCTGTACAAAACTGAGAAACCCATTTGGTTGTCCTTTTCCTTCCCGGGCTATAGAATGTTCTCGGACTCTCCACTGATTAGTCATTCCATCATTTCGCTTATAAAACAATTCCAAATTAATTTTTAAGAATCATACTGATTTATCATTTTGTATTTGTGATATAACAATCCTAGAAGCTAGAACTGTTGTCACTCATGTACTAAGCTTATCCTGTCTCCCTGGGTAACAGATTTTAAGGAGGCCGTTTGTTCTCTCTCAATGTGATTTTAGGATTGAAAGTAAGAAAATGGACTTGGGATGAAAAAGCTAGAACCTCTCTATGCTGGTTTTACTGGGAAGTGTTTCGTTTGTCCTAAGTAGCGGTGACTGGCTAGACCCACCAGCATGAGAAGCAGCCCAAACATCAAAATGTCCCAAACATGAAAATGATCGGAAAGCAGGAAGTAGACGAAGCAATAAATACTGCCTTGACTTTCCTAGGGCTTGAGTCCTCATCTGTTGCTATGATCAGTGTCCTCTGGGCACTTGTCCCCCAACCCCAATCCCCAACCCCCAGTTTTAAGGATGAAGAATTTCCGCATTGCACTTGATGTTTTGACACGGAATCCTAGTGTTCCTAGTAATGCCATAGACTGGCAGCCAAGGGGCACATTCCGTCTCCCCTGGGCTTGACCTCACTTGTTAGTCTACACCATGCTAAGTCTTTATTCCTCCCCTTAGCCGACTCCTGTCTTTTGGAGTTTTCTGAGAATATCGTCCTCTGTCCTCTTTTGTATGTGGCGTTTATCCTATTTTTATCTTGAGACTTGACACCAGATGTAGGTATTTCTCTGGTGTTGGAAAGAAAAATTCCTTTTCTGTACCTCATGCCTACCTGGTAATGTCTAGTGGGCTACTTTTCTTCTTCAAGGCTGGCTTTCTCTGGAGCATTGTTTAGAACGGCTCTGTTGTGTTTCTAGATTCTCTTCCCCTCTTCCATAAATATTGGTCTTATATATTCTTGCCAACTTTTGTGGCATATGCCACATAAAAAGCAAGGGCCCTTAACCGTGATATGGATAAATACTACCTTTTCAAATTCTGAAAGGCTGTTACTGCTCTTTAACTCTGTATTCTGTGCTGCTTCACATAGCTTTAAAATGTGGGCTTTTGTGAAGACCACTTTCAAACAAGGGAGCACTGAAACCAGATTTGGATACTGCCAGAGAAGATAGTTTTGAAACAGGTCAAGGACGTGGTATGTGCAGTCTTCATTTTCATTGGCAGTTGCACCATTAAAACCCTTTCAGTAGGTGAGGATTGTCAGGGAGGAGAAATGAAGAAGCTATATTAATTTCTGGTGAGTAAGACTTGGGGAATGTTGGGCAATGACAAAAGAAATAAATGACTGTCGGTTAGAATGATGTTTCCAGTTGTTCATTGACTCCAACCAGCTGCCCGACTCCGTTTTTTTAGTTCCTGAAATGTGTTGGCTGAAACGAGTAACTTGTTTGAGGTTAAAGTGAATTAGTATAGGAAACTTGTCCAGTCTCATCTAGGGCCATTGTAGGCACTTTAAGAAAATTTTCCTTCCTGGGGTGCCTCGGTGGCTCAGTTGGTTAAGCACCTGACTTAGGTGTAGGTCATGATCTTGGGGTCCTAGGATCAAGCCCCACGTCGGGCTCTTCACACGGCAGGGAGTCTGCTTGTACCTCTGCCCTTCCTCCTGCTCATGCTCTCTATCTCTCTCTCTTCTTCTCTTAAATAAAGAAAGAAAATTTGTAAAAAAAAATTTTTTTCCTTCCTGTGGCCAGGTCTCAGCAAGTCTCAGTAGAGAGTATTGTAAGCATTCTACTGAGTTTTTAAGTTTTTAAACAAAGTTCATTAGAATACAAATTTGACAATATCGAATATAGCCAGGTTGTAGAGAATGTGAACTCTCATGCACGGTTTGGAATGTAAATTGGTACAATCACTTAGGAAACGATTTGTTAGTATCTAGTCAAGCTGAAAATATGCCTTAAGATGCAGCAGTTTTACTCCTGGGTATATACAGAGGGAAATCCTCCTGCCCAGGTATACCAGGAGACATAAACAAAGAATGATACTGTAGTACGGTTGATACCACATAGCAGAGACTACTAGCTGTCCACCATAATCTGCTCTCACCTTGCAGAGTTATAGGATTACAGGACAAATGGTTAGATTATGTTTCCCAGCTCTCCAACCCCCTACCCCTGTATTGAAGGGGTAGCCAACTCACTTCTCTCCAGTAGAATGTGAATGGAAGTGAGGGTGTCACATCCAAGCTAGAAGTTTAAGAAAATGAGTGTACTTCTATGCTTCTTTTCCCCCTTCCTTGGCCCAGATGCAGATGATAAAATGACTTTAGAGGGTGGCAGAGCACAAAATGGAATGGTTGATGCCCCGAATCACCCCATGAAGAACTAATCACCATCCAGGAACATCTACCTGTAGAGAAAAAAGATCTGTTATTTGAGGCACTATATCTTCTTGGGTCTCTTTGTTAACCTACTTTAAAACTAATCGTCCATCAGGAGAAGGGATAAATCGTGATACAGTTATATACTGAAATACTATACAGCGATAAAATTAAGGCTTCTTGTATCATGAATACATCTCAAAAATAATGCCTGGGAAAAGCCAGTTACAGAACACATGAAGTAGGCCATTTATATAAGGCTAAAAGACAATGCTCTATATTGTTTATGGATATATAAAAATATGTTTATGCTATATATGTAAATATTTGTATGTAGTGAATTTTTTAAGTTCTTATTTCTTAAGGTGGATAGTGAGTTTGTTCTGATCTTCTGTATTTTGGGTCTGAAATACTTCTTTTAAAAAATCAGTGCCCACAAACTATTCTGCTCACCTCCTTCTTAATAGGGAACACCTTAGAAATGTTACTTGTCTTAACCTTTCTTTTTCCCTTCACCCTTTAGTCTGCTCTTCTATTTACTTCTATTTCAGCCGCCCTACTCCAAACCATCATCACCTCTTGCCTAAACTATAAGTTTCCTAATTGTTTCCTTCTGATTTTTACTGGTTTGGATACACTCCACATAACAGCCTTAGTGAGTTTTTAAACTTGTAAATCAGAGCTCGTTCACCAGCTCAAAGCCTGCTGGTTTCCCATTCCACTTAGAATCCAAGTCACTCCCTCCTTGTCCCACAAGGCCTTCTCCTCCTCCTGCTAACCCATTTAGCCTCTTCCTCCCCTCCTCCTTTGTTATCTGACCATTCCCCAGCTACCCTTTAGCCATATTGACCTTTTTGTTCCTGGAACCGAGTAAGCTCATTCCCATCTTAGGACCTTTGCATACACCGTTCCCATTGCCTGGAATGGCTTCTTCCTTGGGCTTTGCAAGGTAGGCTTCATTGTATCATTTAGGTCTTAACCTACATTTCACCTTGGAGGTCCTTTACCACCTAAATGCACTTTCTGTAACATCACTGTGTTTCATTTTCTTCGTGCAAAGCAGATTCAAAGTAGATTGAAGTATTAGTTGCCAGCCTACTGCTCACTTGCAGGTATGGATTTCAAATTATCTTTATCAGATGATTCACTCTCTAAATAGTCTTCAAGCTCATAAAGCCTCACTTGGAAAGGGACAGACGTAAAGCAGCAATACACCAGATTCATGATCTGGGATAATAGGAATTAAAAATAAACATATGAGATGGAAGTTATCCACCCCCACTTAGGTAACTGGGACAGCAAAGGCAGGAGGGAAATTAACAGCAGAATACTAAGATTCTAAATCCCTCCTGCTTTCTAACTCCTTATCGAGCCTTGGTATGTATTTTCCTACGCTTTCTGGCACATTTTTGCATCTACAGAGAATAAGGCTTCAAATTTGTGTTGGTTACCATATTTTTCAGGTTCAGTCTTTCTGTATTTTTGGCTCAAGAACTGAAGGTTAAGTTACCTGCATACTATCTAAAATTCTACTTTCTGTATTGAAATTGGTTTTATTATATCCATACTAGTATGAATGAGATATGCAGAAGCAGTAATAAGAGAAGAGTGATGAAACAGGAAAGCCGTTACTGGGGAAAAGTCAACAGATACACTATAATCTAAGGTTTTTATTTCTAATAAGCTACACATTAAAAACATCGTTAAAGCTAGAAGGTGAAGGCATTGAGGGAGAAAAAACTTTTTACTCCACAATTTTAAAGGAATTCATTTTTACATAGGCATAAAACTGAAAACTCAGGAAGATTATTTTGAAGTTTTTAATCACTGACAATTTCTGGAAAACATAAAGTTGACTTTATTTTCCCATAGAGGAGCAATGTTAAAATGTGGGATTATGTTCCTGTACTAGAATTCAGCATGCAAATAAATAACTAGTCTAACCGTCTATATGTCGTCAGTGCAAAAAAATTTTTAAAAACTACCATAAAAGTCTTACTAATTAAAGATATTATTTCCAGTTCTTCTAAATTAGCAATAATCGTGCCTGGATAAACTTCTTTGGCTATGATGGATACTGCCACTGCGCAAAGCTTGTTCTTCTCAATAGACATAAATATAAGGCACTTTTAATTATAAAAGGCATTTCAAAATGCACTATCAGGTATCAGGTATCAGGTAAGAAAATGTAGAAGTGACCTAAACCTGAAGTACTTATATTTAAGTAATCTTACTCGTTGTCTTAGAATTCAGAATGTTGTTAGGGAAATAGACGGCACAAGACTCTTTACAGTTGTCCCAATATTTTAAAACGTTTTTCATATATTTTCCTGAAATAAGTAGAGGCATTCAGTTACCTCATTAATGCTAGATGTATTTCTTTTTTTTTTATTTTTTTTATTTTTTATTTATTTTTGATAGTCACACAGAGAGAGAGAGAGAGGCAGAGAAATAGGCAGAGGGAGAAGCAGGCTCCATGCACCGGGAGCCCGACGTGGGATTCGATCCCGGGTCTCCAGGATCGTGCCCTGGGCCAAAGGCAGGCGCTAAACCACTGCGCCACCCAGGGATCCCTAGATGTATTTCTTGACAGAAAAGGTTTTTCAAAAGTTAAGAGTTGACCTAATATCTGCTCTTCCCTTAATTTACTCAAAGCTAAAATTGTAGGGGCTGAGCATCAGACAAAAGGTCATTCTGCCCAGTGGGTTTTTTTTGTTTTTGTTTTTTGCCTAGCTCTTATTGAACATACTGCTTAAATTACTTTTCCACTCTTGACAAAACCATAGAAGAAGCTGCCTGGTCACTGGTGCAAACTTGAAAAAGACCTTAAAAGCACTTTGCCTTTTTTGTGTGGAGCTGGCCAAGAGGCATGAGGATAACCCGTTTGTTTACAGAGAGGAAGGTATCATATAAAGTCAATCTGAAATGCTACTCTTAGAAATCTAAGTTGGCCACACGAAATAAATCACACCACTGTTTTCCTTTCACTACCTCCAGGTGGTTTTCTTGAGCTAGTTTAATGTACTGGTGTTTGGGAAATGGTGTTATCTAGAGATTTGAGGAACATCCCATTTATTAACAAGATCTAATGAAGGAAAAATCTCCTAATTAAAGGAAGCTGGTGGCACAAATATGTAGCAGTACTGCTGGGAAAATGCACCTAATATTTCACACTAACACATCATGATGGATACTTTGCCATAGCAATCTGAGATCCTAAAGCCTTCCTAACTAAGTTTATGCAGCAATCGGTTTATCAGAATACTTGCTCCAGTCTTTATTTATGCAGTGTTATTTTAGGAATTGCTTTGGATTAATCTTTGGTTTGGTACTCAGAGGTGTTAGTGTGGTCCTTGGAGCATCCTGTCCTGGGCACCAATTACGCCTTCTTTGCAATCGTTGCCTGGCCCGGATTAAGCCCTCCACATACCACTGTTCCAGCTGCAGCTGCTGCTTCTGATTTTCTAACTGGCTTTTAGTAGCTTGCAACTCCTGGCACTGCTGAGTTTGCTGCAGGAACTTCTTCCGTAACTCCCGGTTCTCTCTCCTGATGCCACGGTAGAACTCAAAAGTATACTGCTTTGCTTCCAACTCCAAGGCCTGGGCCTTCCTGTCAAGCTCCTTTCTTTTCCTCTTTCCCAACTGCCCCATGTCTGGCTCACTCAGTTGTTTCTCTAGAAATGCTTTTTCCTGGAGTAACTGGACCTGGATTTCCTGTTTCTTGGCATCCGTCTCAGCTGGGGTTTTCTTTTTCTCGTCCTGTAATATCTGGATTTCTCTCTCCTGTTTCTCCTTTAACAGTGAAATTTTCCTCAGTGTCTGCAACTGCTGCTTTAAGTTGCATTGGATCTTTTCCTTCTGCAAAAGCTCCCTTTTAAACACTGAAGTTTGTTTCGCATATTTGGAGGCATAGTCTCGTCTCCTTTGTTCAATCTCCTGACTTTTTTGTAAATAGCTGTTCCACAGCCTTTCAGGCTGCATGCTATACTCTTCAGTTTTGTTGGTTAGATATTCCAGGAAGAATTTGTTTTCAGTCTGGACAAGTAACTTCTCAGCATATAGCTGCTTGGTTTCCTCCATTAGTGACTCTTGCTGGCTTTGAGCTTGTTTTATTTGGTTGTTCAGCTTTGTCATTTCCACCACTGCTTTTTCTTTAAACCTCATCGCTGACTTGCTTAGCTTCTCTGGCTTGAAAAAATCATTTATTAAACTAAGATACGGTGGAGAGGAACTCCTAGAGTCCTTAGCAAACCTGAAGGAAGAACAAGTAAGACATTCCCCCATCAGTTCTTTTTTTCTTTCCTTAAGATTTTATTTATTTATTTATTCATTAGACACACACACACACACACACACACACACACACACAGAGGCAGAGAGAGAAGCGGGCTCCACGCAGGGAGCCTGACCTGAGACTCCATCCCGGGACTCGGGGACGCCCCACCGCTGAGCCACCCGGGCTGCCCCTCCCCACCAATTCTAAATGAAAGTTTAGTAAACACAAAATGCACAACTATACTTTAATTCACATGAGAAAATATTTTTTTGAGTACCTATTATGGTTCTGTCACTATGCGAGGCACCAGGGATGCAGCTAGGGGTAAAGATGAACGAATGCGGCTTACAATTTACAAGCACGCATTCACTACAACCGCCGTAAGGCATTCCCTCCGTTTTAGAGCGGAGAAAACAAGTTCAGGGAATTTAAAGGACTTGGCCCGACGCGCACCGCCAGCAGCGGCAGCGCGTGGGTGTGAAACCTAGATTTTAAGATTCACTGAGCACTGCGGTAGCCACAAAGGGCGACGGGACCCGCTGAGCTGGGCGAGAGTAGCAATACATTTCCTGGCTTTTCCAGCCCCTGTCCGGCATCCGAGGACACTTGCGTGGAGGGAAAAGCGCCCCTTGCAGTACCTACTTGCTCCAGGAATCCGAGCGTCCGTCTCCAAGGTGACGGGGAGGCTCACCGAGGGGGACCGCCGAGGAAGGAGCGCTCGGGTCAGGGGCCAGCGACGCGCGGACGCGGCGCCCCCTTGCGGAACGTTCTCGCAGTTTCTCGGGTCTGTGCTCCACGGGGGTCGGCGCCGCCCAGCAACCCCCGGGGTCGCACTCCGCCCCAGTCCCCGCCTGTCCAGCCCTGAGCTCCTGAACCTCGTCGGCTGCCGAATAAGGCCCAGCAGCCAGTTCCCCGGCGGCTCCGTCCCCCGCCACTTGGGGGCGGAAGGAGAAGCGCACTCTCCTCATTTGCGACCTGGGGCGCCCTGCCTTGGGGACCCCGTCTCGTCTTGCCCTCCCGGGGAGCAGAGCCTCGCCTCTCCCAGACCCTTCGTTACGTTACGGCGGTGAGCGCCCCTCTCCCGGGTCCTCCCCTGCCCTCCATTTCCCCGCCCCTGTCCCTGGTTGGCCCGGAGGCTAGGATGCTCTGGCGAGCGGCCCGCCCCTCCGCCTTCCCCGGCCGCGCCGCGGAGGCTCTGGCGTCGCCTGCGCGGCCCGCGGCGGCACGGAAGCCTCTCTAGGTACGCGGCGTCTCTATGGTAGAGCGGGCGGAGCCCGAGGAAGATGGCGGCGCCCGCGGAGGCCGCTGAGGAGCGGGCTTCGGGGGGTCCTCGGCCCCCAGTGTGTCTGTTGGTGTTAGGAATGGCGGGATCTGGGAAGACCACCTTTGTACAGGTGACGTACAGGGCGCGGGAGTAGGAGGTGCGCTCGAGAGGTTGTCAGTGGTGGGCGGAAGGCCAGGGGGACCTCGAGGACGGGCTCGGGAGTTGAAGGGGATCCGCGTGTGGCTTTCAGGACCTCGCCAGCAACTCCGGCTCCGAGCCTTTTCGGACTCCAGCCTGGCTCAGTTAGGGCTCTCTCCTCCGCACCCTCAGTTCGTATTTGGCACAGCTTGCCACGTTGTTCTGGAATGGTCTTGCCGCTCAAACTGCCGCCTCCTGGAAGGCGGGGGCTCCCACGTAACCGGCAGTTAGGACGGTGCTGGCGCCCAGGCTTTGGGTGGGGATTACTACGGTGTTGTCTCTGGCGCAGCTCTTCGGGTTCGAGCGCTGGAGATGCAGCGATTGAATTTGACAAGGTTCCCGCTTTATCGGAGCTGATGTTTTAATGGGAGTGATGGGGAAAAACCTCACACGAATCAAGTGATTAAGTGACCGACAGACAATAGGGGAGGCCCTGTTGGAGGATGAGCAAGAAAAGAAAGCATTTCACCTGAGAGTTGAATGTCGGAGCGGATATTGGGGACGAGTGTTTCAGGTGGAGGGAGGGACACGTAAGTGCAGAAGTCTTCAGCTGTGCTGCATAAAGGAATCTTGGCGCCTTATCATTCCCTCGGTCTCACTGCATCGCTCTTCTCGCGTCTCCGCAGAGGCTTACCGGACATCTGCATAGCCGAGGCTCTCCACCTTATGTGATTAATCTGGACCCGGCTGTACACGAAGTACCCTTTCCTGCCAATATTGGTGAGTAAACTGGAACAGAACTCTGAAGTTCTTCAGAAAACCAAAAGCCTCCAGCTCGGCTAATCTCTAATGCTTTCAGTTTTCGTTTTCTCTAAACTATCTTTCATTTTCCTTGAATTTCCTAAAGATTCTAAACAATTTTCTTTGTTGACTCCTTTCCCTAAGTATATTAGTTTCCTTACCTCTCACTCCCATGTCTCCCCTCTTTCTGATCCGAGGCTGTCAGGCTACTGTTATTTCATTTGTATTTTTTAAACATCTTATTTCTTGGACAGCCCGGGTGTCTCAGCGGTTTAGCGCCGCCTTCAATCCAGGGCGTGACCCTGGAGACCGGACCCAGGCGAACTCCGCTTATGGAGCCTGCTTCTCCCTCTGCCTGTGTCTCTGCCTCTCTCTCTGTGTCACTCGTGAATACATAAATAAACTATTTAAAAAGAAAAAAAAAAGATTTTCTTTATTCATGAGAGAGAGAGAGGCAGAGACACAGGCATATACATGGATACACATATATGCATTGTTTTGGGGAAAAGTTTCCGGTTATCATCAGACTTCCAGAGAAATCTGTGACTCTGACAGAAATTAAGGGTGAATATGATGCATTGTCATGATTCTTGATTGAATCTAGGAGCCTGGGATCCTTGGGTGGCTCAGCGGTTTAGTGCCTGCCTTGGGCCCAGGGCATGATCCTGGAGTCCCGGGATCGAGTCCCATATCAGGCTACCTCCATGGAGCCTGCTTCTCCGTCTGCCTGTGTCTCTGCCTCTCTGTCTCTGTCTCTGTGTCTCTCATGAATAAATAAATAAAATCTTGAAAAAAAAAAAAATCTGGGAGCTTCCTTATTTTCAGGCTGTCACTGTGCTAATCCTCTCATTTTTTGTCTCTTAATTCTGCTAAGCTACTTGGACCCTAATCATACTAATAAAGGAAAATCTTGTTCAGGAGCAGAGGTCATTTTGGGAAGTTGGGGAAAAAGTTAATATCTTCTTGCTGAAAGGATGGACTTCTATCTGATGATAGATGACTAGATAAGAAGATATATATGTGTGTGTGTATGTATATACGACTGGATAAGAAGATATATATATATATTTGTAAATAATATATATATATAAATATATGTTTTTTGTAAAATTACTCAGCCATTAAAAAGAATGAAATTTTACCATTTGGGACTACATGGATGGACCTAGAGGATGTTATGCTAAGTGAAATAAGCCAAGACAGAGAAAGACAAATATCTTTTGATTTCACTTATATGTGGAATCTAAAAAACAAAGCAGAAACAGACTCACAGATATAAGAAACAAACTGTTGGTTACCAGAGCAGGGAGGAGTTGGGAGTGAGTGAAATGGGTGAAGGGGATTAAGAGGTACAAACGTCCAGGTACACAATAGGTCATAGGGATATAACTTACAGATTAGGGAATAGAATTAATACTATAATAACATTGTATTATGACACATGGTAACTAGTGGAGATCATTTTGAAATTTATGAAAATATTGAATCAATATGATGTAAACCTGAAACTAGTAAGATACTGTATGTCAGTTACACCTAAATTTTAAAAAAGATGGAATTCAAATCGTTGGTAGAGTCTGTAGGCTGGTAGACAGTTTAGTTAGATATTACTGGATGCATTAATTCCCTTTGAAAAATCAGGTCTGCATTACCCCTTGCTACCAGTAGGCAGTTAGTAAGAAATAAATGTTTTTTCTTGATTTAGCTCCCTTTTCCTTTGCCTGTGATCACTGATAAGGTACTTAAGTTATATAAAACTTTTCCCCTGGGGCTCCTGGGCGGCTCAGTGGTTTAGTGTCTGCCTTCCTGCTCAGGGCATGATCCCAGAGTCCTGGGATGGAGTTCCACATCTAGCTCCCCTTAGGGAGCCTGCTTCTCCCTTTGCCTATGTCTCTGCTGCTCTCTCTGTGTCTCTCATGAATAAATGAATAAAATCTTAAAGAAAATCTTAGAGAAGAAAAAAAAACCCAACTTGGCTACATTACTTAAAAACACACACACACAGGGCAGCCCAGGTGGCTCAGTGGTTTAGCGCCACCTTTAGCCCAGGGCCTGATCCTAGAGACCTAGGATCAAGTACCATGTCAGGCTCCCTGCATGAAACCTGCTTCTCTCTCTCTCTTTCTCTCTTTCTCTCTCGTTAATGAATAAATAAAATCTTAAACACACACACAAAACTTCTCTCCTTGTCTCAGACCATTTCTACCATAACTTCTGAGCCCCTAGCCTAACATTTTTCATGGATTGCTTGCCACTTACCAAGTAAGAAAGGAAACCAATGTGAAGCTGGGGGGATTAGTAGAAGAGAATGCAGACAAGAGAAGCCTGAAAGGCTGGTTTCAGCTTCCTGTTGGTAGGAAGATACTTGCAGGGCACTTTCTGCCTTTCTGTTCTTCACGATCTTGCTTTTTTCTGTATCACACTTCAGTGGCCTTAGCTTAAACCTTTAGGAAATAGACTTGAAAAGTAACTGAGATACCAGGAGAGAAACTTATTTTTGTTTTCCTCAGAGGAAGGAGAGATGACTTGAGAGGCCCATTGTCTTAGGATGTTATAGGTGGAGTGTCTCAAACTATTGTTTCTATGTGGGGTTTTTTTTTTTGTAAGATTATTTTTTTAAGCTTTTTACTTATTTATTATGATAGACACAGAGAGAGAGATAGAGAGAGAGAGACGGGCAGAGACGCATGCAGAGGGAGAAGCAGGAGAAAGGAGCCCGACCTGGGACTCGATCCGGGACTTCAGGATCCCGTCTTGGCCGAAGGCAGGTGCTAAACCGCTGAGCCACCCAGGGATTCCCTTGTTTCTATGTGTTAAATTCCATTGAATTCTTCTCCCCACCCCCCCCCCCCCCCCAGATATTCGTGACACTGTGAAGTATAAAGAAGTCATGAAACAGTATCCTTTTCTGCATCTACTTCATTGAGTCATCCCTAACTAGTTACTGTCTGTATTTCGTGGCTTTGAAAGTATTCTGCATTTTCTTTGTGAAACATACTAGCAAAAGCATTTAATTGCTTTAAAGTAATTTACTTAGGATAGAAAGATGAGTGAGGAGAGGTATTATAGGTGATTAGACTATTACACCTTGTGGTTTCAATTTTCTTACCATCTTTCTAGACTATGGGCTGTTGTAATTAGAAAGCACCCAGAGTGGGAGTCTGGGTAGCTGGTGCCATGCCTTGCTTCCACAAAGTAGTATTGCCCTGGAGGCCACTGCCTCCTCTGATTGGGAGACTCAAATGAGTAGGTTTATTTAAGAGCATTGAGTGTTAGTACATGCTGTATGAAATGTGTACTTTCCTTGCAGGTGGATGTAGCTGGGTAGACCAATTATAATCAGCAGGTTGACCAGTGAGGATCAGAGCAAGGAGTGTGATATCTTCAGTGATATTTTAAGATCTTAGTGTCTAATACCATTAAGCTGTCAGTGCCAAGTGCATCTGTCTGTTAGATTTTGGTCACTTTAATCTCTTCATTTTGCCTAGGCATCCCCAGAATGATAAAGGAATGAGGAAGATGTTGATAATGAAAATTCCTTGTAAGGTAAGTTTGTGTGGTATATACTAGTCAAGGATTAGCTGCCAGTTTCCATTTGTGGAACACTAATGTTACGGTGCTATGTGTGTGAATAATATCCTAAGTGTGAGTTTCATCACCTAAATTGATCTGTAAGTAATTTAAATCCTCAACGTGGTGTCCAGGTATGGGCTTGGGCCCAATGGTGGTATAGTGGCCTCACTCAATCTCTTTGCTACCAGATTTGATCAGGTATGTCTGTTTTTACTTTTATAGACATGACTGCGTAAAAACCTATGACTTTTTTTTTTTTAAACAGATGACAGACTTATTTTTTTTAAAGATTTATTTATTTATTTATTTATGATAGACCTAGAGAGAGAGAGAGAGAGAGAGAGAGAGAGAGGCAGAGACACAGGAGGAGGGAGAAGCAGGCGCCATGCCGGGAGCCCGACGTGGGACTCCATCCTGGGACTCCAGGATCGCGCCCTGGGCCAAAGGCAGGCACCAAACCACTGAGCCACCCAGGGATCCCCTAAAACCTCTGACTTTTGAATGCCTAGCTTGCTCACATCGGGAAAGAAGAGCAATAAACCTGGATATACATATGGAAAATAAGTAAACATTTTGATAGAGAATTAAGTAATGACAGGATAATCAGTATTGTGAGACACTTCACATTTAACATTTGTGATGGCCGATAAAACAAAAATCTAGGCTCTTTTCTTGATCTTGGCTTATAGTGTCACCTTGAGGATGGAGTGGAGGATTGGGGAGTGGGAGGGGCTAGCAGGCATGGAATGGAAAGATAATGGGGCTTTTCTACATGTGACAGATAATTGTCACTGTTTAGGTTTTTCTCCTACTTCTACAAGAGTGTTTTGTAATCATGAATTTTTTACCCTCATGTCACTCCAAGAGACATGTCACTGTTAAACATTTTATACCAAAGTACTAAGAGATATGACCCGAAAGTGAGAGATCGTCTTCAGCTTCTCAGGACCCAGCAGTACACTCTGGGGTGTGTCAGTGCTGCTGATGTGACTGTGTTTCCTTAGTTCATGGAGTTTATTAGTTGGTGTCCTAAGACTGAGAACAGAGATTCAGTAGTTGATAGTTGCCTATAAGGTGGGCCACCCTGGAAACGGTGATTTTTGTATTGAAGATGGATCCTGTTTTTAATTGGCATCTTTTTTCTTTCAGGTGATGAAATTTATTGAGAAGGCCCAGAACATGTCTAAGTAAGTGCTTTTGGCCTAACACCTGTTTATTACTCTGTAGTTGACGTGTCTCAAGGATTTCAGGATACCATCGGGCTCTGAAAGGGTGTAGATTGAGATGAAACCATTAGAAGTGAAACAAAAAGGTGGGCAAAAGAAATCATTAATATGCTCTAGAGTGATGAGCTAAATTCAATAGTATCCTACCCCCAATCACTGTCATATATGCCCACGGCTTCCTAGGAGGTGTTTTAAGACATTGTCCAAATTCAGTTGTCTCCCTGCCTTCTCTTGGGAAAACACATTTGTTGGCATTAAAATCTCTGAAGTACCTTTCTAACCCTTGTTTAAAAATAAATCTTAAGGGGCGCCTGGGTAGCTCGGTGGTTGGGTGTCTGTCTTTGACTCAGGTCGTGACCCCAGGGTTCTGGGATTGAGTCCTGCATCGGGCTCCCTGCAGGGAGTCTGCTTCTCCCTCTGTTTATGTCTCTGTGTCTCTCATGAATAAATAAATAAAATCTTAAAAAAAAAATAAGACTATATGCTCATTATAGAGAATTCAAAACCTTCCTTCAACCCCACCTCCCCACAACCACAACCCCAAGAAACCTTGGTTCCCAAGAGATTTGCCTTCTGGTTTTGTTTATCTCTCATTTTTAACACAGTGTGTTTCTGAAACGATCATAGTTTCTTCTGTGATCATTTGCAGCAATTTGTGGACTGCTACTCCTGCCTGGTATCATGCATACTGGACAGGTAGTATACGTTTTAAGGGCAGTGGGAGGAAGTTAGACTTGACAGTGTGAAGAGGTTATTCCTTCTTGGATAAGCAGATGTTCAGTGTTACGTGTGCTGGAATATCTTTCAGTATTTCACAGGTGTGATACTTCTCGAATGGTTGTTGTTGATACAGATATGTCTTGCTTGACACACCTGGACAGATTGAGGTTTTCACGTGGTCAGCTTCTGGGACAATCATTACTGAAGCCCTGGTGAGTATTCGAGGACTTGTTAGACTAACTAGAGAGCTAAACTGGTTAAGCATCTTTTTATTGAGTGGGATGCTATATGGGAAGTTAGTTGTGGAAGCTATTGGCACCCTGCCTAAAGTGGTTTTCCCTTGCTAAGGAAGGTGGGAAAAGAGTTTGGAGATAGGTCATGAGTCCTTTGACTAAGGCTGTGATTATTTTGTGGCTTTAGGCATCCTCATTTCCCACGGTTGTCATATACGTCATGGATACATCAAGAAGCACCAATCCAGTGACCTTCATGTCCAATATGCTCTATGCCTGCAGGTAATGGATTGTTGGTGGGCCATGGTATTACATCAAGGTAGGAGGCCTCCTCTTTTCTTTTTTATATTTGAGTCCTGAGTGCTTACCAACCTGGATTTGTGCTCATTCAGATGTGCCCCTCAGTTTAGTAGTTGTGAGCTGGGGAGAGATTAGAAGAGAGGCATATGTGTTAGCATTCTCTTTGACCAGCTTCTCATCTCCCCCCTTTGCTTGTTACAGAAACAGGTAGTGTATGAATATGAACCTTTTGGTAGTCGCTCGCAGTTGAATGAAACGAGTCTAAATAGAATAGAGCCCTCTGATATAAATGTTCCTTTTCTGTGTTATGACGTGTAGACTTAAAATATAAAATGAGAGATTGTGAATAAAGAGATTTATCTATAATTCCAAAAAGCACAAGTTTGCCCCAACTTGGTGTCATTAAGGACAGAGAGACATGCCTTACTAGGGTATGTGAGTGCATTCAACAGAGAGCAAGGGAAATTATTATGAAATTTGAGAGAATTTTATTTGGTGGATACATAAAAGCCATCACCAGCATTTGTGCCTTCTCCTATGACTAGGGATATACCTTCTTGGTAGATGCAATAAATTGTAGTCCAAATAGAAATCTGATGTCTGACAGCGTTGTTTCCATATATATTGTTTAAAAGAGACAATTATTTGGTCGAAACGACCAGACAAAAAAACCATACACAGAAAACCAGATGAATACCAAAGCATTATTACTCCAAGAAAGAAAGAGAACGTATGTGTGTTGTTTGCTTAATGGTAGCGGTGGAGTACCTCTTCCTCTTGGGAGAGTAGAATGTGAGGGCTGTGTCAGGATGGATAGCTATATGTAGCGTCTGAACCCATTCCAGTTCTCGTTACTCGGTTCTAGCAGACTGATGCTTGGGTAAGCAAGAGCTTAAGTGCTTTCACTGATAATGTCTTGATGTTTGATTTTCAGCATCTTGTACAAAACCAAGCTGCCTTTCATTGTGGTTATGAATAAAGTAAGTGGTTCCTTCCTTTTGTGGTTTAGTATTTCTTTTTCATCAGAACCTTGTGTTATTGGAAGGTTTAGGGGTTTGGGTAGGTGAGGATTTTCACATGTCGGAGAATAGATTCAAACTTAACTGAAACAAAGTCATGAGCATTTGTAGGAAAAAGATTCAGTCGAAATAAATGAATATGTATTACTGGCTCTCCTCGGAGTAATTTAAAACTGGATAGAGCAGCCCCTCAATCATAGTGTATAGGTTATCCCTCAGAATCACAACTATGTATATGGGGGAGGGACTGCTTGTTTATTGGCAGAGCAATTAAAACAGAAAACTTCACTTTTCTTGAGTCGACAGCAAGGATTCAAGAGAGTACATGACTTCAGAGCCTAGAATGTGCTGGCATCTACTGTGGTCATGGTCACTTGGCAGAAGATAGTAAAGGGTCGGCTTCAACCAGGAGAACACATATGTTCATTTATTTACAGTAGCCGTGGTCCTTTATGGTTTGTTGTAGTGGAGGAGGAAATGGGGGAAGCAGAGAAAAAAAAATATGAATAATTGCTTTGTGGTTGGCATTTAATTAAAATTTTTTTGACGTTGTTTGGTATCTAAACACACCTCTGAATGCTGATAATTGTCTTCTGTTTGGTACAGACTGACATCATTGATCACAGCTTTGCAGTGGAATGGATGCAAGATTTTGAAGCTTTCCAAGATGCCTTGAATCAAGAGACTACATACGTCAGTAACCTGACTCGTTCAATGAGCCTGGTGTTGGATGAGTTTTACAGCTCACTTAGGGTAAACTTTCTCCTCTGCTTATACTGACAGTCCCTTCAGACATCCTCTTAACCATAGGGCTGGCGTTGAACCTATCTTAGAAAAGAAGTTTGGTATTTTCACAAAGCATTTAAAGCATGACTTATTAAAAATTGGAGGTTTTCCCACCTCCTCTTTTGCATGTTGCTGTCCAGTTTTAAAACTAGAGGTTTAAAAGACAAAGTAGAGGTGGCTGGCTATTTTATTTTTTTAAAGATTCTATTTATTTCTTTGAGAGAGAGAGAATAAGTGCACATGAGCAGGGGGAAGGGCAGAGGGAGGAGAAGGCAGCTCCCTGCTGATCAGGGGGCCCGACATGGGCCTCTATCCCAGGACCCTGAGATCCTGACCTAGGCCAAAGGGCAGATGCCCAAACTATTGAGCCAACCAGGTACCCCATGGCTGGCTCTTAATCTCAGGGTCATGAGTTCGAGCCCCTCATTGGATATTGAGATTACTTAAGAAAAAAAAAAAAAAAGAAGATAAGTAAGATAAAGACCCTACCTACAGAGTTTATGATCTAGTTCAAAGAGAAGGCTACATACAGAATTAAAACATAATATATTGTGGTAAGGATCTTACTAAGATTGGAGGTTGGGCCTGATGCTACTGAGGGGCAGATCACTCTTGAAATGAGGGATTTTGGAGGATATAGCATTAGAGGTATGCTTTGAAGGAAGGGTATGATTTACATAAGCAAATGTGAGTCGGGATGGCAGGGAGGATGGTAATTGCTCAAACAAAGGCAGTGAGATACTAATTTTTTTTTTTTTAAGATTTAGTTGTTTGAGAGAAAGAGTGAGGGAGACCAGGAGCAAGGGAAGGGGCAGGAGAGAGAGAAGCAGACTCCCTCCTGTGCAAGGAGCCTAATGCTGGGCTCCATCCCAGGATCTTGGACCATGACCCGAGCCAAAGGCAGACACTGAACCGACTGAGCCACCCAGGCACCCGAGATAGTAATTTTTATAGAGAACAAGCAGTGGTTAGATTTGACAGGGAATAGATGAAAAGCCTCGCTGTGTGTTTCTTCTAAATTTCTTTTTATCCAGCCTTCTCTTTTCCATAAAGTTCTTTCCATGGCTTTTGAGTATGTGTGCTGTTTTGTTTTAGCTTCACCCTTTGCCAGAGACTTCTTGAGGTATCTAAACTTCTTTTATGAAGATTTTATGACATTTGAACAAAGTAATATATACACCATTTAAAAATACACAGTTGTTTGCTCAGTGGCATTGATGCTTTTTGGCAGGTGGTGGGTGTGTCTGCTGTTCTGGGTACAGGCTTAGATGAACTCTTCGTGCAAGTCACCAGTGCCGCAGAAGAATATGAAAGGTGAGGATGAAGGAAAAATCCTCTTGATGACATTTTTAGTAACCCACAGTCTGATACGATGGCATTTTTGCCAGGCAAAGCATTTGGGTTTCACCGTGTAGGTATTACATTTGTCATTTGGATGTGTACTGGATCTGTGTGTGTACACTTAGGGATAAGAAGTCTCCATTAACCTTCTTTAAACATAGTGTACAACTTTCACTGTATTTAATGATTAAGAGCAAGAGTCTTCAGACTTTTCATTTTTTGTTTTATTTTTTAAAAAAATTTTAAGAGATCTTATTTACTTATTTGACAGCACAAGCAGGGGAGGCTGCAGGCAGAGAGGGAGCGAGAGAAGCAAGCTCCCGCTGATTAGGGAGCCCGATGCAGGGCTTGATCCCAGGACCCTCGGATCATGACCTGAGCTGAAGGCAGATGCTTAACGGAAAGAGCCATATGGGTGCCCCAGACATTTTTTTTTGTAAAAAGCCAGATTGTAAATATTTCAGGCTTTTGTAGGCCTTACGATCTTTGTTGCAACTCTCAACTGTCATTGTAGGGCGAGAGCATCTGTAAACAATTTGCAAACGAATGGGCATGGCTGTGTCCTAATAAAACTTTATTTACAAAAATAGGCATGATTTGGCCTGTTTGCCACATTGGCTGACCCTGGATTAAGAACATAGTCTGTGGAGTCAGACTGACACGGGTTGGATTTCTGTTTTCTCCACTGAATAAATGGGTGGCCTTAGCAGGTTTTCATCATTTGTACATCAGGGATAGTAGCATTTTATTGTTAAGGTTGTGAGCGTTATTTGAGAAAATATATCTGAAGCACCTAGTATAATTGCTGATTGCTGACACATAGCAAGCACATTTCACGATACATGATTGTTGTTACTATTATCATCGTTAATACTGGAATTCTGTTTACTTAAAGGAAAATGTAATCCAAACGCTTTCCTTGGGGGGTGGCATGATAATTGGCTTCCTTTGGCTTCATTTGTTAGCAAACTTCTAACAACCACATGGTGATTTTTAGACACATTATTTTGATTTTGATTCATCAGAGAAGGGGTCTTTCTGTGTGTTACCAAAGCCTCTGGACAGACCCTTCTGTATCCTTTTGTTGTTGCCCAGATAAGCCACATAATTACACGTTGAGCTTCCTGAGCCCAACAGGCCCACCTGCTTTTATTCATCACTGTGTTTATCCAAACAAATGGTGAGCTCATCAGACATGAACTCCACAGGCTTCATCTTTCCAGGCCAGCAGTTTTTTGTCTCTTCGCTGGTTTCAGAGTGGGGACAAGCACTTTGACTTTTAATTCCATAGGGATAGAATATCAGTGACTAAGACTTGTTCCATCTAACATTCAGTAAAGTAAGGTCTTCTGTTACTGTCAGAGCCTAGGAACATGGAAATGATGTGGAGGTGGGCAGGACAGATTATTAAACACAGGAATTTAGAAAGTGTTTTCTCTCTCCAGGGAGTATCGTCCTGAATATGAACGTTTGAAGAAGTCACTGGTAAGAGAGGAGGCTATGTGTATGTTTTGGGCCACTAAAAAAGAACTTTAAACCGTGCACTAATCCTCCTGCCATAAATACTTTTTTGGGGGCTATCAGTGTATGTTCTACGTGTTTGTTATTTTAAATTAGTAAACCTGTATGTGTGCTGTCTAGATGCAGGAGGGCCCCTTAATTGTTTTTCTTCTCTTTATTTGAATTTCTTAAAGTCTGATTTTTCCTGTTAGATTTGCTAAGCACTTCTTGGGCCCCACCCCACTCCTACTCTAAGCTGCATTTAGAGCTGGTTATAGAATTTTAAGAAAAAAGTGGTTCACAGTGCTTATTCCAAATAATCGCTTGGCCTGCCCCCTTCAGCTCCATTGGGCCCCTTATCACTGCTGAGTGTGCTTGACGGTTCTTTTGATGGGTTCTTGTGTCTGACTTCTGCAACCCCTAATTCATTCTGCAGAGCCCTCCAGTCTGAACTTGTGCTATCTTGATCCACACTGCTTGGTGTTTCTGTATCTGCTATCTCTTACCTGCCTCAATGTCTAAATAGCCTCTAGTGTTTGTGTGTATACTTAGTCATCTCCTGTTACAAGTCTGGCATCTGATTCAGGGCTCCTATTTTTTTTCCCTAAAGATTTTATTTGATTTATATTTATTTTGTAGAGAGAGAGGGTGTTACCTGGTTGGGGAGGGTGCGGAGGGAGGGAGAATCTTAAGCAGGTTCCATGCTCAGCGACACAGATCATGACCTGAGCCGAAATTAAGAGTTAGATGCTTAACGGACTGAGCCACCCAGGCACCCCTAGGACTCCTTTTTTAATATGAAGATATTTTTCTTTGTGTGTACAGGCCAATGCACAGAGCCAGCAGCAGAAGGAACAACTGGAACGCCTTCGGAAAGATATGGCCTCTGTAGCCTTGGACACAGGGACTGCCACAGGTACTGGAGGGTCTCCTGGTGTTAGGAACTGAAAGGATGATATGCGTATTTCCACTGAGCAGGAAGATACTTCTGTTTAAGAGCGAGAAAAGGATAAAAATGATGTGTTTGAGATTGATCAACGTATTTATTTATCTATTCTACCGCTTTTGCTTTGTGTGTGATTTGCAAAGGTAAACTGGACGTTGTGTTTAACTATACCACTTTGAGTTCTTCCTCTTCAGGTAGGTTTTGCTTTACTTCAGCTAGATACTTGATGTCTTCTCTATTTTCTTAAACACTTTACAAAAAACCTAAATTAGTTAACATACAGTGTATTAGGAAGTTGAGGGTAGAGTTTAGTGGTTCATCAGTTGCATAATAGCACCCAGTGCTTATCACATCAAGTGCCCTCCTTAACGCCTGTCCCCCAGTTACCCCATCCCCCCACTCAGTTTTCTTAAATACGTTTTTTGCCTTCCACTCTCCTCCCTTGTTTCCTGTTTATTTTGACCTACTTTCAGATTAACAGAAAAATTGTGTGGCTAGTGGCTAGAATGATTACTATGCAGCATTCAACCAGATTCACAAAATGTCAACATTTTACCACGTTGCTTCATTGTCTTCTTCTCATGATGTATGACTTCGTATATAAGTATACATTTGTATACTTACAAATTTGTATACTTACAAAACATGTTCCTTTTTTCAGAGTCCTGTAAGTTATACACTTATTTTTCAATATTATCCTTGATACTTCTGTCTGTATTTCCTAAAACAAGGATATTTTATATAAGCTCATTACTAGAAATTAGGAAATGAACACTGCTACTGTCGTGTAGTGTGTAATGCTTATTTAGGTGTAGCTGTTTGCCCTGTACAGCAGGAGAAAATCCTGGATCTGCATTGCATTTAGTTGTCTTGTCTCTCTCTCCTTCAATCTGGAAGTTTCTTTAGTCTTTGTGTTTCACAGCAGTGATAATTTGCAAGTATATGGGACAGATATTTTATAGGATGTTCCTCAGCTTGGGTTTGACTGATATTCCCTCAGGACTCAATTCAGGTGGCTCCTTTTTGGCAGAACTTTACAGAAGTGGAATTTGTGACTTTTCCATGCATCTCATCAGGGAACGCGTGATGTTGATTTGTCCCATTGTTGGTGATGTTAATTTTAAGTACTCAAAGTGGTGTCTGCCAGGTTGTTCTCTGAAAAGTTATTTTTCCCTTGATAAGTATTTTGTGGGTGATGATTTGAGACCCTACGAATGTCCTTTTAATTCTCACATGTTTGGGATCCCTGGGTGGCGCAGCGGTTTGGCGCCTGCCTTTGGCCCAGGGTGCGATCCTGGAGACCCTGGATTGAATCCCGCATCGGGCTCCCGGTGCGTGGAGCCTGCTTCTCCCTCTGCCTGTGTCTCTGCCTCTCTCTCTCTCTCTCTCTCTCTCTCTCTCTGTGACTATCACAAATAAATAAATTTTAAAAAATTAAAAAAAATAATTCTCACATGTTTACCCACTAATTTTAATATCCATTAATCTAATAGGGCTATAGTATTGTTTTTCTGTGATGCATGTTGGAAATATTTTCTCCCTGTTTGTCACTCGTTTTTTGACTTTGTCCATGGTGTTATTTTTCCAGGTGAAAATTTTTGTTTTGTTTTGATGTCGTCAAATTTACTTGCCTTCTCTTCACTGCATCTGGATCTTGAGTGATAATTGGGAATCCCTTCCTTATACTGTGTTAAAGAGGAATTCACTCATGTTTTATTGTAGTACTTAATATGGTATCATTGTCTACATTTAAAGATTTTTATTTATTTGAGAGAGAGAGAGAGAGAGAGAAAACGTACCAGTGTGAGTAGGGGGTAGGAGCAAAGAGGGAGGGAAAAGGAGGAGAGACAGAATTTGCTCTGCATTAAGCATGGAGCTGGGTCACACGACCCTGAGATCATGACCTGAGCTGAAACCAAGAGTCGGAGGCTTAACCGACTGAGCCACCCAGGCAGCCCTTGTTCTCTGCCTTTAGATCCCTGTTCCATTTAAGAGTTTCTTCTGTGGATGGTGTGAAGTATAGGTGTGTGTTACCTTTTTTATAAACAGTTGTACCTGCCCTATTTCTCAAAAAGTCTGCCTTTGCCCCAGTGATCTGAGATGGAATACTAAAGTTCCATGTGTACCTGGGTATATTTTTGGACTCCCTGTCTTATTCTTCTGGACTGTCTGGGTCTGTACCACACTGTTATAATTATCTAGGGTCTTTATAGAATGTTTTAATGTCTGCTTTGGCTAGTCCTTTTTCATATTTTTCTTTTTTAGCATTTCCTTGGCTATTGCATGTTTATTTTTCCACATGAACTTAAGCATCAACTAATTTAGCTTGCTAAAAAAAAGCAAACAAAAAAACTTTTTGGTATTTCTTAGTGGTCTTGCATTATGTTCATTAATATAGGGTCACCCTATATGAGTCACCCTATCCAGGAACAAGGATTATGTTTATATTTTCAAGAGTACTTTTGTATTTTTCAGGAGTTTTTTCCTCATGTGATTTTTGCATAGTTTTTGTTAAAATTTTCCAAGGATTTTATCTTCTTCTAGTGTTGAAATGGGATTTTCTGAACCATTGTATCTTGTAATGGGTTGTGCTTGTGTATACGAAGGGGTTTTATTTCCATCTATTAGTCTTTTTATTTTGCCACTTTTGTGAATTTTTTTGTTTTTCAATTTTTTTAAAGATTATTTATTTGAGAAAGCGCCTAACGTGGGAGTGGCAGAGCGGGAGGGAGAGGAAGAAAGAATTGGAAGCTGGCTCCTGGGTGGCTCAGTCGGTTGAGCGCCCGATTCTTGGTTTCAACTCAGTTTATGAACTCAACACAGAGTGAGGAACCCAGTGTGGAGCTAGAGCCCATGACCCATGATCATAACCTGAGCTGAAACCAACAATCAGGCGCTCCACTGACTGAGCCACCCAGGCGCCCCTGTATTTTCTATTGTTTGAATTCATTTTGTCATTGATTCTTAGGGGTTTCTAGATTGGCGCTCATATTTAGTATGTATGCACCCCCACCCATCCACACTTATGGATGGACTGACCTTTAAAGGAATGAAGTTCTACTCACGAAAGCTGTTGCTGTATCCTTGATAGTCAATGCAAAGCAGCTTGGAGGGGGAGATGCTGGACTGTGGCTGGGTTTACCAGTTAAGTGAACTGGCCTGGCCATCCTGTACACCTCAGCGACATAAACATCTGTGTGCTGCGCTCCTTTAAATCACTCAAGAATACGTGAAGCAGGGCAGCCCGGGTGGCTCAGCAGTTGAGCCAATGAGCCCAGGGCATGATCCTGGAGACCTGGGATCTAGTCCCATGTCAGGCTCCCTCCATGGAGCCTGCTTTTCCCTCTGCCTGTGTCTCTGCCTCTCTCTCTCTCTCTCTCTCTCTCTCTCTCTGTGTGTGTGTGTCTCTCATGAATAAATTAATTAAAAATCTTAAAAAAAATATGTGAAGCAGTAAGTGTTCAATCTGCTGCAAAAGGTCTTTCACACTCAGATAACCTGTTAAAGGTTGAAGACTTGCAGTAAATTATTGGGGGAACATCCCAAGTATAGTTAGGCACCGACTGAAGCTCTGACTGTTAACACGCCATGCCACCATCCGTCTTCAGGGCCGCAGGGCCCCAGAGATCTGTGTCTCTTGCTGTTGTCACTGTTGGCCTCCTCAGTCCCCAGGTGACTTTTCTCTGACGAGGCTCCTGAAGGCTCTAGGATATGTGGCATCATGGAGGTTCTTGTAAAGCCCAACCCTTGCAGGCTGAATTCGACTTTGCTTGACACTTAGCCCTCGTTGAGTTTCTCGGAGTAGGAAATTAGTCTCTAAGAGTAGATTCAGTTTCCCATTTTCCTCCTTCCCTCTTTTTCTTGAATAATATCCGGGCTGCTTTGCTGCCTACCATTTCACCATCTGTTCTCTTCAGACCCTCAGAACTTAAATTTCCATCTGGATCTTCCTTTACCCTGACTCCCCAGCACACTGCATCTGCTCAGATGTCCTTAGTCTTCATAAGAAAAACTATAGCCTCTTCTAGGAGCTACTAAGATGAAAGAGGGCAAGCTACTTGAAAATTATTTTCTTCAGCTTAAAAAGAGCACCTTGGGGTTACTGGGATCCTGGAAGCATTTTGTGAACTATACTACTGTAAAAGTTAAGTGGTATTGACAATAATACATTTAGAAAAGGTAAAATCCTGCATTTGTATTTATCACGACCACTTTCATCCTGCCAAATTATAACCATAGTCACTGAATCAGAATCATCTTTTTGAGGACATACAGGTTCATGACATGCTACTGACTGGTGTTTTCTCTGTAGACAGCTTATCTCCTGCACTTGACCCTTCTGACTTGATCCTGACTCGGGGAACTTTGGATGAAGAGGATGACGAAGCTGACAGTGATACTGATGATATTGATCACAGAGGTGAGAGGTGGCTGAAGTGGCTCATGAAGAGAGTAGCTGCTGATCCCCATCATGTTTGCTCGGGAGCTTCTTATTCAGAGAAACCTTACACATGCAGCCAGTGGTAGGGGAGAGGAGAGATGGCACTGGATATAGCAGCAGGAAAGAGTTCATGTATTGAGAGTTCCTGGCCTCTACTGAACGGTCAACATTGAGCTCATTACAGGCTTTTAATTAGTCCTGTGTCTTCTCATCTTTAGCTTGAAATCCATTTGAGAAATCTAGAATTTTTGTTTTCTGTAAATACTCTTTTAAGAATACATAGGGGGTGAGGGGCAGCCTGGGTGACTCAGCGGTTTAGCGTCGCCTTCAGTCCAGGGTGTGATCCTGGAGACCCGGGATCGAGTCCTGCATCGGCTCCCTGCATGGAGCCTGCTTCTCCCTCTGCCTGTGTCTCTGCCTCTCTCTCTCTCTCTCTCTCCCCGTGTCTCTCTCATGAATAAATAAATAAAATCTTTAAAAAAAAAAAAAAGAATACTTAGGGCGTGAAGGGCAAGAATGCATAAGGTGGCCTCAGCAGGGTTCCACCTGGCATAGTTTATGAACTGTGATCAGAATCCGTTTCTTGAAACAACATTTTTCGGTTCTAGCTACGACTAAGAGCAAAACCTCTCTTTGCCGTCCAGTATGCTGGATGCTAACATCTAAAATGGCTCATTGACTCAGACTTATTGAGGTATAATTTACAAACAGTAAAGCCCACCCTTTTTAAGGGTTTTTAGTTTGCTGAATTTTAACAAATATATGTGCATTAGTAATAGCCATCATAGGTCAAGATACGGAATACTTCCACCACCCCCAAAAGTTCCTCATGCTTGTTTTTATTCAGTCCCCTTTCTGCACACTTAGTTTTTGGCAATCACTAATCTGATTCCTATTCCTGTAATTTTGCTTTTTTCTAGAATGTTGGATAATTGGAATCGCAGTGTTTTAGCTTTTCACGTTTGACTTTTTTCAGTCAGTGTAATGCTCTTGCAGTCCATCCTTGTGTCAGAAGTATGTTCTTTTTACCGATGAATAATAATATGCCATGATATGGCTTTTACCATGAATGGTCTATCCATTCATCAGCTGATTGCCATTAGGGTTGTTTCCAGATTTTCGCTGTTATGAATAAAGCTGCTGTATATATTTCTCTTGGTTAAAAATACCTAGGAGCGGGACCTCATTTTAGTTACTTTATGAGGGAGGTATTCTCCCCACTTACAGATGAAAGAAATTGTACATTTTGGGCAACATGATAAATAGAGCATGCTTGTAGAAGATATTTCTTCTTTGGGAGAAGTAAACACTTAGTTTATTAGAAGCAGAGTACTGTTTCTGATGGATTAGTGACAGCAGCTCTAATCTACCATTATCTGATACCTTCCTAATGGGAAAGTTAAGAATTGACCTTTTTTCCTTGCAGTTACAGAGGAAAGCCGTGAAGAGCCAGCATTCCAGAATTTTATGCAAGAATCAATGGCACAGTACTGGAAGAGAAACAACAAGTAGTTTCTAGAAGTCTGAAATTTTGGAACCCTGAAGGAACTATCCTAACCTCTGATGGGGGCTACTATAAAGGACAATTTTGTTCAGAGTAGCAGTGTTTCTCTTATAGGGAAATTTGACTCAGATGCAGCCAGGGATACAAGACCATTGGACCTAACAGGCTTCACGTGAAGTTTTATCATTTCAACTTAAGTACTTTTGCTGCTGATGGATGGAACAGAGACAACTTACTGTTCACCTCAAATCTCTATTAGGCTGGATCTGTACTCTACTCTCCCGCCTTGCCCTTGACCCTGTACCATGAATTCCCCTCCTTTTAGCAGAAAGGGCGAGAGGAATCATGAGCTTCCCCAGGGTGGCAGCAGTCTGCTTGGCAACCAATCAATGTTGGGTACAAAAGGTGCCTCACACGGGGTACCTCATTGTAGAATAACAGGTTTGTTGAAGAAGGTGAGCAAAACATAGGATTAATGAATAAGAATCCTGCTTTGGATGGTGACTTGGATAAAGAGTTTTAAATTTTAACTTTGTCTGCCTGTCATAATTTCAATAAGAAAATTATGTAATTGCAAGTAGGTTCGCTTCTATTCAACACAGAGGTTTAAAGCCACGTGTCCAAACCTGTCTCAGTAAAGAGGGGATGTTTACTAAAGTCCCTCTTGTAAACATACCAAGTAACTGGGTACAGAGCCAGGCACTGTATTATACATTAACCTCAAGGCAAAGTATCTTTTGTAATTTACTCAAAGGCCATGGATTTCGGTCAGGTGCATATTCCATATATAAATAATAACCTTGGTAGGGTTTGCCCTGCCTCCACATTCTTCACAGTACACACAGTAAAACTGCGTTTCTCTCAGGAAAGTTTATCCCTGCCTAACCTGTACTCCAATTCAGTGGTTCTCAAGTGTGGTCATTGGATCAGAAGCATCGGCATGACCTGGGGAATTGTTAGAGACACAACACTCAAGATCTGAATGAAATTATGGGTGTGGGACCTAGAAATCTGTTTTAATAAGTCCTTCAGAGGATTCCCATGTACATGAAGTTTGAGAACCACTGCCCTAACTACCATAGCCTGTGACAGTTCCAGGCCTTGAGAATCTCCAGTATCTCAAAACGACCTGCTATATCAGAGTACATAACCTTAACCATCTGGTGCCTATTCTCCAATGTAAATATTCCAAAAGTATTTTATTTTGCCATTAAGTATTAATTTCAGTGTTCTATACCTGTCGATTATAAGCCTATATAGATCTATAGGTATCTATACTTAGAGATATTAATTTCAATATTCTATATCTAGAAACCACTAGGCTAAAACTTTGAACCATTTAAAAGGAAACCATCTGCAAAGCAAGACTCTGAACATACTTGGTCTTTTAGTGCCTCTGAATACTTCTTTAAAAAATAATTCGTCTGGAGGTGCCTGAGTCGCTCTGTTGGTTAAGCATCTGACTCGATTTCAACACAGGTCTTGGTCTCAGGGTCATAAGTTCAAGCCCCATACTGGGTGTGGAGCTTACTTAAAAAAAAAAAAAAAAGCCTATTCCTTAAGCTCTACTCTATAAGGACAGAGAGAAAGTCTTCCTTATCTTTGTATACCTTGTACAGGAACCAATACATAATTGGTGTTCAATAAGTGTTTGCCAACTGAATGAATTAAATGCTAGATGACTACTTTATGGAAACTGCCTGATGTCTGCTTTCATAAATAGGGAAAGATGAAGCTAGGTGTGGAATGGGAGTTTAGAGAATTGTGTTCAGGACTGTGCAATTAGCAAATTTATAAATTATCTGAGAGTTTACATTGTAATCTCATTGCGACTGCATTCATCTTTTTTTTTTTTTTTTTAAGTTTTTATTAGAGAATGTGCGCGCTTGAGTGGGGAGAGGGGCAGAGAAAAACAGACTCGGGGCTTGATCTTAGGACCCCAAGATCATGACCTGAGTCAAAGTGAGATGCTTAACAGCCTGAAAGCTACTTAGGTTACCCTGCATTCATCTTTGTTCTCAGTGCCTCGGACATTTAAGGCATTCAGGAATATACTAATTAAAGCTGTGCCTTGATTTTGGTCATTTAAAAGAGTGTGCAGATTTCAAAAGACTGGTATTCTGCACCCAGAAAGCAAACTTGAGCAGTACTTAAATGCTGGTACCCGCTATCAAGGCATAAAGCACACATTTGTTAATTACCGCTAACAATTCCAGTGCTAATCATTCACTTAATAAATAAGTGACTGGACCCTCAGATGCCAAGCAGGGCTGATCCTGTGATGAGTAACAATGTAAGGCTGAAGACATGATGTAAAGGAGAAGGATATGTACCGCTAGCCTAGCCAGCAGAAGCACAGTGCAGATGCTGAATTCTGGTAAAGGGATGGACGACTGTCCTCTGACGACCAAGTAGATGCAACAAATGTAACTAGCAGCAGTCTGTCCTTGGACAGGTCCTGTTTGCTTCGTTCCCACTGCAGAAAATGAAGGAAACATACACGGTAAAATAGTTTTAAAAAACTGAATGGAAATAAGAAAATGACAGAATAAGGGTAGATGGAGTGAAGTCTAACAAAGGAAGAAGAGGGGCACCTGGCTGGCTTAGGAAAGCATGTGACTCTTGAACCTGGGGTCGTGAGTTTGAGGGGTAAAGCTTAGTTGAACAAAAAAGAAACGATGCAGACGAGATGAGGGCTGTGTGAAGAAACACCACAGACCCCTGGTTTTGTGAGACCTCATGTGCAGCAAAAAGTGTTTCAGAAAGACTACTGATCGATAAAGGGGGATTAGCTATTTCCTGTTAGGTATTAGTACCAGGTTCCCAATGATTTGGCCCCAAAGTGAAGCAAGTTCAGTGAAAACACTGACATTTAACATCAGTATATATTTACTTGTGAATCTCTTCAAGCATAGCTTTGAGGTTTGGTAAGAATCTCAATCTGTACAATATCCCTGCAGTATAGAGCCAAGCAGTAGGATTCTTCTCAGTTGTGCAAAGACAACAGTGAGGGACAGTGCTCTGGTCTCCCGGTTACCATCCTGGTATTGTGAAGTGTCTGTGAAAGGTGGCTCGGTTGTAGAAAACTACAAAAACTAGCTGTAAAAGTAAAACGCAAATCTAATTGGTTAAATTCAGCTCCAATGAAATCGGGAAAGTTCACTGTGTTTAAGAGTAAGAGTCACGTCACCTTTTATGGAAACAAATGTAATCCATGAAGCTTGGAGAGAAAGTCTCCCCTTTACCTGTTATATTTTCCTCATCCTCTTCTTGCAGCGCTGGTTGAAAACAGGGGAGGACCCCATGAGGCTGTCAGTGGAGTGGGAACCGTAGCTGCTATCTGAGTCATCAGGACTCTGAGGGATCCCAGCTTCACTCATCCCGGACATGGGCTCCTCGAAGACATCACTGCCCAGCACACCATGCCCAGACACATTGCCTTCTTCACTCTCTTGGGGCTCCATTTTCACATGGGCCAGATTCCAAAGAGGGGAAGCATTTACCTCTGTGCCTGGCAATGGAAGAAAATACAACCAGTGGTAAGCCAAGGCTGGAACACAGCAGACAAATATTTCATCAGGGCAGATTCCTAGCCTTTAAGCTCAGTCTTCAGTCTGACTCTACTTGACTGGAGATTATGGTGGTCATCCTCTGTTCCTAAAACTACTAATTCTGAGTTTTTTTGTTTTTTTTTTTTTAAGTATTCTGAGTACTTTCCTTTCCACTTCCTCTCCTACTTTAACCCCACCTCACCCACCAGCCATTTCCCTTAAATCAAGGAGGTAAAACTATGTAGGTGGACAGATTCCCTGTCTCATGGCCCAAAGGCAGGCACAACCACAGGCTCTTAATCAGGTGTTAAGTTGCTTCCTTCCTTCCTTCCTTCTATAAGGCTGTCCTGTTTTCCTGCCTTTTGTTTGGGTCCCTGGTCCTCTCTCACAGTATGAAGTTAACGATTACTACAAAATGCTGGCAGCAGTTCTTAGACTGCTGAAGAGTGTCATGGCTCCTAAATCTGTAACAATTTCTCTTTGGTCCTCCTGTCTCTGTTCTAGCAAAGCTGTTCTGTGGTTATTACCTCTTTCATGGTGAAAGGCTCCCTGGCCAACACTAAAAAATGTGGCCTTGGGCGCCTGGGTGGCTCTTGGTTAAGTGTCTGACTTTGCTAGGTCATGATCTCAGGGTCCTGGGATCAAACTCAGCATCTGGCTCCCAGCTCAGTGGGGAGTCAACTTCTCCCTCTGCCCCTCCTCCCACTTGTGTGCATGTGTGCGCCCTCTCTCAAATAAAAGCTTAAAATGTTTTAAAAGATAATGTGGTCTGATTCTGTTTAGGATTTGTTACTTGTATCCTTTGTGCATTGATGAAGTGACAATTTATATTTGAGTAGAACTGAGGATGGAAACTAATTTGCAATCTGACAGAAGGATCAAGTATCCTGCTTCCTAGGGTGATCACAGAGTCTGTCTGGAAAAGGCCAGCTGCGTCTGATTGGATAGCCCTATTTCAGTCCCTTTCTGGTCGAATCTTTTGGGGGTACTCTAGCAAGGAAGCCCAACTATTCAAACAGCTGAGCAATTAGCCTTCCTTCATCTGTGTGGAAGTTGTCTTACTGAGTACAAGCATCAGGAAAGGCAAATACAGCACACTAAGTACAGGATGAAGGGGACATCAGCCCACCCAGTTGGGTCAGCTAAATTAGCTCCAGTACTCAACGATAGAACACCTACTGCATCTACGCCCTAACTCGGAATTATTTTAAAGAATGCCTGTAAAGTTGTGCTAGTCCTCCCTTCACTAATTACAAAGAAGAATGTTGACATATCTAGATCAGTGAGGCTGTAATTGTTTTTAGGCTTTCCATTTTCTTGCCCACTCCCACTTGTTCCTCTCCTCTCCACAGTTTGATTCCAAAATGCCAGAAGTGCTGAGATTGGCAGATATCCCAGAATCAGAGTCAATTGTTTTCTTACTTGAAGCCTGTGGTGAAGCCTCAACTTCCAGGTTAGATGGGAAGCGCTCACTCTGAGCCCCGAGGACTCCCATGGGCAGTGACTGGTCTCCAGAAGCAAGGTCAGCCTCCAGTTCCTCACTGACAGGGAATGTGATGTCGCTCACAGGTTCTTCCTTGATCTTTACAGGTTTAGTGTCCTCTGTGGCCTTCTCAGGGTTGACAATCCTTTCATACTCCTCAGATAGTTGCTTACTAATCTGTTGGCAAGCAAGAGTCAATCTTCCAAAGAAATGTTAAAAGCAAAGTGGATGGTTAGCTTGTGGCATTGCACGTAAAACCAACATAATATGAATATGAATAAAGCAACCACTGCCAAAGGAAAGAACTGGTTTTTGTTTCATTGTTTTCAAAGAGATTTTTATTTACTTATTCATGAAAGACACATGCCCAGAGAGGCAGAGACACAGGCAGAGGGAGAAGCAGGCGCCATGCAGGGCCCGACGCAGGACTCCATCCCGGGACCCCAGGATCACGTCCCGGGCCGAAGGCAGGTGATAAACCACTGAGCCACCCAGGGATCCCCTGATTTTTTGTTTTGTTTTGTTTTTTACTTTTTTTTGAGCACAGCAGACAAATGGAAGGAATTTGTTGAAGGTGCTGAGTTTGCATTTGTAAATGAGACACAATGAAGAAAAGTTGTTTAGCGGAGTTTCTCGTTAATTAAAAGTTACATAAAGGTAAAAGAGACTTTGTTAAAGACAAATCAGAGTGGGGACAAAGATCACATTTTTGGCTGTAAAAACGAATACTTGAGATCTGTCCCCTAGGTGGATAATGAAGGGTATAGGAAATCTGGATCACTTAGCAAAGACTGTCAGGTGTTAAAAACCCCTAATCGTATTTTAGATTTGGGGAAACCAAAACAATGAACAAGTGACTTGCTTAAGGCCACAGGGTTTGAAGAGATTAGGTAGTTCTGGCTGCAACCAAAAATGGTATCTCTATCCCTTCTTCTGCCCTTGGGCAGTATCACTTCATTCTGTTTGGTTTTGCTTTTTATAGCACTTAATGCCACCTGAAATTGATCACTATTTATTTACTTGTTTTTGTTTCTCTCTGAAGAATGCACGCTCAAGGGACTTACCTTATTTTTATTTATTTATTTATTTTTATTTATTTTTTTTGGGGGGGGGACTTACCTTATTAACTACTGCTGTCTCCCATAGTGCCTGACTCACAAAAGGCACTCCATAAATATTTACTGAATAAAGCATGCTAACCACATTCTCTCAGACTCCATATTCCTGTCTATAATGTTTTTCCAGCAGAAGTGTTATCAAAAAATGTGGCCGCTCATTGACTAAAGGAGGCCCCAGGGTCTGGCCAGGTCAGTGATGAAGTCAAGAAAACACAGCTAGGGCCATGAGGAGAGCAGGTCAAGTCCACTCTATTCCAAGCCCCTGTGCTCTGTTCCCTAGGGCAAGTATGGGATCCTGCTGAACACCCCTAGATTACCTCCAGTTCTCACAGGGTGACCTCACCTGTAGCATGTAACTGTGATAGTCCTTGATTCGGTGCTGCCAGAACTTCTGGAGGGAGAGCACACTGCCAATGCCCACTTCATGGAATACTTGCTCCATAACGTCAGGGAAAGGAGTCTGCCCCAGCCGGGCTTCCCGATCCACAGCGAAGCGCAGCAACTTGGTGAATTTAAGGCAATATTCATGTGCCACATCAGTAAGGGTCTCCAGGACACTTTCATTAGCACACTCAAAGCCTGCATGGGCCAGGATTGTGGCCACTGCCTGGTAGAGAAGCTGCCGGCAGGAGTGCCAGCTGAGTTCAGTCACCGGTTCCCCTTTCCCGCTGAAAGGGGAGACATGGCAGTGTTATTAGTGCTCTTGCAAAGGGCTGACCCATCCTGTCTCCCTAGGAGTTTTACAATTTTAGTCAAACCACTGGCCCAGCTTTCTAGGGGAATTCTATGCAGTTACAGAGCCCGGCTTATCTTGCTGCTACACAGGGCATGTCTCAACAAACCACGATCATATCTCTGAGCTCCTCCAATTACATAAAAGTCTTAACAGACAATACATGTCTACAACAAACAATATAACAGTATCAGGTGAATATGAAGTTTCCTTTTATCAACTGCTCAGTTTTGACTACTTTCAGGATGTAAAAAAGTTTATAGGTCAGGCACTGTTCAAGAGTGCTCTAATTATTTCACCACATAGCTAGCTTCCTCATACGCTGGATGATACACGGAGTTTCAGAAATTCAGTCCCAATTAGGAGATTCTTATACAACTACAACAGACCATTTGTAAAACTGGACAAGCAACTCAGTTTCATAAACGCAATTTAAAATGTATACAGTTTACAAAGCATTTTTATCCTATCCTGTGCAAAGTGGGTAGTAGATCCATATTTTGATTCCCATTTGGCTGCAGGTTTCAGAGGTTGAGGTTCAGAGGTGCAGACCGGCCGGAAGTTGTTTCGATATTATCAGAAGGTGGAGCTTCTGATTTCAGATCCCATGTTCTTCATAATACACCATTTTACGCCTAATCACTGCTGTATAAATCTTAATCTAAGAAATAACTTCAAAAAGGTCTCTGACCTCCTAAAAATAACTTTTAACAAATTTCTCATCATTTACCTGTCTCCTGAAAATTCCTATCTTCTGCCTCCCTCTGACAAATAAGTAAATGGATAAAATCAGGTATAGAAAATTTCTTGGGCAGCCCAGGTGGCTCAGCAGTTTAGTGCCTGCCTTCAGCTCAGCGCCTGATCCTGGGGACCCGGGATCGAGTCCCACGTCGGGCTCCCTGCATGGAGCCTGCTTCTCCCTCTGCCTGTGTCTCTGCCTCTCTCTGTCTCTCTCTCTCTCTGTGTGTGCATGTCCCTCATGAATAAATAAATAAAACCTTTAAAAAAAATTTCTTTTCCCTGGTCCATACTTGGCATGTGTCACTATGTGCTGTACAAGAGGGCTAGAGGAGCTGTGTACCCACTTTACTATTATCTGCTCAGAAGCAATTACTGCAGTCCACATAATAGTTGGAAAGCAAGAAAACCAACTGCCAAATAACTTTCCAAAGACTATTTATTTGAGAGTGTGTGCGAGCAAGTGGGGGGTTGGGGGGTGCAGAGGGGGAGGGAGAAAGAACCTTAAGCAGGCTCTGCACTGAGTAGGGAGCCCAACATGGGGCTCATCTCAAAACCCTGAGATGATGATCTGAGCTGAAACCAAGAGTCAGACACTTAACTGACTGAGCCACCCAGGTGACCCCCAAATAACTGTTCATTTACTATTTCCACCATCATTTCCTATGGCCAGACTCCAAAAGCTAAAAGGGCCAAAAGCAAAAGGCCTCAGAAATGCCTAATAAACAGCTAAACCACTATTGCTTTATTTGAGGAACACATGGACTTACTTCAAAGGAAGATAATTCTTTCAGCACCCCATAGCTGACGCAAATTATTTTTGCTAAACGTTTCTTAAATATGTATAAAACAAACTAGTATAAACTTCTGATGTTAACAGCTCTTCTTAATTAAAATTAGAAGTTTGAGATTGGAAGGACAAACATGGTTGAAATAACTATACTACCCAAAGCAATCTAAGCAGTTAATGCAACCCCCATCAAAATACCACATGCAGTTTTTCACAGAGCTAGAGCAGGGGTGCCTGGGTGGCCCAGTGGGTTAAACATCTGCCTTCAGCTCAGGTCATGATCCTGGGGTCCTGGGATCAAGTTCCTACATCAGGCTCTGCTCAGCTGGGAGCCTGCTTGTCCCTCCCCCTCTGCTCCAAGCTCCCCTTGGTCATGCTCTCTCTCTCATTCTCTGTCAAGTAAATAAATAAAATCTTGAAAGAAAAGAAAAAGAGCAAACAATCCTAAAATTTGTATGGAAATACAAAAGACTTCAGATAGCCAAAGCAAGCTTAAAAAAGAAAAGCAAAGCTGGAGGAATCACAATTCCAGACTTTGAGTTATATTACAAAGCTGTAGTGAGCAAGACAGTATTGTGCTGGCACAAAAAATGGATGCATAGATCAATAGATTAGAAAACCCAGAAACGGACCCACAACTATGATCAGCTAAACTTGGACAAAGCAGGAAAGAATATCCATTGGAAAAGAGACAGTCTCTTCAACAACTGGTGTTGGGAAAACTGGACAACAATATGCAAAAGAAGGAAACTAGACCACACTCTTACACCATACACAGAAATAAATTCAACATGGATGAAAGACCTAAATGTGAGACAGGAAACCATCAAAATCCCAGAGAAGAACACAGGCAGCAACTTCTTCGACAGTGGCCATAGCAACTTCTTATTAGATATATCCCCTGAGGCAAGGGAAACAAAATAAAAAATAAACCATTGGGACTTCATCAAGTTAAAAAGCTTCTTCACTGTGGAGGAAACAACCAAACTAAAAGGCAGTCTTTGGAATGGGAGACGATATTTGCAAATGATATTTCCGATACAGGGTTAGTATCCATCCAAAATCTATAAAGGACTTCTAAAACTCAACACCCAAAAAAACCAAATAATTCAGTTAAAAAATGGACAGGAGACATGAATAGACATTTTTCCAAAGAAGACATACAGATAGCTAACAAACACGTGAAAAGATGCTCAACATCACTCATCATCGGGGAAATACAAATCAAAACTACAATGAGATACAGATCACACCTGCCAGAGTGGCTAAAATTAACAACACAGGAAACATGGTGGAGACATGTGAAGAAAGGGGAACCCTCTTACATTGTTGGTGGGAATATAAACTGGCGCAGCCACTCTGGAAACAGTATGGAGATTCCTCAGAAAGCTAGAAAGAGAATTGCCTTACAATTGTGCTACTAGGTATTTACCCAAAGAATGCAAAAATGTTGATTCGAAGGGATACATGCATCTCCATGTTTACAGCAACATTATCAATAATAGCCAAATTACTGAGAGAGCCAAATGTCCAATGACTGACAAATGGATAAAGAAGATGTGATATATATTTATATATGTACGTATATACACACAGTGGAATATTAGACATAAAAATGAATGAAATCTTGCCTTTGCAATGGCATGGATTGAACTAGAGAGTATTTTGCTAAGTGAAATAAGACAGAGAAAGACCAATACCGTATTTCACTCATATGTGGAATTTAAGAAACCTAACAGATGAACATAGGGGAAAAAAAGGAAAGAGGCAAAGCATAAAACAGACTCTTAACTATAGAGAAGAAACTGTTGCTGAAGGGGAAGCAGGCGAAGGGATGAGTTAAACAGACGACGGGTATTAAGGAGGACACTTGTGATGAGCAGTGGGTATTGAATGTTTAGTGATGATTCACTAAATCCTACACCTAAAACTAACATTACACTGTATGTTAACTGGAATTTAAGTAAAAACTTGAAAAAAATTAGAAAGTTTGATGCAAAACTACAAAATTCTAAAAAACAGCATCAATTTAATATGATGGCAATATTCTTAAAACTAAATTGCCTTCAAAATGTAAATATGGTACTGATCACTACAGAGCAAGTTTTTTGAAGCTGTATCTATATGAACATGTGAGATGCATGTAATGATAGTTACCCCGACCTTTCTAACAATTCCAAGGACTTCAGAACCTTCAATTATACAGTGTGCACCAGGACATCATTTGGTCAACTGGAACTGCAACCCTTACATAGTAATAAGTCCATTTCTGTTCTTTTCTCACTACTTTGGGGCAATTAAAATAGTAGTAACTATTATCAATAACAGATGAAATTAAGTGGTATACAATATTACTTACATGTATTTTTTCCAAATATATTTAACCTTCAATCTAATCTTGAGCAAATAATCAGCAAATCCAGTGAGTGGGACATTCTACATCTAAATGACCTGAACTCTTAAAGATTAGTATCCTGTGTTTTAAAAAAGGATAAAAACACTATTCTTTTTTTTTTTTTTTAAGATTTTTGTTTATTAATGAGAGACACAGAGAGAGAGAGGCAGAGACACAGGCAGAGGGAGAAGCAGGCCCCATTCATGCAGGGAGCCTGACACCGGATTGGACTCGATCCAGGGTCTCCAGGATCACGCTCTGGGCTGAAGGCGGTGCTAAACCGCTGAGCCACCCAGGAAGGGCCGCCCAGGAAGCTCTTCTGGTTTAAAATTCATTAAATAGGGGTGCCTGGGTGGCTCAGTTGGTTGAGTGTTTCACTCGTGGTTTCAGCTCAGGTCATCATCTCAGGATCTCAGGAAGGAGGTCCGAGTCAGGCTCTGCACTCAGCAGGGAGTCTGTTCTGGGATTCTCTCTCCCACTTCCTCTACCTTCTCCCGCTCACATGCTTTCTCCAACAAAAGCAAAAACAAAAACAAGACACTAAACAGCTAAATGAAATTCATTTTTAGGTTCTGGATTAGAACCTAAATTTATTTATAAATTTAGGATTTATTTATAAAGGATATTTTGGAGAAATCTGAATACGGACTTAAAAATTGATATTATTTAATTAGTGTTCAATTATTTTGGTGTGATATTGGTATTGGGGTTATGTAGGAAATTTTCTTTATTCTTAGGTTAAAGTCCAATTTAGGGTGGAAGAATACTTAAGAGTTAAGGGGTGAAATACTGAGATCTGTGCAACTTTAAAATATTTGGCAAAGACTGTACGTGTATGTATTTACCATTGTTATGCATTTATTTATGTGTGTATGTGTGTGTATACATGCTTATACACATGTGAGAGAAAATAGATGTGGCAAAATGTTAACAACTGGTGAATCCTGGTAAAGAGTATTTAGCCATTTCTTGTACTATTATTTAAATTTTTCTTTGGTCTGACAAATTTCAAAATGAAAAATAATTTTTTGGCACCAGATGCAAACTTACACACTGAAATGCAGTAGTAGCATTATATCATAAGGCAGTCGTTTAGAGGATATGGAGCAGGGCTTCTCAAACTTAAATACTCGTATGAATCTTCTGGAGATCTTGTTAAAATGAAGAATTTTTTTTTTAAGATTTTATTTATTTATTCATGAGAGACAGAGAGGCAGAGACACAAGCAGAGGGAGAAGCAGGCTCCCTCTGGGGAGCCCAATGTGGGACTCGATCCCAGGACCCCGGGATCATTACCTGAGCAAAAGCAGATGCTCAACCACTGAGCCACCCAGACGTCCCTAAAATGAAGATTCTGATTCAGGAGGCTGGGTAGGGCCTGAGACTCTGAATTCATAATAGGTTCCCAGGTGATGTTGATGCTCCTAGTCTGAGACCAGATTTTGAGTAGCAAGGATCAAGAACATTTTTATATGACTTCTAAAGTGATGTTATCACAATGAAAATATAGCTGGACCCTTGAACAACATAGGGGTTAGGGGCACCAACTCCCTGTGCAGCTGAAAATACACAAACAGCTCTGACTCCCCAAAACTTAATGATTAACAGCCAACTTTTTTTAAAAGCGTATTTTACCTTATTTTTTTAGTTATCTCTATACTCGATATGGAGCTTGAACTCATGACCCCAAGATCAAGATTTCACGTGCTCTACTGTCTGAAACAGCCCGGCACCCCAATGATTTATACTAGCCTCCTATTGACTGGAAGCCTTAGTGATGATATATAAAGTTGATTAACACTTCTTCTGTATGTTTATATGTATAATATACTGTATTCTTACAATAAGTCAGCTAGAAAAAAGAAAATTGTAAGGAAAATCCATTTCTAGTACTGTACTGTAAAAACATCCACATGTAAGTGGACCCACACAATTTAAACTCATGTGGTTCAAGGGTCAAGGTACACAACTTAAAAATTCTTGTATAGAACTTATGGATTCCTAATAATATGAGAGTAAATCCATGAATCTCAACTTGAGGATACTAACCTAAACCCATAATATGCATTTTAAATCAAACAGAAAGACTAAACTCTGAGGACTGAGGCCATGGCTTCTTTAATATACTAGTGCAGTATCTTGCTCCTAGTAAAATGTTTGGCATGTAATAGACACTCAATAAATATTTGTTACCTCAAAAGTGAAAGATACAGACTCCGGATATGGAAGATCAGGATTCAAGTCTTAGACTTCCTTCCAATTACCTGAGCAACTTGGCCATGTCGATTACTCTTATACTCAAGTTTCCTCGTGGAATTAGGACTGCATGCTTAACAGTGCTGTTGTGAAGACTTTTTGGAAAAAAGAAATAGCAAAGCCTTGTCTTACCGATAAAAGTCACTCTCTGGGTCACTGTGCCGGATCTGGAATGGTGCATTGGGATTCTTACAATCCATAGGCAGGAGGTCATCAGGAAGAGGAGGTGACCCAGGGCAAGAGGGAAGAGGTTCACTCTCTTCGGTCTTTACACCTTCTGTCTGTTGCTGACTCTGGGCCTGAGCTGTGGCTATGAGATTGCGCAGACGTCGGTTGTGCTGGATCAGCTGAATAGTATGGATGGTGAGGCTGCATGGCTCTGAGGGGATGTCCAACATTGTAGGGGGCTTGGGCTTGTTGGCTGAGGGCTGGTGCAGTGGTGGGTCATGGACTTCCACTAGACGGAACTCCCGTGGGAGCAAATCAAAAGAACTTCTGTTGGTCTGGCTTGATGAGATGGGTATCTCTCCCCAGTATCTCAACATTTTGGAATAAGAAAGGAAGAACCTTGTAGATAAATGTAGTAGTGACCTAAAAGCAGTGTTTTTAAATCTCTACGTTAGAGGCTTCTATAGTAAAAAAAAGTGAAGTCTAGCCAGTTATTTACATAGAAAGTAGGCTGTTCAAGACCACTCAGAAAATGTCAATGTCAGCAACACTGTAGGACCAAAGACGTTCTCCCTGAAGAAATTAAGAGAAACATAACTGTTAGATGCCATTCATCACAGTCACATACAATGACAATTCCTACTGGACTGAACCACAGGTGGAATTTGGGTCATTAGTAGACTAAAAGCTGCAATGGTATTGGGAGGGCTAGTGTCCATGTTTTCAATATTACCCCACTAACTCATTACGAGAACTACCATCATGCTCAATCCTGAACAATCTGCAAGGCAAGATCCTCAAATGAGACCTGGAGTATTTCTCAGGGTATCTCGACACATCCGCCCTGAATCAGTAGGAGAAAGGGGTGGGGTGGGGGGTAGAGTTAAAGATAGGAAGAGGGGGTTCTTCTATGTGTGTCAAACACAGGCAACCTTTTCCCTGGTCCCGATGAAAAAAATCTATTGACCAGTAATCTAAATGGCCTTACGCATTCAACCTCTGACATATATACAGAAGAATCTCAGTGATTTCTGCTGCCTCCTAATTGGTATCCCTTACTTCAGTATCTCCCTGTATCTAATCTATGCTCCAGTGCTGCTAGACTTCATCTTTTTAAAACTCACATCTAACAACTTCTCTTTGCTTACTGGAAAAAGTCAGCCAGGAGTCTTGGAGCTACCATTCATCAAAATCTGCAATCTGACTTAACCCACCTTTCCGGAGTCGTTGCCCATATGTCTCTTCAAGGTCAACAAACGTTTATCAAATGCCAGACATTATGGAAGAAGACAAGCACCACTGCAAGATCCCTGACCTGAGGTGAGGGAGAGAAATATATAAACAGAACATTTCAATATGAAAGTATATGGTAAGGGCTGTTCTAGAGACACAGACCTGGTGCAGTGAAAGCACAAAGAAGGAGCTTCCTGGAGGAAATTTCCACCCTGGTTCTAACCGCATCATTACTATTCAGTTTCTTGAGCATGTCATGTATTTGCAGTTGACCCTTTAAGTTGTGATCTCCGCCAGAAATGCCCCTCCACGCACTACATCCCTGGCAGACTTGTATTCGATTTAAGTAGAGTTTATAAGGATAGTATTTAAGTATAGTTTAGGTCACCAGTCTCCTCGCCTCCCCAGGAAATCTCCCTTCCTTATATTCTCACAGCACTTCTCATGTCTTCACCACAGCATTTATACCTGGATTGAAACTAAGACTTATCTCAGTCGAGTTTATCCTTCCACCTACCCCCATGATCTTTGTAGTGCCTGGCGCACAGTATATTTGGCATTTATTGAGTGCTTACCATGTGCCAGGCTTTGTCTTTACTGTTTAATTCAATCTCCACATCTATCCCATTTTTCAGAGGCGGAAGCTGAGGCCCACCGTCTAGCCCAACGTCACAAAAGATGGCGGGAGAAAATCAAGACAGGCTCCAGAGCCTGCGCCCCTAACCACTACACTATGCAGTCTCAATAACTGGCTTCCAAAAAAACAAAATGAACAAAGAAATGGATCAACGAAGGGACCACACAGAACAAAATAAAACCTTGATTTCACCGAAAAGAACACGAAGAGTAAGTTCAAAGAAAGCCCCGGTCCTCGGCAGCTCCCAGTCAGGGTGAGGAGGCGCAAGGGCCTGGAGTCATTGATGCCGCGGCGGCTGGGAGACGAGGAGGTCTGGGCCTAGACCGTGGCACGGAAGCGCGACTATTCACTGCCGCGTCACGGGAGCTGGGCTGGAAGGCTGCAGACTCGGGAAGGCCTGAGGCGAGGGTCGCCAGGCCCGGGACAGCTGGCTAGGTGATGGGTGGTCCTAGGCTGTCGGAAGCGCTTCTCCTCACGCAGGATATGCCACAGGAAGCTATTACGACAGGTTGCACCCTCTAAAGATGTCCCCATTTTCACAGCACCTCGGTCTCCTTTTACTGTTTTATCCTTCCCGTGATGTTGCCCTCTTCGTAACGTTGTGTGTGGGTGGTGAAGGAGCAACTCCGCCATCGCTGCCCAGAGAAGCCGCTGGGAGCTGAGAGAGAGAGAGAGAGGAGAGGGAGAGAGGAGAGGAGAGAGGAACTTAGAGACTGCGGGGGTAGGTTTCCCAGGAACAGATTTTGAGAGTGCACCCGCCCGAGGATGGCTGATAGTCCCTCTCAGTCCGAGCCGCTGGCTTTGCAAGAGCTCAGTGATGACTTCAAGAAACCAACCCTGCCGGTGCCCGCGGTTGTGCGGGGCAAAGCTCCGGCCACCAGTCCTTCGAACCCTGAGGAGGTAAAGAAGGAAAGGCCCACGGCGCTGCCAGAGCCCGACCCCGGGGAGCCCGACGTCCCGCCAGTCCAGCCCGACAGCGGGGACACCAGGAGTCCACCGACGGAGCAGCCGCGGCCCCCCTCAGCGGCTCCTTCAGCTGGCGGCCCGGCCCGGGCTCCCCCTTACCGGGAGCCGCCGTGGGGCGGCCCGCCTCGGCCCCCTACAGCCTAGAGACGCTCAAGGGCGGCACCATCCTTGGCGCCCGTAGCTTGAAAGGGACGAGTTGCTGCCTCTTCGGGAGGCTGTCTAGCTGCGACGTGTGCCTGGAGCACCCTTCGGTGTCCCGGTACCACGCCGTGCTGCAGCACAGGGCGGCCGGCCTCGAAGGAGAATGCGACGGCCAAGGGCCGGGCTTCTACCTGTACGATCTGGGAAGCACCCACGGCACTTTTCTTAACAAAACCCGCATCCCACCCCGCACCTATCGTCGCGTCCACGTCGGGCACGTCCTTCGCTTTGGAGGCAGCAGCCGGCTCTTTCTTCTTCAGGTAAGTAGAACCAGGTAATGCTGAAATCTCTGGAGTGCACGGGCTGGGTTCCAGAGTTGCTTACGCTTTCTGTGAAGAAGCAGGTTCTCCCCGTCCCCGAGGACAAAGCGGGGGAATCTGGCTCCTCTGCAGACACGTGTCCCCGTTGCCATATTTCTGAAAGTGACTCCAACACTCCTGAACTCTGAAAGAATTCTTTCGCTTGGTTCATCAGGGACCAGAGGAAGACCGAGAGGCAGAATCCGAGCTGACGGTAACGCAACTGAAGGAGTTGCGCAAGCAGCAGCAAATGATGTTGGAGAAGAAGATGTTAGGAGAAGACTCGGATGAGGAAGAAGTGGACACCACCGAAAGGAAGAGAAATACTAGTAGTCAAGATGATGAAATGGGCTGTACCTGGGGAATGGGTAAGAGATTAAAATTGCTGCCGGAACCTAATATTGTAAATTCATTACAAGTGGTATGTACATACAGCGGTGATCTTGATTATCATCACTGGAGGGGATGGAACTACATTCAATCAAAAACCATGGAATGTTCAGTGTAGGATAGTGCCTCATTTTTTTTGTACTTTATGTATGTAAATTCCCTGAAATGTGAAATAGCTGATCAGAGAAAGCTTGTCCCTTGACCAGAAGAATAAATGGAATTTTCTATAATGCCAGGCAGTTTGGAGGATGGGTATTCAGGAACTAGGAATATAAAAAGAAGATCATCTTAATGTATTGTTGGGAAGATTGGATAAATATGATGAAATTACTTCGTAAGTGTAAAACAATAGCTAGAAACTCTAAGTATGCTAAAGTAAGGGTTTAGAGAAGGGAGTAATCACTGAGGACTTAGACGTGCACTGTCCAGTATAGTAGCCATTACCCATATGTGGTTATTGGACGCTTGAAGTGTGACTAGTCCAAACTGACTTGTACTATAAACCTAAAATACACACTAGATTTAAAGGCTTACTGTGAAAAAATAATGTAAAATATTCGTATTATTTTCATATTGATTACACGGTAATCGTTTTACCTGATTTCCCCCACCCATTTTTTTTTTTTTAAGATTTCATTTATTTATTCATTCGAGATACACACACAGAGAGAGAGAGAGAGGTAGAGGCACAGGCAGAGAGAGAAGCAGGTTCCATGCAGGGAGCCCGACACAGGATCCGACCCCAGGTCCCCAGGACAACGCCCGGGGCTGAAGGCAGCAACCAAACTGCTGAGCCACCCAGGCTTCCCTGATTCCCCTTTTTATTTTTTTATCTTTTTATAATGACAGTTTATTTATTTTTTATGATAGTCACAGGGCGGGGGCGGGGGCAGAGACACAGGCAGAGGGAGAAGCAGACTCCATGCACCGGGAGCCCGACGTGGGATTCGATCCCGGGTCTCCAGGATCGCGCCCTGGGCCAAAGGCAGGCACTAAACTGCTGCGCCACCCAGGGATCCCTGATTCCCCTTTTTAATGTGGCTACTAGAAAATAAAAAAGTTTTTTTTTAATTTTTATTTATTTATGATAGTCACACAGAGAGAGAGAGAGAGAGAGGCAGAGACATTGGCAGAGGGAGATGTAGGCTCCACGCAAGGAGCCCAACGTGGGACTCGATCCCGGGACTCCAGGATCACACCCTGGGCTGAAGGCAGGGGCCAAACCGCTGAGCCACCCAGGGATCCCCCAATATTTTCATATTGATTACATGTAATAATTTTACCTGATTCCCCCCCCTTTTTTTTTTAAAGATTTATTTATTTATTCACTAGAGACACACACACAGAGAGAGAGAGAGAGAGAGGCAGAGGCACAGCAGAGAGAGAAGCAGGCTCCATGCACGGAGCCGGACACAGGATCCGACCCCGGGGCCCCAGGACCTCGCCCGGGGCTGAAGGCGGCACCAAACCACTGAGCCACCCAGGCTGCCCTGATTCTCCTTTTTAATGTGGCTACTAGAAACTGAAAAAGTTGTTTTTTTTTTTTTTAATTTATTTATGATAGTCACACACAGAAAGAGAGAGAGGCAGAGACACAGGCAGAGGGAGAAGCAGGCTCCATGCACCGGGAGGCCGACGTGGGATTCGATCCCTGGTCCCCAGGATCGCGCCCTGGGCCAAAGGCAGGCGCCAAACTGCTGCGCCACCCAGGGATCCCTGAAAAAGTTTTTTTAAAGATTGTATTTATTTAGAGAGAGAACAGGTGTGAGCCGGGGGAGGGGCAGAGGCAGAGAGAGAGAGGGAGAAGAAGAAACAGTATCTCAAGCAGACTCTGCACTGAGTGTGTGGAACTGGACAAAGGGCTCAACCCTGTGGTTCACAACCCTGAGATCATGATCTGAGCTGAAATCAAGAGTTGGATCCTTAACCACCTGAGCTACTCAGGCACCCTGAAGATAAAAATTTGCATGTATGGCTTTCATATTGCTGTTGGGCAACATTGACTTAAAATTTGAGAATGTTTTTAAGTTTACAAACAGATGTGTCTTGAGCTGGAACTTGAAGGAAAGGAAAATTAGCCCTAGGAAGCTTAGTATTGAGAATGGTTTTCAGGGCAGAGATTGATGATTTAAAATTTGTTTGTTTGTTTGTTTGTTTTAACGATTTTACTTATTTATTTATGAGAGAACAGAGAGAGAGGCAGAGACACGGGCAGAGGGAAAAGCAGACTCCACGCAGGGAACCCAATGCAGGACTTGATCCTGGACCCAGGGATCATGCCCTGAGGCAAAGGCAGCCGCTCAAGTGCTGAGCCACCCAGGCATCCATTTTTAAAATATTTTGTGTTAATGATAGTGGTGTAAATGGTTATCTAATGGTTAGTGACATTAATGATATAACTCAGATTTGATTGCTCTCTTTCCCGCTGGACAGTCTGTGTACTGCATACCAGCTAGCTTCATTCTGGTTGGTCGATTTTCCGTGCTCTTTGTTTTTCTCTTTTAGCCAAATGAGCCACAATATCTTTTTCTTTTTTTCAGTTTTTATTTAAATTCCTGTTAGTAGAGACACCTGGGTGGCTCAGCGGTTGAGCGTTGGCCTTTGGCTCAAGGCATGATCCTGGAGTCCCGGAATCAAGGACCGCATCAGGCTTCCTGCATGGAGCCTGCTTCTCCCTCTGCCTGTGTCTCTGCCTCTCTCTGTATGTCTCTCATGAAAAAAAAAATTAAAAAATAAATTCATTCATTCATTCATTCATTCATTCATTCCCGTCAGTTAATCTAGTGTCATATAAATTTCAGGTGTACAGTATAGTGATTCAGCACTTCGAGGCAACACCCTGTGTTCATCACAGCAAGTGCACTCCTTCATCCCCATCACCTGTTTAACCCATCCCCCACCTACCTCCCCTCTGGTGACCATCAGTTTGTTCTCTATAGTTAAAAGTCTGTTTCTTGATTTGTCTCTCTTCTCTCTCTTTTTTCCCTTTGCTTGTTTGTTTTGTTTCTTAAATTCCACATGAGTGAAATCATATGGTATTTATTTTTCTCTGATTGATTTACTTCACTTAGAATAATAGTCTCTAGCTCCATCCCCATCATTGCAAATGTACTTATACAGTACTCATGTCCTTGTCAATCCCTTGTTAAGTATTTTCAGTATACCCTCTGCAAGGGGGGATGTGTGACCTGCTATTTGTAGAATGCCAGAAGGAGGTAGAAATAGTGTTAGCCTGTTCCCTTGCCTGGCCAGGACCCAGTAATTAATCCTCTCAATTCCTTGTCTGGACTCCTGTTACAGTAATAGATGCAAAGCGCAGTAATAGATGTTATAAGAGCAAGAGATGAGGGCTAAGGACAGGTGGCGTTTATACTCACAGTACTATGTGTTTGTGCAGCGTTTTAGTTTTCAGTGTGCTTTCACATACCTTATCTTATTCACCCAGGAGATGACTGTGGCCAAGTAGGAAATGCCCTCATCACCAATCAGACCTGAATTTAGGTCCTGATTCTGCATCTCATAAACTTATAAACTTATTCAAATTACTTTACTTTTTTTTTTTTTTTTAAAGATTTGTTTATTCATTTGAGAGAGGGAGCGAGAGAGAAAAGAGTGAGAATCAGCAGTGGGAGGAGGGGCAGAGGGAGAAGAAATGTCCAGCAGAGTCCCTGCTGAATGTGGAGCCCAGCACAGGGCTTGATCCCACGACCTTGAGATCATGACCTGAGCCAAAATCAAGAGTCAGATGCTTAACTGATGAGCCACCCAGGCCCTCAAGTTACTTTATTTCTAACCTCTAATTTCCACATATGTAAAAATGGGGATAGAAAATCGAATTTCATTAGGTTGTTATAATTGTTAAATTGAATTAATTTTCAACAAACATGTATTGATCAGTAACAATGTATCAGCCATTATCAAAAAGATTGGGGCTCTGGAGCAGAATAAGACACTATCTTTGCTCCCAAGAGGCCTTTGGTTTCATGGAACGAATCCCAGGACTTTCACTCCTCCTATCAGGTACCTGGAGAGCAGAAGGAAAGTTCTGATATGCGCAAAACCCTTCTGTGGGAGAACTCAGAGAAGATATCTGTGTACCTAGGGATCAAAACCACAAATATGTGACACCACCAGGCTTGCCTGGGACTACCCTAACATCTAAACTCTGGGCTGCTGAAACAAATTACGTCTGTATTTGGGCCTCTCTTTTTTGATCCCTGGATTCCCACGTGACAATAGGGCCCTACTCACCCTGTTGCTCTACCCTCCTCTAATTTCCGTTACCCCCGTATGTGTGCCCTATTTAGAAGTTCCAGCATGAGCTAAGCACCAAGTGGATTCTGAATACTGTGAGCACAGGGGCCCATGTGCTTCTTGGGAAGATCCTCCAAAACCACATGTTGGACCTCCACATCGGCAACTCTAAGCTCTTCTGGCGGGCGCTGGCCATGCTGCAGGTAGGCCATGATGGGTCGGGGCTGTGTGGGGCTGTGTTGGGCTTGGTCTCATGCCTAGACTGCCACAGAGATAAGGGGACACGTGGGGCTAAGGGCTGACTTTTCTCCTGCACCTCCATTTCCTCCTATCAGGCTCATCCTTCACTCTAGGGAGCGTATGTGCATGCATGGGTAAATGTCTGAGATTATAACTATCAGACAAGATTATTTCAGTTACAAGTATGCGACAGAACTCTAATTCATACTGGTTTAAGCTAAACAAGGCAAATGACCGGCCCATGTAACTGAAGTCTCAGGGGAGCTAGATCCAGATACTCAAAGCAATGTGCTCCAGAATGTCAGCCCTTTACTTTCCTCTGTGTCCCTCTCATTCTCAGGCAGGTTTTCTCCAGTAGGTGGCATAACTGGCCGCCAGCAGTGCCAGCCTAGCATCCCACCAAGGTAGCAACCCAAGTGGAAGGAGAGTTTATCTGTCCCTGTGATTCCCACGAATGCCTGGCAGGAAGGGCTCTTGCTGGCTTGTCTTGGGTCACATGCCATTCCTGAGCCAGTCACTATTCTCCAGGGGAAAGCAGCTCTCTACCCAGGCCTGGCTCATGTGCTCTCCCCATGGGATGGCACTGGAGGAATAGGGTGGGAAGGGAGCCTCAGTCAAACAGCATGGCCCAGAACGGCAGAGCCATAGTTCCCCAGAGGAAGATCAAGGTGCTGGTACTAGGAGAACGAGGAATGGCTGCTGAGCAGAGAGCACCACAGATGGTCAGGAAAGGAGGGTTGCAAGGTTTAGCAAGTAAAAATGCAAGACACGAGTTCAATTTGAATTTCAGATAAATAAAGGATTTTTTTTTAAGTATAAGTAATGCCGGCGCAATAGTTGAGGCATACTAATGCTATATTTTTCATTATTCATTTGAAATTCCTATTTTGCTGTATTTTTATTTGCTAAGTCTCAGAACTCTACATAAAGGGAATCAGTCAATCAATGAGCATTTAGTGAACACCCACCGCATCCCTAAAACAACCTTCTCAAATGAGTAGAACCAACCAACCAGGAAAAGAAAAGGGGGGATCCCTGGGTGGCGCAGCGGTTTGGCACCTGCCTTTGGCCCAGGGCACAATCCTGGAGACCCGGGATCGAGTCCCACGTCGGGCTCCCGGTGCATGGAGCCTGCTTCTCCCTCTGCCTGTGTTTCTGCCTCTCTCTCTCTCTCTCTCTCTGTCTCTGTGACTATCATAAATAAAAAAAAATTTAAAAAAATTAAAATATTAAATAAAAAGAAAAGAAAAGAAAAGCGTTTATGTTTTTTTAGTTCCTGGGGTTGATGTGTTTAGGGGAAATCAGAGATAGGTATGATCCAGTCTTTGCCATTCCAGAGTGGCTCATCTAGTGGAGGAGAGACAAAACCTACATTGAAAAAAGAACAATGAAGTATCTAACTGTATGATCCTTGCCGAAGTCCAGTAGAATTTCAAGGAACGTCCAGGCCAAATGTACTAGTGCAAAACAGAAGCCACCAGGGCTGCCCTCTGTTTCTTTTTAATTCCCCCTCTTTCTCTCTGTCTCTCTCTCTTTTTAAAGATTTTGTTATTTATTTGAACGAGAAGAGAGAGCATGAGCTGGTAGAAGAGGCAGAGGCAGATGGAGAGGGAGAGGCAGACTCCCCACTGAGTGGTGAGCCTGATGCAGGACTGGATCCCAGGACATGAGCTGGATGCAGATGCCCAAGCAACTGAGCCACCTAGGCACCCCTCAACTGTTTCTTTTTTAATGCAGCACTTAGAAAATCTTAAATTACATATGTGGCTCACATAATATTTCTGTTGGGCAGTGCTGAGCTAGCAGAGGGGAAGGGTGGTGACAAAATAGGATCAGCTGTGGCAGGTGAGCAGTCTTGGCAGAGGTGTAAAAGATGGATGGGGTTAAGGAAGAAACCAGGAGGGGCTGCTGGCAATTTGGCTGAAAGTATGACCAATTTGCTATTAATCCTCCAGTTTGGGTCGCTTGGGTGGCTCAGTGGTTGAGCATCTGCCTTTGGCTTAGGGCGTGATCCCAGGGTCCCAGGATCGAGTCCCACATCAGGCTTCCTGCACGGAGCCTGCTTCTCCCTCTGCCTATGTCTCCGCTTTTCTCTCTGTATCTCTCATGAATAAATAAATACATAAAATCTTTAAAAAATCCTTCAGTTTAACCTAGCCAATCAAAACCCACCACTAACCCTTTTTCTTCACACCTGGGGACTGTGAGTTTGGGATCACCTATAGGGACCAATTCTCTACAGCCTCCATGGCCAGTCTTCAGGATCCCATGCACCTATCCCATCTCCCACTTCTTTCTCCTCCTCGACTCCATTCTCCACTCCCCCTGGCTTCCTAGCCCAGCACTGACCTTCCCACTTCTTCCACAGCGGTTCTCTGGACAGCCCAAGGCTCGGTGCATCGAGACCCTCCTCCAGGTGATCCACTTCCCCCAGCCACTGTCGGATGATATTCGGGTTTCTCCGATCTCCGTCCACATCCAGACTGCACACGAGAAGGAACAGGTATCCTGCCGGCAGCTTGTCATTCAGCAAACATTTAGCGAGTCCTTTGCGTGTAGGAGAAATTCTGCTGGGTACTGGGTTTACAAGGCTCAGTGACATTCTGCCAAGAAGCTCCCTGTTCCTGAGGGAGACGTGATTGTGACAGGAGGCACAGACATGTGGGAATGGCGTCAGAGGGGTGCAGAATTGGAGCCTTCAGTTCTGTTTAGGAGGGGAGTCAGGAAAGGGGGAAGGGGGCCTTCGAACTGGGTCTTAAAGATGAATAGGAATTTTCGGGTCCGGGTGAAGGCTTCTCTCTGTTCTTAACCCATCTCACTACAAGTTCTGGTGAGGGGGAAGGGGGCCTTCGAACTGGGTCTTAAAGATGAATAGGAGTTTTCGGGTCCCGGTGAAGGCTTCTCTCTGTTCTTAACCCACCTCACTACAATTTCTGGTGTTGGTAACTCTCTTCTATCCTAGCGTCCAACCTAGTGGCTTCTGTCTCCCACACGCTACACTCTGGTTCATCCAGGGTTCCTTCCCCATGGCCTCACTCTCTCCTGCTTCAGGTGTCCTGGCCTCTTCCCCACAGGTGATCCCCATAGCCCTGCTGAGCTTCCTGTTCCGGTGTTCCATCCCTGAGGCGCAGGCGCACCTGGCTGTGGCTCCCTCTGTCTGTGAGGCTGTCAGGAGCGCCCTCACCGGGCCAGGGCGCAAGCGCAGCGTGGACCCCTTGGAAGCACTAGAGCCTGCCCTGCTGTGAACTGGTGTGAACTGGTGTTTCTGGGCGGTGAGGCCCTCGGAGGCACGTTGGCCTAGCAGCATGTGTGGTGGGAGGAGAGGCCCAGTCCCCGTGCCACCCACAGCCCAGGATAGGGAGAAAGAGCCTCTCTATCTTGGGGAAGTTCTTAGCAGTCTCCACTGTTACTGGCATGTTCTGACTTCAGAAATAAAGCGAAATGCCTTGTTTTGGAAAGTTAACCTTCCTCACTCAGTAGATCACAATCAATAAACTAGAGGTGGGAGAAGATGAGTGGCATGGTTGGTCCCAACAACTGGTTTGTTTCTTTACTCCTCCCTCTTCCCCACCAAGCCCATTTTACTGGCCACTGATCCAGACCTTATTCCAGCCTCTCCGTATCCTCATCTCCAATAGCTAGGTTCATGTGTGTGCGCACCTGCACAGAATCACACAAACAAGGAGAGCGGGGAACATAGATAATTCCAGAGGAAGAGGGAAAAACTTGTGTCCCCAACATAGGACACCCAGAAAAAGAATCCCAATTAGGCTGGACAGTTTCCTTTTCAGTAGAATGAAAACTACATCTAGGGGTTAGACCCTGCCCGAGCGTGTAAGGGGAACATAAGGAACTCTGGGGTGCTGAACAGCCTTTGGTGGTGAGACGCGACAAACACTCCGAAGCCCCTGACTGGGGGTGCCTGGGTGGCTGAGTCAGTTATGTGTCTGCCTTCAGCTCAGGTCGTGATCCTGGGGTCCTGGATCGAGCCCTGGGTCAGGCTCCCTGCTCAGCGAGGAGTCAGCTTCTCCCTCTTCCTCTGCTCTCCCCCACTCCTGCTCATGCTCTCTCTCTCCTCTCTCTCGAAGAAATAAATACAATCTAAAAGAAATAAAGCCCCATTCTGTCCATTTTAGACATCAGCTGTCACCTGTTTTGATATATCAAAGGCAAACCTTGCTCATCCGAGACCCATGTCAACTGTTTGGTGCTTAGGATAATAATCTCTGATAATAGAGAGTTGGCTCCCCCTTGTGCCCGAGAAGTACACACACGTAAAACCTCTGAAGCTCTCTGGAAACTTCAGGCACTAGAGTGGCCTTCAAGCAGCCAAACAGATTTTAGTTTTATGAGCATAGAGTAGACAACTTTTTTTTTTTTTTTGAATTTTCTTTATTCGTTAGAGACACACAGAGAGAGGCAGAAGCGGATTCCATGTAGGGAGTCTGATGTGCTACTTGATCCCAGGACTCCAGGATCTTGCCGTAGGCGGAAGGCAGCCGCTAAATCACTGAGCCACCCAGGGATCCCAAGTAACCCACTTCTTAAAGGCAGCTGTAAGTGCTCTCTAAATGCCTGTGGGCCTCCAGCCTCTATCTGAGCTCTCTTTTCCTGCTGTACATTTACATTGGACCTTAGATCCTTAAGCAATGCCACTTTCCTCAGCCACTACTCCCCTGACTTCTCAGTGTCATCCCTTTGTTTTTCATCCTCCAAAACGCCTCTTCCTAACTCTACGGCTCAAAATGTGTAGAGTGAAGAAAGGGTCTTCCTGCAAAAGCTCTCTGCTTCTTTTTACCCTGAACTCTCCTGTTTGTGTTTTCTTTGGGTGAATTCCTCTCTCTTCTTGGCATCACAGCTGGGTCAGGGCAGAAGAGATACCCAGCTTTCTAGTACTGGAGAGGGAAAAGTACCCCCTTGATCCTGTCAATGATGCCAGCATGTGCAGTAGCCCCACTTCCACATGTGGAATGGATATGGGTCAAGGTCATATTTCCCCAAGGATGGGTGCAGGAGGACTGTAGAAGTCCAGAGGTTGTTTTGGTTTGGTTTGGTTTGGTTTTTTGCCTTGTACTTGGATGGTGCAATGCTATCCAGTTGATTCAACTGCTGGACAGTTGTGTAAGATGTTCAGGTGTAACAAATTAGGTGGAGTAGGTGCTGGAGACAGTCAGGCATATGGAGGAGATAAGATGGCTAAGGTCTGATGCCCACCCCCAGGAATTCATGAGAACATAGGAACAATCCCAACACAAGACAGAGAGAGTTGAAGTTGATTCGAACAGCAAGCTAGGTACGGAGAGCTGCCAGAATTATTTGGGGGGGATATTATAAGGTAGGCCAAGAGTCAAGGAAAATTTTGGAAGAAAGGAGGTTGAGGTAGGGTGAGGGAACATCCAAAGAAAACTTGGAAATATTCGGACACTGTTGTGGTTCCAATATCAGAAAGTCAGGTCATTGTCAGTAGAATCTGACCTCTAGGCAGAGCTAAAGAGATTCAAAGATTTTTTAGAATTATGCAGAGACAAATGGTAGGATGACAACATTTACCATTATTTTGGAGAACGTAAACTTGTGAGGTAAGAAAGGTGTAATCTGTTATCAACACAAGGCAGTAATTCTGCTGAAATGATGGAAGGATTTGTCCCAGAAGATTGGATTATGGAAGACGAAGTCAACAATTTCCTGCTATACTCATTTGCTTGAAGACAAGTAAGAGGTAAGGGTGGAAGATATTTGGATATTGCAAATACTTCAAACTTACTATATTAAAAACTGGAGCCCAGGATCTCTCCTCCAAATAACTGTTCTTTTCATAACATAGTTGGTCTTGAATAGTAGATAGGCTGGGGCCAGGCACATGGGACAGTAAGGCCGGTGATCAAGGGGCCCCAATGTGGCCCCTTGGGATGGAACACAGCAAATGTCTAATATCAGATCCAAATTCAGCTATAATTTGGACAGGTGGGTCAATCTGAGGCACTGAATCTAGGCAGTGTAAAATATTTCTTTCCTGGAAGAGAGAAGATTGGGGCTTACCTGTAAACTAGTGACTACATTGCTCTGTCATGGGAGAAAGAGACAGGAGGGGGAGGCAGGAGCATCTTGTAGGGCCAGAAAGTAAAGAAACATCCATAAAAACAAAAGGATTGGGTCATATTGAAAGGAAAAAGGAGCCAACCCGAGAGAGCTCCCAAAGGCCAAAGTTGGAACAATTTGAGCAACAAAAGAAATAATGTTGTATTGGACTAAAACACAAAGTACAAAATAAGTATGCATGAGTTTGTACTGCTATAACAAAAGAATTGAACAAATAAGAGGAGACAAATTTTCTCTATACAAGAATTCCAAATAACATTGTGTAGATAGGGCAGCCCAGGTGGCTTAGCGGTTTAGCGCCGCCTTCAGCTCCGGAAGTGGTCCTGGAGACCCAGGATCGAGTCCCACATGGGGCTTCTTGCATGGAGCCTGCTTCTCTCTCTGCCCCTCTCTCTCTGTCTCTCATGAATAAAGAAAATCTTTAAAAAAAACAACAACATTGTGTAGATACACCCCACTCCACCTCTCACTCCTTCCAGCCACAATGTAGGCTCCACTTAGGGGCTTGCTTCCAAGCACTGAGAATAGAAAGAGAAATATGAGAGCTTCACACGGGAGAAACTTGGCAAGCACAACCTTAGCCCGGTCATGAAGATTAGCAATACCCAGCTGATCTCATGTACTACCTGATGTGATGTAATGAGAGGGGCATGTCACCTCTGTGGTTTTTTTCCCCCAAAACACAGAACCTCAGGCTAAGCATACAGGAAACAGAAACCTAAATTTAAGAACCTGCCAGTACTCCTCAAAACTGTCACGGTCAGAGAAAACAAGGAAAGACTGAGAAACTGTCATAGACCAGAGGAGATTAAGGCGGCATGACAACTAAATCCAACATGGACCCTCGATTGGACCCTAGGGATTTCCTCGATTGGGAAAGACAAAAAAAAAAAAAGAATGTTAGTGGGAAAATTGGTGAAATCTGAATGAAGTTTGGCATTTAGTTAAAAGTAAATGTACCAATGTTATCACATAGATTTAACAAATGTACCAACGTTCTACGGTAACGTTAGGTGAAGCTGAGTGAAGGGCATACATGGACTCACCGCTATCTTTGCAACTTTTCTGTGAATCTAAAATGATTCCAAAATAGAGTTTCTTAAGAAAATAAAATTCCTGAGTACAATAATGCCTATGCGGGAAGGGGAAAATATAATTAAAATATTCCAAGGGGGACACCTGGGTGGGTGACTCAGTGGTTGAGCATCTGCCTTGGGCTCAGTTCATGATCCTTGGGTTCTGGGATCGAGGCCTGCATCAGGCTCCCTGTTGGGAGCCTGCTTCTCCCTCTATGTCTCTGCCTCTCTCTCTGGGTCTCTCATGAATTATAAATAAATCTTTAAAAAAAGATTTTGAGGGACTTGATTTATCATCCATAAAGAGGTTTTAAGAATTTGGTATGTTAAAAAAATATATATATACATTGCATATTAAAGGATATCCACTAAAGATGGGGTTGCAAATTATCTGTAAAGGGCTAGATAGTAAATATTTTAGTCATTGCAGACCCGCTGTGGTGTTTGCTCTAACTACATACTGTCATAGCATCAAAGTAGACATAGACAATGTGCAAAATGAGTGTGGCTGTGCTGGAATACATTGTTATTTACCAAAAAACAGGCATCAGGTTAGGTTTGACCCACAGGCCATAATTTGTGAATCCTTGCACTAAAAGAACAAGACCAGAGTTTATCTTCCAATGAATAAAGGGAAAAAATGGAGTAATTCATTAAAAATACCTAGTTATCTAACAAAAAGGCAAGAAATGAGAAAAAACAAAAGAAATATAAAACAGAGTGAAACAGAAAGTGCCAAGTAAAAGGGTAATTTTGAATCTCATGCTTTAGTGGTGACATTAAATATAATGGAACATGTAACGGAACTGAAAATGGAATACATGATGTTCAGGGTGGGAGAGTCTGTGTTGTATGAATGGAGGTCTCAGTTGTTGGGTTTCCTATGAACAATTTCCATGAGGATCCAATGCTCTAATAAAGACAGTTGGGAGGGAGGTGGGTAACTGGGTGAAGGGCCCGTGATGTAATGAGTGCTCGGTGTTGTATGCAACTGATGAATCACTAAACTCCACCCTGAAATGAATAATACACTATATATTAACTAACTTGAATTTAAATTTAAAAAACGAAGACAGAAGAAAGTAGGAAGCAGTTTGTTAAGGACAGTAAACCCTCAAGGTGGGAGAGTGGGCCGGCTGAGCGGTGGCAACTGCCCCAAGGTTACAGGAGTCTTTTCTTTTTATGTGTGTGTGTGTGTACGGGGTGGTCTCTAATGGAGGCTTCCAATCCTTTGAGGGACTCCTTCCACAGGTTGGGAGAGGTTAGTTTCTGACGTTACAAAGTTTGTCCCAGAACCGTCAGGGCAACCTTCCCTCTTGGGATTGGGGGTAGGGCTAAAACACAACGTGAGTGCATTATAATGAGTCTGGGGGTTACCCTGGAGCAGAGGTGGGAGAGGAGAGTGGCCTGTCCTGCATCTGTGGCTCTTGGTCTATTAGCCCAGGGGTCCTGGAAGCCACAACTTCAAGATGCTGTGCCCCCTTCAGGCTTCTAATGTGTAACCATTTATCACCATCCTTGCCTCCAGCTTCTGTCTACCTAACTGCCTACTCTATCAGTGCTCCAATAAAATCTGTTTGTTTTAGATGTGTCTCTTGCACATTGCATATATTTAGATTTTGTTTATCCAACATTAAAACAAAAAGATGTAGAAAAGTTGTAAGTAAAAGAAAGGGAAAAGATACACTATGCAAGTATCAGTCAAGAGAATATTGCTATAGCAATATTAGTATCAGACAAAAGAAGTAAAGGCTAAAAGTATTGTTAAAGAGGGTCTTCATAGTGATACAAGATTTAATTCACCAGGAATAAATAATGATTTTAAATAACACTTAAAAATACATAAAGCAAAATTCCTCCGTGTTCAAAGGAGAAATACACCCACGATCATTATGAAAGATTTTTTTTTAATTTTTTTTTTTTTCATTTGAAAGATTTTACATACTTGTCTTAGTAACTAGTGGAAAAAAAGCAGACAAAAGTTAAGGAATAATATAGACTTGAAAACACTGAGATGAACAGAATTGACCAAATGGTCATAGAGACGCTCCCCCCACCCTTGCCACCAAAGGAAAACTCTGGAGAGACTTCTTTTAAAGATTTGTTTATTTGAGAGAGAGAGTGCAAGGGGAGGGCAGAGGGAGAGAGAGAGAAAGAATCCCAAGCAGACTCCCTGCTGAGGGTGGAGCACGATGGGGCTAATACCCCAGGTTCTTCTCCCACCCCAGGTCTGTCTTTTGCCCTTTCCTGGGTCATATAAGCTTCTGGATGGAACCTTGGAGCTAACCAGGAAGCCATAAAGGGCATGGCTATTTCTCAGACCTGAAGACCGGGGAGCTTCTTGCCAGTATGTTTAAGACACTTGAATAATTGCTGTTTGCACTTACTGCACGGCCAGACCACAGCACTACATTTCTATGCAAGGGTGAGGCAGCGTGGTGGTCATGGCTCTTAGCTAACCTATTCAGAGATCTTTTCCAGTCAATTAATCTATTTTCATATTTATGAAGGAGTCTTAATGTTCTGCCCCATAAGACTTTCAGCCTTGTGGTTGGGAGTGGGGCTGGTTTTGTAGGCCTCAGGGTCTGCTCTATGTACTTGTCAACATGTGATACACCCAGTTGGTTAAATGGTTTATCCGTGGACTGATTTTCTTCCCCTCCTGCTGTGGCTGGAGCTATGGGAACAGTCTGTCCTTACAGAGCCGCAATAAGAAATAACCAAAGATGAATCTGGTCAAATATTTTCATAACTTGTTTCTGTTGATTTTTTGGTAATACTTTTTCCTAAGACACTTTCAGATTTAAAAATAAATAAAGTCTGTGTTACAAAAAAAAAAAAAAAAAAGCCTCCATCCCAGGACCCTGAGATCTTGACCTGAGCAGAAATCAAAAGATTCCAGTGCTTAACCGACTGAGGTGTCCTTGAAGAGACTATTTTTAACACCTGCCGAATACATTGTATTTTTAAGCAAAAAATTTTTTTAACTGACCATGAAGTGGGAATAAAGTCTTAGAATATTTCAAGGGAGTGAAATTAAAGTCTACATTCTGGCCACAGTGCAACTTTGTTAGATAACTAGAAAATCCCCCTGTGCTTAGAAACTTAAAATGAACTACCAAATAACCCATGGATTAAAGGAGAAATCATCACGGAAATTAGAAAACAGTTGAAAGAGAATGATATAAATTTTACATATCATGACTTGTGGAATGAAGCTAAAGTAGTACTTAGGAGAAAATTTATACTCTCAAATGCATATGTTAGGGAAAAGGGATTAAAAGTGAATGATCTAGGCATTTATCTGAAGAAATTAGGGCAATAAAACAGCAAGATAAATCCAAAGGAAGTAGAACTGTCCCAATAAAGTGGGGCAAAAACGAAAGTAGAAGTAAGGCAATAATAAAGACAAAGGGAGAAATTATTGAAGTAGAAAGCAAACATACAGAAAATTGGTCCTTTGAAAGAATTAAGACTGACATATCTTTAGCAAGAAGACACAAATAACCAATATCATAAAACCAAGGAGACAGAACTGGGCTTGAATAACTTTAAGTCAATACATTTGAAAGTGTAGATTAAATAGAAAGCTTACTAGAGGGACGCCTGGGTGGATCAGTGAGTGGTTGAGCTTCTGCCTTGTGCTCAGGTCGTGATCCTGGGATCTGGGATGGAGTCCTGCATCAGGCTTCTTGCAGGGAGCCTGCTTCTCCCTCTGCCTATGTCTCTGCCTCTCTCTCTCTCTCTCTCTCTCTCTCTCTCTCTCTGTGTCTTTAATAAATAAATGCTAAAAAAAAAGAAAAATCACTAAAAAATATAACTCACCAAAGATGATTCAAAAAATTTACACATTCTCAATAGCATTGTAATCTGCAAGGAAATGAAATCTTTAGTCAAAAATCTTCACTCAAAGAAACCTCCAGGCCTGTATGGCTTTGCCGACAAATTATAGCAAATGTTGAAGGATCAAATAGTTCCAGTCTGATGCAAACTTTTTCAGGGCATTACAGAAAAAGACAAAAAAACATTCCCCAACTCAGGAGTCTAGCACAACCCTCATACCAAAAGCCTGAGAAAGACAGAACAAGAGAGAAAAATTATAGGATGGCCTCACTCATGAAAATAGGTAACAAAAATCCTAAACAAAATATTAGCAGCTAGAATACAGTATTATGTTTAAAAACAAAATGCCCAATTAACTGATGAAAGTGTGTTCACAAGTTAGTAATTATTAGTAACCAGAGAAATTTAAGTGAAGCAATGGAATACCGTTACCACATATACCCGATTGGCTAAAATGAAACAGCCTGACAATACCACACGTTGGTGTGAAAAAGAGGCAGGAAGAAGGGATCCCTGGGTGGCGCAGCGGTTTGGCGCCTGCCTTCGCCCCAGGGCGCGATCTTGGAGACCTGGGATCGAATCCCACGTCGGGCTCCCGGTGCATGGAGCCTGCTTCTCCCTCTGCCTGTGTCTCTGCCTCTCTCTCTGTCTCTGTGACTATCATAAATAAGTAAATTTAAAAAAAATAGAAATAACTCTAAAAAAAATGTTAAAAAAAAAAGAAAAAGAAAAAGAGGCAGGAAGAACTGCCATTCACAAATCCCAGGTCTCCAGGGATCATGCCCTGGGCTGTAGGCGGCGCTAAGCGGCGGAGCCACAGGGGCTGCCCTAGAGCAGGGATTCTTAATGTGCAGTCCTTGGTCCAACAGCATCAGCAGCACCTGGAAACTCCTTAGAAATGCCAAATTCCTAAGATCCACTCCAAACTTACTCAATCAGCAATACTAGGGGGAGAGCCCAGCAGTCTGTGTTTTAATAAACCCTCCTGGTGATTTTGGTGTATATTAAAGCTTGAGAACGCTGCCAGAAAGAACTAGGAATATATATCCAGCAAGATACATGGACAAAGATGTTTTCAACAGCATTGTTTATAATAGCCAGACATGGAAAACACGCCAAATGTCCGTCAATATCGTAATGGGAAAATAAGTTATGCAGTGTAATGAGATAATAAAAATGAATCCTAGGTGTACCAAATAGCATAGATGGCTCAAACATAATGGTGAGTAAATATTCAAGACACTAAGAATATATATTTTTATATACGCATAGAAAAAAGTGGGGTGCCTGGGTGGCTCAGGTGCTTCAGTGTCTACCTTTGGCTCAGGTCATGATCCTGGCGTCCTGGGATAGAGCCCTGCATTGGGCTCCCTGCTTAGTGAGGAGCCTGCTTTTCCCTCTCCCTCTGCCACTCCTCCCCTCCACCGCTTTTGATCTCTCTCTTTCTCTCTTTCTCAATAAACAAGTTAATAATTAAAATCTTTGGGGAGCCCGGGTGGCTCAGCGGTTTAGCGCCGCCTTCGGTCCAGGGCGTGGTCCTGGAGACCCGGAATCGAGTCCCGCGTCGAGCTTCCTGCATGGAGCCTGCTTCTCCCTCTGCCTGTGTCTCTGCCTCTCTCTCTCTCTCTCTCTGTGTGTGTATCTCTATGAATAAATGAATAAAATCTTTAAAAAATAAAAAAATAAAATCTTTTTTAAAAAGTCCTTGTCAAACCGTGCAAACGTATTCTAAGAACCAAAACTGTAACTCTGGCCCTAACCTTAGATCAACAGGCCATATGTTATTTAGCCATTTCCTTGTTGATGGGCTTTCTGAGAATATTACTTTGGCTGCACCAATAGACTGAAAATTCTATAAAGTGAGAACCATAATTGTTGTTTTCAAAAACAGTGCCTGCTATTCAACAGTTATTTAATTGAATTGTTTTTCCAGATTAACATTGGTATAAGAAAAAATACCCTGGCCAGTTTTATTTATCTTTATTATAGCATAGGTCGATTCCTTGTAAATTTTGTTTACAGTGAATTAGCATAGAAAATCCAGGTAGCTCTGGGTGTAATGATATAATAAATGTTCTAGAAAATGAGACCCTGATTCTGGGGTAGTGTGATCCTCTGAGATTATTTAATTTCCCTACGTGACATCTCTTCTCTGTTTCAGTGCTATAGCAACTAAGAAATGGGTTAAGCCTTGGAGTAGGAAATTATATGTATCACATTTTTCTGAGAGTGTTTACTTAAGATATCCAAGCTTTCTTAAATGTATTTGACTCTGTATTCTAATTTGTGATTTGGGAACATATGACACCATACCTGAACCTCTATGGAATGCCTGTTTCCAGAGAAGATGCTTTAGTGCAAGACAGGCGACTTGGAGCCTTTGAAATCTTGACTCCATATTCTCTACTTTATGACAAGTTGTCCAGCCAAATCCTAGTAGAATTGTAAAGGAGGCCTTCCCTGAGCATTGATTGTCAGGACAGAACCCGTGAGCAGGTGCAAAAAAGGGCAGCAGATGGGTATGGCTAAGAGGAGAGAGGCCAGGAGCTCGGATATCGGCTGGGCCCTGTCAGGTTTACCTTGAAATTTCCATTGTGACGTCATATGGGGTCACACACAGCCTTGAGGGAGAGGAGCTGAGAGGAGCATTGGGTTGAGAGGAGCATTGGGTTGAGTAATGGCACTGATTTGGGGGCTGGCCATGCCGCCTCCACCGTATGTCAGCCTTCTACTATTATTTGGTTTCCTTGCATGGAGACTTTGGATACTCTTTTCTGGGAAACAGAGCAGGAAGCAGGTGGCAACCAAGACAGGCTCCAAGGTATGTAATGCAACCCTCCCTTGAAATTCACTGCTCCCTGTCTCTGCCCCGGAAGCCATGGCAACTCGCACATCTTGGGCCATGAGAGGAACTGGCTGGGGAAAGAGGGGAGTTGAGATCGTTCCTATGCATGTCTTTCCATAAGTACAAGTCATGCTCGATCCTGTTCCTTTCAGATTGTTTCAACAAACCTCGAGCACCTATTATATGTGGTAGCATACTAGACATTGAAGAAAAATAAAACACCATCTCCCACCTTTTAGGAGCTCGAGGTGAAGTGGGGGAGATGATCAAATGGGTATGGGTATGTATATATAATCCAAGGAAAGAGAACGTGATGAGTTAATAGAAGTATAAATATTGCTGCAGACGTTGGAGGTGGAGTGTTTTGAAGCAGGGAGATCTATAAAATGCCTCTGGAGAGCTCGGGTTTGAATTATGCTTCAGACGAAGGGTAGGGCTTTGAAGGTGGATAGTGTGGATGGAAGAGAGTAGTGAAGACTTTCCTGATGTAGGGAATGGATTGAGAAAAAGCATGGGAAGCTGAAGAGTGTTGGATGTGTTTGTAGAGAGGACACCTATGAGGATGGAGTGTAGAATAGGGAGCCCAATGAGAGAAAATTTCAGAAAATTGGTAGAGATGACATTGTAGAGGGCTTTGAATGCCAGGCTGAATGCTTCTGATAAATATTAATCCCATATGCAATTGAAAGATGATGGCAGAGGGGTGAGAATGGGGAAAATTAACAAGGCAGGAACCACAAATGTTGGAGAGGATGTGGAGAGAGGGGAACCCTCCTGCACTGTTGGTGGGAATGTGAACTGCTACAGCCACTCTGGAAAACTGTGTGGAGGTTCCTCAAAGTGTTAAAAATAGATCTGCCTCCCCCCCAAAAAAATAGATCTGCCCTACGTACGGCCCAGCAATTGCACTGTTGGGGATTTACCCCAAAGATACAAATGCAGTGAAACGGCGGGACACCTGCACCCCGATGTTTATAGCAGCAATGTCCACAATAGCCAAACTGTGGAAGGAGCCTCGGTGTCCATCGAAAGATGAATGGGTAAAGAAGATGTGGTTTATGTATACGATGGAATATTCCTCAGCCATTAGAAATGACAAACACCCACCATTTGCTTCGACGTGGATGGAACTGGAGAGTATTATGCTGAGTGAAATGAGGCAATCGGAGAAGGACAAACATTATATGGTCTCATTCATTTGGGGACTATAAAAAATAGTGAAAGGGAATAAAGGGGTAAGGAGAAAAAACGAGTGGGAAATATCAGAAAGGAGACAGAACATGAGAGACTCCTAACTCTGGGAAACGAACTAGGGGTGGTGGAAGGGGAGGTGGGCTGGGGTGGGGATGACTGGGTGACGGGCACTGAGGGGGGCACTTGATGGGAGGAACACTGGGTGTTATTCTATATGTGGGCAAATTGAGCACCAATAAAAAATAAATTTATAAAAAAAAAAGAAAAAGAAAATGGCAGAGGGTGCCTGGGTGGCTCAGTTGGTTAACCCTGTGATTTTATTTTTATTGAAGATATTATTTATTTATTCATGAGAGACAGAGAGAGAGAGACAGACAGACAGAGAGACATAGGCAGAGACATAGGCAGAGGGAGAAGCAGGCTCCATGCAGGGAGTCCAATGTGGGACTTGATCCCGGCACTCCATCCCTGCACTTGATCCCTGGACTCCAGGATCACACCCTGGGCTGAAGGCGGCGCTAGACCCCTGAGGCCCCCCCGCCCCCCCAATCTCTAAAGGCAGATTAGAGTCTGCCTTTCTAATAAGTTCCCAGGTTCTGTTACTGCTGTTAGGCCACAGACCACTTTCTTTCTTCAGAACAGAAAATTTTATTTTATTACTTAAAAATTTTAATTCCAGTATAGTTAACATAGTGTTATGTAAGTTGCAGGTTTACAATATAGTAATTCAGCAAATCTGTACATTACTCCGTGCTTGTCAAGATAAGTGTACTCTTAATCCCCTTCACCTATTTATACCCGTCCCCCACCCACCTCCCCTCTGGTGACTATCAGTTTGTTCTCTGAAGTTAAAGCAAGTTAAAAACAACATGTCAGGGACGCCTTTGTGACTCAGTGGTTGAGCGTCTGACTTCAGCTCAGGGGGTGATCCCAGGGTCCAGGCTCAAGTCCACCTCAGTCTCCTTGTGGGGAGTCTGCTTCTCCCTCTGCCTATGTCTCTGCCCCTGTCTCTCTCTCTCTCTCTCTGGGTCTCTCACAAATAAATCAATAAAATCTTTTTAAAAATGCAACTGATTTACTGTATTTTGCAACTTTTCTAAATTCATTTATTAGCTCTAATTGGGTTTTTGTGTGTGCATTCTTAGGATTTTCTGACAACAAGATTGTCATCTGTGAATAGACATGGAGATAGTTTAACTTTTTCCTTTACAAAGAGATGGCTTTTATTGTTCTTACCTAATTGCTCTGGTTGAAGTTTCTAGTCCAATATTAAAGAAAAGTAGTGAAAGTGAGTATCCTTGTCTGTTCCCCCCCTTAAAGGCAAAGCTTTCAGTCTTTCACTGTGAAGAATGATATTAGAAGAGGGTTTTTCATAAATACCATTTACCATATTGAGGACATCCCTTCGAACCCTAGTTTGTTGAGTGTTTCTATTTTCTATAAATCATGAGTGAGTGTTGGATTTTGCCAATGCTTTTTCTCCATCAGTTGACATAATTGTTCAGGTTTTTCCTCTTCATGTTATTTCTTAAAGGTTTTATTCATTCATTCATTCATTCATTCATTCATTCATTCGAGACACACACAGAGAGGCAGAGACATAGGTAGAGGGAGAATCAGCCTCCTCATGGGGAGCCTGATAGGGGACTCGATTCCAGGACCCTGAGACTACAACCTGAGCCAAAGGCAGACACTCAACCACTGAGCCACCCAGGTGCTGCTCTCTTTGTGTTATTAATGTGGTATATCACATTGGTTTACTTCCTTAGGTTAAACCACCTTAGTGTTCTTGGGAGATCTTACTTTCAACACTTCTATCCAACATCGGATTGCTTAGCTAAAACATTTGCTAATACTATGAATAAAATTCTATAGGCTGTTTTAATATACTCTCAGAGACTGATGTCCTGAATCAAAAGGAAGAAATAAAAATTATTATATTTGAAATGGCAACACATATCACTTCTGTCTTTAAAATGATCTGGGGTGTGCCTGGGTGGCTCAGTTGATTAAGTGTCTGCCTTTGGCTCAGGTCATAATCTTAGGATTCTAGGATGGAATAGGTTCTCCACTCAAGTGGGAACCTGCTTCTCCTTCTCCCTCTGTTTGCCCTCCCCCTGCTTGTGCTCTCTTCTCTGTCAAATAAATAAGTAAATAAGTAAATAAGTAAATAAATAAATAAATAGATAGATAGATAGATAAATAAATGACCTGGAACAACTTGGCTTCCACCTATATTTTAGTTTTATCTCTCACTACTTAGCAAAAGTACACCCAACAAATCATGACTTTATAATCTTCTTGGTGATGTTCCCATTGGCTGGAATGCTCTCTCTTTACCTAAAAATCTTCTGGTGATAATTTAAACTCCAGTTCAACTGGCAATTTCTTGAGTAATTTTTTCCTTTTTTCCCAGGCAGTTAACCACTGTCCTCTTTATTCCCTAACCTTTATATTTCTGTTACCACCTGATATTGTAACTTAGCCGTTTAGACATCTGTTTTCCCCAGTAATGTGAGTTCCCAGAATACAGGGATCTCATTTACTTTTGTAGTCCTGGTACCTAACATAATGCCTAGAAGCTAGTAAGCGCTCTTTAGATGATTTATGAATAAGTGAATGGGGTGGTAATTGTTGCTGTGGTTATGGTTACCAACTGGATCAATAATTGTATCTGTAAGACGAAATGTGCTGTTGATAAATTCTCTAACCTAGAACATTTTCTGGTTTTATTTTTTCTTTTTGTGCCCCTCTAGACTTCAAGGCAGCATAAATTGAAAAAGATCCAGAAATTCACAGGTCAGAGATCTTATACCTTATTCTTTAGCTCAAGGCTAATGACAAATCAACAGTGGGTCTGCTTTTAGACCGTAGACTTTAATAACAGGTAGAGGGAGGGAGGTTGAAAAAGATTGTATAAGTGAAAGAAATGTGCCTATTCTTCCTAACATCTCCAAAGATGCTAAATTCCTTCTGGCAACTTCCAAAGAGACGTAAACTGATTTATAGTTCTTTCTATGCTTCCGTTCCTCATGGTTTCATTCCTAATTTCCTTTTATTCAACACTCAAAGTATCAGGAAAGAAATTTGATGAGATCTTTAGTGGGGGAAGTTTCGATACATTTTCCCCCTGCGATAGACACTGAATAGACTCCTTTGAAGGAAAAAATATGTATTACAGATTTATTTCCCTTACTCCAACTCCCTACTACCATGATTGTTCCAGCTGTTTCCAATGACTTACACCCACTACATGGTAAAGGCGGCATAGTATATTTTAAAATATAAAAACTTAGACCTACATTTTGTCTGAGCTCTATCACTACTTAACTTTATGATCCTTACGATTTCACCTTCGTTCTCTTCTTTGTAAAACAAGTGGCTTGAACTAGGTGGTATCAATAATTATGATTCTAACAGATTCTTTACCTCTGCTCCCAGCTTCCCAGTGGGAAGAAAATCTCAGAATGGGTTGCTCTGAAGCTAACCTGACAAAGTGAGTAAAATTGATCGTCACTATCTATTCTTTCTTTCTTCAGCCTACCGTACTGATAAACCCTGTAAAGTTAGGAGAAAGATACCTAGTACTGTTTTACTTTTCTGACTGTGATAGTAGTTTCCTTTCTAACTTAAGCCACTCTTCTTATTGGTTTCCTTATTAGTACTTTTAATATCACTTCAATTACACTGACACACTCTGTTGTATCCAGCTTTTCAGGACTCCCTGTGGGATGGGCCCAGGAATATATACTCTGGTCAATGAACAGAAGTCTTCAACAGATCTTCAAACATCTGGAATGCACAAGGTCAGGGAAGGTAGTTTCTGGGTGGGGGTTGAAAGTGATGGAAGTTTTTTTTTTTTTTTTTTTTTTAAGGAAACTCTACCCCCAATGTGGGGCTCAAACTCACAGTCCCGAGATCAAAAATTGCATGCTATACTGACTGAGGCAGCCAGGTACCCCCAAGCTGGTAGAACTTTTAAGAGAGAGGAAGGAAGGGACTGAAGGGAGGAAGGGTTATAGAGAGGGAAGGAGGGGAGGGAAAGAGAGAGGGAAAAGAGAGATTGTTAGTGGGTTGGTTGTTAGTTTTGATAGTGGGGATAAATTCTGAGTTCAAAGGTTTAAGAATAACTGGTTTATGAATCATTTCTGATTGCAATGGAGACAATGGCCTCCCTTTCCTCCTGGTAGAGGAATTCTTTCTATAAGTAATTGAAGTTGGGGAAAGCAACCTCTTTTGTTGTTGTACTCCCTCAGGTCAAAATATTTTACATTTGAAATGGCCATTATCTTTCCCTTTTCCTACTTTTCCTACCTTCTCCTGCTTCAAAGCAAATGGAATATTTCTTTATTTCTTAGATCAAGTCTTATGCACTCGTGTTTGCAAGAATCTTCGGATATGATTTCTTCCTCCACCTCCTCTGTGCTTGTGTCTCAGGAGCCTGTTCTACCGTGTTGTGGCTGTAAGAAGGCAAAACATCCTACTGATCACAGCATCTCCTCTGAATCATTATGCAACAGCTCCAGCCTGTCACACCTTTCTGTCATTTCTGAAGGAACAACCTGGCAACTCCAGAGCCATAGTTTACCTATTTTACCCAAAAACCAGTCTTCTGTGCTCAGGAACCAAGGCACATCCCTGCCCCCTTTGCAACTCTCACAGCTTGAGAAATCAAATCTTTTGGAGGATTTGGCAGCTCTTTCACCATTAAGGTCTCAAAGCTCTTTTATCAGCTCTGTTTTTGAATCCCCAGATCTCTGTCAACAAGAACAAACAAAGAATGGGAGAGGGAGCAAGAGTCATTTGACATTGGATCATGGGTCAAATTCTATTTGCAAGGCAAGACCAGGATTCTCAGGGCGGGCTCCACTCCGGCTCTCTCCTTTGGCTAGGTGGAAGTTAGAAGGACATATGGCTTGGAAGGTTTGTACTTTGAAGGAACAAACAGTTCCTCTGACTGTGAAGGAATCATGGGAAATGCTGCATTATTTAACTGAGGCACAAGGAGGAGTCGCTGAACCAGAGAAACCTCAAATGCAGGTATCTATGCCTATCCATCAAAGCACTGAACAAAGTATCAACAATAAATCCCCAAACTGTCCATCATTCCAGCTCCATGTGAATATTGGAGTGGAATCTGGATTGAATAGAACAGAAACAAAAATTTCACAGTCACTTATCCCAGGTAGGCTGTCACAACTGGGGGATGGCCCCCAAATCGTTGAATCCAGGCCCTTAGTTACATCACTGGGCACTCCACCTCCCAAAAGTTTAGGAGTTGACATAATTCAAGAGGAAACCAATTTCCTGCAGAAGGAGCCAAAACACACCCTAGAGCTTAGTAGAGAGCAGAGGGTCATAGGTTTTCCGGAAAAAAGGATGCAGCAGCATGAGACCCAAGTGACTAAAGTGGAGTTGGCCCCAAGGCTATCATATCAAGTTACAGATAGCATAAAGGTAACTCCATTGGCATTACTTCAAGTCATGGATTCAATGGGGATCATCCCAGAATCACATTCAGAAGTGACAGAATCTGTGGGTTTGTTCCCACAGCCACCAGATGAAGTTGGGAAACCAGTGGAAACGATGAAAAGAGTGAGTGTAAGCACAAAACCATCATATCAAATCACTGAATCAGTGGAGGTAACATCAAGTCCTCAGCATCAAGTTATGGAATCAAAGATGACCTCCAGATCACTGAATCACGTCACAGATAATGTGAAGGTAACTCCTGTAGCATTGCTTCAAGTCATGGATTCTATCGGGATGATTAAAAAATCACATTCACATATCATAGAATCAGTGGGAATAACCCCAAGAGCACAGTATCCAGCCATGGAGTCTGGGGATATAAACACATCGTTGGATCATGAAGTCATGCCACCAGGAGAGATAGGTCCACAGGTAGGACATGAAGTTGTGGAAACTGTGGAAATGACTGTAGGGCCACAGTTTCAAGTTGCTGAATCCGTGGACATAACCTCAAGGCCACAAAATCAAGCCATAGAACCATTGAACATTCCTCCAGGACCAGTGTGTCAAAACACAAGATCCCTGGAAATGAACTCCACTCCATTGCATCAAGTTACAGATTACACAAAAGTAACTCCAGTGGCACTATTACAAGCTGTGCATTTCATGGGGATAATTCCATCAGCACAGTCACATGTTATAGAATATGGAGATTCACAGTCTAAAATTGCAAATTTGACCCCAGGAGTGACTCAACCAGATGGTTTGACTTCCGGCTCTCCTACTACTATTGGTTCACCTGGAGTTGTAGAAACTGTGGGTTTACCTCCAAAGCCACGACCTAAAGTCACAGAATCAGTAGGGGTGATTCCAAAGCCATCACATCAATCCGTACATTCTCTAAAGGTAACTCCAGTAGCCCTGGGGTCACCCATGGGAATGATCATAGCATCACAATCACAAATTGTGGAAACTCCGGATTTGACCTCAAGGCCAGTACCTCAAGCCAAAGAACCTCTGGAGTTGACCCCTGGGTCATGGATTCAGGTGCTGGACTCTGTGGGGATGACTCCACAACCATATCATCAACGCACAGAAACTATGGCATTAACCCCAGGCCTATCTCATCAAGTCATAGAATCTTCAAGGATGACCCCGTGGGATCAAATCTTAGAACCTTCAGAGATGAGTCCAAGGCAAAGCCACCAAACTATAGAAACTAGAGGGTTGGCCTCTGACCCCATAGTCAGAAATCTAACTGAGGTGACACAGTCACATCATCAAATAATGGAATCTTTAGGTAGAGTCCCGAGGTCACTGGGTCAAAGTACAGCATCTGAGGGAATGAATCAAGAGCCACTGCATCAAGTCACAGATTCTGCAGTATTGACCACTACATCACTACTTCCAGATGTAGAATATTTGGGGGTGAAGCCAATGCCACAGCTTAAGGTTGTGGATTCCATGAAGTTATCCCCAGGATTACAAAATGTAAAACCTATAGACGGAACCTCAGGTTCAATCCCACAAATGGCAAAATATGGACAGTTGATCCCAACTGTGAACTCTATAGAATCGGCCCCAGAACTTCAACTGCAGATTGTAAAATCTGATGCGTTGGCACCCATTCCACTGCTGGAAAGTGGGAATTCTGTGCAGTTCGCCCCAACGTCTCAGCTTCAAGGTCTGCAATCTATTCATTTAACTCTAGGAACACAAGAACAAAGTGGAAAATCTGCTGAGTTAGCCCCAGCACCACAGTTACAGAGTAGGAAATCAATGGAGTTGACCTCCAGTCCACAGTTGCAAGGTCTGGAATATGTTCATTTGGCCGTGCCACAAGAGTTTCCAGATGTAAAAGCTGTGGAGTTGACCCTAAGACCACTACAGGAAGACATGAAATCCATGGAGTTGGCCCCAGAGCCATGGTTACCTGATGAAAGACCAGAGGAGAGAGCTCCAGCACTCTTACTTAAAAATGTGAAAATTCCTCGAATGGTAGAATGCAGAAGGTTGACTCCTAAAACACAGGTGGAAGGTATGAAATATGAGGAGCCGATTTCAGGGGCACGCATTCGAGCAGTGAAATCTGTAGAGCTCAACCTCAAGCCAAATCATGAAGCCATAGATCCTGAAGGATTGACTCCATGGCATCAAGCTTTAGAATCTTCAGGAATGATCACAGAGCCAGGATACGAAGGAGCAGAAGCAGAGTTGACCTCTGACACTTGTCACCAGAGGAAGGAATCTATGGAGTTGAAACAATCATCTTTAGGAAGTACTCCAAGGCCATTGAGCCAGACTTTAGAATCTATGCAGATTAACTCAATGCCATTCCAAGGTGCCCTTGAGACAATGCTCCAAGGCGTAAAAGCCTTGGAGACTCGGATGTCTCAACACATAATACAAGAATCTCCAGAGTTGGTACCAGGATCAGAGATTCAAGATCTGACCCCAGAAGTGATGAACCCAGAGTCTCAAGGTATGAAGTCTGTTCATCTGAATCTAGGACCATATTCAGAATTTATGAACTATAAGGAGTTGGCCTCAGAACCACAATTTCAAAGTGTGAAATCTGGGCCATTGACCCCAGGACCACGGCCCCAACATACAAAACCTGAGACCTTGACTCTAGGGCGACTAATGCATGATAATAAATTTGTGGATTTAACTGTACCACTGGAAGAATCTGGGAGGTTAATTCCTGAAACACACTTACATGTTGAATCAAGGAAACTTACCATGGAACCACACTTAGAAGCAATGAAATGTCTGGGTTCAACTTCTAGATCAAGGCATCAGGACACAGCCTCTGCAGCTTTAGCTTCTGAGATCTGGCCACAAGAGGAGGAATCTGTGAAGTTAATCCCACAGCAAGTCACGGAACCTGCTGGGATGATGCCAAGGCCACATTTTCAAAAGTTTTCAGAGATGACCTTGGGACCAGGCCATCAAGGCACAGAAACTGAGAGGCTGACTTCTGAGGCTTTGCTCCAAATGGCATTAACACAAAAACCAACAGGTCAAGTTATGGAATCCACAGGAATGACTCTAAAGCCACATTGTCAAGTTACCGAGCCTTCAGAGATGCCCGTAAGGTCAGAACATGAAAATACAGAAAATTTTGGGTTGGCATTGCTTCAAGTTGAAAATATCCAGGAGACAATGCCAGTACCACCATATTTAGTGCAAGGATCTCCGGAACTGACTTTAGGACCAGGGATGCAATATGAGAAATCAGAGCCACTACTGCAAAATTTGAAATCTGTGATGTCAACCCCTGGAACATCCCCATTAATGGAAGGATCTAAACAATTTATCACAGGAGCAAAACGACATGGTATGGAGTTGACCGCAGAGCCACAGCTCCAGGGAGTAAAGTCTATGCAGCTGAAGCCAGAGCCACAATTACAAGATGTGGAATATGTTAATGTAATTCAACAGCTAGCTACTACTGGAGTGGTAGGATCTGAGAAGCTGGTACAAGAACCAGTACTACAAAGTATACTATCAGAAGACTTGACTAAGGGGGCACAGCTTCAAGGTGTGAAATTGACCCCAGCGCTGCATTTACAAAGTGTCAGATTTTCAAAGTTATCCCCAGGGCCACTTCTTCAAGGAGAAAAACCTGTAGATTTAATCTCAGGATCCCCACATCACAGTGTGAAATCTGATGAACTGACCCCAGGTTCACCAGTGCAAGAGATGAGATCGTTAGATTTAATCCCAGGGCCAAACCATCAAAGTGTTATGTCTGTACAATTGACTCCAGAATCACAAACTCAGAGTATGAAATTTGTGAAACAAAACTCAAGACCACGCTTGCAAGATGTCAGATTTTCATATTTGACCTCAGAACCAAAGCATCAAAGTTTCAAACGTGTGCAGTGTGTACCAGGAACACAGCTTCAAGATATACAGTCCATAGGATTTGCAACAGAATCATCTTTGCAACCAAACCAAGGGCTCTTGAATGAGAATATGAAATCTCTTCCGTCTATTGAAGGATTACAGTTTCACAGCATGGAATCTATGAAATTGGCCAAAGAACTACAGTATCAAGGTGTGAAGTCTCAGGAACGGAATCTAGGGCCAAGGCTGCAAGAGGTGAAATTTTCTGAATTGACGTATGGGCCAAAGCTTCAAGGTGTCAAATCTGGGGAGGAAACCCCAGGATCAGTGTTTGAAGGTGTGAGTTCTGTGGAGATGACCCCAGAATTAGGGCTTCAATATTCTAAATTAGCAAAGATGTCTTCGGGGCTTCAAGATCTAAAACAGGTGGGGCTTAGCTCAGGGCCATCGCTACAAGATATCAAATTTTGTGATCTGACATCAAGAAGTCAACCTTCCAGTGTGAAATCTTCAGAGTTAAACTCAGGGCCACCGCTACAGCATGTGAAAGTTTTTGAGTTGACCCCAAAGCCAAAGATGAAAGGAATAAGACCTATGGGGTTGTCCCCAGGACCTCAAAAGCAAGTGGTCAAGCCTGAGGTATTAGTACCAGAGACATTGTTTCAAGGCATAAAACATTTCGTGGTGGGCCAAATGTCTAACTTGGAAGGTAACGGTCCTTATAAATTCGTCTCACAACCACAGAAACCAGATGCAAAATCTCTGGAGTTGACTCCTGAGTCACAGTTGCCAAGAGTCAACTATTCTGAGTCGACTGGAAGACCACATTTACAAGCTATAAAATCTTCTGAAATGATCCAAGGGCCACACGTGAGAGGCGTGATACCAATGGAGCTGACACCAGGCTCAAAACATCAAGGTTTAAAATCTGAGTTGTTGATCTCAGAGCTGAAAGATGTGAAATCTGTGGCCTTAGCTACAGGACAGTGTCTAAAAGGTAGGAAATCTATGTTGTTAACCCCCAGTCCACCGCTAGAAGGTGAGAAATCCATGGAGACAAACACTGTGCAAGGGATAGAACATGTCAAATCTGTGAAAGACCCCAAAGATACTAAGCTTCAAGTTGCAACACCTGACTTGGCTCTGCATGCAAGAATTCAAGAATTCAAAGGAGTGGAGATGGTCCCGAGAACACAGCCGCAAGATGTGAAAACCATGGAACTGAAATTTGGGCTAAAGATGCAAGGTGAGAAACCTGTGCCTTTTGCTCCAGGACCATTGCTCCAAAAGTCTGAACCGCAAGATGTGAAACCTGAGGAATTGACTTTAGACCCACAAGCGCAAGATAGGAAAGTTGTCGACAGTACCCCATGTGTAAAGCATCAAAGCTTAAAATCTGTAGAGGAAACTCCAGATTCAGAGCTGCAACATGTAAAATCTGTGAAATTGACCCCAAGGGTAAAGAAGCAGGAAGTAAAATCTGGGAATGTGACCAGAAGAGCAAAGTTTCAAGGAGTGAACTCTGTCGACTTAGCCCCAAGCCAACAGTTTCAAGGGATGGCACTCATGAATTTAACTTCTGGGCCAGAACAGGATGGCAAGATATCTGTAATCTCATCAAAGCAGCAATGTAGGAATTCAGGGCAATTGAAGAGAAGGCTTAAGGCAGAAGATGGGATGTCTTTGGAGTTAATTCCAGAACTAAAATTTAAAGGCAGAAAATTAGAAGACCTCAATTTTGAGTTAGGATTTGAAGATATAAAATCACTTGATTGGACTCCTGAATCAAATATTCATGGTTTAAAACCTAAGGAATTCAACCTTGAACCACAGTTGCAAAGCCTAAAATCTCGTAAGTTGGCCCCAGGGCCCCAGTTGCACCAAGTAAAACCCTCAGAGTCAGCTTCAGAGCCACAGCTTTGTGTAAAAACTCTTGAGTTACAACAAGAGCCGCTGCTTGAAAGTATGAGATATATTGAGTGGATACCGGGACCTAAGTTCCAAGCTGTGAAATCTGTAGAGTTAAATCTTGGATCACATTCTCCAGGTGTTAAATCTGCAGGGTTGAAATCTTCGATACAGTTAAGAGATGTAAAGTCATCTGAATTGACTCTAGGGCCAAAACCTCAAAGTGCAACATATACAGAGTTCAACCTTGGGCCACAGCTGCAGAATGTGAAAACCCCTGAGGTGCTACCAGGACCACAGCTGCAAAAAGGGAAGGCTTTGGCATCCACCTCGGAGCCACAGCTTCAAGATGTAAAAACTATTGAGTTCAAAAAACAGCCACAGCTTGAAACTGTGAGACATATTCAGTGGATACCAGGACCTGATTTCCAAGCTGTGAAATCTGTACAGTTAAATCTTGGGTCACATTCTCCAGGTGTTAAATCTGCAGGGTTGAAATCCTCGATACAGTTAAGAGATGTGAAGTCATCTGAATTGACTCCTGGGCCAAAACCTCAAAGTGCAACACATACAGAGTTCAACCTTGGGCCACAGCTGCAGAATGTGAAAACCCCTGAGGTGCTACCAGGACCACAGCTGCAAAAAGGGAAGGCTTTGGCATCCACCTCGGAGCCACAGCTTCAAGATGTAAAAACTTTTGGGTTCAAAAGAGAGCCACAGCTTGAAACTGTGAGACGTATTCAGTGGATACCAGGACCTGATTTCCAAGCTGTGAAATCTGTAGAGTTAAACCTTGGGTTACGATCTCAAGGTGTCAAGTCTGTAGAGTTGAAACCTTTGAAACAGTTAAGAGATAGAAGGTCACCTGCGTTGACTCCAAGGCCAAAGCTCCAAGATATACAATCTTCGTCATCACTCCAGGAACATCAGCCTCAAGGTTTCGATTTGAAACCTTGTCTACAGGGTAGAAGTGTGAAATCATGTGACCTGACTTCCAAGTCAAAGTTTTGTGATATAAAATCTATGACATTCAAATCTAGGCTTTGCTTGCATGATAGGAAATCTACTAAATTGACTGCAGGACCAAAGCTTCAAGAAGTGAAATCCTTACAGTCATCCCCAAGAGCACAGCTTCAAGGTGTGAGGTCTCTAGTGCTTGCGCAAGAGCCACAGCTTCCTGACACAAAATCTGGGGTATTAAGCCAAGTGTCACAATTACAAAGTGGTACAACTATAGAGCTGAACTCTCCACGACACTTGAAAAGGATGAAGTCATCTGAGTTGACTCTTTGGACAAAGCTTCAAGGTGTGAAATCTGAGAATTTCAACTCTGGGTCACAGTGGCAAGATCTAAAATCTTCTAAGTTATCACCTGAGATAAAGTTCCAAGATATGACATTTATTGAGTTAAATCCAAGTTCCCAGATGGAAGGCATAACCTTTTCTAAACCGACTGCAGGAACAAAGATTCAAGGTGCCAAATTTACAGATTTGCTTGGGTCATCGTTACAAGCTGTGAATGTTGCCGAGGGGACCTCACAATCAAAGCTTCAAAGTGTAAAACATAAAGAAAGCGACCCCAGTCCCCAGACGCAAGTTGTGAAATCCTCTGACCTGAACCTTGGATCAGAGCTTCAAAATACGAAACTGGCGTCCAGCCCTGAGCCACAGTTTCAAGGAGAGAAATGTTCTAAGTTGATCTCAGAAACAGAGTGTCAAGGTGTGGAATCTGTGAAGTTCAAACCTGGGCCACAGTTGAGGGGTGTGAAATCTTCTGAATTGATATCAGGGACAAAGCTTCAAAAGGTGCAATCAGTGGATTTCAAGTCAGCCCCACAGTTACAAGATATGAAACCTTCTAGGTTGATCATGGGTATAAAGCTTCAAGACATTAAATCTACGAATTTCAAGTCTGGACCACACTTGCAGGATGTGAAGTCTTCTCAAGTGATCCCAAGGGAAAAGCTTCAAGGTATGAAATCTGTAGAACTGAAACCTAATCCAAAGTTACAAGGTGAGAAATCTTCTGATTTGACCCTGGGGAGGAAGTTTCCAGCTGTGAAATCAGGCCCACAGTTACAAGATGTGAAATGCTCTGAGCTGATCATGGGTATAAAGCTTCAAGATACAAAATCTACGGGGTTCAGTTCTAGATCACACTTTCAAGGTATGAAGTCTTCTAAAGTGATCCCAGGGTCAAAGCTTCAAGAAGTGAAATCCTCTGAGTTCAACCATGGTCCAAAGCTACGAGGTGGGAAATCTAATTTAACCCAGAAGAGGAAGTTCCAAGGTATGAAACCGGTGGAGTTCAACCCTGGACCACAGAGACAAGGTGAGAAATCTGATTTGATACCTGAGTGCAGGCTTCGAGATTTGAAATCTGTTGAGTTAAAGCCTGTTCCACAGTTACAAGGTGTAACGTCTTCTGAGCTGGCACCAGAAACAAAGCTTCAAAGTGGAGAATCTGTGGAGTTCCTTGCCAGACCCATGCAGCAAGATATGAAATCTCTTGAATTGACTCTCGGTGCAAAGGTCAAAGATGTGAAATCTTTGGGGTTTGAGTCAGCCCCACAGTCACAAAGCAGGAAACTGCATATGTTGACACCAGGGGCACACCTTCAAGGTGTGAAATCTATGAAATTCAACCCCGGGGCAAAGTTGCAAGGTGCAAAATCTCCTGAGTCCATAAACCTTCGAATAATGAAAACGACAGAAGTCAAACATGACCCAGAATTTCAGGTTGCAAACCCCTCTGAGTTACCCTTGAAATCAAAGACTTGCAGTGTGATATCTTCCGAGTTCAAAGCTGGGAAACAGCGGCAAGAAGAGAAATCTTGTGAGTTGAAACCATGGCCAGAGCTTCAAAGTATGAAATTTATGGTATACAATCCTGGACCACATCTGCAACATATAAAATCTTCAGAATTATGCAAAGAGACAAAGCTCCACGATGTGAAAGCTATGGAATTCAATCCCGAGCAGCAGTTGCAAGATGTGAAATCTCCCGACTTATGCAAGGGAACAGGTATGCTTCAAGGTATGCAGTCTTTTGAGTTCAATCCTGCGCCACACCTACAAGAGATAAAATCTGAGTTGTGCACAGATGTGAAGCTTCCGTATGAGCAATTTCTGGAATTCAAGCATGAGCCTAAATTACAAGGTGGGAAATCCTCTGAATTGAATCCAGGGCCACAGCTTCAGTGTACAAATCTTGTGGCATTCAGCACTGGGCCACAATTGAAAGGTGTAAAATCTGAGTTGAATCCTCAGCCGGGGCTTCAAGGTATAAAATCTCAGGTGTTCTGCCTTGGGCCACATGTGCAAGGTGTGAATTCTTCTGCATTTATTTCAAAACCAAAACTGCAGTGTGTAAATTCTTTTGGATGCAACCCTGAGCCACCTTTGCAAGGTATAAACCCTTCTGAATTAACTTTAGTTTCAAAACTTGAAGGTATGAAGTCTTCTGAATTGAGTTCAGGGACAGAGTTTGCAAGTGAGACATCTATGGTGTTCAACCCTGAACCGCATTTGCGAGATATGAAATCTGAATTGATTCCAGGGTCGAAGTTTCTAGGTGTAGCACCTATGGAATGCAACCCTGGGCCACAGATGAAGTGTGTAGATTCTTCTGAGTTGAATGCAGAGCCAAAATTACAATGTGTAAATTCTATGGGGTGCAAACGTGGGCCACTTTTGGAAGGCGTACAGTCTTTTGGGTTGACTTCAGGGACAAAATGTCAAGGTATGGGATCTGAGGGGAATGCAGGGACTAAGAAGCAAAGTGAGACATCTGTGGTGTTCAACTTGGAATCACATTTGCAATGTCTGAAATCTGAATTGATTCCAGGGTCAAAGTTTCTAGGTGTAGCACCTATGGAATGCAACCCTGGGCCACAGGTGAAGTGTGTAAATTCTTCTGAGTTGAATCCAGAGTCAAAATTACCATGTGTAAATTCTACGGGGTGCATACTTGGGCCGCCTTTGCAAGGTATACAATCTTTTGAGTTGACTTCAGGGATTAAATGTCAAGGTATGGGACCTTTTCATTTGAATCTGGGAGCAGAAGCTCTAGGTATAAAATCTGTTATGTTCAACCCTATGCAACATTTACAAAATGTGAAATGTGAATTGACTCCAGGGACACAGTTTCAAGGTATAACATCACGGGAGTTCAATTGGGGCCCACAGCTGCAAAGCGTGAATTCTTCTGATTTGAAACCAGGGTTGGAACTTCAATGCATAAATTCCATAAAGTTTAATCCAGGGCCACAGATGCACGGCACAAAGCCCTCTGAAACTAACCCTACATCAGAATATCAAGGTACAAAGTCTGTTCTGTTCAACGCTGGAGCATATTGGCAAGGTGTAAAATCTTCTGAGTTAATTCCAGGGACAAAGTTTCCAGAAATCCAGTTTTTGGAGAATCACTGTGGGTCACAGCCACAAGTTGTACAGTCGGTGTTCACTTTCGGCTCTCCGTTAAATGGTATGAAATCTGTGTTATTTTTACCAGAGCCACTGCTTAACGATGTAAAGTCGGTGGAGATGAACAAAGAGCCACTGCTTTGTGGTGCAAATTCTGTGAAACTGATTTCAGGCTCCGAGCTGCAAGACTTGAAATGTGAGATGTTTGCACTAGAGCCATGTTTTAAAAAAATGAAATATGTGGAGTTAAATCCAGGGCCACATCCTCAAGGTATGAATTCTGAGGAGTTGCCCTCACACCTTAGACAACATAGTGTGAGATCTGTGGTGTTTGCACCAAAGCTGTGTTTCCAAGATGTGAAATCTCTGGAGTTGAAACCAGGACCACAACCTCAAAATGTGAATTCTAAGGATTTGAATTCTTGCCTCAGGCAGAAATCTGTGGTGCTTGAATCAGAGCCACGTTCTCAAGATGTGAAATCTTTGAAATCAAACCTATTGCCACATTGTCAGAGTGCTAATTCTTTAGGGTTGTCAACATGCCTCAAGTCACCACATGCTAACTCTGAGGCCTTTGCACCAGAGCCATGTTTTCAAGATATGAACTCGGTAGAGTTGACACCAGGGTTCCAACAGCAAGGTACGAATTGTCGAGAGCTGACTTCAGGATGGCAAGGTATGAAATCAGTGGTGTTGGCACCAGAGGCAACTAAAAAGTTTGCACCAGGACCATTGTTGACTAGCGTTAAATTTTCAGATTGGTCTCCGGAATCACAGCAACAAGATGAGAAATCTTTGGAGTTTACTCCAGATCCAAAGTTGCAAAGTATAAAACATGTGAAATTGTCCTCAGCCTCTCTAGAGCAAGATACAAAATCTGTAGAGTTAGCACCGGGGGCGCTGCTTCAAGGAACAAAAGCTGAGACGCTAAATCGGAAAAGAAGCTATCAAATCACAGACTCTGAGATAATCCCTAGGCCAGGGCGTCAGTTTGTACCATGTGCAGAGATGATCCCGACACCAAAGCATCAAGTCCCTAAAGGTATGAATTTGATTTCAATACCAGTTTATCACATCACAGAAAGGTTGGCACATCAAGGCAATGAAACCACAGAAAAATCTGTGGAGTTGACCCCAAAGCCAACAAGTAAAGCCATGGATTCTTCAAGAGTGCCTCTAAGGCGAGATCTTCAAGTACCAGAATCTGTTGATCTGACTGCAGTGCTAAGGAATCAAGGCTCTAAATCCTCGAAATTAACCCAAAAGAAAAGCTACCAAATCCCAGAAACTCTAGAGTTGCTCTCTGAGTCACGGCCTCACCTTAAGGATTTGAGAGAGTTACATACAAGGCCACTGCGGCAAGCTGTAGGATCTGAAGAGATTACACTAGAGCCCAGGCATCACACTACAGAAACCATGGGATTGACCTCCAAGGCAAGGCAAAAAGGGAAGGAATTCCTCGGAGTGACCCCAAAGCCAGTAAGTAAAACCACTGGATATTCAGAGAGATGTCCTAGGCCCTATCCTCAAGCACTAGAATTTGTGGAGGTGATCTCTGAGAAAAGACTGCAAAGAGGAGAATCTGAGGCACTGATTACAAAGTCATTGCATCATGTTCCAGAATCTCCAGAAATGACATCAGGGCTAGGATATCAAGTTCCTGAATCTGTGGGTTTAACCTCTAGGCAATGGCTTCAAAGGAGGAAATCTTTAGAGTTGCTCCAAAAGCAAACAGGTCAAGCTGCAGGACACGCAGAGTCTGTAGAGCTCACATCTGAGACATGGCAGCCAGGGGATGGATCAGTGGGGCTACCACAGTCACAGAATCAAAGTATAAAATATTCACAGAGAGTTCCAGGAGTACCGGCTCACATTACAGAAGTTATGAGGATTAGTCCAAAGCCACTAGATCAAGTCCCAGGATCCACAAAGACACAGCTTCAAGCTGCGCTCTCAATAGGAATCACCCCGGGAGCCCCCCAAAAAGTTACTGAGTATGTGAAAGTGACTCCTGGGCCACCACTTCAGATTGTGAAGTCTGTAGCATTAACCCCAGGGCCAGCCTTTCAAATGATAGACTATGTTCAGCTGACCCCAAAACTGCAAGATGTGAGACCCTCTGAGTTTACCTCAGAGCTGTGGTTGCAAAGTGTAAAATCTAAAGAATTAACCACGGAGCCAACACACCAAATTTTGGACATAATGAAGTTGACAGGCTTTCAGATTGTAAAGACTGTGTTAATCCCATGGCCACCACTTCACATTGTAAAATCTGAGGAGTTAGCACCAGGGCCAATTCCTCAGGTTGTAGAACCAATAGGAGTAGCATTAGGATCAGCGATAGAGGTAATAGATTGTTGGGATCTTCAAGAAATGGTAGAACCCGTGGAATTAACTCCAAGGCCAAATACCCATGTGAAATCTGCAGAATTACTCTCACAGCCAGCATGTCCCTTTGAGGAGCCTGCAGTGTTCACTCATGAACAAGGGCTTCAGGCTGTGAAAGCAATAGGGATAAAAATAAGTCCTCAAATGATGGAATCTGAGGATTTGAATCTACGACAGGTATATCAGAATAGGGAATGTGAGGATTTTACATCAAGAGAGGAGTTACAAATAGAGAATTATTTCTCTAGATTTCCCCATAACTCTTCCAACTCCCTCACCTCAAGTTCTGGTGAAACAGAATTCGGAAGCCTTTGTGATTTTGAGATGCCAGAACTATCAAGGGCCTTGGATATACACAACATTGGGACAGATATTTTTCAGCCTGAAGAGTCCTTTATAGACCCTACTATGATACAATCTTCAACTCTTCCCTTTTCCCTTCACAATCAACTCTCTGATAAGATAGCTAACATTGTAGAAACTCCACATTTTGAGATCTCAGGAGTGGGTGTCATATCTAAGACGACTGACAAGAAGCAGGTGGAAGAGCTAGGGAACTCACTCCAGGGCCTATCCCAACATCCACCACAAAGCTGGAGATCACCACCTAGGACATTCCACTCAGGCTCCAGAACTCAAAGAGGCCTTACCTGCTCTGGCCTGGGCAGACAACAGAACGTCTGGGAGAATCACTCCTGGAGACAGCGACTACCTCGAAAATATCTCTCCAATATGCTAATGTTGGGGGATGTCTTGGGAACCACGATGGAAAGGAAGCTTTGTTCTGCAACATCTTTAATGGAAAGAGCCACTAGAGATATCCGTCAATCTATCCAGAATTTATTTGGGGTTCCAGCTGAACTGATGAAGCCTTCCCAGAGTCTGCTAGAGAGAGGTCGAGGTGTTATTCCTCAGCCTTCAGTGGCCAGAAACTACATTCAGAGGCACACTTCGTGTCGTGGTCACGAGCAAAGAACAGCCTTAAGAATATGGACACGTAGCTCCATGTCCTCAATAATACAGCAATATTCTGGGACTAGAGTGAGATTAAAGAAAAGTTCAAAGCTCACTGATATATCCCAGGACGTCATTCAGCACATACCTGTTTCAGAGGGCCAGCCTCCTGCCCCAGTACAGCTAGAGTCTTCCTTCAATATAGTTTTCACCAGGAAAGATTCTGTTCCAGTGGAAGAGAGTGAGAACTCTTTGAGTTTTGAGTCCCAACACAGTCTCAAGCCAAGTTATCTTCCCCACCAGGCCAAGACTGACTTCTCAGAACAGTTCCAGTTGCTACAAGATCTGCAGCTAAAAATAGCAGCAAAACTGTTAAGGAGTCAAATACCCCCAAACGTACCTCCACCTCTAACTTCAGGTCTGGTTTTAAAATACCCTATGTGCTTACAGTGTGGCCGATGTGCAGGATTTAATTGCTGTCATAAATTACAGGGCACTTTGGGACCTTACCTTCTTATCTATCCACAGCTCCACCTTGTACGCACTCCTGAGGGCCACGGAGAGATTAGGTTGCAACTTGGCTTTAGGTTGCAAACTGGGAAAAGACCCCAAGTCCCAAAGTACCACAGAAGAGACAGACCCATCACACCACGAAGTTCTATATCACCATCGCTAAGGACAGCGAAAGTCTATACTCGAGCTTCCAAGAGTCCTACTTCTACGACATATTTCCAGTCTGGATCTTCCCAGTGTCCTTCTCCTGTACAAGACCGCATCAGGCGAAGGCAGTATAGAGGCCCTGACCTAGTAGGAAAAACAGAAATTAGAAAGCCGGGGCTCTATGAATTTACTCAGGTTCACTCTCTACCAGAGAGTGTCTCTGAAAGCAATCAGAATGTAAAATGGGCTAAAAGGAAAACCAAAAAGACCCATAATTCAAAATACCCATACCCAATGAAAAGAACCACCAAGGGAAGCAGAACACAAAACACAAAACTCTACACAAATGGTAGAAGCATAATACAGAGTCCTTCTAGGGAATTACCAGCCCAGGTAAGAAGCAAGAGGACTGGAACATCTCAGACTACTTCTGCCTCTTTAAGAAGACAATCTAAGAAATCCTCCCAACCCAAATTCATTCAACTGCTTTTTCAAGGCCTAAAGCAAGCATTGCAGACAGCACACAGAATTATGACTTCTGCTGGGCAGAAGCCCGTGGACAGGCCAAGGCCAGACCATTCGTGGTCAAGCAAAAGCCAGCATCTAAAACAAAAAGCCAGAAATGATTACCTATCAAGAGATATCAAAAGAGACAGGATGTCAGTTGTTAAGGTAAAGCCAACAGACATAACCACTAAGCAGAACATGTTATGCGAAGAAATAGAGCAATTCAGATCCGCTCAACGACCAGAAAGAGAGAGCTCTTTCCAACTCAGACGTACCCAACTGCCTAAGCCCATAGTTTCCCAAGGAAGTGCCGCTTTCAAAACCAGTTCACTTGGACAGCCTATGGGTATTGTTCAAAATGACTATAGCAGCAAAGGTAAGAAAAAGCTCTACAGAAGTGAAATCTCTAGCCAGGAGTCCAAGAACTCCAAAACAGGAACCGGAGTTCAAGTCCCAGGGAGAAATCTACATGGTTCACTTCACAGAACCTCACACAGCCACCTTAAAGAGAAACTCACACCCAAGAAGCAAAACCACAGCTTCTTAAGGGAGAGAACCCCACATAATTCCTCTGTAAGGAGATATCGCAGTCCCTCTGAGCGGAGATGTCGCAGTCCCTCTGAGAGGAGCCATCGAAGTTCTTCTCAGAAGAGCCATCACAGTCCCTCTGAGAGGAGCCATCCAAGTGCCTCTGACAGGAGTCATCGCAGTCCTCCTCAAAAGAGTCATCACAGTCCCTGTGAGAGGAGCCATCACAGTCTCTCTGAAAAAAGCCATCACAGTCCTTCTGAGAGGAGCCCTCGCAGTCTCTCTGGAAGGAGCTACCACAGTGCCTCTGAGAGGAGCCATCACAGTGCCTCTGAGAGGAGGCATCAAGGTCCTTCTCAAAAGAGCCATCACAGTGCCCCTGAGAGGAGGCATCACAATCCTTCTCAAAAGAGCCACCACAGTTCCTCTGAGAGGAGCCATCGTGGTCCATCTCAAAAGAGCCATCACAGTCCCTCTGAGAGGAGCCATCGTGGTCCTTCTCAAAAGAGCCATCACAGTCCCCCTGAGAGGAGCCATCGAAGTCCTCAAAAGAGCCATCACAGTCCCTCTGAGAGGAGCCTTCGAAGTCCTCAAAAGAGCCATCACAGTCCCTCTGAGTGGAGCCATCACAGTCTCTCTGAGAAAAGACATCACGGTCCTTCTGAGAGGAGCCCTCACAGTCCTTCTCAGAAGAGCCATCACAGTCCCTCTGAGAGGAGCCTTCGAAGTCCTCAAAAGAGCCATCACAGTCCCTCTGAGAGGAGCCATCACAGTCCTTCTCAGAAGAGCCATCACAGTCCCTCTGAGAGGAGCCATTGCAGTCCTTCTCAGAAGAGCCATCACAGTCCCTCTGAGAGGAGCCATCGCAGTCTATCTCAGAAGAGCCATCACCGTCCCTCTGAGAGGAGCCATCGCAGTCCTTCTCAGAAGAGCCATCACAGTCCCTCTGAGAGGAGCCATCATCGCAGTCCTTCTCAGAAGAGCCATCACCGTCCCTCTCAGTGGAGCCATCACAGTCCTTCTCAGAAGAGCCATCACCGTCCCTCTGAGAGGAGCCATCGCAGTCCTTATCAGAAGAGTCATCACAGTCCCTCTGAGAGGAGCTATCCCAGTCTCTCTGTAAAGAGCCGTCAGAGCCCTTCTGAGAGGAGATGTCGCAGCCCCTCTGAGAGGAAATGTCGCAGTCCCTCTGAGAGGAGATGTCGCAGTCCCTCTGAGAGGAGCCATCGAAGTTTAGGATTAATGAGATTTTGTAAGCAATCAAGTACCCTCATTTGACAAGTATTGTAAAACACTTGTTTTTGTTGAATCCTTTGAAAAATAAAAGAGACCTGGGGGAGTGATTTCTTAACCATGTTGATTAATTCCCAAGATGTTAATCATGCTGATCATATGCAGTATTGTTTTTCTTGGTTGTTGTTATTATTGTTTTTAATGTGCTTATGCTTATTCATGAGAAGGAATATGGGTATATTTGAGTCTTACACTGACAGTGATGAAATTCCTATGGTGACAGTTTACTAAGAGGAGTCAGAGGGGACTTGACTCTTATTGGCCTCTTGATACTAGCAAGTCTTGCAAGTAGAGATTTTTCCCATTGTTTTGGATGGTGGGTTTTGGTCCTAGAGTACTGCTAATTCCTGTTAAAAATTTTTATACTTTTATTGAGGTATCATTGAAGTACAATAGAATGCATCTTTACAGTATACATACTTAAAGCATACAGTATGATCAGCTCTTTTTTTTTACAATTTAAAAATTTAAATCAAATTTTCAATATCGAGTATAACACCCAGTGCTCATCCTATCAAGTGCCCTCCTCATTGCCCGTCCCCCAGTTACCCCATTCCCCCCCCACCAACCTCCCCTTCCTCAATCTTTTGTCTATTTCCCAGTTCGGAGTCTCATGGTTTGTCTTCCCCTCTAATTTTTCTCACTCAATTCCCCTCCCCTTTCCCTTATAATCCTTTTCACTATTTCTTATATTCCATGTATGAGTGAAACCATACTGATTAGCTTTGACATGTGTAAATAACCATAACAGTGTCACTACAGTCACTATCCCTCCCCCATGTTTTTTTGGGTTCCTTTGTCATCCATTCTTTTCCCTACTCCTGTTCCCAGACAGCACTGCCCTTTCTTTCTGTCACCATACAGTGGTTTGCATGTTCTAGGATTTTATATAATGAAATCAGGTAGTATGTTCTATCTTTGCATGATTTTTTTCATTCAAAATAATGGTTTCGAATGAGAACTAATTTTTATTGCTGAATAGAATTTCATTATACAAATACCATAATTTGTTTAGCCATCTTCCTTGGGACATTTGGGTTCTTTTCCTTCTGGGAGTATTAAAATAAAGCTGTTCTGAACATCCATGTGCACTTCTTTGTGGGAATTTTTTTGTTTAAGATTTTATTTATTTATCACGAGAGACACAGAGAGATGCAGAGAGAGAGGCAGAGACACAAGCAGAGGGAGAAGCAGGCTCCTTGCAGGGAGCCCGATGTGGGACTCGATCCTGGGGCTCCAGGATCACGCCCTGGGCTGAAGGTGGCGCTAAATTGCTGAGCCACCCGGGCTGGCCTTTTTTTTCTGTTTCTCTTGATAAACCCCTGAGATGGTATTGTTTTACCAAGATATGCCATCTTAGGTTGATTGGTCATATGTCTGGAGTGTGTTAAACTTTTTTGAAAAATTGCCTGTTTTCAAAATTGGTGGTATAATTTTATATTCCTACCAGCAGTGTATAGGAATAAGTCTTTAATTTCAGCCAATTTTAAGGGTGTATAGTGGTGTTTCATTGTCATTTTAATCAACATTTTCCTGATGAATAATGATATAGAACATCTGTTCATGTGCTTATTAGCCATTCATATATCTTCTGGGAAGCACCTGTTCATATCTTTTGCCCATTTAAAGATTTTGTTTTTGGGGTTCCTGGGTGGCTCAGCAGTTGAGCGTCTACCTTTGGCTCAGGGTGTAATCCCTGAGTCCCAGGATCCTGGGATCAAGTCCTGCATTGGGCTTCCTGTTTGGAGCCTGCTTCTCCCTCTGCCTGTGTCTCTGCCTCTCTCTGTGTCTCTCATGAATACATAAATAAAATCTTTTAAAAAATAAAGATTTTGTTATTTATTTACTGGATAGAGTATGAGAGAAAGAACGGACACAAGTAGGGAGAGGGATAGAGGGAGAAGCAGACTCTTTGCGGAGCAGGAAGCCTGACTGGGGGCTGGATCCCAGGACCCTGGATCATGACCTGAACTGAAGGCAGAAGCTTGACCAACTAAGACACCCAGGCACCCCCTTTGGCCCATTTTCTGTCTTGCTATGGAATTGTAGTATTTTTTTAAAAGATTTTATTTATTCATAGAAATGCAGAGAGAGAGAGAGAGAGAGAGGCAGAGACACAGGCAGAGGGAGAAGCAGGCTCCATGCAGAGAGCCTGACATGGGACTCAGATCCAGGGTCTCCAGGATCACGCCCTGGGCTGCAGGCGGCGCTAAACCGCTGCGCCACCGGGGCTGCCCGGAATTGTAGTATTTTTTAAAAATTATATTCTGAATGCCGTATCTTTGATAGATGTGTCTTGAGTATTTTCTTCCAGTCTCTGATTTGCATTTATTTTTCTTAATGGTGTATTCATTCATTCATTCATTCATTCATTTAAAGATTATTTTTAAACCACTGAGCCACCCAGGCATCCCTTTAATGGTGTGTTTTAAAGATCAATAGTGTTAATAGTGTTAATCCATGGGCAAAAGACATGAACAGAAATTTCACAGAGGAAGACATAGACATGGCCAACAAGCACATGAGAAAATGCTCCGCATCACTTGCCCTCAGGGAAATACAAATCAAAACCACAATGAGATACCACCTCACAACAGGGTGAATGGTGAAAATTAACAAGACAGGAAACAACAAATGTTGGAGAGGATGTGGAGAAAGGGGAACCCTCTTGCACTGTTGGTGAGAATGTGAACCGGAACAGTCACTCTGGAAACTGTGTGGAGGTTCCTCAAAAGAGTTAAAAATAGAGCTACCCTATGACCAGCAATTGCACTGCTGGGGATTTATCCCAAAGATACAGTTGCAGTGAAACGGCAGGACACCTGCACCCCAATGTGTGTAGCAGCAATGTCCACAATAGCCAAACTGTGGGAGGAGCCTTGGTGTCCATTGAAAGATGAATGGATAAAGAAGATGTGCTCTATATACACAATGGAATATTACTCAGCCATTAGAAATGACAAATACCCACCATTTGCTTCCACGTGGATGGAACTGGAGGGTATTTTGCTGAGTGAAGTTAGTCAGTCAGAGAAGGACAAACATATGGTCTCATTTATTTGGGGAATATAAGAAATAGTGAAAGGGATTAAAGGGGAAAGGTGAGAAAATGAGTGGGAAATATCAGTGAGGGTGACAGAACATGAGAGACCCCTAACTCTGGGAAATGAACAAGGGGTGGTAGATAGGGAAATGGGCAGGAGGTTGGGGTGACTGGGTGACGGGCACTGAGGGGACACTTGACAGCATGAGCACTGAGTGTTATGCTATATGTTGGCAAATCAAACTCCAATAAAAAATATACACTAAATTTTAAAAATTAATTAATAAAAAATCAATAGTTTTATTTATTTTTTAAAGGTTTATTTATTTAGTTTACTGAGAAAGGGGAGGAGCAGAGGGAGAGAATTCTGAAGCAGACTCCCAGCTGTGTGTAGAGCCCAATTTGGGGCTCTATCCCAGGACTCTGAGATCATGACCTCAGCTGAAGCCACTCAATTAACCTAGCACCGAGGCGCCTTGAAGACCAACAGTTTTAATTTATTATCAAAAATAGTTATAATGTTATTTTTCCTTCTATATATGTCAAGCTTTTTTTTTTGTATTTATTTGAGAAAACTTTGCCATCCCTATTTGCAAAGATTTTCTCCTTTTTTTTCTAGACTTTTTCTAGATTTTACGTTAGGTCTATGACTCATTTAGAGTTAATTTTTTGTGCATGGTGTGTCCTAAGAATGTCAATTTCTTTAAATTTTGTATATTCTGTTGTTAAGACTTTCTTTTCCTTATTCAATTGCATTGGTACCTTGGTCAGAAATTACGTAAACGTATATATGTGTGGGTCTGTTTCTGGACTTCTTATTCTGTTCTGCTGGTGTATATATCATATCTATCTTTTTGCCAATACTAAAACTGTCTTGATACTGTGAGATTAGAGTAAGTCTTGAAATCAGATAGGGTAAGTCATCTAACTCTATTGTTCTTTTTATTTTTTATTTTTTAAAAAGATTTTTATTTATTTATTCATAAGAGACACAGAGAGAGAGAGAGAGAGACAAAGACACAAGCAGAGGGAGAAGCAGGTTCCAGGCAAGGAGCCTGATGTGGGACTCGATCCTGGGTCTCCAGGATCACACCCACCCTGGGCTGAAAGCAGAGCTAAACCCTGAGCCACCCGGGCTACCCAACCACCCGGGCTGCCCTATTGTTCTTTTTAAAAGTTTGTTTAGTTATTCTAGGTTCTTTGTCTTTTTATATAAATTCTAGAGTTAGTTTGTCAATTTCTATAAAAAGAAGCATGCTGGAGTATTCATGAGTATTATATTGAATCAGGAGATCAGTTTGGTGAAAATGGCAATTTTAACAACACTGATTTTTCTGACTTATGAGCATGCCGTATTTTTCCTTTTTTTAGATCCCTAACTTCTCTCACCAACATGCTGTAGTTTTCATTATAAAAGTCTTGGTTATCTTTCATTCGATTTGTTCTTAGGTGTTTTGTGTGTGTGTGTGTGTGTGTGTGTGTGTGTGTTTAATATTACTGTAAATAATAACTTTTAATAAGTTCATTTCTAGTTGCTTGTTGCTAGTATGTGAATCTAGCCACAGGATTGTCAATTTTGTTGATCTTTTCAAAGAACCAGATTTTCTGTGTTGTCCTAATTCATGAATTCCTCCTCTTTGTTATATTTTTCCTTCTATTTTGGGTTTACTTTGCCCTTTGTATGGTATCTTAAGATGAAGTCTTGTCAGGAAATTAGATTTTAGGTCTAATTTTCTACCAGGAGTATTTAGAGCTTTAAGTTTCCTTCTGGGTGCCGCTTTGGATGCAATCCACAAATTTTGATATGTGTATATTTGTTATTACTCCAGAATATTTTGAATTTCTCTTGTGATTTCTTTTTGACCTATGAATTATTTACAAGGAGATTATTTAATTATGATTTATTTTTTATTTTAAATATCTTACTGATCTTGATTTCTAATTTAATTCTGATGTGGTCAGAGAATACATGTATGATTTTCCTCTTTTTATTTTTTTAAAGATTTTATTTATTTATTCATGAGACAGAGAGAGAGATGGAGAGGCAGAGACACAGGCAGAGGGAGAAGCAGGTTCCATGGAGGGAGCCGGACATGGGACTCGATTCTGGGTCTCCAGGATCAGGCCCTTGACTGAAGGTGGCGCAAAACCACGGAGTCACCGGGGCTGCCCGATTTTCCTCTTTTTAAGTTTAGAGTTATGCTCTATCTTGTTGAATGCACAATGTCTACTTGAAAAGAATGTATATTCTGTAGTTGTTGAATGTGGTGTTCAATAAAGTGATGTCGAATAAGGTAGCTAATATTGTTGTTCAGATCTTCTATGTCTTTACTGAATTTTTGTCTAGTTCTATCACTTCCTGAAAAAAGGAAGTCTTAAAATTTCCTACTAAGACTGTAGAATCGTTATTTTTTTGCTTTAATTCTATCAGTTTTGCTTTGTGTACTTTGATCCTCTACTGCTAGCCACATAAAATGAGGAATTGTGTCTTTGTGATGATTTCTTACTTTTATTGTTATGATATGTGTCTATTTTCTATCTCTGGTGATACTCTTGTCTTGAAGTCCTTTGTATCTGGTATCAAAATAGCCATTTCAGACTTCTTCTGTTTGCTGATTGTGTAGTTTAATTTTTTCATCCATTTATTTCCAGTATCTATATTTTTTTACACTGAAAGTGTGGGGACACATGGATGGCTCAGTCGGAGGAGTATTTGACTCTTGATCTCCGGGTCACGAGTTCAGGGGCCACATTGGGTATAGAGATTACTTAAATATATTAAAAAAAAAAAAGAAAAGAAAAAAAGTCTGCCACTTTTGGCACAATTTACACTTAGTTGACCCTTGATCAACACAGGGGTTAGGGATGCTGACCACAACACAGTTGAAAATCCACTCCCCCCAAAAGTAACTACTAATAGCCTATTGTTGCTGGCAGTCTTACTGATCACATGAACAGTCAATTAACACATATTTTGTGTGTTATACATATTATATACTATGGTGTTCTTACAATAAAGTAAGCTAGAGGAAATAAAATATTATTAAAATGACAAGGAAAAGGGGGCACCCAGGTGTCTCGGTGGTTGTCTGCTTTTGGCTCAGGTCGTGATCCCAGGGTCCTGAGATCAAGTCCTGCATCGGGCTCCCTGCGGGGAGCCTGCTCCTCCCTCTACCCATGTCTCTGCCTCTCTCTGTGTGTCTCATGAATAAAAAATCTTTTTGAAAATGTTTATTTATTTATTGACATTTACAATACTGTACTGTATATTAAATAAAATCCATGTATAAGTGGATCCATACAGTTCAGACCTGTGTTGTTCAAGAGTATTACTAGAGTACTAGAGTATTGCCTTTTTATTCACTCTTAAACAATCTCTGACTTTTCAACTGGAGTGTTGAGACCACAAACAAATTAATTATTGATACGGTTGGATTTAGGTCTGCCATTTTATTATGTGTCTTTGTACCCTGTTTTTTGTTCCTTTATACCTTCTTTTGGATTATTTGAATATTTGGTGTCTGATTTTAGTTTCCTGATTTTTGACTCTCTCTTTTCTCTCTTTCTCTTGTGTGTAGTGGTTACTCTAGGAAGTATAATATACATACCTATTGTTTGTATAGGGTTGAGTTAATATACTACCACTTTGCTTAAATGTAGAAGCCACAACCATATAGATTGTCTAACCCCTGCCTGCTGACCAATAAGTTATAGCTATCATAAGTATTACATTTACATATGTTGAAAACCTTACCAGAGAATGTTAAAATTTTGTTTTAAAGAGGGTTTTCTGTTGTTGTCATTGTTAACATATTTACCCAGCTATTTACCATTTCTTTTGCTCTTCATGCTTAAAAATCCAGATTTCTCTCTGGCATCTTTTTCCTTCATCATATCTGGAATAATTTCCATTAACATTTCTCATAGAACAGTCTTCTAACAAAAATTTTCATTTTCTCTTTTTCTTGTGAAGAGGTATATATAAGCATTATTTTCACTGAGTATAGAATTTTGGTTTGCCAAATCATTTTTCTTAGGATTTTAAAGATGTTATACTGTCTTCTGTTCTCCTTGGTTCTGTTGAGAATTCTGTGATCAGTCAGACCATTGATTCCTATTGGTAATATGTCATTTAAAAAATATTTTCTTCATTATTTGAGAGAGAGAGAGAGACAGAGATAGCAAGAGAGAACATGAGCAGGGAGAAGAAGGCTAAGCAGGCTCTCTGCTCAATGTGGGGCTCGATCCCAGTGTCTGAGTCTAAGGCAGACACTTAACCAACTGAACCACCCAGGTGCCCCTGTAATATGTCATTTTTAAAGCTGCTTTCTAGAATTTTAAAAAATCTTTGGGTCTGAACAGTTTCTTTTCTTTTCTTTTTTCCAAAAGATTGTATGTATGTATGTATGTATGTATGTATGTATGTATGTATTTATTTATTCATGAGAGACAAGGAAAGAGAGGCAGAGACACAGGCAGAGGGAGAACCAGGCTCCCTGCAGGGAGCCTGATGTGGGACTGGATCCTGGAGCCTGCATCATGCCCTGAGACAAAGGCAGACACTCAACCACTGAGCTACCCAGGCATCCTGGTTTTCAACATTTTCATTAAGATGTGTCTAGGTGTGTTTTTCTTTGAGTTTATCGTATTGAGTATTTGTTGAGCTCCTAGAATCTGTAAATTTATGTCTCATTAAATTAGGTGACTTTCTACCATAATTTTTTTCAAATGTATTTTTGTGCCACAGTCTTTTTGTCCTTTCCTTCTAGTGAATGTTATTTGTATAGACTTTGGGTCTTTTTATAATTTTCTGGGGGATTGGCTAATTGAATTCAAATAAATAAAAAAGAATCTTCTGGGTGATCATTGCTGTTTTTCTTTTAGCAAGTAACCTGTTCACTGTTCAGACCATAGTTCTGTCTTGCTTTCTGAGGGTATTGGTTCAGTCTTATTCTTTGAGTCTTTGCTATGTTGGTTTACCTCTGCTTAAATTGCTTAGGGGTTCGTCTGAGACTTTTTCAGGTATTTCAAGTCTTGTTTCATTTCTCCAAGCTTTTGATACATTGGTTTGGGTCTGTCTTTTACTAGCAGCTCGCAGGTTAATCTGGTGTGCAGCTTGTTCATATCTTATTTCATTTTTCAAAGCCTTTGCTAAGCTGGTTTGGGTATGCTCCACACATATGAGATTTGGAATTAAGCCATGCTTTGTGTAGCTTCATACAGAGAATTATGGGATCATCCTCCTTGTCTGTCTCTTCTCCACAGTTCTCTTACACGGTTTTATCCATGGAGATCCCCTTTCCAGGTGTCTCTTGCCAGAAAGATAGAGTTTCTAGAGTTTCTATTAGATTTTAGGCTGCCTATGCTGCTCTGCAAATGGGGCCCACCCTTAATTGCAGAGCCACGTGAGGAAAAACAAAAAATGGGGAAACACACTCAATATGAGTCACTTCTCCCGATTTTGATTCCCCTCCACAATCCACCTGCTTTGTTTACTTTTCGGAGTCCAGGATTTTCAGTTGTGATCAGCAGGAGGGATGGGTCACGGTGGCCTTATGCACTGCGGCAGAATGATAACTTCACTGTATTAAAATTTCTTGTAATTTTGGATCTCATGTGCAAAGAACTGAAAATCATTCTTCCCTGTTCATAGCATACTGACATCATCAGTCCCTAGTATTTTCTGTTTTCTTTATTTCCATTCCCTTTCAAAGACAACGGTGTTAGCGAGTTTGATATTTGTCCTTAAATATTTATGAATCCTTGTAAAGTAGCTAGTGTTGTTTACATGTATACTAGTTTTTAATTTTGTATACACCAACCACATTGAAGTTAAAACTTGTTCTATTCCTTTTTCCTTTTTCTTCTAATGATTTACTTATTTTTGGAGAGAGAGAGCGCGTGCATGTGTGTACATGCTCAGGGTAGAGGGTAGAGGGCACAGGGAGAGGGAGAGAGAGTCTCGGGCTGATTCAGCGCTGAGCAGTGAGTCTGACTCAGGGCTCGATCTAACAGCGCTGAGGTCAGGGCCTGTGCCAAATCTGAGTCAGATGCTTAACGAGCTGTGCCACCCAGGCACCCTTGTTTTCTATTTTTCATTCACCAGTATGCTTTTCAGTTATGTTCATGTCTTATGTATAGAAAAGGTTTGTTGCTGGGACGCGTGGATGACTCAGGGTGTGATCCTGGGATTCAGAGATCGAGTCTCGCATTGGGCTCCTTGAGGGGAGTCTGCTTCTCCCTCTGCCTATGTCTCTGCCTCTCTCTCTCTCTGTGTGTCTCTCATGAATAAATAAATAAAATCTTTTTTTTTTAAGTTTGTTGCTTCCAACTACATACTATTCCATAACAGGCATATATCACATTTTATGTATAGATTTTCTTAAGAGAGGTCATCTGTGTTACTTCCAACTCCTTCCTACCACAAACCTCTATGTGATTCTTACCTGGTTTACCTCTAACGTGTTATCTTGAATCTGCCAACTTATCTATACTACCAAACCCTTGTTCAAGTCCTTTTACCTCTTCCCTGTACTGTTAACCCCTCTTCCTTTATTCACTCTTCCTCCATGGGCAATCTTCCCTTTTTTTTTTTTTTTTTCTTTTCATCTTCCATATAGCATTCAGAGGACCGTTCTAAACCATAAACCTAACATAGGCCTCACACAGATCTTTAGCTGGAAAAGGGAATGTCTCGAGGTCCTTGGACAACACTTTGAGAACTGCTACTCTTCTGTGCATTCTGAACCACCTAGAAGACACTTTGTAGTTACTCAGTAATGTCTGCTAACTACATACTTACTGGTCTTAGATTTGAAAATTTGGATCTGGCTTACCTCAGACAAGGTAGCACTGTTCCTTGAACTATGGGAGCTAAGAATCATGTTGCCTAAGTGAGACAGGACAACCGTGACACCAGGTTTAGGGAGAAGGCTAAGGGAGAGGGAAGATGGATCAAACGAGGGCCCTACAAACTGTTCTTTTCCTCCTGTAGTCTCAGGGATACTATTTAGTTACTGTCCCTCTGTCAGAGAAATAGGGAGGCCTGGACATACCTGGTTCCAGATCCAGGAGCTCTTCTGAAGGGTCATAGAACACATAGAACACATATTACTTTGACTACTTTCTTTTCTTTGATCAACCTAGGACAGAATGCCTATGTGGGCTGCAGAATGATCATGAATGGACTGCTTTCTCATTATAATGAAGTATAATAATTTTCCATGCTGCATTTGATCAACGATTGTAGTTGTTAGATTACAATCTCAATTCTGTTTTTGTTATCAAGTTTCTTAGTTTTGCATAGATAACCAACTTGTCTTCTGAGGATATAAATAATTAAAGGAACTTAACTCTAGATCCTCCTTTGTGGTATATATATCTATATATATCTATGTCGTATTAATAGCAGGCCCCAGTGCTCCATAAAGGATAATAGTTTCCAGTACACTATCCCTCACGATGACTCCTTAAGCGGCTCATCATCTGCCTCTTCATGTGAGCCCGTGGGTGATTTTCCACCATCCTTCTGAATATCTACCGACTGGATGAAGATGAGAAGGGTCAAGGCAGCTGCTGCTTCCCGTGTCGAAGGTATCAGTATCTCTGTCATGTTTCAAAGGCAGAATATACTCCCCAGGGAGCTGTTGTAAATGGCTCTTAAAGTATTAAGTATCACATATGTGTTTCTCACATTTGTGTTAGGCTGCCACATACTATTCAGCTTTGTGAACTGTCCTTCTATCTTAGAGTGAAATTCTGCTGATCTTAGTCCTGTAGGTTAGACCGGTGTCAGCCTGTCCCCTAAAAGTGATTTGAATCTCTTTCCCACTGTTCCAGTTTGATCCTCTGTCGATGCTTAGGGTGATTCTAGGTACAGTTGTCTTGGTGGGCATGGTGTCAAGGGTCCTGAGCAGCCCTTTTTCTGGAACAATTCTTCTCCTTCAGTGTGAGCCTCGATTCAAGACCAAAGAAAGCGCACTGCCTTCAGGCTCTTATTATTCATAGGGAACAACTGATCACTTGGGATGGAGAATAGTGGAAAGGGAAAAGGAGAAAGGGAATAGTGGAAAGGGAAAAGTGTAAGTTGGTGAAGTTTTACCAACTTCCCTAAAAATGTCACAGTACCTCTGTGAGGCCTGTGCTCGCTCGTGAGCTTTCTCTGTGGTGGTCTTGTGAGTGATGTTTTGAAGGCAGGCCAAGATGTTCACTTGGGAGCCATACTGAGGGTTTTGTTTGTTTTCCTCTGGTATTTCAGGGTCTGGTGGAATATCAACCAAAGGAAAAAGGAAACCCAGGCAGGAAGAAGATGAAGATTATCGAGAATTTCCTCAGAAGAAGCATAAGCTTTATGGTAAGGGAGTAGTGTGGCTCATTCTCTTTCCTTCGGTGCCTGGGCTTTATCCCTTAGAGGTGAAAGAGAGAAAGCCCTTAGGTTTTGACCCTTGGAACCCTAGTGAGCCTTTTGATTTTTTGGCAAGGAATGGCTTCCGTCCTGACCTTACCTGTTGTTTTTTTCTGTTACAATTTAAGAGGGTCAGTTGTTTGAGGGAGTGAAGCACAGGGTATTGGGAAGAGGAGGGAAGAGATTTTGGTAGTAGAGAAGGGGTAGCAAGGTGATATGTTAGGCTCCAAGTTTCTGTCTTGCGTCAGGGAGGAAGCAACGGCCTAAAACGCAACCTAATCCCAAATCCCAGGCTCGTCGTATTCGGAAGGAACCACCAGCTTATGCAGCAGGTATGTTTTCTGCTGGACGCATTGGGTACCTAGTGCTCACACTCTTGGTGGCGGCGGCGGTGGTGGTGGTATTAAAGGAATGATGTAGCAGGGTTTCTTTAAGGAGGCAGTTCTTAAGGGCATGAGTTTGGAAACCAGTCAGACACGTGTTGAAGTTTGGCTCTTAATTAGCTTTCTGGCCTGCTGCCCTCTAGTTAACTTCTGCAAGCTTCAGTTTCCTTGCTCTCCATAGGGGTAATGAAGGCAGTCAGAATTTTCGAGGAGACTAAATGGGATTAAAAACACTTCACAAGGTGATCCCTGGGTGGCGCAGCGGTTTGGCGCCTGCCTTTGGCCCAGGGCGCGATCCTGGAGACCCTGGATCGAGTCCCACATCCGGCTCCCGGTGCATGGAGCCTGCTTCTCCCTCTGCCTGTGTCTCTGCCTCTCTCTCTCTGTGACTATCATAAGTAAATTAAAAAAAAAAAACAATTAAAAAAATAAAAAACACTTCACAAAGTCTCTAGCACACAGGAAACAACACTATGGCTGCTATATATCTCGGACCCTGCTGTTAGATGCTGCTAACGGGAAAATGTTGCCCGTTGTCAGTCATACCTCAATGAAGCTAGAAAAAACATGGTGCTTAGAGCTTTTGAGTGGTTCTTAGATGGTTTTTATCATGGGGAACGAAGTAGGAGTTTCAGAAACTCCTGATTGTCTGAAAACAGATTATCTGTAGAAATCATCTGCAGCAAGGTTCTTTTCCCCAGGAAGGGGGGGTAACCATTTTATGATACTTTTACTAAGCTTCAGGATTGTGCTTTTCCTGTCTAGAGAATTGTGAAGATTATGAGGTGTTCCTTTTTCTCCTTTGTAGGCAGTTTGGAGGAACAATGGTACGTAGAAATCGTGGATAAAGGCAGTGTCTCTTGTCCTACCTGCCAGGCGGTAAGGAGGAAGACAATAGAGGGCTTAAAGAAACACATGGAGACTTGCAAACAGGTTAGAGATTTTGTGGCATTTTGTGATGGTTGTGATCTTTTCCCATACCTTAGACGTCTTTCGCCATCAGGTATACTGATTACACAGGAGAAAAAGCAGCATTGTGTTATAAGGAAAAAACATAAGCTTTTGAGTCTGACAGACTTGGGTTTGAATCTTCACTCAGCCCTCACTGTCATTTAGCTTTTCAAGTGTGGGCCTTGGTTTTCTCATTTAAAAAAAGAGAGAGAAAGGGCACCCCGGGTGGCTGGGTGGCTCAGCAGTTTAGCATTGCGTTGCCTAGGGCGTGATCCTGGAGACCTGGATGAGTCCCGAGTCCCACGTGGGGGGCTCCCTGCGTGGAGCCTGCTTCTCCCTCTGCCTGTGTCTCCGCCTCTCTCTCTCATGAGCACATAAATAAAATCTTAAAAAACAATAGAGAGAAAGTTATGTTGTGTAGTCCCAGAGAGGTTAAGAAAGAACTATTATGTGCTAAGTGCCCATCCCATCACTCCACAAATAATTGACGCTTAGTAAATGGTAATTCTTGCTACTTTAAAAATGCGTTGCCGTTTACTTCTTTGCCCTTGAGGACATGACACTGAGGTTGCGGGATTTTGAGACTCATTGACTGTTGAGTTTGGGAAATGAGGGAGATACAGACAAGAGCTTCTGAGTAGGATTTTGTAACATTCTGTTTCTCCGTTGAACAGCCTGGCACTGAGCAGTCTTTCTTCCTCGTAGGAAATGTTTACTTGTCATCATTGTGGGAAACAGCTTCGTTCACTGGCAGGGATGAAGTATCACGTCATGGCAAATCATAATAGCTTGGTAAGAGTATCTTCGGTACCGTATGAGCCTGTGTGGTTGGTGTTTGGATGTCTTTACACAGATGAGTGTGGATAACCCAGCGGAGGTGCCTAGGTTCTGGGGCTTTATAGGGGTCTAAAAACACCCTTTCGATAGAGGAGTTACACAAAATGAAATCCGTGGTGGGTATTTGTGTGTTTCGGTTAGCCTCAAGGGTTCATCTCCTGCAAGATAGAGCCTCTGAACTCTTATTTGCATTGCATTTGCTTCCTTGTCTGTCTAGGAGAAGATGGAGAAAGCCAGGAGTCAGATAACTAAGCTTCATGGGCATCGGCCTAGGGTCTAGTCCAGTCCTTGATTCTCCTATGATATAATTTTTTTCTGTATCTGTCTTTTCTGTGAATCATCTTCCTGTCTGCTTCTCTTGCTTTCTAGCCCATTTAGAAGGCGGCTGGAGATGAAATAGATGAGCCAAGTGAGAGGGAACGGCTCTGAACGGTTCTAAAGAGACTGGGAAAGCTCAGGTGCATGCGTGAGGTAAGAGCCCAGGGACAGCATCTCCTTCGGCCTGGAGTCTTGAGTCAACGTCTTTCTGTCACTTTCTTCCATTTCTCCTCCTTCTCTCTTGTAGACCTTGTCTGTGTCACCTTACGGCATAAGAGTGGCTCCTGCTTTTCCAGGTGTTTTGAATTCATTAATTGTCTTTATATTCTTTCTCCTCTCCACAAACTTATTTTTCTCTCCTTTCCCTTTGTTTGGAGGTGTTTCTTGACCATCTTTCTTTAGTGTGATGAAAAGGCTCCTAGCAGTCTCCTTGTGAGGAGCTTTGGCATTGCTGGGTGTTTGCTACTGGGGTGGAGTTGAGTCACAGACCAGAGAGGACGCTCTGCCATGGAGGAGACGGACAGTGCTAGTTTACTGAATGCCGACTCAACTGATTGAACATGACTCTTGGTGGTAGACAGGACAGCTGTTAGGGCCGGGACAAGGGACAAGGAAGGGTTGTGCGAATGGGAGATGTTGGAGAGGGTCTAGCGATATCAGAGGATCTGTGTGGTGGTTGAGTCCTTTGTGGCTGTTTAGAAATTGAGAAATCACGTCAAAAGATGTAAGATTATAGTTCAGGCCTCTCTCCTGTATTCAGAGCTGTTCTAGTAGCTTCACCAGCATCATGGGATATCTGTACCATGTCAGAAAATGTGGCAAAGGGGCTGCAGAGCTGGAGGAGATGACCCTGAAATGTCACCACTGTGGAAAGCCATAGAAATCGAAGGCTGGACTTGCGTATCACCTGAGGTCAGACCATGGGCCTCTGAGTACTGATTACTTTCCAGACCCTGTTTGGGGATCTATTTTGTGGTGACTACTTACCTTACATCCTCCCATACATCTTTGGTTCCTCATTTGTATCCCTTTTTAATCTTTGAATGCTTTTGTTTTCTCTTCCGTGTTTTTCCTTGGTTCTCTTATTTCTGCCTTTTGAACATAATTAGGTTAGAGAAATCAAAGTTCACTGTATAATCTGTGCAGAAGTAAACTCATTATTATATTTTTAAAGCGTAAGGCATCCCCCTTTAGCTAGAAATTTTGTGGAATTCTCTGTCCAGCTCGTCTTCCATCCCCATTGTTTTGTTTTGACTTTATTTTTCTTGATTTCTAGGCTTGCCCCGCTCCTGTTTTGTTTTGTTTTTTTTCCCCAAGGTAAATTAATGGTCCCATTTTTTCGTGTACAGTTTATAAGAGTTTTGACAAATCCATACAGTTGTATAGTCCCCACCCCAGTCAAGATATAGAACGATTTGACCACCGATCTATTTTCTGTCCCTATAGATATGCTTTTCTCAGAATATCCTATAAATGGAGTCATAGAACATATAGCCTTTTGAGTCTGGCTTCTTTCACTTAACATAGTACATTTGAGATTCATCCATGTGTTGCATGTATCATTAATTTATTTCTTTTTATTTCTGTCTAGGATTCCATTGTATGGATGTTTCACAGTTTCTTTATCCATTCACCAGTTGAAGAACATTTGGGTTGTTTCCATCTTTTGGCAATTATGAATAAAGCTGCTATAAACAGTCACATAAAAGGCTTTTGTGTGAACATAAATTTTAATTTCTCTTGGGTAAATACTTAGGAATGGGATTGCTAGGTCATATGATAAATGTATGTTTAGCTTTATAAGAAACTGCCAAACTGTTTTTCAAAGCGGCTGTGCCATTTTGCATTCTCACTGGCAAAATGAGAATTCCAGTTGCCTGTGTCCTTGTTAGGCCTGGCTATTGTCAGTGTCATTTTTTTTAATAATCTGTTCTTTTAGGTATGCAGTGGTATTTCCCTCAATTTAAATTTGCATTTCCCTAATGACTCATGATATTAACCATCCTTTCACGTGCTTACGGCAATGTCATTCATGAGTGAAGTGTCCTCTTTAGTGCGGTGGCCATTGAAATCCTTCATTTTATTATTGGAGTGTCATTGTCTTACTATTAAGTTTTGAAAATATTATGAGTTTCTTATGTATTTTGGATAGAAGTCCTTTATAAAATATATGTTTTGTAAATATTTTCTCCCAGCCTTAGCTAGTCTTTTCATTTTGGGATAGTGTTTTTCAAAGAGCAGAGTTCTTCAGTTTCCTAAAGTTCAGTTTATCTTTTTTTACTTTTATGGATAATGCTTTTGTTGTTGTATCTAGGATATGTTTACCCAACCTAAGACACAGTTTTCTCTCGCTGCTATAAAAAAAAAGGAATGGCCTAAACAACAAACTGTATTCTCTTAGTTTATTAGGCCAGAAGTCCCGGTATCGCATGGCTCAACTGGTTCCCCTGCGTAGAACCTCACCAGGCTGGCATCAAAGTGTCAATAGGGGAGAATTGTGGAGGCTCAAGGGGAGATTCTGTTTCTGGAGGTTCAAGGACACAATCTGTTTTGAGACTCATTAAAATTAAGAATTGAGTTCCATGCAATTGTAGGGCCTCATGTCCTTGCTTATTGTAGGCGAGGAATTGTTCTCAACTTCAGTAGGCCATCTGCATTCCCTGCATCATAGTTGCCTTCATCTTCAAGTCAGCAGAAGTATTGAGTCTCTCTCACGCCCTGAATCTCACTTGCCTTTTCTTCTGTCACACCTCTGTTACTTAAAGTCAACTGATTTTGGACTTTAAAAATTAGATCTACAAAGTACCTTCACATCAGCGTGTAGATTAGTGTTTGATTGAATAACTGGTGACTGTGGCCTAGTCAGGGTAACACATCAAAAACCCATCACACCCAGCATGACATAAATTTCCTTCTTCGGTTTCTTCTAGAAATTTTAGAGTAATATGGTTTATATTTGATTCATTTTCAGTTACTTCTTATATGTACTATGAGATATGGATTGACGTTCATGTCTTTGCACATGGCTATGTCTTGACCCTTAATTACCTCACTTACTGAAGCAACAGATTTTATCCTAAGGAGTTTGTTTGTTTGTTTGTTTGTTTTTTTACCAATAAAATATGCATTAAGGTGGTGGAGCTTTATGCTAATGAAAAGCAAGCTAGTAAATAGCTTTGGTACTTAGAGCAGGAGGGATAGCTTTTAATCATTGGCTCTGATGGAACCCCACTTCTCAGGCCTGTGTTTTGCTATGTCTCATCTTGCGGATCTCATTCTTTCCAGAGTCAGGACAGTCAGAGTGCTTAAAAGAGATGAGCCTGGAGCCAAAGAGTGGGGGTCGAGTTCAGAGGCGTACTGCCAAGATAGCTGTGTGCCACCTGCAGGAGCTGGCTTCTGCTGAACTGGCCAAGGAATGGCCTAAGAGGAAGGTGCTTCAGCATTTGGTACCTGATGATCGGAAGGTAAAGTAGAAACTTGTATTAATTTGGAACCATGTCTACTACTGTGCTTATATACGGAAAAGTAAATGCACTTGAGTACATGATAAATGATATTTTGCTTCTTTATTTTTAGAGATGGGATATGTTTAATCCACTTTCAGTGTTTGGATTCATGTGGGTCCTAGAGAGACAGTCTGTTCCAGAAGTTTCTTAAGGAACCCCGTTATTTCTGGTCTACTTCCGGAGGGAACCAGAATTACCAGATTAGTCTTTTGCTTAGTTGTTGCCCAGCATGTTTCCACTTTGTTAGTTCACGTGTGGGAGTCTATATTTAGTTAATGCTTTCCATTTGTTTTTCTAGCCACAGAACTCCTCTCCCCATGCACTCTTTTTTCCAAATGAAAGCTTATCTAAAACACCATTATGTGAAATAACTGGAAATGGAGTCACTCCAAATAACTAGAGGTAGTGAGCCCAAAGCCTTGTCTACTTGGCCTTCTCCTTGATACTTTTATCATTACCTCCATGGTTCCAAGTGTACTTGTGAGTGGTACAGAACCCAGCTTGGAAGGCTTTGGGGTTTTCTGTTTGTTTGTTTTTTGTTTTAATCATTTATATATTTGACAGAAAGTGAGAGAGCACAAGCAGGGGGAACAGCAGAGGGAGAGGGAGAAGCAGGCTCTCCACTGCGCAGGGAGCCCAATGGGGGGCTCAATTCCAGGACTCTGGGATCTTCTTTTTTTTTTTTTTTTTTTTTTTCTGGGATCTTCTTGACCTGAGCTGAAGGCAGACGCTCAAAGGGCTGAGCCACCCAGGTGCCCCTGGAACCTTTGGTGTAAAACAGATCAAAGACCAGAGGAACATTATTTGGCCAAGAGGAGACAAGGGGTATATGACTTAATGGGAGTAGTCATTCGAAAGCTTGGAGGATATACAGTAAGGATTAAGATTAGAGCTAAGGACCTATTACTCTCCATGGTATGGACAAGAATAGTTTAGATTTGGCCTAGGGCTTTCACTCATGCGAGGGGAATGTCGTAAGTTATATGAAAATTTGTCAAATCTCAGAAGTTGATACCTCTTATTTGGCCTAAAAATCAGTCCAAGGAGTATTTGAATATCAAGGCATCCTGTCTCGTTTCAGACTTATTGCTATTTCCTGCCACAGGCTAAAGTATATGGTTATCTAAATTCAGTTTAAATGTGAATTTTATACATTGGTAAGTACATTGTGATATTATAGTCCATCTGTGCATGGTCTGTGGTAGGGAATTTAACATAAATATTTGTTAGCTCATTGATAAATTTTGATAGTCTTATCTAGCAGCTACCTTACGAAAATCATCTGTTGTATGTTTCGACATTGTGTAGGCTAAGGGAATTATTTTGTTTTTTTAAACGAAAATTTCAGGGGAATCTGGGTGGCTCATTCTTAAGTGTCCAGCTCTTGATTTCGGCTCAGGTCATGATCTTAGGGTTGTGAGATTGAGCGAGCCCCATGTCAGGTCTGCACCGGGCATGGAGCCTGCGTAAGATTCTCTCCCTTTCCATGTGCCCCTCCCCAATAAAATAAAATAAAATAAGTTAAGATAAGATAAGATAAGACAAGATAAGATATTAATTTGTTTGAATAGATTATACATTGTTGTCATTAAAGTCAAAATGATGATTAACATTGAGGTATCTCACTCTCACCCCATCCTTGTTGTCTTGTCTCCATGGTTAACCATTCTCACTGATTTCTGTGTCCTGCCAATGTTTCTTTTCTTTTCTTTTTTTCCTGCCAATGTTTCTTGATGCAAACACAAGCAATATTGTCTAGGAGAAGCTCTTGTGTTTTCCTTTACTCTCACGCTACTACACACTTAAGCTCTGACATCAGATGTGTGGGTTTGTCCCATACAGACCAATTTTCTATCACCACCTGGGCATCCTACAAATAATTCCGTTCGACATTATCTATCTGGACTTGGTGGCAGATCCTACAAGTTAAGGGCTCAGTCCCACAGGACTGCTCCAATTTCAGATGCCAATCGCAAGTCTCAGTTTGCCACCTGTGCTTCTGAGTGATTGGCTATAAATTGGGGTTCCTATAACCCCATCCTTGGTTTTGGTAATTTGCTAGAATGGCTCACAGAACTCAGGGAAACACATTTACTGGTTTGTTATAAAGAATATAATAAAACCTACAGATGACAAATCAGATGAAGAAATTTATATAGAGTGAGGTCTGGGAGAGTCCCAAGCACAGTAGGAGCTCCTGGCCCTGTGGAGTTGGGGGTGCATCACCCTCTTGGTCATATATATGTTCATCAACTCAGAAGCTCTTTGAACCCCATAATTTTGGGATTTTTATGGAGGTTTCATCACATAAGCACGATTGATTAACTCCATTTCTAGCCCCTTTGCCTTTCCAGAGAATGGGGAATTGGTCTGAAAGTGCCAAACTTTATCCCTCAAATGGATTTGTCTAGTGTTTTCTTGAGATTAGATTGAGGGTTATATGTTTTTGTCAAGAATACCACTGAAGGAGTGTTACACCGTATCAGGAGGTGTGTGATATTGATGTGTCTTTTTACTGATAACTCTGATCACTTGATGAGGGTGTTGCCCAATTTTCTCCAAGGCAAAATTATACTTTCCCCTCTTGTAATTAGTGAATATTTTGGGGGGAGATTGACAGTATGCAACTAGCCTGAGTCTTTTTTTTTAAGATTTTTATTTATTTATTCATGATAGTCACAGAGAGAGAGAGAGAGAGAGAGAGAGAGAGAGAGAGGCAGAGACACAGGCAGAGGGAGAAGCAGGCTCCATGCAGGGAGCCTGACGCGGGATTCGATCCCGGGTCTCCAGGATCGCGCCCTGGGCCAAAGGCAGGCGCTAAACCGCTGCGCCACCCAGGGATCCAACAGTGAGAGACCTCTCATAGTATACAATATATTCACTTACTTGCTTAGTTCTCGTATAACCTAGTTCCACAATTGTTAACCCATACCCCTGTAAAATAGATTTACTACCTAGAGAACAATATTTGTTATAGTTCTTTTAATCTTTAGCCTTACAGTATATAGTCAAAGTACTATTTTACAGTTACTTAGATTGGTTCCTTCCTCACTTCATTTGGTTTCTCATTTATCATTAGCTTCATGTGTTACTCTTACTACATTTTGGGTTCCCCCTACATCCCATTTAATTGAAATGAGTAATTTATCTTGGGAGTATGTGAAACATTACCGTGGTTCTAAAAGTCAGACCTGTACCAAAAGTCTTCTTAGAGAAGGGCTACTGCCCTCTTCCCAACTGTCTCATTCCTAATACCCTTTTATTTCCATCCCATTCCCACCCTGCTCCCTGCAAAGGTAATCATGCTCAGTAGTTTCTGGTTTATCCTTCTTATATTTTTGGGGATGGGTAACCAGATAATGCATATTTACTTATATTCTTTTCTTTCTTACATAGATGCTTTTTTGTGTTTTGCTTTATTTCACTTAAAAGTCTGTCCTAGAAATCACTCCATATGTGCTCATAGATTATTCTCATTTCTTTTTTTATAGCTGCATAAATATGATAGTTTATGAATATAATAGCTTATGTAAATATTCTATCACTATAAAGGATTTTATTTTATTTAGTTAAAGATTTTATTTATTTCCTCAGGAGAGACACACACAGAGAGAGAAAGAGAGAACCAGAACACAGGCAGGGAGCCTGACATGGGACTGGATCCCAGGTCTCCAGGATCACGCTGTTGGCTGAAGGTGGCGCCAAACCGCTGAGCCACCAGGCTGCCCCACTATAAAAGGATTTTAGATGGTCCCATATACACTAGCTGCAGAGGAGAGGAGGTACTTACAAATAAAGCCAGCTCTGTGCTCTGATTGCTTTTATAGATTTGTCAGCGTTTCCTGAAGGTGACTTCCTTACGTCCCCTGACCTCTATGGGCTTTGGCTCTGTTTTTCTATCTCAGTATCTGTTTCAGATTCTTAAATTTTTCAAGCAGGAGGATTGTTTTCTCACTGGAAACATAGCTATTACTTGTGGTGGGCTTTGTGAGAACCGTCTCTCCAAGTGCCAGCTGTCTCTTTTCTGGAAACTAGAGTTGTTTTAAGAAGAGACTAACCTGGAGCTCCAGTGGCGCAATCGGTTAGCGCGCGGTACTTCTGCGAAGAGACTAACCTGTGTCAAAGCACACGAAGGAAAGTGCGAGGAATAGTTAATTCTCGTCTCAGGCAGTATCAGGAAAGATAGTGTATTCCATCCCCTGAGTTCTCTCACATCTTTTATTTTCACATTTTTGTTTTAAAATGTTTCACATTTTTAGATTGAATCTCAGTGTTTGTGTTTGAATTTAAAAATACCCAGAATTAACGTGACACTTCTGAAGAAAAAGGAGAAATGCAGAGGAGCAGGGAAAAAACATTAAAACCACTCAAAATTCCACCACCCAGAGATGACTACTGTTAACGTGTTCATTTATAACCTTCTAGCCTTTTCCCAAATTACATATATTTCTATCAAATGTATTATATATGTGCGTGTGTGTATGTACCCTGTGTTTAAGTATACATATAATAAGAATAATTTACATGTAGTACATATTTGTATCCCTGGTTTTTTTTTGTAACAACTGTTTTAGCTGTATAAATGCTCTGTCAGTAGCTTTTTCAATCTATAGATGAAGTGCCATATCTGAAAGTCTCCTGCCCTCTGTTAAAAATCCAACTATTCTAAGATTAAACTATAGAAAATTATACTTACCAGTGTTGGGTAAATTTGTACTTAAAGGATCATACCTACTACAGTTTTTTTGCACATGAAAGGATGCTTGTCGAACTGCAGAATTACATAACCTGAAGAGTTGGGTGTGAAACTTTTGGGGTATTTTGGTTGGAAGTTGGGTTCCTCCAATAAAATCTTTCTTGTCTTGTAGTTAAAATATACTCGCCCTGGGCTGCCTACCTTCGGCCAGGAAGTGCTACACAAATGGAAGCCAGATATCAAGAAATACCATCGCATTCAGTGCCCTAACCAGGTGGTTCTTTCTCATTTATTTATTCCGTAAATGTTTATCAAACTGCTGTTTCAGTTATTTATTCCGTCATGATGAAGTACATGAACCTCAGTGGCTTAAAACCTCAGTTATTTTATTTGTTCAGAATTCTATAAATCAGTAATTCTGCCAGGGCTCAAAGAACATTCTCCTGTCGTACGTGGCATCAACTGGGATCATTCGTGGGTTGTATTTAGCCGCAAGCTCAGATGGGACCTGATGTCCAAGATGGCTTCTGTGCAGCCAGTTGAGCTGGGAGCTCGGCTGTCCACATGGCCTCTCTCCATAAGGGTGTAGTGGGTTACCAGCAGGGCACATGGCAACTGACTTTTCAGAGTATCCCAGGAACACGACGATGGAAGCCGCAGGTCTCTTAAGGCCTAGCTTCAGAATTTGTTCAACATCATTTCCATGGGATTCTATTGGTCAGAGGAATTACAGGGTTCACCCAGATTCAAAGGGAGGGTAAGTAGCCTCCACTTCTTGCAGGAAGGAGTGGGAGAGAATTTCCAGCCATCTTCTAATCTACCACAACTATATGTGCAGAACTTTGGGAAGAAGCAAATATACAAGAAATAGGAGACACATTTGTACTGAAGAAGGCAGATTTTAAAAAAATATCTAACTGCAATTTTCTGTTGCTCGGAGTGTCAGAGAAAAAGTAGCAGGGAAGAGAATATCTTAAGCTTTTCTCAACAACTTGTTCACCATTTGTTTTTAAACCTTTCTTTGGTTTTTCTTTTTTGCTTTTGTGGCTTGTGTGTGAATTTTTTTCCTGTTTGGTTTGTAATGTGATTTATTGGGCTTCTTCCTCCAAATGTAGGGCTGGTCAGTGTAAATAAATGGCCAGGTTGCTAAGAGAAGGATGCGGTTTGCTATACTTTTCATGGATTTCTCCTTCTCTTTTTCAGGGTTGTGAAGCTGTCTACAGTAGTGTATCAGGCCTTAAAGCTCACCTGGGCTCTTGTACCTTGGTTTGTAACTTTCTGAACAATTTATCTTAACATGACCTCTAAAATAGACTGACATGGAAGAGAATTCAGTTTAGATGAACAGCTAGCTGTCCTGTTTGCCATTATCTTCAGAGGCTGGCTTAGTTTTTTCATGTCCTAAAGATGCTTGGTCTGTTATTGGAGGGGATGCCCGGATATGTTCAAGATACAGGAAAAGCCAACATAGCCTTAAGTCTTATCAATTAAGGAATTTGGAGAAATATATTTTTGAGTCTCTACCAGGGATTTAACATCTTCCACCTGAGCCTCTCCTTCCTTGGGGCTTCCCTATGTTATCGGGCCTTAAACTTTCTTGAATCAACTTACATGTGTTTATCTGGATTGTTGAAGATCCTCTACTCCCATCTGAATTATACTGGCCTCTGCGGATGAGAAGTAGGCTCTATCTGCTGTCAGGCAGACGGCTGTTCACCTCACTGAATCTTTTTTGTGTTGACCCAGGTGCCCTACACACTGCTGTAGCTTTTTAATTCCCATTCAGAAATATCTCTTCATACAAAAGGAGCCCCATGGGCACTCAGAGCTTCAGAGGAGTCAAGGCAGCACGGGAGTGTAGACGTCCAAACCCCATCTGTCCAGGAATGCTTGGGAGTTTGTCATCATGATCTTGGTTTCAGAGTCCTTAACCTAGGTGTTGCAGATGATACTTCTCGAATTCTGGATGTCCAAGGCACTCTTTGAAACAGTGGATTATGGTGGGAAGAATTATATGCATTGGTGCCTCTGGTGAACCTCAGGAGTCTAATCGTTCCAAGAGAACCAGGAAGTGAAAGAAACAAGGAAGTTAGAAAAGTGTGACGTGTTTTATAGCAAAAGAAGGAGAACCTCAGTTTGTGTTGAATGGGGGGGGTATTACGTATAGAATTATAAGTAGGATAGATTTATAGTGGTATTGTCTGCCCAACTGAGTTTTCCTAATGTATTGCTGTTTTGGATTTTCTCCCTTCTTTGCTGAAGTAAAATCCCCGCCCTTCTGTCTCTAACAATCTCCCACATGGCTCAGGTATGTGTTCCTGAATTTACGAGTAATTCCCTTTCTTTCTCTCTTGAAAACAGGGAAACTTTGTGGCTGGAAAATACAAGTGTGTCTTCTGTGTCAAAAAGAATTTGTGTCAGAGAGTGGTGTCAAGTATCACATCAACTCTTCCATGCTGAGGCGAGGTCCCTGCTTTCCCCGCCATGTTTTTGTGAGCCTGTGGAACCCATACGTATGTGCCCCCAAAAGTGGATTTTGTGCGTTTTTATGGGCTGGAACTCTTGAGGAAAGGAATTTGAAAGCGCTTACCAGAGTTAAAATACTTTGTGAAATTAGATGTGTAGTTGTATTTTTATGTGAAAGCATTTGAAATCACTGTAAGTGTGAGCACCCCTGAGCTCTTGTGATTCTTTTAAATTCAGTTAAACCAAGAGTTTGGGCACTGGGCTGAGTTTATGGCAGTAGAATCCTTGTTTTATTGCAGTCTCTATACTTCTGTTTTCTCCTATTCTAAGGCCTTTGAGCAATCTGTTTTTAATGTTTCAAATACTGTGAAGAAACAAGTATAAGGGACATTAGTGAGACAAACTGGAGAAATTGGAATACTGGCTCTATTAAATAACAGTGATGAGTCAATGTTCATGTTCCCAAATGTGATCATTGTGTTGTAGCTGTGCAGAAGGCCCTTGTTCTCAGGCACATCTATGCTAAAGTTTTTAGGGATGAAATATGTCTACCAATAACTTGCAAATGGTTCAGTAAAAGGAAGAGAAGAAGAAAGGGAAGAGAGGTTAGCAATGGTAAATCTAGGATTCATTGAATTCTTGTCACTTTTCTTAAGGTCTGTAAATTTTCAAAATTAAAGAATCAATTCCGGGGTGCCTGGGTGGTTCAGTGGTTGAGCGTCTGGCTTACACTCAAGTCATGATCCTGGGGTCCTGGGATGGAGTCCCACATTAGGCTCCTCACAGGGAGCCTACTTCTCCCTCTATGTCTCTGCCTCTCTTAAAAAAAAAAAAAAAATCGATTCTGCATAAAAATACTTTAAGTACTTAAAGTCAAGAGGTTTCTCTTGGGGCAGGTTTTTAGTTATACAGGTCAAGAGAGAAATTGTTTCCTGTGTAATTAAATACCTGTATTTCAAAAGCTTAAGGAGTAGACTGTGCATTCTCTTGGAATATCTTACCGCAGAAACTATTGTGGCCTAATTAGGAAAAAGAGCAAACACCTTCGACTGTTCTCTGCCCTCACATTTAATAGTTCTTAACGCTGTGGGCTGTAGTTAGTATCATGAAATGTGGTCTCTGTTGTTTTACAGGTTTAAGTTTTGGGAATCGCTTTCTATATCTGAGATTTCCTCCGGAAGGCAGTCAGTCATATCATTTTCATAGTAATAGTGTACCTTTTTATACTTCAGGAAGTATTTAAAAGATAATTAATCTCCTGACAAAATCCATCCTTTATGTAGTGAGCCTATTTCTCCAATTTCTTCTTAAAAAGTTGGAACCAACAAATTTCCCTTGGTTTGGAGTTTGTTCTCCAATCTTAGTTCAATGATTTGTGCCTATATTTATAAATTATACGTGGTGGTAAAACATTTTCACTCTGTTGCTCCCTCTCTGCCTCACATATTCTGAAGCTACTTTTTTTCAACAGAAATTTTCAAATACATGAAAACGGACAGAATAGTATAGTGAACAGCCTAAGAGACATCAGTGTGTGGCCAATCTTCTTTTCCTTTATAATCACACCCGCTTTTCTTGTCCCTTAAAGGCTTATTTTAAAGCAAATTCTATATACCATGTCAACTGTCACTGCTTCTTTTGATGTGTGTGTCTAAAACATAAGGACTTTTAAAAATGTAAAACCACAACCATCATTACACCTAAAAAATTAGCAAAGAATGGTTCTTGAATATCATCATATACCTAGTCATTTTTAAATGATTTAAATTTCCTTGTTTGCCTCATAATTTTTTTTCAGAGTTGGCTTGTTCAGGAGGAAGAAAAAAAAATGTCCGTATACTGTATATTTTAATCTAGAGTGCTATCCAATAGAAATGTAATGTGAGTCATGTATATAATTTCAGATTTCTTAGTACACACATTCTAAAAATTTTTTAAATAAAAATAGGTGAAATTAATGTCGATAATATATTTTATTTAACCTAGTATACCTAAAATATTATCTTTTAAACATGTAGTTAATAAAAATTAATGAGATACTTTACATTTTTTCATACTAAGTCTTTGCAATACAATGTGTATTTTTTAAATTGAAAGGATATCTCAATTGCAGGTCTAGAAGTTTCCCCTACTCCCCCTTTTTATACGTTGGAGAAACGGTCATTTGTCACATGTGTATACACATTTTGGATTTTGCTGTGGTGGTGGTGGTCCTCTCTCAGGGTATTTCCTATGAATCGGTAGTTAGACCTAGAAGAATGATCAGATCACTTGATTTCTTTTTTTTTTTTTTTTTTTTTATGATAGTCATAGAGAGAGAGAGAGAGGCGCAGAGACACAGGCAGAGGGAGAAGCAGGCTCCATGCACCGGGAGCCCGATGTGGGATTCGATCCCGGGTCTCCAGGATCGCGCCCTGGGCCAAAGGCAGGCGCCGAACCGCTGCGCCACCCAGGGATCCCAGATCACTTGATTTCAATTGAAATCCTCCCTTCCTCCCTCCCTTCCTTCCTTCCTCCCTTCCTTCCTCCCTTCCTTCCTTCCTCCCTTCCTTCCACAAGAGTGTTTCATAATTGGATTGCATGTTCCTCAACTGTTAAGTTTTTAAACTGAGTCTCAGAGGTTGAGTAATTTCCCCATGGTCACAGAGCCAGAAACAGCTGAGATTTGCACTAAGACCGTCTGGCTGTAGAATTCATGCCCTTAACCACTATACTTTCATGAAATAAAAATGTCCTATGGCCCGAAGCTTTATAGCTCCTGAGATTTTTACAAAGGAGATAAATAAGTAGGATGATACTAAGTGAACAGACTTTGTAGTTCACTTACTGAAGTATGAAGTACCCCAAATCATGTGTTACACAATAAATGCTTATGACTACTCACTATTCTGTATTGAATTTCTCCCATTTAAAGTACAGAATTATAAGCTCTGGTTCCCTATCCGTTTCCTTCTTACTGTGTTCTGCCCTAGCCGTGCCTTTTAGAAAATCTTCTCACACTCGGGGCGCCTGGGTGGCTCACTCGGTTGAGTATGGGATTCTTGATGTCATCTCAGGTCATGATCTTAGGGTCGTGGGATCGAGCCCCAGGTCATGATCTTAGGGTCACGGAATCCAGGATCAAGCTCCATGCTTGGTGGGAGGGGTGGGTATCTGCTGGAGATTCTCTCTTGCCCTCTGCCCCTCCCCCTGCTCGTGCTCTCTTTCTCTGTCAAATAAATAAGTAAATCTTACAAAAAAGAAAGATTTCTTCCCACACCCATTCCTTGTGCTCTCTACTGTGTATTGACTGGATGATATTTCCATTTTGCCTCTGTAGGACTGGTTCGTCTTAAACCCAACCACCACCAAAAGCTTTGAAAAGCTAATGAAGATAAAGCAGCGGCAGCAGGAAGAAGAAAAGCAGAGACAGCAGCACAGGAGTAGAAGGTCTCTGCGAAGGTGCAGCAGCCAGGCATCCAGCTGCCTGAGGCGGAGCTGAGTCTTAGAGTAGGGAAGGATCAGAGGAGGAATAACGAGGAATTGCTAGTGTCGACCTCCTTTAAGGAACCGGAGCAGGAGCCAGTGCCAGCACAGTTCCAGAAAGTAAAGCCCCCAAAGACTCATCATAAACGAGGAAGGAAATAGGCAGGCAGTGTGAAAGCTCCTAGGAGAGCAAATGGGATGCTGTTGTCACGGGGAGCTGTGCTGGGAGGACTGAGTCACTGGGGCTGAGCGAGGAGAAATGTACTCGTTTGTGTAAGGCTGTGACTTTCTCAGCTCCTTCCTCCTGTGTAAAATTCACTGTTCTCCCTATTAATTCACTTTGACCCCACTCCCCCCCCCCCCACCCCCTCTTGGGTAGGTGTTCCTGCTCTTCCTCATTGGAGTCCTCTTGTTTTTCTCTCATTTTGCCCAAAGAGCTCCCTCTTCAGGCCAGCTGTGGGCCCTTCTTGCTCTGTACAAAACTGAGAAACCCATTTGGTTGTCCTTTTCCTTCCCGGGCTATAGAATGTTCTCGGACTCTCCACTGATTAGTCATTCCATCATTTCGCTTATAAAACAATTCCAAATTAATTTTTAAGAATCATACTGATTTATCATTTTGTATTTGTGATATAACAATCCTAGAAGCTAGAACTGTTGTCACTCATGTACTAAGCTTATCCTGTCTCCCTGGGTAACAGATTTTAAGGAGGCCGTTTGTTCTCTCTCAATGTGATTTTAGGATTGAAAGTAAGAAAATGGACTTGGGATGAAAAAGCTAGAACCTCTCTATGCTGGTTTTACTGGGAAGTGTTTCGTTTGTCCTAAGTAGCGGTGACTGGCTAGACCCACCAGCATGAGAAGCAGCCCAAACATCAAAATGTCCCAAACATGAAAATGATCGGAAAGCAGGAAGTAGACGAAGCAATAAATACTGCCTTGACTTTCCTAGGGCTTGAGTCCTCATCTGTTGCTATGATCAGTGTCCTCTGGGCACTTGTCCCCCAACCCCAATCCCCAACCCCCAGTTTTAAGGATGAAGAATTTCCGCATTGCACTTGATGTTTTGACACGGAATCCTAGTGTTCCTAGTAATGCCATAGACTGGCAGCCAAGGGGCACATTCCGTCTCCCCTGGGCTTGACCTCACTTGTTAGTCTACACCATGCTAAGTCTTTATTCCTCCCCTTAGCCGACTCCTGTCTTTTGGAGTTTTCTGAGAATATCGTCCTCTGTCCTCTTTTGTATGTGGCGTTTATCCTATTTTTATCTTGAGACTTGACACCAGATGTAGGTATTTCTCTGGTGTTGGAAAGAAAAATTCCTTTTCTGTACCTCATGCCTACCTGGTAATGTCTAGTGGGCTACTTTTCTTCTTCAAGGCTGGCTTTCTCTGGAGCATTGTTTAGAACGGCTCTGTTGTGTTTCTAGATTCTCTTCCCCTCTTCCATAAATATTGGTCTTATATATTCTTGCCAACTTTTGTGGCATATGCCACATAAAAAGCAAGGGCCCTTAACCGTGATATGGATAAATACTACCTTTTCAAATTCTGAAAGGCTGTTACTGCTCTTTAACTCTGTATTCTGTGCTGCTTCACATAGCTTTAAAATGTGGGCTTTTGTGAAGACCACTTTCAAACAAGGGAGCACTGAAACCAGATTTGGATACTGCCAGAGAAGATAGTTTTGAAACAGGTCAAGGACGTGGTATGTGCAGTCTTCATTTTCATTGGCAGTTGCACCATTAAAACCCTTTCAGTAGGTGAGGATTGTCAGGGAGGAGAAATGAAGAAGCTATATTAATTTCTGGTGAGTAAGACTTGGGGAATGTTGGGCAATGACAAAAGAAATAAATGACTGTCGGTTAGAATGATGTTTCCAGTTGTTCATTGACTCCAACCAGCTGCCCGACTCCGTTTTTTTAGTTCCTGAAATGTGTTGGCTGAAACGAGTAACTTGTTTGAGGTTAAAGTGAATTAGTATAGGAAACTTGTCCAGTCTCATCTAGGGCCATTGTAGGCACTTTAAGAAAATTTTCCTTCCTGGGGTGCCTCGGTGGCTCAGTTGGTTAAGCACCTGACTTAGGTGTAGGTCATGATCTTGGGGTCCTAGGATCAAGCCCCACGTCGGGCTCTTCACACGGCAGGGAGTCTGCTTGTACCTCTGCCCTTCCTCCTGCTCATGCTCTCTATCTCTCTCTCTTCTTCTCTTAAATAAAGAAAGAAAATTTGTAAAAAAAAATTTTTTTCCTTCCTGTGGCCAGGTCTCAGCAAGTCTCAGTAGAGAGTATTGTAAGCATTCTACTGAGTTTTTAAGTTTTTAAACAAAGTTCATTAGAATACAAATTTGACAATATCGAATATAGCCAGGTTGTAGAGAATGTGAACTCTCATGCACGGTTTGGAATGTAAATTGGTACAATCACTTAGGAAACGATTTGTTAGTATCTAGTCAAGCTGAAAATATGCCTTAAGATGCAGCAGTTTTACTCCTGGGTATATACAGAGGGAAATCCTCCTGCCCAGGTATACCAGGAGACATAAACAAAGAATGATACTGTAGTACGGTTGATACCACATAGCAGAGACTACTAGCTGTCCACCATAATCTGCTCTCACCTTGCAGAGTTATAGGATTACAGGACAAATGGTTAGATTATGTTTCCCAGCTCTCCAACCCCCTACCCCTGTATTGAAGGGGTAGCCAACTCACTTCTCTCCAGTAGAATGTGAATGGAAGTGAGGGTGTCACATCCAAGCTAGAAGTTTAAGAAAATGAGTGTACTTCTATGCTTCTTTTCCCCCTTCCTTGGCCCAGATGCAGATGATAAAATGACTTTAGAGGGTGGCAGAGCACAAAATGGAATGGTTGATGCCCCGAATCACCCCATGAAGAACTAATCACCATCCAGGAACATCTACCTGTAGAGAAAAAAGATCTGTTATTTGAGGCACTATATCTTCTTGGGTCTCTTTGTTAACCTACTTTAAAACTAATCGTCCATCAGGAGAAGGGATAAATCGTGATACAGTTATATACTGAAATACTATACAGCGATAAAATTAAGGCTTCTTGTATCATGAATACATCTCAAAAATAATGCCTGGGAAAAGCCAGTTACAGAACACATGAAGTAGGCCATTTATATAAGGCTAAAAGACAATGCTCTATATTGTTTATGGATATATAAAAATATGTTTATGCTATATATGTAAATATTTGTATGTAGTGAATTTTTTAAGTTCTTATTTCTTAAGGTGGATAGTGAGTTTGTTCTGATCTTCTGTATTTTGGGTCTGAAATACTTCTTTTAAAAAATCAGTGCCCACAAACTATTCTGCTCACCTCCTTCTTAATAGGGAACACCTTAGAAATGTTACTTGTCTTAACCTTTCTTTTTCCCTTCACCCTTTAGTCTGCTCTTCTATTTACTTCTATTTCAGCCGCCCTACTCCAAACCATCATCACCTCTTGCCTAAACTATAAGTTTCCTAATTGTTTCCTTCTGATTTTTACTGGTTTGGATACACTCCACATAACAGCCTTAGTGAGTTTTTAAACTTGTAAATCAGAGCTCGTTCACCAGCTCAAAGCCTGCTGGTTTCCCATTCCACTTAGAATCCAAGTCACTCCCTCCTTGTCCCACAAGGCCTTCTCCTCCTCCTGCTAACCCATTTAGCCTCTTCCTCCCCTCCTCCTTTGTTATCTGACCATTCCCCAGCTACCCTTTAGCCATATTGACCTTTTTGTTCCTGGAACCGAGTAAGCTCATTCCCATCTTAGGACCTTTGCATACACCGTTCCCATTGCCTGGAATGGCTTCTTCCTTGGGCTTTGCAAGGTAGGCTTCATTGTATCATTTAGGTCTTAACCTACATTTCACCTTGGAGGTCCTTTACCACCTAAATGCACTTTCTGTAACATCACTGTGTTTCATTTTCTTCGTGCAAAGCAGATTCAAAGTAGATTGAAGTATTAGTTGCCAGCCTACTGCTCACTTGCAGGTATGGATTTCAAATTATCTTTATCAGATGATTCACTCTCTAAATAGTCTTCAAGCTCATAAAGCCTCACTTGGAAAGGGACAGACGTAAAGCAGCAATACACCAGATTCATGATCTGGGATAATAGGAATTAAAAATAAACATATGAGATGGAAGTTATCCACCCCCACTTAGGTAACTGGGACAGCAAAGGCAGGAGGGAAATTAACAGCAGAATACTAAGATTCTAAATCCCTCCTGCTTTCTAACTCCTTATCGAGCCTTGGTATGTATTTTCCTACGCTTTCTGGCACATTTTTGCATCTACAGAGAATAAGGCTTCAAATTTGTGTTGGTTACCATATTTTTCAGGTTCAGTCTTTCTGTATTTTTGGCTCAAGAACTGAAGGTTAAGTTACCTGCATACTATCTAAAATTCTACTTTCTGTATTGAAATTGGTTTTATTATATCCATACTAGTATGAATGAGATATGCAGAAGCAGTAATAAGAGAAGAGTGATGAAACAGGAAAGCCGTTACTGGGGAAAAGTCAACAGATACACTATAATCTAAGGTTTTTATTTCTAATAAGCTACACATTAAAAACATCGTTAAAGCTAGAAGGTGAAGGCATTGAGGGAGAAAAAACTTTTTACTCCACAATTTTAAAGGAATTCATTTTTACATAGGCATAAAACTGAAAACTCAGGAAGATTATTTTGAAGTTTTTAATCACTGACAATTTCTGGAAAACATAAAGTTGACTTTATTTTCCCATAGAGGAGCAATGTTAAAATGTGGGATTATGTTCCTGTACTAGAATTCAGCATGCAAATAAATAACTAGTCTAACCGTCTATATGTCGTCAGTGCAAAAAAATTTTTAAAAACTACCATAAAAGTCTTACTAATTAAAGATATTATTTCCAGTTCTTCTAAATTAGCAATAATCGTGCCTGGATAAACTTCTTTGGCTATGATGGATACTGCCACTGCGCAAAGCTTGTTCTTCTCAATAGACATAAATATAAGGCACTTTTAATTATAAAAGGCATTTCAAAATGCACTATCAGGTATCAGGTATCAGGTAAGAAAATGTAGAAGTGACCTAAACCTGAAGTACTTATATTTAAGTAATCTTACTCGTTGTCTTAGAATTCAGAATGTTGTTAGGGAAATAGACGGCACAAGACTCTTTACAGTTGTCCCAATATTTTAAAACGTTTTTCATATATTTTCCTGAAATAAGTAGAGGCATTCAGTTACCTCATTAATGCTAGATGTATTTCTTTTTTTTTTTATTTTTTTTATTTTTTATTTATTTTTGATAGTCACACAGAGAGAGAGAGAGAGGCAGAGAAATAGGCAGAGGGAGAAGCAGGCTCCATGCACCGGGAGCCCGACGTGGGATTCGATCCCGGGTCTCCAGGATCGTGCCCTGGGCCAAAGGCAGGCGCTAAACCACTGCGCCACCCAGGGATCCCTAGATGTATTTCTTGACAGAAAAGGTTTTTCAAAAGTTAAGAGTTGACCTAATATCTGCTCTTCCCTTAATTTACTCAAAGCTAAAATTGTAGGGGCTGAGCATCAGACAAAAGGTCATTCTGCCCAGTGGGTTTTTTTTGTTTTTGTTTTTTGCCTAGCTCTTATTGAACATACTGCTTAAATTACTTTTCCACTCTTGACAAAACCATAGAAGAAGCTGCCTGGTCACTGGTGCAAACTTGAAAAAGACCTTAAAAGCACTTTGCCTTTTTTGTGTGGAGCTGGCCAAGAGGCATGAGGATAACCCGTTTGTTTACAGAGAGGAAGGTATCATATAAAGTCAATCTGAAATGCTACTCTTAGAAATCTAAGTTGGCCACACGAAATAAATCACACCACTGTTTTCCTTTCACTACCTCCAGGTGGTTTTCTTGAGCTAGTTTAATGTACTGGTGTTTGGGAAATGGTGTTATCTAGAGATTTGAGGAACATCCCATTTATTAACAAGATCTAATGAAGGAAAAATCTCCTAATTAAAGGAAGCTGGTGGCACAAATATGTAGCAGTACTGCTGGGAAAATGCACCTAATATTTCACACTAACACATCATGATGGATACTTTGCCATAGCAATCTGAGATCCTAAAGCCTTCCTAACTAAGTTTATGCAGCAATCGGTTTATCAGAATACTTGCTCCAGTCTTTATTTATGCAGTGTTATTTTAGGAATTGCTTTGGATTAATCTTTGGTTTGGTACTCAGAGGTGTTAGTGTGGTCCTTGGAGCATCCTGTCCTGGGCACCAATTACGCCTTCTTTGCAATCGTTGCCTGGCCCGGATTAAGCCCTCCACATACCACTGTTCCAGCTGCAGCTGCTGCTTCTGATTTTCTAACTGGCTTTTAGTAGCTTGCAACTCCTGGCACTGCTGAGTTTGCTGCAGGAACTTCTTCCGTAACTCCCGGTTCTCTCTCCTGATGCCACGGTAGAACTCAAAAGTATACTGCTTTGCTTCCAACTCCAAGGCCTGGGCCTTCCTGTCAAGCTCCTTTCTTTTCCTCTTTCCCAACTGCCCCATGTCTGGCTCACTCAGTTGTTTCTCTAGAAATGCTTTTTCCTGGAGTAACTGGACCTGGATTTCCTGTTTCTTGGCATCCGTCTCAGCTGGGGTTTTCTTTTTCTCGTCCTGTAATATCTGGATTTCTCTCTCCTGTTTCTCCTTTAACAGTGAAATTTTCCTCAGTGTCTGCAACTGCTGCTTTAAGTTGCATTGGATCTTTTCCTTCTGCAAAAGCTCCCTTTTAAACACTGAAGTTTGTTTCGCATATTTGGAGGCATAGTCTCGTCTCCTTTGTTCAATCTCCTGACTTTTTTGTAAATAGCTGTTCCACAGCCTTTCAGGCTGCATGCTATACTCTTCAGTTTTGTTGGTTAGATATTCCAGGAAGAATTTGTTTTCAGTCTGGACAAGTAACTTCTCAGCATATAGCTGCTTGGTTTCCTCCATTAGTGACTCTTGCTGGCTTTGAGCTTGTTTTATTTGGTTGTTCAGCTTTGTCATTTCCACCACTGCTTTTTCTTTAAACCTCATCGCTGACTTGCTTAGCTTCTCTGGCTTGAAAAAATCATTTATTAAACTAAGATACGGTGGAGAGGAACTCCTAGAGTCCTTAGCAAACCTGAAGGAAGAACAAGTAAGACATTCCCCCATCAGTTCTTTTTTTCTTTCCTTAAGATTTTATTTATTTATTTATTCATTAGACACACACACACACACACACACACACACAGAGGCAGAGAGAGAAGCGGGCTCCACGCAGGGAGCCTGACCTGAGACTCCATCCCGGGACTCGGGGACGCCCCACCGCTGAGCCACCCGGGCTGCCCCTCCCCACCAATTCTAAATGAAAGTTTAGTAAACACAAAATGCACAACTATACTTTAATTCACATGAGAAAATATTTTTTTGAGTACCTATTATGGTTCTGTCACTATGCGAGGCACCAGGGATGCAGCTAGGGGTAAAGATGAACGAATGCGGCTTACAATTTACAAGCACGCATTCACTACAACCGCCGTAAGGCATTCCCTCCGTTTTAGAGCGGAGAAAACAAGTTCAGGGAATTTAAAGGACTTGGCCCGACGCGCACCGCCAGCAGCGGCAGCGCGTGGGTGTGAAACCTAGATTTTAAGATTCACTGAGCACTGCGGTAGCCACAAAGGGCGACGGGACCCGCTGAGCTGGGCGAGAGTAGCAATACATTTCCTGGCTTTTCCAGCCCCTGTCCGGCATCCGAGGACACTTGCGTGGAGGGAAAAGCGCCCCTTGCAGTACCTACTTGCTCCAGGAATCCGAGCGTCCGTCTCCAAGGTGACGGGGAGGCTCACCGAGGGGGACCGCCGAGGAAGGAGCGCTCGGGTCAGGGGCCAGCGACGCGCGGACGCGGCGCCCCCTTGCGGAACGTTCTCGCAGTTTCTCGGGTCTGTGCTCCACGGGGGTCGGCGCCGCCCAGCAACCCCCGGGGTCGCACTCCGCCCCAGTCCCCGCCTGTCCAGCCCTGAGCTCCTGAACCTCGTCGGCTGCCGAATAAGGCCCAGCAGCCAGTTCCCCGGCGGCTCCGTCCCCCGCCACTTGGGGGCGGAAGGAGAAGCGCACTCTCCTCATTTGCGACCTGGGGCGCCCTGCCTTGGGGACCCCGTCTCGTCTTGCCCTCCCGGGGAGCAGAGCCTCGCCTCTCCCAGACCCTTCGTTACGTTACGGCGGTGAGCGCCCCTCTCCCGGGTCCTCCCCTGCCCTCCATTTCCCCGCCCCTGTCCCTGGTTGGCCCGGAGGCTAGGATGCTCTGGCGAGCGGCCCGCCCCTCCGCCTTGCCCGGCCGCGCCGCGGAGGCTCTGGCGTCGCCTGCGCGGCCCGCGGCGGCACGGAAGCCTCTCTAGGTACGCGGCGTCTCTATGGTAGAGCGGGCGGAGCCCGAGGAAGATGGCGGCGCCCGCGGAGGCCGCTGAGGAGCGGGCTTCGGGGGGTCCTCGGCCCCCAGTGTGTCTGTTGGTGTTAGGAATGGCGGGATCTGGGAAGACCACCTTTGTACAGGTGACGTACAGGGCGCGGGAGTAGGAGGTGCGCTCGAGAGGTTGTCAGTGGTGGGCGGAAGGCCAGGGGGACCTCGAGGACGGGCTCGGGAGTTGAAGGGGATCCGCGTGTGGCTTTCAGGACCTCGCCAGCAACTCCGGCTCCGAGCCTTTTCGGACTCCAGCCTGGCTCAGTTAGGGCTCTCTCCTCCGCACCCTCAGTTCGTATTTGGCACAGCTTGCCACGTTGTTCTGGAATGGTCTTGCCGCTCAAACTGCCGCCTCCTGGAAGGCGGGGGCTCCCACGTAACCGGCAGTTAGGACGGTGCTGGCGCCCAGGCTTTGGGTGGGGATTACTACGGTGTTGTCTCTGGCGCAGCTCTTCGGGTTCGAGCGCTGGAGATGCAGCGATTGAATTTGACAAGGTTCCCGCTTTATCGGAGCTGATGTTTTAATGGGAGTGATGGGGAAAAACCTCACACGAATCAAGTGATTAAGTGACCGACAGACAATAGGGGAGGCCCTGTTGGAGGATGAGCAAGAAAAGAAAGCATTTCACCTGAGAGTTGAATGTCGGAGCGGATATTGGGGACGAGTGTTTCAGGTGGAGGGAGGGACACGTAAGTGCAGAAGTCTTCAGCTGTGCTGCATAAAGGAATCTTGGCGCCTTATCATTCCCTCGGTCTCACTGCATCGCTCTTCTCGCGTCTCCGCAGAGGCTTACCGGACATCTGCATAGCCGAGGCTCTCCACCTTATGTGATTAATCTGGACCCGGCTGTACACGAAGTACCCTTTCCTGCCAATATTGGTGAGTAAACTGGAACAGAACTCTGAAGTTCTTCAGAAAACCAAAAGCCTCCAGCTCGGCCAATCTCTAATGCTTTCAGTTTTCGTTTTCTCTAAACTATCTTTCATTTTCCTTGAATTTCCTAAAGATTCTAAACAATTTTCTTTGTTGACTCCTTTCCCTAAGTATATTAGTTTCCTTACCTCTCACTCCCATGTCTCCCCTCTTTCTGATCCGAGGCTGTCAGGCTACTGTTATTTCATTTGTATTTTTTAAACATCTTATTTCTTGGACAGCCCGGGTGTCTCAGCGGTTTAGCGCCGCCTTCAATCCAGGGCGTGACCCTGGAGACCGGACCCAGGCGAACTCCGCTTATGGAGCCTGCTTCTCCCTCTGCCTGTGTCTCTGCCTCTCTCTCTGTCTGTGTCACTCGTGAATACATAAATAAAATCTTTAAAAAGAAAAAAAAAAGATTTTCTTTATTCATGAGAGAGAGAGAGGCAGAGACACAGGCATATACATGGATACACATATATGCATTGTTTTGGGGAAAAGTTTCCGGTTATCATCAGACTTCCAGAGAAATCTGTGACTCTGACAGAAATTAAGGGTGAATATGATGCATTGTCATGATTCTTGATTGAATCTAGGAGCCTGGGATCCTTGGGTGGCTCAGCGGTTTAGTGCCTGCCTTGGGCCCAGGGCATGATCCTGGAGTCCCGGGATCGAGTCCCATATCAGGCTACCTCCATGGAGCCTGCTTCTCCGTCTGCCTGTGTCTCTGCCTCTCTGTCTCTGTCTCTGTGTCTCTCATGAATAAATAAATAAAATCTTGAAAAAAAAAAAAATCTGGGAGCTTCCTTATTTTCAGGCTGTCACTGTGCTAATCCTCTCATTTTTTGTCTCTTAATTCTGCTAAGCTACTTGGACCCTAATCATACTAATAAAGGAAAATCTTGTTCAGGAGCAGAGGTCATTTTGGGAAGTTGGGGAAAAAGTTAATATCTTCTTGCTGAAAGGATGGACTTCTATCTGATGATAGATGACTAGATAAGAAGATATATATGTGTGTGTGTATGTATATACGACTGGATAAGAAGATATATATATATATTTGTAAATTATATATATAAATATATGTTTTTTGTAAAATTACTCAGCCATTAAAAAGAATGAAATTTTACCATTTGGGACTACATGGATGGACCTAGAGGATGTTATGCTAAGTGAAATAAGCCAAGACAGAGAAAGACAAATATCTTTTGATTTCACTTATATGTGGAATCTAAAAAACAAAGCAGAAACAGACTCACAGATATAAGAAACAAACTGTTGGTTACCAGAGCAGGGAGGAGTTGGGAGTGAGTGAAATGGGTGAAGGGGATTAAGAGGTACAAACGTCCAGGTACACAATAGGTCATAGGGATATAACTTACAGATTAGGGAATAGAATTAATACTATAATAACATTGTATTATGACACATGGTAACTAGTGGAGATCATTTTGAAATTTATGAAAATATTGAATCAATATGATGTAAACCTGAAACTAGTAAGATACTGTATGTCAGTTACACCTAAATTTTAAAAAAGATGGAATTCAAATCGTTGGTAGAGTCTGTAGGCTGGTAGACAGTTTAGTTAGATATTACTGGATGCATTAATTCCCTTTGAAAAATCAGGTCTGCATTACCCCTTGCTACCAGTAGGCAGTTAGTAAGAAATAAATGTTTTTTCTTGATTTAGCTCCCTTTTCCTTTGCCTGTGATCACTGATAAGGTACTTAAGTTATATAAAACTTTTCCCCTGGGGCTCCTGGGCGGCTCAGTGGTTTAGTGTCTGCCTTCCTGCTCAGGGCATGATCCCAGAGTCCTGGGATGGAGTTCCACATCTAGCTCCCCTTAGGGAGCCTGCTTCTCCCTTTGCCTATGTCTCTGCTGCTCTCTCTGTGTCTCTCATGAATAAATGAATAAAATCTTAAAGAAAATCTTAGAGAAGAAAAAAAAACCCAACTTGGCTACATTACTTAAAAACACACACACACAGGGCAGCCCAGGTGGCTCAGTGGTTTAGCGCCACCTTTAGCCCAGGGCCTGATCCTAGAGACCTAGGATCAAGTACCATGTCAGGCTCCCTGCATGAAACCTGCTTCTCTCTCTCTCTTTCTCTCTTTCTCTCTCGTTAATGAATAAATAAAATCTTAAACACACACACAAAACTTCTCTCCTTGTCTCAGACCATTTCTACCATAACTTCTGAGCCCCTAGCCTAACATTTTTCATGGATTGCTTGCCACTTACCAAGTAAGAAAGGAAACCAATGTGAAGCTGGGGGGATTAGTAGAAGAGAATGCAGACAAGAGAAGCCTGAAAGGCTGGTTTCAGCTTCCTGTTGGTAGGAAGATACTTGCAGGGCACTTTCTGCCTTTCTGTTCTTCACGATCTTGCTTTTTTCTGTATCACACTTCAGTGGCCTTAGCTTAAACCTTTAGGAAATAGACTTGAAAAGTAACTGAGATACCAGGAGAGAAACTTATTTTTGTTTTCCTCAGAGGAAGGAGAGATGACTTGAGAGGCCCATTGTCTTAGGATGTTATAGGTGGAGTGTCTCAAACTATTGTTTCTATGTGGGGTTTTTTTTTTTGTAAGATTATTTTTTTAAGCTTTTTACTTATTTATTATGATAGACACAGAGAGAGAGATAGAGAGAGAGAGACGGGCAGAGACGCATGCAGAGGGAGAAGCAGGAGAAAGGAGCCCGACCTGGGACTCGATCCGGGACTTCAGGATCCCGTCTTGGCCGAAGGCAGGTGCTAAACCGCTGAGCCACCCAGGGATTCCCTTGTTTCTATGTGTTAAATTCCATTGAATTCTTCTCCCCACCCCCCCCCCCCCCCCAGATATTCGTGACACTGTGAAGTATAAAGAAGTCATGAAACAGTATCCTTTTCTGCATCTACTTCATTGAGTCATCCCTAACTAGTTACTGTCTGTATTTCGTGGCTTTGAAAGTATTCTGCATTTTCTTTGTGAAACATACTAGCAAAAGCATTTAATTGCTTTAAAGTAATTTACTTAGGATAGAAAGATGAGTGAGGAGAGGTATTATAGGTGATTAGACTATTACACCTTGTGGTTTCAATTTTCTTACCATCTTTCTAGACTATGGGCTGTTGTAATTAGAAAGCACCCAGAGTGGGAGTCTGGGTAGCTGGTGCCATGCCTTGCTTCCACAAAGTAGTATTGCCCTGGAGGCCACTGCCTCCTCTGATTGGGAGACTCAAATGAGTAGGTTTATTTAAGAGCATTGAGTGTTAGTACATGCTGTATGAAATGTGTACTTTCCTTGCAGGTGGATGTAGCTGGGTAGACCAATTATAATCAGCAGGTTGACCAGTGAGGATCAGAGCAAGGAGTGTGATATCTTCAGTGATATTTTAAGATCTTAGTGTCTAATACCATTAAGCTGTCAGTGCCAAGTGCATCTGTCTGTTAGATTTTGGTCACTTTAATCTCTTCATTTTGCCTAGGCATCCCCAGAATGATAAAGGAATGAGGAAGATGTTGATAATGAAAATTCCTTGTAAGGTAAGTTTGTGTGGTATATACTAGTCAAGGATTAGCTGCCAGTTTCCATTTGTGGAACACTAATGTTACGGTGCTATGTGTGTGAATAATATCCTAAGTGTGAGTTTCATCACCTAAATTGATCTGTAAGTAATTTAAATCCTCAACGTGGTGTCCAGGTATGGGCTTGGGCCCAATGGTGGTATAGTGGCCTCACTCAATCTCTTTGCTACCAGATTTGATCAGGTATGTCTGTTTTTACTTTTATAGACATGACTGCGTAAAAACCTATGACTTTTTTTTTTTTAAACAGATGACAGACTTATTTTTTTTAAAGATTTATTTATTTATTTATTTATGATAGACCTAGAGAGAGAGAGAGAGAGAGAGAGAGAGAGAGGCAGAGACACAGGAGGAGGGAGAAGCAGGCGCCATGCCGGGAGCCCGACGTGGGACTCCATCCTGGGACTCCAGGATCGCGCCCTGGGCCAAAGGCAGGCACCAAACCACTGAGCCACCCAGGGATCCCCTAAAACCTCTGACTTTTGAATGCCTAGCTTGCTCACATCGGGAAAGAAGAGCAATAAACCTGGATATACATATGGAAAATAAGTAAACATTTTGATAGAGAATTAAGTAATGACAGGATAATCAGTATTGTGAGACACTTCACATTTAACATTTGTGATGGCCGATAAAACAAAAATCTAGGCTCTTTTCTTGATCTTGGCTTATAGTGTCACCTTGAGGATGGAGTGGAGGATTGGGGAGTGGGAGGGGCTAGCAGGCATGGAATGGAAAGATAATGGGGCTTTTCTACATGTGACAGATAATTGTCACTGTTTAGGTTTTTCTCCTACTTCTACAAGAGTGTTTTGTAATCATGAATTTTTTACCCTCATGTCACTCCAAGAGACATGTCACTGTTAAACATTTTATACCAAAGTACTAAGAGATATGACCCGAAAGTGAGAGATCGTCTTCAGCTTCTCAGGACCCAGCAGTACACTCTGGGGTGTGTCAGTGCTGCTGATGTGACTGTGTTTCCTTAGTTCATGGAGTTTATTAGTTGGTGTCCTAAGACTGAGAACAGAGATTCAGTAGTTGATAGTTGCCTATAAGGTGGGCCACCCTGGAAACGGTGATTTTTGTATTGAAGATGGATCCTGTTTTTAATTGGCATCTTTTTTCTTTCAGGTGATGAAATTTATTGAGAAGGCCCAGAACATGTCTAAGTAAGTGCTTTTGGCCTAACACCTGTTTATTACTCTGTAGTTGACGTGTCTCAAGGATTTCAGGATACCATCGGGCTCTGAAAGGGTGTAGATTGAGATGAAACCATTAGAAGTGAAACAAAAAGGTGGGCAAAAGAAATCATTAATATGCTCTAGAGAGATGAGCTAAATTCAATAGTATCCTACCCCCAATCACTGTCATATATGCCCACGGCTTCCTAGGAGGTGTTTTAAGACATTGTCCAAATTCAGTTGTCTCCCTGCCTTCTCTTGGGAAAACACATTTGTTGGCATTAAAATCTCTGAAGTACCTTTCTAACCCTTGTTTAAAAATAAATCTTAAGGGGCGCCTGGGTAGCTCGGTGGTTGGGTGTCTGTCTTTGACTCAGGTCGTGACCCCAGGGTTCTGGGATTGAGTCCTGCATCGGGCTCCCTGCAGGGAGTCTGCTTCTCCCTCTGTTTATGTCTCTGTGTCTCTCATGAATAAATAAATAAAATCTTAAAAAAAAAATAAGACTATATGCTCATTATAGAGAATTCAAAACCTTCCTTCAACCCCACCTCCCCACAACCACAACCCCAAGAAACCTTGGTTCCCAAGAGATTTGCCTTCTGGTTTTGTTTATCTCTCATTTTTAACACAGTGTGTTTCTGAAACGATCATAGTTTCTTCTGTGATCATTTGCAGCAATTTGTGGACTGCTACTCCTGCCTGGTATCATGCATACTGGACAGGTAGTATACGTTTTAAGGGCAGTGGGAGGAAGTTAGACTTGACAGTGTGAAGAGGTTATTCCTTCTTGGATAAGCAGATGTTCAGTGTTACGTGTGCTGGAATATCTTTCAGTATTTCACAGGTGTGATACTTCTCGAATGGTTGTTGTTGATACAGATATGTCTTGCTTGACACACCTGGACAGATTGAGGTTTTCACGTGGTCAGCTTCTGGGACAATCATTACTGAAGCCCTGGTGAGTATTCGAGGACTTGTTAGACTAACTAGAGAGCTAAACTGGTTAAGCATCTTTTTATTGAGTGGGATGCTATATGGGAAGTTAGTTGTGGAAGCTATTGGCACCCTGCCTAAAGTGGTTTTCCCTTGCTAAGGAAGGTGGGAAAAGAGTTTGGAGATAGGTCATGAGTCCTTTGACTAAGGCTGTGATTATTTTGTGGCTTTAGGCATCCTCATTTCCCACGGTTGTCATATACGTCATGGATACATCAAGAAGCACCAATCCAGTGACCTTCATGTCCAATATGCTCTATGCCTGCAGGTAATGGATTGTTGGTGGGCCATGGTATTACATCAAGGTAGGAGGCCTCCTCTTTTCTTTTTTATATTTGAGTCCTGAGTGCTTACCAACCTGGATTTGTGCTCATTCAGATGTGCCCCTCAGTTTAGTAGTTGTGAGCTGGGGAGAGATTAGAAGAGAGGCATATGTGTTAGCATTCTCTTTGACCAGCTTCTCATCTCCCCCCTTTGCTTGTTACAGAAACAGGTAGTGTATGAATATGAACCTTTTGGTAGTCGCTCGCAGTTGAATGAAACGAGTCTAAATAGAATAGAGCCCTCTGATATAAATGTTCCTTTTCTGTGTTATGACGTGTAGACTTAAAATATAAAATGAGAGATTGTGAATAAAGAGATTTATCTATAATTCCAAAAAGCACAAGTTTGCCCCAACTTGGTGTCATTAAGGACAGAGAGACATGCCTTACTAGGGTATGTGAGTGCATTCAACAGAGAGCAAGGGAAATTATTATGAAATTTGAGAGAATTTTATTTGGTGGATACATAAAAGCCATCACCAGCATTTGTGCCTTCTCCTATGACTAGGGATATACCTTCTTGGTAGATGCAATAAATTGTAGTCCAAATAGAAATCTGATGTCTGACAGCGTTGTTTCCATATATATTGTTTAAAAGAGACAATTATTTGGTCGAAACGACCAGACAAAAAAACCATACACAGAAAACCAGATGAATACCAAAGCATTATTACTCCAAGAAAGAAAGAGAACGTATGTGTGTTGTTTGCTTAATGGTAGCGGTGGAGTACCTCTTCCTCTTGGGAGAGTAGAATGTGAGGGCTGTGTCAGGATGGATAGCTATATGTAGCGTCTGAACCCATTCCAGTTCTCGTTACTCGGTTCTAGCAGACTGATGCTTGGGTAAGCAAGAGCTTAAGTGCTTTCACTGATAATGTCTTGATGTTTGATTTTCAGCATCTTGTACAAAACCAAGCTGCCTTTCATTGTGGTTATGAATAAAGTAAGTGGTTCCTTCCTTTTGTGGTTTAGTATTTCTTTTTCATCAGAACCTTGTGTTATTGGAAGGTTTAGGGGTTTGGGTAGGTGAGGATTTTCACATGTCGGAGAATAGATTCAAACTTAACTGAAACAAAGTCATGAGCATTTGTAGGAAAAAGATTCAGTCGAAATAAATGAATATGTATTACTGGCTCTCCTCGGAGTAATTTAAAACTGGATAGAGCAGCCCCTCAATCATAGTGTATAGGTTATCCCTCAGAATCACAACTATGTATATGGGGGAGGGACTGCTTGTTTATTGGCAGAGCAATTAAAACAGAAAACTTCACTTTTCTTGAGTCGACAGCAAGGATTCAAGAGAGTACATGACTTCAGAGCCTAGAATGTGCTGGCATCTACTGTGGTCATGGTAGGTGAAATTAATGTTGATAATATATTTTATTTAACCTAGTATACCTAAAATATTATCTTTTAAACATGTCGTTAATAAAAATTGAGATACTTTGCATTTTTTCATACTAAGTCTTTGCAATACAATGTGTACCTTTTATATTGAAAGCATATCTCAATTGCAGGTCTAGAAGTATCCCCTACTCCCCCTTTTTATACGTTGGAGAAACGGTCATTTGTCACATGTGTATACACATTTTGGATTTTGCTGTGGTGGTGGTGGTCCTCTCTCAGGGTATTTCCTGTGAATCGGTAGTTAGACCTAGAAGACTGATCAGATCACTTGATTTCAATTGAAATCCATCCTTCCTTCCTTCCTTCCTTCCTTCCTTCCTTCCTTCCTTCTTTCCTTCCTTCCTTCCTTCCTTCCTTCCTTCCTTCCTTCCTTCCTTCCTTCTTCCCTTCCTTCCACAAGAGTGTTTCATAATTGGATTGCATGTTCCTCAACTGTTAATTGTTTAAACTGAGTCTCAGAGAGGTTGAGTAATTTCCCCATGGTCACAGAGCCAGAAACAGCTGAGATTTGCACTAAGATGGTCTGGCTGTAGAATTCATGCCCTTAACCACTATACTTTCATGAAATAAAAATGTCCTATGGCCCGAAGCTTTATAGCTCCTGCGATTTTTACAAAGGAGTTAAATAAGTAGGATGATGCTAAGTGAACAGACTTTGTAGTTCACTTACTGAAGTATGAAGTACCCCAAATCGTGTGTTACACAATAAAAGCTTATGACTACTCACTATTCTGTATTGAATTTCTCCCATTTAAAGTACAGAATTATAAGCTCTGGTTCCCTATCCGTTTCCTTCTTACTGTGTTCTGCCCTAGCCGTGCCTTTTAGAAAATCTTCTCACACCCGGGGCGCCTGGGTGGATCACTCGGTTGAGCATGGGATTCTTGATGTCATCTCAGGTCATGATGTTAGGGTCACAGGATCGAGCCCCAGCCTAGGGCTCCATGCTTGGTGGGAGGGGTGGGTATATGCTGGAGATTCTCTCTTGCCCTCTGCCGCTCCCCCTGCTCGTGCTCTCTTTCTCTGTCAAATAAATAAGTAAATCTTACAAAAAAGAAAGATTTCTTCCCACACCCATTCCTTGTGCTCTCTACTGTGTATTGACTGGATGATTTTTCCATTTTGCCTCTGTAGGACTAGTTCGTCTTAAACCCAACCACCACCAAAAGCTTTGAAAAGCTAATGAAGATAAAGCAGCGGCAGCAGGAAGAAGAAAAGCGGAGACAGCAGCACAGGAGTAGAAGGTCTCTGCGAAGGTGCAGCAGCCAGGCATCCAGCTGCCTGAGGCGGAGCTGAGTCTTAGAGTAGGGAAGGATCAGAGGAGGAATAACGAGGAATTGCTAGTGTCGACCTCCTATAAGGAACCAGAGCAGGAGCCAGTGCCAGCACAGTTCCAGAAAGTAAAGCCCCCAAAGACTCATCATAAACGAGGAAGGAAATAGGCAGGCAGTGTGAAAGCTCCTAGGAGAGCAAATGGGATGCTGTTGTCACGGGGACCTGTGCTGGGAGGACTGAGTCACTGGGGCTGCGTGAGGAGAAATGTACTCGTTTGTGTAAGGCTGTGACTTTCTCAGCTCCTTCCTCCTGTGTAAAATTCACTGTTCTCCCTATTTATTCACTTTGACCCCACTCCCCCCACCCCCACCCCCTCTTGGGTAGGTGTTCCTGCTCTTCCTCATTGGAGTCCTCTTGTTTTTCTCTCATTTTGCCCAAAGAGCTCCCTCTTCAGGCCAGCTGTGGGCCCTTCTTGCTCTGTACAAAACTGAGAAACCCATTTGGTTGTCCTTTTCCTTCCCGGGCTATAGAATGTTCTCGGACTCTCCACTGATTAGTCATTCCATCATTTCGCTTATAAAACAATTCCAAATTAATTTTTAAGAATCATACTGATTTATCATTTTGTATTTGTGATATAACAATCCTAGAAGCTAGAACTGTTGTCACTCATGTACTAAGCTTATCCTGTCTCCCTGGGTAACAGATTTTAAGGAGGCCGTTTGTTCTCTCTCAATGTGGTTTTAGGATTGAAAGTAAGAAAATGGACTTGGGATGAAAAAGCTAGAACCTCTCTATGCTGGTTTTACTGGGAAGTGTTTCGTTTGTCCCAAGTAGCGGTGACTGGCTAGACCCACCAGCATGAGAAGCAGCCCAAACATCAAAATGTCCCAAACATGAAAATGATCAGAAAGTAGGAAGTAGACGAAGCAATAAATACTGCCTTGACTTTCCTAGGGCTTGAGTCCTCATCTGTTGCTATGATCAGTGTCCTCTGGGTGCTTGTCCCCCACCCCCAAACCCCAACCCCCAGTTTTAAGGATGAAGAATTTCCGCATTGCACTTGATGTTTTGACACAGAATCCTAGTGTTCCTAGTAATGCCATAGACTGGCAGCCAAGGGGCACATTCCGTCTCCCCTGGGCTTGACCTCACTTGTTAGTCTACACCATGCTAAGTCTTTATTCCTCCCCTTAGCTGACTCCTGTCTTTTGGAGTTTTCTGAGAATATCGTCCTCTGTCCTCTTTTGTATGTGGCGTTTATCCTATTTTTATCTTGAGACTTGACACCAGATGTAGGTATTTCTCTGGTGTTGGAAAGACAAATTCCTTTTCTGTACCTCATGCCTACCTGGTAATGTCTAGTGGGCTACTTTTCTTCTTCAAGGCTGGCTTTCTCTGGAGCATTGTTTAGAACAGCTCTGTTGTATTTCTAGATTCTCTTCCCCTCTTCCATAAATATTGGTCTTATATATTCTTGCCAACTTTTGTGGCATATGCCACATAAAAAGCAAGGGCCCTTAACCGTGATATGGATAAATACTACCTTTTCAAATTCTGAAAGGCTGTTACTGCTCTTTATCTCTATATTCTGTGCTGCTTCACATAGCTTTAAAATGTGGGCTTTTGTGAAGACCACTTTCAAACAAGGGAGCATTGAAACCAGATTTGGATACTGCCAGAGAAGATAGTTTTGAAACAGGTCAAGGACGTGGTATGTCCAGTCTACATTTTCATGGGCAGTTGCACCCTTAAAACCCATTCGGTAGGTGAGGATTGTCAGGGAGGAGAAATGAAGAAGCTATACTAATTTCTGGTGAGTAAGACGTGGGGAATGTTGGGCAATGACAAAAGAAATAAATGACTGTCGGTTAGAATGATGTTTCCAGTTGTTCATTGACTCCAACCTGCTGCCCGACTCCTTGCCGACACAGTGTATAGGGATAAGAAGATGGCCACACATGGGAGTGGGTTTGAAATAAGTACCAAATGTGGCGTCTCAGTAGTTATTAGTTCCTGAAATGTGTTGGCTGAAACGAGTAATTTGTTTGAGGTTAAAGTGAATTAGTATAGGAAACTTGTCCAGTCTCATCTAGGGCCATTGTACGCACATTAAGAAAATTTTCCTTCCTGGGGTGCCTCGGTGGCTCAGTTGGTTAAGCACCTGACTTAGGTGTAGGTCATGATCTTGGGGTCCTGGGATCAAGCCCCACGTCGGGCTCTTCACTCGGCAGAGAGTCTGCTTGTACCTCTGCCCCTCCTCCTGCTCATGCTATCTCTCTCTCTTCTTCTCTTAAATAAAGAAAGAAAATTAAAAAAAAAAATTTTTTCCTTCCTGAGGCCAGGTCTCAGCAAGTCTCAGTAGAGAGTATCGTAAGCATTCTACTGAGTTTTTAAACAAAGTTCATTAGAATACAAATTTGACAATATCGAATATAGCCAGGTTGTAGAGAATGTGAACTCTCATGCACGGTTTGGAATGTAAATTGGTACAATCACTTTGGAAACGATTTGTTAGTATCTAGTCAAGCTGAAAATATGCCTTAAGATGCAGCAGTTTTACTCCTGGGTATATACAGAGGGAAATCCTCCTGCCCAGGTATACCAGGAGACATAAACAAAGAATGATACTGTAGTACGGTTGATACCACATAGCAGAGACTACTAGCTGTCCACCATAATCTGCTCTCACCTTGCAGAGTTATAGGATTACAGGACAAATGGTTAGATTCTGTTTCCCAGCTCTCTAACCCCCTACCCGTGTATTGAAGGGGTAGCCAACTCATTTCTCTCCAGTAGAATGTGAATGGAAGTGAGGGTGTCACATTCAAGCTAGAATTTTTAAGAAAATGAGTGTACTTCTATGCTTCTTTTCCCCATTCCTTGGTCCAGATGCAGATGATAAAATGACTTTAGAGGGTGGCAGAGGACAAAATGGAATGGTTGATGCCCCGAATCACCCCATGAAGAACTAATCACCATCCAGGAACATCTACCTGAAGAGAAAAAAGATCTGTTGTTTGAGACACAGACACTATACCTTCTTGGGTCTCTTTGTTAACCTACTTTAAAACTAATCGTCCATCAGGAGAAGGGATAAATCGTGATACAGTTATATACTGAAATACTATACAGCGATAAAATTAAGGCTTCTTGTATCATGAATACATCTCAAAAATAATGCCTGGGAAAAGCAAGTTACAGAACACATGAAGTAGGCCATTTATATAAGGCTTAAAGACAATGCTCTATATTGTTTATGGATATATAAAAATATATTTATATGCTATATATGTAAATATTTGTATGTAGTATACATTTATAGTTTAATATCATATATATATGTATACGTGGCAAGAAAACATGCACAGGAATGATAAACACCAAATTTAGGACAGTGCTTCTAGGACTCAGAAGGACTACAAGTGAATTTTTAAGTTCTTATTTCTTAAGGTGGATAGTGAGTTTGTTCTGATCTTCTGTATTTTGTGTCTGAAATACTTCTTTTAAAAAATCAATAGTTTGTGTGCCCACAAACTATTCTGCTCACCTCCTTCTTAATACGGAACACCTTAGAAATGTTACTTGTGTTAACCTTTCATTTTCCCTTCACCCTTTAGTCTGCTCTTCTTTCTATTTACTTCTATTTCAGCCGCCCTACGCCCAACCAGCATCACCTCTTGCCTAGACTATAAGTTTCCTAATTGTTTCCTTCTGATTTTTTACTGGTTTAGATACACTCCACATAACAGCCATAGTGAGTTTTTAAACTTGTAAATCAGAGCTCGTTCACCAGCTCAAAGCCTGCTGGTTTCCCATTCCACTTAGAATCCAAGTCACTCCCTCCTTGTCCCACAAGGCCTTCTCCTCCTCCTGCTAACCCATTTAGCCTCTTCCTCCCCTACTCCTTTGTTATCTGACCATTCCCCAGCTACCCTTTAGCCATATTGACCTTTTTGTTCCTGGAACCTAGTAAGCTCATTCCCATCTTAGGACCTTTGCATACACCGTTCCCATTGCCTGGAATGGCTTCTTCCTTGGGCTTTGCAAGGTAGGCTTCATTGTATCATTTAGGTCTTAACCTACATTTCACCTCGGAGGTCCTTTTCCACCTAAATGCACTTTCTGTAACATCACTGTGTTTAATTTTCTTCATTGCAAAGCAGATTCAAAGTAGATTGAAGTATTAGTTGCCAGCCTACTGCTCACTTGCAGGTATGGATTTCAAATTATGCTTATCAGATGATTCACTCTCTAAATAGTCTTCAAGCTCGCAAAGCCTCACTTGGAAAGGGACAGACGTAAAGCAGCAATACACCAGATTCATGATCTGGGATAATAGGAATTAAAAATAAACGTATGAGATGGAAGTTATCCACTCCCCACTTAGGTAACTGGGACAGCAAAGGCAGGAGGGAAATTAACAGCAGAATACTAAGATTCTAAATCCCTCCTGCTTTCTAACCCCATATCGAGCCTTGGTATGTATTTTCCTACGCTTTCTGGCACATTTTTGCATCTACAGAGAATAAGGCTTCAAATTTGCGTTGGTTACCATATTTTTCAGGTTCAGTCTTTCTGTATTTTCGGCTCAAGAAAGTTGGTTAGTTACCTGCATACTACCTAAAGGTTAGTATAGGTTAAGTTACCTGCATACTATCTAAAATTCTACTTTCTGTACTGAAATTGGTTTTATTATATCCATACTAGTATGAATGAGATATGCAGAAGCAGTAATAAGAGTGATGAAACAGGAAAGCCGTTACTGGGGAAAAGTCAACAGATACACTATAATCTAAGGTTTTTATTTCTAATAAGCTACACATTAAAAACATCGTTAAAGCTAGAAGGTGAAGGCATTGAGGGAGGAAAAACTTTTTACTCCACAATTTTAAAGGAATTCATTTTTACATAGGCATAAAACTGAAAACTCAGGAAGATTATTTTGAAGTTTTTAATCACTGACAATTTCTGGAAAACATAAAGTTGACTTTATTTTCCCATAGAGGAGCAATGTTAAAATGTGGGATTATGTTCCTGTACTAGGATTCAGCATGCAAATAAATAACTAGTCTAACCGTCTATATGTCGTCAGTGCAAAAAAATTTTTAAAAACTACCATAAAAGTCTTACTAATTAAAGATATTATTTCCAGTTCTTCTAAATTAGCAATAATCGTGCCTGGATAAACTTCTTTGGCTATGATGGATACTGCCACTGCGCAAAGCTTGTTCTTCTCAATAGACATAAATATAAGGCACTTTTAATTATAAAAGGCATTTCAAAATGCACTATCAGGTATCAGGTATCAGGTAAGAAAATGTAGAAGTGACCTAAACCTGAAGTACTTATATTTAAGTAATCTTACTCGTTGTCTTAGAATTCAGAATGTTGTTAGGGAAATAGACGGCACAAGACTCTTTACAGTTGTCCCAATATTTTAAAACGTTTTTCATATATTTTCCTGAAATAAGTAGAGGCATTCAGTTACCTCATTAATGCTAGATGTATTTCTTTTTTTTTTATTTTTTTTATTTTTTATTTATTTTTGATAGTCACACAGAGAGAGAGAGAGAGGCAGAGAAATAGGCAGAGGGAGAAGCAGGCTCCATGCACCGGGAGCCCGACGTGGGATTCGATCCCGGGTCTCCAGGATCGTGCCCTGGGCCAAAGGCAGGCGCTAAACCACTGCGCCACCCAGGGATCCCTAGATGTATTTCTTGACAGAAAAGGTTTTTCAAAAGTTAAGAGTTGACCTAATATCTGCTCTTCCCTTAATTTACTCAAAGCTAAAATTGTAGGGGCTGAGCATCAGACAAAAGGTCATTCTGCCCAGTGGGTTTTTTTTGTTTTTGTTTTTTGCCTAGCTCTTATTGAACATACTGCTTAAATTACTTTTCCACTCTTGACAAAACCATAGAAGAAGCTGCCTGGTCACTGGTGCAAACTTGAAAAAGACCTTAAAAGCACTTTGCCTTTTTTGTGTGGAGCTGGCCAAGAGGCATGAGGATAACCCGTTTGTTTACAGAGAGGAAGGTATCATATAAAGTCAATCTGAAATGCTACTCTTAGAAATCTAAGTTGGCCACACGAAATAAATCACACCACTGTTTTCCTTTCACTACCTCCAGGTGGTTTTCTTGAGCTAGTTTAATGTACTGGTGTTTGGGAAATGGTGTTATCTAGAGATTTGAGGAACATCCCATTTATTAACAAGATCTAATGAAGGAAAAATCTCCTAATTAAAGGAAGCTGGTGGCACAAATATGTAGCAGTACTGCTGGGAAAATGCACCTAATATTTCACACTAACACATCATGATGGATACTTTGCCATAGCAATCTGAGATCCTAAAGCCTTCCTAACTAAGTTTATGCAGCAATCGGTTTATCAGAATACTTGCTCCAGTCTTTATTTATGCAGTGTTATTTTAGGAATTGCTTTGGATTAATCTTTGGTTTGGTACTCAGAGGTGTTAGTGTGGTCCTTGGAGCATCCTGTCCTGGGCACCAATTACGCCTTCTTTGCAATCGTTGCCTGGCCCGGATTAAGCCCTCCACATACCACTGTTCCAGCTGCAGCTGCTGCTTCTGATTTTCTAACTGGCTTTTAGTAGCTTGCAACTCCTGGCACTGCTGAGTTTGCTGCAGGAACTTCTTCCGTAACTCCCGGTTCTCTCTCCTGATGCCACGGTAGAACTCAAAAGTATACTGCTTTGCTTCCAACTCCAAGGCCTGGGCCTTCCTGTCAAGCTCCTTTCTTTTCCTCTTTCCCAACTGCCCCATGTCTGGCTCACTCAGTTGTTTCTCTAGAAATGCTTTTTCCTGGAGTAACTGGACCTGGATTTCCTGTTTCTTGGCATCCGTCTCAGCTGGGGTTTTCTTTTTCTCGTCCTGTAATATCTGGATTTCTCTCTCCTGTTTCTCCTTTAACAGTGAAATTTTCCTCAGTGTCTGCAACTGCTGCTTTAAGTTGCATTGGATCTTTTCCTTCTGCAAAAGCTCCCTTTTAAACACTGAAGTTTGTTTCGCATATTTGGAGGCATAGTCTCGTCTCCTTTGTTCAATCTCCTGACTTTTTTGTAAATAGCTGTTCCACAGCCTTTCAGGCTGCATGCTATACTCTTCAGTTTTGTTGGTTAGATATTCCAGGAAGAATTTGTTTTCAGTCTGGACAAGTAACTTCTCAGCATATAGCTGCTTGGTTTCCTCCATTAGTGACTCTTGCTGGCTTTGAGCTTGTTTTATTTGGTTGTTCAGCTTTGTCATTTCCACCACTGCCTTTTCTTTAAACCTCATCGCTGACTTGCTTAGCTTCTCTGGCTTGAAAAAATCATTTATTAAACTAAGATACGGTGGAGAGGAACTCCTAGAGTCCTTAGCAAACCTGAAGGAAGAACAAGTAAGACATTCCCCCATCAGTTCTTTTTTTCTTTCCTTAAGATTTTATTTATTTATTTATTCATTAGACACACACACACACACACAGAGGCAGAGAGAGAAGCAGGCTCCACGCAGGGAGCCTGACCTGAGACTCCATCCCGGGACTCGGGGACGCCCCACCGCTGAGCCACCCGGGCTGCCCCTCCCCACCAATTCTAAATGAAAGTTTAGTAAACACAAAATGCACAACTATACTTTAATTCACATGAGAAAATATTTTTTTGAGTACCTATTATGGTTCTGTCACTATGCGAGGCACCAGGGATGCAGCTAGGGGTAAAGATGAACGAATGCGGCTTACAATTTACAAGCACGCATTCACTACAACCGCCGTAAGGCATTCCCTCCGTTTTAGAGCGGAGAAAACAAGTTCAGGGAATTTAAAGGACTTGGCCCGACGCGCACCGCCAGCAGCGGCAGCGCGTGTGTGTGAAACCTAGATTTTAAGATTCACTGAGCACTGCGGTAGCCACAAAGGGCGACGGGACCCGCTGAGCTGGGCGAGAGTAGCAATACATTTCCTGGCTTTTCCAGCCCTGTCCGGCATCCGAGGACACTTGCGTGGAGGGAAAAGCGCCCCTTGCAGTACCTACTTGCTCCAGGAATCCGAGCGTCCGTCTCCAAGGTGACGGGGAGGCTCACCGAGGGGGACCGCCGAGGAAGGAGCGCTCGGGTCAGGGGCCAGCGACGCGCGGACGCGGCGCCCCCTTGCGGAACGTTCTCGCAGTTTCTCGGGTCTGTGCTCCACGGGGGTCGCACTCCGCCCCAGTCCCCGCCTGTCCAGCCCTGAGCTCCTGAACCTCGTCGGCTGCCGAATAAGGCCCAGCAGCCAGTTCCCCGGCGGCTCCGTCCCCCGCCACTTGGGGGCGGAAGGAGAAGCGCACTCTCCTCATTTGCGACCTGGGGCGCCCTGCCTTGGGGACCCCGTCTCGTCTTGCCCTCCCGGGGAGCAGAGCCTCGCCTCTCCCAGACCCTTCGTTACGTTACGGCGGTGAGCGCCCCTCTCCCGGGTCCTCCCCTGCCCTCCATTTCCCCGCCCCTGTCCCTGGTTGGCCCGGAGGCTAGGATGCTCTGGCGAGCGGCCCGCCCCTCCGCCTTCCCCGGCCGCGCCGCGGAGGCTCTGGCGTCGCCTGCGCGGCCCGCGGCGGCACGGAAGCCTCTCTAGGTACGCGGCGTCTCTATGGTAGAGCGGGCGGAGCCCGAGGAAGATGGCGGCGCCCGCGGAGGCCGCTGAGGAGCGGGCTTCGGGGGGTCCTCGGCCCCCAGTGTGTCTGTTGGTGTTAGGAATGGCGGGATCTGGGAAGACCACCTTTGTACAGGTGACGTACAGGGCGCGGGAGTAGGAGGTGCGCTCGAGAGGTTGTCAGTGGTGGGCGGAAGGCCAGGGGGACCTCGAGGACGGGCTCGGGAGTTGAAGGGGATCCGCGTGTGGCTTTCAGGACCTCGCCAGCAACTCCGGCTCCGAGCCTTTTCGGACTCCAGCCTGGCTCAGTTAGGGCTCTCTCCTCCGCACCCTCAGTTCGTATTTGGCACAGCTTGCCACGTTGTTCTGGAATGGTCTTGCCGCTCAAACTGCCGCCTCCTGGAAGGCGGGGGCTCCCACGTAACCGGCAGTTAGGACGGTGCTGGCGCCCAGGCTTTGGGTGGGGATTACTACGGTGTTGTCTCTGGCGCAGCTCTTCGGGTTCGAGCGCTGGAGATGCAGCGATTGAATTTGACAAGGTTCCCGCTTTATCGGAGCTGATGTTTTAATGGGAGTGATGGGGAAAAACCTCACACGAATCAAGTGATTAAGTGACCGACAGACAATAGGGGAGGCCCTGTTGGAGGATGAGCAAGAAAAGAAAGCATTTCACCTGAGAGTTGAATGTCGGAGCGGATATTGGGGACGAGTGTTTCAGGTGGAGGGAGGGACACGTAAGTGCAGAAGTCTTCAGCTGTGCTGCATAAAGGAATCTTGGCGCCTTATCATTCCCTCGGTCTCACTGCATCGCTCTTCTCGCGTCTCCGCAGAGGCTTACCGGACATCTGCATAGCCGAGGCTCTCCACCTTATGTGATTAATCTGGACCCGGCTGTACACGAAGTACCCTTTCCTGCCAATATTGGTGAGTAAACTGGAACAGAACTCTGAAGTTCTTCAGAAAACCAAAAGCCTCCAGCTCGGCCAATCTCTAATGCTTTCAGTTTTCGTTTTCTCTAAACTATCTTTCATTTTCCTTGAATTTCCTAAAGATTCTAAACAATTTTCTTTGTTGACTCCTTTCCCTAAGTATATTAGTTTCCTTACCTCTCACTCCCATGTCTCCCCTCTTTCTGATCCGAGGCTGTCAGGCTACTGTTATTTCATTTGTATTTTTTAAACATCTTATTTCTTGGACAGCCCGGGTGTCTCAGCGGTTTAGCGCCGCCTTCAATCCAGGGCGTGACCCTGGAGACCGGACCCAGGCGAACTCCGTTTATGGAGCCTGCTTCTCCCTCTGCCTGTGTCTCTGCCTCTCTCTCTGTCTGTGTCACTCGTGAATACATAAATAAAATCTTTAAAAAGAAAAAAAAAAAGATTTTCTTTATTCATGAGAGAGAGAGAGGCAGAGACACAGGCATATACATGGATACACATATATGCATTGTTTTGGGGAAAAGTTTCCGGTTATCATCAGACTTCCAGAGAAATCTGTGACTCTGACAGAAATTAAGGGTGAATATGATGCATTGTCATGATTCTTGATTGAATCTAGGAGCCTGGGATCCTTGGGTGGCTCAGCGATTTAGTGCCTGCCTTGGGCCCAGGGCATGATCCTGGAGTCCCGGGATCGGGTCCCAAATCAGGCTACCTCCATGGAGCCTGCTTCTCCGTCTGCCTGTGTCTCTGCCTCTCTGTCTCTGTCTCTGTGTCTCTCATGAATAAATAAATAAAATCTTGAAAAAAAAAAAAAGAATCTAGGAGATTCCTTATTTTCAGCTGTCACTGTGCTAATCCTCTCATTTTTTGTCTCTTAATTCTGCTAAGCTACTTGGACCCTAATCATACTAATAAAGGAAAATCTTGTTCAGGAGCAGAGGTCATTTTGGGAAGTTGGGGAAAAAGTTAATATCTTCTTGCTGAAAGGATGGACTTCTATCTGATGATAGATGACTAGATAAGAAGATATATATGTGTGTGTGTATGTATATACGACTGGATAAGAAGATATATATATATATTTGTAAATAATATATATATATAAATATATGTTTTTTGTAAAATTACTCAGCCATTAAAAAGAATGAAATTTTACCATTTGGGACTACATGGATGGACCTAGAGGATGTTATGCTAAGTGAAATAAGCCAAGACAGAGAAAGACAAATATCTTTTGATTTCACTTATATGTGGAATCTAAAAAACAAAACAAAGCAGAAACAGACTCACAGATATAAGAAACAAACTGTTGGTTACCAGAGCAGGGAGGAGTTGGGAGTGAGTGAAATGGGTGAAGGGGATTAAGAGGTACAAACGTCCAGGTACACAATAGATCATAGGGATATAACTTACAGATTAGGGAATAGAATTAATACTATAATAACATTGTATTATGACACATGGTAACTAGTGGAGATCATTTTGAAATTTATGAAAATATTGAATCAATATGATGTAAACCTGAAACTAGTAAGATACTGTATGTCAGTTACACCTAAATTTTAAAAAAGATGGAATTCAAATCGTTGGTAGAGTCTGTAGGCTGGTAGACAGTTTAGTTAGATATTACTGGATGCATTAATTCCCTTTGAAAAATCAGGTCTGCATTACCCCTTGCTACCAGTAGGCAGTTAGTAAGAAATAAATGTTTTTTCTTGATTTAGCTCCCTTTTCCTTTGCCTGTGATCACTGATAAGGTACTTAAGTTATATAAAACTTTTCCCCTGGGGCTCCTGGGCGGCTCAGTGGTTTAGTGTCTGCCTTCCTGCTCAGGGCATGATCCCAGAGTCCTGGGATAGAGTTCCACATCTAGCTCCCCTTAGGGAGCCTGCTTCTCCCTTTGCCTATGTCTCTGCTGCTCTCTCTGTGTCTCTCATGAATAAATGAATAAAATCTTAAAGAAAATCTTAGAGAAGAAAAAAAAACCCAACTTGGCTACATTACTTAAAAACACACACACACAGGGCAGCCCAGGTGGCTCAGTGGTTTAGCGCCACCTTTAGCCCAGGGCCTGATCCTAGAGACCTAGGATCAAGTACCATGTCAGGCTCCCTGCATGAAACCTGCTTCTCTCTCTCTCTTTCTCTCTCGTTAATGAATAAATAAAATCTTAAACACACACACAAAACTTCCCTCCTTGTCTCAGACCATTTCTACCATAACTTCTGAGCCCCTAGCCTAACATTTTTCATGGATTGCTTGCCACTTACCAAGTAAGAAAGGAAACCAATGTGAAGCTGGGGGGATCAGTAGAAGAGAATGCAGACAAGAGAAGCCTGAAAGGCTGGTTTCAGCTTCCTGTTGGTAGGAAGATACTTGCAGGGCACTTTCTGCCTTTCTGTTCTTCTCTTCACGATCTTGCTTTTTTCTGTATCACACTTCAGTGGCCTTAGCTTAAACCTTTAGGAAATAGACTTGAAAAGTAACTGAGATACCAGGAGAGAAACTTATTTTTGTTTTCCTCAGAGGAAGGAGAGATGACTTGAGAGGCCCATTGTCTTAGGATGTTATAGGTGGAGTGTCTCAAACTACTGTTTCTATGTGGGGTTTTTTTTTTGTAAGATTATTTTTTTAAGCTTTTTACTTATTTATTATGATAGACACAGAGAGAGAGATAGAGAGAGAGAGACGGGCAGAGACGCATGCAGAGGGAGAAGCAGGAGAAAGGAGCCCGACCTGGGACTCGATCCGGGACTTCAGGATCCCGTCTTGGCCGAAGGCAGGTGCTAAACCGCTGAGCCACCCAGGGATTCCCTTGTTTCTATGTGTTAAATTCCATTGAATTCTTCTCCCCACCCCCCCCCCCCCCCCAGATATTCGTGACACTGTGAAGTATAAAGAAGTCATGAAACAGTATCCTTTTCTGCATCTACTTCATTGAGTCATCCCTAACTAGTTACTGTCTGTATTTCGTGGCTTTGAAAGTATTCTGCATTTTCTTTGTGAAACATACTAGCAAAAGCATTTAATTGCTTTAAAGTAATTTACTTAGGATAGAAAGATGAGTGAGGAGAGGTATTATAGGTGATTAGACTATTACACCTTGTGGTTTCAATTTTCTTACCATCTTTCTAGACTATGGGCTGTTGTAATTAGAAAGCACCCAGAGTGGGAGGCTGGGTAGCTGGTGCCATGCCTTGCTTCCACAAAGTAGTATTGCCTTGGAGGCCACTGCCTCCTCTGATTGGGAGACTCAAATGAGTAGGTTTATTTAAGAGCATTGAGTGTTAGTACATGCTGTATGAAATGTGTACTTTCCTTGCAGGTGGATGTAGCTGGGTAGACCAATTATAATCAGCAGGTTGACCAGTGAGGATCAGAGCAAGGAGTGTGATATCTTCAGTGATATTTTAAGATCTTAGTGTCTAATACCATTTAGCTGTCAGTGCCAAGTGCATCTGTCTGTTAGATTTTGGTCACTTTAATCTCTTCATTTTGCCTAGGCATCCCCAGAATGATAAAGGAATGAGGAAGATGTTGATAATGAAAATTCCTTGTAAGGTTAAGTTTGTGTGGTATATACTAGTCAAGGATTAGCTGCCAGTTTCCATTTGTGGAACACTAATGTTACGGTGCTATGTGTGTGAATAATATCCTATGTGTGAGTTTCATCACCTAAATTGATCTGTAAGTAATTTAAATCCTCAACGTGGTGTCCAGATATGGGCTTGGGCCCAATGGTGGTATAGTGACCTCACTCAATCTCTTTGCTACCAGATTTGATCAGGTATGTCTCTTTTTACTTTTATAGACATGACTGCGTAAAAACCTATGACTTTTTTTTTAAACAGATGACAGACTTATTCTTTTTAAAGATTTATTTATTTATTTATGATAGACCTAGAGAGAGAGAGAGAGAGAGAGAGAGAGAGAGGCAGAGACACAGGAGGAGGGAGAAGCAGGCGCCATGCCGGGAGCCTGACGTGGGACTCCATCCTGGGACTCCAGGATCGCGCCCTGGGCCAAAGGCAGGCGCCAAACCACTGAGCCATCTAGGGATCCCCAAAAACCTCTGACTTTTGAATGCCTAGCTTGCTCACATTGGGAAAGAAGAGCAATAAACCTGGATATACATATGGAAAATAAGTAAACATTTTGATAGAGAAGTAAGTAATGACAGGATAATCAGTATTGTGAGACACTTCACATTTAACATTTGTGATGGCCAATAAAACAAAAATCTAGGCTCTTTTCTTGATCTTGGCTTATAGTGTCACCTTGAGGATGGAGAAGGGGAGTGGGAGGGGCTAGCAGGCATGGAATGGAAAGATAATGGGGCTTTTCTACATGTGACAGATAATTGTCACTGTTTAGGTTTTTCTCCTACTTCTACAAGAGTGTTTTGTAATCATGAATTTTTTACCCTCATGTCACTCCAAGAGACATGTCACTGTTAAACATTTTATACCAAAGTACTAAGAGATATGACCCGAAAGTGAGAGATCGTCTTCAGCTTCTCAGGACCCAGCAGTACACTCTGGGGTGTGTCAGTGCTGCTGATGTGACTGTGTTTCCGTAGTTCATGGAGTTTATTAGTTGGTGTCCTAAGACTGAGAACAGAGATTCAGTAGTTGATAGTTGCCTATAGGTGGGCCACCCTGGAAACGGTGATTTTTGTATTGAAGATGGATCCTGTTTTTAATTGGCATCTTTTTTCTTTCAGGTGATGAAATTTATTGAGAAGGCCCAGAACATGTCTAAGTAAGTGCTTTTGGCCTAACACCTGTTTATTACTCTGTAGTTGACGTGTCTCAAGGATTTCAGGATACCATCGGGCTTTGAAAGGGTGTAGATTGAGATGAAACCATTAGAAGTGAAACAAAAAGGTGGGCAAAAGAAATCATTAATATGCTCTAGAGTGATGAGCTAAATTCAATAGTATCCTACCCCCAATCACTGTCATATATGCCCACGGCTTCCTAGGAGGTGTTTTAAGACTTTGTCCAAATTCAGTTGTCTCCCTGCCTTCTCTTGGGAAAACACATTTGTTGGCATTAAAATCTCTGAAGTAAAAAAAAAAAAAAAAAAATCTCTGAAGTACCTTTCTAACCCTTGTTTAAAAATAAATCTTAAGGGTCGCCTGGGTAGCTCGGTGGTTGGGTGTCTGTCTTTGACTCAGGTCGTGACCCCAGGGTTCTGGGATTGAGTCCTGCATCGGGCTCCCTGCAGGGAGCCTGCTTCTCCCTCTGTTTATGTCTCTGTGTCTCTCATGAATAAATAAATAAAATCTTTAAAAAAAAATAAGACTATATGCTCATTATAGAGAATTCAAAACCTTCCTTCAACCCCACCCCCCCCAACCACGACCCCAAGAAACCTTGGTTCCCCAAGAGATTTGCCTTCTGGTTTTGTTTATCTCTCATTTTTAACACAGTGTGTTTCTGAAACGATCATAGTTTCTTCTGTGATCATTTGCAGCAATTTGTGGACTGCTACTCCTGCCTGGTATCATGCATACTGGACAGGTAGTATACGTTTTAAGGGCAGTGGGAGGAAGTTAGACTTGACAGTGTGAAGAGGTTATTCCTTCTTGGATAAGCAGATGTTCAGTGTTACGTGTGCTGGAATATCTTTCAGTATTTCATAGGTGTGATACTTCTCGAATGGTTGTTGTTGATACAGATATGTCTTGCTTGACACACCTGGACAGATTGAGGTTTTCACGTGGTCAGCTTCTGGGACAATCATTACTGAAGCCCTGGTGAGTATTCGAGGACTTGTTAGACTAACTAGAGAGCTAAGCTGGCTAAGCATCTTTTTATTGAGTGGGATGCTATATGGGAAGTTAGTTGTGGAAGCTATTGGCACGCTGCCTAAAGTGGTTTTCCCTTGCTAAGGAAGGTGGGAAAAGAGTTTGGAGATAGGTCATGAGTCCTTTGACTAAGGCTGTGATTATTTTGTGGCTTTAGGCATCCTCATTTCCCACGGTTGTCATATACGTCATGGATACATCAAGAAGCACCAATCCAGTGACCTTCATGTCCAATATGCTCTATGCCTGCAGGTAATGGATTGTTGGTGGGCCATGGTATTACATCAAGGTAGGAGGCCTCCTCTTTTCTTTTTTATATTTGAGTCCTGAGTGCTTACCAACCTGGATTTGTGCTCATTCAGATGTGCCCCTCAGTTTAGTAGTTGTGAGCTGGGGAGAGATTAGAAGAGAGGCATATGTGTTAGCATTCTCTTTGACCAGCTTCTCATCTCCCCCCTTTGCTTGTTACAGAAACAGGTAGTGTATGAATATGAACCTTTTGGTAGTCGCTCGCAGTTGAATGAAACGAGTCTAAATAGAATAGAGCCCTCTGATATAAATGTTCCTTTTCTGTGTTATGACGTGTAGACTTATTATATAAAATGAGAGATTGTGAATAAAGAGATTTATCTATAATTCCAAAAAGCACAAGTTTGCCCCAACTTGGTGTCATTAAGGACAGAGAGACATGCCTTACTAGGGTATGTGAGTGCATTCGACAGAGAGCAAGGGAAATTATTATGAAATTTGAGAGAATTTTATTTGGTGGATACATAAAAGCCATCACCAGCATTTGTGCCTTCTCCTATGACTAGGGATATACCTTCTTGGTAGATGCAATAAATTGTAGTCCAAATAGAAATCTGATGTCTGACAGCGTTGTTTCCATATATATTGTTTAAAAGAGACAATTATTTGGTCGAAATGACCAGACAAAAAAACCATACACAGAAAACCAGATGAATACCAAAGCATTATTACTCCAAGAAAGAAAGAGAACGTATGTGTGTTGTTTGCTTAATGGTAGTGGTGGAGTACCTCTTCCTCTTGGGAGAGTAGAATGTGAGGGCTGTGTCAGGATGGATAGCTATATGTAGCGTCTGAACCCATTCCAGTTCTAGTTACTCGTTTCTAGCAGACTGATGCTTGGGTAAGCAAGAGCTTTAGTGCTTTCACTGATAATGTCTTGATGTTTGATTTTCAGCATCTTGTATAAAACCAAGCTGCCTTTCATTGTGGTTATGAATAAAGTAAGTGGTTCCTTCCTTTTGTGGTTTAGTATTTCTTTTTCATCAGAACCTTGTGTTATTGGAAGGTTTAGGGGTTTGGGTAGGTGAGGATTTTCACATGTCGGAGAATAGATTCAAACTTAACTGAAACAAAGTCATGAGCATTTGTAGGAAAAAGATTCAGTCGAAATAAATGAATATGTATTACTGGCTCTCCTCGGAGTAATTTAAAACTGGATAGAGCAGCCCCTCAATCATAGTGTATAGGTTATCCCTCAGAATCACAACTATGTATATGGGGGAGGGACTGCTTGTTTATTGGCAGAGCAATTAAAACAGAAAACTTCACTTTTCTTGAGTCGACAGCAAGGATTCAAGAGAGTACATGACTTCAGAGCCTAGAATGTGCTGGCATCTACTGTGGTCATGGTCACTTGGCAGAAGATAGTAAAGGGTCGGCTTCAACCAAGAGAACACATATGTTCATTTATTTACAGTAGCCGTGGTCCTTTATGGTTTGTTGTAGTGGAGGAGGAAATGGGGGAAGCAGAGAAAAAAAAAATATGAATAATTGCTTTGTGGTTGGCATTTAATTAAAAATTTTTTGATGTTGTTTTGTATCTAAACACACCTCTGAATGCTGATAATTGTCTTCTGTTTGGTACAGACTGACATCATTGATCACAGCTTTGCAGTGGAATGGATGCAAGATTTTGAAGCTTTCCAAGATGCCTTGAATCAAGAGACTACATACGTCAGTAACCTGACTCGTTCAATGAGCCTGGTGTTGGATGAGTTTTACAGCTCACTTAGGGTAAACTTTCTCCTCTGCTTATACTGACAGTCCCTTCAGACATCCTCTTAACCATAGGGCTGGCGTTAAACCTATCTTAGAAAAGAAGTTTGGTATTTTCACAAAGCATTTAAAGCATGACTTATTAAAAATTGAGGTTTTCCCACCTCCTCTTTTGCATGTTTCTGTCCAGTTTTAAAACTGGAGGTTTAAAAGATAAAGTAGAGGTGGCTGGCTATTTTATTTTATTTTTTTAAAGATTCTATTTATTTATTTGAGAGAGAGAATAAGCGCACATGAGCAGGGGGAAGGGCAGAGGGAGAAGGAGAAGCCAGCTCCCTGCCAATCAGGGGGCCCGACTGGGCCTCTATCCCAGGACCCTGAGATCCTGACCTAGGCCGAAGGCAGATGCCCAAACTATTGAGCCAACCAGGTACCGCATGGCTGGCTCTTAATCTCAGGGTCATGAGTTCGAGCCCCTCATTGGATATTGAGATTACTTAAGAAAAAAAAAAAAAAAGAAGATAAGTAAGATAAAGACCCTACCTACAGAGTTTATGATCTAGTTCAAAGAGAAGGCTACATACAGAATTAAAACATAATATATTGTGGTAAGGATCTTACTAAGATTGGAGGTTGGGCCTGATGCTACTGAGGGGCAGATCACTCTTGAAATGAGGGATTTTGGAGGATATAGCATTAGAGGTATGCTTTGAAGGAAGGGTATGATTTACATAAGCAAATGTGAGTCGGGATGGCAGGGAGGATGGTAATTGCTCAAAGGCAGTGAGATACTAATTTTTTTTTTTTAAGATTTAGTTGTTTGAGAGAAAGAGTGAGGGAGACCAGGAGCAAGGGAAGGGGAAGGAGAGAGAGAAGCAGACTCCCTCCTGTGCAAGGAGCCTAATGCTGGGCTCCATCCCAGGATCTTGGACCATGACCCGAGCCAAAGGCAGACACTGAACCGACTGAGCCACCCAGGCACCCGAGATAGTAATTTTTATAGAGAACAAGCAGTGGTTAGATTTGACAGGGAATAGATGAGAAGCCTCGCTGTGTGTTTCTCCTAAATTTCTTTTTATCCAGCCTTCTCTTTTCCATAAAGTTCTTTCCATGGCTTTTGAGTATGTGTGCTGTTTTGTTTTAGCTTCACCCTTTGCCAGAGACTTCTTGAGGTATCTAAACTTCTTTTATGAAGATTTTATGACATTTGAACAAAGTAATATATACACCATTTAAAAATACACAGTTGTTTGCTCAGTGGCATTGATGCTTTTTGGCAGGTGGTGGGTGTGTCTGCTGTTCTGGGTACAGGCTTAGATGAACTCTTCGTGCAAGTCACCAGTGCCGCAGAAGAATATGAAAGGTGAGGATGAAGGAAAAATCCTCTTGATGACATTTTTAGTAACCCACAGTCTGATACGATGGCATTTTTGCCAGGCAAAGCATTTGGGTTTCACCGTGTAGGTATTACATTTGTCATTTGGATGTGTACTGGATCTGTGTGTGTACACTTAGGGATAAGAAGTCTCCATTAACCTTCTTTAAACATAGTGTACAACTTTCACTGTATTTAATGATTAAGAGCAAGAGTCTTCAGACTTTTCATTTTTTGTTTTATTTTTTAAAAAAATTTTAAGAGATCTTATTTACTTATTTGACAGCACAAGCAGGGGAGGCTGCAGGCAGAGAGGGAGCGAGAGAAGCAAGCTCCCGCTGATTAGGGAGCCCGATGCAGGGCTTGATCCCAGGACCCTCGGATCATGACCTGAGCTGAAGGCAGATGCTTAACGGAAAGAGCCATATGGGTGCCCCAGACATTTTTTTTTGTAAAAAGCCAGATTGTAAATATTTCAGGCTTTTGTAGGCCTTACGATCTTTGTTGCAACTCTCAACTGTCATTGTAGGGCGAGAGCATCTGTAAACAATTTGCAAACGAATGGGCATGGCTGTGTCCTAATAAAACTTTATTTACAAAAATAGGCATGATTTGGCCTGTTTGCCACATTGGCTGACCCTGGATTAAGAACATAGTCTGTGGAGTCAGACTGACACGGGTTGGATTTCTGTTTTCTCCACTGAATAAATGGGTGGCCTTAGCAGGTTTTCATCATTTGTACATCAGGGATAGTAGCATTTTCTTGTTAAGGTTGTGAGCGTTATTTGAGAAAATATATCTGAAGCACCTAGTATAATTGCTGATTGCTGACACATAGCAAGCACATTTCACGATACATGATTGTTGTTACTGTTATCATCGTTAATACTGGAATTCTGTTTACTTAAAGGAAAATGTAATCCAAACGCTTTCCTTGGGGGGTGGCATGATAATTGGCTTCCTTTGGCTTCATTTGGCTTCATTTGTTAGCAAACTTCTAACAACCACATGGTGATTTTTAGACACATTATTTTGATTTTGATTCATCAGAGAAGGGGTCTTTCTGTGTGTTACCAAAGCCTCTGGACAGACCCTTCTGTATCCTTTTGTTGTTGCCCAGATAAGCCACATAATTACACGTTGAGCTTCCTGAGCCCAACAGGGCCACCTGCTTTTATTCATCACTGTGTTTATCCAAACAAATAGTGAGCTCATCAGACATGAACTCCACAGACTTCATCTTTCCAGGCCAGCAGTTTTTTTGTCCCTTTGCTGGTTTCAGAGTGGGGACAAGCACTTTGACTTTTAATTCCATAGGGATAGAATATCAGTGACTAAGACTTGTTCCATCTAACATTCAGTAAAGTAAGGTCTTCTGTTACTGTCAGAGCCTAGGAACATGGAAATGATGTGGAGGCGGGCAGGACAGATTATTAAACACAGGAATTTAGAAAGTGTTTTCTCTCTCCAGGGAGTATCGTCCTGAATATGAACGTCTGAAGAAGTCACTGGTAAGAGAGGAGGCTATGTGTATGTTTTGGGCCACTAAAAAAGAACTTTAAACCGTGCACTAATCCTCCTGCCATAAATACTTTTTTGGGGGCTATCAGTGTATGTTCTACGTGTTTGTTATTTTAAATTAGTAAACCTGTATGTGTGCTGTCTAGATGCAGGAGGGCCCCTTAATTGTTTTTCTTCTCTTTATTTGAATTTCTTAAAGTCTGATTTTTCCTGTTAGATTTGCTAAGCACTTCTTGGGCCCCACCCCACTCCTACTCTAAGCTGCATTTAGAGCTGGTTATAGAATTTTAAGAAAAAAGTGGTTCACAGTGCTTATTCCAAATAATCGCTTGGCCTGCCCCCTTCAGCTCCATTGGGCCCCTTATCACTGCTGAGTGTGCTTGACGGTTCTTTTGATGGGTTCTTGTGTCTGACTTCTGCAACCCCTAATTCATTCTGCAGAGCCCTCCAGTCTGAACTTGTGCTATCTTGATCCACACTGCTTGGTGTTTCTGTATCTGCTATCTCTTACCTGCCTCAATGTCTAAATAGCCTCTAGTGTTTGTGTGTATACTTAGTCATCTCCTGTTACAAGTCTGGCATCTGATTCAGGGCTCCTATTTTTTTTCCCTAAAGATTTTATTTGATTTATATTTATTTTGTAGAGAGAGAGGGTGTTACCTGGTTGGGGAGGGTGCGGAGGGAGGGAGAATCTTAAGCAGGTTCCATGCTCAGCGACACAGATCATGACCTGAGCCGAAATTAAGAGTTAGATGCTTAACGGACTGAGCCACCCAGGCACCCCTAGGACTCCTTTTTTAATATGAAGATATTTTTCTTTGTGTGTACAGGCCAATGCACAGAGCCAGCAGCAGAAGGAACAACTGGAACGCCTTCGGAAAGATATGGCCTCTGTAGCCTTGGACACAGGGACTGCCACAGGTACTGGAGGGTCTCCTGGTGTTAGGAACTGAAAGGATGATATGCGTATTTCCACTGAGCAGGAAGATACTTCTGTTTAAGAGCGAGAAAAGGATAAAAATGATGTGTTTGAGATTGATCAACGTATTTATTTATCTATTCTACCGCTTTTGCTTTGTGTGTGATTTGCAAAGGTAAACTGGACGTTGTGTTTAACTATACCACTTTGAGTTCTTCCTCTTCAGGTAGGTTTTGCTTTACTTCAGCTAGATACTTGATGTCTTCTCTATTTTCTTAAACACTTTACAAAAAACCTAAATTAGTTAACATACAGTGTATTAGGAAGTTGAGGGTAGAGTTTAGTGGTTCATCAGTTGCATAATAGCACCCAGTGCTTATCACATCAAGTGCCCTCCTTAACGCCTGTCCCCCAGTTACCCCATCCCCCCACTCAGTTTTCTTAAATACGTTTTTTGCCTTCCACTCTCCTCCCTTGTTTCCTGTTTATTTTGACCTACTTTCAGATTAACAGAAAAATTGTGTGGCTAGTGGCTAGAATGATTACTATGCAGCATTCAACCAGATTCACAAAATGTCAACATTTTACCACGTTGCTTCATTGTCTTCTTCTCATGATGTATGACTTCGTATATAAGTATACATTTGTATACTTACAAATTTGTATACTTACAAAACATGTTCCTTTTTTCAGAGTCCTGTAAGTTATACACTTATTTTTCAATATTATCCTTGATACTTCTGTCTGTATTTCCTAAAACAAGGATATTTTATATAAGCTCATTACTAGAAAGTAGGAAATGAACACTGCTACTGTCGTGTAGTGTGTAATGCTTATTTAGGTGTAGCTGTTTGCCCTGTACAGCAGGAGAAAATCCTGGATCTGCATTGCATTTAGTTGTCTTGTCTCTCTCTCCTTCAATCTGGAAGTTTCTTTAGTCTTTGTGTTTCACAGCAGTGATAATTTGCAAGTATATGGGACAGATATTTTATAGGATGTTCCTCAGCTTGGGTTTGACTGATATTCCCTCAGGACTCAATTCAGGTGGCTCCTTTTTGGCAGAACTTTACAGAAGTGGAATTTGTGACTTTTCCATGCATCTCATCAGGGAACGCGTGATGTTGATTTGTCCCATTGTTGGTGATGTTAATTTTAAGTACTCAAAGTGGTGTCTGCCAGGTTGTTCTCTGAAAAGTTATTTTTCCCTTGATAAGTATTTTGTGGGTGATGATTTGAGACCCTACGAATGTCCTTTTAATTCTCACATGTTTGGGATCCCTGGGTGGCGCAGCGGTTTGGCGCCTGCCTTTGGCCCAGGGTGCGATCCTGGAGACCCTGGATTGAATCCCGCATCGGGCTCCCGGTGCGTGGAGCCTGCTTCTCCCTCTGCCTGTGTCTCTGCCTCTCTCTCTCTCTCTCTCTGTGACTATCACAAATAAATAAATTTTAAAAAATTAAAAAAAATAATTCTCACATGTTTACCCACTAATTTTAATATCCATTAATCTAATAGGGCTATAGTATTGTTTTTCTGTGATGCATGTTGGAAATATTTTCTCCCTGTTTGTCACTCGTTTTTTGACTTTGTCCATGGTGTTATTTTTCCAGGTGAAAATTTTTGTTTTGTTTTGATGTCGTCAAATTTACTTGCCTTCTCTTCACTGCATCTGGATCTTGAGTGATAATTGGGAATCCCTTCCTTATACTGTGTTAAAGAGGAATTCACTCATGTTTTATTGTAGTACTTAATATGGTATCATTGTCTACATTTAAAGATTTTTATTTATTTGAGAGAGAGAGAGAGAGAGAAAACGTACCAGTGTGAGTAGGGGGTAGGAGCAAAGAGGGAGGGAAAAGGAGGAGAGACAGAATTTGCTCTGCATTGAGCATGGAGCTGGGTCACACGACCCTGAGATCATGACCTGAGCTGAAACCAAGAGTCGGAGGCTTAACCGACTGAGCCACCCAGGCAGCCCTCGTTCTCTGCCTTTAGATCCCTGTTCCATTTAAGAGTTTCTTCTGTGGATGGTGTGAAGTATAGGTCTGTGTTACCTTTTTTATAAACAGTTGTACCTGCCCTATTTCTCAAAAAGTCTGCCTTTGCCCCAGTGATCTGAGATGGAATACTAAAGTTCCATGTGTACCTGGGTATATTTTTGGACTCCCTGTCTTATTCTTCTGGACTGTCTGGGTCTGTACCACACTGTTATAATTATCTAGGGTCTTTATAGAATGTTTTAATGTCTGCTTTGGCTAGTCCTTTTTCATATTTTTCTTTTTTAGCATTTCCTTGGCTATTGCATGTTTATTTTTCCACATGAACTTAAGCATCAACTAATTTAGCTTGCTAAAAAAAAGCAAACAAAAAAACTTTTTGGTATTTCTTAGTGGTCTTGCATTATGTTCATTAATATAGGGTCACCCTATATGAGTCACCCTATCCAGGAACAAGGATTATGTTTATATTTTCAAGAGTACTTTTGTATTTTTCAGGAGTTTTTTCCTCATGTGATTTTTGCATAGTTTTTGTTAAAATTTTCCAAGGATTTTATCTTCTTCTAGTGTTGAAATGGGATTTTCTGAACCACTGTATCTTGTAATGGGTTGTGCTTGTGTATACGAAGGGGTTTTATTTCCATCTATTAGTCTTTTTATTTTGCCACTTTTGTGAATTTTTTTGTTTTTCAATTTTTTTAAAGATTATTTATTTGAGAAAGCGCCTAACGTGGGAGTGGCAGAGCGGGAGGGAGAGGAAGAAAGAATTGGAAGCTGGCTCCTGGGTGGCTCAGTCGGTTGAGCGCCCGATTCTTGGTTTCAACTCAGTTTATGAACTCAACACAGAGTGAGGAACCCAGTGTGGAGCTTGAGCCCATGACCCATGATCATAACCTGAGCTGAAACCAACAATCAGGCGCTCCACTGACTGAGCCACCCAGGCGCCCCTGTATTTTCTATTGTTTGAATTCATTTTGTCATTGATTCTTAGGGGTTTCTAGATTGGCGCTCATATTTAGTATGTATGCACCCCCACCCATCCACACTTATGGATGGACTGACCTTTAAAGGAATGAAGTTCTACTCACGAAAGCTGTTGCTGTATCCTTGATAGTCAATGCAAAGCAGCTTGGAGGGGGAGATGCTGGACTGTGGCTGGGTTTACCAGTTAAGTGAACTGGCCTGGCCATCCTGTACACCTCAGCGACATAAACATCTGTGTGCTGCGCTCCTTTAAATCACTCAAGAATACGTGAAGCAGGGCAGCCCGGGTGGCTCAGCGGTTGAGCCAATGAGCCCAGGGCATGATCCTGGAGACCTGGGATCTAGTCCCATGTCAGGCTCCCTCCATGGAGCCTGCTTTTCCCTCTGCCTGTGTCTCTGCCTCCCTCTCTCTCTCTCTCTCTCTCTCTCTGTCTCTGTGTGTGTGTGTGTCTCTCATGAATAAATTAATTAAAAATCTTAAAAAAAATATGTGAAGCAGTAAGTGTTCAATCTGCTGCAAAAGGTCTTTCACACTCAGATAACCTGTTAAAGGTAGAAGACTTGCAGTAAATTATTGGGGGAACATCCCAAGTATAGTTAGGCACCGACTGAAGCTCTGACTGTTAACACGCCATGCCACCATCCGTCTTCAGGGCCGCAGGGCCCCAGAGATCTGTGTCTCTTGCTGTTGTCACTGTTGGCCTCCTCAGTCCCCAGGTGACTTTTCTCTGACGAGGCTCCTGAAGGCTCTAGGATATGTGGCATCATGGAGGTTCTTGTAAAGCCCAACCCTCGCAGGCTGAATTCGACTTTGCTTGGCACTTAGCCCTCATTGAGTTTCTCGGAGTAGGAAATTAGTCTCTAAGAGTAGATTCAGTTTCCCATTTTCCTCCTTCCCTCTTTTTCTTGAATAATATCCGGGCTGCTTTGTTGCCTACCATTTCACCATCTGTTCTCTTCAGACCCTCAGAACTTAAATTTCCATCTGGATCTTCCTTTACCCTGACTCCCCAGCACACTGCATCTGCTCAGATGTCCTTAGTCTTCATAAGAAAAACTATAGCCTCTTCTAGGAGCTACTAAGAATGAAAGAGGGCAAGCTACTTGAAAATTATTTTCGGGATCCCTGGGTGGCGCAGCGGTTTAGCGCCTGCCTTTGGCCCAGGGTGTGATCCTGGAGACCCAGGATCGAATCCCACGTTGGGCTCCCCGTGCATGGAGCCTGCTTCTCCCTCTGCCTATGTCTCTGCCTCTCTCTCTCTATCTCTCTCTCTCTCTCTCTCTGTGACTATCATAAATAAATAAATAAAATTTTTAAAAAAAGATTATTTATAAAAAAAAAATTAAAAAAAAAAAAAAAGAAAGAAAATTATTTTCTTCAGCTTAAAAAGAGCACCTTGGGGTTACTGGGATCCTGGAAGCATTTTGTGAACTATACTACTGTAAAAGTTAAGTGGTATTGACAATAATACATTTAGAAAAGGTAAAATCCTGCATTTGTATTTATCATGACCACTTTCATCCTCCCAAATTATAACCATAGTCACTGAATCAGAATCATCTTTTTGAGGACATACAGGTTCATGACATGCTACTGATTGGTGTTTTCTCTGTAGACAGCTTATCTCCTGCACTTGACCCTTCTGACTTGATCCTGACTCGGGGAACTTTGGATGAAGAGGACGACGAAGCTGACAGTGATACTGATGATATTGATCACAGAGGTGAGAGGTGGCTGAAGTGGCTCATGAAGAGAGTAGCAGCTCATCACCATCATGTTTGCTCGGGAGCTTCTTATTCAGAGAAACCTTACACATGCAGCCAGTGATAGGGGAGAGGAGAGATGGCACTGGATATAGCAGCAGGAAAGAGTTCATGTATTGAGAGTTCCTGGCCTCTACTGAACGGTCAACATTGAGCTCATTACAGGCTTTTAATTAGTCTTGTGTCTTCTCATCTTTAGCTTGAAATCCATTTGAGAAATCTAGAATTTTTGTTTTCTGTAAATACTCTTTTAAGAATACATAGGGGGTGAGGGGCAGCCTGGGTGACTCAGCGGTTTAGCGTCGCCTTCAGTCCAGGGTGTGATCCTGGAGACCCGGGATCGAGTCCTGCATCGGCTCCCTGCATGGAGCCTGCTTCTCCCTCTGCCTGTGTCTCTGCCTCTCTCTCTCTCTCTCTCCCCCCGTGTGTCTTTCATGAATAAATAAATAAAATCTTAAAAAAAAAAAAAAAAAAAGAATACTTAGGGCGTGAAGGGCAAGAATGCATAAGGTGGCCTCAGCAGGGTTCCACCTGGCATAGTTTATGAACTGTGATCAGAATCCGTTTCTTGAAACAACATTTTTCGGTTCTAGCTACGACTAAGAGCAAACCTCTCTTTGCCGTCCAGTATGCTGGATGCTAACATCTAAAATGGCTCATTGACTCAGACTTATTGAGGTATAATTTACAAACAGTAAAGCCCACCCTTTTTAAGGGTTTTTAGTTTGCTGAATTTTAACAAATATATGTGCATTAGTAATAGCCATCATAGGTCAAGATACGGAATACTTCCACCACCCCCAAAAGTTCCTCATGCTTGTTTTTATTCAGTCCCCTTTCTGCACACTTAGTTTTTGGCAATCACTAATCAGATTCCTATTCCTGTAATTTTGCTTTTTTCTAGAATGTTGGATAATTGGAATCGCAGTGTTTTAGCTTTTCACGTTTGACTTTTCTCAGTCAGTGTAATGCTCTTGCAGTCCATCCTTGTCAGAAGTATGTTCTTTTTACCGATGAATAATAATATGCCATGATATGGCTTTTACCATGAATGGTCTATCCATTCATCAGCTGATTGCCATTAGGGTTGTTTCCAGATTTTCGCCGTTATGAATAAAGCTGCTGTATATATTTCTCTTGGTTAAAAATACCTAGGAGCGGGACCTCATTTTAGTTACTTTATGAGGGAGGTATTCTCCCCACTTACAGATGAAAGAAATTGTACATTTTGGGCAACATGATAAATAGAGCATGCTTGTAGAAGATATTTCTTCTTTGGGAGAAGTAAACACTTAGTTTATTAGAAGCAGAGTACTGTTTCTGATGGATTAGTGACAGCAGCTCTAATCTACCATTATCTGATACCTTTCTAATGGGAAAGTTAAGAATTGACCTTTTTTCCTTGCAGTTACAGAGGAAAGCCGTGAAGAGCCAGCATTCCAGAATTTTATGCAAGAATCAATGGCACAGTACTGGAAGAGAAACAACAAGTAGTTTCTAGAAGTCTGAAATTTTGGAACCCTGAAGGAACTATCCTAACCTCTGATGGGGGCTACTATAAGGACAGTTTTGTTCAGAGTAGCAGTGTTTCTCTTATAGGGAAATTTGACTCAGATGCAGCCAGGGATACAAGACCATTGGACCTAACAGGCTTCACGTGAAGTTTTATCATTTCAACTTAAGTACTTTTGCTGCTGATGGATGGAACAGAGACAACTTACTGTTCACCTCAAATCTCTATTAAGCTGGATCTGTACTCTACTCTCCCGCCTTGCCCTTGACCCTGTACCATGAATTCCCCTCCTTTTAGCAGAAAGGGCAAGAGGAATCATGAGCTTCCCCAGGGTGGCAGCAGTCTGCTTGGCAACCAATCAATGTTGGGTACAAAAGGTGCCTCACACGGGTACCTCATTGTAGAATAACAGGTTCGTTGAAGAAGGTGAGCAAAACATAGGATTAATGAATAAGAATCCTGCTTTGGATGGTGACTTGGATAAAGAGTTTTAAATTTTAACTTTGTCTGCCTGTCATAATTTCAATAAGAAAATTACGTAATTGCAAGTAGGTTCGCTTCTATTCAACACAGAGGTTTAAAGCCACGTGTCCAAACCTGTCTCAGGAAAGAGGGGATGTTTACTAAAGTCTCTCTTGTAAACATACCAAGTACCTGGATACAGAGCCAGGCACTGTATTATACATTAACCTCAAGGCAAAGTATCTTTTGTAATTTACTCAAAGGCCATGGATTTCGGTCAGGTGCATATTCCATATATAAATAATAACCTTGGTAGGGTTTGCCCTGCCTCCACATTCTTCACAGTACACACAGTAAAACTGCGTTTCTCTCAGGAAAGTTTATCCCTGCCTAACCTGTACTCCAATTCAGTGGTTCTCAAGTGTGGTCATTGGATCAGAAGCATCGGCATGACCTGGGGAATTGTTAGAGACACAACACTCAAGATCTGAATGAAACTATGGGTGTGGGACCTAGAAATCTGTTTTAATAAGTCCTTCAGAGGATTCCCATGTACATGAAGTTTGAGAACCACTGTCCTAACTACCATAGCCTGTGACAGTTCCAGGCCTTGAGAATCTCCAGTATCTCAAAACGACCTGCTATATCAGAGTACCTAACCTTAACCATCTGGTGCCTATTCTCCACTGTAAATATTCCAAAAAGTATTTTATTTTGCCATTAAGTATTAATTTCAGTGTTCTATACCTGTCGATTATAAGCCTATATAGATCTATATAGGTATCTATACTTAGAGATATTAATTTCAATATTCTATATCTAGAAACCACTAGGCTAAAACTTTGAACCGTTTAAAAGGAAACCATCTGCAAAGCAAGACTCTGAACATACTTGGTCTTCCCCTTTTAGTGCCTCTGAATACTTCTTTAAAAAGTAATTCGTCTGGAGGTGCCTGAGTCGCTCTGTTGGTTAAGCATCTGACTCAATTTCAACACAGGTCTTGGTCTCAGGGTCATAAGTTCAAGCCCCATACTGGGTGTGGAGCTTACTTAAAAAAAAAAAAAAAAAAAAAAAGGCCTATTCCTTAAGCTCTACTCTATAAGGACAGAGAGAAAAACTTCCTTATCTTTGTATACCTTGTACAGGAACCAATACATAATTGGTGTTCAATAAGTGTTTGCCAACTGAATGAATTAAATGCTAGATGACTACTTTATGGAAACTGCCTGATGTCTGCTTTCATAAATAGGGAAAGATGAAGCTAGGTGTGGAATGGGAGTTTAGAGAATTGTGTTCAGGACTGCAATTAGCAAATTTATAAATTATCTGAGAGTTTACATTGTAATCTCATTGCAACTGCATTCATCTTTTTTTTTTTTTTTAAGTTTTTATTAGAGAATGTGCACGCTTGAGTGGGGAGAGGGGCAGAGAAAAACAGACTCGGGGCTTGATCTTAGGACCCCAAGATCATGACCTGAGTCAAAGTGAGATGCTTAACAGCCTGAAAGCTACCTAGGTTACCCTGCATTCATCTTTGTTCTCAGTGCCTCGGACATTTAAGGCATTCAGGAATATACTAATTAAAGCTGTGCCTTGATTTTGGTCATTTAAAAGAGTGTGCAGATTTCAAAAGACTGGTATTCTGCACCCAGAAAGCAAACTTGAGCAGTACTTAAATGCTGGTACCCGCTATCAAGGCATAAAGCACACATTTGTTAATTACCGCTAACAATTCCAGTGCTAATCATTCACTTAATAAATAAATGACTGAGACCCTCAGATGCCAAGCAGGGCTGATCCTGTGATGGGTAACAATGTAAGGCTGAAGACATGATGTAAAGGAGAAAGATGTGTACCGCTAGCCTTTTAGCTGCCTAGCCAGCAGGAGCACAGTGCAGATGCTGAATTCTGGTAAAGGGATGGACGACTGTCCTCTGACGGCCAAGCAGATGCAACAAATGTAACTAGCACCAGTCTGTCCTTGCACAGGTCCTGTTTGCTTCGTTCCCAATGCAGAAAATGAAGGAAACATACACGGTAAAATACTTTTAAAAATCTGAATGGAAATAAGAAAATGACAGAATAAGGGTAGATGGAGTGAAGTCTAACAAAGGAAGAAGAGGGGCACCTGGCTGGCTTAGGAAAGCATGTGACTCTTGAACCTGGGGTCGTGAGTTTGAGGGGTAAAGCTTAGTTGAACAAAAAAGAAGACGAGATGAGGGCTGTGTGAAGAAACACCACAGACCCCTGGTTTTGTGAGACCTCATGCGCAGCAAAAAGTGTTTCAGAAAGACTACTGATCGATAAAGGGGGATTAGCTATTTCCTGTTAGGTTTTAGTACCAGGTTCCCAATGATTTGGCCCCAATGAAGCAAGTTCAGTGAAAACACTGATATTTAACATCAGCATATATTTACTTGTGAATCTCTTCAAGCATAGCTTTGAGGTTTGATAAGAATCTCAATCTGTACAACATCCCTGCAATATAGAGCCAAGCAGTAGGATTCTTCTCAGTTGTGCAAAGACAACAGTCAGGGACAGTGCTCTGGTCTCCCGGTTACCATCCCCGGTATTGTGAAGTGTCTGTGAAAGGTGGCTCGGTTGTAGAAAACTACAAAAAGTAGCTGTAAAAGTAAAACGCAAACCTAATTGGTTAAATTCAGCTCCAATGAAATCGGGAAAGTTCACTGTGTTTAAGAGTAAGAGTCACGTCACCTTTTATGGAAACAAATGTAATCCATGAAGCTTGGAGAGAAAGTCTCCCCTTTACCTGTTATATTTTCCTCATCCTCTTCTTGCAGCGCTGGTTGAAAACAGGGGAGGACCCCATGAGGCTGTCAGTGGAGTGGGAACCGTAGCTGCTGTCTGAGTCATCAGGACTCTGAGGGATCCCAGCTTCACTCATCCCGGACATGGGCTCCTCGAAGACATCACTGCCCAGCACGCCATGCCCAGACACATTGCCTTCTTCACTCTCTTGGGGCTCCATTTTCACATGGGCCAGATTCCAAAGAGGGGAAGCATTTACCTCTGTGCCTGGCAATGGAAGAAAATACAACCAGTGGTAAGCCAAGGCTGGAACACAGCAGACAAATATTTCATCAGGGCAGATTCCTAGCCTTTGAGCTCAGTCTTCAGTCTGACTCTACTTGACTGGAGATTATGGTGGTCATCCTCTGTTCCTAAAACTACTGAGTTTTTTGTGTGTTTTTTTTTAAGTATTCTGAGTACTTTCCTTTCCACTTCCTCTCCTACTTTAACCCCACCTCACCCACCAGCCATTTCCCTTAAATCAAGGAAGTAAAACTATGTAGGTGGACAGATTCCCTGTCTCATGGCCCAAAGGCAGGCACAACCACAGGCTCTTAATCAGGTGTTAAGTTGCTTCTTTCCTTCCTTCCTTCCTTCTATAAGGCTGTCCTGTTTTCCTGCCTTTTGTTTGGGTCCCTGGTCCTCTCTCACAGTATGAAGTTAACGATTACTACAAAATGCTGGCAGCAGTTCTTAGACTGCTGAAGAGTGTCATGGCTCCTAAATCTGTAACAATTTCTCTTTGGTCCTCCTGTCTCTGTTCTAGCAAAGCTGTTCTGTGGTTATTACCTCTTTCATGGTGAAAGGCTCTCTGGCCAACACTAAAAAATGTGGCCTTGGGCGCCTGGGTGGCTCTTGGTTAAGTGTCTGACTTTGCTAGGTTATGATCTCAGGGTCCTGGGATCAAACTCAGCATCGGGCTCCCGGCTCAGTGGGGAGTCAACTTCTCCCTCTGCCCCTCCTCCCACTTGTGTGCATGTGTTCGCCCTCTCAAATAAAAGCTTAAAATGTTTTAAAAAATAATGTGGCCTGATTCTGTTTAGGATTTGTTACTTGTATCATTTGTGCATTGATGAAGTGACAATTTATATTTGAGTAGAACTGAGGATCGAAACTAATTTGCAATCTGACAGAAGGATCAAGTATCCTGGTTCCTAGGGTGATCACAGAGTCTGTCTGGAAAAGGCCAGCTGCGTCTGATTGGATAGCCCTATTTCAGTCCCTTTCTGGTCGAATCTTTTGGGGGTACTCTAGCAAGGAAGCCCAACTATTCAAACAGCTGAGCAATTAGCCTTCCTTCATCTGGGTGGAAGTTGTCTTACTGAGTACAAGCATCAGGAAAGGCAAATACAGCACACTAAGTACGGGATGAAGGGGACATCTGCCCACCCAGTTGGGTCAGCTAAATTAGCTCCAGTACTCAACAATAGAACACCTACTGCATCTGCACCCTAACTCGGAATTATTTTAAAGAATGCCTGTAAAGTTGTGCTAGTCCTCCCTTCACTAATTACAAAGAAGAATGTTGACATATCTAGATCAGTGAGGCTGTAATTGTTTTTAGGCTTTCCATTTTCTTGCCCACTCCCACTTGTTCCTCTCCTCTCCACAGTTTGATTCCAAAATGCCAGAAGTGCTGAGATTGGCAGATATCCCAGAATCAGAGTCAATTGTTTTCTTACTTGAAGCCTGTGGTGAAGCCTCAACTTCCAGGTTAGATGGGAAGCGCTCACTCTGAGCCCCGAGGACTCCCATGGGCAGTGACTGGTCTCCAGAAGCAAGGTCAGCCTCCAGTTCCTCACTGACAGGGAATGTGATGTCGCTCACAGGTTCTTCCTTGATCTTTACAGGTTTAGTGTCCTCTGTGGCCTTCTCAGGGTTGACAATCCTTTCATACTCCTCAGATAGTTGCTTACTAATCTGTTGGCAAGCAAGAGTCAATCTTCCAAAGAAATGTTAAAAGCAAAGTGGATGGTTAGCTTGTGGCATCGCACGTAAAACCAACATAATATGAATATGAATAAAGCAACCACTGCCAAAGGAAAGAACTGGCTTTTGTTTCATTGTTTTCAAAGAGATTTTTATTTACTTATTCATGAAAGACACACGCACAGAGAGGCAGAGACACAGGCAGAGGGAGAAGCAGGCGCCATGCAGGGAGCCCGACGCAGGACTCCATCCCGGGACTCCAGGATCACGTCCCGGGCCGAAGGCAGGTGATAAACCACTGAGCCACCCAGGGATCCCCTGATTTTTTGTTTTGTTTTGTTTTTTACTTTTTTTTGAGCACAGCAGACACATGGAAGGAACTTGTTGAAGGTGCTGAGTTTGCATTTGTAAATGAGAGAGACACAATGAAGAAAAGTTGTTTAGCGGAGTTTCTCGTTAATTAAAAGTTACATAAAGGTAAAAGAGACTTTGTTAAAGACAAATCAGAGTGGGGACAAAGATCACATTTTTGGCTGTAAAAACTAATACTTGAGATCTGTCCCCTAGGTGGATAATGAAGGGTATAGGAAATCTGGATCACTTAGCAAAGACTGTCAGGTGTTAAAAACCCCTAATCGTATTTTAGATTTGGGGAAACCAAAACAATGAACAAGTGACTTGCTTAAGGCCACAGGGTTTGAAGAGATTAGGTAGTTCTGTCTGCAACCAAAAATGGTATCTCTATCCCTTCTTCTGCCCTTGGGCAGTATCACTTCATTCTGTTTGGTTTTGCTTTTTATAGCACTTAATGCCACCTGAAATTGATCACTATTTATTTACTTGTTTTTGTTTCTCTCTGAAGAATGCACGCTCAAGGGACTTACCTTATTTTTATTTATTTATTTATTTTTATTTATTTTTTTTGGGGGGGGGACTTACCTTATTAACTACTGCTGTCTCCCATAGTGCCTGACTCACAAAAGGCACTCCATAAATATTTACTGAATAAAGCATGCTAACCACATTCTCTCAGACTCCATATTCCTGTCTATAATGTTTTTCCAGCAGAAGTGTTATCAAAAAATGTGGCCGCTCATTGACTAAAGGAGGCCCCAGGGTCTGGCCAGGTCAGTGATGAAGTCAAGAAAACACAGCTAGGGCCATGAGGAGAGCAGGTCAAGTCCACTCTATTCCAAGCCCCTGTGCTCTGTTCCCTAGGGCAAGTATGGGATCCTGCTGAACACCCCTAGATTACCCCCAGTTCTCACAGGGTGACCTCACCTGTAGCATGTAACTGTGATAGTCCTTGATTCGGTGCTGCCAGAACTTCTGGAGGGAGAGCACACTGCCAATGCCCACTTCATGGAATACTTGCTCCATAACGTCAGGGAAAGGAGTCTGCCCCAGCCGGGCTTCCCGATCCACAGCGAAGCGCAGCAACTTGGTGAATTTAAGGCAATATTCATGTGCCACATCAGTAAGGGTCTCCAGGACACTTTCATTAGCACACTCAAAGCCTGCATGGGCCAGGATTGTGGCCACTGCCTGGTAGAGAAGCTGCCGGCAGGAGTGCCAGCTGAGTTCAGTCACCGGTTCCCCTTTCCCGCTGAAAGGGGAGACATGGCAGTGTTATTAGTGCTCTTGCAAAGGGCTGACCCATCCTGTCTCCCTAGGAGTTTTACAATTTTAGTCAAACCACTGGCCCAGCTTTCTAGGGGAATTCTATGCAGTTACAGAGCCCGGCTTATCTTGCTGCTACACAGGGCATGTCTCAACAAACCACGATCATATCTCTGAGCTCCTCCAATTACATAAAAGTCTTAACAGACAATACATGTCTACAATAAACAATATAACAGTATCAGGTGAATATGAAGTTTCCTTTTATCAACTGCTCAGTTTTGACTACTTTCAGGATGTAAAAAAGTTTATAGGTCAGGCACTGTTCAAGAGTGCTCTAATTATTTCACCACATAGCTAGCTTCCTCATACGCTGGATGATACACGGAGTTTCAGAAATTCAGTCCCAATTAGGAGATTCTTATACAACTACAACAGACCATTTGTAAAACTGGACAAGCAACTCAATTTCATAAACGCAATTTAAAATGTATACAGTTTACAAAGCATTTTTATCCTATCCTGTGCAAAGTGGGTAGTAGATCCATATTTTGATTCCCATTTGGCTGCAGGTTTCAGAGGTTGAGGTTCAGAGGTGCAGACCTGCCGGAAGTTGTTTCGATATTATCAGAAGGTGGAGCTTCTGATTTCAGATCCCATGTTCTTCATAATACACCATTTTACGCCTAATCACTGCTGTATAAATCTTAATCTAAGAAATAACTTCAAAAAGGTCTCTGACCTCCTAAAAATAACTTTTAACAAATTTCTCATCATTTACCTGTCTCCTGAAAATTCCTATCTTCTGCCTCCCTCTGACAAATAAGTAAATGGATAAAATCAGGTATAGAAAATTTCTTGGGCAGCCCAGGTGGCTCAGCAGTTTAGTGCCTGCCTTCAGCTCAGCGCCTGATCCTGGGGACCCGGGATCGAGTCCCACGTCGGGCTCCCTGCATGGAGCCTGCTTCTCCCTCTGCCTGTGTCTCTGCCTCTCTCTGTCTCTCTCTCTCTCTCTGTGTGCATGTCCCTCATGAATAAATAAATAAAACCTTTAAAAAAAATTTCTTTTCCCTGGTCCATACTTGGCATGTGTCACTATGTGCTGTACAAGAGGGCTAGAGGAGCTGTGTACCCACTTTACTATTATCTGCTCAGAAGCAATTACTGCAGTCCACATAATAGTTGGAAAGCAAGAAAACCAACTGCCAAATAACTTTTCAAAGACTATTTATTTGAGAGTGTGTGCGAGCAAGTGGGGGGTTGGGGGGTGCAGAGGGGGAGGGAGAAAGAACCTTAAGCAGGCTCTGCACTGAGTAGGGAGCCCAACATGGGGCTCATCTCAAAACCCTGAGATGATGATCTGAGCTGAAACCAAGAGTCAGACACTTAACTGACTGAGCCACCCAGGTGACCCCCAAATAACTGTTCATTTACTATTTCCACCATCATTTCCTATGGCCAGACTCCAAAAGCTAAAAGGGCCAAAAGCAAAAGGCCTCAGAAATGCCTAATAAACAGCTAAACCACTATTGCTTTATTTGAGGAACACATGGACTTACTTCAAAGGAAGATAATTCTTTCAGCACCCCATAGCTGACGCAAATTATTTTTGCTAAACGTTTCTTAAATATGTATAAAACAAACTAGTATAAACTTCTGATGTTAACAGCTCTTCTTAATTAAAATTAGAAGTTTGAGATTGGAAGGACAAACATGGTTGAAATAACTATACTACCCAAAGCAATCTAAGCAGTTAATGCAACCCCCATCAAAATACCACATGCATTTTTTCACAGAGCTAGAGCAGGGGTGCCTGGGTGGCCCAGTGGGTTAAACATCTGCCTTCAGCTCAGGTCATGATCCTGGGGTCCTGGGATCAAGTTCCGACATCAGGCTCTGCTCAGCTGGGAGCCTGCTTGTCCCTCCCCCTCTGCTCCAAGCTCCCCTTGGTCATGCTCTCTCTCTCATTCTCTGTCAAGTAAATAAATAAAATCTTGAAAGAAAAGAAAAAGAGCAAACAATCCTAAAATTTGTATGGAAATACAAAAGACTTCAGATAGCCAAAGCAAGCTTAAAAAAGAAAAGCAAAGCTGGAGGAATCACAATTCCAGACTTTGAGTTATATTACAAAGCTGTAGTGAGCAAGACAGTATTGTGCTGGCACAAAAAATGGATGCATAGATCAATAGATTAGAAAACCCAAAACGGACCCACAACTATGATCAGCTAAACTTGGACAAAGCAGGAAAGAATATCCATTGGAAAAGAGACAGTCTCTTCAACAACTGGTGTTGGGAAAACTGGACAACAATATGCAAAAGAAGGAAACTAGACCACACTCTTACACCATACACAGAAATAAATTCAACATGGATGAAAGACCTAAATGTGAGACAGGAAACCATCAAAATCCCAGAGAAGAACACAGGCAGCAACTTCTTCGACAGTGGCCATAGCAACTTCTTATTAGATATATCCCCTGAGGCAAGGGAAACAAAATAAAAAATAAACCATTGGGACTTCATCAAGTTAAAAAGCTTCTTCACTGTGGAGGAAACAACCAAACTAAAAGGCAGTCTTTGGAATGGGAGACGATATTTGCAAATGATATTTCCGATAAAGGGTTAGTATCCATCCAAAATCTATAAAGGACTTCTAAAACTCAACACCCAAAAAACCAAATAATTCAGTTAAAAAATGGACAGGAGACATGAATAGACATTTTTCCAAAGAAGACATACAGATAGCTAACAAACACGTGAAAAGATGCTCAACATCACTCATCATCGGGGAAATACAAATCAAAACTACAATGAGATACAGATCACACCTGCCAGAGTGGCAAAAATTAACAACACAGGAAACATGGTGGAGACATGTGAAGAAAGGGGAACCCTCTTACACTGTTGGTGGGAATATAAACTGGCGCAGCCACTCTGGAAACAGTATGGAGATTCCTCAGAAAGCTAGAAAGAGAATTGCCTTACAATTGTGCTACTAGGTATTTACCCAAAGAATGCAAAAATGTTGATTCGAAGGGATACATGCATCTCCATGTTTACAGCAACATTATCAATAATAGCCAAATTACTGAGAGAGCCAAATGTCCAATGACTGACAAATGGATAAAGAAGATGTGATATATATTTATATATGTACGTATATACACACAGTGGAATATTAGACATAAAAATGAATGAAATCTTGCCTTTGCAATGGCATGGATTGAACTAGAGAGTATTTTGCTAAGTGAAATAAGACAGAGAAAGACCAATACCGTATTTCACTCATATGTGGAATTTAAGAAACCTAACAGATGAACATAGGGGAAAAAAAGGAAAGAGGCAAAGCATAAAACAGACTCTTAACTATAGAGAAGAAACTGTTGCTGAAGGGGAAGCAGGCGAAGGGATGAGTTAAACAGACGACGGGTATTAAGGAGGACACTTGTGATGAGCAGTGGGTATTGAATGTTTAGTGATGATTCACTAAATCCTACACCTAAAACTAACATTACACTGTATGTTAACTGGAATTTAAGTAAAAACTTGAAAAAAATTAGAAAGTTTGATGCAAAACTACAAAATTCTAAAAAACAGCATCAATTTAATATGATGGCAATATTCTTAAAACTAAATTGCCTTCAAAATGTAAATATGGTACTGATCACTACAGAGCAAGTTTTTTGAAGCTGTATCTATATGAACATGTGAGATGCATGTAATGATAGTTACCCCGACCATTCTAACTATTCCAAGGACTTCAGAACCTTCAATTATACAGTGTGCACCAGGACATCATTTGGTCAACTGGAACTGCAACCCTTACATAGTAATAAGTCCATTTCTGTTCTTTTCTCACTACTTTGGGGCAATTAAAATAGTAGTAACTATTATCAATAACAGATGAAATTAAGTGGTATACAATATTACTTACATGTATTTTTTCCAAATATATTTAACCTTCAATCTAATCTTGAGCAAATAATCAGCAAATCCAGTGAGTGGGACATTCTACATCTAAATGACCTGAACTCTTAAAGATTAGTATCCTGTGTTTTAAAAAAGGATAAAAACACTATTCTTTTTTTTTTTTTTTAAGATTTTTGTTTATTAATGAGAGACACAGAGAGAGAGAGGCAGAGACACAGGCAGAGGGAGAAGCAGGCCCCATTCATGCAGGGAGCCTGACACCGGATTGGACTCGATCCAGGGTCTCCAGGATCACGCTCTGGGCTGAAGGCGGTGCTAAACCGCTGAGCCACCCAGGAAGGGCCGCCCAGGAAGCTCTTCTGGTTTAAAATTCATTAAATAGGGGTGCCTGGGTGGCTCAGTTGGTTGAGTGTTTCACTCGTGGTTTCAGCTCAGGTCATCATCTCAGGATCTCAGGAAGGAGGTCCGAGTCAGGCTCTGCACTCAGCAGGGAGTCTGTTCTGGGATTCTCTCTCCCACTTCCTCTACCTTCTCCTGCTCACACGCTTTCTCCAACAAAAACAAAAACAAGACACTAAACAGCTAAATGAAATTCATTTTTAGGTTCTGGATTAGAACCTAAATTTATTTATAAATTTAGGATTTATTTATAAAGGATATTTGGAGAAATCTGAATACGGAGTTAAAAATTGATATTATTTAATTAGTGTTCAATTATTTTGGTGTGATATTGGTATTGGGGTTATGTAGGAAATTTTCTTTATTCTTAGGTTAAAGTGAACAATTTAGGGTGGAAGAATACTTAAGAGTTAAGGGGTGAAATACTGAGATATGTGCAACTTTAAAATATTTGGCAAAGACTGTACGTGTATGTATTTACCATTGTTATGCATTTATTTATGTGTGTATGTGTGGGTATACATGCTTATACACATGTGAGAGAAAATAGATGTGGCAAAATGTTAACAACTGGTGAATCCTGGTAAAGAGTATTTAGCCATTTCTTGTACTATTATTTAAATTTTTCTTTGGTCTGACAAATTTCAAAATGAAAAATAATTTTTTGGCACCAGATGCAAACTTACACACTGAAATGCAGTAGTAGCATTATATCATAAGGCAGTCGTTTAGAGGATATGGAGCAGGGCTTCTCAAACTTAAATACACGTATGAATCTTCTGGAGATCTTGTTAAAATGAAGAATTTTTTTTTTTAAGATTTTATTTATTTATTCATGAGAGACAGAGAGGCGGAGACACAAGCAGAGGGAGAAGCAGGCTCCCTCTGGGGAGCCCAATGTGGGACTCGATCCCAGGACCCCGGGATCATTACCTGAGCAAAAGCAGATGCTCAACCACTGAGCCACCCAGACGTCCCTAAAATGAAGATTCTGATTCAGCAGGCTGGGTAGGGCCTGAGACTCTGAATTCGTAATAGGTTCCCAGGTGATGTTGATGCTCCTAGTCTGAGACCAGATTTTGAGTAGCAAGGATCAAGAACATTTTTATATGACTTCTAAAGTGATGTTATCACAATGAAAATATAGCTGGACCCTTGAACAACATAGGGGTTAGGGGCACCAACTCCCTGTGCAGCTGAAAATCCACAAACAGCTCTGACTCCCCAAACTTAATGATTAACAGCCAACTTTTTTTAAAAGCGTATTTTACCTTATTTTTTTAGTTATCTCTATACTCGATATGGAGCTTGAACTCATGACCCCGAGATTAAGATTTCACGTGCTCTTCTGTCTGAAACAGCCTGGCACCCCAATGATTTATACTAGCCTACTATTGACTGGAAGCCTTAGTGATGATATATAAAGTTGATTAACACTTCTTCTGTATGTTTATATGTATTATATACTGTATTCTTACAATAAGTCAGCTAGAAAAAAGAAAATCGTAAGGAAAATCCATTTCTAGTACTGTACTGTAAAAACATCCACATGTAAGTGGACCCACACAACTTAAACTCATGTGGTTCAAGGGTCAACTGTACACAACTTAAAAATTCTTGTATAGAACTTATGGATTCCTAATAATATGAGAGTAAATCCATGAATCTCAACTTGAGGATACTAACCTAAACCCATAATATGCATTTTAAATCAAACAGAAAGACTAAACTCTGAGGACTGAGGCCATGGCTTCTTTAATATACTAGTGCAGTATCTTGCTCCTAGTAAAATGTTTGGCATGTAATAGGCACTCAGTAAATATTTGTTACCTCAAAAGTAAAAGATACAGACTCCGGATATGGAAGATCAGGATTCAAGTCTTAGACTTCCTTCCAATTACCTGAGCAACTTTGGCCATGTCGATTACTCTTATACTCAGTTTCCTCATGGAATTAGGACTGCATGCTTAACAGTGCTGTTGTGAAGACTTTTTGGAAAAAAGAAATAGCAAAGCCTTGTCTTACCGATAAAAGTCACTCTCTGGGTCACTGTGCCGGATCTGGAATGGTGCATTGGGATTCTTACAATCCATAGGCAGGAGGTCATCAGGAAGAGGAGGTGACCCAGGGCAAGAGGGAAGAGGTTCACTCTCTTCGGTCTTTACACCTTCTGTCTGTTGCTGACTCTGGGCCTGAGCTGTGGCTATGAGATTGCGCAGACGTCGGTTGTGCTGGATCAGCTGAATAGTATGGATGGTGAGGCTGCATGGCTCTGAGGGGATGTCCAACATTGTAGGGGGCTTGGGCTTGTTGGCTGAGGGCTGGTGCAGTGGTGGGTCATGGACTTCCACTAGACGGAACTCCCGTGGGAGCAAATCAAAAGAACTTCTGTTGGTCTGGCTTGATGAGATGGGTATCTCTCCCCAGTATCTCAACATTTTGGAATAAGAAAGGAAGAACCTTGTAGATAAATGTAGTAGTGACCTAAAAGCAGTGTTTTTAAATCTCTACGTTAGAGGCTTCTATAGTAAAAAAAAGTGAAGTCTAGCCAGTTATTTACATAGAAAGTAGGCTGTTCAAGACCACTCAGAAAATGTCAATGTCAGCAACACTGTAGGACCAAAGACGTTCTCCCTGAAGAAATTAAGAGAAACATAACTGTTAGATGCCATTCATCACAGTCACATACAATGACAATTCCTACTGGACTGAACCACAGGTGGAATTTGGGTCATTAGTAGACTAAAAGCTGCAATGGTATTGGGAGGGCTAGTGTCCATGTTTTCAATATTACCCCACTAACTCATTACGAGAACTACCATCATGCTCAATCCTGAACAATCTGCAAGGCAAGATCCTCAAATGAGACCTGGAGTATTTCTCAGGGTATCTCGACACATCCGCCCTGAATCAGTAGGAGAAAGGGGTGGGGTGGGGGGTAGAGTTAAAGATAGGAAGAGGGGGTTCTTACTATGTGTGTCAAACACAGGCAACCTTTTCCCTGGTCCCGATGAAAAAAATCTATTGACCAGTAATCTAAATGGCCTTACGCATTCAACCTCTGACATATATACAGAAGAATCTCAGTGATTTCTGCTGCCTCCTAATTGGTATCCCTTACTTCAGTATCTCCCTGTATCTAATCTATGCTCCAGTGCTGCTAGACTTCATCTTTTTAAAACTCACATCTAACAACTTCTCTTTGCTTACTGGAAAAAGTCAGCCAGGAGTCTTGGAGCTACCATTCATCAAAATCTGCAATCTGACTTAACCCACCTTTCCGGAGTCGTTGCCCATATGTCTCTTCAAGGTCAACAAACGTTTATCAAATGCCAGGCATTATGGAAGAAGACAAGCACCACTGCAAGATCCCTGACCTGAGGTGAGGGAGAGAAATATATAAACAGAACATTTCAATATGAAAGTGTATGGTAAGGGCTGTTCTAGAGACACAGACCTGGTGCAGTGAAAGCACAAAGAAGGAGCTTCCTGGAGGAAATTTCCACCCTGGTTCTAACCGCATCATTACTATTCAGTTTCTTGAGCATGTCATGTATTTGCAGTTGACCCTTTAAGTTGTGATCTCCGCCAGAAATGCCCCTCCACGCACTACATCCCTGGCAGACTTATATTCGATTTAAGTAGAGTTTATAAGGATAGTATTTAAGTATAGTTTAGGTCACCAGTCTCCTCGCCTCCCCAGGAAATCTCCCTTCCTTATATTCTCACAGCACTTCTCATGTCTTCACCACAGCATTTATACCTGGATTGAAACTAAGACTTATCTCAGTCGAGTTTATCCTTCCACCTACCCCCATGATCTTTGTAGTGCCTGGCGCACAGTATATTTGGCATTTATTGAGTGCTTACCATGTGCCAGGCTTTGTCTTTACTGTTTAATTCAATCTCCACATCTACCCCATTTTTCAGAGGCGGAAGCTGAGGCCCACCGTCTTGCCCAACGTCACAAATGTCGGAGGGAGAAAATCAAGACAGGCTCCAGAGCCTGCGCCCCTAACCACTACACTATGCAGTCTCAATAACTGGCTTCCGAAAAAACAAAATGAACAAAGAAATGGATCAACGAAGGGACCACACAGAACAAAATAAAACCTTGATTTCACCGAAAAGAACACGAAGAGTAAGTTCAAAGAAAGCCCCGGTCCTCGGCAGCTCCCAGTCAGGGTGAGGAGGCGCAAGGGCCTGGAGTCATTGATGCCGCGGCGGCTGGGAGACGAGGAGGTCTGGGCCTAGACCGTGGCACGGAAGCGCGACTATTCACTGCCGCGTCACGGGAGCTGGGCTGGAAGGCTGCAGACTCGGGAAGGCCTGAGGCGAGGGTCGCCAGGCCCGCGACAGCTGGCTAGGTGATGGGTGGTCCTAGGCTGTCGGAAGCGCTTCTCCTCACGCAGGATATGCCACAGGAAGCTATTACGACAGGTTGCACCCTCTAAAGATGTCCCCATTTTCACAGCACCTCGGTCTCCTTTTACTGTTTTTTCCTTCCCGTGATGTTGCCCTCTTCGTAACGTTGTGTGTGGGTGGTGAAGGAGCAACTCCGCCATCGCTGCCCAGAGAAGCCGCTGGGAGCTGAGAGAGAGAGAGAGAGGAGAGGGAGAGAGGAGAGGAGAGAGGAACTTAGAGACTGCGGGGGTAGGTTTCCCAGGAACAGATTTTGAGAGTGCACCCGCCCGAGGATGGCTGATAGTCCCTCTCAGTCCGAGCCGCTGGCTTTGCAAGAGCTCAGTGATGACTTCAAGAAACCAACCCTGCCGGTGCCCGCGGTTGTGCGGGGCAAAGCTCCGGCCACCAGTCCTTCGAACCCTGAGGAGGTAAAGAAGGAAAGGCCCACGGCGCTGCCAGAGTCCGACCCCGGGGAGCCCGACGTCCCGCCAGTCCAGCCCGACAGCGGGGACACCAGGAGTCCACCGACGGAGCAGCCGCGGCCCCCCTCAGCGGCTCCTTCAGCTGGCGGCCCGGCCCGGGCTCCCCCTTACCGGGAGCCGCCGTGGGGCGGCCCCGCCTCGGCCCCCTACAGCCTAGAGACGCTCAAGGGCGGCACCATCCTTGGCGCCCGTAGCTTGAAAGGGACGAGTTGCTGCCTCTTCGGGAGGCTGTCTAGCTGCGACGTGTGCCTGGAGCACCCTTCGGTGTCCCGGTACCACGCCGTGCTGCAGCACAGGGCGGCCGGCCTCGAAGGAGAATGCGACGGCCAAGGGCCGGGCTTCTACCTGTACGATCTGGGAAGCACCCACGGCACTTTTCTTAACAAAACCCGCATCCCACCCCGCACCTATCGTCGCGTCCACGTCGGGCACGTCCTTCGCTTTGGAGGCAGCAGCCGGCTCTTTCTTCTTCAGGTAAGTAGAACCAGGTAATGCTGAAATCTCTGGAGTGCACGGGCTGGGTTCCAGAGTTGCTTACGCTTTCTGTGAAGAAGCAGGTTCTCCCCGTCCCCGAGGACAAAGCGGGGGAATCTGGCTCCTCTGCAGACACGTGTCCCCGTTGCCATATTTCTGAAAGTGACTCCAACACTCCTGAACTCTGAAAGAATTCTTTCGCTTGGTTCATCAGGGACCAGAGGAAGACCGAGAGGCAGAATCCGAGCTGACGGTAACGCAACTGAAGGAGTTGCGCAAGCAGCAGCAAATGATGTTGGAGAAGAAGATGTTAGGAGAAGACTCGGATGAGGAAGAAGTGGACACCACCGAAAGGAAGAGAAATACTAGTAGTCAAGATGATGAAATGGGCTGTACCTGGGGAATGGGTAAGAGATTAAAATTGCTGCCGGAACCTAATATTGTAAATTCATTACAAGTGGTATGTATATAGAGCAGTGATCTTGATTATATCACTGGAGGGGCTGGAACTACATTCAATCAAAAACCATGGAATGTTCAGTGTAGGATAGTGCCTCATTTTTTTTGTACTTTATGTATGTAAATTCCCTGAAATGTGAAATAGCTGATCAGAGAAAGCTTGTCCCTTGGCCAGAAGAATAAATGGAATTTTCTATAATGCCAGGCAGTTTGGAGGATGGGTATTCAGGAACTAGGAATATAAAAAGAAGATCATTTTAATTTATTGTTGGGAAGATTGGATAAATATGATGAAATTACTTCGTAAGTGTAAAACAATAGCTAGAAACCCTAAGTATGCTAAAGTAAGGGTTTAGAGAAGGGAGTAATCACTGAGGACTTAGACGTGCACTGTCCAATATAGTAGCCATTACCCATATGTGGTTATTGGACGCTTGAAGTGTGACTAGTCCAAACTGACTTGTACTATAAACCTAAAATACACACTAGATTTAAAGGCTTACTGTGAAAAAATAATGTAAAATATTCGTATTATTTTCATATTGATTACACGGTAATCGTTTTACCTGATTTCCCCCACCCATTTTTTTTTTTAAGATTTCATTTATTTATTCATTAGAGATACACACACAGAGAGAGAGAGAGAGAGGTAGAGGCACAGGCAGAGAGAGAAGCAGGTTCCATGCAGGGAGCCCGACACAGGATCCGACCCCAGGTCCCCAGGACAACGCCCGGGGCTGAAGGCAGCACCAAACTGCTGAGCCACCCAGACTGCCCTGATTCCCCTTTTTATTTTTTTATTTTTTTATAATGCAAGTTTATTTATTTATTTATTTTTTTAATGATAGTCACAGGGCGGGGGGGGGGGGGCAGAGACACAGGCAGAGGGAGAAGCAGACTCCATGCACCGGGAGCCCGACGTGGGATTCGATCCCGGGTCTCCAGGATCGCGCCCTGGGCCAAAGGCAGGCACTAAACCGCTGCTCCACCTAGGGATCCCTGATTCCCCTTTTTAATGTGGCTATTAGAAAATAAAAAAGTTTTTTTTTTAATTTTTATTTATTTATGATAGTCACACAAAGAGAGAGAGAGAGAGAGAGAGGCAGAGACATTGGCAGAGGGAGATGCAGGCTCCACGCAAGGAGCCCAACGTGGGACTCGATCCCGGGACTCCAGGATCACACCCTGGGCTGATGCAGGGGCCAAACCGCTGAGCCACCCATATTGATTACATGTAATAACTTTACCTGATTCCCCCCCGCCTTTTTTTTTTAAAGATTTATTTATTTATTCACTAGAGACACACAGAGAGAGAGAGAGAGAGAGAGAGAGAGAGGCAGAGAGGGAAGCAGGCTCCATGCACGGAGCCGGACACAGGATCCGACCCGGGGCCCCAGGACCTTGCCCGGGGCTGAAGGCGGCACCAACCACTGAGCCACCCAGGCTGCCCTGATTCTCCTTTTTAATGTGGCTACTAGAAACTGAAAAAGTTTTTTTAAAGATTGTATTTATTTAGAGAGAGAACAGGTGTGAGCCGGGGGAGGGGCAGAGGCAGAGAGAGAGAGGGAGAAGAAGAAACAGTATCTCAAGCAGACTCTGCACTGAGTGTGGAACCGGACAAAGGGCTCAACCCTGTGGTTCACAACCCTGAGATCATGATCTGAGCTGAAATGAAGAGTTGGATCCTTAACCACCTGAGCTACTCAGGCACCCTGAAGATAAAAATTGCATGTATGGCTTTCATATTGCTGTTGGGCAACACTGACTTAAAATTTGAGAATGTTTTTAAGTTTACAAACAGATGTGTCTTGAGCTGGAACTTGAAGGAAAGGAAAATTAGCCCCTAGGAAGCTTAGTATTGAGAGTGGTTTTCAGGGCAGAGATTGATGATTTAAAATTTGTTTGTTTGTTTGTTTTAATGATTTTACTTATTTATTTATGAGAGAACAGAGAGAGAGGCAGAGACACGGGCAGAGGGAAAAGCAGACTCCACGCAGGGAACCCAATGCAGGACTTGATCCTGGACCCAGGGATCATGCCCTGAGGCAAAGGCAGCCACTCAAGTGCTGAGCCACCCAGGCATCCGTTTTTAAAATATTTTGTGTTAATGATAGTGGTGTAAATGGTTATCTAATGGTTAGTGACATAAATGATATAACTCAGATTTGATTGCTCTCTTTCCCGCTGGACAGTCTGTGTACTGCATACCAGCTAGCTTCATTCTGGTTGGTCGATTTTCCGTGCTCTTTGTTTTTCTCTTTTAGCCAAATGAGCCACAATATCTTTTTCTTTTTTTCAGTTTTTATTTAAATTCCTGTTAGTAGAGACACCTGGGTGGCTCAGCGGTTGAGCGTTGGCCTTTGGCTCAAGGCATGATCCTGGAGTCCCGGAATCAAGGACCGCATCAGGCTTCCTGCATGGAGCCTGCTTCTCTCTCTGCCTGTGTCTCTGCCTCTCTCTGTATGTCTCTCATGAAAAAAAAAATTAAAAAATAAATTCATTCATTCATTCATTCATTCATTCATTCCCGTCAGTTAATCTAGTGTCATATAAATTTCAGGTGTACAGTATAGTGATTCAGCACTTCGAGGCAACACCCTGTGTTCATCACAGCAAGTGCACTCCTTCATCCCCATCACCTGTTTAACCCATCCCCCACCTACCTCCCCTCTGGTGACCATCAGTTTGTTCTCTATAGTTAAAAGTCTGTTTCTTGATTTGTCTCTCTTCTCTCTCTTTTTTCCCTTTGCTTGTTTGTTTTGTTTCTTAAATTCCACATGAGTGAAATCATATGGTATTTATCTTTCTCTGATTGATTTACTTCACTTAGAATAATAGTCTCTAGCTCCATCCCCATCATTGCAAATGTACTTATACAGTACTCATGTCCTTGTCAATCCCTTGTTAAGTATTTTCAGTATACCCTCTGCAAGGGGTGTGTGTGACCTGCTATTTGTAGAATGCCAGAAGGAGGTAGAAATAGTGTTAGCCTGTTCCCTTGCCTGGCCAGGACCCAGTAATTAATCCTCTCAATTCCTTGTCTGGACTCCTGTTACAGTAATAGATGCAAAGCGCAGTAATAGATGTTATAAGAGCAAGAGATGAGGGCTAAGGACAGGTGGCGTTTATACTCACAGTACTATGTGTTTGTGCAGCGTTTTAGTTTTCAGTGTGCTTTCACATACCTTATCTTATTCACCCAGGAGATGACTGTGGCCAAGTAGGAAATGCCCTCATCACCAATCAGACCTGAATTTAGGTCCTGATTCTGCATCTCATAAACTTATAAACTTATTCAAATTACTTTACTTTTTTTTTTTTTTTTTTAAAGATTTGTTTATTTATTTGAGAGAGGGAGCGAGAGAGAAAAGAGTGAGAATCAGCAGTGGGAGGAGGGGCAGAGGGAGAAGAAATGTCCAGCAGAGTCCCTGCTGAATGTGGAGCCCAGCACAGGGCTTGATCCCACGGCCTTGAGATCATGACCTGAGCCAAAATCAAGAGTCAGATGCTTAACTGATGAGCCACCCAGGCCCTCAAGTTACTTTATTTCTAACCACTAATTTCCACATATGTAAAAATGGGGATAGAAAATCGAATTTCATTAGGTTGTTATAATTGTTAAATTGAATTAATTTTCAACAAACATGTATTGATCAGTAACAATGTATCAGCCATTATCAAAAAGATTGGGGCTCTGGAGCAGAATAAGACACTATCTTTGCTCCCAAGAGGCCTTTGGTTTCATGGAACGAATCCCAGGACTTTCACTCCTCCTATCAGGTACCTGGAGAGCAGAAGGAAAGTTCTGATATGCGCAAAACCCTTCTGTGGGAGAACTCAGAGAAGATATCTGTGTACCTAGGGATCAAAACCACAAATATGTGACACCACCAGGCTTGCCTGGGACTACCCTAACATCTAAACTCTGGGCTGCTGAAACAAATTACGTCTGTATTTGGGCCTCTCTTTTTTGATCCCTGGATTCCCACGTGACAATAGGGCCCTACTCACCCTGTTGCTCTACCCTCCTCTAATTTCCGTTACCCCCGTATGTGTGCCCTATTTAGAAGTTCCAGCATGAGCTAAGCACCAAGTGGATTCTGAATACCGTGAGCACAGGGGCCCATGTGCTTCTTGGGAAGATCCTCCAAAACCACATGTTGGACCTCCACATCGGCAACTCTAAGCTCTTCTGGCGGGCGCTGGCCATGCTGCAGGTAGGCCATGATGGGTCGGGGCTGTGTGGGGCTGTGTTGGGCTTGGTCTCATGCCTAGACTGCCACAGAGATAAGGGGACACGTGGGGCTAAGGGCTGACTTTTCTCCTGCACCTCCATTTCCTCCTATCAGGCTCATCCTTCACTCTAGGGAGCGTATGTGCATGCATGGGTAAATGTCTGAGATTATAACTATCAGACAAGATTATTTCAGTTACAAGTATGCGACAGAACTCTAATTCATACTGGTTTAAGCTAAACAAGGCAAATGACCGGCCCATGTAACTGAAGTCTCAGGGGAGCTAGATCCAGATACTCAAAGCAATGTGCTCCAGAATGTCAGCCCTTTACTTTCCTCTGTGTCCCTCTCATTCTCAGGCAGGTTTTCTCCAGTAGGTGGCATAACTGGCCGCCAGCAGTGCCAGCCTAGCATCCCACCAAGGTAGCAACCCAAGTGGAAGGAGAGTTTATCTGTCCCTGTGATTCCCACGAATGCCTGGCAGGAAGGGCTCTTGCTGGCTTGTCTTGGGTCACATGCCATTCCTGAGCCGGTCACTATTCTCCAGGGGAAAGCAGCTCTCTACCCAGGCCTGGCTCATGTGCTCTCCCCATGGGATGGCACTGGAGGAATAGGGTGGGAAGGGAGCCTCAGTCAAACAGCATGGCCCAGAACGGCAGAGCCATAGTTCCCCAGAGGAAGATCAAGGTGCTGGTACTAGGAGGACGAGGAATGGCTGCTGAGCAGAGAGCACCACAGATGGTCAGGAAAGGAGGGTTGCAAGGTTTAGCAAGTAAAAATGCAAGACACCAGTTCAATTTGAATTTCAGATAAATAAAGGATTTTTTTTTTTAAGTATAAGTAATGCTGGCGCAATAGTTGAGGCATACTAATGCTATATTTTTCATTATTCATTTGAAATTCCTATTTTGCTGTATTTTTATTTGCTAAGTCTCAGAACTCTACATAAAGGGAATCAGTCAATCAATGAGCATTTAGTGAACACCCACCGCATCCCTAAAACAACCTTCTCAAATGAGTAGAACCAACCAACCAGGAAAAGAAAAGTGGGGATCCCTGGGTGGCGCAGAGGTTTGGCGCCTGCCTTTGGCCCAGGGCACGATCCTGGAGACCCGGGATCGAGTCCCACATCGGGCTCCCAGTGCATAGAGCCTGCTTCTCCCTCTGCCTGTGTCTCTGCCTCTCTCTCTCTCTCTCTCTCTCTCTGTCTCTCTGACTATCATAAATAAATAAAAATTTAAAAAAAAATTAAAATATTAAAAGAAAAGAAAAGCGCTTTATGTTTTTTTAGTTCCTGGGGTTGGTGTGTTTAGGGGAAATCAGAGATAGGTATGATCCAGTCTTTGCCATTCCAGAGTGGCTCATCTAGTGGAGGAGAGACTAAACCTACATTGAAAAAAGAACAATGAAGTATCTAACTGTAAGATCCTTGCCAAAGTCCAGTAGAATTTCAAGGAACGTCCAGTCCAAATGTACTAGTGCAAAACAGAAGCCACCAGGGCTGCCCTCTGTTTCTTTTTAATTCATCCTCTTTCTCTCTCTCTCTGTCTCCATCTCTCTCTCTCTCTCTCTTTTTAAAGATTTTGTTACTTATTTGAGAGAGAGAGAGAGAGAGCATGAGCTGGCGGAAGAGGCAGAGGCAGATGGAGAGGGAGAGGCAGACTCCCCACTGAGTGGTGAGCCTGATGCAGGACTGGATCCCAGGACATGAGCTGGATGCAGATGCCCAAGCAACTGAGCCACCTAGGCACCCCTCACCTGTTTCTTTTTTAATGCAGCACTTAGAAAATCTTAAATTACATATGTGGCTCACATAATATTTCTGTTGGGCAGTGCTGAGCTAGCAGAGGGGAAGGGTGGTGACAAAATAGGATCAGCTTTGGCAGGTGAGCAGTCTTGGCAGAGGTGTAAAAGATGGATGGGGTTAAGGAAGAAACCAGGAGGGGCTGCTGGCAATTTGGCTGAAAGTATGACCAATTTGCTATTAATCCCCCAGTTTGGGTTGCTTGGGTGGGTCACTGGTAGCATCTGCCTTTGGTTTAGGGCGTGATCCCAGGGTCCCAGGATCGAGTCCCACATTAGGCTTCCTGCACAGAGCCTGCTTCTCCCTCTGCCTATGTCTCCGCTTTTCTCTCTGTATCTCTCATGAATAAATAAATACATAAAATCTTTAAAAAATCCTTCAGTTTAACCTAGCCAATCAAAACCCACCACTAACCCTTTTTCTTCACACCTGGGGACTGTGAGTTTGGGATCACCTATAGGGACCAATTCTCTACAGAGTCTCCATGGCCAGTCTTCAGGATCCCATGCACCTATCCCATCTCCCACTTCTTTCTCCTCCTCAACTCCATTCTCCACTCCCCCTGGCTTCCTAGCCTAGCACTGACCTTCCCACTTCTTCCACAGCGGTTCTCTGGACAGCCCAAGGCTCGGTGCATCGAGACCCTCCTCCAGGTGATCCACTTCCCCCAGCCACTGTCGGATGATATTCGGGCTTCTTCGATCTCCATCCACATCCAGACTGCACACGAGAAGGAACAGGTATCCTGCCGGCAGCTTGTCATTCAGCAAACATTTAGCGAGTCCTTTGCGTGTAGGAGAAATTCTGCTTGGTACTGGGTTTATAAGGCTCAGTGACATTCTTGCAAGAAGCTCCCTGTTCCTGAGGGAGACGTGATTGTGACAGGAGGCACAGACATGTGGGAATGGCGTCAGAGGGGTGTAGAAATGGAGCCTTCAGTTCTGTTTAGGAGGGGAGTCAAGAAAGGGGGAAGGGGGCCTTCGAACTGGGTCTTAAAGATGAATAGGAGTTTTCGGGTCCGGGTGAAGGCTTCTCTCTGTTCTTAACCCACCTCACTACAATTTCTGGTGTTGGTAACTCTCTTCTATCCTAGCGTCCAACCTAATGGCTTCTGACTCCCACACGCTACACTCTGGCTCATCCAGGGTTCCTTCCCCATGGCCTCACTCTCTCGTGCTTCAGGTGTCCCGGCCTCTTCCCCACAGGTGATCCCCATAGCCCTGCTGAGCCTCCTGTTCCGGTGTTCCATCCCTGAGGCGCAGGTGCACCTGGCTGCGGCTCCGTCTGTCTGTGAGGCTGTCAGGAGCGCCCTCACCAGGCCAGGGCGCAAGCGCAGCGTGGACCCCTTGGAAGCACTAGAGCCTGCCCTGCTGTGAACTGGTGTGAACTGGTGTTTCTGGGCGGTGAAGCCCTCGGAGGCACGTTGGCCTAGCAGCACGTGTGGTGCCCAGTCCCCGTGCCACCCACAGCCCAGGATGGGGAGAAAGAGCCTCTCTATCTTGGGGAAGGTCTTAGCAGTCTCCACTGTTACTGGCATGTTCTGACTTCAGAAATAAAGTGAAATGCCTTGTTTTGGAAAGTTAACCTTCCTCACTCAGTAGATCACAATCAATAAACTAGAGGTGGGAGAAGATGAGTGGCATGGTTGGTCCCAACAACTGGTTTGTTTCTTTACTCCTCCCTCTGTCCCCACCAAGCCCATTTCACTGGCCACTGATCCAGACCTTATTCCAGCCTCTCCGTATCCTCATCTCCAATAGCTAGGTTCATGTGTGTGCGCACCTGCACAGAATCACACAAACAAGGAGAGCGGGGAACATAGATAATTCCAGAGGAAGAGGGAAAAACTTGTGTCCCCAACATAGGACACCCAGAAAAAGAATCCCAATTAGGCTGGACAGTTTCCTTTTCAGTAGAATGAAAACTACATCCAGGGGTTAGACCCTGCCCGAGCGTGTAAGGGGAACATAAGGAACTCTGGGGTGCTGAACAGCCTTTGGTGGTGAGACGCGACAAACACTCCGAAGCCCCTGACTGGGGGTGCCTGGGTGGCTGAGTCAGTTAAGTGTCTGCCTTCAGCTCAGGTCGTGATCCTGGGGTCCTGGATCGAGCCCTGGGTCAGGCTCCCTGCTCAGCGAGGAGTCAGCTTCTCCCTCTTCCTCTGCTCTCCCCCACTCCTGCTCATGCTCTCTCTCTCCTCTCTCTCGAAGAAATAAATACAACCTAAAAGAAATAAAGCCCCATTCTGTCCATTTTAGACATCAGCTGTCACCTGTTTTAATATATCAAAGGCAAACCTTGCTCATCCCAGACCCATGCCAACTGTTTGGTGCTTAGGATAATAATCTCTGATAATAGAGAGTTGGCTCCCCCTTGTGCCCGAGAAGTACACACACGTAAAACCTCTGAAGCTCTCTGGAAACTTCAGGCACTAGAGTGGCCTTCAAGCAGCCAAACAGATTTTAGTTTTATGAGCATAGAGTAGGCAACTTTTTTTTTTTTTTTTTGAATTTTCTTTATTCGTTAGAGACACAGAGAGAGAGGCAGAAGCGGACTCCATGCAGGGAGTCTGATGTGGGACTTGATCCCAGGACTCCAGGATCTTGCCGTAGGCGGAAGGCAGCCACTAAATCACTGAGCCACCCAGGGATCCCGAGTAACCCACTTCTTAAAGGCAGCTGTAAGTGCTCTCTAAATGTCTGTGGGCCTCCAGCCTCTATCTGAGCTCTCTTTTCCTGCTGTACATTTACATTGGACCTTAGATCCTTAAGCAATGCCACTTTCCTCAGCCACTACTCCCCTGACTTCTCAGTGTCATCCCTTTGTTTTTCATCCTCCAAAACGCCTCTTCCTAACTCTACGGCTCAAAATGTGTAGAGTGAAGAAAGGGTCTTCCTGCAAAGCTCTCTGCTTCTTTTTACCCTGAACTCTCCTGCTTGTGTTTTCTTTGGGTGAATTCCTCTCTCTTCTTGGCATCACAGCTGGGTCAGGGCAGAAGAGATACCCAGCTTTCTAGTACTGGAGAGGGAAAAGTACCCCCTTGATCCTGTCAATGATACCAGCATGTGCAGTAGCCCCACTTCCACATGTGGAATGGATATGGGTCAGGGTCATATTTCCCCAAGGATGGGTGCAGGAGGACTGTAGAAGTCCAGAGGTTGTTTTGGTTTGGTTTGGTTTGGTTTGGTTTTTTGCCATGTACTTGGATGGTGCAATGCTATCCAGTTGATTCAACTGCTGGACAGTTGTGTAAGATGTTCAGGTGTAACAAACTAGGTGGAGTAGGTGCTGGAGACAGTCAGGCATATGGAGGAGATAAGATGGCTAAGGTCTGATGCCCACCCCCAGGAATTCATGAGAACATAGGAACAATCCCAACACAAGACAGAGAGAGTTGAAGTGGATTCGAACAGCAAGCTAGGTACGGAGAGCTGCCAGAATTATTTGGGGGGGATATTATAAGGTAGGCCAAGAGTCAAGGAAAATTTTGGAAGAAAGGAGGTTGAGGTAGGGTGAGGGAACATCCAAAGAAAACTTGGAAATATTCGGACACTGTTGTGGTTCCAATATCAGAGAGTCAGGTCATTGTCAGTAGAATCTGACCTCTAGGCAGAGCTAAAGAGATTCAAAGGTTTTTTAGAATTATGCAGAGACAAATGGTAGGATGACAACATTTACCATTATTTTGGAGAAAGTAAACTTGTGAGGTAAGAAAGGTGTAATCTGTTATCAACACAAGGCAGTAATTCTGCTGAAATGATGGAAGGATTTGTCCCAGAAGATTGGATTGTGGAAGACGAAGTCAACAATTTCCTGCTATACTCATTTGCTTGAAGACAAGTAAGAGGTAAGGGTGGAAGATATTTGGATATTGCAAATACTTCAAACTTACTATATTAAAAACTGGAGCCCAGTATCTCTCCTCCAAATAACTGTTCTTTTCATAACATAGTTGGTCTTGAATAGTAGATAGGCTGGGGCCAGGCACATGGGACAGTAAGGCCGGTGATCAAGGGGCCCCAATGTGGCCCCTTGGGATGGAACACAGCAAATGTCTAATATCAGATCCAAATTCAGCTATAATTTGGACAGGTGGGTCAATCTGAGGCACTGAATCTAGGCAGTGTAAAATATTTCTTTCCTGGAAGAGAGAAGATTGGGGCTTACCTGTAAACTAGTGACTACATTGCTCTGTCATGGGAGAAAGAGACAGGAAGGGGAGCCAGGAGCATCTTGTAGGGCCAGAAAGTAAAGAAGCATCCATAGAAACAAAAGGATTGGGTCATATTGAAAGGAAAAAGGAGCCAACCCGAGAGAGCTCCCAAAGGCCAAAGTTGGAACAATTTGAGCAACAAAAGAAATAATGTTGTATTGGACTAAAACACAAAGTACGAAATAAGTATGCATGAGTTTGTACTGCTATAACAAAAGAATTGAACAAATAAGAGGAGACAAATTTTCTCTATACAAGAATTCCAAATAACATTGTGTAAATAGGGCAGCCCAGGTGGCTCAGCGGTTTAGCGCCGCCTTCAGCTCCGGGAGTGGTCCTGGAGACCCAGGATCGAATCCCACATGGGGCTTCTTGCATGGAGCCTGCTTCTCCCTCTGCCTGTGTCTCTGCCCCTCTCTCTCTGTCTCTCATGAATAAAGAAAATCTTTAAAAAAAACAACAACATTGTGTAGATACACTCCACTCCACCTCTCACTCCTTCCAGCCACAATGTAGGCTCCACTTAGGGGCTTGCTTCCAAAGCACTGAGAATAGAAAGAGAAATATGAGAGCTTCACACGGGAGAAACTTGGCAAGCACAACCTTAGCCCGGTCATGAAGATTAGCAATACCCAGCTGATCTCATGTACTACCTGATGTGATGTAATGAGAGGGGCATGTCGCCTCTGTGGTTTTTTTCCCCCAAAACACAGAACCTCAGGCTAAGCATACAGGAAACAGAAACCTAAATTTAAGAACCTGCCAGTACTCCTCAAAACTGTCACGGTCAGAGAAAACAAGGAAAGATTGAGAAACTGTCATAGACCAGAGGAGATTAAGGCGGCATGACAACTAAATCCAACATGGACCCTCGATTGGATCCTAGGGATTTCCTCGATTGGGAAAGACAAAAAAAAAAAAAGGATGTTAGTGGGAAAATTGGTGAAATCTGAATGAAGTTTGGCATTTAGTTAAAAGTAAATGTACCAATGTTATCACATAGATTTAACAAATGTACCAACGTTCTACGGTAACGTTAGGTGAAGCTGAGTGAAGGGCATACATGGACTCACCGCTATCTTTGCAACTTTTCTGTGAATCTAAAATGATTCCAAAATAGAGTTTCTTAAGAAAATAAAATTCCTGAGTACAATAATGCCTATGCGGGAAGGGGAAAATATAATTAAAATATTCCGAGGGGGACACCTGGGTGGGTGACTCAGTGGTTGAGCATCTGCCTTGGGCTCAGTTCATGATCCTTGGGTTCTGGGATCGAGTCCTGCATCAGGCTCCCTGTTGGGAGCCTGCTTCTCCCTCTATGTCTCTGCCTCTCTCTCTGGGTCTCTCATGAATTATAAATAAATCTTTAAAAAAAGATTTTGAGGGACTTGATTTATCATCCATAAAGAGGTTTTAAGAATTTGGTATGTTAAAAAAATATATATATACATTGCATATTAAAGGATATCCACTAAAAATGGGGTTGTAAATTATCTGTAAAGGGCTAGATAGTAAATATTTTAGTCATTGCAGACCCGCTGTGGTGTTTGCTCTAACTACCTACTGTCATAGCATCAAAGTAGACATAGACAATGTGCAAAATGAGTGTGGCTGTGCTGGAATACATTGTTATTTACCCCAAAACAGGCATCAGGTTAGGTTTGACCCACAGGCCATAATTTGTGAATCCTTGCACTAAAAGAACAAGACCAGAGTTTATCTTCCAATGAATAAAGGGAAAAAATGGAGTAATTCATTAAAAATACCTAGTTATCTAACAAATAGGCAAGAAATGAGAAAAAACAAAAGAAATATAAAACAGAGTCAAACAGAAAGTGCCAAGTAAAAGGGTAATTTTGAATCTCATGCTTTAGTGGTGACATTAAATATAATGGAACATGTAATGGAACTGAAAATGGAATACATGATGTTCAGGGTGGGAGAGTCTGTGTTGTATGAATGGAGGTCTCAGTTGTTGGGTTTCCTATGAACAATTTCCATGAGGAATCATGCTCTAATAAAGACAGTTGGGAGGGAGGTGGGTAACTGGGTGATGGGCCCGTGATGTAATGAGTGCTCGGTGTTGTATGCAACTGATGAATCACTAAACTCCACCCTGAAATGAATAATACACTATATATTAACTAACTTGAATTTAAATTTAAAAAACGAAGACAGAAGAAAGTAGGAAGCAGTTTGTTAAGGACAGTAAACCCTCAAGGTGGGAGAGTGGGCCGGCTGAGCGGTGGCAACTGCCCCAAGGTTACAGGAGTCTTTTCTTTTTATGTGTGTGTGTGTGTGTACGGGGTGGTCTCTAATGGAGGCTTCCAATCCTTTGAGGGACTCCTTCCACAGGTTGGGAGAGGTTAGTTTCTGACGTTACAAAGTTTGTCCCAGAACCGTCAGGGCAACCTTCCCTCTTGGGATTGGGGGTAGGGCTAAAACACAACGTGAATGCATTATAATGAGTCTGGGGGTTACCCTGGAGCAGAGGTGGGAGAGGAGAGTGGCCTGTCCTGCATCTGTGGCTCTTGGTCTATTAGCCCAGGGGTCCTGGAAGCCACAACTTCAAGATGCTGTGCCCCCTTCAGGCTTCTAATGTGTAACCATTTATCACCATCCTTGCCTCCAGCTTCTGTCTACCTAACTGCCTACTCTATCAGTGCTCCAATAAAATCTGTTTGTTTTAGATGTGTCTCTTGCACATTGCATATATTTAGATTTTGTTTATCCAACATTAAAACAAAAAGATGTAGAAAAGTTGTAAGTAAAAGAAAGGGAAAAGATACACTATGCAAGTATCAGTCAAGAGAATATTGCTATAGCAATATTAGTATCAGACAAAAGAAGTAAAGGCTAAAAGTATTGTTAAAGAGGGTCTTCATAGTGATACAAGATTTAATTCACCAGGAATAAATAATGATTTTAAATAACACTTAAAAATACATAAAGCAAAACTCCTCCGCGTTCAAAGGAGAAATACACCCACGATCATTATGAAAGATTTTACATACTTGTCTTAGTAACTAGTGGGAAAAAAGCAGACAAAAGTTAAGGAATAATATAGACTTGAAAACACTGAGATGAACAGAATTGACCAAATGGTCATAGAGACGCTCCCCCCACCCCTGCCACCAAAGGAAAACTCTGGAGAGACTTCTTTTAAAGATTTGTTTATTTGAGAGAGAGAGTGCAAGGGGAGGGCAGAGGGAGAGAGAGAGAAAGAATCCCAAGCAGACTCCCTGCTGAGGGTGGAGCACGATGTGGGCCTCCATCCCAGGACCCTGAGATCTTGACCTGAGCAGAAATCAAAAGATTCCAGTGCTTAACTGACTGAGGTGTCCTTGAAGAGACTATTTTTAACACCTGCCGAATACTTTGTATTTTTAAGCAAAAAATTTTTTTAACTGACCATGAAGTGGGAATAAAGTCTTAGAATATTTCAAGGGAGTGAAATTAAAGTCTACATTCTGGCCACAGTGCAACTTTGTTAGATAACTAGAAAATCCCCCTGTGCTTAGAAACTTAAAATGAACTACCAAATAACCCATGGATTAAAGGAGAAATCATCACGGAAATTAGAAAACAGTGGAAAGAGAATGATAAAAATTTTACATATCATAACTTGTGGAATGAAGCTAAAGTAGTACTTAGGAGAAAATTTATACTCTCAAATGCATATGTTAGGGAAAAGGGATTAAAAGTGAATGATCTAGGCATTTATCTCAAGAAATTAGGGGAATAAAACAGCAAGACAAATCCAAAGGAAGTAGAACTGTCCCAATAAAACTGGGGCAAAAACGAAAGTAGAAGTAAGGCAATAATAAAGACAAAGGGAGAAATTATTGAAGTAGAAAGCAAACATACAGAAAATTGGTCCTTTGAAAGAATTAAGACTGACAAATCTTTAGCAAGAAGACACAAATAACCAATATCATAAAACCAAGGAGACAGAACTGCGCTTGAATAACTTTATGTCAATACATTTGAAAGTGTAGATTAAATAGAAAGCTTACTAGAGGGACGCCTGGGTGGATCAGTGAGTGGTTGAGCTTCTGCCTTGTGCTCAGGTCGTGATCCTGGGATCTGGGATGGAGTCCTGCATCAGGCTTCTTGCAGGGAGCCTGCTTCTCCCTCTGCCTATGTCTCTGCCTTTCTCTCTCTCTCTCTCTCTCTCTCTCTCTCTGTGTGTGTGTGTCTTTAATGAATAAACAAATGCTAAAAAAAAGAAAAATCACTAAAAAATATAACTCACCAAAGATGATTCAAAAAATTTACACATTCTCAATAGCATTGTAACCTGCAAGGAAATGAAATCTTTAGTCAAAAATCTTCACTCAAAGAAACCTCCAGGCCTGTATGGCTTTGCCGACAAATTATAGCAAATGTTGAAGGATCAAATAGTTCCAGTCTGATGCAAACTTTTTCAGGGCATTACAGAAAAAGACAAAAAAACATTCCCCAACTCAGGAGTCTAGCACAGCCCTCATACCAAAAGCCTGACAAAGACAGAACAAGAGAGAAAAATTATAGGATGGCCTCACTCATGAAAATAGGTAACAAAAATCCTAAACAAAATATTAGCAGCTAGAATACAGTATTATGTTTAAAAACAAAATGCCCAATTAACTGATGAAAGTGTGTTCACAAGTTAGTAATTATTAGTAACCAGAGAAATTTAAGTGAAGCAATGGAATACCGTTACCACATATACCCGATTGGCTAAAATGAAACAGCCTGACAATACCACACGTTGGTGTGAAAAAGAGGCAGGAAGAAGGGATCCCTGGGTGGCGCAGCGGTTTGGCGCCTGCCTTCACCCCAGGGCGCGATCCAGGAGACCAAGGATCGAATCCCACGTCGGGCTCCCGGTGCATGGAGCCTGCTTCTCCCTCTGCCTGTGTCTCTGCCTCTCTCTCTGTCTCTGTGACTATCATAAATAAATAAATATTAAAAAAAATAAGAAATAACTCTAAAAAAAATGTAAAAAAAAAAAAAAAGAGGCAGGAAGAACTGCTATTCACCAATCCCAGGTCTCCAAGGATCACGCCCTGGGCTGTAGGCGGCGCTAAGCGGCGGAGCCACAGGGGCTGCCCTAGAGCAGGGATTCTTAATATGCAGTCGTTGGTCCAACAGCATCAGCAGCACCTGGAAACTCCTTAGAAACGCCAAATTCCTAAGATCCACTCCAAACTTACTCAATCAGCAATACTAGGGGGAGAGCCCAGCAGTCTGTGTTTTAACAAACCCTCCTGGTGATTTTGGTGTATATTAAAGCTTGAGAACCGCTGCCAGAAAGAACTAGGAATATATATCCAGCAAGATACACGGACAAAGATGTTCTTAACAGCATTGTTTATACTAGCCAGACATGGAAAACACGCCAAATGTCCGTCAATATCGTAATGGGAAAATAAGTTATGCAGTAGTTATGCAGTGTAATGAGATAATAAAAATGAATCCTAGGTGTACCAAATAGCATAGATGGCTCAAACATAATGGTGAGTAAATATTCAAGACACTAAGAATATATATTTTTATATACGCATAGAAAAAAGTGGGGTGCCTGGGTGGCTCAGGTGCTTCAGTGTCTACCTTTGGCTCAGGTCATGATCCTGGGGTCCTGGGATAGAGCCCTGCATTGGGCTCCCTGCTTAGTGAGGAGCCTGCTTTTCCCTCTCCCTCTGCCACTCCTCCCCTCCACCGCTTTTGATCTCTCTTTTTCTCTCTTTCTCAAATAAATAAGTTAATAAATAAAATCTTTGGGGAGCCCGGGTGGCTCAGCGGTTTAGCGCCGCCTTCGGTCCAGGGCGTGGTCCTGGAGACCCGGAATCGAGTCCCGCGTCGAGCTTCCTGCATGGAGCCTGCTTCTCCCTCTGCCTGTGTCTCTGCCTCTCTCTCTCTCTCTCTCTCTCTCTCTCTCTCTCTCTCTCTCTGTGTGTGTGTGTGTCTCTATGAATAAATGAATAAAATCTTTAAAAAAATAAAATCTTTTTTAAAAAGTCTTTGTCAAACCGTACAAATGTATTCTAAGAACCAAAACTGTAACTCCGGCCCTAACCTTAGATCCACAGGCCATATGTTATTTAGCCATTTCCTTGTTGATGGGCTTTCTGAGAATATTACTTTGGCTGCACCAATAGACTGAAAATTCTATAAAGTGAGAACCATAATTGTCGTTTTCAAAAACAGTGCCTGCTATTCAACAGTTATTTAATTGAATTGTTTTTCCAGATTAACATTGGTATAAGAAAAAATACCCTGGCCAGTTTTATTTATCTTTATTATAGCATAGGTCGATTCCTTGTAAATTTTGTTTACAGTGAATTAGCATAGAAAATCCAGGTAGCTCTGGGTGTAATGATATAATAAATGTTCTAGAAAATGAGACCCTGGATTCTGGGGTCGTGTGATCCTCTGAGATTATTTAATTTCCCTATGTGACATCTCTTCTCTGTTTCAGTGCTATAGCAACTAAGAAATGGGTTAAGCCTTGGAGTAGGAAATTATATGTATCACATTTTTCTGAGAGTGTTTACTTAAGATATCCAAGCTTTCTTAAATGTATTTGACTCTGTATTCTAATTTGTGATTTGGGAACATATGACACCATACCGGAACCTCTATGGAATGCCTGGTTCCAGAGAAGATGCTTTAGCGCAAGACAGGCGACTTGGAGCCTTTGAAATCTTGACTCCATATTCTCTACTTTATGACAAGTTGTCCAGTCAAATCCTAGTAGAATTGTAAAGGAGGACTTCCCTGAGCATTGATTGTCAGGACAGAACCCGTGAGCAGGTGCAGAAAAGGGCAGCAGATGGGTATGGCTAAGAGGAGAGAGGCCAGCAGCTCGGACATCGGCTGGGCCCTGTCAGGTTTACCTTGAAATTTCCATTGTGACGTCATATGGGGTCACACACAGCCTTGAGGGAGAGGAGCTGAGAGGAGCATTGGGTTGAGAGGAGCATTGGGTTGAGTAATGGCACTGATTTGGGGGCTGGCCATGCCGCCTCCACCGTATGTCAGCCTTCTACTATTATTTGGTTTCCTTGCATGGGGACTTTGGATACTCTTTTCTGGGAAACAGAACAGGAAGCAGGTGGCAACCAAGACAGGCTCCAAGGTATGTAATGCAACCCTCCCTTGAAATTCACTGCTCCCTGTCTCTGCCCCCGAAGCCATGGCAACTCGCACATCTTGGGCCATGAGAGGAACTGGCTGGGGAAAGAGGGGAGTTGAGATTGAGATCGTTCCTATGCATGTCTTTCCATAAGTACAAGTCATGCTCGATCCTGTTCCTTTCAGTTTGTTTCAACAAACCTCGAGCACCTATTATATGTGGTAGCATACTAGACATTGAAGAAAAATAAAACACCATCTCCCACCTTTTAGGAGCTCGAGGTGAAGTGGGGGAGATGATCAAATGGGTATGTATATATAATCCAAGGAAAGAGAACGTGATGAGTTAATAGAAGTATAAATATTGCTGCAGACGTTGGAGGTGGAGTGTTTTGAAGCAGGGAGATCTATAAAATGCCTCTGGAAAGCTCGGTTTTGAATTATGCTTCAGACGAAGGGTAGGGCTTTGAAGGTGGATAGTGTAGATGGAAGAGAGTAGTGAAGACTTTCCTGATGTAGGGAATGGATTGAGAAAAAGCATGGGAAGCTGAAGAGTGTTGGATGTGTTTGTAGAGAGGACACCTATGAGGATGGAGTGTAGAATAGGGAGCCCAATGAGAGAAAATTTCAGAAAATTGGTAGAGATGACATTGTAGAGGGCTTTGAATGCCAGGCTGAATGCTTCTGATAAATATTAATCCCATATGCAATTGAAAGATGGCAGAGGGGTGAGAATGGGGAAAATTAACAAGGCAGGAAACCACAAATGTTGGAGAGGATGTGGAGAGAGGGGAACCCTCCTGCACTGTTGGTGGGAATGTGAACTGCTACAGCCACTCTGGAAAACTGTGTGGAGGTTCCTCAAAGAGTTAAAAATAGATCTGCCCTACCTACGGCCCAGCAATTGCACTGTTGGGGATTTACCCCAAAGATACAAATGCAGTGAAACGGCAGGACACCTGCACCCCGATGTTTATAGCAGCAATGTCCACAATAGCCAAACTGTGGAAGGAGCCTCGGTGTCCATCGAAAGATGAATGGGTAAAGAAGATGTGGTTTATGTATACAATGGAATATTCCTCAGCCTTTAGAAACGACAAACACCCACCATTTGCTTCGACGTGGATGGAACTGGAGAGTATTATGCTGAGTGAAATGAGTCAATCGGAGGACAAACATTATATGGTCTCATTCATTTGGGGACTATAAAAAATAGTGAAAGGGAATAAAGGGGAAAGGAGAAAAAACGAGTGGGAAATATCAGAAAGGGAGACAGAACATGAGAGACTCCTAACTCTGGGAAACGAACTAGGGGTGGTGGAAGGGGAGGTGGGCGGCTGGTGGGGGTACTGGGTGACGGGCACTGAGGGGGGCACTTGATGGGATGAGCACTGGGTGTTATTCTATATGTTGGCAAATTGAACACCAATAAAAAATTTATAAAAAAAAGAAAAAGAAAATGGCAGAGGGTGCCTGGGTGGCTCAGTTGGTTAACCCTGTGATTCTTTAATTTTTATTGAAGATTTTATTTATTCATGAGAGACAGAGAGAGACAGACAGACAGAGAAACATAGGCAGAGACGTAGGCAGAGGGAGAAGCAGGCTCCATGCAGGGAGTCCAATGTGGGACTTGATCCCGACACTCCATCCCTGCACTTGATCCCTGGACTCCAGGATCACGCCCTGGGCTGAAGGCGGCGCTAGACCCCTGAGCCCCCCCCCCCCCCCCCCGCCTGGACTGCTGGAGAGTCTGCCTTTCTAACAAGATCCCAGGTTCTGTTACTGCTGTTAGGTCACAGACCACTTTCTTTCTTCAGAACAGAAAGTTTTATTTTATTACTTAAAAATTTTAATTCCAGTATAGTTAACATACAGTGTTATATAAGTTGCAGGTTTACAATATACGAATTCAGCAATTCTGTACATTACTCGGTGCTTGTCAAGATAAGTGTACTCTTAATCCCCTTCACCTATTTTTACCCGTCCCCCACCCACCTCCCCTCTGGTAACTATCAGTTTGTTCTCTGAAGTTAAAGCAAATTAAAAACAACATGTCAGGGACGCCTTTGTGACTCAGTGGTTGAGCGTCTGCCTTCAGCTCAGGGGGTGATCCCGGGGTCCAGGCTCAAGTCCCACCTCAGTCTCCTTGTGGGGAGTCTGCTTCTCCCTCTACCTATGTCTCTGCCCCTGTCTCTCTCTCTCTCTCTCTCTCTCTGGGTCTCTCACAAATAAATCAATAAAATCTTTTTAAAAATGCAACTGATTTACTGTATTTTGCAACTTTTCTAAATTCATTTATTAGCTCTAATTGGGTTTTTGTGTGTGTATTCTTAGGATTTTCTGACAACAAGATTATGTCATCTGTGAATAGACATGGAGATAGTTTAACTTTTTCCTTTACAAAGAGATGGCTTTTATTGTTCTTACCTAATTGCTCTGGTTGAAGTTTCTAGTCCAATATTAAAGAAAAGTAGTGAAAGTGAGTATCCTTGTCTGTTCCCCCCCTTAAAGGCAAAGCTTTCAGTCTTTCACTGTGAAGAATGATATTAGAAGAGAGTTTTTCATAAATACCATTTACCATATTGAGGACATCCCTTCGAACCCTAGTTTGTTGAGTGTTTCTATTTTCTATAAATCATGAGTGAGTGTTGGATTTTGCCAATGCTTTTTCTCCATCAGTTGACATAATTGTTCAGGTTTTTCCTCTTCATGTTATTTCTTAAAGGTTTTATCTATTTATTCATTCATTCATTCATTTGAGACACACACAGAGAGGCAGAGACATAAGTAGAGGGAGAATCAGCCTCCTCATGGGGAGCCTGATGGGGGACTCGATTCCAGGACCCTGGGACTACAACCTGAGCCAAAGGCAGACACTCAACCACTGAGCCACCCAGGTGCTGCTCTCTTTGTGTTATTAATGTGGTATATCACATTGGTTTACTTTCTTAGGTTAAACCACCTTAGTGTTCTTGGGAGATCTTACTTTCAACACTTCTATCCAACATCGGATTGCTTAGCTAAAACATTTGCTAATACTATGAATAAAATTGTATAGGCTGTTTTAATATACTCTCAGAGACTGATGTCCTGAATCAAAAGGAAGAAATAAAAATTATTTTATTTGAAATGGCAACACATATCACTTCTGTCTTTAAAATGATCTGGGGTGTGCCTGGGGGCTCAGTTGATTAAGTGTCTGCCTTGGCTCAGGTCATAATCTTAGGATTCCAGGATGGAATAGGTTCTCCACTCAAGTGGGAACCTGCTTCTCCCTCTCCCTCTGTTTACCACTCCCCCTGCTTGTGCTTTCTTCCCTGTCAAATAAATGAGTAAATAAATAAATAAATAGATAGATAGATAAATAAATAAATAAAATGACCTGGAACAACTTGGCTTTCCCCTATATTTCAGTTGCATCTCTCACTACTTAGCAAAAGTACACCCAACAAATCATGACTTTATAATCTTCTTGGTGATGTTCCCATTGGCTGGAATGCTCTCTCTTTACCTAAAAATCTTCTGGTGATAATTTAAACTCCAGTTCAACTGGCAATTTCTTGAGTAATTTTTTCCTTTTTTCCCAGGCAGTTAACCACTGTCCTCTTTATTCCCTAACCTTTATATTTCTGTTACCACCTGATATTGTAACTTAGCCGTTTAGACATCTGTTTTCCCCAGTAATGTGAGTTCCCAGAATACAGGGATCTCATTTACTTTTGTAGTCCTGGTACCTAACATAATGCCTAGAAGTTAGTAAGCGCTCATTAGATGATTTATGAATAAGTGAATGGGGTGGTAATTGTTGCTGTGGTTATGGTTACCAACTGGATCAATAATTGTATCTGTAAGACGAAATGTGCTGTTGATAAATTCTCTAACCTAGAACATTTTCTGGTTTTATTTTTTCTTTTTGTGCCCCTCTAGACTTCAAGGCACCATAAATTGAAAAAGATCCAGAAATTCACAGGTCAGAGAGATCTCATACTTTATTCTTAAGCTCAAGGCTAATGACAAATCAACAGTGGGTCTGCTTTTAGACCGTAGACTTTAATAACAGGTAGAGGGAGGGAGGTTGAAAAAGATTGTATAAGTGAAAGAAATGTGCCTATTCTTCCTAACATCTCCAAAGATGCTAAATTCTTTCTGGCAACTTCCAAAGAGATGTAAACTGATTTATAATTCTTTCTATGCTTCCGTTCCTCATGCTTTCATTCCTAATTTCCTTTTATGCAAAACTCAAAGTATCAGGAAAGAAATTTGATGAGATCTTTAGTGGGGGAAGTTTCGATACATTTTCCCCCTGCCATAGACGCTGAATAGACTCCTTTGAAGGAAAAAATATGTATTACAGATTTATTTCCCTTACTCCAACTCCCTACTACCATGATTGTTCCAGCTGTTTCCAATGACTTACACCCACTACGTGGTAAAGGCGGCATAGTATATTTTAAAATATAAAAACTTAGACCTACATTTTGTCTGAGCTCTATCACTACTTAACTTTATGATCCTGGACATGATTTCACCTTTGATCTCTTCTTTGTAAAACAAGTGGCTTGAACTAGGTGGTATCAATAATTATGATTCTAACAGATTCTTTACCTCTGCTCCCAGCTTCCCAGTGGGAAGAAAATCTCAGAATGGGTTGCTCTGAAGCTAACCTGACAAAGTGAGTAAAATTGATCGTCACTATCTATTCTTTCTTTCTTCAGCCTACCGTACTGATAAACCCTGTAAAGTTAGGAGAAAGATACCTAGTACTGTTTTACTTTTCTGACTGTGATAGTAGTTTCCTTTCTAACTTAAGCCACTCTTCTTATTGGTTTCCTTATTAGTACTTTTAACATCACTTCAATTACACTGACACACTCTGTTGTATCCAGCTTTTCAGGACTCCCTGTGGGATGGGCCCAGGAATATATACTCTGGTCAATGAACAGAAGTCTTCAACAGATCTTCAAACATCTGGAATGCACAAGGTCAGGGAAGGTAGTTTCTGGGTGGGGGTTGAAAGTGATGGAAGTTTTTGTTTTTTTTTTTAAGTAAACTCTACCCCCAATGTGGGGCTCAAACTCACAGTCCCGAGATCAAAAATTGCATGCTATACTGACTGAGGCAGCCAGGTACCCCCAAGCTGGTAGAACTTTTAAGAGAGAGGAAGGAAGGGACTGAAGGGAGGAAGGGTTATAGAGAGGGAAGGAGGGGAGGGAAAGAGAGAGGGAAAAGAGAGATTGTTAGTTGGTTGGTTGGTTGTTAGTTTTGATAGTGGGGATAAATTCTGAGTTCAAAGGTTTAAGAACAACTGGTTTATGAATCATTTCTGATTGCAATGGAGTCAATGGCCTCCCTTTCCTCCTGGTAGAGGAATTCTTTCTATAAGTAATTGAAGTTGGGGAAAGCAACCTCTTTTGTTGTTGTACTCCCTCAGGTCAAAATATTTTACATTTGAAATGGCCATTATCTTTCCCTTTTCCTACTTTTCCTACCTTCTCCTGCTTCAAAGCAAATGGAATTTTTCTTTATTTCTTAGATCAAGTCTTATGCACTCGTGTTTGCAAGAATCTTCGGATATGATTTCTTCCTCCACCTCCTCTGTGCTTGTGTCTCAGGAGCCTGTTCTACCGTGTTGTGGCTGTAAGAAGGCAAAACATCCTACTGATCACAGCATCTCCTCTGAATCATTATGCAACAGCTCCAGCCTGTCACACCTTTCTGTCATTTCTGAAGGAACAACCTGGCAACTCCAGAGCCATAGTTTACCTATTTTACCCAAAAACCAGTCTTCTGTGCTCAGGAACCAAGGCACATCCCTGCCCCCTTTGCAACTCTCACAGCTTGAGAAATCAAATCTTTTGGAGGATTTGGCAGCTCTTTCACCATTAAGGTCTCAAAGCTCTTTTATCAGCTCTGTTTTCGAATCCCCAGATCTCTGTCAACAAGAACAAACAAAGAATGGGAGAGGAAGCAAGAGTCATTTGACATTGGATCATGGGTCAAATTCTATTTGCAAGGCAAGACCAGGATTCTCAGGGCGGGCTCCACTCCGGCTCTCTCCTTTGGCTAGGTGGAAGTTAGAAGGACATATGGCTTGGAAGGTTTGTACTTTGAAGGAACAAACAGTTCCTCTGCCTGTGAAGGAATCATGGGAAATGCTGCATTATTTAACTGAGGCACAAGGAGGAGTCCCTGAACCAGAGAAACCTCAAATGCAAGTATCTATGCCTATCCATCAAAGCACTGAACAAAGTATCAAGAATAAATCCCCAAACTGTCCATCATTCCAGCTCCATGTGAATATTGGAGTGGAATCTGGATTGAATAGAACAGAAACAAAAATTTCACAGTCACTTATCCCAGGTAGGCTGTCACAACTGGGGGATGGCCCCCAAATCGTTGAATCCAGGCCCTTAGTTACATCACTGGGCACTCCACCTCCCAAAAGTTTAGGAGTTGACATAATTCAAGAGGAAACCAATTTCCTGCAGAAGGAGCCAAAACACACCCTAGAGCTTAGTAGAGAGCAGAGGGTCATAGGTTTTCCGGAAAAAAGGATGCAGCAGCATGAGACCCAAGTGACTAAAGTGGAGTTGGCCCCAAGGCTATCATATCAAGTTACAGATAGCATAAAGGTAACTCCATTGGCATTACTTCAAGTCATGGATTCAATGGGGATCATCCCAGAATCACATTCAGAAGTGACAGAATCTGTGGGTTTGTTCCCACAGCCACCAGATGAAGTTGGGAAACCAGTGGAAACGATGAAAAGAGTGAGTGTAAGCACAAAACCATCATATCAAATCACTGAATCAGTGGAGGTAACATCAAGTCCTCAGCATCAAGTTATGGAATCAAAGATGACCTCCAGATCACTGAATCACGTCACAGATAATGTGAAGGTAACTCCTGTAGCATTGCTTCAAGTCATGGATTCTATCGGGATGAATAAAAAATCACATTCACATATCATAGAATCAGTGGGAATAACCCCAAGAGCACAGTATCCATCCATGGAGTCTGGGGATATAAACACATCGTTGGATCATGAAGTCATGCCACCAGGAGAGATAGGTCCACAGGTAGGACATGAAGTTGTGGAAACTGTGGAAATGACTGTAGGGCCACAGTTTCAAGTTGCTGAATCCGTGGACATAACCTCAAGGCCACAAAATCAAGCCATAGAACCATTGAACATTCCTCCAGGACCAGTGTGTCAAAACACAAGATCCCTGGAAATGAACTCCACTCCATTGCATCAAGTTACAGATTACACAAAAGTAACTCCAGTGGCACTATTACAAGCTATGGATTTCATGGGGATAATTCCATCAGCACAGTCACATGTTATAGAATATGGAGATTCACAGTCTAAAATTGCAATTTTGACCCCAGGAGTGACTCAACCAGATGGTTTGACTTCCGGCTCTCCTACTACTATTGGTTCACCTGGAGTTGTAGAAACTGTGGGTTTACCTCCAAAGCCACGACCTAAAGTCACAGAATCAGTAGGGGTGATTCCAAAGCCATCACATCAATCCGTACATTCTCTAAAGGTAACTCCAGTAGCCCTGGGGTCACCCATGGGAATGATCATAGCATCACAATCACAAATTGTGGAAACTCCGGATTTGACCTCAAGGCCAGTACCTCAAGCCAAAGAACCTCTGGAGTTGACCCCTGGGTCATGGATTCAGGTGCTGGACTCTGTGGGGATGACTCCACAACCATATCATCAACGCACAGATACTATGGCATTAACCCCAGGCCTATCTCATCAAGTCATAGAATCTTCAAGGATGACCCCGTGGGATCAAATCTTAGAACCTTCAGAGATGAGTCCAAGGCAAAGCCACCAAACTATAGAAACTAGAGGGTTGGCCTCTGACCCCACAGTCAGAAATCTAACTGAGTTGACACAGTCACATCATCAAATAATGGAATCTTTAGGTAGAGTCCCGAGGTCACTGGGTCAAAGTACAGCATCTGAGGGAATGAATCAAGAGCCACTGCATCAAGTCACAGATTCTGCAGTATTGACCACTACATCACTACTTCCAGATGTAGAATATTTGGGGGTGAAGCCAATGCCACAGCTTAAGGTTGTGGATTCCATGAAGTTATCCCCAGGATTACAAAATGTAAAACCTATAGACGGAACCTCAGGTTCAATCCCACAAATGGCAAAATATGGACAGTTGATCCCAACTGTGAACTCTATAGAATCGGCCCCAGAACTTCAACTGCAGATTGTAAAATCTGATGGGTTGGCACCCATTCCACTGCTGGAAAGTGGGAATTCTGTGCAGTTCGCCCCAACGTCTCAGCTTCAAGGTCTGCAATCTATTCATTTAACTCTAGGAACACAAGAACAAAGTGGAAAATCTGCTGAGTTAGCCCCAGCACCACAGTTACAGAGTAGGAAATCAATGGAGTTGACCTCCAGTCCACAGTTGCAAGGTCTGGAATATGTTCATTTGGCCGTGCCACAAGAGTTTCCAGATGTAAAAGCTGTGGAGTTGACCCTAAGACCACTACAGGAAGACATGAAATCCATGGAGTTGGCCCCAGAGCCATGGTTACCTGATGAAAGACCAGAGGAGAGAGCTCCAGCACTCTTACTTAAAAATGTGAAAATTCCTCGAATGGTAGAATGCAGAAGGTTGACTCCTAAAACACAGGTGGAAGGTATGAAATACGAGGAGCCGATTTCAGGGGCACACATTCGAGCAGTGAAATCTGTAGAGCTCAACCTCAAGCCAAATCATGAAGCCATAGATCCTGAAGGATTGACTCCATGGCATCAAGCTTTAGAATCTTCAGGAATGATCACAGAGCCAGGATACGAAGGAGCAGAAGCAGAGTTGACCTCTGACACTTGTCACCAGAGGAAGGAATCTATGGAGTTGAAACAATCATCTTTAGGAAGTACTCCAAGGCCATTGAGCCAGACTTTAGAATCTATGCAGATGAACTCAATGCCATTCCAAGGTGCCCTTGAGACAATGCTCCAAGGCGTAAAAGCCTTGGAGACTCGGATGTCTCAACACATAATACAAGAATCTCCAGAGTTGGTACCAGGATCAGAGATTCAAGATCTGACCCCAGAAGTGATGAACCCAGAGTCTCAAGGTATGAAGTCTGTTCATCTGAATCTAGGACCATATTCAGAATTTATGAACTATAAGGAGTTGGCCTCAGAACCACAATTTCAAAGTGTGAAATCTGGGCCATTGACCCCAGGACCACGGCCCCAACATACAAAACCTGAGACCTTGACTCTAGGGCGACTAATGCATGATAATAAATTTGTGGATTTAACTGTACCACTGGAAGAATCTGGGAGGTTAATTCCTGAAACACACTTACATGTTGAATCAAGGAAACTTACCATGGAACCACACTTAGAAGCAATGAAATGTCTGGGTTCAACTTCTAGATCAAGGCATCAGGACACAGCCTCTGCAGCTTTAGCTTCTGAGATCTGGCCACAAGAGGAGGAATCTGTGAAGTTAATCCCACAGCAAGTCACGGAACCTGCTGGGATGATGCCAAGGCCACATTTTCAAAAGTTTTCAGAGATGACCTTGGGACCAGGCCATCAAGGCACAGAAACTGAGAGGCTGACTTCTGAGGCTTTGCTCCAAATGGCATTAACACAAAAACCAACAGGTCAAGTTATGGAATCCACAGGAATGACTCTAAAGCCACATTGTCAAGTTACCGAGCCTTCAGAGATGCCCGTAAGGTCAGAACATGAAAATACAGAAAATTTTGGGTTGGCATTGCTTCAAGTTGAAAATATCCAGGAGACAATTCCAGTACCACCATATTTAGTACAAGGATCTCCGGAACTGACTTTAGGACCAGGGATGCAATATGAGAAATCAGAGCCACTACTGCAAAATTTGAAATCTGTGATGTCAACCCCTGGAACATCCCCATTAATGGAAGGATCTAAACAATTTATCACAGGAGCAAAACGACATGGTATGGAGTTGACCGCAGAGCCACAGCTCCAGGGAGTAAAGTCTATGCAGCTGAAGCCAGAGCCACAATTACAAGATGTGGAATATGTTAATGTAATTCAACAGCTAGCTACTACTGGAGTGGTAGGATCTGAGAAGCTGGTACAAGAACCAGTACTACAAAGTATACTATCAGAAGACTTGACTAAGGGGGCACAGCTTCAAGGTGTGAAATTGACCCCAGCGCTGCATTTACAAAGTGTCAGATTTTCAAAGTTATCCCCAGGGCCACTTCTTCAAGGAGAAAAACCTGTAGATTTAATCTCAGGATCCCCACATCACAGTGTGAAATCTGATGAACTGACCCCAGGTTCACCAGTGCAAGAGATGAGATCGTTAGATTTAATCCCAGGGCCAAACCATCAAAGTGTTATGTCTGTACAATTGACTCCAGAATCACAAACTCAGAGTATGAAATTTGTGAAACAAAACTCAAGACCACGCTTGCAAGATGTCAGATTTTCATATTTGACCTCAGAACCAAAGCGTCAAGGTTTCAAACGTGTGCAGTGTGTACCAGGAACACAGCTTCAAGATATACAGTCCATAGGATTTGCAACAGAATCATCTTTGCAACCAAACCAAGGGCTCTTGAATGAGAATATGAAATCTCTTCCGTCTATTGAAGGATTACAGTTTCACAGCATGGAATCTATGAAATTGACCAAAGAACTACAGTATCAAGGTGTGAAGTCTCAGGAACGGAATCTAGGGCCAAGGCTGCAAGAGGTGAAATTTTCTGAATTGACGTATGGGCCAAAGCTTCAAGGTGTCAAATCTGGGGAGGAAACCCCAGGATCAGTGTTTGAAGGTGTGAGTTCTGTGGAGATGACCCCAGAATTAGGGCTTCAATATTCTAAATTAGCAAAGATGTCTTCGGGGCTTCAAGATCTAAAACAGGTGGGGCTTAGCTCAGGGCCATCGCTACAAGATATCAAATTTTGTGATCTGATATCAAGAAGTCAACCTTCCAGTGTGAAATCTTCAGAGTTAAACTCAGGGCCACCGCTACAGCATGTGAAAGTTTTTGAGTTGACCCCAAAGCCAAAGATGAAAGGAATAAGATCTATGGGGTTGTCCCCAGGACCTCAAAAGCAAGTGGTCAAGCCTGAGGTATTAGTACCAGAGACATTGTTTCAAGGCATAAAACATTTCGTGGTGGGCCAAATGTCTAACTTGGAAGGTAACGGTCCTTATAAATTCGTCTCACAACCACAGAAACCAGATGCAAAATATCTGGAGTTGACTCCTGAGTCACAGTTGCCAAGAGTCAACTATTCTGAGTCGACTAGAAGACCACGTTTACAAGCTATAAAATCTTCTGAAATGATCCAAGGGCCACACGTGGGAGGCGTGAAACCAATGGAGCTGACACCAGGCTCAAAACATCAAGGTTTAAAATCTGAGTTGTTGATCTCAGAGCTGAAAGATGTGAAATCTGTGGCCTTAGCTACAGGACAGTGTCTAAAAGGTATGAAATCTATGTTGTTAACCCCCAGTCCACAGCTGGAAGGTGAGAAATCCATGGAGACAACCACAGTGCAAGGGATTGAACATGTCAAATCTGTGAAAGACACCAAAGATACTAAGCTTCAAGTTGCAACACCTGACTTGGCTCTGCATGCAAGAATTCAAGAATTCAAAGGAGTAGAGATGGTCCCTAGAACACAGCCGCAAGATGTGAAAACCGAGGAACTGAAATTTGGGCTAGAGATGCAAGGTGAGAAACCTGTGCCTTTTGCACCAGGACCATTGCTCCAAAAGTCTGAACCGCAAGATGTGAAACCTGAGGAATTGACTTTAGACCCACAAGCGCAAGATAGGAAAGTTGTCGACAGTACCCCATGTGTAAAGCATCAAATCTTAAAATCTGTAGAGGAAACTCCAGATTCAGAGCTGCAACATGTAAAATCTGTGAAATTGACCCCAAGGGTAAAGAAGCAGGAAGTAAAATCTGGGAATGTGACCAGAAGAGCAAAGTTTCAAGGAGTAAACTCTGTCGACTTAGCCCCAAGCCAACAGTTTCAAGGGATGGCACTCATGAATTTAACTTCTGGGCCAGAACAGGATGGCACGATATCTGTAATCTCATCAAAGCAGCAATGTAGGAATTCAGAGCAATTGAAGAGAAGGCTTAAGGCAGAAGATGGGATGTCTTTGGAGTTAATTCCAGAACTAAAATTTAAAAGCAGAAAATTAGAAGACCTCAATTTTGAGTTAGGATTTGAAGATATAAAATCACTTGATTGGACTCCTGAATCATATATTCAAGGTTTAAAACCTAAGGAATTCAACCTTGAACCACAGTTGCAAAGCCTAAAATCTCGTAAGTTGGCCCCAGGGCCCCAGTTGCACCAAGTAAAACCCTCAGAGTCAGCTTCAGAGCCACAGCTTTGTGTAAAAACTCTTGAGTTACAACAAGAGCCGCTGCTTGAAAGTATGAGATGTATTGAGTGGATACCGGGACCTAAGTTCCAAGCTGTGAAACCTATAGAGTTAAATCTTGGGTCACATTCTCCAGGTGTTAAATCTGCAGGGTTGAAATCCTCGATACAGTTAAGAGATGTGAAGTCATCTGAATTGACTCCTGGGCCAAAACCTCAAAGTGCAACACATACAGAGTTCAACCTTGGGCCACAGCTGCAGAATGTGAAAACCCCTGAGGTGCTACCAGGACCACAGCTGCAAAAAGGGAAGGCTTTGGCATCCACCTCGGAGCCACAGCTTCAAGATGTAAAAACTTTTGGGTTCAAAAGAGAGCCACAGCTTGAAACTGTGAGACGTATTCAGTGGATACCAGGACCTGATTTCCAAGCTGTAAAATCTGTAGAGTTAAACCTTGGGTTACGATCTCAAGGTGTCAAGTCTGTAGAGTTGAAACCTTTGAAACAGTTAAGAGATAGAAGGTCACCTGCGTTGACTCCAAGGCCAAAGCTCCAAGATATACAATCTTCGTCATCACTCCAGGAACATCAGCCTCAAGGTTTCGATTTGAAACCTTGTCTACAGGGTAGAAGTGTGAAATCATGTGACCTGACTTCCAAGTCAAAGTTTTGTGATATAAAATCTATGACATTCAAATCTAGGCTTTGCTTGCATGATAGGAAATCTACTAAATTGACTGCAGGACCAAAGCTTCAAGAAGTGAAATCCTTACAGTCATCCCCAAGAGCACAGCTTCAAGGTGTGAGGTCTCTAGTGCTTGCGCAAGAGCCACAGCTTCCTGACACAAAATCTGGGGTATTAAGCCAAGTGTCACAATTACAAAGTGGTACAACTATAGAGCTGAACTCTCCACGACACTTGAAAAGGATGAAGTCATCTGAGTTGACTCTTTGGACAAAGCTTCAAGGTGTGAAATCTGAGAATTTCAACTCTGGGTCACAGTGGCAAGATCTAAAATCTTCTAAGTTATCACCTGAGATAAAGTCCCAAGATATGACATTTATTGAGTTAAATCCAAGTTCCCAGATGGAAGGCATAACCTTTTCTAAACCGACTGCAGGGACAAAGATTCAAGGTGCCAAATTTACAGATTTGCTTGGGTCATCGTTACAAGCTGTGAATGTTGCTGAGGGGACCTCACAATCAAAGCTTCAAAGTGTAAAACATAAAGAAAGCGACCCCAGTCCCCAGACGCAAGTTGTGAAATCCTCTGACCTGAACCTTGGATCAGAGCTTCAAAATATGAAACTGGCGTCCAGCCCTGAGCCACAGTTTCAAGGAGAGAAATGTTCTAAGTTGATCTCAGAAAGAGAGTGTCAAGATGTGGAATCTGTGAAGTTCAAACCTGGGCCACAGTTGAGAGGTGTGAAATCTTCTGAATGGATATCAGGGACAAAGCTTCAAAAGGTGCAATCAGTGGATTTCAAGTCAGCCCCACAGTTACAAGATATGAAACCTTCTAGGTTGATCATGGGTATAAAGCTTCAAGACATTAAATCTACGAATTTCAAGTCTGGACCACACTTGCAGGATGTGAAGTCTTCTCAAGTGATCCCAAGGGAAAAGCTTCAAGGTATGAAATCTGTAGAACTGAAACCTAATCCAAAGTTACAAGGTGAGAAATCTTCTGATTTGACCCTGGGGAGGAAGTTTCCAGCTGTGAAATCAGGCCCACAGTTACAAGATGTGAAATGCTCTGAGCTGATCATGGGTATAAAGCTTCAAGATACAAAATCTACGGGGTTCAGTTCTAGATCACACTTTCAAGGTATGAAGTCTTCTAAAGTGATCCCAGGGTCAAAGCTTCAAGAAGTGAAATCCTCTGAGTTCAACCATGGTCCAAAGCTACGAGGTGGGAAATCTAATTTAACCCAGAAGAGGAAGTTCCAAGGTATGAAACCGGTGGAGTTCAACCCTGGACCACAGAGACAAGGTGAGAAATCTGATTTGATACCTGAGTGCAGGCTTCGAGATTTGAAATCTGTTGAGTTAAAGCCTGTTCCACAGTTACAAGGTGTAACGTCTTCTGAGCTGGCACCAGAAACAAAGCTTCAAAGTGGAGAATCTGTGGAGTTCCTTGCCAGACCCATGCAGCAAGATATGAAATCTCTTGAATTGACTCTCGGTGCAAAGGTCAAAGATGTGAAATCTTTGGGGTTTGAGTCAGCCCCACAGTCACAAAGCAGGAAACTGCATATGTTGACACCAGGGGCACACCTTCAAGGTGTGAAATCTATGAAATTCAACCCCGGGGCAAAGTTGCAAGGTGCAAAATCTCCTGAGTCCATAAACCTTCGAATAATGAAAACGACAGAAGTCAAACATGACCCAGAATTTCAGGTTGCAAACCCCTCTGAGTTACCCTTGAAATCAAAGACTTGCAGTGTGATATCTTCCGAGTTCAAAGCTGGGAAACAGCGGCAAGAAGAGAAATCTTGTGAGTTGAAACCATGGCCAGAGCTTCAAAGTATGAAATTTATGGTATACAATCCTGGACCACATCTGCAACATATAAAATCTTCAGAATTATGCAAAGAGACAAAGCTCCACGATGTGAAAGCTATGGAATTCAATCCCGAGCAGCAGTTGCAAGATGTGAAATCTCCCGACTTATGCAAGGGAACAGGTATGCTTCAAGGTATGCAGTCTTTTGAGTTCAATCCTGCGCCACACCTACAAGAGATAAAATCTGAGTTGTGCACAGATGTGAAGCTTCCGTATGAGCAATTTCTGGAATTCAAGCATGAGCCTAAATTACAAGGTGGGAAATCCTCTGAATTGAATCCAGGGCCACAGCTTCAGTGTACAAATCTTGTGGCATTCAGCACTGGGCCACAATTGAAAGGTGTAAAATCTGAGTTGAATCCTCAGCCGGGGCTTCAAGGTATAAAATCTCAGGTGTTCTGCCTTGGGCCACATGTGCAAGGTGTGAATTCTTCTGCATTTATTTCAAAACCAAAACTGCAGTGTGTAAATTCTTTTGGATGCAACCCTGAGCCACCTTTGCAAGGTATAAACCCTTCTGAATTAACTTTAGTTTCAAAACTTGAAGGTATGAAGTCTTCTGAATTGAGTTCAGGGACAGAGTTTGCAAGTGAGACATCTATGGTGTTCAACCCTGAACCGCATTTGCGAGATATGAAATCTGAATTGATTCCAGGGTCGAAGTTTCTAGGTGTAGCACCTATGGAATGCAACCCTGGGCCACAGATGAAGTGTGTAGATTCTTCTGAGTTGAATGCAGAGCCAAAATTACAATGTGTAAATTCTATGGGGTGCAAACGTGGGCCACTTTTGGAAGGCGTACAGTCTTTTGGGTTGACTTCAGGGACAAAATGTCAAGGTATGGGATCTGAGGGGAATGCGGGGACTAAGAAGCAAAGTGAGACATCTGTGGTGTTCAACTTGGAATCACATTTGCAATGTCTGAAATCTGAATTGATTCCAGGGTCAAAGTTTCTAGGTGTAGCACCTATGGAATGCAACCCTGGGCCACAGGTGAAGTGTGTAAATTCTTCTGAGTTGAATCCAGAGTCAAAATTACCATGTGTAAATTCTACGGGGTGCATACTTGGGCCGCCTTTGCAAGGTATACAATCTTTTGAGTTGACTTCAGGGATTAAATGTCAAGGTATGGGACCTTTTCATTTGAATCTGGGAGCAGAAGCTCTAGGTATAAAATCTGTTATGTTCAACCCTATGCAACATTTACAAAATGTGAAATGTGAATTGACTCCAGGGACACAGTTTCAAGGTATAACATCACGGGAGTTCAATTGGGGCCCACAGCTGCAAAGCGTGAATTCTTCTGATTTGAAACCAGGGTTGGAACTTCAATGCATAAATTCCATAAAGTTTAATCCAGGGCCACAGATGCACGGCACAAAGCCCTCTGAAACTAACCCTACATCAGAATATCAAGGTACAAAGTCTGTTCTGTTCAACGCTGGAGCATATTGGCAAGGTGTAAAATCTTCTGAGTTAATTCCAGGGACAAAGTTTCCAGAAATCCAGTTTTTGGAGAATCACTGTGGGTCACAGCCACAAGTTGTACAGTCGGTGTTCACTTTCGGCTCTCCGTTAAATGGTATGAAATCTGTGTTATTTTTACCAGAGCCACTGCTTAACGATGTAAAGTCGGTGGAGATGAACAAAGAGCCACTGCTTTGTGGTGCAAATTCTGTGAAACTGATTTCAGGCTCCGAGCTGCAAGACTTGAAATGTGAGATGTTTGCACTAGAGCCATGTTTTAAAAAAATGAAATATGTGGAGTTAAATCCAGGGCCACATCCTCAAGGTATGAATTCTGAGGAGTTGCCCTCACACCTTAGACAACATAGTGTGAGATCTGTGGTGTTTGCACCAAAGCTGTGTTTCCAAGATGTGAAATCTCTGGAGTTGAAACCAGGACCACAACCTCAAAATGTGAATTCTAAGGATTTGAATTCTTGCCTCAGGCAGAAATCTGTGGTGCTTGAATCAGAGCCACGTTCTCAAGATGTGAAATCTTTGAAATCAAACCTATTGCCACATTGTCAGAGTGCTAATTCTTTAGGGTTGTCAACATGCCTCAAGTCACCACATGCTAACTCTGAGGCCTTTGCACCAGAGCCATGTTTTCAAGATATGAACTCGGTAGAGTTGACACCAGGGTTCCAACAGCAAGGTACGAATTGTCGAGAGCTGACTTCAGGATGGCAAGGTATGAAATCAGTGGTGTTGGCACCAGAGGCAACTAAAAAGTTTGCACCAGGACCATTGTTGACTAGCGTTAAATTTTCAGATTGGTCTCCGGAATCACAGCAACAAGATGAGAAATCTTTGGAGTTTACTCCAGATCCAAAGTTGCAAAGTATAAAACATGTGAAATTGTCCTCAGCCTCTCTAGAGCAAGATACAAAATCTGTAGAGTTAGCACCGGGGGCGCTGCTTCAAGGAACAAAAGCTGAGACGCTAAATCGGAAAAGAAGCTATCAAATCACAGACTCTGAGATAATCCCTAGGCCAGGGCGTCAGTTTGTACCATGTGCAGAGATGATCCCGACACCAAAGCATCAAGTCCCTAAAGGTATGAATTTGATTTCAATACCAGTTTATCACATCACAGAAAGGTTGGCACATCAAGGCAATGAAACCACAGAAAAATCTGTGGAGTTGACCCCAAAGCCAACAAGTAAAGCCATGGATTCTTCAAGAGTGCCTCTAAGGCGAGATCTTCAAGTACCAGAATCTGTTGATCTGACTGCAGTGCTAAGGAATCAAGGCTCTAAATCCTCGAAATTAACCCAAAAGAAAAGCTACCAAATCCCAGAAACTCTAGAGTTGCTCTCTGAGTCACGGCCTCACCTTAAGGATTTGAGAGAGTTACATACAAGGCCACTGCGGCAAGCTGTAGGATCTGAAGAGATTACACTAGAGCCCAGGCATCACACTACAGAAACCATGGGATTGACCTCCAAGGCAAGGCAAAAAGGGAAGGAATTCCTCGGAGTGACCCCAAAGCCAGTAAGTAAAACCACTGGATATTCAGAGAGATGTCCTAGGCCCTATCCTCAAGCACTAGAATTTGTGGAGGTGATCTCTGAGAAAAGACTGCAAAGAGGAGAATCTGAGGCACTGATTACAAAGTCATTGCATCATGTTCCAGAATCTCCAGAAATGACATCAGGGCTAGGATATCAAGTTCCTGAATCTGTGGGTTTAACCTCTAGGCAATGGCTTCAAAGGAGGAAATCTTTAGAGTTGCTCCAAAAGCAAACAGGTCAAGCTGCAGGACACGCAGAGTCTGTAGAGCTCACATCTGAGACATGGCAGCCAGGGGATGGATCAGTGGGGCTACCACAGTCACAGAATCAAAGTATAAAATATTCACAGAGAGTTCCAGGAGTACCGGCTCACATTACAGAAGTTATGAGGATTAGTCCAAAGCCACTAGATCAAGTCCCAGGATCCACAAAGACACAGCTTCAAGCTGCGCTCTCAATAGGAATCACCCCGGGAGCCCCCCAAAAAGTTACTGAGTATGTGAAAGTGACTCCTGGGCCACCACTTCAGATTGTGAAGTCTGTAGCATTAACCCCAGGGCCAGCCTTTCAAATGATAGACTATGTTCAGCTGACCCCAAAACTGCAAGATGTGAGACCCTCTGAGTTTACCTCAGAGCTGTGGTTGCAAAGTGTAAAATCTAAAGAATTAACCACGGAGCCAACACACCAAATTTTGGACATAATGAAGTTGACAGGCTTTCAGATTGTAAAGACTGTGTTAATCCCATGGCCACCACTTCACATTGTAAAATCTGAGGAGTTAGCACCAGGGCCAATTCCTCAGGTTGTAGAACCAATAGGAGTAGCATTAGGATCAGCGATAGAGGTAATAGATTGTTGGGATCTTCAAGAAATGGTAGAACCCGTGGAATTAACTCCAAGGCCAAATACCCATGTGAAATCTGCAGAATTACTCTCACAGCCAGCATGTCCCTTTGAGGAGCCTGCAGTGTTCACTCATGAACAAGGGCTTCAGGCTGTGAAAGCAATAGGGATAAAAATAAGTCCTCAAATGATGGAATCTGAGGATTTGAATCTACGACAGGTATATCAGAATAGGGAATGTGAGGATTTTACATCAAGAGAGGAGTTACAAATAGAGAATTATTTCTCTAGATTTCCCCATAACTCTTCCAACTCCCTCACCTCAAGTTCTGGTGAAACAGAATTCGGAAGCCTTTGTGATTTTGAGATGCCAGAACTATCAAGGGCCTTGGATATACACAACATTGGGACAGATATTTTTCAGCCTGAAGAGTCCTTTATAGACCCTACTATGATACAATCTTCAACTCTTCCCTTTTCCCTTCACAATCAACTCTCTGATAAGATAGCTAACATTGTAGAAACTCCACATTTTGAGATCTCAGGAGTGGGTGTCATATCTAAGACGACTGACAAGAAGCAGGTGGAAGAGCTAGGGAACTCACTCCAGGGCCTATCCCAACATCCACCACAAAGCTGGAGATCACCACCTAGGACATTCCACTCAGGCTCCAGAACTCAAAGAGGCCTTACCTGCTCTGGCCTGGGCAGACAACAGAACGTCTGGGAGAATCACTCCTGGAGACAGCGACTACCTCGAAAATATCTCTCCAATATGCTAATGTTGGGGGATGTCTTGGGAACCACGATGGAAAGGAAGCTTTGTTCTGCAACATCTTTAATGGAAAGAGCCACTAGAGATATCCGTCAATCTATCCAGAATTTATTTGGGGTTCCAGCTGAACTGATGAAGCCTTCCCAGAGTCTGCTAGAGAGAGGTCGAGGTGTTATTCCTCAGCCTTCAGTGGCCAGAAACTACATTCAGAGGCACACTTCGTGTCGTGGTCACGAGCAAAGAACAGCCTTAAGAATATGGACACGTAGCTCCATGTCCTCAATAATACAGCAATATTCTGGGACTAGAGTGAGATTAAAGAAAAGTTCAAAGCTCACTGATATATCCCAGGACGTCATTCAGCACATACCTCTTTCAGAGGGCCAGCCTCCTGCCCCAGGACAGCTAGAGTCTTCCTTCAATATAGTTTTCACCAGGAAAGATTCTGTTCCAGTGGAAGAGAGTGAGAACTCTTTGAGTTTTGAGTCCCAACACAGTCTCAAGCCAAGTTATCTTCCCCACCAGGCCAAGACTGACTTCTCAGAACAGTTCCAGTTGCTACAAGATCTGCAGCTAAAAATAGCAGCAAAACTGTTAAGGAGTCAAATACCCCCAAACGTACCTCCACCTCTAACTTCAGGTCTGGTTTTAAAATACCCTATGTGCTTACAGTGTGGCCGATGTGCAGGATTTAATTGCTGTCATAAATTACAGGGCACTTTGGGACCTTACCTTCTTATCTATCCACAGCTCCACCTTGTACGCACTCCTGAGGGCCACGGAGAGATTAGGTTGCAACTTGGCTTTAGGTTGCAAACTGGGAAAAGACCCCAAGTCCCAAAGTACCACAGAAGAGACAGACCCATCACACCACGAAGTTCTATATCACCATCGCTAAGGACAGCGAAAGTCTATACTCGAGCTTCCAAGAGTCCTACTTCTACGACATATTTCCAGTCTGGATCTTCCCAGTGTCCTTCTCCTGTACAAGACCGCATCAGGCGAAGGCAGTATAGAGGCCCTGACCTAGTAGGAAAAACAGAAATTAGAAAGCCGGGGCTCTATGAATTTACTCAGGTTCACTCTCTACCAGAGAGTGTCTCTGAAAGCAATCAGAATGTAAAATGGGCTAAAAGGAAAACCAAAAAGACCCATAATTCAAAATACCCATACCCAATGAAAAGAACCACCAAGGGAAGCAGAACACAAAACACAAAACTCTACACAAATGGTAGAAGCATAATACAGAGTCCTTCTAGGGAATTACCAGCCCAGGTAAGAAGCAAGAGGACTGGAACATCTCAGACTACTTCTGCCTCTTTAAGAAGACAATCTAAGAAATCCTCCCAACCCAAATTCATTCAACTGCTTTTTCAAGGCCTAAAGCAAGCATTGCAGACAGCACACAGAATTATGACTTCTGCTGGGCAGAAGCCCGTGGACAGGCCAAGGCCAGACCATTCGTGGTCAAGCAAAAGCCAGCATCTAAAACAAAAAGCCAGAAATGATTACCTATCAAGAGATATCAAAAGAGACAGGATGTCAGTTGTTAAGGTAAAGCCAACAGACATAACCACTAAGCAGAACATGTTATGCGAAGAAATAGAGCAATTCAGATCCGCTCAACGACCAGAAAGAGAGAGCTCTTTCCAACTCAGACGTACCCAACTGCCTAAGCCCATAGTTTCCCAAGGAAGTGCCGCTTTCAAAACCAGTTCACTTGGACAGCCTATGGGTATTGTTCAAAATGACTATAGCAGCAAAGGTAAGAAAAAGCTCTACAGAAGTGAAATCTCTAGCCAGGAGTCCAAGAACTCCAAAACAGGAACCGGAGTTCAAGTCCCAGGGAGAAATCTACATGGTTCACTTCACAGAACCTCACACAGCCACCTTAAAGAGAAACTCACACCCAAGAAGCAAAACCACAGCTTCTTAAGGGAGAGAACCCCACATAATTCCTCTGTAAGGAGCCATCGCAGTCCCTCTGAGCGGAGATGTCGCAGTCCCTCTGAGAGGAGCCATCGAAGTTCTTCTCAGAAGAGCCATCACAGTCCCTCTGAGAGGAGCCATCCAAGTGCCTCTGACAGGAGTCATCGCAGTCCTCCTCAAAAGAGTCATCACAGTCCCTGTGAGAGGAGCCATCACAGTCTCTCTGAAAAAAGCCATCACAGTCCTTCTGAGAGGAGCCCTCGCAGTCTCTCTGGAAGGAGCTACCACAGTGCCTCTGAGAGGAGCCATCACAGTGCCTCTGAGAGGAGGCATCAAGGTCCTTCTCAAAAGAGCCATCACAGTGCCTCTGAGAGGAGGCATCACAATCCTTCTCAAAAGAGCCACCACAGTTCCTCTGAGAGGAGCCATCGTGGTCCATCTCAAAAGAGCCATCACAGTCCCTCTGAGAGGAGCCATCGTGGTCCTTCTCAAAAGAGCCATCACAGTCCCCCTGAGAGGAGCCATCGAAGTCCTCAAAAGAGCCATCACAGTCCCTCTGAGAGGAGCCTTCGAAGTCCTCAAAAGAGCCATCACAGTCCCTCTGAGTGGAGCCATCACAGTCTCTCTGAGAAAAGACATCACGGTCCTTCTGAGAGGAGCCCTCACAGTCCTTCTCAGAAGAGCCATCACAGTCCCTCTGAGAGGAGCCTTCGAAGTCCTCAAAAGAGCCATCACAGTCCCTCTGAGAGGAGCCATCACAGTCCTTCTCAGAAGAGCCATCACAGTCCCTCTGAGAGGAGCCATCGCAGTCTATCTCAGAAGAGCCATCACCGTCCCTCTGAGAGGAGCCATCGCAGTCTATCTCAGAAGAGCCATCACCGTCCCTCTGAGAGGAGCCATCGCAGTCCTTCTCAGAAGAGCCATCACAGTCCCTCTGAGAGGAGCCATCATCGCAGTCCTTCTCAGAAGAGCCATCACCGTCCCTCTCAGTGGAGCCATCACAGTCCTTCTCAGAAGAGCCATCATCGTCCCTCTGAGAGGAGCCATCGCAGTCCTTATCAGAAGAGTCATCACAGTCCCTCTGAGAGGAGCTATCCCAGTCTCTCTGTAAAGAGCCGTCAGAGCCCTTCTGAGAGGAGATGTCGCAGCCCCTCTGAGAGGAAATGTCGCAGTCCCTCTGAGAGGAGATGTCGCAGTCCCTCTGAGAGGAGCCATCGAAGTTTAGGATTAATGAGATTTTGTAAGCAATCAAGTACCCTCATTTGACAAGTATTGTAAAACACTTGTTTTTGTTGAATCCTCTGAAAAATAAAAGAGACCTGGGGGAGTGATTTCTTAACCATGTTGATTAATTCCCAAGATGTTAATCATGCTGATCATATGCAGTATTGTTTTTCTTGGTTGTTGTTATTATTGTTTTTAATGTGCTTATGCTTATTCATGAGAAGGAATATGGGTATATTTGAGTCTTACACTGACAGTGATGAAATTCCTATGGTGACAGTTTACTAAGAGGAGTCAGAGGGGACTTGACTCTTATTGGCCTCTTGATACTAGCAAGTCTTGCAAGTAGAGATTTTTCCCATTGTTTTGGATGGTGGGTTTTGGTCCTAGAGTACTGCTAATTCCTGTTAAAAATTTTTATACTTTTATTGAGGTATCATTGAAGTACAATAGAATGCATCTTTACAGTATACATACTTAAAGCATACAGTATGATCAGCTCTTTTTTTTTACATTTTTAAAATTTAAGTCAAATTTTCAATATCGAGTGTAACACCCAGTGCTCATCCTATCAAGTGCCCTCCTCATTGCCCGTCCCCCAGTTACCCCATTCCCCCCCGCACCAACCTCCCCTTCCTCAATCTTTTGTCTATTTCCCAGTTAGGAGTCTCATGGTTTGTCTTCCCCTCTAATTTTTCTCACTCAATTCCCCTCCCCTTTCCCTTATAATCCTTTTCACTATTTCTTATATTCCATGTATGAGTGAAACCATACTGATTAGCTTTGACATGTGTAAATAACCATAACAGTGTCACTACAGTCACTATCCCTCCCCCAAGTTTTTTTGGGTTCCTTTGTCATCCATTCTTTTCCCTACTCCTGTTCCCAGACAGCACTGCCCTTTCTTTCTGTCACCATACAGTGGTTTGCATGTTCTAGGATTTTATATAATGAAATCAGGTAGTATGTTCTATTTTTGCATGATTTTTTTCATTCAAAATAATGGTTTCGAATGAGAACTAATTTTTATTGCTGAATAGAATTTCATTATACAAATACCATAATTTGTTTAGCCATCTTCCTTGGGACATTTGGGTTCTTTTCCTTCTGGGAGTATTAAAATAAAGCTGTTCTGAACATCCATGTGCACTTCTTTGTGGGAATTTTTTTGTTTAAGATTTTATTTATTTATCACGAGAGACACAGAGAGATGCAGAGAGAGAGGCAGAGACACAAGCAGAGGGAGAAGCAGGCTCCATGCAGGGAGCCCGATGTGGGACTCGATCCCGGGGCTCCAGGATCACGCCCTGGGCTGAAGGTGGCGCTAAATTGCTGAGCCACCCGGGCTGGCCTTTTTTTTCTGTTTCTCTTGATAAACCCCTGAGATGGTATTGTTTTACCAAGATATGCCATCTTAGGTTGATTGGTCATATGTCTGGAGTGTGTTAAACTTTTTTGAAAAATTGCCTGTTTTCAAAATTGGTGGTATAATTTTATATTCCTACCAGCAGTGTATAGGAATAAGTGTTTAATTTCAGCCAATTTTAAGGGTGTATAGTGGTGTTTCATTGTCATTTTAATCAACATTTTCCTGATGAATAATGATATAGAACATCTGTTCATGTGCTTATTAGCCATTCATATATCTTCTGGGAAGCACCTGTTCATATCTTTTGCCCATTTAAAGATTTTGTTTTTGGGGTTCCTGGGTGGCTCAGCAGTTGAGCGTCTACCTTTGGCTCAGGGTGTAATCCCTGAGTCCCAGGATCCTGGGATCAAGTCCTGCATTGGGCTTCCTGTTTGGAGCCTGCTTCTCCCTCTGCCTGTGTCTCTGCCTCTCTCTGTGTCTCTCATGAATACATAAATAAAATCTTTTAAAAAATAAAGATTTTGTTATTTATTTACTGGATAGAGTATGAGAGAAAGAACGGACACAAGTAGGGAGAGGGATAGAGGGAGAAGCAGACTCTTTGCGGAGCAGGAAGCCTGACTGGGGGCTGGATCCCAGGACCCTGGATCATGACCTGAACTGAAGGCAGAAGCTTGACCAACTAAGACACCCAGGCACCCCCTTTGGCCCATTTTTTTTTTCCTTTGGCCCATTTTTAAATGTTGAGTTGTCTGTCTTGCTATGGAATTGTAGTATTTTTTTTAAAGATTTTATTTATTCATAGAAATGCAGAGAGAGAGAGAGAGGCAAAGACACAGGCAGAGGGAGAAGCAGGCTCCATGCAGAGAGCCTGACATGGGACTCAGATCCAGGGTCTCCAGGATCACGCCCTGGGCTGCAGGCGGCGCTAAACCGCTGCGCCACCGGGGCTGCCCGGAATTGTAGTATTTTTTAAAAATTATATTCTGAATGCCGTATCTTTGATAGATGTGTCTTGAGTATTTTCTTCCAGTCTCTGATTTGCATTTTATTTTTCTTAATGGTGTATTCATTCATTCATTCATTCATTCATTTAAAGATTATTTTTAAACCACTGAGCCACCCAGGCATCCCTTTAATGGTGTGTTTTAAAGATCAATAGTGTTAATCCAATCATGAAATGGGCAAAAGACATGAACAGAAATTTCACAGAGGAAGACATAGACATGGCCAACAAGCACATGAGAAAATGCTCCGCATCACTTGCCCTCAGGGAAATACAAATCAAAACCACAATGAGATACCACCTCACAACAGGGTGAATGGTGAAAATTAACAAGACAGGAAACAACAAATGTTGGAGAGGATGTGGAGAAAGGGGAACCCTCTTGCACTGTTGGTGAGAATGTGAACCGGTACAGTCACTCTGGAAACTGTGTGGAGGTTCCTCAAAGAGTTAAAAATAGAGCTACCCTATGACCAGCAATTGCACTGCTGGGGATTTATCCCAAAGATACAGTTGCAGTGAAACGGCAGGACACCTGCACCCCAATGTGTGTAGCAGCAATGTCCACAATAGCCAAACTGTGGGAGGAGCCTTGGTGTCCATTGAAAGATGAATGGATAAAGAAGATGTGCTCTATATACACAATGGAATATTACTCAGCCATTAGAAATGACAAATACCCACCATTTGCTTCCACGTGGATAGAACTGGAGGGTATTTTGCTGAGTGAAGTTAGTCAGAGGAGGACAAACATATGGTCTCATTTATTTGGGGAATATAAGAAATAGTGAAAGGGATTAAAGGGGAAAGGTGAGAAAATGAGTGGGAAATATCAGTGAGGGTGACAGAACATGAGAGACCCCTAACTCTGGGAAATGAACAAGGGGTGGTAGATAGGGAAATGGGCAGGAGGTTGGGGTGACTGGGTGACGGGCACTGAGGGGACACTTGACAGCATGAGCACTGAGTGTTATGCTATATGTTGGCAAATCAAACTCCAATAAAAAATATATACTAAATTTAAAAAATTAATTAATTAAAAAATCAATAGTTTTTTTTTATTTTTTAAAGGTTTATTTATTTAGTTTACTGAGAAAGGGGAGGAGCAGAGGGAGAGAATTCTGAAGCAGACTCCCAGCTGTGTGTAGAGCCCAACTTGGGGCTCTATCCCAGGACTCTGAGATCATGACCTCAGCTGAAGCCACTCATTTAACTGAGCACTGAGGCGCCATGAAGACCAACAGTTTTAATTTATTATCAAAAATAGTTATAATGTTATTTTTCCTTCTATATATGTCAGCTTTTTTTTTTGTATTTATTTGAGAAAACTTTGCCATCCCTATTTGCAAAGATTTTCTCCTTTTTTTTCTAGACTTTTTCTAGATTTTACGTTAGGTCTATGACTCATTTAGAGTTAATTTTTTGTGCATGGTGTGTCCTAAGAATGTCAATTTCTTTAAATTTTGTATATTCTGTTGTTAAGACTTTCTTTTCCTTATTCAATTGCATTGGTACCTTGGTCAGAAATTACGTAAACGTATATATGTGTGGGTCTGTTTCTGGACTTCTTATTCTGTTCTGCTGGTGTATATATCATATCTATCTTTTTGCCAATACTAAAACTGTCTTGATACTGTGAGATTAGAGTAAGTCTTGAAATCAGATAGGGTAAGTCATCTAACTCTATTGTTCTTTTTATTTTTTATTTTTTAAAAGATTTTTATTTATTTATTCATAAGAGACACAGAGAGAGAGAGAGAGAGAGAGAGAGAGAGAAAGACACAAGCAGAGGGAGAAGCAGGTTCCAGGCAAGGAGCCTGATGTGGGACTCGATCCTGGGTCTCCAGGATCACACCCACCCTGGGCTGAAAGCAGAGCTAAACCCTGAGCCACCCGGGCTACCCAACCACCCGGGCTGCCCTATTGTTCTTTTTAAAAGTTTGTTTAGTTATTCTAGGTTCTTTGTCTTTTTATATAAATTCTAGAGTTAGTTTGTCAATTTCTATAAAAAGAAGCATGCTGGAGTATTCATGAGTATTATATTGAATCAGGAGATCAGTTTGGTGAAAATGGCAATTTTAACAATACTGATTTTTCTGACTTATGAGCATGCCGTATTTTTCCTTTTTTTATTTCCCTAACTTCTCTCACCAACATGCTGTAGTTTTCATTATAAAAGTCTTGGTTATCTTTCATTCGATTTGTTCTTAGGTGTTTTGTGTGTGTGTGTGTGTTTAATATTACTGTAAATAATAACTTTTAATAAGTTCATTTCTAGTTGCTTGTTGCTAGTATGTGAATCTAGCCACAGGATTGTCAATTTTGTTGATCTTTTCAAAGAACCAGATTTTCTGTGTTGTCCTAATTCATGAATTCCTCCTCTTTGTTATATTTTTCCTTCTATTTTGGGTTTACTTTGCCCTTTGTATGGTATCTTAAGATGAAGTCTTGTCAGGAAATTAGATTTTAGGTCTAATTTTCTACCAGGAGTATTTAGAGCTTTAAGTTTCCTTCTGGGTGCCGCTTTGGATGCAATCCACAAATTTTGATATGTGTATATTTGGTATTACTCCAGAATATTTTGAATTTCTCTTGTGATTTCTTTTTGACCTATGAATTATTTACAAGGAGATTATTTAATTATGATTTATTTTTTATTTTAAATATCTTACTGATCTTGATTTCTAATTTAATTCTGATGTGGTCAGAGAATACATGTATGATTTTCCTCTTTTTATTTTTTTAAAGATTTTATTTATTTATTCATGAGACAGAGAGAGAGATAGAGAGGCAGAGACACAGGCAGAGGGAGAAGCAGTTTCCATGGAGGGAGCCGGACATGGGACTCGATTCTGGGTCTCCAGGATCAGGCCCTTGACTGAAGGCGGCGCAAAACCACGGAGTCACCGGGGCTGCCCGATTTTCCTCTTTTTAAGTTTAGAGTTATGCTCTATCTTGTTGAATGCACAATGTCTACTTGAAAAGAATGTATATTCTGTAGTTGTTGAATGTGGTGTTCAATAAAGTGATGTCGAATAAGGTAGCTAATATTGTTGTTCAGATCTTCTATGTCTTTACTGAATTTTTGTCTAGTTCTATCACTTCCTGAAAGAAGGAAGTCTTAAAATTTCCTTCTAAGACTGTAGAATCGTTATTTTTTTGCTTTAATTCTATCAGTTTTGCTTTGTGTACTTTGATCCTCTACTGCTAGCCACATAAAATGAGGAATTGTGTCTTTGTGATGATTTCTTACTTTTATTGTTATGATATGTGTCTATTTTCTATCTCTGGTGATACTCTTGTCTTGAAGTCCTTTGTATCTGGTATCAAAATAGCCATTTCAGACTTCTTCTGTTTGCTGATTGTGTAGTTTAATTTTTTCATCCATTTATTTCCAGTATCTATATGTTTTTACACTGAAAGTGTGGGGACACATGGATGGCTCAATCGGAGGAGCATTTGACTCTTGATCTCCGGGTCACGAGTTCAGGGGCCACATTGGGTATAGAGATTACTTAAATATATAAAAAAAAAAAAAAAAGAAAAGAAAAGAAAAAAAGTCTGCCACTTTTGGCACAATTTACACTTAGTTGACCCTTGAACAACACAGGGGTTAGGGATGCTGACCACAACACAGTTGAAAATCCACTCCCCCCAAAAGTAACTACTAATAGCCTATTGTTGCTGGCAGTCTTACTGATCACATGAACAGTCAATTAACACATATTTTGTGTGTTATACATATTATATACTATGGTGTTCTTATAATAAAGTAAGCTAGAGGAAATAAAATATTATTAAAATGACAAGGAAAAGGGGGCACCCAGGTGTCTCGGTGGTTGTCTGCTTTTGGCTCAGGTTGTGATCCCAGGGTCCTGAGATCAAGTCCTGCATCGGGCTCCCTGCGGGGAGCCTGCTCCTCCCTCTACCCATGTCTCTGCCTCTCTCTGTGTGTCTCATGAATAAAAAATCTTTTTGAAAAAGTTTATTTATTTATTGACATTTACAATACTGTACTGTATATTAAATAAAATCCATGTATAAGTGGATCCATACAGTTCAGACCTGTGTTGTTCAAGAGTATTACTAGAGTACTAGAGTATTGCCTTTTTATTCACTCTTAAACAATCTCTGACTTTTCAACTGGAGTGTTGAGACCACAAACAAATTAATTATTGATACGGTTGGATTTAGGTCTGCCATTTTATTATGTGTCTTTGTACCCTGTTTTTTGTTCCTTTATACCTTCTTTTGGATTATTTGAATATTTGGTGTCTGATTTTAGTTTCCTGATTTTTGACTCTTTCTCTTTTCTCTCTTTCTCTTGTGTGTAGTGGTTACTCTAGGAAGTATAATATACATACCTATTGTTTCATAGGGTTGAGTTAATATACTACCACTTTGCTTAAATGTAGAAGCTTTACAACCATATTGATTGTCTAACCCCTGCCTGCTGACCAATAAGTTATAGCTATCATAAGTATTACATTTACATATGTTGAAAACCTTACCAGAAAATGTTAAAAATTTGTTTTAAAGAGGGTTTTCTGTTCTTGTCATTGTTAACATATTTACCCAGCTATTTACCATTTCTTTTGCTCTTCATGCTTAAAAATCCAGATTTCTCTCTGGCATCTTTTTCCTTCATCATATCTGGAATAATTTCCATTAACATTTCTCATAGAACAGGTCTTCTAACAAAAATTTTCATTTTCTCTTTTTCTTGTGAAGAGGTATATCTAAGCATTATTTTCACTGAGTATAGAATTTTGGTTTGCCAAATCATTTTTCTTAGGATTTTAAAGATGTTATACTGTCTTCTGTTCTCCTTGGTTCTGTTGAGAATTCTGTGATCAGTCAGACCATTGATTCCCATTGGTAATATGTCATTTAAAAAATATTTTCTTCATTATTTGAGAGAGAGAGAGACAGAGATAGCAAGAGAGAACATGAGCAGGGAGAAGAAGGCTAAGCAGGCTTTCTGCTCAATGTGGGGCTCGATCCCAGTGTCTGAGTCTAAGGCAGACACTGAACCAACTGAACCACCCAGGTGCCCCTGTAATATGTCATTTTTAAAGCTGCTTTCTAGAATTTTAAAAAATCTTTGGGTCTGAACAGTTTCTTTTCTTTTCTTTTTTCCAAAAGATTGTATGTATGTATGTATGTATGTATGTATGTATTTATTTATTCATGAGAGACAAGGAAAGAGAGGCAGAGACACAGGCAGAGGGAGAACCAGGCTCCCTGCAGGGAGCCTGATGTGGGACTGGATCCTGGACCCTGCATCATGCCCTGAGACAAAGGCAGACACTCAACCACTGAGCTACCCAGGCATCCTGGTTTTCAACATTTTCATTAAGATGTGTCTAGGTGTGTTTTTCTTTGAGTTTATCGTATTGAGTATTTGTTGAGCTCCTAGAATCTGTAAATTTATGTCTCATTAAATTAGGTGACTTTCTACCATAATTTTTTTCAAATGTATTTTTGTGCCACAGTCTTTTTGTCCTTTCCTTCTAGTGAATGTTATTTGTATAGACTTTGGGTCTTTTTATAATTTTCTGGGGGATTGGCTAATTGAATTCAAATAAATAAAAAAGAATCTTCTGGGTGATCATTGCTGTTTTTCTTTTAGCAAGTAACCTGTTCACTGTTCAGACCATAGTTCTGTCTTGCTTTCTGAGGGTATTGGTTCAGTCTTAGTTTCATTCTTTGAGTCTTTGCTATGTTGGTTTACCTCTGCTTAAATTGCTTAGGGGTTCGTCTGAGACTTTTTCAGGTATTTCAAGTCTTGTTTCATTTCTCCAAGCTTTTGATACATTGGTTTGGGTCTGTCTTTTACTAGCAGCTCGCAGGTTAATCTGGTGTGCAGCTTGTTCATATCTTATTTCATTTTTCAAAGCCTTTGCTAAGCTGGTTTGGGTATGCTCCACACATATGAGATTTGGAATTAAGCCATGCTTTGTGTAGCTTCATACAGAGAATTATGGGATCATCCTCCTTGTCTGTCTCTTCTCCACAGTTCTCTTACACGGTTTTTGTCCATGGAGATCCCTTTTCCAGGTGTCTCTTGCCAGAAAGATAGAGTTTCTATTAGATTTTAGGCTGCCTATGCTGCTCTGCAAATGGGGCCCACCCTTAATGGCTCTGCAATTTTCCTCACGGAAAACAAAAAATGGGGAAACACACTCAATATGAGTCACTTCTCCCGATTTTGATTCCCCTCCACAATCCACCTGCTTTGTTTACTTTTCGGAGTCCAGGATTTTCAGTTGTGATCAGCAGGAGGGATGGGTCATGGCGGCCTTATGCACTGCGGCAGAATGATAACTTCACTGTATTAAAATTTTTTGTAATTTTGGATCTCATGTGCAAAGAACTGAAAATCATTCTTCCCTGTTCATAGCATACGGACATCATCAGTCCCTAGTATTTTCTGTTTACTTTATTTCCATTCCCTTTCAAAGACAACGGTGTTAGCGAGTTTGATATTTGTCCTTAAATATTTATGAATCCTTGTAAAGTAGCTAGTGTTTACATGTATACTAGTTTTTAATTTACCACATTGAAGTTAAAACTTGTTCTATTACTTTTTCCTTTTTCTTCTAACGATTTACTTATTTTTGGAGAGAGAGAGAGCGTGCATGTGTGTACATGCTCAGGGTAGAGGGTAGAGGGCACAGGGAGAGGGAGAGAGAGTCTCGGGCTGATTCAGCGCTGAGCAGTGAGTCTGACTCAGGGCTCGATCTAACAGCGCTGAGGTCAGGGCCTGTGCCAAATCTGAGTCAGATGCTTAACGAGCTGTGCCACCCAGGCACCCTTGTTTTCTATTTTTCATTCACCAGTATGCTTTTCAGTTATGTTCATGTCTTATGTATAGAAAAGGTTTGTTGCTGGGACGCGTGGATGACTCAGGGTGTGATCCTGGGATTCAGAGATCGAGCCTCGCATTGGGCTCCTTGAGGGGAGTCTGCTTCTCCCTCTGCCTATGTCTCTGCCTCTCTCTCTCTCTGTGTGTCTCTCATGAATAAATAAATAAAATCTTTTTTTTTAAGTTTGTTGCTTCCAACTACATACTATTCCATAACAGGCATATATCACATTTTATGTATAGATTTTCTTAAGAGAGGTCATCTGTGTTACTTCCAACTCCTTCCTACCACAAACCTCTATGTGATTCTTACCTGGTTTACCTCTAACGTGTTATCTTGAATCTGCCAACTTATCTATACTACCAAACCCTTGTTCAAGTCCTTTTACCTCTTCCCTGTACTGTTAACCCCTCTTCCTTTATTCACTCTTCCTCCATGGGCAATCTTCCCTTTTTTTTTTTTCTTTTCATCTTCCATATAGCATTCAGAGGGACCGTTCTAAACCATAAACCTAACATAGGCCTCACACAGATCTTTAGCTGGAAAAGGGAATGTCTCGAGGTCCTTGGACAACACTTTGAGAACTGCTGCTCTTCTGTGCATTCTGAACCACCTAGAAGACACTTTGTAGTTACTCAGTAATGTCTGCTAACTACATACTTACTGGTCTTAGATTTGAAAATTTGGATCTGGCTTACCTCAGACAAGGTAGCACTGTTCCTTGAACTATGGGAGCTAAGAATCATGTTGCCTAAGTGAGACAGGACAACCGTGACACCAGGTTTAGGGAGAAGGCTAAGGGAGAGGGAAGTTGGATCAAACCAGGGCCCTACAAACTGTTCTTTTCCTCCTGTAGTCTCAGGGATACTATTTAGTTACTGTCCCTCTGTCAGAGAAATAGGGAGGCCTGGACATACCTGGTTCCAGATCCAGGAGCTCTTCTGAAGGGTCATAGAACACATAGAACACATATTACTTTGACTACTTTCTTTTCTTTGATCAACCTAGGACAGAATGCCTATGTGGGCTGCAGAATGATCATGAATGGACTGCTTTCTCATTATAATGAAGTATAATAATTTTCCATGCTGCATTTGATCGACGATTGTAGTTGTTAGATTACAATCTCAATTCTGTTTTTGTTATCAAGTTTCTTAGTTTTGCATAGATAACCAACTTGTCTTCTGAGGATATAAATAATTAAAGGAACTTAACTCTAGATCCTCCTTTGTGGTATATATATCTATATATATCTATGTCGTATTAATAGCAGGCCCCAGTGCTCCATAAAGGATAATAGTTTCCAGTACACTATCCCTCACGATGACTCCTTAAGCGGCTCATCATCTGCCTCTTCATGTGAGCCCGTGGGTGATTTTCCACCATCCTTCTGAAAATCTACCGACTGGATGAAGATGTGAAGGGTCAAGGCAGCTGCTGCTTCCCGTGTCGAAGGTATCAGTATCTCTGTCATGTTTCAAAGGCAGAATATACTCCCCAGGGAGCTGTTGTAAATGGCTCTTAAAGTATTAAGTATCACATATGTGTTTCTCACATTTGTGTTGGCTGCCACATACTATTCAGCTTTGTGAACTGTCCTTCTATCTTAGAGTGAAATTCTGCTGATCTTAGTCCTGTAGGTTAGACCGGTGTCAGCCTGTCCCCTAAAAGTGATTTGAATCTCTTTCCCACTGTTCCAGTTTGATCCTCTGTCGATGCTTAGGGTGATTCTAGGTACAGTTGTCTTGGTGGGCATGGTGTCAAGGGTCCTGAGCAGCCCTTTTTCTGGAACAATTCTTCTCCTTCAGTGTGAGCCTCGATTCAAGACCAAAGAAAGCACACTGCCTTCAGGCTCTTATTATTCATAGGGAACAACTGATCACTTGGGATGGAGAATAGTGGAAAGGGAAAAGGGGAGGTTGTGTAAGTTGGTGAAGTTTTACCAACTTCCCTAAAAATGTCACAGCACCTCTGTGAGGCCTGTGCTCGCTCGTGAGCTTTCTCTGTGGTGGTCTTGTGAGTGATGTTTTGAAGGCAGGCCAAGATGTTCACTTGGGAGCCATACTGAGGGTTTTGTTTGTTTTCCTCTGGTATTTCAGGGTCTGGTGGAATATCAACCAAAGGAAAAAGGAAACCCAGGCAGGAAGAAGATGAAGATTATCAAGAATTTCCTCAGAAGAAGCATAAGCTTTATGGTAAGGGAGTAGTGTGGCTCATTCTCTTTCCTTCGGTGCCTGGGCTTTATCCCTTAGAGGTGAAAGAGAGAAAGCCCTTAGGTTTTGACCCTTGGAACCCTAGTGAGCCTTTTGATTTTTTGGCAAGGAATGGCTTCCGTCCTGACCTTACCTGTTGTTTTTTTCTGTTACAATTTAAGAGGGTCAGTTGTTTGAGGGAGTGAAGCACAGGGTATTGGGAAGAGGAGGGAAGAGATTTTGGTAGTAGAGAAGGGGTAGCAAGGTGATATGTTAGGCTCCAAGTTTCTGTCTTGCGTCAGGGAGGAAGCAACGGCCTAAAACGCAACCTAATCCCAAATCCCAGGCTCGTCGTATTCGGAAGGAACCACCAGCTTATGCAGCAGGTATGTTTTCTGCTGGACGCATTGGGTACCTAGTGCTCACACTCTTGGTGGTGGCGGCGGTGGTGGTGGTATTAAAGGAATGATGTAGCAGGGTTTCTTTAAGGAGGCAGTTCTTAAGGGCATGAGTTTGGAAACCAGTCAGACACTTGTTGAAGTTTGGCTCTTAATTAGCTTTCTGGCCTGCTGCCCTCTAGTTAACTTCTGCAAGCTTCAGTTTCCGTGCTCTCCATAGGGGTAATGAAGGCAGTCAGAATTTTCGAGGAGACTAAATGGGATAAAAACACTTCACAAAGTCTCTAGCACACAGGAAACAACACTATGGCTGCTATATATCTCGGACCCTGCTGTTAGATGCTGCTAACGGGAAAATGTTGCCCGTTGTCAGTCATACCTCAATGAAGCTAGAAAAAACATGGTGCTTAGAGCTTTTGAGTGGTTCTTAGATGGTTTTTATCATGGGGAACGAAGTAGGAGTTTCAGAAACTCCTGATTGTCTGAAAACAGATTATCTGTAGAAATCATCTGCAGCAAGGTTCTTTTCCCCAGGAAGGGGGGGGAACCATTTTATGATACTTTTACTAAGCTTCAGGATTGTGCTTTTCCTGTCTAGAGAATTGTGAAGATTATGAGGTGTTCCTTTTTCTCCTTTGTAGGCAGTTTGGAGGAACAATGGTACTTAGAAATCGTGGATAAAGGCAGTGTCTCCTGTCCTACCTGCCAGGCGGTAGGGAGGAAGACAATAGAGGGCTTAAAGAAACACATGGAGACCTGCAAACAGGTTAGAGATTTTGTGGCATTTTGTGATGGTTGTGATCTTTCCCATACCTTAGACGTCTTTCGCCATCAGGTATACTGATTACACAGGAGAAAAAGCAGCATTGTGTTATAAGGAAAAAATATAAGCTTTTGAGTCTGACAGACTTGGGTTGAATCTTCACTCAGCCCTCACTGTCATTACCTTTTCAAGTGTGGGCCTTGGTTTTTCTCATCTAAAAAAAGAGAGAGAAAGTGCACCCCGGGTGGCTGGGTGGCTCAGCAGTTTAGCATTGCCTTGCCTAGGGCATGATCCTGGAGACCTGGATGAGTCCCGAGTCCCACGTGGGGGGCTCCCTGCGTGGAGCCTGCTTCTCCCTCTGCCTGTGTCTCCGCCTCTCTCTCTCATGAGCACATAAATAAAATCTTAAAAAACAATAGAGAGAAAGTTATGTTGTGTAGTCCCAGAGAGGTTAAGAAAGAACTATTATGTGCTAAGTGCCCATCCCATCACTCCACAAATAATTGACGCTTAGTAAATGGTAATTCTTGCTACTTTAAAAATGCGTTGCAGTTTACTTCTTTGCCCTTGAGGACATGACACTGAGGTTGTGGGGTTTTGAGACTCATTGACTGTTGAGTTTGGGAAATGAGTGAGATACAGACAAGAGCTTCTGAGTAGGATTTTGTAACATTCTGTTTCTCCGTTGAACAGCCTGGCACTGAGCAGTCTTTCTTCCTCGTAGGAAATGTTTACTTGTCATCATTGTGGGAAACAGCTTCGTTCACTGGCAGGGATGAAGTATCACGTCATGGCAAATCATAATAGCTTGGTAAGAGTATCTTCGGTACCGTATGAGCCTGTGTGGTTGGTGTTTGGATGTCTTTACACAGATGAGTGTGGATAACCCAGCGGAGGTGCCTAGGTTCTGGGGCTTTAGGGGGGTCTAAAAACACCCTTTCGATAGAGGAGTTACACAAAATGAAATCCGTGGTGGGTATTTGTGTGTTTCGGTTAGCCTCAAGGGTTCATCTCCTGCAAGATAGAGCCTCTGAACTCTTATTTGCATTGCATTTGCTTCCTTGTCTGTCTAGGAGAAGATGGAGAAAGCCAGGAGTCAGATAACTAAGCTTCATGGGCATCGGCCTAGGGTCTAGTCCAGTCCTTGATTCTCCTATGATATAATTTTTTTCTGTATCTGTCTTTTCTGTGAATCATCTTCCTGTCTGCTTCTCTTGCTTTCTAGCCCATTTAGAAGGCGGCTGGAGATGAAATAGATGAGCCAGGTGAGAGGGAACGGCTCCGAACGGTTCTAAAGAGACTGGGAAAGCTCAGGTGCATGCGTGAGGTAAGAGCCCAGGGACAGCACCTCCTTCGGCCTGGAGTCTTGAGTCAACGTCTTTCTGTCACTTTCTTCCATTTCTCCTCCTTCTCTCTTGTAGACCTTGTCTGTGTCACCTTACGGCATAAGAGTGGCTCCTGCTTTTCCAGGTGTTTTGAATTCATTAATAGTTCTTTATTTTCTTTCTCCTCTCCACAAACTTATTTTTCTCCCCTTTCCCTTTGTTTGGAGGTGTTTCTTGACCATCTTTCTTTAGTGTGATGAAAAGGCTCCTAGCAGTCTCCTTGTGAGGAGCTTTGGCATTGCTGGGTGTTTGCTACTGGGGTGGAGTTGAGTCACAGACCAGAGAGGACGCTCTGCCATGGAGGAGACGGACAGTGCTAGTTTACTGAATGCCGACTCAACTGATTGAACATGACTCTTGGTGGTAGACAGGACAGCTGTTAGGGCCGGGACAAGGGACAAGGAAGGGTTGTGCGAATGGGAGATGTTGGAGAGGGTCTAGCGATATCAGAGGATCTGTGTGGTGGTTGAGTCCTTTGTGGCTGTTTAGAAATTGAGAAATCACGTCAAAAGATGTAAGATTATAGTTCAGGCCTCTCTCCTGTATTCAGAGATGTTCTAGTAGCTTCACCAGCATCATGGGATATCTGTACCATGTCAGAAAATGTGGCAAAGGGGCTGCAGAGCTGGAGGAGATGACCCTGAAATGTCACCACTGTGGAAAGCCATAGAAATCGAAGGCTGGACTTGCGTATCACCTGAGGTCAGACCATGGGCCTCTGAGTACTGATTACTTTCCAGACCCTGTTTGGGGATCTATTTTGTGGTGACTACTTACCTTACATCCTCCCATACATCTTTGGTTCCTCATTTGTATCCCTTTTTAATCTTTGAATGCTTTTGTTTTCTCTTCCGTGTTTTTCCTTGGTTCTCTTATTTCTGCCTTTTGAACATAATTAGGTTAGAGAAATCAAAGTTCACTGTATAATCTGTGCAGAAGTAAACTCATTATTATATTTTTAAAGCGTAAGGCATTCCCCTTTAGCTAGAAATTTTGTGGAATTCTCTGTCCAGCTCGTCTTCCATCCCCATTGTTTGGTTTTGACTTTTTTTTTCTTGATTTCTAGGCTTGCCCCGCTCCTGTTTTGTTTTGTTTTTGTTTCCCCAAGGTAAATTAATGGTCCCATTTTTTCGTGTACAGTTTATAAGAGTTTTGACAAATCCATACAGTTGTATAGTCCCCACCCCAGTCAAGATATAGAACGATTTGACCACCGATCTATTTTCTGTCCCTATAGATATGCTTTTCTCAGAATATCCTATAAATGGAGTCATAGAACATATAGCCTTTTGAGTCTGGCTTCTTTCACTTAACATAGTACATTTGAGATTCATCCATGTGTTGCATGTATCATTAATTTATTTCTTTTTATTTCTGTCTAGGATTCCATTGTATGGATGTTTCACAGTTTCTTTATCCATTCACCAGTTGAAGAACATTTGGGTTGTTTCCATCTTTTGGCAATTATGAATAAAGCTGCTATAAACAGTCACATAAAAGGCTTTTGTGTGAACATAAATTTTAATTTCTCTTGGGTAAATACTTAGGAATGGGATTGCTAGGTCATATGATAAATGTATGTTTAGCTTTATAAGAAACTGCCAAACTGTTTTTCAAAGTGGCTGTGCCATTTTGCATTCTCACTGGCAAAATGAGAATTCCAGTTGCCTGTGTCCTTGTTAGGCCTGGCTATTGTCAGTGTCATTTTTTTAAATAATCTGTTCTTTTAGGTATGCAGTGTTATTTCCCTCAGTTTAAATTTGCATTTCCCTAATGACTCATGATATTAACCATCCTTTCACCTGCTTACGGCAATGTCATTCATGAGTGAAGTGTCCTCTTTAGTGCGGTGGCCATTGAAATCCTTCATTTTATTATTGGAGTGTCATTGTCTTACTATTAAGTTTTGAAAATATTATGAGTTTTTTATGTATTTTGGATAGAAGTCCTTTATAAAATACATGTTTTGTAAATATTTTCTCCCAGCCTTAGCTAGTCTTTTCATTTTGGGATAGTGTTTTTCAAAGAGCAGAGTTCTTCAGTTTCCTAAAGTTCAGTTTATCTTTTTTTACTTTTATGGATAATGCTTTTGTTGTTGTATCTAGGATATGTTTACCCAACCTAAGACACAGTTTTCTCTCGCTGCTATAAAAAAAAAGGAATGGCCTAAACAACAAACTGTATTCTCTTAGTTTATTAGGCCAGAAGTCCCGGTATCGCATGGCTCAACTGGTTCCCCTGCGTAGAACCTCACCAGGCTGGCATCAAAGTGTCAATAGGGGAGAATTGTGGAGGCTCAAGGGGAGATTCTGTTTCTGGAGGTTCAAGGACACAATCTGTTTTGAGACTCATTAAAATTAAGAATTGAGTTCCATGCAATTGTAGGGCCTCATGTCCTTGCTTATTGTAGGCGAGGAATTGTTCTCAACTTCAGTAGGCCATCTGCATTCCCTGCATCATAGTTGCCTTCATCTTCAAGTCAGCAGAAGTATTGAGTCTCTCTCACGCTCTGAATCTCACTTGCCTTTTCTTCTGTCACACCTCTGTTACTTAAAGTCAACTGATTTTGGCCTTTAAAAATTAGATCTACAAAGTACCTTCACATCAGCGTGTAGATTAGTGTTTGATTGAATAACTGGTGACTGTGGCCTAGTCAGGGTAACACATCAAAAACCCATCACACCCAGCATGACATAAATTTCCTTCTTCGGTTTCTTCTAGAAATTTTAGAGTAATATGGTTTATATTTGATTCATTTTCAGTTACTTCTTATATGTACTATGAGATATGGATTGACGTTCATGTCTTTGCACATGGCTATGTCTTGACCCTTAACTACTTCGCTTACTGAAGCAACAGATTTTATCCTAAGGAGTTTGTTTGTTTGTTTTTTTACCAATAAAATATGCATTAAGGTGGTGGAGCTTTATGCTAATGAAAAGCAAGCTAGTAAATAGCTTTGGTACTTAGAGCAGGAGGGATAGCTTTTAATCATTGGCTCTGATGGAACCCCACTTCTCAGGCCTGTGTTTTGCTATGTCTCATTCTTGCAGATCTCATTGTTTCCAGAGTCAGGACAGTCAGAGTGCTTAAAAGAGATGAGCCCTGAGCCAAAGAGTGGGGGTCGAGTTCAGAGGCATTCTGCCAAGATAGCTGTGTGCCACCTGCAGGAGCTGGCTTCTGCTGAACTGGCCAAGGAATGGCCTAAGAGGAAGGTGCTTCAGCATTTGGTACCTGATGATCGGAAGGTAAAGTAGAAACTTGTATTAATTTGGAACCATGTCTACTACTGTGCTTATGTATGGAAAAGTAAATGCACTTGAGTACATGATAAATGATATTTTGCTTCTTTATTTTTAGAGATGGGATATGTTTAATCCACTTTCAGTGTTTGGATTCATGTGGGTCCTAGAGAGACAGTCTGTTCCAGAAGTTTCTTAAGGAACCCCGTTATTTCTGGTCTACTTCCTGAGGGAACCAGAATTACCAGATTAGTCTTTTGCTTAGTTGTTGCCCAGCATGTTTCCACTTTGTTAGTTCACGTGTGGGAGTCTATATTTAGTTAATGCTTTCCATTTGTTTTTCTAGCCACAGAACTCCTCTCCCCATGCACTCTTTTTTCCAAATGAAAGCTTATCTAAAACACCAGTATGTGAAATAACTGGAAATGGAGTCACTCCAAATAACTAGAGGTAGTGAGCCCAAAGCCTTGTCTACTTGGCCTTCTCCTTGATACTTTTATCATTACCTCCATGGTTCCAAGTGTACTTGTGAGTGGTACAGAACCCAGCTTGGAAGGCTTTGGGGTTTTCTGTTCGTTTGTTTTTTGTTTTAATCATTTATATATTTGACAGAAAGTGAGAGAGCACAAGCAGGGGGAACAGCAGAGGGAGAGGGAGAAGCAGGCTCTCCACTGAGCAGGGAGCCCAATGTGGGGCTCAATTCCAGGACTCTGGGATCTTCTTGACCTGCGCTGAAGGCAGACGCTCAAAGGGCTGAGCCACCCAGGTGCCCCTGGAACCTTTGGTGTAAAACAGATCAAAGACCAGAGGAACATTATTTGGCCAAGAGGAGACAAGGGGTATATGACTTAATGGGAGTAGTCATTCGAAAGCTTGGAGGATATACAGTAAGGATTAAGATTAGAGCTAAGGACCTATTACTCTCCATGGTATGGACAAGAATAGTTTACATTTGGCCTAGGGCTTTCACTCATGCGAGGGGAATGTCGTAAGTTATATGAAAATTTGTCAAATCTCGGAAGTTGATACCTCTTATTTGGCCTAAAAATCAGTCCAAGGAGTATTTGAATATCAAGGCATCCTGTCTCGTTTCAGACTTATTGCTATTTCCTGCCACAGGCTAAAGTATATGGTTATCTAAATTCAGTTTAAATGTGAATTTTATACATTGGTAAGTACATTGTGATATTATAGTCCATCTGTGCATGGTCTGTGGTAGGGAATTTAACATAAGTATTTGTTAGCTCATTGATAAATTTTGATAGTCTTATCTAGCAGCTACTTTACGAAAATCATCTGTTGTATGTTTCGACATTGTGTAGGCTAAGGGAATTATTTTGTTTTTTTAAACGAAAATTTCAGGGGAATCTGGGTGGCTCATTCTTAAGTGTCCAGCTCTTGATTTCGGCTCAGGTCATGATCTCAGGGTTGTGAGATTGAGCGAGCCCCATGTCAGGTCTGCACCGGGCATGGAGCCTGCGTAAGATTCTCTCCCTTTCCATGTGCCCCTCCCCAATAAAATAAAATAAAATAAAATAAGTTAAGATAAGATAAGACAAGATAAGATATTAATTTGTTTGAATAGATTATACATTGTTGTCATTAAAGTCAAAATGATGATTAACATTGAGGTATCTCACTCTCACCCCATCCTTGTTGTCTTGTCTCCATGGTTAACCATTCTCACTGATTTCTGTGTCCTGCCAATGTTTCTTTTCTTTTCTTTTTTTCCTGCCAATGTTTCTTGATGCAAATACAAGCAATATTGTCTAGGAGAAGCTCTTGTGTTTTCCTTTACTCTCACGCTACTACACACTTAAGCTCTGACATCAGATGTGTGGGTTTGTCCCATACAGACCAATTTTCTATCACCACCTGGGCATCCTACAAATAATTCAGTTCGACATTATCTATCTGGACTTGGTGGCAGATCCTACAAGTTAAGGGCTCAGTCCCACAGGACTGCTCCAATTTCAGATGCCAATCGCAAGTCTCAGTTTGCCACCTGTGCTTCTGAGTGATTGGCTATAAATTGGGGTTCCTATAACCCCATCCTTGGTTTTGGTAATTTGCTAGAATGGCTCACAGAACTCAGGGAAACACATTTACTGGTTTGTTATAAAGAATATAATAAAACCTACAGATGACAAATCAGATGAAGAAATTTATATAGAGTGAGGTCTGGGAGAGTCCCAAGCACAGTAGGAGCTCCTAGCCCTGTGGAGTTGGGGGTGCATCACCCTCTTGGCCATATATATGTTCATCAACTCAGAAGCTCTTTGAACCCCATAATTTTGGGATTTTTTTTAATATTTTTTAAATTTTTATTTATTTATGATAGTCACAGAGAGAGTGAGAGAGGGGCAGAGACACAGGCAGAGGGAGAAGGCAGGCTCCATGCACCGGGAGCCCGATGTGGGATTCGATCCCGGGTCTCCAGGATCGCGCCCTGGGCCAAAGGCCGGCGCCAAACCGCTGCGCCACACAGGGATCCCTAATTTTGGGATTTTTATGGAGGTTTCATCACATAAGCACGATTGATTAACTCCATTTCTAGCCCCTTTCCCTTTCCAGAGAATGGGGAATTGGTCTGAAAGTGCCAAACTTTATCCTTTAAATGGATTTGTCTAGTGTTTTCTTGAGATTAGATTGAGGGTTATATGTTTTTGTCAAGAATACCACTGAAGGAGTGTTACACCGTATCAGGAGCTATGTGATATTGAGGTGTCTTTTTACTGATAACTTTGATCACTTGATGAGGGTGTTGCCCAATTTTCTCCAAGGCAAAATTATACTTTCCCCTCTTGTAATTAGTGAATATTTTGGGGGGAGATTGACAGTATGCAACTAGCCTGAGTCTTACCATCCTTCTGTCCACTTACCATAGCATCCGTCAGTGATTCTTGTCTGCAATAATTATAATTCTTATTATGGTGGTTTGCCTAATGATGGTTAGTGTTTCTGTTATTTCTTCCATAGTTATTAATTGGAATTCTACTGTGAGAAAGATATGTCCTTTTATTCTATTAATCTGTTTATATCCATAAGGACTCATGGATATTTTATTGTAGCATTATCATCCAGTGCTATTATTGTTGTTCATTTTACAGCTCAAATTGTCTCAGATTTGGCCATCAAGAGCTCTTCCAAGTGCGTGACTATGTCTTTTTGAAATGCTTCTATCATTTTTTGAGCCCGTTTTTTTGTTTTGACACCTCGAGATGCTATAGGGTCATCTCATATATTCCCTGTCCTAGCCCTGGAATCAACCATTTCTCTAAGGAATCCTGATTTCTTTTATTGGAGAATATATGTAAAAACCAAGATTTGAATGCTAGGTGTACTCATTCCTGCTAGGGTGTCGTTGTTTCTGGGCCCTCTTAGTGGATAGAGCTAGGATATATATGTATATTCATGGATACATGCACACATTCTGTTCTTTTTTTAAACAAGATTTTATTTATCCATTTATTTAAGGGAGAGAGAGAGAGAGAAGAGAAAGAGAGAGCAGGGGGAGGAGCAGAGGGAGAAGGATAAGCAGACTCCATGCTGAGTGCAGAGCCTGATGTGGGCTTGATCCCATGACCCTGAGATCATGTCCTACGCCAAAATCAAGAGTCGGATGCGTAACTGACTGAGCTACTCACTCGGTCCCCTCTGTGTTCACGTCTGTCTGTGTATCAGTGTACAGATTTAAGGCCATGATACCTTCAATTCCAATCCAACACAAGTTTCATTCTTGCCTTCCTCTGTGCTTATTTCTAACTTCTTTCTCCAACAGTGAGAGACCTCTCATAGTGTACAATATATTCACTTACTTGCTTAGTTCTCGTATAACCTAGTTCCACAATTGTTAACCCATACCCCTGTAAAAATAGATTTACTACCTAGAGAACATTATTTGTTATAGTTCTTTTAATCTTTAGCCTTACAGTATATAGTCAAAGTACTATTTTACAGTTACTTAGATTGGCTCCTTCCTCACTTCATTTGGTTTCTCATTTATCATTAGCTTCATGTGTTACTCTTACTACATTTTGGGCTCCCCCTACATCCCATTTAATTGAAATGAGTAATTTATCTTGGGAGTATGTGAAACATTACCGTGGTTCTAAAAGTCAGACCTGTACCAAAAGTCTTCTTAGAGAAGGGCTACTGCCCTCTTCCCAACTGTCCCATTCCTAATACCCTTTTATTTCCATCCCATTCCCACCCTGCTCCCTGCAAAGATAATCATGCTCAGTAGTTTCTGGTTTATCCTTCTTATATTTTTGGGGATGGGTAACCAGATAATGCATATTTACTTATATTCTTTTCTTTCTTACATAGATGCTTTTTTGTGTTTTGCTTTATTTCACTTAAAAGTCTGTCCTAGAAATCACTCCATATGTGCTCATAGATTATTCTCATTTCTTTTTTTATAGCTGCATAAATATGATAGTTTATGAATATAATAGCTTATGTAAATATTCTGCTATCACTATAAAAGGATTTTATTATTTAAAGATTTTATTTATTTCCTCATGAGAGACACAGAGAGAGAAAGAGAGAGAGAGAGAGAGAGAGAACCAGAGACACAGGCAGAGGGAGAAGCAGGCTCCACGCAGGGAGCCTGACATGGGACTGGATCCCAGGTCTCCAGGATCACGCCCTTGGCTGAAGGTGGCACCAAACCACTGAGCCACCAGGCTGCCCCACTATAAAAGGATTTTAGATGGTCCCATATACACTAGCTGCAGAGGAGAGGAGGTACTTACAAATAAAGCCAGCTCTGTGCTCTGATTGCTTTTATAGATTTGTCAGCGTTTCCTGAAGGTGACTTCCTTATGTCCCCTGACCTCTATGGGCTTTGGCTCTGTTTTTCTATCTCAGTATCTGTTTCAGATACTTAAATTTTTCAAGCAGGAGGATTGTTTTCTCACTGGAAACATAGCTATTACTTGTGGTGGGCTTTGTGAGAACCGTCTCTCCAAGTGCCAGCTGTCTCTTTTCTGGAAACTACAGTTGTTTTAAGAAGAGACTAACCTGGAGCTCCAGTGGCGCAATCGGTTAGCGCGCGGTACTTCTGCGAAGAGACTAACCTGTGTCAAAGCACACGAAGGAAAGTGCGAGGAATAGTTAATTCTCGTCTCAGGCAGTATCAGGAAAGATAGTGTATTCCATCCCCTGAGTTCTCTCACATCTTTTATTTTCACATTTTTGTTTTAAAATGTTTCACATTTTTAGATTGAATCTCAGTGTTTGCGTTTGAATTTAAAAATACCCAGAATTAACGTGACACTTCTGAAGAAAAAGGAGAAATGCAGAGGAGCAGGGAAAAAACATTAAAACCACTCAAAATTCCACCACCCAGAGATGACTACTGTTAACGTGTTCATTTATAACCTTCTAGCCTTTTCCCAAATTACATATATTTCTATCAAATGTATTATATATGTGCGTGTGTGTATGTACCCTGTGTTTAAGTATACATATAATAAGAATAATTTACATGTAGTACATATTTGTATCCCTGGTTTTTTTTGTAACAACTGTTTTAGCTGTATAAATGCTCTGTCAGTAGCTTTTTCAATCTATAGATGAAGTGCCATATCTGAAAGTCTCCTGCCCTCTGTTAAAAATCCAACTATTCTAAGATTAAACTATAGAAAATTATACTTACCAGTGTTGGGTAAATTTGTACTTAAAGGATCATACCTACTACAGTTTTTTTGCACATGAAAGGATGCTTGTCGAACTGCAGAATTACATAACCTGAAGAGTTGGGTGTGAAACTTTTGGGGTATTTTGGTTGGAAGTTGGGTTCCTCCAATAAAATCTTTCTTGTCTTGTAGTTAAAATATACTCGCCCTGGGCTGCCTACCTTCGGCCAGGAAGTGCTACACAAATGGAAGCCAGATATCAAGAAATACCATCGCATTCAGTGCCCTAACCAGGTGGTTCTTTCTCATTTATTTATTCCGTAAATGTTTATCAAACTGCTGTTTCAGTTATTTATTCCGTCATGATGAAGTACATGAACCTCAGTGGCTTAAAACCTCAGTTATTTTATTTGTTCAGAATTCTATAAATCAGTAATTCTGCCAGGGCTCAAAGAACATTCTCCTGTCGTACGTGGCATCAACTGGGATCATTCATGGGTTGTATTTAGCCGCAAGCTCAGATGGGACCTGATGTCCAAGATGGCTTCTGTGCAGCCAGTTGAGCTGGGAGCTCGGCTGTCCACATGGCCTCTCTCCATAAGGGTGTAGTGGGTTACCAGCAGGGCACATGGCAACTGACTTTTCAGAGTATCCCAGGAACACGACGATGGAAGCCGCAGGTCTCTTAAGGCCTAGCTTCAGAATTTGTTCAACATCATTTCCATGGGATTCTATTGGTCAGAGGAATTACAGGGTTCACCCAGATTCAAAGGGAGGGTAAGTAGCCTCCACTTCTTGCAGGAAGGAGTGGCAGAGAATTTCCAGCCATCTTCTAATCTACCACAACTATATGTGCAGAACTTTGGGAAGAAGCAAATATACAAGAAATAGGAGACACATTTGTACTGAAGAAGGCAGATTTTAAAAAAATATCTAACTGCAATTTTCTGTTGCTCGGAGTGTCAGAGAAAAAGTAGCAGGGAAGAGAATATCTTAAGCTTTTCTCAACAACTTGTTCACCATTTGTTTTTAAACCTTTCTTTGGTTTTTCTTTTTTGCTTTTGTGGCTTGTGTGTGAATTTTTTTCCTGTTTGGTTTGTAATGTGATTTATTGGGCTTCTTCCTCCAAATGTAGGGCTGGTCAGTGTAAATAAATGGCCAGGTTGCTAAGAGAAGGATGCGGTTTGCTATACTTTTCATGGATTTCTCCTTCTCTTTTTCAGGGTTGTGAAGCTGTCTACAGTAGTGTATCAGGCCTTAAAGCTCACCTGGGCTCTTGGACCTTGGTTTGTAACTTTCTGAACAATTTATCTTAACATGACCTCTAAAATAGACTGACATGGAAGAGAATTCAGTTTAGATGAACAGCTAGCTGTCCTGTTTGCCATTATCTTCAGAGGCTGGCTTAGTTTTTTCATGTCCTAAAGATGCTTGGTCTGTTATTGGAGGGGATGCCCGGATATGTTCAAGATACAGGAGAAGCCAACATAGCCTTAAGTCTTATCAATTAAGGAATTTGGAGAAATATATTTTTGAGTCTCTACCAGGGATTTAACATCTTCCACCTGAGCCTCTCCTGCCTTGGGGCTTCCCTATGTTATCGGGCCTTAAACTTTCTTGAATCAACTTACATGTGTTTATCTGGATTGTTGAAGATCCTCTACTCCCATCTGAATTATACTGGCCTCTGCGGATGAGAAGTAGGCTCTATCTGCTGTCAGGCAGACGGCTGTTCACCTCACTGAATCTTTTTTGTGTTGACCCAGGTGCCCTACACACTGCTGTAGCTTTTTAATTCCCATTCAGAAATATCTCTTCATACAAAAGGAGCCCCATGGGCACTCAGAGCTTCAGAGGAGTCAAGGCAGCACGGGAGTGTAGACGTCCAAACCCCATCTGTCCAGGAATGCTTGGGAGTTTGTCATCATGATCTTGGTTTCAGAGTCCTTAACCTAGGTGTTGCAGATGATACTTCTCGAATTCTGGATGTCCAAGGCACTCTTTGAAACAGTGGATTATGGTGGGAAGAATTATATGCATTGGTGCCTCTGGTGAACCTCAGGAGTCTAATCGTTCCAAGAGAACCAGGAAGTGAAAGAAACAAGGAAGTTAGAAAAGTGTGACGTGTTTTATAGCAAAAGAAGGAGAACCTCAGTTTGTGTTGAATGGGGGTGGGGGGTATTACGTATAGAATTATAAGTAGGATAGATTTATAGTGGTATTGTCTGCCCAAATGAGTTTTCCTAAATGTATTGCTGTTTTGGATTTTCTCCCTTCTTTGCTGAAGTAAAATCCCCGCCCTTCTGTCTCTAACAATCTCCCACATGGCTCAGGTATGTGTTCCTGAATTTACGAGTAATTCCCTTTCTTTCTCTCTTGAAAACAGGGAAACTTTGTGGCTGGAAAATACAAGTGTGTCTTCTGTGTCAAAAAGAATTTGTGTCAGAGAGTGGTGTCAAGTATCACATCAACTCTTCCATGCTGAGGCGAGGTCCCTGCTTTCCCCGCCATGTTTTTGTGAGCCTGTGGAACCCATACGTATGTGCCCCCAAAAGTGGATTTTGTGCGTTTTTATGGGCTGGAACTCTTGAGGAAAGGAATTTGAAAGCGCTTACCAGAGACAGAGTTAAAATACTTTGTGAAATTAGATGTGTAGTTGTATTTTTATGTGAAAGCATTTGAAATCACTGTAAGTGTGAGCACCCCTGAGCTCTCGTGATTCTTTTAAATTCAGTTAAACCAAGAGTTTGGGCACTGGGCTGAGTTTATGGCAGTAGAATCCTTGTTTTATTGCAGTCTCTATACTTCTGTTTTCTCCTATTCTAAGGCCTTTGAGCAATCTGTTTTTAATGTTTCAAATACTGTGAAGAAACAAGTATAAGGGACATTAGTGAGACAAACTGGAGAAATTGGAATACTGGCTCTGTTAAATAACAGTGATGAGTCAATGTTCATGTTCCCAAATGTGATCATTGTGTTGTAGCTGTGCAGAAGGCCCTTGTTCTCAGGCACATCTATGCTAAAGTTTTTAGGGATGAAATATGTCTACCAATAACTTGCAAATGGTTCAGTAAAAGGAAGAGAAGAAGAAAGGGAAGAGAGGTTAGCAATGGTAAATCTAGGATTCATTGAATTCTTGTCACTTTTCTTAAGGTCTGTAAATTTTCAAAATTAAAGAATCAATTCCGGGGTGCCTGGGTGGTTCAGGGGTTGAGCGTCTGGCTTACACTCAAGTCATGATCCTGGGGTCCTGGGATGGAGTCCCACATTAGGCTCCTCACAGGGAGCCTACTTCTCCCTCTATGTCTCTGCCTCTCTTAAAAAAAAAAAAACAAAAGTCGATTCTGCATAAAAATACTTTAAGTACTTAAAGTCAAGAGGTTTCTCTTGGGGCAGGTTTTTAGTTATACAGGTCAAGAGAGAAATTGTTTCCTGTGTAATTAAATACCTGTATTTCAAAAGCTTAAGGAGTAGACTGTGCATTCTCTTGGAATATCTTACCGCAGAAACTATTGTGGCCTAATTAGGAAAAAGAGCAAACACCTTCGACTGTTCTCTGCCCTCACATTTAATAGTTCTTAACGCTGTGGGCTGTAGTTAGTATCATGAAATGTGGTCTCTGTTGTTTTACAGGTTTAAGCTTTGGGAATCGCTTTCTATATCTGAGATTTCCTCCGGAAGGCAGTCAGTCATATCATTTTCATAGTAATAGTGTACCTTTTTATACTTCAGGAAGTATTTAAAAGATAATCTCCTGACAAAATCCATCCTTTATGTAGTGAGCCTATTTCTCCAATTTCTTCTTAAAAAGTTGGAACCAACAAATTTCCCTTGGTTTGGAGTTTGTTCTCCAATCTTAGTTCAATGATTTGTGCCTATATTTATAAATTATACGTGGTGGTAAAACATTTTCACTCTGTTGCTCCCTCTCTGCCTCACATATTCTGAAGCTACTTTTTTTCAACAGAAATTTTCAAATACATGAAAATGGACAGAATAGTATAGTGAACAGCCTAAGAGACATCAGTGTGTGGCCAATCTTCTTTTCCTTTATAATCACACCCACTTTTCTTGTCCCTTAAAGGCTTATTTTAAAGCAAATTCCATATACCAACTGTCTTTTCCTTTATAATCCTATATATGTATATTTATATATATATATATTTCCTATATAATGTCTTTTCCTTTATAATCACACCCACTTTTCTTGTCCCTTAAAGGCTTATTTTAAAGCAAATTCCATATTCCAACTGTCACTGCTTCTTTTGATGTGTGTGTCTAAAACATAAGGACTTTTAAAAATGTAAAACCACAACCATCATTACACCTAAAAAATTAGCAAAGAATGGTTCTTGAATATCATCATATACCTAGTCATTTTTAAATGATTTAAATTTCCTTGTTTGCCTCATAATTTTTTTCAGAGTTGGCTTGTTCAGGAGGAAGAAAAAAAAATGTCCGTATACTGTATATTTTAATCTAGAGTGCTATCCAATAGAAATGTAATGTGAGTCATGTATGTAATTTCAGATTTCCTAGTACACACATTCTAAAAATTTTTTAAATAAAAATAGGTGAAATTAATGTTGATAATATATTTTATTTAACCTAGTATACCTAAAATATTATCTTTTAAACATGTCGTTAATAAAAATTAATGAGATACTTTACATTTTTTCATACTAAGTCTTTGCAATACAATGTGTATTTTTTATATTGAAAGCACATCTCAATTGCAGGTCTAGAAGTTTCCCCTACTCCCCCTTTTTATACGTTGGAGAAACGGTCATTTGTCACATGTGTATACACATTTTGGATTTTGCTGTGGTGGTGGTGGTCCTCTCTCAGGGTATTTCCTATGAATCGGTAGTTAGACCTAGAAGAATGATCAGATCACTTGATTTTTTTTTTTTATTTATTTATGATAGTCATAGAGAGAGAGAGAGAGGCGCAGAGACACAGGCAGAGGGAGAAGCAGGCTCCATACACCGGGAGCCCAATGTGGGATTCGATCCCGGGTCTCCAGGATCGCGCCCTGGGCCAAAGGCGGGCGCCGACCCGCTGCGCCACCCAGGGATCCCAGATCACTTGATTTCAATTGAAATCCTCCCTTCCTCCCTCCCTTCCTTCCTTCCTCCCTTCCTTCCTCCCTTCCTTCCTCCCTTCCTTCCTTCCTCCCTTCCTTCCTCCCTTCCTTCCTTCCTCCCTTCCTTCCACAAGAGTGTTTCATAATTGGATTGCATGTTCCTCAACTGTTAATTTTTTAAACTGAGTCTCAGAGGTTGAGTAATTTCCCCATGGTCACAGAGCCAGAAACAGCTGAGATTTGCACTAAGACCGTCTGGCTGTAGAATTCATGCCCTTAACCACTATACTTTCATGAAATAAAAATGTCCTATGGCCCGAAGCTTTATAGCTCCTGAGATTTTTACAAAGGAGATAAATAAGTAGGATGATACTAAGTGAACAGACTTTGTAGTTCACTTACTGAAGTATGAAGTACCCCAAATCATGTGTTACACAATAAATGCTTATGACTACTCACTATTCTGTATTGAATTTCTCCCATTTAAAGTACAGAATTATAAGCTCTGGTTCCCTATCCGTTTCCTTCTTACTGTGTTCTGCCCTAGCCGTGCCTTTTAGAAAATCTTCTCACACTCAGGGCGCCTGGGTGGCTCACTCGGTTGAGTATGGGATTCTTGATGTCATCTCAGGTCATGATCTTATGGTCGTGGGATCGAGCCCCAGGTCATGATCTTAGGGTCACGGGATCCCAGGATCAAGCTCCATGCTTGGTGGGAGGGGTGGGTATCTGCTGGAGATTCTCTCTTGCCCTCTGCCCCTCCCCCTGCTCGTGCTCTCTTTCTCTGTCAAATAAATAAGTAAATCTTACAAAAAAGAAAGATTTCTTCCCACACCCATTCCTTGTGCTCTCTACTGTGTATTGACTGGATGATTTTTCCATTTTGCCTCTGTAGGACTGGTTCGTCTTAAACCCAACCACCACCAAAAGCTTTGAAAAGCTAATGAAGATAAAGCAGCGGCAGCAGGAAGAAGAAAAGCGGAGACAGCAGCACAGGAATAGAAGGTCTCTGCGAAGGTGCAGCAGCCAGGCATCCAGCTGCCTGAGGCGGAGCTGAGTCTTAGAGTAGGGAAGGATCAGAGGAGGAATAACGAGGAATTGCTAGTGTCGACCTCCTTTAAGGAACCGGAGCAGGAGCCAGTGCCAGCACAGTTCCAGAAAGTAAAGCCCCCAAAGACTCATCATAAATGAGGAAGGAAATAGGCAGGCAGTGTGAAAGCTCCTAGGAGAGCAAATGGGATGCTGTTGTCACGGGGACCTGTGCTGGGAGGACTGAGTCACTGGGGCTGAGCGAGGAGAAATGTACTCGTTTGTGTAAGGCTGTGACTTTCTCAGCTCCTTCCTCCTGTGTAAAATTCACTGTTCTCCCTATTAATTCACTTTGACCCCACTCCCCCCCCCCCACCCCCTCTTGGGTAGGTGTTCCTGCTCTTCCTCATTGGAGTCCTCTTGTTTTTCTCTCATTTTGCCCAAAGAGCTCCCTCTTCAGGCCAGCTGTGGGCCCTTCTTGCTCTGTACAAAACTGAGAAACCCATTTGGTTGTCCTTTTCCTTCCCGGGCTATAGAATGTTCTCGGACTCTCCACTGATTAGTCATTCCATCATTTCGCTTATAAAACAATTCCAAATTAATTTTTAAGAATCATACTGATTTATCATTTTGTATTTGTGATATAACAATCCTAGAAGCTAGAACTGTTGTCACTCATGTACTAAGCTTATCCTGTCTCCCTGGGTAACAGATTTTAAGGAGGCCGTTTGTTCTCTCTCAATGTGGTTTTAGGATTGAAAGTAAGAAAATGGACTTGGGATGAAAAAGCTAGAACCTCTCTATGCTGGTTTTACTGGGAAGTGTTTCGTTTGTCCTAAGTAGCAGTGACTGGCTAGACCCACCAGCATGAGAAGCAGCCCAAACATCAAAATGTCCCAAACATGAAAATGATCGGAAAGCAGGAAGTAGACGAAGCAATAAATACTGCCTTGACTTTCCTAGGGCTTGAGTCCTCATCTGTTGCTATGATCAGTGTCCTCTGGGCACTTGTCCCCCAACCCCAATCCCCAACCCCCAGTTTTAAGGATGAAGAATTTCCGCATTGCACTTGATGTTTTGACACGGAATCCTAGTGTTCCTAGTAATGCCATAGACTGGCAGCCAAGGGGCACATTCCGTCTCCCCTGGGCTTGACCTCACTTGTTAGTCTACACCATGCTAAGTCTTTATTCCTCCCCTTAGCCGACTCCTATCTTTTGGAGTTTTCTGAGAATATCGTCCTCTGTCCTCTTTTGTATGTGGCGTTTATCCTATTTTTATCTTGAGACTTGACACCAGATGTAGGTATTTCTCTGGTGTTGGAAAGAAAAATTCCTTTTCTGTACCTCATGCCTACCTGGTAATGTCTAGTGGGCTACTTTTCTTCTTCAAGGCTGGCTTTCTCTGGAGCATTGTTTAGAATGGCTCTGTTGTGTTTCTAGATTCTCTTCCCCTCTTCCATAAATATTGGTCTTATATATTCTTGCCAACTTTTGTGGCATATGCCACATAAAAAGCAAGGGCCCTTAACCCTGATATGGATAAATACTACCTTTTCAAATTCTGAAAGGCTGTTACTGCTCTTTAACTCTGTATTCTGTGCTGCTTCACATAGCTTTAAAATGTGGGCTTTTGTGAAGAACACTTTCAAACAAGGGAGCACTGAAACCAGATTTGGATACTGCCAGAGAAGATAGTTTGGAACAGGTCAAGGACGCGGTATGTGCAGTCTTCATTTTCATTGGCAGTTGCACCATTAAAACCCTTTCGGTAGGTGAGGATTGTCAGGGAGGAGAAATGAAGAAGCTATATTAATTTCTGGTGAGTAAGACGTGGGGAATGTTGGGCAATGACAAAAGAAATAAATGACTGTCGGTTAGAATGATGTTTCCAGTTGTTCATTGACTCCAACCAGCTGCCCGACTCCGTTTTTTTAGTTCCTGAAATGTGTTGGCTGAAACGAGTAACTTGTTTGAGGTTAAAGTGAATTAGTATAGGAAACTTGTCCAGTCTCATCTAGGGCCATTGTAGGCACTTTAAGAAAATTTTCCTTCCTGGGGTGCCTCGGTGGCTCAGTTGGTTAAGCACCTGACTTAGGTGTAGGTCATGATCTTGGGGTCCTAGGATCAAGCCCCACGTCGGGCTCTTCACACGGCAGGGAGTCTGCTTGTACCTCTGCCCCTCCTCCTGCTCATGCTCTCTATCTCTCTCTCTTCTTCTCTTAAATAAAGAAAGAAAATTTGTAAAAAAAAAATTTTTTCCTTCCTGTGGCCAGGTCTCAGCAAGTCTCAGTAGAGAGTATTGTAAGCATTCTACTGAGTTTTTAAGTTTTTAAACAAAGTTCATTAGAATACAAATTTGACAATATCGAATATAGCCAGGTTGTAGAGAATGTGAACTCTCATGCACGGTTTGGAATGTAAATTGGTACAATCACTTAGGAAACGATTTGTTAGTATCTAGTCAAGCTGAAAATATGCCTTAAGATGCAGCAGTTTTACTCCTGGGTATATACAGAGGGAAATCCTCCTGCCCAGGTATACCAGGAGACATAAACAAAGAATGATACTGTAGTACGGTTGATACCACATAGCAGAGACTACTAGCTGTCCACCATAATCTGCTCTCACCTTGCAGAGTTATAGGATTACAGGACAAATGGTTAGATTATGTTTCCCAGCTCTCCAACCCCCTACCCCTGTATTGAAGGGGTAGCCAACTTACTTCTCTCCAGTAGAATGTGAATGGAAGTGAGGGTGTCACATCCAAGCTAGAAGTTTAAGAAAATGAGTGTACTTCTATGCTTCTTTTCCCCCTTCCTTGGCCCAGATGCAGATGATAAAATGACTTTAGAGGGTGGCAGAGCACAAAATGGAATGGTTGATGCCCCGAATCACCCCATGAAGAACTAATCACCATCCAGGAACATCTACCTGTAGAGAAAAAAGATCTGTTATTTGAGGCACTATATCTTCTTGGGTCTCTTTGTTAACCTACTTTAAAACTAATCGTCCATCAGGAGAAGGGATAAATCGTGATACAGTTATATACTGAAATACTATACAGCGATAAAATTAAGGCTTCTTGTATCATGAATACATCTCAAAAATAATGCCTGGGAAAAGCAAGTTACAGAACACATGAAGTAGGCCATTTATATAAGGCTAAAAGACAATGCTCTATATTGTTTATGGATATATAAAAATATATTTATATCTATATATGTAAATATTTGTATGTAGTGAATTTTTTAAGTTCTTATTTCTTAAGGTGGATAGTGAGTTTGTTCTGATCTTCTGTATTTTGGGTCTGAAATACTTCTTTTAAAAAATCAGTGCCCACAAACTATTCTGCTCACCTCCTTCTTAATAGGGAACACCTTAGAAATGTTACTTGTCTTAACCTTTCATTTTCCCTTCACCCTTTAGTCTGCTCTTCTATTTACTTCTATTTCAGCCGCCCTACTCCAAACCATCATCACCTCTTGCCTAAACTATAAGTTTCCTAATTGTTTCCTTCTGATTTTTACTGGTTTGGATACACTCCACATAACAGCCTTAGTGAGTTTTTAAACTTGTAAATCAGAGCTCGTTCACCAGCTCAAAGCCTGCTGGTTTCCCATTCCACTTAGAATCCAAGTCACTCCCTCCTTGTCCCACAAGGCCTTCTCCTCCTCCTGCTAACCCATTTAGCCTCTTCCTCCCCTCCTCCTTTGTTATCTGACCATTCCCCAGCTACCCTTTAGCCATATTGACCTTTTTGTTCCTGGAACCGAGTAAGCTCATTCCCATCTTAGGACCTTTGCATACACCGTTCCCATTGCCTGGAATGGCTTCTTCCTTGGGCTTTGCAAGGTAGGCTTCATTGTATCATTTAGGTCTTAACCTACATTTCACCTTGGAGGTCCTTTACCACCTAAATGCACTTTCTGTAACATCACTGTGTTTCATTTTCTTCGTGCAAAGCAGATTCAAAGTAGATTGAAGTATTAGTTGCCAGCCTACTGCTCACTTGCAGGTATGGATTTCAAATTATCTTTATCAGATGATTCACTCTCTAAATAGTCTTCAAGCTCATAAAGCCTCACTTGGAAAGGGACAGACGTAAAGCAGCAATACACCAGATTCATGATCTGGGATAATAGGAATTAAAAATAAACATATGAGATGGAAGTTATCCACCCCCACTTAGGTAACTGGGACAGCAAAGGCAGGAGGGAAATTAACAGCAGAATACTAAGATTCTAAATCCCTCCTGCTTTCTAACTCCTTATCGAGCCTTGGTATGTATTTTCCTACGCTTTCTGGCACATTTTTGCATCTACAGAGAATAAGGCTTCAAATTTGTGTTGGTTACCATATTTTTCAGGTTCAGTCTTTCTGTATTTTTGGCTCAAGAACTGAAGGTTAAGTTACCTGCATACTATCTAAAATTCTACTTTCTGTATTGAAATTGGTTTTATTATATCCATACTAGTATGAATGAGATGTGCAGAAGCAGTAATAAGAGAAGAGTGATGAAACAGGAAAGCCGTTACTGGGGAAAAGTCAACAGATACACTATAATCTAAGGTTTTTATTTCTAATAAGCTACACATTAAAAACATCGTTAAAGCTAGAAGGTGAAGGCATTGAGGGAGAAAAAACTTTTTACTCCACAATTTTAAAGGAATTCATTTTTACATAGGCATAAAACTGAAAACTCAGGAAGATTATTTTGAAGTTTTTAATCACTGACAATTTCTGGAAAACATAAAGTTGACTTTATTTTCCCATAGAGGAGCAATGTTAAAATGTGGGATTATGTTCCTATACTAGGATTCAGCATGCAAATAAATAACTAGTCTAACCGTCTATATGTCGTCAGTGCAAAAAAATTTTTAAAAACTACCATAAAAGTCTTACTAATTAAAGATATTATTTCCAGTTCTTCTAAATTAGCAATAATCGTGCCTGGATAAACTTCTTTGGCTATGATGGATACTGCCACTGCGCAAAGCTTGTTCTTCTCAATAGACATAAATATAAGGCACTTTTAATTATAAAAGGCATTTCAAAATGCACTATCAGGTATCAGGTATCAGGTAAGAAAATGTAGAAGTGACCTAAACCTGAAGTACTTATATTTAAGTAATCTTACTCGTTGTCTTAGAATTCAGAATGTTGTTAGGGAAATAGACGGCACAAGACTCTTTACAGTTGTCCCAATATTTTAAAACGTTTTTCATATATTTTCCTGAAATAAGTAGAGGCATTCAGTTACCTCATTAATGCTAGATGTATTTCTGTTTTTTTTTTTAATTTTTTTAAATTTATTTTTGATAGTCACACACAGAGAGAGAGAGAGGCAGAGACATAGGCAGAGGGAGAAGCAGGCTCCATGCACCGGGAGCCCGACGTGGGATTCGATCCCGGGTCTCCAGGATCGTGCCCTGGGCCAAAGGCAGGCGCTAAACCACTGCGCCACCCAGGGATCCCTAGATGTATTTCTTGACAGAAAAGGTTTTTCAAAAGTTAAGAGTTGACCTAATATCTGCTCTTCCCTTAATTTACTCAAAGCTAAAATTGTAGGGGCTGAGCATCAGACAAAAGGTCATTCTGCCCAGTGGGTTTTTTTTGTTTTTGTTTTTTGCCTAGCTCTTATTGAACATACTGCTTAAATTACTTTTCCACTCTTGACAAAACCATAGAAGAAGCTGCCTGGTCACTGGTGCAAACTTGAAAAAGACCTTAAAAGCACTTTGCCTTTTTTGTGTGGAGCTGGCCAGGAGGCATGAGGATAACCAGTTTGTTTACAGAGAGGAAGGTATCATATAAAGTCAATCTGAAATGCTACTCTTAGAAATCTAAGTTGGCCACACGAAATAAATCACACCACTGTTTTCCTTTCACTACCTCCAGGTGGTTTTCTTGAGCTAGTTTAATGTACTGGTGTTTGGGAAATGGTGTTATCTAGAGATTTGAGGAACATCCCATTTATTAACAAGATCTAATGAAGGAAAAATCTCCTAATTAAAGGAAGCTGGTGGCACAAATATGTAGCAGTACTGCTGGGAAAATGCACCTAATATTTCACACTAACACATCATGATGGATACTTTGCCATAGCAATCTGAGATCCTAAAGCCTTCCTAACTAAGTTTATGCAGCAATCGGTTTATCAGAATACTTGCTCCAGTCTTTATTTACGCAGTGTTATTTTAGGAATTGCTTTGGATTAATCTTTGGTTTGGTACTCAGAGGTGTTAGTGTGGTCCTTGGAGCATCCTGTCCTGGGCACCAATTACGCCTTCTTTGCAATCGTTGCCTGGCCCGGATTAAGCCCTCCACATACCACTGTTCCAGCTGCAGCTGCTGCTTCTGATTTTCTAACTGGCTTTTAGTAGCTTGCAACTCCTGGCACTGCTGAGTTTGCTGCAGGAACTTCTTCCGTAACTCCCGGTTCTCTCTCCTGATGCCACGGTAGAACTCAAAAGTATACTGCTTTGCTTCCAACTCCAAGGCCTGGGCCTTCCTGTCAAGCTCCTTTCTTTTCCTCTTTCCCAACTGCCCCATGTCTGGCTCACTCAGTTGTTTCTCTAGAAATGCTTTTTCCTGGAGTAACTGGACCTGGATTTCCTGTTTCTTGGCATCCGTCTCAGCTGGGGTTTTCTTTTTCTCGTCCTGTAATATCTGGATTTCTCTCTCCTGTTTCTCCTTTAACAGTGAAATTTTCCTCAGTGTCTGCAACTGCTGCTTTAAGTTGCATTGGATCTTTTCCTTCTGCAAAAGCTCCCTTTTAAACACTGAAGTTTGTTTCGCATATTTGGAGGCATAGTCTCGTCTCCTTTGTTCAATCTCCTGACTTTTTTGTAAATAGCTGTTCCACAGCCTTTCAGGCTGCATGCTATACTCTTCAGTTTTGTTGGTTAGATATTCCAGGAAGAATTTGTTTTCAGTCTGGACAAGTAACTTCTCAGCATATAGCTGCTTGGTTTCCTCCATTAGTGACTCTTGCTGGCTTTGAGCTTGTTTTATTTGGTTGTTCAGCTTTGTCATTTCCACCACTGCCTTTTCTTTAAACCTCATCGCTGACTTGCTTAGCTTCTCTGGCTTGAAAAAATCATTTATTAAACTAAGATACGGTGGAGAGGAACTCCTAGAGTCCTTAGCAAACCTGAAGGAAGAACAAGTAAGACATTCCCCCATCAGTTCTTTTTTTCTTTCCTTAAGATTTTATTTATTTATTTATTCATTAGACACACACACACACACACAGAGGCAGAGAGAGAAGCAGGCTCCACGCAGGGAGCCTGACCTGAGACTCCATCCCGGGACTCGGGGACGCCCCACCGCTGAGCCACCCGGGCTGCCCCTCCCCACCAATTCTAAATGAAAGTTTAGTAAACACAAAATGCACAACTATACTTTAATTCACATGAGAAAATATTTTTTTGAGTACCTATTATGGTTCTGTCACTATGCGAGGCACCAGGGATGCAGCTAGGGGTAAAGATGAACGAATGCGGCTTACAATTTACAAGCACGCATTCACTACAACCGCCGTAAGGCATTCCCTCCGTTTTAGAGCGGAGAAAACAAGTTCAGGGAATTTAAAGGACTTGGCCCGACGCGCACCGCCAGCAGCGGCAGCGCGTGTGTGTGAAACCTAGATTTTAAGATTCACTGAGCACTGCGGTAGCCACAAAGGGCGACGGGACCCGCTGAGCTGGGCGAGAGTAGCAATACATTTCCTGGCTTTTCCAGCCCTGTCCGGCATCCGAGGACACTTGCGTGGAGGGAAAAGCGCCCCTTGCAGTACCTACTTGCTCCAGGAATCCGAGCGTCCGTCTCCAAGGTGACGGGGAGGCTCACCGAGGGGGACCGCCGAGGAAGGAGCGCTCGGGTCAGGGGCCAGCGACGCGCGGACGCGGCGCCCCCTTGCGGAACGTTCTCGCAGTTTCTCGGGTCTGTGCTCCACGGGGGTCGCACTCCGCCCCAGTCCCCGCCTGTCCAGCCCTGAGCTCCTGAACCTCGTCGGCTGCCGAATAAGGCCCAGCAGCCAGTTCCCCGGCGGCTCCGTCCCCCGCCACTTGGGGGCGGAAGGAGAAGCGCACTCTCCTCATTTGCGACCTGGGGCGCCCTGCCTTGGGGACCCCGTCTCGTCTTGCCCTCCCGGGGAGCAGAGCCTCGCCTCTCCCAGACCCTTCGTTACGTTACGGCGGTGAGCGCCCCTCTCCCGGGTCCTCCCCTGCCCTCCATTTCCCCGCCCCTGTCCCTGGTTGGCCCGGAGGCTAGGATGCTCTGGCGAGCGGCCCGCCCCTCCGCCTTCCCCGGCCGCGCCGCGGAGGCTCTGGCGTCGCCTGCGCGGCCCGCGGCGGCACGGAAGCCTCTCTAGGTACGCGGCGTCTCTATGGTAGAGCGGGCGGAGCCCGAGGAAGATGGCGGCGCCCGCGGAGGCCGCTGAGGAGCGGGCTTCGGGGGGTCCTCGGCCCCCAGTGTGTCTGTTGGTGTTAGGAATGGCGGGATCTGGGAAGACCACCTTTGTACAGGTGACGTACAGGGCGCGGGAGTAGGAGGTGCGCTCGAGAGGTTGTCAGTGGTGGGCGGAAGGCCAGGGGGACCTCGAGGACGGGCTCGGGAGTTGAAGGGGATCCGCGTGTGGCTTTCAGGACCTCGCCAGCAACTCCGGCTCCGAGCCTTTTCGGACTCCAGCCTGGCTCAGTTAGGGCTCTCTCCTCCGCACCCTCAGTTCGTATTTGGCACAGCTTGCCACGTTGTTCTGGAATGGTCTTGCCGCTCAAACTGCCGCCTCCTGGAAGGCGGGGGCTCCCACGTAACCGGCAGTTAGGACGGTGCTGGCGCCCAGGCTTTGGGTGGGGATTACTACGGTGTTGTCTCTGGCGCAGCTCTTCGGGTTCGAGCGCTGGAGATGCAGCGATTGAATTTGACAAGGTTCCCGCTTTATCGGAGCTGATGTTTTAATGGGAGTGATGGGGAAAAACCTCACACGAATCAAGTGATTAAGTGACCGACAGACAATAGGGGAGGCCCTGTTGGAGGATGAGCAAGAAAAGAAAGCATTTCACCTGAGAGTTGAATGTCGGAGCGGATATTGGGGACGAGTGTTTCAGGTGGAGGGAGGGACACGTAAGTGCAGAAGTCTTCAGCTGTGCTGCATAAAGGAATCTTGGCGCCTTATCATTCCCTCGGTCTCACTGCATCGCTCTTCTCGCGTCTCCGCAGAGGCTTACCGGACATCTGCATAGCCGAGGCTCTCCACCTTATGTGATTAATCTGGACCCGGCTGTACACGAAGTACCCTTTCCTGCCAATATTGGTGAGTAAACTGGAACAGAACTCTGAAGTTCTTCAGAAAACCAAAAGCCTCCAGCTCGGCCAATCTCTAATGCTTTCAGTTTTCGTTTTCTCTAAACTATCTTTCATTTTCCTTGAATTTCCTAAAGATTCTAAACAATTTTCTTTGTTGACTCCTTTCCCTAAGTATATTAGTTTCCTTACCTCTCACTCCCATGTCTCCCCTCTTTCTGATCCGAGGCTGTCAGGCTACTGTTATTTCATTTGTATTTTTTAAACATCTTATTTCTTGGACAGCCCGGGTGTCTCAGCGGTTTAGCGCCGCCTTCAATCCAGGGCGTGACCCTGGAGACCGGACCCAGGCGAACTCCGCTTATGGAGCCTGCTTCTCCCTCTGCCTGTGTCTCTGCCTCTCTCTCTGTCTGTGTCACTCGTGAATACATAAATAAAATCTTTAAAAAGAAAAAAAAAAGATTTTCTTTATTCATGAGAGAGAGAGAGGCAGAGACACAGGCATATACATGGATACACATATATGCATTGTTCTGGGGAAAAGTTTCCGGTTATCATCAGACTTCCAGAGAAATCTGTGACTCTGACAGAAATTAAGGGTGAATATGATGCATTGTCATGATTCTTGATTGAATCTAGGAGCCTGGGATCCTTGGGTGGCTCAGCGGTTTAGTGCCTGCCTTGGGCCCAGGGCATGATCCTGGAGTCCCGGGATCGAGTCCCATATCAGGCTACCTCCATGGAGCCTGCTTCTCCGTCTGCCTGTGTCTCTGCCTCTCTGTCTCTGTGTCTCTCATGAATAAATAAATAAAATCTTGAAAAAAAAAAAAAGAATCTAGGAGCTTCCTTATTTTCAGCTGTCACTGTGCTAATCCTCTCATTTTTTGTCTCTTAATTCTGCTAAGCTACTTGGACCCTAATCATACTAATAAAGGAAAATCTTGTTCAGGAGCAGAGGTCATTTTGGGAAGTTGGGGAAAAAGTTAATATCTTCTTGCTGAAAGGATGGACTTCTATCTGATGATAGATGACTAGATAAGAAGATTTATATGTGTGTGTGTATGTATATACGACTGGATAAGAAGATATATATATATATTTGTAAATAATATATATATATAAATATATGTTTTTTGTAAAATTACTCAGCCATTAAAAAGAATGAAATTTTACCATTTGGGACTACATGGATGGACCTAGAGGATGTTATGCTAAGTGAAATAAGCCAAGACAGAGAAAGACAAATATCTTTTGATTTCACTTATATGTGGAATCTAAAAAACAAAACAAAGCAGAAACAGACTCACAGATATAAGAAACAAACTGTTGGTTACCAGAGCAGGGAGGAGTTGGGAGTGAGTGAAATGGGTGAAGGGCTTTAAGAGGTACAAACGTCCAGGTACACAATAGGTCATAGGGATATAACTTACAGATTAGGGAATAGAATTAATACTATAATAACTTTGTATTATGACACATGGTAACTAGTGGAGATCATTTTGAAATTTATGAAAATATTGAATCAATATGATGTAAACCTGAAACTAGTAAGATACTGTATGTCAGTTACACCTAAATTTTAAAAAAGATGGAATTCAAATCGTTGGTAGAGTCTGTAGGCTGGTAGACAGTTTAGTTAGATATTACTGGATGCATTAATTCCCTTTGAAAAATCAGGTCTGCATTACCCCTTGCTACCAGTAGGCAGTTAGTAAGAAATAAATGTTTTTTCTTGATTTAGCTCCCTTTTCCTTTGCCTGTGATCACTGATAAGGTACTTAAGTTATATAAAACTTTTCCCCTGGGGCTCCTGGGCAGCTCAGTGGTTTAGTGTCTGCCTTCCTGCTCAGGGCATGATCCCAGAGTCCTGGGATAGAGTTCCACATCTAGCTCCCCTTAGGGAGCCTGCTTCTCCCTTTGCCTATGTCTCTGCTGCTCTCTCTGTGTCTCTCATGAATAAATGAATAAAATCTTAAAGAAAATCTTAGAGAAGAAAAAAAAACCCAACTTGGCTACATTACTTAAAAACACACACACACAGGGCAGCCCAGGTGGCTCAGTGGTTTAGCGCCACCTTTAGCCCAGGGCCTGATCCTAGAGACCTAGGATCAAGTACCATGTCAGGCTCCCTGCATGAAACCTGCTTCTCTCTCTCTCTTTCTCTCTTTCTCTCTCGTTAATGAATAAATAAAATCTTAAACACACACACAAAACTTCTCTCCTTGTCTCAGACCATTTCTACCATAACTTCTGAGCCCCTAGCCTAACATTTTTCATGGATTGCTTGCCACTTACCAAGTAAGAAAGGAAACCAATGTGAAGCTGGGGGGATTAGTAGAAGAGAATGCAGACAAGAGAAGCCTGAAAGGCTGGTTTCAGCTTCCTGTTGGTAGGAAGATACTTGCAGGGCACTTTCTGCCTTTCTGTTCTTCTCTTCACGATCTTGCTTTTTTCTGTATCACACTTCAGTGGCCTTAGCTTAAACCTTTAGGAAATAGACTTGAAAAGTAACTGAGATACCAGGAGAGAAACTTATTTTTGTTTTCCTCAGAGGAAGGAGAGATGACTTGAGAGGCCCATTGTCTTAGGATGTTATAGGTGGAGTGTCTCAAACTATTGTTTCTATGTGGGTTTTTTTTTTGTAAGATTATTTTTTTAAGCTTTTTACTTATTTATTATGATAGACACAGAGAGAGAGAGAGAGAGAGACGGGCAGAGACGCATGCAGAGGGAGAAGCAGGAGAAAGGAGCCCGACCTGGGACTCGATCCGGGACTTCAGGATCCCGTCTTGGCCGAAGGCAGGTGCTAAACCGCTGAGCCACCCAGGGATTCCCTTGTTTCTATGTGTTAAATTCCATTGAATTCTTCTCCCCCCCCTCCCCCCCCCCCAGATATTCATGACACTGTGAAGTATAAAGAAGTCATGAAACAGTATCCTTTTCTGCATCTACTTCATTGAGTCATCCCTAACTAGTTACTGTCTGTATTTCGTGGCTTTGAAAGTATTCTGCGTTTTCTTTGTGAAACATACTAGCAAAAGCATTTAATTGCTTTAAAGTAATTTACTTAGGATAGAAAGATGAGTGAGGAGAGGTATTATAGGTGATTAGACTATTACACCTTGTGGTTTCAATTTTCTTACCATCTTTCTAGACTATGGGCTGTTGTAATTAGAAAGCACCCAGAGTGGGAGGCTGGGTAGCTGGTGCCATGCCTTGCTTCCACAAAGTAGTATTGCCCTGGAGGCCACTGCCTCCTCTGATTGGGAGACTCAAATGAGTAGGTTTATTTAAGAGCATTGAGTGTTAGTACATGCTGTATGAAATGTGTACTTTCCTTGCAGGTGGATGTAGCTGGGTAGACCAATTATAATCAGCAGGTTGACCAGTGAGGATCAGAGCAAGGAGTGTGATATCTTCAGTGATATTTTAAGATCTTAGTGTCTAATACCATTAAGCTGTCAGTGCCAAGTGCATCTGTCTGTTAGATTTTGGTCACTTTAATCTCTTCATTTTGCCTAGGCATCCCCAGAATGATAAAGGAATGAGGAAGATGTTGATAATGAAAATTCCTTGTAAGGTTAAGTTTGTGTGGTATATACTAGTCAAGGATTAGCTGCCAGTTTCCATTTGTGGAACACTAATGTTACGGTGCTATGTGTGTGAATAATATCCTAAGTGTGAGTTTCATCACCTAAATTGATCTGTAAGTAATTTAAATCCTCAACGTGGTGTCCAGGTATGGGCTTGGGCCCAATGGTGGTATAGTGACCTCACTCAATCTCTTTGCTACCAGATTTGATCAGGTATGTCTGTTTTTACTTTTATAGACATGACTGCGTAAAAACCTATGACTTTTTTTTTTTAAACAGATGACAGACTTATTTTTTTTAAAGATTTATTTATTTATTTATTTATTTATGATAGACCTAGAGAGAGAGAGAGAGAGAGGCAGAGACACAGGAGGAGGGAGAAGCAGGTGCCATGCCGGGAGCCCGACGTGGGACTCCATCCTGGGACTCCAGGATCGCGCCCTGGGCCAAAGGCAGGCACCAAACCACTGAGCGACCCAGGGATCCCCTAAAACCTCTGACTTTTGAATGCCTAGCTTGCTCACATCGGGAAAGAAGAGCAATAAACCTGGATATACATATGGAAAATAAGTAAACATTTTGATAGAGAATTAAGTAATGACAGGATAATCAGTATTGTGAGACACTTCACATTTAACATTTGTGATGGCCGATAAAACAAAAATCTAGGCTCTTTTCTTGATCTTGGCTTATAGTGTCACCTTGAGGATGGAGTGGAGGATTGGGGAGTGGGAGGGGCTAGCAGGCATGGAATGGAAAGATAATGGGGCTTTTCTACATGTGACAGATAATTGTCACTGTTTAGGTTTTTCTCCTACTTCTACAAGAGTGTTTTGTAATCATGAATTTTTTACCCTCATGTCACTCCAAGAGACATGTCACTGTTAAACATTTTATACCAAAGTACTAAGAGATATGACCCGAAAGTGAGAGATCGTCTTCAGCTTCTCAGGACCCAGCAGTACACTCTGGGGTGTGTCAGTGCTGCTGATGTGACTGTGTTTCCTTAGTTCATGGAGTTTATTAGTTGGTGTCCTAAGACTGAGAACAGAGATTCAGTAGTTGATAGTTGCCTATAAGGTGGGCCACCCTGGAAACGGTGATTTTTGTATTGAAGATGGATCCTGTTTTTAATTGGCATCTTTTTGCTTTCAGGTGATGAAATTTATTGAGAAGGCCCAGAACATGTCTAAGTAAGTGCTTTTGGCCTAACACCTGTTTATTACTCTGTAGTTGACGTGTCTCAAGGATTTCAGGATACCATCGGGCTCTGAAAGGGTGTAGATTGAGATGAAACCATTAGAAGTGAAACAAAAAGGTGGGCAAAAGAAATCATTAATATGCTCTAGAGTGATGAGCTAAATTCAATAGTATCCTACCCCCAATCACTGTCATATATGCCCACGGCTGCCTAGGAGGTGTTTTAAGACTTTGTCCAAATTCAGTTGTCTCCCTGCCTTCTCTTGGGAAAACACATTTGTTGGCATTAAAATCTCTGAAGTACCTTTCTAACCCTTGTTTAAAAATAAATCTTAAGGGGCGCCTGGGTAGCTCGGTGGTTGGGTGTCTGTCTTTGACTCAGGTCGTGACCCCAGGGTTCTGGGATTGAGTCCTGCATCGGGCTCCCTGCAGGGAGCCTGCTTCTCCCTCTGTTTATGTCTCTGTGTCTCTCATGAATAAATAAATAAAATCTTTAAAAAAAAAATAAGACTATATGCTCATTATAGAGAATTCAAAACCTTCCTTCAACCCCACCTCCCCACAACCACAACCCCAAGAAACCTTGGTTCCCAAGAGATTTGCCTTCTGGTTTTGTTTATCTCTCATTTTTAACACAGTGTGTTTCTGAAACGATCATAGTTTCTTCTGTGATCATTTGCAGCAATTTGTGGACTGCTACTCCTGCCTGGTATCATGCATACTGGACAGGTAGTATACGTTTTAAGGGCAGTGGGAGGAAGTTAGACTTGACAGTGTGAAGAGGTTATTCCTTCTTGGATAAGCAGATGTTCAGTGTTACGTGTGCTGGAATATCTTTCAGTATTTCACAGGTGTGATACTTCTCGAATGGTTGTTGTTGATACAGATATGTCTTGCTTGACACACCTGGACAGATTGAGGTTTTCACGTGGTCAGCTTCTGGGACAATCATTACTGAAGCCCTGGTGAGTATTCGAGGACTTGTTAGACTAACTAGAGAGCTAAGCTGGCTAAGCATCTTTTTATTGAGTGGGATGCTATATGGGAAGTTAGTTGTGGAAGCTATTGGCACGCTGCCTAAAGTGGTTTTCCCTTGCTAAGGAAGGTGGGAAAAGAGTTTGGAGATAGGTCATGAGTCCTTTGACTAAGGCTGTGATTATTTTGTGGCTTTAGGCATCCTCATTTCCCACGGTTGTCATATACGTCATGGATACATCAAGAAGCACCAATCCAGTGACCTTCATGTCCAATATGCTCTATGCCTGCAGGTAATGGATTGTTGGTGGGCCATGGTATTACATCAAGATAGGAGGCCTCCTCTTTTCTTTTTTATATTTGAGTCCTGAGTGCTTACCAACCTGGATTTGTGCTCATTCAGATGTGCCCCTCAGTTTAGTAGTTGTGAGCTGGGGAGAGATTAGAAGAGAGGCATATGTGTTAGCATTCTCTTTGACCAGCTTCTCATCTCCCCCCTTTGCTTGTTACAGAAACAGGTAGTGTATGAATATGAACCTTTTGGTAGTCGCTCGCAGTTGAATGAAACGAGTCTAAATAGAATAGATCCCTCTGATATAAATGTTCCTTTTCTGTGTTATGACGTGTAGACTTATTATATAAAATGAGAGATTGTGAATAAAGAGATTTATCTATAATTCCAAAAAGCACAAGTTTGCCCCAACTTGGTGTCATTAAGGACAGAGAGACATGCCTTACTAGGGTATGTGAGTGCATTCGACAGAGAGCAAGGGAAATTATTATGAAATTTGAGAGAATTTTATTTGGTGGATACATAAAAGCCATCACCAGCATTTGTGCCTTCTCCTATGACTAGGGATATACCTTCTTGGTAGATGCAATAAATTGTAGTCCAAATAGAAATCTGATGTCTGACAGCGTTGTTTCCATATATATTGTTTAAAAGAGACAATTATTTGGTCAAAATGACCAGACAAAACAACCATACACAGAAAACCAGATGAATACCAAAGCATTATTACTCCAAGAAAGGAAGAGAACGTAAGTGTGTTGTTTGCTTAATGGTAGCGGTGGAGTACCTCTTCCTCTTGGGAGAGTAGAATGTGAGGGCTGTGTCAGGATGGATAGCTATATGTAGCGTCTGAACCCATTCCAGTTCTAGTTACTCGGTTCTAGCAGACTGACGCTTGGGTAAGCAAGAGCTTAAGTGCTTTCACTGATAATGTCTTGATGTTTGATTTTCAGCATCTTGTACAAAACCAAGCTGCCTTTCATTGTGGTTATGAATAAAGTAAGTGGTTCCTTCCTTTTGTGGTTTAGTATTTCTTTTTCATCAGAACCTTGTGTTATTGGAAGGTTTAGGGGTTTGGGTAGGTGAGGATTTTCACATGTCGGAGAATAGATTCAAACTTAACTGAAACAAAGTCATGAGCATTTGTAGGAAAAAGATTCAGTCGAAATAAATGAATATGTATTACTGGCTCTCCTCGGAGTAATTTAAAACTGGATAGAGCAGCCCCTCAATCATAGTGTATAGGTTATCCCTCAGAATCACAACTATGTATATGGGGGAGGGACTGCTTGTTTATTGGCAGAGCAATTAAAACAGAAAACTTCACTTTTCTTGCGTCGACAGCAGGGATTCAAGAGAGTACATGACTTCAGAGCCTAGAATGTGCTGGCATCTACTGTGGTCATGGTCACTTGGCAGAAGATAGTAAAGGGTCGGCTTCAACCAAGAGAACACATATGTTCATTTATTTACAGTAGCCGTGGTCCTTTATGGTTTGTTGTAGTGGAGGAGGAAATGGGGGAAGCAGAGAAAAAAAAATATGAATAATTGCTTTGTGGTTGGCATTTAATTAAAAATTTTTTGACGTTGTTTTGTATCTAAACACACCTCTGAATGCTGATAATTGTCTTCTGTTTGGTACAGACTGACATCATTGATCACAGCTTTGCAGTGGAATGGATGCAAGATTTTGAAGCTTTCCAAGATGCCTTGAATCAAGAGACTACATACGTCAGTAACCTGACTCGTTCAATGAGCCTGGTGTTGGATGAGTTTTACAGCTCACTTAGGGTAAACTTTCTCCTCTGCTTATACTGACAGTCCCTTCAGACATCCTCTTAACCATAGGGCTGGCGTTAAACCTATCTTAGAAAAGAAGTTTGGTATTTTCACAAAGCATTTAAAGCATGACTTATTAAAAATTGGAGGTTTTCCCACCTCCTGTTTTGCATGTTGCTGTCCAGTTTTAAAACTAGAGGTTTAGGGATCCCTGGGTGGCGCAGCGGTTTGGCGCCTGCCTTTGGCCCAGGGCGCGATCCTGGAGACCCAGGATCGAATCCCACGTCGGGCTCCCGGTGCATGGAGCCTGCTTCTCCCTCTGCCTGTGTCTCTGCCTCTATCTCTCTGTGACTATCATAAATAAATAAAAAATTTAAAAAAAACAAAAAAAACAAAAAAAAAAAAAACTAGAGGTTTAAAAGACAAAGTAGAGGTGGCTGGCTATTTTATTTTTTTAAAGATTCTATTTATTTCTTTGAGAGAGAGAGAATAAGTGCACATGAGCAGGGGGAAGGGCAGAGGGAGGAGAAGGCAGCTCCCTGCTGATCAGGGGGCCCGACATGGGCCTCTATCCCAGGACCCTGAGATCCTGACCTAGGCCAAAGGGCAGATGCCCAAACTATTGAGCCAACCAGGTACCCCATGGCTGGCTCTTAATCTCAGGGTCATGAGTTCGAGCCCCTCATTGGATATTGAGATTACTTAAAAAAAAAAAAAAAAAGAAGAAGAAGATAAGTAAGATAAAGACCCTACCTACAGAGTTTATGATCTAGTTCAAAGAGAAGGCTACATACAGAATTAAAACATAATATATTGTGGTAAGGATCTTAAAATATTGGAGGTTGGGCCTGATGCTACTGAGGGGCAGATCACTCTTGAAATGAGGGATTTTGGAGGATATAGCATTAGAGGTATGCTTTGAAGGAAGGGTATGATTTACATAAGCAAATGTGAGTCGGGATGGCAGGGAGGATGGTAATTGCTCAAACAAAGGCATTGAGATACTAATTTTTTTTTTTTTAAGATTTAGTTGTTTGAGAGAAAGAGTGAGGGAGACCAGGAGCAAGGGAAGGGGAAGGAGAGAGAGAAGCAGACTCCCTCCTGTGCAAGGAGCCTAATGCTGGGCTCCATCCCAGGATCTTGGACCATGACCCGAGCCAAAGGCAGACACTGAACCGACTGAGCCACCCAGGCACCCGAGATAGTAATTTTTATAGAGAACAAGCAGTGGTTAGATTTGACAGGGAATAGATGAGAAGCCTCGCTGTGTGTTTCTCCTAAATTTCTTTTTATCCAGCCTTCTCTTTTCCATAAACTTCTTTCCATGGCTTTTGAGTATGTGTGCTGTTTTGTTTTAGCTTCACCCTTTGCCAGAGACTTCTTGAGGTATCTAAACTTCTTTTATGAAGATTTTATGACATTTGAACAAAGTAATATATACACCATTTAAAAATACACAGTTGTTTGCTCAGTGGCATTGATGCTTTTTGGCAGGTGGTGGGTGTGTCTGCTGTTCTGGGTACAGGCTTAGATGAACTCTTCGTGCAAGTCACCAGTGCCGCAGAAGAATATGAAAGGTGAGGATGAAGGAAAAATCCTCTTGATGACATTTTTAGTAACCCACAATCTGATACGATGGCAGTTTTGCCAGGCAAAGCATTTGGGTTTCACAGTGTAGGTATTACATTTGTCATTTGGATGTGTACTGGATCTGTGTGTGTACACTTAGGGATAAGAAGTCTCCATTAATCTTCTTTAAACATAGTGTACAACTTTCACTGTATTTAATGATTAAGAGCAAGAGTCTTCAGACTTTTCATTTTTTGTTTTATTTTTTAAAAAAATTTTAAGAGAGGGAACCCTGGGTGGCACAGCGGTTTAGCGCCTGCCTTTGGCCCAGGGCGCGATCCTGGAGACCCGGGATCGAATCCCACGTCAGGCTTCCGGTGCATGGAGCCTGCTTCTCCCTCTGCCTGTGTCTCTGCCTCTCTCTCTCTCTCTCTCTCTCTGTGACTATCATAAATAAAAATTAAAAAAAAAATTTTTTTTTAAGAGATCTTATTTACTTATTTGACAGCACAAGCAGGGGAGGCTGCAGGCAGAGAGGGAGCGAGAGAAGCAGGCTCCCGCTGATTAGGGAGCCCAATGCAGGGCTTGAGCCCAGGACCCTGCGATCATGACCTGAGCTGAAGGCAGATGCTTAACGGAAAGAGCCATATGGGCGCCCTAGACATTTTTTTTTGTAAAAAGCCAGATTGTAAATATTTCAGGCTTTTGTAGGCCTTACGATCTTTGTTGCAACTCTCAACTGTCATTGTAGGGCGAGAGCATCTGTAAACAATTTGCAAACAAATGGGCATGGCTGTGTCCTAATAAAACTTTATTTACAAAAATAGGCATGATTTGGCCTGTTTGCCACATTGGCTGACCCTGGATTAAGAACATAGCCTGTGGAGTCAGACTGACACGGGTTGGATTTCTGTTTTCTCCACTGAATAAATGGGTGGCCTTAGCAGGTTTTCATCATTTGTACATCAGGGATAGTAGCATTTTATTGTTAATGTTGTGAGCGTTATTTGAGAAAATATATCTGAAGCACCTAGTATAATTGCCGATTGCTGACACATAGCAAGCACATCTCACGATAAATGATTGTTGTTACTGTTATCATCGTTAATACTGGAATTTGTTTACTTATAGGAAAATGTAACCCGAACGCTTTCCTTGGGGGGGTGGCATGATAATTGGCTTCCTTTGGCTTCATTTGTTAGCAAGCTTCTAACAACCACATGGTGATTTTTAGACACATTATTTTGATTTTGATTCATCAGAGAAGGGGTCTTTCTGTGTGTTACCAAAGCCTCTGGACAGACCCTTCTGTATCCTTTTGTTGTTGCCCAGATAAGCCACATAATTACATGTTGAGCTTCCTGAGCCCAACAGGCCCACCTGCTTTTATTCATCACTGTGTTCATCCAAACAAATGGTGAGCTCATCAGACATGAACTCCACAGGCTTCATCTTTCCAGGCCAGCAGTTTTTTGTCTCTTCGCTGGTTTCAGAGTGGGGACAAGCACTTTGACTTTTAATTCCATAGGGATAGAATATCAGTGACTAAGACTTGTTCCATCTAACATTCAGTAAAGTAAGGTCTTCTGTTACTGTCAGAGCCTAGGAACATGGAAATGATGTGGAGGTGGGCAGGACAGATTATTAAACACAGGAATTTAGAAAGTGTTTTCTCTCTCCAGGGAGTATCGTCCTGAATATGAACGTTTGAAGAAGTCACTGGTAAGAGAGGAGGCTATGTGTATGTTTTGGGCCACTAAAAAAGAACTTTAAACCGTGCACTAATCCTCCTGTCATAAATACTTTTTTGGGGGCTATCAGTGTATGTTCTACGTGTTTGTTATTTTAAATTAGTAAACCTGTATGTGTGCTGTCTAGATGCAGGAGGGCCCCTTAATTGTTTTTCTTCTCTTTATTTGAATTATTTAAAGTCTGATTTTTCCTGTTAGATTTGCTAGCACTTCTTGGGCCCCACCCCACTCCTACTCTAAGCTGCATTTAGAGCTGGTTATAGAATTTTAAGAAAAAAGTGGTTCACAGTGCTTATTCCAAATAATCGCTTGGCCTGCCCCCTTCAGCTCCATTGGGCCCCTTATCACTGCTGAGTGTGCTTGACAGTTCTTTTGATGGGTTCTTGTGTCTGACTTCTGCAACCCCTAATTCATTCTGCAGAGCCCTCCAGTCTGAACTTGTGCTATCTTGATCCACACTGCTTGGTGTTTCTGTATCTGCTATCTCTTACCTGCCTCAATGTCTAAATAGCCTCTAGTGTTTGTGTGTATACTTAGTCATCTCCTGTTACAAGTCTGGCATCTGATTCAGGGCTCCTATTTTTTTTCCCTAAAGATTTTATTTGATTTATATTTATTTTGTAGAGAGAGAGGGTGTTACCTGGTTGGGGAGGGTGCGGAGGGAGGGAGAATCTTAAGCAGGTTCCATGCTCAGCGACACAGATCATGACCTGAGCCGAAATTAAGAGTTAGATGCTTAACGGACTGAGCCACCCAGGCACCCCTAGGACTCCTTTTTTAATATGAAGATATTTTTCTTTGTGTGTACAGGCCAATGCACAGAGCCAGCAGCAGAAGGAACAACTGGAACGCCTTCGGAAAGATATGGCCTCTGTAGCCTTGGACACAGGGACTGCCACAGGTACTGGAGGGTCTCCTGGTGTTAGGAACTGAAAGGATGATATGCGTATTTCCACTGAGCAGGAAGATACTTCTGTTTAAGAGCGAGAAAAGGATAAAAATGATGTGTTTGAGATTGATCAATGTATTTATTTATCTATTCTACCGCTTTTGCTTTGTGTGTGATTTGCAAAGGTAAACTGGACGTTGTGTTTAACTATACCACTTTGAGTTCTTCCTCTTCAGGTAGGTTTTGCTTTACTTCAGCTAGATACTTGATGTCTTCTCTATTTTCTTAAACACTTTACAAAAAACCTAAATTAGTTAACATACAGTGTATTAGGAAGTTGAGGGTAGAGTTTAGTGGTTCATCGGTTGCATAATAGCACCCAGTGCTTATCACATCAAGTGCCCTCCTTAACGCCTGTCCCCCAGTTACCCCATCCCCCCACTCAGTTTTCTTAAATACGTTTTTTGCCTTCCACTCTCCTCCCTTGTTTCCTGTTTATTTTGACCTACTTTCAGATTAACAGAAAAATTGTGTGGCTAGTGGCTAGAATGATTACTATGCAGCATTCAACCAGATTCACAAAATGTCAACATTTTACCACGTTGCTTCATTGTCTTCTTCTCATGATGTATGACTTCGTATATAAGTATATATTTGTAAACAAAACATGTTCCTTTTTTCAGAGTCCTGTAAGTTATACACTTATTTTTCAATATTATCCTTGATACTTCTGTCTGTATTTCCTAAAACAAGGATATTTTATATAAGCTCATTACTAGAAAGTAGGAAATGAACACTGCTACTGTCGTGTAGTGTGTAATGCTTATTTAGGTGTAGCTGTTTGCCCTGTACAGCAGGAGAAAATCCTGGATCTGCATTGCATTTAGTTGTCTTGTCTCTCTCTCCTTCAATCTGGAAGTTTCTTTAGTCTTTGTGTTTCACAGCAGTGATAATTTGCAAGTATATGGGACAGATATTTTATAGGATGTTCCTCAGCTTGGGTTTGACTGATATTCCCTCAGGACTCAATTCAGGTGGCTCCTTTTTGGCAGAACTTTACAGAAGTGGAATTTGTGACTTTTCCATGCATCTCATCAGGGAACGCGTGATGTTGATTTGTCCCATTGTTGGTGATGTTAATTTTAAGTACTCAAAGTGGTGTCTGCCAGGTTGTTCTCTGAAAAGTTATTTTTCCCTTGATAAGTATTTTGTGGGTGATGATTTGAGACCCTACGAATGTCCTTTTAATTCTCACATGTTTGGGATCCCTGGGTGGCGCAGCGGTTTGGCGCCTGCCTTTGGCCCAGGGTGCGATCCTGGAGACCCTGGATTGAATCCCGCATCGGGCTCCCGGTGCGTGGAGCCTGCTTCTCCCTCTGCCTGTGTCTCTGCCTCTCTCTCTCTCTCTCTCTGTGACTATCACAAATAAATAAATTTTAAAAAATTAAAAAAAATAATTCTCACATGTTTACCCACTAATTTCAATATCCATTAATCTAATAGGGCTATAGTATTGTTTTTCTGTGATGCATGTTGGAAATATTTTCTCCCTGTTTGTCACTCGTTTTTTGACTTTGTCCATGGTGTTATTTTTCCAGGTGAAAATTTTTGTTTTGTTTTGATGTCGTCAAATTTACTTGCCTTCTCTTCACTGCATCTGGATCTTGAGTGATAATTGGGAATCCCTTCCTTATACTGTGTTAAAGAGGAATTCACTCATGTTTTATTGTAGTACTTAATATGGTATCATTGTCTACATTTAAAGATTTTTATTTATTTGAGAGAGAGAGAGAGATAGAGAAAACGTACCAGTGTGAGTAGGGGGTAGGAGCAAAGAGGGAGGGAAAAGGAGGAGAGACAGAATTTGCTCTGCATTGAGCATGGAGCTGGGTCACACGACCCTGAGATCATGACCTGAGCTGAAACCAAGAGTCGGAGGCTTAACCGACTGAGCCACCCAGGCAGCCCTCGTTCTCTGCCTTTAGATCCCTGTTCCATTTAAGAGTTTCTTCTGTGGATGGTGTGAAGTATAGGTGTGTGTACCTTTTTTATAAACAGTTGTACCTGCCCTATTTCTCAAAAAGTCTGCCTTTGCCCCAGTGATCTGAGATGGAATACTAAAGTTCCATGTGTACCTGGGTATATTTTTGGACTCCCTGTCTTATTCTTCTGGACTGTCTGGGTCTGTACCACACTGTTATAATTATCTAGGGTCTTTATAGAATGTTTTAATGTCTGCTTTGGCTAGTCCTTTTTCATATTTTTCTTTTTTAGCATTTCCTTGGCTATTGCATGTTTATTTTTCCACATGAACTTAAGCATCAACTAATTTAGCTTGCTGAAAAAAAGCAAACAAAAAAACTTTTTGGTATTTCTTATTGGTCTTGCATTATGTTCATTAATATAGGGTCACCCTATATGAGTCACCCTATCCAGGAACAAGGATTATGTTTATATTTTCAAGTGTACTTTTGTATTTTTCAGGAGTTTTTTCCTCATGTGATTTTTGCATAGTTTTTGTTAAAATTTTCCAAGGATTTTATCTTCTTCTAGTGTTGAAATGGGATTTTCTGAACCATTCTATCTTGTAATGGGTTGTGTTTGTGTATACAAAGGTGTTTTATTTCCATCTATTAGTCTTTTTATTTTGCCACTTTTGTGAATTTTTTTGTTTTTCAATTTTTTTAAAGATTATTTATTTGAGAAAGCGCCTAACGTGGGAGTGGCAGAGCGGGAGGGAGAGGAAGAAAGAATTGGAAGCTGGCGCCTGGGTGGCTCAGTCGGTTGAGCGCCCGATTCTTGGTTTCAACTCAGTTTATGAACTCAACACAGAGTGAGGAACCCAGTGTGGAGCTTGAGCCCATGACCCATGATCATAACCTGAGCTGAAACCACCAATCAGGCACTCCACTGACTGAGCCACCCAGGCGCCCCTGTATTTTCTATTGTTTGAATTCATTTTGTCATTGATTCTTAGGGGTTTCTAGATTGGCGCTCATATTTAGTATGTATGCACCCCCACCCATCCACACTTATGGATGGACTGACCTTTAAAGGAATGAAGTTCTACTCACGAAAGCTGTTGCTGTATCCTTGATACTCAATGCAAAGCAGCTTGGAGGGGGAGATGCTGGACTGTGGCTGGGTTTACCAGTTAAGTGAACTGGCCTGGCCATCCTTGTACACCTCAGCGACATAAACATCTGTGTGCTGCGCTCCTTTAAATCACTCAAGAATACGTGAAGCAGGGCAGCCCGGGTGGCTCAGCGGTTGAGCCAGTGAGCCCAGGGCATGATCCTGGAGACCTGGGATCTAGTCCCATGTCAGGCTCCCTCCATGGAGCCTGCTTTTCCCTCTGCCTGTGTCTCTGCCTCTCTCTCTCTCTCTCTCTCTCTATCTGTGTGTGTGTGTGTCTCTCATGAATAAATTAATTAAAAATCTTAAAAAAAATATGTGAAGCAGTAAGTGTTCAATCTGCTGCAAAAGGTCTTTCACACTCAGATAACCTGTTAAAGTTTGAAGACTTGCAGTAAATTATTGGGGGAACATCCCAAGTATAGTTAGGCACCGACTAAGCTGACTGTTAACACGCCATGCCACCATCCGTCTTCAGGGCCGCAGGGCCCCAGAGATCTGTGTCTCTTGCTGTTGTCACTGTTGGCCTCCTCAGTCCCCAGGTGACTTTTCTCTGACGAGGCTCCTGAAGGCTCTAGGATATGTGGCATCATGGAGGTTCTTGTAAAGCCCAACCCTCGCAGGCTGAATTCGACTTTGCTTGGCACTTAGCCCTCGTTGAGTTTCTCGGAGTAGGAAATTAGTCTCTAAGAGTAGATTCAGTTTCCCATTTTCCTCCTTCCCTCTTTTTCTTGAATAATATCTGGGCTGCTTTGCTGCCTACCATTTCACCATCTGTTCTCTTCAGACCCTCAGAACTTAAATTTCCATCTGGATCTTCCTTTACCCTGACTCCCCAGCACACTGCATCTGCTCAGATGTCCTTAGTCTTCATAAGAAAAACTATAGCCTCTTTTAGGAGCTACTAAGATGAAAGAGGGCAAGCTACTTGAAAATTATTTTCTTCAGCTTAAAAAGAGCACCTTGGGGTTACTGGGATCCTGGAAGCATTTTGTGAACTATACTACTGTAAAAGTTAAGTGGTATTGACAATAATACATTTAGAAAAGGTAAAATCCTGCATTTGTATTTATCACGACCACTTTCATCCTGCCAAATTATAACCATAGTCACTGAATCAGAATCATCTTTTTGAGGACATACAGGTTCATGACATGCTACTGACTGGTGTTTTCTCTGTAGACAGCTTATCTCCTGCACTTGACCCTTCTGACTTGATCCTGACTCGGGGAACTTTGGATGAAGAGGATGACGAAGCTGACAGTGATACTGATGATATTGATCACAGAGGTGAGAGGTGGCTGAAGTGGCTCATGAAGAGAGTAGCTGCTCATCCCCATCATGTTTGCTCGGGAGCTTCTTATTCAGAGAAACCTTACACATGCAGCCAGTGATAGGGGAGAGGAGAGATGGCACTGGATATAGCAGCAGGAAAGAGTTCATGTATTGAGAGTTCCTGGCCTCTACTGAACGGTCAACATTGAGCTCATTACAGGCTTTTAATTAGTCTTGTGTCTTCTCATCTTTAGCTTGAAATCCATTTGAGAAATCTAGAATTTTTGTTTTCTGTAAATACTCTTTTAAGAATACATAGGGGGTGAGGGGCAGCCTGGGTGACTCAGCGGTTTAGCGTCGCCTTCAGTCCAGGGTGTGATCCTGGAGACCCGGGATCGAGTCCTGCATCGGCTCCCTGCATGGAGCCTGCTTCTCCCTCTGCCTGTGTCTCTGCCTCTCTCTCTCTCTCTCTCTCTCTCTCTCTCTCTCTCCCCGCGGGTGTCTCTCATGAATAAATAAATAAAATCTTTAAAAAAAAAAAAAAGAATACTTAGGGCGTGAAGGGCAAGAATGCATAAGGTGGCCTCAGCAGGGTTCCACCTGGCATAGTTTATGAACTGTGATCAGAATCCGTTTCTTGAAACAACATTTTTCGGTTCTAGCTACGACTAAGAGCAAACCTCTCTTTGCCGTCCAGTATGCTGGATGCTAACATCTAAAATGGCTCATTGACTCAGACTTATTAAGGTATAATTTACAAACAGTAAAGCCCACCCTTTTTAAGGGTTTTTAGTTTGCTGAATTTTAACAAATATATGTGCATTAGTAATAGCCATCATAGGTCAAGATACGGAATACTTCCACCACCCCCAAAAGTTCCTCATGCTTGTTTTTATTCAGTCCCCTTTCTGCACACTTAGTTTTTGGCAATCACTAATCTGATTCCTATTCCTGTAATTTTGCTTTTTTCTAGAATGTTGGATAATTGGAATCGCAGTGTTTTAGCTTTTCACGTTTGACTTTTCTCAGTCAGTGTAATGCTCTTGCAGTCCATCCTTGTGTCAGAAGTATGTTCTTTTTACCGATGAATAATAATATGCCATGATATGGCTTTTACCATGAATGGTCTATCCATTCATCAGCTGATTGCCATTAGGGTTGTTTCCAGATTTTCGCTGTTATGAATAAAGCTGCTGTATATATTTCTCTTGGTTAAAAATACCTAGGAGCGGGACCTCATTTTAGTTACTTTATGAGGGAGGTATTCTCCCCACTTACAGATGAAAGAAATTGTACATTTTGGGCAACATGATAAATAGAGCATGCTTGTAGAAGATATTTCTTCTTTGGGAGAAGTAAACACTTAGTTTATTAGAAGCAGAGTACTGTTTCTGATGGATTAGTGACAGCAGCTCTAATCTACCATTATCTGATACCTTCCTAATGGGAAAGTTAAGAATTGACCTTTTTTCCTTGCAGTTACAGAGGAAAGCCGTGAAGAGCCAGCATTCCAGAATTTTATGCAAGAATCAATGGCACAGTACTGGAAGAGAAACAACAAGTAGTTTCTAGAAGTCTGAAATTTTGGAACCCTGAAGGAACTATCCTAACCTCTGATGGGGGCTACTATAAAGGACAATTTTGTTCAGAGTAGCAGTGTTTCTCTTATAGGGAAATTTGACTCAGATGCAGCCAGGGATACAAGACCATTGGACCTAACAGGCTTCACGTGAAGTTTTATCATTTCAACTTAAGTACTTTTGCTGCTGATGGATGGAACAGAGACAACTTACTGTTCACCTCAAATCTCTATTAGGCTGGATCTGTACTCTACTCTCCCGCCTTGCTCTTGACCCTGTACCATGAATTCCCCTCCTTTTAGCAGAAAGGGCAAGAGGAATCATGAGCTTCCCCAGGGTGGCAGCAGTCTGCTTGGCAACCAATCAATGTTGGGTACAAAAGGTGCCTCACACGGGGTACCTCATTGTACAATAACAGGTTTGTTGAAGAAGGTGAGCAAAACATAGGATTAATGAATAAGAATCCTGCTTTGGATGGTGACTTGGATAAAGAGTTTTAAATTTTAACTTTGTCTGCCTGTCATAATTTCAATAAGAAAATTATGTAATTGCAAGTAGGTTCGCTTCTATTCAACACAGAGGTTTAAAGCCACGTGTCCAAACCTGTCTCAGGAAAGAGGGGATGTTTACTAAAGTCCCTCTTGTAAACATACCAAGTAACTGGGTACAGAGCCAGGCACTGTATTATACATTAACCTCAAGGCAAAGTATCTTTTGTAATTTACTCAAAGGCCATGGATTTCGGTCAGGTGCATATTCCATATATAAATAATAACCTTGGTAGGGTTTGCCCTGCCTCCACATTCTTCACAGTACACACAGTAAAACTGCGTTTCTCTCAGGAAAGTTTATCCCTGCCTAACTTGTACTCCAATTCAGTGGTTCTCAAGTGTGGTCATCGGATCAGAAGCATCGGCATGACCTGGGGAATTGTTAGAGACACAACACTCAAGATCTGAATGAAATTATGGGTGTGGGACCTAGAAATCTGTTTTAATAAGTCCTTCAGAGAATTCCCATGTACATGAAGTTTGAGAACCACTGCCCTAACTACCATAGCCTGTGACAGTTCCAGGCCTTGAGAATCTCCAGTATCTCAAAACAACCTGCTATATCAGAGTACCTAACCTTAACCATCTGGTGCCTATTCTCCAATGTAAATATTCCAAAAAGTATTTTATTTTGCCATTAAGTATTAATTTCAGTGTTCTATACCTGTCGATTATAAGCCTATATAGATCTATAGGTATCTATACTTAGAGATATTAATTTCAATATTCTATATGTAGAAACCACTAGGCTAAAACTTTGAACCCTTTAAAAGGAAACCATCTGCAAAGCAAGACTCTGAACATACTTGGTCTTCCCCTTTTAGTGCCTCTGAATAGTTCTTTAAAAAATAAGTCGTCTGGAGGTGCCTGAGTTGCTCTGTTGGTTAATCATCAGACTCGATTTCAACACAGGTCTTGGTCTCAGGGTCATAAGTTCAAGCCCCATACTGGGTGTGGAGCTTACTTAAAAAAAAAAAAAAAAAAAAAAAGGCCTATTCCTTAAGCTCTACTCTATAAGGACAGAGAGAAAGTCTTCCTTATCTTTGTATACCTTGTACAGGAACCAATACATAATTGGTGTTCAATAAGTGTTTGCCAACTGAATGAATTAAATGCTAGATGACTACTATATGGAAACTGCCTGATGTCTGCTTTCATAAATAAAAAGATGAAGCTAGGTGTGGAATGGGAGTTTAGAGAATTGTGTTCAGGACTGTGCAATTAACAAATTTATAAATTATCTGAGAGTTTACATTGTAATCTCATTGCGACTGCATTCATCTTTTTTTTCTTTTTTTAAGTTTTTATTAGAGAATGTGCGCGCTTGAGTGGGGAGAGGGGCAGAGAAAAACAGACTCGGGGCTTGATCTTAGGACCCCAAGATCATGACCTGAGTCAAAGTGAGATGCTTAACAGCCTGAAAGCTACCTAGGTTACCCTGCATTCATCTTTGTTCTCAGTGCCTCGGACATTTAAGGCATTCAGGAATATACTAATTAAAGCTGTGCCTTGATTTTGGTCATTTAAAAGAGTGTGCAGATTTCAAAAGACTGGTATTCTGCACCCAGAAAGCAAACTTGAGCAGTACTTAAATGCTGGTACCCGCTATCAAGGCATAAAGCACACATTTGTTAATTACCGCTAACAATTCCAGTGCTAATCATTCACTTAATAAATAAATGACTGAGACCCTCAGATGCCAAGCAGGGCTGATCCTGTGATGGGTAACAATGTAAGGCTGAAGACATGATGTAAAGGAGAAAGAAGTGTACCGCTAGCCTTTTAGCTGCCTAGCCAGCAGGAGCACAGTGCAGATGCTGAATTCTGGTAAAGGGATGGACGACTGTCCTCTTGACGGCCAAGTAGATGCAACAAATGTAACTAGCACCAGTCTGTCCTTGGACAGGTCCTGTTTGCTTCGTTCCCAATGCAGAAAATGAAGGAAACATATACGGTAAAATATTCTTAAAAATCTGAATGGAAATAAGAAAATGACAGAATAAGGGTAGATGGAGTGAAGTCTAACAAAGGAAGAAGAGGGGCACCTGGCTGGCTTAGGAAAGCATGTGACTCTTGAACCTGGGGTCGTGAGTTTGAGGGGTAAAGCTTAGTTGAACAAAAAAGAAACGATGCAGACGAGATGAGGGCTGTGTGAAGAAACACCACAGACCCCTGGTTTTGTGAGACCTCATGTGCAGCAAAAAGTGTTTCAGAAAGACTACTGATCGATAAAGGGGAATTAGCTATTTCCTGTTAGGTTTTAGTACCAGGTTCCCAATGATTTGGCCCCAAGTGAAGCAAGTTCAGTGAAAACACTGACATTTAACATCAGCATATATTTACTTGTGAATCTCTTCAAGCATAGCTTTGAGGTTTGGTAAGAATCTCAATCTGTACAATATCCCTGCAATATAGAGCCAAGCAGTAGGATTCTTCTCAGTTGTGCAAAGACAACAGTGAGGGACAGTGCTCTGGTCTCCCGGTTACCATCCCGGTATTGTCAAGTGTCTGTGAAAGGTGGCTTGGTTGTAGAAAACTGCAAAAAATAGCTGTAAAAGTAAAACGCAAACCTAATTGGTTAAATTCAGCTCCAATGAAATCGGGAAAGTTCACTGTGTTTAAGAGTAAGAGTCATGTCACCTTTTATGGAAACAAATGTAATCCATGAAGCTTGGAGAGAAAGTCTCCCCTTTACCTTTTATATTTTCCTCATCCTCTTCTTGCAGCGCTGGTTGAAAACAGGGGAGGACCCCATGAGGCTATCAGTGGAGTGGGAACCGTAGCTGCTGTCTGAGTCATCAGGACTCTGAGGGATCCCAGCTTCACTCATCCCGGACATGGGCTCCTCGAAGACATCACTGCCCAGCACGCCATGCCCAGACACATTGCCTTCTTCACTCTCTTGGGGCTCCATTTTCACATGGGCCAGATTCCAAAGAGGGGAAGCATTTACCTCTGTGCCTGGCAATGGAAGAAAATACAACCAGTGGTAAGCCAAGGCTGGAACACAGCAGACAAATATTTCATCAGGGCAGATTCCTAGCCTTTGAGCTCAGTCTTCAGTCTGACTCTACTTGACTGGAGATTATGGTGGTCATCCTCTGTTCTTAAAACTACTAATTCTGAGTTTTTTTTTTTTTTTTTTTTTAAGTATTCTGAGTACTTTCCTTTCCACTTCCTCTCCTACTTTAAAGCCACCTCACCCACCAGCCATTTGCCTTAAATCAAGGAAGTAAAACTATGTAGGTGGACAGATTCCCTGTCTCATGGCCCAAAGGCAGGCACAACCACAGGCTCTTAATCAGGTGTTAAGTTGCTTCTTTCCTTCCTTCCTTCTATAAGGCTGTCCTGTTTTCCTGCCTTTTGTTTGGGTCCCTGGTCCTCTCTCACAGTATGAAGTTAACGATTACTACAAAATGCTGGCAGCAGTTCTTAGACTGCTGAAGAGTGTCATGGCTCCTAAATCTGTAACAATTTCTCTTTGGTCCTCCTGTCTCTGTTCTAGCAAAGCTGTTCTGTGGTTATTACCTCTTTCATGGTGAAAGGCTCCCTGGCCAACACTAAAAAACGTGGCCTTGGGCGCCTGGGTGGCTCTTGGTTAAGTGTCTGACTTTGCTAGGTCATGATCTCAGGGTCCTGGGATCAAACTCAGCATCGGGCTCCCAGCTCAGTGGGGAGTCTACTTCTCCCTCTGCCCCTCCTCCCACTTGTGTGCATGTGTGTGCCCTCTCTCAAATAAAAGCTTAAAATATTTTTAAAAATAATGTGGTCTGATTCTGTTTAGGATTTGTTACTTGTATCATTTGTGCATTGATGAAGTGACAATTTATATTTGAGTAGACCTGAGGATCGAAACTAATTTGCAATCTGACAGAGGAATCAAGTATCCTGGTTCCTAGGGTGATCACAGAGTCTGTCTGGAAAAGGCCAGCTGCGTCTGATTGGATAGCCCTATTTCAGTCCCTTTCTGGTCGAATCTTTTGGGGGTACTCTAGCAAGGAAGCCCAACTATTCAAACAGCTGAGCAATTAGCCTTCCTTCATCTGTGTGGAAGTTGTCTTACTGAGTATAAGCATCAGGAAAGGCAAATACAGCACACTAAGTACGGGATGAAGGGGACATCTGCCCACCCAGTTGGGTCAGCTAAATTAGCTCCAGTACTCAACGATAGAACACCTACTGCATCTACACCCTAACTCAGAATTATTTTAAAGAATGCCTGTAAAGTTGTGCTAGTCCTCCCTTCACTAATTACAAAGAAGAATGTTGACATATCTAGATCAGTGAGGCTGTAATTGTTTTTAGGCTTTCCATTTTCTTGCCCACTCCCACTTGTTCCTCTCCTCTCCACAGTTTGATTCCAAAATGCCAGAAGTGCTGAGATTGGCAGATATCCCAGAATCAGAGTCAATTATTTTCTTACTTGAAGCCTGTGGTGAAGCCTCAACTTCCAGGTTAGATGGGAAGCGCTCACTCTGAGCCCCGAGGACTCCCATGGGCAGTGACTGGTCTCCAGAAGCAAGGTCAGCCTCCAGTTCCTCACTGACAGGGAATGTGATGTCGCTCACAGGTTCTTCCTTGATCTTTACAGGCTTAGTGTCCTCTGTGGCCTTCTCAGGGTTGACAATCCTTTCATACTCCTCAGATAGTTGCTTACTAATCTGTTGGCAAGCAAGAGTCAATCTTCCAAAGAAATGTTAAAAGCAAAGTGGATGGTTAGCTTGTGGCATCGCACGTAAAACCAACATAATATGAATATGAATAAAGCAACCACTGCCAAAGGAAAGAACTGGTTTTTGTTTCATTGTTTTAAAAGAGATTTTTATTTACTTATTCATGAAAGACACATGGACAGAGAGGCAGAGACACAGGCAGAGGGAGAAGCAGGCGCCATGCAGGGAGCCCGACGCAGGACTCCATCCCGGGACCCCAGGATCACGTCCCGGGCCGAAGGCAGGTGATAAACCACTGAGCCACCCAGGGATCCCCTGATTTTTTGTTTTGTTTTGTTTTTTACTTTTTTTTGAGCACAGCAGACACATGGAAGGAATTTGTTGAAGGTGCTGAGTTTGCATTTGTAAATGAGAGAGACACAATGAAGAAAAGTTGTTTAGCGGAGTTTCTCGTTAATTAAAAGTTACATAAAGGTAAAAGAGACTTTGTTAAAGACAAATCAGAGTGGGGACAAAGATCACATTTTTGGCTGTAAAAACTAATACTTGAGATCTGTCCCCTAGGTGGATAATGAAGGGTATAGGAAATCTGGATCACTTAGCAAAGACTGTCAGGTGTTAAAAACCCCTAATCGTATTTTAGATTTGGGGAAACCAAAACAATGAACAAATGACTTGCTTAAGGCCACAGGGTTTGAAGAGATTAGGTAGTTCTGGCTGCAACCAAAAATGGTATCTCTATCCCTTCTTCTGCCCTTGGGCAGTATCACTTCATTCTGTTTGGTTTTGCTTTTTATAGCACTTAATGCCACCTGAAATTGATCACTATTTATTTACTTGTTTTTGTTTCTCTCTGAAGAATGCACACTCAAGGGACTCACCTTATTAACTGCTGCTGTCACCCATAGTGCCTGACTCACAAAAGGCACTCCATAAATATTTACTGAATAAAGCATGCTAACCACATTCTCTCAGACTGCATATTCCTGTCTATGTTTTTCCAGCAGAAGTCTTATCAAAACATGTGGCCGCTCATTGACTAAAGGACGCCCCAGGGTCTGGCCAGGTCAGTGATGAAGTCAAGAAAACACAGCTAGGGCCATGAGGAGAGCAGGTCAAGTCCACTCTATTCCAAGCCCCTGTGCTCTGTTCCCTAGGGCAAGTATGGGACCCTGCTGAACACCCCTAGATTACCCCCAGTTCTCACAGGGTGACCTCACCTGTAGCATGTAACTGTGATAGTCCTTGATTCGGTGCTGCCAGAACTTCTGGAGGGAGAGCACACTGCCAATGCCCACTTCATGGAATACTTGCTCCATAACGTCAGGGAAAGGAGTCTGCCCCAGCCGGGCTTCCCGATCCACAGCGAAGCGCAGCAACTTGGTGAATTTAAGGCAATATTCATGTGCCACATCAGTAAGGGTCTCCAGGACACTTTCATTAGCACACTCAAAGCCTGCATGGGCCAGGATTGTGGCCACTGCCTGGTAGAGAAGCTGCCGGCAGGAGTGCCAGCTGAGTTCAGTCACCGGTTCCCCTTTCCCGCTGAAAGGGGAGACATGGCAGTGTTATTAGTGCTCTTGCAAAGGGCTGACCCATCCTGTCTCCCTAGGAGTTTTACAATTTTAGTCAAACCACTGGCCCAGCTTTCTAGGGGAATTCTATGCAGTTACAGAGCCCGGCTTATCTTGCTGCTACACAGGGCATGTCTCAACAAACATCATATCTCTGAGCTCCTCCAATTACATAAAAGTCTTAACAGACAATACATGTCTACAACAAACAATATAACAGTATCAGGTGAATATGAAGTTTCCTTTTATCAACTGCTCAGTTTTGACTACTTTCAGGATGTAAAAAAGTTTATAGCTCAGGCACTGTTCAAGAGTGCTCTAATTATTTCACCACATAGCTAGCTTCCTCATACGCTGGATGATACACGGAGTTTCAGAAATTCAGTCCCAATTAGGAGATTCTTATACAACTACAACAGACCATTTGTAAAACTGGACAAGCAACTCAATTTCATAAACGCAATTTAAAATGTATACAGTTTACAAAGCATTTTTATCCTATCCTGTGCAAAGTGGGTAGTAGATCCATATTATGATTGCCATTTGGCTGCAGGTTTCAGAGGTTGAGGTTCAGAGGTGCGGACCTGCCGGAAGTTGTTTCGATATTATCAGAAGGTGGAGCTTCTGATTTCAGATCCCATGTTCTTCATAATACACCATTTTACTCCTAATCACTGCTGTATAAATCTTAATCTAAGAAATAACTTCAAAAAGGTCTCTGACCTCCTAAAAATAACTTTTAACAAATTTCTCATCATTTACCTATCTCCTGAAAATTCCTATCTTCTGCCTCCCTCTGACAAATAAGTAAATGGATAAAATCAGGTATAGAAAATTTCTTGGGCAGCCCAGGTGGCTCAGCAGTTTAGTGCTGCCTTCAGCCCAGCGCCTGATCCTGGGGACCCGGGATCGAGTCCCACGTCGGGCTCCCTGCATGGAGCCTGCTTCTCCCTCTGCCTGTGTCTCTGCCTCTCTCTGTCTCTGTCTCTCTCTCTCTGTGTGCATGTCCCTCATGAATAAATAAATAAAACCTTTAAAAAAAATTTCTTTTCCCTGGTCCATACTTGGCATGTGTCACAATGTGCTGTACAAGAGGGCTAGAGGAGCTGTGTACCCACTTTACTATTATCTGCTCAGAAGCAATTACTGCAGTCCACATAATAGTTGGAAAGCAAGAAAACCAACTGCCAAATAACTTTCCAAAGACTATTTATGTGAGAGTGTGTGCGAGCAAGTGGGGGGTTGGGGGGTGCAGAGGGGGAGGGAGAAAGAACCTTAAGCAGGCTCTGCACTGAGTAGGGAGCCCAACATGGGGCTCATCTCAAAACCCTGAGATGATGATCTGAGCTGAAACCAAGAGTCAGACACTTAACTGACTGAGCCACCCAGGTGACCCCCAAATAACTGTTCATTTACTATTTCCACCATCATTTCCTATGGCCAGACTCCAAAAGCTAAAAGGGCCAAAAGCAAAAGGCCTCAGAAATGCCTAATAAACAGCTAAACCACTATTGCTTTATTTGAGGAACACATGGACTTACTTCAAAGGAAGATAATTCTTTCAGCACCCCATAGCTGACGCAAATTATTTTTGCTAAACGTTTCTTAAATATGTATAAAACAAACTAGTATAAACTTCTGATGTTAACAGCTCTTCTTAATTAAAATTAGAAGTTTGAGATTGGAAGGACAAACATGGTTGAAATAACTATACTACCCAAAGCAATCTAAGCAGTTAATGCAACCCCCATCAAAATACCACATGCATTTTTTCACAGAGCTAGAGCAGGGGTGCCTGGGTGGCCCAGTGGGTTAAACATCTGCCTTCAGCTCAGGTCATGATCCTGGGGTCCTGGGATCAAGTTCCGACATCAGGCTCTGCTCAGCTGGGAGCCTGCTTGTCCCTCCCCCTCTGCTCCAAGCTCCCCTTGGTCATGCTCTCTCTCTCATTCTCTGTCAAGTAAATAAATAAAATCTTGAAAGAAAAGAAAAAGAGCAAACAATCCTAAAATTTGTATGGAAATACAAAAGACTTCAGATAGCCAAAGCAAGCTTAAAAAAGAAAAGCAAAGCTGGAGGAATCACAATTCCAGACTTTGAGTTATATTACAAAGCTGTAGTGAGCAAGACAGTACTGTGCTGGCACAAAAATGGATGCATAGATCAATAGATAAGAAAACCCAGAAACGGACCCACAACTATGATCAGCTAAACTTGGAAAAAGCAGGAAAGAATATCCATTGGAAAAGAGACAGTCTCTTCAACAACTGGTGTTGGGAAAACTGGACAACAATATGCAAAAGAAGGAAACTGGACCACACTCTTACACCATACACAGAAATAAATTCAACATGGATGAAAGACCTAAATGTGAGACAGGAAACCATCAAAATCCCAGAGAAGAACACAGGCAGCAACTTCTTCGACAGTGGCCATAGCAACTTCTTATTAGATATATCCCCTGAGGCAAGGGAAACAAAATAAAAAATAAACCATTGGGACTTCATCAAGTTAAAAAGCTTCTTCACTGTGGAGGAAACAACCAAACTAAAAGGCAGTCTTTGGAATGGGAGACGATATTTGCAAATGATATTTCCGATAAAGGGTTAGTATCCATCCAAAATCTATAAAGGACTTCTAAAACTCAACACCCAAAAAACCAAATAATTCAGTTAAAAAATGGACAGGAGACATGAATAGACATTTTTCCAAAGAAGACATACAGATAGCTAACAAACACGTGAAAAGATGCTCAACATCACTCATCATCGGGGAAATACAAATCAAAACTACAAAGAGATACAGATCACACCTGCCAGAGTGGCAAAAATTAACAACACAGGAAACATGGTGGAGACATGTGAAGAAAGGGGAACCCTCTTACACTGTTGGTGGGAATATAAACTGGCGCAGCCACTCTGGAAACAGTATGGAGATTCCTTAGAAAGCTAGAAAGAGAATTGCCTTACAATTGTGCTACTAGGTATTTACCCAAAGAATGCAAAAATGTTGATTCGAAGGGATACATGCACCTCCATGTTTACAGCAACATTATCAATAATAGCCAAATTACTGAAAGAGCCAAATGTCCAATGACTGACAAATGGATAAAGAAGATGTGATATATATTTATATATGTACGTATATACACACAGTGGAATATTAGACATAAAAATGAATGAAATCTTGCCTTTGAAATGGCATGGATTGAACTAGAGAGTATTTTGCTAAGTGAAATAAGACAGAGAAAGACCAATACCGTATTTCACTCATATGTGGAATTTAAGAAACCTAACAGATGAACATAGGGGAAAAAAAGGAAAGAGGCAAAGCATAAAACAGACTCTTAACTATAGAGAAGAAACTGTTGCTGAAGGGGAAGCAGGCGAAGGGATGAGTTAAACAGACGACGGGTATTAAGGAGGACACTTGTGATGAGCAGTGGGTATTGAATGTTTAGTGATGATTCACTAAATCCTACACCTAAAACTAACATTACACTGTATGTTAACTGGAATTTAAGTAAAAACTTGAAAAAAATTAGAAAGTTTGATGCAAAACTACAAAATTCTAAAAAACAGCATCAATTTAATATGATGGCAATATTCTTAAAACTGAATTGCCTTCAAAATGTAAATATGGTACTGATCACTACAGAGCAAGTTTTTTGAAGCTGTATCTATATGAACATGTGAGATGCATGTAATGATAGTTACCCCGATCTTTCTAACTATTCCAAGGACTTCAGAACCTTCAATTATACAGTGTGCACCAGGACATCATTTGGTCAACTGGAACTGCAACCCTTACATAGTAATAAGTCCATTTCTGTTCTTTTCTCACTACTTTGGGGCAATTAAAATAGTAGTAACTATTATCAATAACAGATGAAATTAAGTGGTATACAATATTACTTACATGTATTTTTTCCAAATATATTTAACCTTCAATCTAATCTTGAGCAAATAATGAGCAAATCCAGTGAGTGGGACATTCTACATCTAAATGACCTGAACTCTTAAAGATTAGTATCCTGTGTTTTAAAAAAGGATAAAAACGCTATTCTTTTTTTTTTTTTTTAAGATTTTTGATTATTAATGAGACACAGGCAGAGGGAGAAGCAGGCTCCATGCAGGGAGCCTGACACCGGATTGGACTCGATCCAGGGTCTCCAGGATCACGCTCTGGGCTGAAGGCGGTGCTAAACCGCTGAGCCACCCAGGAAGGGCCGCCCAGGAAGCTCTTCTGGTTTAAAATTCATTAAATAGGGGTGCCTGGGTGGCTCAGTTGGTTGAGTGTTTCACTCGTGGTTTCAGCTCAGGTCATCATCTCAGGATCTCAGGAAGGAGGTCCAAGTCAGGCTCTGCACTCAGCAGGGAGTCTGTTCTGGGATTCTCTCTCCCACTTCCTCTACCATCTCCTGCTCACACGCTTTCTCCAACAAAAACAAAAACAAAAACAAGACACTAAACAGCTAAATGAAATTCATTTTTAGGTTCTGGATTAGAGGAAAATTTATTTATAAAGGATATTTTGGAGAAATCTGAATACGGACTAATAATTGATATTATTTAATTAGTGTTCAATTATTTTGGTGTGATATTGGTATTGGGGTTATGTAGGAAATTTTCTTTATTCTTAGGTTAAAGTGATCAATTTAGGGTGGAAGAATACTTAAGAGTTAAGGGGTGAAATACTGAGATATGTGCAACTTTAAAATATTTGGCAAAGACTGTACGTGTATGTATTTACCATTGTTATGCATTTATTTATGTGTGTATGTGTGTGTATACATGCTTATACACATGTGAGAGAAAATAGATGTGGCAAAATGTTAACAACTGGTGAATCCTGGTAAAGAGTATTTAGCCATTTCTGGTACTATTATTTAAATTTTTCTTTGGTCTGACAAATTTCAAAATGAAAAATAATTTTTTGGCACCAGATGCAAACTTACACACTGAAATGCAGTAGTAGCATTATATCATAAGGCAGTCGTTTAGAGGATATGGAGCAGGGCTTCTCAAACTTAAATACACGTATGAATCTTCTGGAGATCTTGTTAAAATGAAGAATTTTTTTTTTAAGATTTTATTTATTTATTCATGAGAGACAGAGAGGCAGAGACACAAGCAGAGGGAGAAGCAGGCTCCCTCTGGGGAGCCCAATGTGGGACTCGATCCCAGGACCCCGGGATCATTACCTGAGCAAAAGCAGATGCTCAACCACTGAGCCACCCAGACGTCCCTAAAATGAAGATTCTGATTCAGGAGGCTGGGTAGGGCCTGAGACTCTGAATTCGTAATAGGTTCCCAGGTGATGTTGATGCTCCTAGTCTGAGACCAGATTTTGAGTAGCAAGGATCAAGAACATTTTTATATGACTTCTAAAGTGATGTTATCACAATGAAAATATAGCTGGACCCTTGAACAACATAGGGGTTAGGGGCACCAACTCCCTGTGCAGCTGAAAATACACAAACAGCTCTGACTCCCCAAAACTTAATGATTAACAGCCAACTTTTTTTAAAAGCGTATTTTACCTTATTTTTTTAGTTATCTCTATACTCGATATGGAGCTTGAACTCATGACCCCGAGATCAAGATTTCACGTGCTCTACTGTCTGAAACAGCCCGGCACCCCAATGATTTATACTAGCCTACTATTGACTGGAAGCCTTAGTGATGATATATAAAGTTGATTAACACTTCTTCTGTATGTTTATATGTATTATATACTGTATTCTTACAATAAGTCAGCTAGAAAAAAGAAAATTGTAAGGAAAATCCATTTCTAGTACTGTACTGTAAAAACATCCACATGTAAGTGGACCCACACAATTTAAACTCATGTGGTTCAAGGGTCAAGGTACACAACTTAAAAATTCTTGTATAGAACTTATGGATTCCTAATAATATGAGAGTAAATCCATGAATCTCAACTTGAGGATACTAACCTAAACCCATAATATGCATTTTAAATCAAACAGAAAGACTAAACTCTGAGGACTGAGGCCATGGCTTCTTTAATATACTAGTGCAGTATCTTGCTCCTAGTAAAATGTTTGGCATGTAATAGACACTCAATAAATATTTGTTACCTCAAAAGTGAAAGATACAGACTCCGGATATGGAAGATCAGGATTCAAGTCTTAGACTTCCTTCCAATTACCTGAGCAACTTGGCCATGTCGATTACTCTTATACTCAGTTTCCTCATGGAATTAGGACTGCATGCTTAACAGTGCTGTTGTGAAGACTTTTTGGAAAAAAGAAATAGCAAAGCCTTGTCTTACCGATAAAAGTCACTCTCTGGGTCACTGTGCCGGATCTGGAATGGTGCATTGGGATTCTTACAATCCATAGGCAGGAGGTCATCAGGAAGAGGAGGTGACCCAGGGCAAGAGGGAAGAGGTTCACTCTCTTCGGTCTTTACACCTTCTGTCTGTTGCTGACTCTGGGCCTGAGCTGTGGCTATGAGATTGCGCAGACGTCGGTTGTGCTGGATCAGCTGAATAGTATGGATGGTGAGGCTGCATGGCTCTGAGGGGATGTCCAACATTGTAGGGGGCTTGGGCTTGTTGGCTGAGGGCTGGTGCAGTGGTGGGTCATGGACTTCCACTAGACGGAACTCCCGTGGGAGCAAATCAAAAGAACTTCTGTTGGTCTGGCTTGATGAGATGGGTATCTCTCCCCAGTATCTCAACATTTTGGAATAAGAAAGGAAGAACCTTGTAGATAAATGTAGTAGTGACCTAAAAGCAGTGTTTTTAAATCTCTACGTTAGAGGCTTCTATAGTAAAAAAAAGTGAAGTCTAGCCAGTTATTTACATAGAAAGTAGGCTGTTCAAGACCACTCAGAAAATGTCAATGTCAGCAACACTGTAGGACCAAAGACGTTCTCCCTGAAGAAATTAAGAGAAACATAACTGTTAGATGCCATTCATCACAGTCACATACAATGACAATTCCTACTGGACTGAACCACAGGTGGAATTTGGGTCATTAGTAGACTAAAAGCTGCAATGGTATTGGGAGGGCTAGTGTCCATGTTTTCAATATTACCCCACTAACTCATTACGAGAACTACCATCATGCTCAATCCTGAACAATCTGCAAGGCAAGATCCTCAAATGAGACCTGGAGTATTTCTCAGGGTATCTCGACACATCCGCCCTGAATCAGTAGGAGAAAGGGGTGGGGTGGGGGGTAGAGTTAAAGATAGGAAGAGGGGGTTCTTACTATGTGTGTCAAACACAGGCAACCTTTTCCCTGGTCCCGATGAAAAAAATCTATTGACCAGTAATCTAAATGGCCTTACGCATTCAACCTCTGACATATATACAGAAGAATCTCAGTGATTTCTGCTGCCTCCTAATTGGTATCCCTTACTTCAGTATCTCCCTGTATCTAATCTATGCTCCAGTGCTGCTAGACTTCATCTTTTTAAAACTCACATCTAACAACTTCTCTTTGCTTACTGGAAAAAGTCAGCCAGGAGTCTTGGAGCTACCATCATCAAAATCTGCAATCTGACTTAACCCACCTTTCCGGAGTCGTTGCCCATATGTCTCTTCAAGGTCAACAAACGTTTATCAAATGCCAGGCATTATGGAAGAAGACAAGCACCACTGCAAGATCCCTGACCTGAGGTGAGGGAGAGAAATATATAAACAGAACATTTCAATATGAAAGTGTATGGTAAGGGCTGTTCTAGAGACACAGACCTGGTGCAGTGAAAGCACAAAGAAGGAGCTTCCTGGAGGAAATTTCCACCCTGGTTCTAACCGCATCATTACTATTCAGTTTCTTGAGCATGTCATGTATTTCCAGTTGACCCTTTAAGTTGTGATCTCCGCCAGAAATGCCCCTCCACGCACTACATCCCTGGCAGACTTGTATTCGATTTAAGTAGAGTTTATAAGGATAGTATTTAAGTATAGGTTAGGTCACCAGTCTCCTCGCCTCCCCAGGAAATCTCCCTTCCTTATATTCTCACAGCACTTCTCATGTCTTCACCACAGCATTTATACCTGGATTGAAACTAAGACTTATCTCAGTCGAGTTTATCCTTCCACCTACCCCCATGATCTTTGTAGTGTCTGGCGCACAGTATATTTGGCATTTACTGAGTGCTTACCATGTGCCAGGCTTTGTCTTAACTGTTTAATTCAATCTCCACATCTATCCCATTTTTCAGAGGCGGAAGCTGAGGCCCACCGTCTAGCCCAACGTCACAAAAGATGGCGGGAGAAAATCAAGACAGGCTCCAGAGCCTGCGCCCCTAACCACTACACTATGCAGTCTCAATAACTGGCTTCCGAAAAAACAAAATGAACAAAGAAATGGATCAACGAAGGGACCACACAGAACAAAATAAAACCTTGATTTCACCGAAAAGAACACGAAGAGTAAGTTCAAAGAAAGCCCCGGTCCTCGGCAGCTCCCAGTCAGGGTGAGGAGGCGCAAGGGCCTGGAGTCATTGATGCCGCGGCGGCTGGGAGACGAGGAGGTCTGGGCCTAGACCGTGGCACGGAAGCGCGACTATTCACTGCCGCGTCACGGGAGCTGGGCTGGAAGGCTGCAGACTCGGGAAGGCCTGAGGCGAGGGTCGCCAGGCCCGCGACAGCTGGCTAGGTGATGGGTGGTCCTAGGCTGTCGGAAGCGCTTCTCCTCACGCAGGATATGCCACAGGAAGCTATTACGACAGGTTGCACCCTCTAAAGATGTCCCCATTTTCACAGCACCTCGGTCTCCTTTTACTGTTTTTTCCTTCCCGTGATGTTGCCCTCTTCGTAACGTTGTGTGTGGGTGGTGAAGGAGCAACTCCGCCATCGCTGCCCAGAGAAGCCGCTGGGAGCTGAGAGAGAGAGAGAGAGGAGAGGGAGAGAGGAGAGGAGAGAGGAACTTAGAGACTGCGGGGGTAGGTTTCCCAGGAACAGATTTCGAGAGTGCACCCGCCCGAGGATGGCTGATAGTCCCTCTCAGTCCGAGCCGCTGGCTTTGCAAGAGCTCAGTGATGACTTCAAGAAACCAACCCTGCCGGTGCCCGCGGTTGTGCGGGGCAAAGCTCCGGCCACCAGTCCTTCGAACCCTGAGGAGGTAAAGAAGGAAAGGCCCACGGCGCTGCCAGAGTCCGACCCCGGGGAGCCCGACGTCCCGCCAGTCCAGCCCGACAGCGGGGACACCAGGAGTCCACCGACGGAGCAGCCGCGGCCCCCCTCAGCGGCTCCTTCAGCTGGCGGCCCGGCCCGGGCTCCCCCTTACCGGGAGCCGCCGTGGGGCGGCCCCGCCTCGGCCCCCTACAGCCTAGAGACGCTCAAGGGCGGCACCATCCTTGGCGCCCGTAGCTTGAAAGGGACGAGTTGCTGCCTCTTCGGGAGGCTGTCTAGCTGCGACGTGTGCCTGGAGCACCCTTCGGTGTCCCGGTACCACGCCGTGCTGCAGCACAGGGCGGCCGGCCTCGAAGGAGAATGCGACGGCCAAGGGCCGGGCTTCTACCTGTACGATCTGGGAAGCACCCACGGCACTTTTCTTAACAAAACCCGCATCCCACCCCGCACCTATCGTCGCGTCCACGTCGGGCACGTCCTTCGCTTTGGAGGCAGCAGCCGGCTCTTTCTTCTTCAGGTAAGTAGAACCAGGTAATGCTGAAATCTCTGGAGTGCACGGGCTGGGTTCCAGAGTTGCTAACGCTTTCTGTGAAGAAGCAGGTTCTCCCCGTCCCCGAGGACAAAGCGGGGGAATCTGGCTCCTCTGCAGACACGTGTCCCCGTTGCCATATTTCTGAAAGTGACTCCAACACTCCTGAACTCTGAAAGAATTCTTTCGCTTGGTTCATCAGGGACCAGAGGAAGACCGAGAGGCAGAATCCGAGCTGACGGTAACGCAACTGAAGGAGTTGCGCAAGCAGCAGCAAATGATGTTGGAGAAGAAGATGTTAGGAGAAGACTCGGATGAGGAAGAAGTGGACACCACCGAAAGGAAGAGAAATACTAGTAGTCAAGATGATGAAATGGGCTGTACCTGGGGAATGGGTAAGAGATGAAAATTGCTGCCGGAACCTAATATTGTAAATTCATTACAAGTGGTATGTATATAGAGCAGTGATCTTGATTATCATCACTGGAGGGGCTGGAACTACATTCAATCAAAAACCATGGAATGTTCAGTGTAGGATAGTACCTCATTTTTTTTGTACTTTATGTATGTAAATTCCCTGAAATGTGAAATGGCTGATCAGAGAAAGCTTGTCCCTTGACCAGAAGAATAAATGGAATTTTCTATAATGCCAGGCAGTTTGGAGGATGGGTATTTAGGAACTAGGAATATAAAAAGATCATCTTAATGTATTTTGGGAAGATTGGATAAATATGATGAAATTACTTCGTAAGTGTAAAACAATAGCTAGAAACCCTAAGTATGCTAAAGTAAGGGTTTAGAGAAGGGAGTAATCACTGAGGACTTAGACGTGCACTGTCCAATATAGTAGCCATTACCCATATGTGGTTATTGGACACTTGAAGTATGACTAGTCCAAACTGACTTGTACTATAAACCTAAAGTACACACTAGATTTAAAGGCTTACTGTGAAAAAATAATGTAAAATATTCGTATTATTTTCATACTGATTTACATGATAATAGTTTTACCTGATTTCCCTCACCCATTTTTTTTTTTAAGATTTCATTTATTTATTCATTAGAGATACACACACAGAGAGAGAGAGGCAGAGGCAGAGGCAGAGAGAGAAACAGGTTCCATGCAGGGAGCCCAACACAGGATCTGACCCCAGGTCCCCAGGACAACGCCCAGGGCTGAAGGCAGCACCAAACTGCTGAGCCACCCAGGCTGCCCTGATTCCCCTTTTTAATGTGCCTTCTAGAAAATAAAAAAGTTTTTTTTTTAAATTTTTATTTATTTATGATAGTCACACACACAGAGAGAGAGAGAGAGAGAGGGAGGGAGGCAGGCAGAGACATTGGCAGAGGGAGAAGCAGGCTCCATGCACCAGGAGCCCGACGTGGGATTCGATATCAGGTCTCCAGGATCGCGCCCTGGGCCAAAGGCAGGCACCAAACCACTGCGCCACCCAGGTATCCCTAAAAATGTTTTTTTTATTAAAGATTGTATTTATTTAGAGAGAGAATAGGTGTGAGCTGGGGAAGGGGCAGAGAGAGAGAGGGAGAAGGAGAGACAGTATCTCAAGCAGACTCTGCACTGAGTGTGGAACCGGATAAAGGCTCCCCACAACCCTGAGATCATGACCTGAGCTGAAATCTAGATTTGGACCCTTAACCACCTGAGCTACTCAGGCGCCCTGAAGATAGAAAAGTTGCATGTATGGCTTTCATATTGCTGTTAGGCAACATTCACTTTAAATTTGAGAAAGTTTTTAAGTTTACAAACAGATGTGTCTTGAGCTGGAATTTGAAGGAAAGGAAAATTAGCCCCCAGGAAGCTTAGTATTGAGGATCGTTTTCAGGGCAGGGATTGATGATTTTTTTTTTTTTTCAAGATTATTTGTGTTTTTATTTGACACAGAAAAAGAGAGAATGAGAGAGAGATGCACAAGCCGGGGTTGTGGCAGGCAGAGGGAGAGGGAGAAGCTGACTCCCCGCTGAGCAGGGTCCTGACTGAATCCCAGGACCCTGGGATCATGACCTGAGCTGAAGGCAGAAGCTTAACTAACTGAGCCACACAAGCCCCCGGGATTGATGATTTTTACCAAGTAATGAGTAGACCAGTCTATTTGGCAGATATGGTAAATATTAATAAATTATAATGGATACAGAGTATTAGACCCAGGTGTTAGAGAGCAGGAATACCAGAGCAAGAAGCTTAGGTTTTTTCCCATGGACAATGTGGTAGGTAATTTTGTTTTTAAAATATAGTGATGGGGATCCCTGGGTGGCACAGCGGTTTGGCGCCTGCCTTTGGCCCAGGGCGTGATCCTGGAGACCTGGGATCGAATCCCACGTCAGGCTCCCGGTGCGTGGAGCCTGCTTCTCCCTCTGCCTATGTCTCTGCTTCTCTCTCTCTCTCTCTCTGTGTGACTATCATAAATAAATAAAAATTAAAAAAATAAAAGTAAAAAAAAAAAAAAAATATAGTGATGGAGGGCAGCCCGGGTGGCTCAGCGGTTTATTGTCGCCTTCAGCCCAGGGCGTGATCCTGGAGATCCAGGATCGAGTCCCACATCGGGCTCCCTGCATGGAGCCTGCTTCTCCCTCTGCCTGTGTCTCTGCCTCTTTCTCTCTCTCTCTGTGTCTCTCATGAATAAATAAATAAAATCTTAAAAAAAAAAAAAGACTTCGTTTTAAAAAATAAAAAAATAAAATATAGTGATGGAGAAAAAAAAAATAAGATGCCATGAAAGCAAGTTTTAATTTGTCCCACAATTTAGAAAAACTAAAGATATTTATACTAGTGGTTTTGTGTTTGCCCCCTCCTCCCCGACCCCTCACCTTTCTTTTTATTGATAACTGTATGTTTGTGCAGGCTGAATGGAAAGTGGGTGTCATTAAGATAGTCTCTTCTTATGTCTGTTTGTTCTTCTTTCCCATGTCTTGTAGGAGAAGATGCTGTAGAGGATGAGGCCGAAGAGAACCCCATTGTCTTAGAGTTTCAGCAAGAAAGGGAGGCCTTTTATATAAAGGATCCAAAAAAGGCTCTCCAAGGTTTTTTTGACCGAGAAGGTATGTAAACAGATTCTGACCCTGCCAGTAAAAGGTATCCATTGCGGTGTTGTTTTATAGATCTTCAGGGTACTTAGAAATGCTGTATTTTATCTGCTGTTCCACTGTTCCCCTTAATCAGTTCTTGCCCTATGGTCGATCGCTTCAGGTTTATTTTGAAAATAGTAAAAGTCTTTTTTTTTTTTTAATTTTGGTATTTTTTTTAAATTTTTATTTATTTATGATAGTCACACACAGAGAGAGAGGCAGAGACATAGGCAGAGGGAGAAGCAGGCTCCATGCACCGGGAGCCCGACGTGGGATTCGATCCCGGGTCTCCAGGATTGCGCCCCGGGCCAAAGGCAGGCGCTAAACCGCTGCGCCACCCAGGGATCCCGAAAATAGTAAAAGTCTTGTTAGTTCTTCCCATCTTGGAAAAAGAGACTACCTTTTTTTTTTTTTTTTGACTTGTCCCATTCTCTCAAAAGATCTTAGACTTGGGTGGTGGGGAGGTTGTCCTAACATCTTAAATTTTTTTGTTTCTAATTCATCTGATCTTTTATAATCCTTAACATGAATGTTCACTTTATATGATGTAAGGGATGTTTCCACAGAGGATTGTTTCAGTAGTGATGCTTTGAGAGAATATCTGTGTGTGCTTATGAATATGTATGTGAACTGGATACATTCTGCACTTAATATTTATGCTTCTAAAAACCAGGCAGTTATGACAAATTCATTACCTCTACAACTTAAATAAGTGTGAAAGCTGCTATATAGTGGATAAAACCATTTTGGGGGAGTTTTGATCTGTTTGCTTTTCTTTTTTTTTTTAAGATTTTATTTTTTTATTTGAGAGAGATAGAAATAGCAAGAGAGAGCACGAGCAGAGGAGAGAGGGAGAAGCAAGCTCCTGCTGAGCAGGGAGCCCGACATGGGGCTAGATCTCAAGACCCTAGGATCATGACCTGAGCTGAAGGCAGATGCTTAACCAACTGAGCCACTGAGGCACCCCAATCTGAGTTTGCTTTTCTTTGCCTCAAGCTCATCCTAATTTTTAAAAAATATTTATTTATTTTAGAGAAAGAGAGCAAGTAGGAGGGAGAGAGATTCCTGAAGCAGACTCCCTGCTGAGTGTGGAGCTTAATGCAGGGCTCTATCCCAGACCCTGAGATAATGACCTGAGCTGAAATCAAGAGTTGGCCCCTTAACTGACTGAGCCAGCCACCCAGGGTCCCCAAGTTCATCTTAATTTTATTATTCAATGATAATCCCTAGGAATAAGAAGTGAAATGCTTTGAAATTTAGTATTCGGTGTGGCATGGGAATTTGATATTCTTATTTAACCCTTCCTCTCTTTTCCCTTTGTCTCAACTAATAGTTTTCAGATGTTATTAAAATTGTTTTGCCTTTCTTCCTCCCACAGGAGAAGAATTAGAATATGAATTTGATGAACAGGGGCATAGCACTTGGCTCTGCAGGGTGAGGTATGTTCTGTTCTCATTAATGTCCATTTCTGAAAGTGGCCAATTTCAGGTTGTAGACAACAAACCCAAAGAGTAACTTTAGTCTTATTTTTAGGGTATACCTGAATTTGGGCTTTGATAATTTGGCAGATGGGGTGGGATGGGTCAGAGGTATGAGGAAAAGATTTGAAATCCAACCTTGGCAAGATAGAACAAGATGAATGAGAGATTATAAAAGCATGTCAAGGGGGGGAGGGGGGAAAAAAAGCATGTCAAAACATGACTATTATCACAGCATATTAGTTTTTTTGGTGAAAATTAGAGCTTAGTGTTGTGCTGTGATTCCCTCCAAACCAATATAGATTACCTGTGGATGATTCAACTGGAAAACAACTGGTAGCTGAGGCCATTCATTCAGGAAAGAAAAAAGAAGCAATGATCCAATGTTCACTGGAAGCTTGTCGAATCCTTGATACTTTGGGATTGCTGCGGCAGGAGGCAGGTATGTGGAAGACTTTTTTTTCTTTAAAAGAAAGAAAGCAGAGGAGACAGAGAGGGAGGGAGAAGGAGAAAGAGAGGGGGAAAGAGATAGAGATGGACAGAGACAAAGAAAAAGAAAGAGAAAAGGAAGGAAAATTTAACACAAGGCAATAAAATATCTTTCAGGGGAAGGTGTAAACTGTATAGAATTCTGTAGTGAAAAGAAAAGATTCCATATCTCAGTATTCAAAGGAAGCCATTGTATATATTCTCCTAGACATTTTTTATGGGTATAGATGTATGTTCAGAATTAGGTCCTTTAGGGGATCCCTGGGTGGCTCAGCAGCTTGGCGCCTGCCTTTGGCCCAGGGCGTGATCCTGGAGTCCTGGGATTGAGTCCTGCCTTGGGCTCCCGCCATGGAGCCTGCTTCTCCCTCTGCCTGTGTGTCTACCTCTCTCTCTCCCTATGTCTATCGTGAATAAATAAATAAAATCTTAAAAAAAAAATTAGGTCCTTTAATAAAAGCAAGCACTGGACAGCCCGGGCAGCTCAGTGGTTTGGTGCCACCTTCAGCCCAGGGTGGGATCTTGGAGACCCAGGATCGAGTCCCATATTGGGCTCCCTGCATGGAGCCTGCTTCTCTCACTGCCTGTCACTGCCTGTGTCTCTGCCTCTCACTCTCTCTCTCTCTGTGTTTCTCATGAATAAATAAACAAAACATTAAAAAAAAAAAAAAGACTACCAATGACTCATAACAAAATACACCTGTTCCTTGCCCTGCCCCTCCTCAGTCTTCAACTTTAGAAGGCTTTTTAACTCTTTCAGTTATTCCTTTTGGCATTTAAAAATATCCATATTTCTAAAAAGGAAGAGTGTGCTGCTTTATTTTGAGTCATTTATTTTAAACATCTACTGACTCTGTTATATTAGTAGTTAGTATTTACATGATTATGTTTATGCAAATATTAGTCATAACTTGGCAGTTTTTTCTTTTGTTTTTCCTAAAGTTAATAATTATGTTTGTTTTTTATGTATTTGGATTTTATAGCTCTTGATCATTCTTCCCACACCTTTCAATAACCTTTAAATATATTTTCCCACATCGTCAATCACATTAAATAATTGATCAGTTCTGACTTTTTTGGAAACATTTCTCCTAAAGAGCACTATTTTTTTTAGGACTTAGTGCTCTCTGAGTTGCTGCAGGACTGTCAACTGGACCTTACTTTGCTGTTATCCTTGAGATTTCCTTTGTCTTTTTTCAGGGTTAGATTTTCTGTTTCTTGATTCCCAGATTCTCAGGTTTCTTGGTGTATTCCTTGTTTTATTGGAGTATTTCTTTCTATAGTTTTAGCAGATTAAAAAGCTGGTACTACAGTAGAGGGCATGGATGATTATAGTCTTCAGTGGATTTCACATCTTTCATTTTTCTTGATCTACTCTCATTTTGGTGGAAATCCTCTAGTGGATTCCTCAGAAAGGATGTATAGCAAGTAAACTTTATTAAATTCTCCATTCTGGAAATATAACTATTTTAGCTTTACTCTTGATACTGTTCAGAAACATTTCTGAAATTAGCCATTAGTCATTTAATCCCTCTGTTTTCTCTTTCTCTCTGGAGTTTTGTTATTAGATATTGAACATCTTAGACTGACCATATAAGTTTTCTTTTTTCTTTGCTTTGTTATCTCAATGTCTTTTTGTTCTTTCTGGGAGATTTCTATAGCTTTATCTTTCTATCTCTAGTTTGCTATCAAGATTTTAATTTCCAGGGTTCATTTTTGTCCTTTGAACATTCATTTTTTAGAAAAGATTTTATTTATTTATTTGAGAGAGAGTGTGCAGGCAGGAGTACGAATGAGGGGGAGGGGCAGGGGACAGGGAGAGAAAGAGAGAATCTCAAGCAGAGTCAGCACTAAGCACAGAGCCAGATACAGGACTTTATCTCATGACCCTGAGATCATGACCTGAGCCAAAATCAAGAGTCAGACGTTCAGGATGCCTGGGTGGCTCAGCAGTTGAGCATCTGCCTTTGGCTAAAGGTGTGATCCCAGGGTCCTGGGATTGAGTCCCACGTTGGGCTCCCTGCGTGGAGCCTGCTTCTCCCTCTGCCTATGTCTCTGCCTCCCTCTCTCTGTGTCTCTCATGAATAAATAAATAAAATCTTAAAAAAAAAAAAAAAGGCAGATGCTTAACTGAGCCATCCAGATGTCCCTGAATATTCATTTTAAAAACATAATATGCTATCGTTTCATGGGTTGTAAATATCTCATCACACTGCTAATCTGTGTCCTTCAGATTGCTTTTCTTTTTTGTGTGTGGTCTCTATCCTGCACATTCGAGGTGTTTCTCAGGGCACCTGGGTAGTTCAGGGGTTGAGTGTCTGCCTTGGGCTCAGATCGTGATCCCCCGGGTCCTGGGATCGAGTCCCACATCGGGCTCCCCTCAGGGAACCTGCTTCTCCCTCTGCCTATGTCTCTGCCTCTCTCTGTGTCTCTCATGAATAAATAATTAAAAAAAAAAATTTTTTTTTAAGTTTTAGAGGTGTTTCTCAGTTGTATAGTTCTTGGTTGTAGATTCTTATTTGGGGACAAAAAAGGTGCTTGACAGCTTAGACTATATAGGTGAGACTTACTAACTTTGAGCAATAATATGGAATAATGTTGGTGGGCCCTTTATTGGGGAATTCCTCATGTAAGTGTCCTTAGGATTTTCCTCTTCTGCTAGCAGGATTCCTTAGAGAATATTCTTCCAATCTCCTGCATGAAATTCCTGGAGCTAGAGGCTGGAAGATAGCTGAGCAGATTCTCAATATCCAGCTATTTTCAGGATGGTACTATTTTTAGAATATAGTACCCATGCTCTTGTCAACTGGTCAGTCCACAATGCAGACTTTCCATCTTACCCTTTCTAGAGATTAACTTCTGGATTTTTTTCTGGGGATGGCAAGGAAGTGAGCAGGCAGGGAGGAGAATCTATTTCTCAACTAGCTTTTACTCTATTCTGCCTATTTTAGCACTACTATCCATCCTCAGTTCCAGATCCTTTCGTAGATTCTGCAGTCTCATCAGATTGGTTCTCAGCTTTCCTCACTGTTGGTTTAGAGTTCATCTTTATTAGTTCTGCTAAGTTAGTTTCCACTTGTCTGTCTACTTAATAATTTCCAAAAATGAAATGTTACTATCCCTTCTCTCATTCTGTCTGATTTGTAGATTTAGTATTTTTATCTTTTTGTTTACTTATTTTTTAAGGAAGCTCTTTACCGAGCATCGGACTCAAACTCACAACCCTGAGATCAGGAGTTAGGTGCTCTACCAACTAAGCCAGCCAGCAGCCCCAGTATATTAGTGTATTTATTTATTTATTAGATTTGTGTTTTTTAAAAAGATCTCTTTACTACAGCTTTAGTGGGATATGAGGAGAGAGTAAACTTAGAGATGTGTGTTTAATGTACCATCTTAACCTGGAAATTATGGAGTTTATATTAATAAGGACTGTTTTGGTTGTAAGTAATAGAAACCCAATTCAAACTAGCTTAAGGGAGAAAAGTTATTGGCTCTAGAAGGTGGGAAGAGTAGCTTACAGCATTGAAGGAAGAACTGCGTGAACCAGGACTTTTAAATTCTGGTCCTATCAAACTAGAACTGTCAGTATCACCAGGATACCATAAAAGCTGTATGTGTATATCTGATCAGTTTTATGAGTGCATGGTTTTATTTTACAGATAGATTCTTATCCTATGCAGAAAAGGTGACTGCTCACAGCCTGAATTTATATCTTCCCTCTTTCCTAACTTCATTGGAAAGAGAGTCTTTTTTTTCCTTATATCTAAATATAAATATAAGGGAAAGATTCTTACTGATTTGGCTTTGGTCACTTGAGTACCCTTATTCCAGATGGAATGGGGGAGGAGTTTTCTAGAAGAAAAGGGATACTTTTACCAGAACAAGGGGAATAAGATGGCATAGGGTAGACAAGGAAGTAATAGGTCCCGTAGTCCCCTATTATAAGCCTTATACATTTTCATGGTTACAAACAATGTTGCATTGATATCTATAGGACAAATTTCTCTAGTGGAATTGCTGGTCAGTTGTATTTTTATTATTGACAGATGTTGTGGTATTGACCATCAAAAAGGTTGTATTAATGTATATTCCCAACAGTTGTTTGAGAGTTCCATTTCCCCATACCCTTGCCACATTGGGTATTATTAATCTTTTTTCTAATATATAGGTGAGAAGTGGTATCTCATTATTTTAATTTGTATTTTTTTTCTTTTTTAAAGATTTTATTTATTTATTCATGACACTACACAGAGAGACGAGAGAGAGGCAGAGACACAGGCAGAGGGAGAAGCAGGCTCCATGCAGGGAGCCTAACGTGGGACTCGATCCCGGGTCTCTAGGACCACACCCTGGGCTGAAGGCGGTGCTAAACCGCTGAGCCACCCAGGCTGCCCTAATTTGTATTTTTTAATTATTAAAAAATGTTTAACATCTTTTTTTCACCATTTGGATTTCTTTTTCTGTGAACTGCTTTCATTATTTTTAAAATTTTCTTTTGAATTATTAGCCTTTTCTTTGTTTACCTTTTTCCTTTTTTAGCTCATGGATTTTTGAGAACTTCTTGTTCACTAAATAATTTAGCCCTTTGTTTTAATTCTTTCATTGTGGTAAAATATACATCACATAAAATTTACCATTGTAAGTATTAAGTGTATTAAATACATTCACATTCTTGTGCAACCATCACTACTGTCCATCTCAGAAGTTTCTCATCTTCCCCTATTAAAACTTTGTACCCACTGAACACTAACTTCCTTTCTTCCTTCCCCCAGCCCCTGGTAATTACCATTCTACCTTCTGTCTCTGTGAATTGAACTACTCTAATTAACTCCTATAAGTGGAATCATGTGTGTCTGGTTTATTTCACTTAGCATAAAGTCTCAACCCTTTGTTTTTATATGTAGTTTGACAGCTTATTGAGTCTTGCAGTAATTGATGATATTTTAAGTTGCTTACCCACTTGCCTTTTTCTTTTTTTAAAACTCATTTCATTACCATTTATTTTATCTCCTAGTATCTCGAAAAAGGAAAGCCAAGAACTGGGAGGATGAAGACTTTTATGATAGTGATGATGACACATTTCTTGATCGGACTGGCCTTGTTGAAAAGAAGCGTCTGAACCGAATGAAAAAGGCTGGGAAGATTGATGAGAAGCCAGAGACCTTTGAATCATTGGCAAGTTTTACTTATAGAAATAGCTATGGTAGTTCAATTTTTATGTAAGATAATATATTATTTAAATTTGTTTTAAAATTTTAATTTTTAAAACAATAGCATTGAAATCTGGTAGTGAAGTATAACTTTCTTGATCTGCAATTTGTTAGTAATAACCAGTCTTATCCAGGTTGGAAAAAAGTTTGGCTTGCTGCTAGCCTCTGTCTACCTCTAGGTAGATACTGATTTATTAATGAACCTTCTTTGAATATGATTAACAGCATATCCAAAAAGAAAGGAAAATTCAGACATTCTGAAGTGAAATCAACTTTAGACTTTTGGCAGTCAAGAATTGTGAAAGGAATTTTGAGGAGTATACTTTATTAGTAGTCTTAAACAGTATATCCTTTATGAAATCGTCATAAGATGGCATGTGTTTTCACTATATTAAGTAGTATTGAGAGCTTTAAAACATTACCTAACATTTATTTTTTTGATTTACCAATGAAAACAAATGCCTTGAGTTCTTTCTTTTGAGTAACATCAAGTCTATATTCTGTACATTCAGTTTAATTATGAATTCAGAAATTAATTCAAATTAAACCCATGAAAAATGTTAGCTCCATAAAATTCAGATTTAAGTGGATTTCTGAATTAATCCTCTTAAACAAACAAAAAAATCCTCTTAAACCTTGTAACAATAGTGAAAATAGGAGGAAGACCGGAAAGCTACCATATTTTGAGAGAAGAAAAACATTTGTTCACCCTGTTAATTTGGGTATTACAGGTTGCAAAATTAAATGATGCTGAAAAGGAACTTTCTGAAATTTCTGAGAAACTGAAAGCCTCAAGCAAAGGTAAGTTAATGACCTATTAAACAAATATGTATTGGGCGTCTATCATAGGTACTATATGCTATATGCTTGTCAGCACTGAGGCTAATAAGATATACAAAATATGGAGCCTTTCTTTTTTTTAATTTTTTTTTAAATATTTTTATTTATTTATTTATGAGAGACACAGAGAGAAAGAGAGGCAGAGACACAGGCAGAGGGAGAAGCAGTCTCCATGCTGGGAGCCCAATGTGAGACTCGATCCCGGGACTCCAGGATCACGCCGTCTGGGCAGAAGGCAGGCGCTAAACGGCTGAGCCACCCAGGTGTCCCTGGAGCCTTTCTAAGGAGCAACATAGCATCTTTGAATGAGAAAGAACATTATAAATTATTTGGTTTAAGCTCTTTATGTAATAGATGATGAAAATAAAGCCCATGGAGGCAAAGTGATATCCCAAGGTCTTCAAGTTATCACCTGTTTTCTTATTCCTACTATGAATAATGTCCTCTATCCAGCTTTACGTTAGTGGATTTTTTTAAAAGGATTTATTTATTTGAGAGAGAGAGTAGAACGGGCAGAGGGAGAGAGAATCTTAAGCAGACTCCTTCCTGAGTGTGGAGCCTGACATGGGGCTTGATCTCATGACTCTGAGATCATGACCTGATCTAAAATCCAGAGTTGGATGCTTAACCTGTTGAGCCACCCAGGTGCCCTTGTTAGTGACTTTTCTATGGAAACTTTGGCTGAATTTTAAAATATTTGAGGCCATTTTTCTGAACATGTATTATCCTTTCTTGGACAGCTCTATCAGAGTCACCATCTCAGGACTCTTTAGATGCATTCATGTCAGAAATGAAATCAGGGAGTGCATTGGATGGTGTGTCCCGGAAGAAACTTCACCTGAGAACTTTTGAACTTAGGAAAGAACAACAGAGACTTAAAGGGTTGATAAAAATTGTAAAACCAGCAGAGATTCCAGAGCTGAAAAAGTAAGTCTTCATTATAATTAAAATTTTAAGAAGGCATGTTTGAATAGATAACATTTTGAATTATATCATTGTTTTCTTACATAATCATTACAGAATAGAAATAGAATGTAAGAGGCCCTTTAAAGCACAGGAGACAGTGATTTCAGAGTCAAAACCCATTTCATTTATGAAATATAGACTTCTATGGAATTTTTATTTATTTATTTATTTATTTATTTATTTTAATTAATTTTTATTGGTGTTCAATTTACCAACATACAGAGAAACACCCAGTGCTCATCCCGTCAAGTGTCTGCCTCAGTGCCCGTCCCCCATTCCCCTCCACCCCCCACCCTCCGCCCCTTCCACCACCCCTAGTTCATTTCCCAGAGTTAGGAGTCTTTATGTTCTGTCTCCCTTCCTGATATTTCCCAACATTTCTTTTCCCTTCCTTTATATTCCCTTTCACTATTTTTTATATTCCCCAAATGAATGAGAACATACACTGTTTGTCCTTCTCCGATTGACTTATTTCACTCAGCATAATACCCTCCAGTTCCATCCACGTTGAAGCAAATGGTGGGTATTTGTCGTTTCTAATTGCTGAGTAATATTTGCTATGGAATTTTTAGAGAAAACTCTATTGATTCTTGTTTCATTGGAAGACTCTGAATTTTTTACTTAATCTTTTAATGCAGAGTAAACTTCTTTAAAGAGCAACATGCACAAAAGACTAGTATCCCTAATATATAAAGACCTTTGAATAAGTAGACAACCATCTAGCAAAGAGAAAAATGGGAAAGGGGTATTAACTGACAGGCCACTGAGAAACAAATAAACATAGCTCTTAACTATGTAAAAAAAGTGCTCAATCTTGCTCATAAGGGAAATACAAATATAATAATGTAATATTTTTTAATCTATGATTTTATCTTATTTTTTATTTTTTAAAGATTTTACTTATTTATTCATGAGAGACACAGAGAGAGGGGGAAAGAGAGAGAGGCAGAGACATAGGCAGAGGGAGAAGCAGGCTCCATGTAGGGAGCCCGACGTGGGACTTGATCCCTGGTCTCCAGGATCACGCCCTCGGCCGAAGGCAGCGTTAAACTGCTGAGCCACCTGGGCTGCCCTAAGCTATGATTTTAAAACCCCAGAGGAAATAAAAGTACAGATTGTCATTTTAGCACTTGATTTGTCATTCCTAAGAACCGGTTGATAACTTTAATATATTTAAATACTGTGTAAAAAATATATTTTTTATTTATTTTTTATTTATTTGAGAGCGAGAACACAAGGCAGGGGAGGAGCAGAGGGAGAGGGACAAGCAGACTCTGCTGAGGACCTAGCCCTGATAACAGGGCTCAATCCCATAACCCCGATATCACGACCTGAGCTGAAATCAAGAGCCAGATGCCCAATGGACTGAGCCACCCAGGTGCCCCCCTATATTTAAATACTTTAAAGTGGACTTTCTTCCTTTAAAATGGAGGAAGGCATAATCCCCTAAAGTTGATTTTATTGGTTAACTTTTGATTTCCAATAGTGGAAATTATTGGAAGAAATTAACCTAAGTCCATTTGCAGAAATCTAGAAAATTTTTGAGTAATTTGTAAATAGGATTTTGGGAATAGTTTTTCCCAGACTCGGCTTGTATTTGTGAATGTATGAATGTATACATGGTGTGTGTGTGTATACGTGTGTGAGAGAGTGAGAATAAGATCCAGCCTTTCAACTTGACAGTATTTTCAAATTTTGTTCTATGTGGTCTCAACAAATTTTGAAAATGTTGAGTAGGTTGTTGTGGAAACGAGCAATTCCCAATGAGCACAATCCAGGTAGACATCTCAAAAACTGGGTATTGCCTGGGTGGGATCACTCATTTATGAAGATAATTAACTCTGGAAAGTTTCTTATTTTCTTTAAAATTGTGTTGTCCTGTATAGCACCCAATAGTCTCCTGTGACATTAAAATTAAATGAAATTAAAAATTCAGTTCTTTAATCAAGTAGTCACATTTCAAGTTCTCAGTAGCCACATTGTAGCTAGTAGCTTCTGTATTGGACAGTGTAGAAGTAGAACATTTCCATTATTGCAGAAAGTTCTGTTGGACAGTGCTACTTTAAGTAGGCTCCATGCTGGGCGTGGAGCCTGACTTGGGTCTCAACTCACCATCCTGAGATCCAGACCAGAATTGGGATCAAAAGCTGGCCACTTTTGATGACTGAGCCACCAAGTGCCCCATGGACAGTGCTGCTTTAGATTGTGTAAGCATTTAGGCAGCCCCTTTCCCATATACAAAGCCTATAACTTGATGCTAGGGACATTGCATAGATAAGTATCTAGATATTAGAAGGCACCTTTTTTTTTTTTTTTTAATAGAGATGTTTTTGGAGCCCTTGATCATCTGTACAGAAAATTAATCCCCAAATTACTAGCAGGTTTTTAAAAGATGTATGTATAATTTGGATATTTCAGTAAGGAGGGGAGTTAGCACTCAAGTTAGATTCCCTGGCTTTCATTCTTGGTTCTTTTCATTCTCAGCTCTTTGGGTATTTTGAGGCAAGTTATGCAATTTCTTTGACCTTTGCTTCCTTCAGCTGTAAATTAGAAGTACTAGTGATGTTGAAAGATGACATGAATAGAGGTGTCTGGGTGGCTCAGTCAGTTGGGCATCCTACTCCTGGTTTTGGCTTGGGTCAGGATCTCAGGGTCATGGGATCAAGCCCCACGTCAGGCTGTGTGCTTAGCAGCAAGTCTGCTTGGGATTCTCTCTCCCTCTGCCCCTCTCTCATTCATGGTGCTCTCTCTCTTTTTCTTTTTCTTTTTCTTTTTTTTTTTTTATTTATTTATGATAGAGAGAGAGAGAGAGAGAGAGAGAGGCAGAGACACAGGCGGAGGGAGAAGCAGGCTCCATGCACCGGGAGCCCGATGTGGGATTCGATCCCGGGTCTCCAGGATCGCGCCCTGGGCCAAAGGCAGGCGCCAAACCGCTGCGCCACCCAGGGATCCCCTCTCTCTCTTTTTCTAATAAAATAAAATCTTTTTTAAAAAAGGAAGATAACATGAATAGCACTTGACAAAGTGCTGGCATGTATGTATTATTATTGTCATCGTCCTATTTTGCTTATACCTAGCAGCTATTTATAACATTGTGTTTATGGAGAAAGGATAAAAACTCCCAAGACATAGAACGGGTGAACATTAACATTGAGTTTTAATTCTAACTCCAAAATCGTTTCCCTTGGTAAGTCATCCCTGTGAGGGAGGGTATGCCAGCTTCCTCCAGAGCCTCCCTTCATGCTGTCTGCGTGTCTGCTTAGTTTCTCCTCCCTTTCCTACATTAGATCTGTCCTTTAGATGTGTATACCTTCTCTCTCCTCTTGTGACTTGAGGGTTGAACTTCCAAACTTTCTATCTAACATTTTTCCCTCCTGACCCAAGTAGCTCTTGCAATCCCATCTTCTGTCTTTTCATATCCTTGGGGTGTCTTTGTTCATCCTCCAGACCAGCCAAGCTATTTAATAGAGCTGAAAAATATGTGTTGTTCTTGACTTTGTCTTTGTATGCTAGAATCTTCCTGAAGCCTTTGAAGAGGGCCTGTGAAGGATAATATTTGTCAAAGAGTCTTTAAAGCCAGGCAGGCAGAATTCTTCTGGTGGCCTTAGCAAGGCAATGGGTGTGTCTGTGGTGGAGAGCACAGGGCTAAGGCTACACTCAGGAACACTGCTGAGGGGATAGGACTTAGGTAGAAGAAGGCAGTAGTGGCATATGGGGCTTTAGCATGGAACAGCAAGGTCGATTTCTCATATGGGTCCCTGTGTGTCCGGAGTGCCATCTCGATTCCTGTATTCCAGAATGCAGGCCTGTCCTTCCCTCTCTCTATCCTCATGCTATCTCGCCTACTCTCTGAGTGTCTGGTCAACTCAACTGCTATTCGTTTTGTTTTTGCTCATTTCTTGTTTCCCTCTGCTCTTTCCTAATTTCTACAATCTCTTGTTTTTGCTCTTTTTCAGCTTTACCTTAGTGGGGTCAGCTATTAGAACTCTCTTTGGCAAAAAAAAAAAAGAACTCTCTTTGGCCATTGAGAATGGTGACAAGCTCATTAGTTGTAAGGTCTCTCATATGTCTTTGTCATTACTTATCACGCAGTGTAGCTCCTACACACACTTTTTTTTTTAAACTTCTGTGATCAGAGCTTTTGTGTGTGGTTATAAGTGTGAACTCCAGGTAAGTAAGACACTATGCGTCCTCTTGAGAGGTTGGTGGAAAATAGGGCTTTACACCATGGACTCATCCTGCCACTCGGTGGCAAGGAATGGGGTCTTGCCCCTTTGTCAATGACCTTTGTAGTCAGTATCATTTTATGAAGGTGAAGTCATGGCATGTTACAACTTACTAAAGTCAGACCCTCATCTTGCTCTGAATAGCCCTGTGAGAGTCAGCATTCAGATTCTCTTGGCCTTTTCCCATTTGTATGCTTAGATGTTCATTTTTTGGAAATTTTTGTTTTGCCAAAAGTTTGTCATCATCCAGGGTGTTTTTAGATAAAATCTTGGCCTTGCCAGAATAGATATGTATAACTGTTCTTTCTTCTTAGGACTGAAAGTCAGACTACAGATGTGGAAAACAAAGCTAAAAAGCTTACATTGCCTCTTTTTGGTGCCATGAAAGGAGGAAGCAAATTCAAATTAAAAACGGGAACAGTAGGGGTAAGTTGTGGGTCATGGTGTTAAACTTTTAGCTTTCAAGTCAGTTTGCATGTAACTGATAGGTACATTGACCATCTATTTATTAATTAGTGATAAATGTTGCGTTTAAGAAGTGTTTCTTTTCCTAGTGAGTGGATGTTGTGGCATTTAGATTCTGCTAACATATGTGAGTCACATAGTCCCTGCACCTGGCCCTGCCATATGATGTTCATTTAATCCCTCTAACACTTCATGATGTGTGGGAATTATAACCTTTCACAGGTGAGGAAACAGGGTCAGAGAGGTTAAATATGAGATCACATCATCATTAAGTGACTAGACCGGCAGTCAGATCCAGGTCCACTGTTTCTTGAGCTTCATCATCTTTCTACTATCCTCTAACACTTCACTGGTGAATATTTTTGCTTTATGTACATCACTTTTCAGAGATTCAGCTTTTAAAAGATCTTCATCACCTAAAGAGCTAAACCTTATGTATTAGTGTGTGAGGGCTGCCCTAACCAAAGCACAGACTGGGTGCCCTATATGACAGAAATTTATTTTCTCACAGTTCCGGAGGCTGGAAGTCCCAGATCAGCATGCCAGCAGGGTTGGTTTTCCCTGAGGTCTCTTTCCTTGGCTGGAAGATGGTTGCCCTCTTCCTGCATCTTCTGTGCACTTGTACCTCTTAGAAAAACACCAGTCATCTTGGATTAGGGCCCCACCCTAACGCTTTCTTTCAACGCACCCCTTTAAAGAGTTTATCTCTAAATATGGTTACCTTCTGAGGCACTGGGGATTGGAACTTAATGAATTTTGTGGGGCCAGAATTCAGCCCCAAGCACCTTGAATTAGGGCAAACTGCCCCCTGGTGGCAGAAGCCTGAAGTCGCAGGTTGGCGTGAGATGCAGGCTTTTCTGTGAAGGTGGAGGAAGGGAGGTACTTGTGTTTTAATTAGAGGAAAAAGTCTTTACTAAAAAGCTCTCTTGGGCAGCCCCGGTCGCCCAGTGGTTTAGCGCCGCCTTCAGCCCGGGGTGTGATCCTGGAGACCTGGGATCAAGTCCCACATCGGGCTCCCTGCATGGAGCCTGCTTCTCCCTCTGCCTGTGTCTCTGCCTATCTCTGTGTCTGTCATAAATAAATTTTAAAAATCTTTAAAAAATAAAATAAGTAAATAAATAAATAAATAAATAAATAAATAAATAAAAAGCTCTCTTTAAGGTTTACTGAATTAAATCCTATATTTAAAAAATGAAAAAAAAAAAAGATGCGTTCAGTATATACTTTGGTACTTTTTCTCTATTCCTTAAGCTCCAATCAAATTTTTCTAATATTTTAATTAAAAGGTCTTTTAGAATATTTGGCTTTATTCTTCAAGAAATGTCTTTAGGGGAAAAAAAAAAGAAATGTCTTTAGGGGATGCCGTGGTGGTGCAATCAATTGAGCATCCAACTCTTGGTTTCAACTCAAGTCATGATCTCGGTTGTGAGATCAAGCCCCAGCGTCAGGCTCTGTGCTCAGTGCAGAGTCTGCCTGAGAGTCTCTCCCTCTCCCTCCTGCTCTTTCTCTTCCTGTCTCTTTCTCTCTGTTTATCGCTCTCTAAAATAAATAAATAAATCTTAAAAAGAAAAAGAAATGTCTTCACAATCTGTTTTACTGATTGACATGTCTTATTTCTTTGAAATTGTGTTAAATCTAAAATGAAAAAACTCCACAAATAATCTGTTTCTTAAAAATGTGTGTCTGATTTTCCTCTGCAAAATTTTGTGATGAATTAAGATCCTTTAACACCATGAGGGGTAACAGGACAGAATTCTTGCAGCTGACATTCACCTGCAATAAATGTTTTTGTTCCCTACAAGCTGTTTTAAGTGTTCTGTACTTAATATTCTTTTGACCCTAGAAACTTATAGACCTGTGTGTTAAGGGTCCATAGATGGATAAAATTTCATATGCAAGTCCTACTTCTGGCAGACTTCTGCAGGGTTCATCAACCTAGAGAGGTTAGATATACACATTTAGCTTAACCTCCTTAAAGAGATTTGTTTCTTTGTTATTATTTGGAACTATTTGTTCATGGTTTTGTTTTGTTAATAGAAGTTACCCCCCAAGCGTCCTGAACTCCCTGCAGCTCTGATGAAAATGAAGGATGAGCCTGAAGTAGAGGAGGAGGAAGAAGAGGAGGAGGAAGAGGAGAAGGAAAAGGAGAGGGATGAAAGGGGGGACATGGAGACTGGAAGCAGTAGGCTGCAGCAGGAGACAGAGCTGGAAGAAGCAGTGCAGGACACAAGGCCTCCTACTGACCTCATGTGTTCTAAAGAAACAAAAACCCATGGTAATATTTTTCTTCTCCTTCCTGTGGTGTTCAGTAGGGCATTTTCATTAATTGTGCATTGTTTTGAAAAGCCAAGCCAGTTCTTGCTTGTGCATTTTGACTCTGTGGCACTTGATGATATGTAATACAGTGGACTCTGGAAACATACTTTTTTGCTCTTTGACTGTCAGTCATTATTTATCATTGCCAAATAAGGAGGGGATGCATTTCCTGTCTATTCCAGAATTATGGAGCACTGAAAGCTGTGGAATCTGAAACCACAGCTGTTGTGGAACAATCCTGAGCTGCTGCCATTGTGTGATTAGAGGGCAGTAGAAGAGGGTGCATGATGGAGCCTAATCAGTAGTCTCAGTGTAGACCTCCCCTTAGTCATTTTTTACCCCATCCCTAAAACGGAGGCTAAGCATACCTGTGCCCACAGAACACACTTCCTAGGAAGTATGATGCGTTGTTCATCTTTTTGCACATGGTACAGGCAGAGAACCCAGCACAGTCTTCACCAACCTCTGCCAAGGCTTGATGACAAATGACAAAAGAGGGAATTGGTTGGTTTTAACTATGTTTTCTTCTGATTATAAGAGAAAGATGTATTCATTTTAGAAACTTCAGATCCTACATAAAAGTCCAAAGAAGAAAAGAGAACTCTCCTGCAATCTCATCCCCAGAGATCATTGTTCATTTTTCAGTATCCTCTTGTCCCTTGTCAACTGCAGGAGTTATTTCCCTACAGGGTAGCCAAACTACTTGGAATTGTTAACACTTTGTAGAAAATAGGGAGCATGAGGGAAAACAGAACAGAAACTGACATTAAATATTTATGGGAATGCATGCCATGTCTACTTCCAGAACAAACCAGGCTTGTCTGTATAAAGTGCCAGGTCTGGTATGGAGGCCTTCTCCTGAATCATCCTCAGTTGGTTGAGAAAAGTTTCTGTTTTTTTTCATCTGTGAGAGATCTTTTGTTTTTGTGTTCTCCTTTGCTTAGTTATTGGCAAAATGCTTAGCCTTTTCAAACAAGGTACTTACACATACTCTTTTAGAGTCCAGTCTTTGATCCATACATTGTGAGGGTGGCATGTAAGGTTAGCAGGAGGGGGAGTAATAAGTGTTGAATTTTTTTTGTTAAGAGACCAAAGGAAATATGTGTATGTATAAAAATGGTAGATTTTTAAATTTGGTAAAGATACATTAATGAATAAATCTGCAACTGCTTAGGGATTACTCTAGGCCTCTTTTTTATTTCAATATTAGGATCATATTGTACATGCTATTTTATAACCTTTTTTTTTTCTATGTCTTAAAATATTTTTTTTTTGTCTTAAAATATTCTTTTAAAATGTGGAGTCAATAAGGAGCATAGTGGTCCATCACATGCAAGTGCCATAATTTATGTAATCACCTCTCTATTGTTAGACCTGTATGTTATTTATTAAATTTTGCTATTATAAACATATTGTATATAATAAATCTTGGTATCCGTCTTTGATTATTTTCTTTGAATATGTTCCTGGAATTAGAATTTCTAGGCCAAGGAATATATACATTTTTAAGGCTTTTGGTAAGTAGTGCTGAAAAGTTTTACCTCAGAGTTGGCCAGTTTTTAAAGTGGAAAACTGATTTCTCTGTTAAACATATGGAGGCACATTTTTTTGCAAATCTAATTAAGGTTATTGAAGCTAATGACAGTAAAGCTGGATGATTATGTATTTACTTAGCTTTTCCTGCTTTTGTTTTTGTTTTCTTGGTTCCCCACTATGAATTAAATAATAACAATTTGCTCTGGTTCTGCATTTTATAGAAAACATGTCTCAACTCACCCAACTGGAACAGATTAAAGATTATCAAGAGATTAGTGAAACAGCTGCATCATGTGAGGAACCCTCAGGCAAGTAGTGTAGCCGACTCTGTTGCTGCTCTGCACACAAGCAACCAGCTGGTGTCAGAGAGAAGTTGGCAGCTGAGCTGAAGCAGCAGGAGAATGGCCTTTCAGACACTGGGGAGATGCTCTTATAAGGGCCTTCGACAGTACTGGAATATATGAGAGGTTATGTGTGGTGCCATCCCAGTTGCCTTTCTTTATTCCTTTTTCTGCTTCTTGGGGTTCCATCTCCCTGATCTACAAAATTCCTACTGCCTTTGTGCTTCCCTCTGTCCATGCAAGGCCCTCCATAATTTTCCATCTCCCAGAGATGAGTCTGTCCCTATCTTGGCAGTAATTCCAAAACTATTTAAAGAAGTTGGTTGAAGGGTTGTCCTATCGAAAGGACCGATTTTGAGGCCTCTGAGTGGTGTAGTTGGTTGAGTGTCTAACTCTTGGTTTCAGCTCAGGTCCTGATCTCGCGAGTTGTGGGATCGAGCTGGAGTTAGGCTCTACACTCAGCGCAGAGTCTGTTGGAGACTCTCTGCTTCTGTCTCTCCCTCACTTGCGTGCTCTCTCTCTCTCTCTCTCAAATAATCTTTAAAAAAAAAAAAGAGACTAGTTTTCTACTGCTTTTAACTGTAATGGTTGAACTGTAGAATAGTAAAATCAGCCCCATTTTCCTTGCCCCCCTTTTTAAAAAAGATTCTTTTTATTTGAGAGCAAGATTGAGAGAGAGTGCATGAACAAATTGGAGGAGGGACAGGGGGAGAGAAGCAAACACCCCACTGAGCAGAGAGCCCTGCGTGAGGCTTGATCTCAGAACCCTAGGATCATGACCTGAGCCAAAAGCAAACACTTAACCAGCTAAGACACCCTTTTCAAATGGTGCAGTTGTATTCAAGCTTGTAGAACAGCCTTAGGATTTGAAAACTAGGGTTATTAGCAGAGAGAGAATTCTCTAAAGATAGATAGTCTTTATAATAGAAGAAAAAATTTTTTTTAAGATTTTATTTATTTATTCATGAGAGTCAGAGAGAGAGAGAGGTAGAGACACAGGCAGAGGAAGAAGCAGACTCCGTGCAGGGAGCCTGATGCAGGACTTGATCCCAGGACTCCAGGATCATGCCCTGGTCCGAAAGCAGGCACTAAATTGCTGAGCCACCCAGGGATCCCCAATAGAAGAAATTTTTGAGAATTTGTTACATGTTTGCTTCAATTTTTATAATGCTCTTTTAGGGGGAATTTTTTCTTTTCTGTTTTACTTATTCTGAAATAGCTATTGCCTCTTGTTTTTCTTTTTCTCAAATTAGCATCAAAGAATAAATATGAGAAAAACAAAGATGAACTGAAGAAAAAAAAAGCTCCTGGTCCAGGCAAAGTAAGTACTTAGCCATAATCTTCATCTCTCTAGAAATAAAAGTGAATCCCCTTGTCATGGACCACATTCAGAAGAGTGAATTTTTAGGGATTGTCTTAGTAGAGTTCCCAATTGCCTAATCTAGAAATCCAGGCTCTCTTTTATTTTTGAATTTTTATGTTTTGCATTCTCTATTTTTGTCTCCATCCACATGGTTCTCTACTACTGTACATATACCTCTTTGATTAATTTGTGAATCTTTGTTCATATCCTTTTATGCCATACAAAGACATTCGCATAATATATTCTAATTTGACTGTTTATTACATAGAAGATAGAATGTAATGTACTGCATTCTATCAGGAATTTTTTTTTTTAACCCATTGTGGAAATCACTGGTCATCAGTATACCAAGAGCTTCCTACTATGTGGATACCTAGCCAATCCCCTGTGGGTGGATACTTGGGTTGTTTTTAGTCTTTCATTGTAACAGTGCTATAATGAATAATCTTGTGTATACATAATTTTGTATGGATACAGTAAGTTCCCAAAAGTGGGATTGCTAGATTGTGTCAGGAGTTCCCTAAGACCCTCAGGCTAGGCAATTCACAGAAAGCCTCACAGGACTCAGTACGTGGTTGTGCTCACAGCTATGATTTACTAGAGTAAAAGGATACCAAGCACAGTCAGCAAAGGGAAAAGACCATGGGGCAAAGTTTGAGGAAACTAGGCATAAGCTTCCAAGAGCTCTCTTTCATGAAGTCACACAGGATGTATTTAATTCCCCTAGCAATGAGTTGTGACATCTTATGAAATGTTGCTAACCAGGAAGGCTCTTTAGAGACTCAGTGCCCAGGATTTTTACTGGGGACTGATCACAAAGGCATCTTCTGCCTGACATGTACTCAAATTCCATTTTCCCAAAAGGAAAGTAGATGTTCAGTATGACCCATATTGTTTTTATAGACAGTTTAGGCGCAGTGAGCCACTTAAGCTTATCAGGTAGTAAGAACCCTGCTGAAATCAAATCCTCAGATACCAAGTGAAGGCCAGCATTGTAAATAGGCCTTTCAAGGGATAGCAGTCAGGCTTGCCCTGTTAAGTCTTTTCTGTACTTCGATCAAAATACAAATGTCAAATTTCCCTCTATGAGGGTTATACCATTAGAACTCATACCTCTGTTACAGTCCCTTGTAAAAAACATCACTTCACTCTCACTGGCTGAGAATCAGCTTGTTGAGGCTTTACAGGAAAAAGTCAAGGTTCAGAGAGAGAGTGTGCTGCCTTTTTTTGGTTACTTATGTCAAGGTAATTAATGGAAGCTTTTCTCTCTTAATTTTTATTTGCTGATAGGCATAGGGACAATAATTCTTAAAGTTAAAATTCTTTTGAGTAAAATAACCTATCTTTTCTTCGCAGCTTCCAGCAATACTTTCCTCCAAATATCCAGAAGATGACCCAGACTACTGTGTGTGGGTCCCACCTGAAGGTAGATTGTTTTCTATTACTTTTCTTCTCTTTTAAGACTTACATATTTATATTTCTGAATAGGTAATGTATGTTTAAGTTTCAAAATAAAGTTTTATAAGAGTATATGGTAAGATGGAGCGCCTAGGTAGCATTTCTTCTCTTCTAAGACTTACATATTTATATTTCTGAATAGGTAATGTATGTTTAAGGTTCAAAATAAAGTTTTATAAGAGTATATGGTAAGATGGAGTGCCTAGGTAGCACAGTTCGTTGTGTCCACCTCTTGGTTTCAGTTCAGATTGTGATATCAGCGTCGTGAAATCAAGCCCCATGTAGGGCTCCTTGCTCAGTGCAGAGTCTGCTTGGTATTCTTTCTCCCTGTGCCTCTGCCTCCCATTCACTCTCTCGTATTCTCTCTCTCTCTCTCTCCCTCTCCCTGTCCCTCTCTCTTTTCTCCCTCTCTGCCTCTCTCCCTCTCTCCCTGTTCCCCTCTCCCTGTCTCTCTCTGTCCTTCCCTCTCTCTCTCTCTCTCTCTCTCTCTCAAATAAGTAGGGGCACCTGGGCGGCTCAGTTGGTTAAGGATCTAACTTTGGCTCAGGTTATGATCTTAGGGTCCTGGGATCGAGCCCCACGTCTGGCTCCCTGCTCAGGGGGGAGTCTGCTTTTCCTTCTTTCTCAGCCCCTTCCCCTGGTCATGCTCTCTTTCTCTCTTTCTCTCTCAAATAAATAAATAATCTTTTAAAAAAATCTTAAAAGAGTATGTAGTGGGAAAGTTCTTCCTTCTAGGGAAACAGAGTAAAAGATCTAAAAAGACATAGCTACTAAATATAATTTGTGGATTCTGCTTACATCCTTATTTGAACAAACAACCATTTAAAAAATTATATACCAGTCAGATAATTTTGAATACTAGCCAGATATATGATGATACTAGAAAATTATTAATTGTTTTAAAGTGTAGGTGATGTTATGTTTTTTAGGAAAAGTCCTTATCTTCTAGGACTAAGTACAGAAATGTTTACAGATGGAATGGTATTTGGTATTGCCTTAAGATAATCCTGTAGAGGTAGAGGATGAGGGAGCATGGAGGGGGTAATAGATAAAGTAGGACTTGCCACATATTGATAATTGTTTTAGCTGGGTGATGAATGGAGGTTCATTACAATTTTTTCTTTACTTCTGCATGTCTTTCACATTTTCTTTACAGTTAAAAAAACAACAACTGCTAGCTTTGCCTCAGCTACTCAGTGTTTTCCTCTAAAGCCAGCCAAATATCACTTTCTTATGAGTTCTTATATATGTCACATAAAATGCTTATGTGAGCAATAAAATACATAATATTTCACCATTGTTCTTACACAAATAGAAGCATATTCTATACTTTGCTGTCTTGCACTTAACACTATATGGAGATCCTTCCATAGCTATTTATAGATTCCTTCTTTCCCTCTCTCCCTCCCTGTCCTTCCTTCCCTAGTCCGTCCTTCCTTCCTTCCTTCCGTCTTTCCTTCCTTTCTTCCATAGTTCTTTTTTATGGTATAGATAATACCATTACTTATTTATTCAGTTCCCTCAATGAATATTTCCTGTGTTTCCAGTTTTGCCATTACAAACAACTCTGCATGGAGGGACCGGGGTTAAGACATTATAAATTTCATTCTATACAGAGTGTACAGCTTATGTTCAAGATCTGTTTGAGAACAGACCCTGATTTTTCAGAACACAGTTCAGGCACACTTTTAAGGCAGTATATGAGATGCTTGCTCTCCATATGGTTATCATAGGTTGCTTTTTTTATGGATCAGGTTTCTAATATACTAGTAGTTAATAGAAATTTTGTTACAAGAAATGTTTGCTTTTTATTGGCTAATAAATGTAAGGATAGAAGTGAAAAGAGGACTATGTCTTGAAGTCATATGCAAAAAGGCAGAGTTCTAGAATAGAAGAAACTGTTTTACTTTTTAGCCCACTAATGTCTGGGTATCTTTTCCCTCCTGACTTTGGGAAAGTGAATGTGTTTCTTTCTTTCTTTATACTCTGATCTAGGCCAAAGTGGAGATGGCAGGACCCATCTGAATGACAAGTATGGCTATTGACTGCTTCAGAATCCTAGAGGAAGATCTTGTGGACCATGTGACATAGGATATTTAGGGTACTATATCAAGTTGAATATCCAGAGAAGGAGTTCAGGTGATCTTTTGTAAAATCTGGTGACTGGCCTTTTCTTCTACTCTTGGCTCTCTAAATTTATCTACTCATCTGATGCCCTTGAATTTGGCATTTATGTTTAAAAGTGTTTGTGTATGTATGTAAAAACCATATATTTGAGAATTGGTAAAGTGAAAGACATAACTCTATTAAAAGAGAAGGAGAAGATGTCTCACGTTTGGGTAAGGCCACAGGGTCTTTCATTAAGTTTTAGGGACTGTGCTTCACTTGAGGAATAGGGTGCTTCTGGCAGTTAGACCCTAGGCTTCACTGATACAGTTTCCTCAAAGAAGTGTTGAAATATGAGGTCATGCCATAGTGTGACCCTGGGTGCCCCAGTCATTCCTGGAACTAAAAGTAGATACAGAGTGGGGGCGTCCTACTCCCTCCTACTATCATCCTCCTGCCAGGTTTGAGAACAGACCCTGATTTATCAGGACACAGTTAGGACCATAGTACCATCTTGTGCACGCAGGCACTAGTCTTGATACAAACTCAGTTCTTTGCATGTCCTGTACTCTGACCAATCAGATTAGTCACTCCTTCTCCCGTGGGAAGGTGCAAATAAGGTCATAGAATGAAAAGTTGGGTGTGTTCTACCCAGCGTGAGGCTTCTCACCTCTATGGAGAGGAGAATAAAAGTTCTTCCTCTCTGGAAACACAAAGAAATGCGAGAAAATATCAACCCCCCCCCCCCGCACCCTCTTCCCCCTCAAAGGTTAATGAAGGCCTCACTTCCACAGGGAATGAATGAAAGCCTAAGAGTGGCAGCAAGGTGGAGAGTTTGTAGATTAGGCTGGAGGCAGATCCAGTGAGCAGGCAGGAGAAACTCTGTGGCCCAGCAAGAAAGTGGATGAGGGTGATGTTTTCTGTCTTTTATATGGCATATATAAAATGTGGCATATATTTTCTCCATTATATGGCATGCATGAAATAGGCAGGGAGCAGTAATGAGAAACTTCAGTTACCCTGACAGATATAGGAGGTCCGGTCTACTGAAAGTGATGCCTTTCATTTCTCAATGAACAATACCAATATTGTATTATGAGAAACTATTATAATTTTGGACTTCATTTAGACCAACAGGGAAGAACTTGATATAAGAACTGACAGGAATTTGTGGGCAGAGTGACCATGCCGCCTTAGATTGAAACTATAAGCAAAGGTCCCAGCCATGTTACTGGTCCTCAGAGGTGGAACTCTTCATTCAAACAAAATCGTGTGTGGGATCCTTAGGCTTGAACAGATAAAAACATATCTGTTCTAGTTTAAGTGTGGCCTTGGAGATGGGATCTATAGATTCTATATAGATACATACCCACAGGCATCCTCTCCCTCTCCCCTCACGATGTTCCTAAGGAATCCTAGGGGCTCACAGAACATCATCTATTTAGGAAGGCAGATTTCTAAGTGTTCTGGAGACCGCAAAAGTGAATAGGTTTCTGTATGCCAAAATACACTCGATCTTAGCCAAAAGGACGAGAAGCGATCCATATGCCAAAATAAAACATAAATCTGTTACTTGTACAGTGAACATCAGTGGTCAGTTGAATTTGGTTGAAAAGATGTGCTCATGAATCTTTACTCCTTTTACTAAATAGGAGACTTTGGGGACATCACTTAAGTCCCCTGAGCCTCAATTCTGTCATGTGTGAAGCAGGGACAGTAATGCTTCCTGTTCTTTGAACCTTGGATTTGTTCTAAGGGTCAAATCAGATGATGTAGAGGGATGTGCAATACAGGGCTTTGAAGGTACTAGTAGTTGTCACTCATTACAAACAGGAGACAAATCCTGACCTGTGGGCCTGGCTCCTCTTCTGAGGCAAGAGACTGGATAAAATTAGTGATTCTCAACTGTGGCTGCGTATTAGAATCACTTAGGGAAATTTGTTAAGTCTTTCATTTTAATACTTGGATCCCACTTTAAATCTGTTTTTTGTTTTTTGTTTTTTTAAGATTTTATTCATTTGTTTGAGACAGACAGAGATAGTGCCTGAAATAGTACAAGCAGGGAGGAGAGGGAGAAGCAGGCTCCCTGGTGAGCAGGGAGCCCAATGTGGGGCTGGATTCCAGGACTCTGGGATCATGACCTGAACTAAAGGCAGATGCTTTACTGACTGAGACACCCAGGTGACCCCTTAAATCAGTTTAATCAGAATCTTTGATGTGATCTCTTTTAAAAAGCACTCCAGCGGGCAGCCCTGGTGGCCCAGCGGCTTGGTGCTGCCTTCAGCCCAGGGCGTGATCCTGGGGACCCGGGATCGAGTTCCGCGTCAGGCTCCCTGAGTGGAGCCTGCTTCTCCCTCCTCCCTCTGCCTATGTCTCTGCCTGTCTGTCTGTGTCTCTCATGAATAAATAAATAAAATCTTAAAAAAAAAAATAAAAAGCACTCCAGGTGATTTTAATGTGCAGCCTAAACTCTACAGCATGGTCAGCAAACCTTTTCTGTTAATGACTACTTTAGGCTTTGCAAACATGCAGTCCCTGTTACAACTACCCAGCCTTGCTATTGGAGGGCAAATGGCCTAAGCAGTACACAAATGGATGAGTATGGCTGTGTTCCAATAAATATTTATAAAACAGGTTGGAGTCCTGATTTGGCTTGCAGGTATCATTGGCTAACCCCTGCTCTAGGCTAATTCATCTTCAAGGACCCATCAGGCTCATGGTGTTTACAAGGACTTTAAGAAGTAATGTGTGCCTCCGTTCACAGATACTTGAAAAGTTTCTGTTCAAAAGGCTAATTATCCCCTCCTAAACTGGGACGTTGCAATTTTATGATCACCAGAAATCAAGGTAATCCCGTCTCCTTTTTAGTCATTACAAAAAATACTGTAACAGCAAGAACATAATATGTTAACTAAATGCAAGGTGTCCCTGGTCAGCTGTCCTGGTCTCCCCAGGACATCTTCTCTAGATTTAAAGAGCAGTGGGAAGCCATTTGGATGTTAGTGATGGTGAAATTATCAGATTTGGGTTTTTAAGAGAACACTCAAAGTTACAGTGTGGAGGAAAGAGGGAAGAGGACAAGAGGATGCAGGAAGACAGGTTAGAAGTCTGCTACAGGGGCACTTGATTGTGGGCTTAGTGGTTGTGCATCTGCCTTTGGCTCAGGTCGGGGTCCTGGAATCGAGTCCTGCATCAGGCTCCCTGGGGGGAACCTGCTTCTCCCTCTGCCTATGTCTTTGCTTCTCTCTATGTCTCTCATGAATCAATAAAATTAAAAAAAAAAAAAAAAAAGTCTGCTACAGAAGTCCAGGTGAGAGATTGTAGCAGCTTGCACTAAGTAAAGATCAAATGCAAAGAGGTACATGGGTCCTAGCAATATCTTGAAAAGTGGAATAGCTGAGACTGAGTGATGGATTGGTGGGAGGAGGGGGTGGAGTTAGAGGAGAGTAAAAGTTCAGTTTTGGACAAGTTGAGCTTGATGTCCCATTGAGACATCTAAGGAAATATGTTGAGAAAGCAGTGGATACAGAAGTCTGGATCTCAAGAGAGAAGGCTGGACAACAACTTCTACCAGGTGAGCCTAAGAGTCAGGAGGGGTTTAAAGACCAGTAGGCAGGCAATGAGTTTATAGCACAGCCCAGTTTTGGATAGCTGATTGCCCTTTTTTTTTTTTTTTTTTTTTTTTTTTGGTATTGGGAGCACTTTTTCTTGGTATGGAAACTCATTTATCGGAGGTAAAAGGTAAAGTGTCAACAGTAAGCAGCGTGCTGGAGAGAAAAAGTCAGAGGTATATATTTAACATTAAGGCAAATCTCTTTGCTTTAGGAAATTTCTAAGGAGTTTGCAGTGCCTGGTACATTCAGATGTTTGTTGAGTGCCTGCCTTAAATATTTTTCCTGGAATTGCCCCAATCTAGGATAGGAATTATGAAGCCTCACTGTCTCCTTGTAGCCCAACCTTTACCAGTTTACCACTTTGTTGAAACTGGATGGAGTTAGCTCTTTTGGGAAATATGACACAATTCCCAGCAAACTTGAGGCTCTTAGCTACTGCCTGGGCATCTGTTGCTTTACCATTGAAATTCTGCCACCTTCCAGATAGGATGTGACAAGTAGCCAGCAGCTGTGGCCAGCTTCCTGAGAGTGGGGAACCAGAGGGAAGGAGCCCTGCCAGCCCAGCCCTGCTGTAGTCAAAAGCAGGAATTCAAGCCCCTGGGCGGGCAGCTGCCTTCCTATACAGGGTCTAATCCAACCCTGTTTGGGCCCAACCAGGTTCAACAGACTACTGGGAAATGACATATAATACTCTCCCTGACCTTTGGGAAGTGGGTCACAGCATTAAACTGACCTGATCTCTTCTGTGACAGGGTGCTCTTTGATCCTGAGATTCCTTGCTTGTTGTGGGCATTGAGAACAATTTTTAAGGTTTCTTCTCTGGTCTCACAGCAGACTTTACTCTGTTTTGTTTGGTCTTAGAGGTTTGGCACAACCTTAGTCCAGGGTGAGACTGAGGCTTCCATTCCATGGGAGACCAGAAGTTTCCCTTCCCACAGTAAGACCTGGCATTGATGAGGTGGGTTGGAGGGAACAACATGGGAAGGGACAGTTGTTCCCCCCCAAAGGTAGCTCCATTCTCTTCATCTTCCAAGTCAGTTTTAACTATTTCTGCATGTAAAGGTTTTAAGATTCATTTTTTCACTTGCCCACTGCCCTGACCCAAGCTTCACAGAGGTCCTTTCTTCTTGTTCCTGCCTCATCACACTCTTCTCCACACACCCGAGTTATCCTAAAATGCATCCCTGAGTAGAATTCTGTGCTCTGATATCTCAAAGGTTGGGCCCCTGTTTGGCTAAGTCGATTAAGTGTCTGCCTTCGGCTCAGGTCATTATCCTGGGGTCCTGGGATCGAATCCTACATCCTGCTCAGCAGGAAATCTGCTTCTCCCTCTACTCCCCACTGCTCATGCTCTCTTTCTCTCTCTCTCTCTCTCAAAGTCAGAAAGAAAGAAAGAAAGAAAGAAAGAAAGAAAGAAAGAAAGAAAGAAAGAAAGAAAAGAAAGAAAAGGGAAAGAAAGAAAGAAAGAAAGAAAAAAGAAAAGAAAAGAAAGAAAGCTCAAAGGTTCTTCAGTCTCCAAAGGGTGAGGTCTAAATTCATTTGAGGCTTTAAAATCCTGGATTGTAGGGTCTTGTACTTTCTGATGATCATACACCCCATATTACCCTTGTCCCTTCCTTTCAGCCACTTGACCAGGTGTACCTGATGCTCTAGTAATTGATTATTTCCCCAAACACTTTTAGCTTTTACTTCTTCCTATATTTTCTATCAAGCCCTGCTGTATATGGCCTTAAGCTTCAGTTTCCTGGTCTATCAATTGGGAAAATAATGCCTCATAGTTTACGGAGATTAAATAACAGATGTTTATAAAACTCTTAGCTGTCTTGATGCATAATCAACTCCTTCCAAATGTAGCTATTATTAGTATCACTGTGGTCTTCCTTGCTCATATCTGCTCATGCCTGTTATTTTTTTTAAGTCCAGCTTGAGTCTCAGTACCTTCAGAAAACTATGATCCCCATGGTTGTCATGAATCTCTCCTTTCCCACCAGCCTTGTAGCATTTTGTTTTTTACTTCTATAATGGCCCTTACTCCTTTGGCCTGATCTCCATTAATTATATATATGCTTGGGTTATTTACATTTGTAAGCTTTATGAGTTTTTGAGGACAGGAATGATAAATCTTATACCCACTCTCACCCCTTGGCACCTATCAGTTCACAAAATAGGGACTCAATTTATGGTTGTTTTAAATGAGTGGGTGTTGGAAGTTCTGGTCCTGGCCCTTTCTACTCTACTCTGGGTCTTCCAGGCAGAGAAGGGATACCTCAGAGCTGCCTTCATTTCCAAGATCTTGCTCCAGACAAACTGGACAATCCAGGAATTGACCATTTTAGTAGTCAGTTAATGGAGATGGCCTGGATTCCTGTCCTACTTGGGGCAAAACCAGGCAGAACTACCCCTTCCCGTCAAAGAGCTCTGAATTCCGGCAGCTGGCTTTAATTTGGGCTTTAAGTCCTCTGCTGGGCCTGGAATATCTTGATCTTGAGGATTGGCTCTGATTTCCTCAGGCTGTCACGCACATCCCTTTGAAAGTTAATGCCGCAGTGTCAGAAAATGACCACAAGAGGGCAGTAGAGACCCATTACTATGCCATCAAGTTACGTGCTGGGCTAGAAGCAAGAAGAAAATGTTTCAAAGCAGAAAAAGGAGTACAAACCAAAGAAAAAAATAAAAATTCTGAAAGAGTTAGTCAGCAAGCTGGCTTGGGTCACCAGTGTCTTCCTGGGCCCAAGACCCGAGAGCAGCAAGTTAGTCACGGATGCTGGTAAGACCAAATGGTACTCCTCAAATCTCTTCCCAAACTTGTTGCTGGTCCGTTATTTCACCTTGAGAAAGTCATTCTCCAGTGGTAATGCAAATATTCTATGGAGGAGTTTGGGCATTGCCTATTTAGTTCTTAACACACTGTATTACAGCTTTATGGTTTTTTACAGAGGATTTTTCACTCCATTTCCCTCCATCCTTATTGAGATATAATTGACAAAAATTGTATATAATTGAGGTGAACAACTTGATGTTTTCATATATTATGCCCATTTTAAAAATCTGAATCTCTTGTCAGTCTTAAAAGGTAACAAGAAGAGATGTTATCATCTCTGTTTAAGGAAATTGAGACTCAGAATCATGAGGTGACTTGCCCAAAGGCATGCCAAGTTCATGGTGGAACCAAGTCTAGAGTTTCTCTGATCCCAGATCCTTTGCTCAGTCTTTATAGTTTTCAGTTGTTTATGTTTGTAAATTCTGAGTTTTTAAGAGCAAGGACTATATCTGATTCATCTTTATGTCTTTGAATGGTGTCCCCTTTAATTTTTAGGACTGTGATTAGGTGTGTTGTATAAGGTCCTGCCCCTTAGGAGTTGGATTCCATGATTTCAGTTTTATCCTCCATGATTCAGTAACTTTGTGATTTTTGAGGCACAGCCATTTCAACAAGGGCAGCCACTTGGCTGCCAGTCTGTGAAGATCTATCCTTAGTAATGCAGAGTTGATGTAGGACAGTTGGACAGTTTCTCAAAGAGTGCATTGGCATCCCTGGTGTTATGAGAATTGACTTTAAGATATGAGAATGAAAATGTTTAATTTTAGTAGCTACACATATAAATATATACACATATTACCTATGCATAGACACAGATGCACATATATTGTTGCTTAGAATAAAGCCAATTTTTAAAGTGAATTTATTTAAAGAAGAGTGTTAAATAAGTAATAGTATGGTGGTATACAGTAGTCAAAAAGCAGGGATCCCTGGGTGGCGCAGCGGTTTAGCGCCTGCCTTTGGCCCAGGGCGCGATCCTGGAGACCCGGGATCGAATCCCACGTCGGGCTCCCGGTGCATGGAACCTGCTTCTCCCTCTGCCTGTGTCTCTGCCTCTCTCTCTCTCTCTCTCTTTGTGACTATCATAAATAAATAAAAATTAAAAAAAAAAAAAGCATGAAGCAGGTGTATCAATGACTCAAATTCAAGGAAATGTTGTGAGGTCAGAAGATGTAACTAGAGTCACACAATTCAAGTCTGGCTCTGTGACCCTCAAACCACATAACCCTGATTAAGTTGCTGACCTTGAATGAGCTTCAGTTTTCTCATCTGCAAAGGTGGAAAAGAATTCTAGCCCTCTTTAACTCAAATGAGACATAATGAGAGCACATTGAAGCCTGAGAAACCCCTGTACAAATGTTCAGTGGTGCTAATATCTCAATTCCCTGTCTTACTGAGGTTTATCTAGGATCTTTTCTCTCTCTCTCTCTCTTTTTTTTTTTTTTTTTAAGATTTTATTTATTTTTTCTTGAGAGAGGCAGAGACATAGAGGGAGAAACGGGCTCCCCACAGGGAGCCTGATGCAGGACACCTTCCTAGGACACCGGGATCATGACCTGAGCCAAAGGCAGACGCTCAACCACTGAGCCACCCAGGTTCCCCTCTCTTTTTTTTTAAGATTTATTTATCTATCTATCTATCTATCTATCTATCTATCTATCTATCTATTTATTTATGATAGAGAGAGAGAGAGAGAGGCAGGCTCCATGCCGGGAGCCCGATGCGGGACTTGATCCCGGGACTCCAGGATCGCGCCCTGGGCCAAAGGCAGGCGCTAAACCACTGAGCCACCCAGGGATCCCCTCACTCTTTTTAAAAAAGATTTATTTTTTATTTGAGAGAGAGTGTATGAGTGTGTGAGTAGGTGGAGGGGCAGAAGGAAAAAATCGCAAGCAGACTCTTCACTGAGTGCGGAGCCCAACCACTCAGGCTCAATCCCACGACCCCTAGATCATGACCTGAACCAGAATTAAGAGTCAGATGCTGAACTGACTGAGCCACCCTGGTGCCCCAGGACCTTCTCTTTACTGCTGCAGAGGATGCCTCCTAATTAGCATCCATTTCCCAGGATCCCAAGGACTGAGTTCAATTCAGTTAGTTGTCCACACCTAGGCTGCCATTCTAAAGATCAGGAGGAGGGAGAGGCTGGAGAAGCCTGGAATCAGGGCAGGAACAAGCCCCAACACATGTCACTGTTTGCTTTGTCATCCTGATTCAATGACCTCATACAAGGAAGGGAGGGAGCAGAAGGAGCTGTTCTCTTCCAGATACCTAAGGAGGCTTCTGACATCTACTGTTTTCCTTGGCATGAAAGGAGCAGGCGCTGGGCTGTGATTTTTAAGGTCTGAGCTAATCTTGGAAATGAAGGAGAACAGCACCTCCCACAGCTGGCCAGACTCTGCTTGTTGGGGAGCTGCCTGGAGTAAAAGGGCAGAAGAAGAATGACCCCAGGGGCCAGGAACGATCATCATCCTCACACACTCATGCATTCCGTGAACACTTTCTGAGTACCTACTATGTACCAGGCTTTTTGGGGAAATGAAGCAGCCATGTGTACCAAAGGGCTGCATAGGACCTTAGGGTCACATTGTTACCACTAGAATTCCTTTTGTCATCCTTAACCGATCCCCTCTCCACCCTAGACTTAATTAAGGTTTAAATAAATTAAGTTGTCACCAAAAACTGCATTTATTAATTATTTACTTCTAAGTTTTTGGTAATTATTTATGTAACTGCAAATAAGTAAATGCGTTTGATCAACACAAGATAATAACTAGCATTACTACACTGAGTAAGTATCCAGTCAGACAAAAGCAGTCAGCATTTTAGCTATCTTGTTTATCCTGGTTGAGCTTTTTAAAATTTGGAAAGTGGCTGGCCGACTACCTGAGGAGTACGTTTTAGAAGTGGCAACATAACCACGGGGTTTTGAAAGAGAAGCAGGAGTTCAGCAGAGATAAAGAGGGTGCTGCCAGAAGAGGGGCCAAACAGCCCCACACTGCTGGTGTACCTTCTCTGCCCCTGGGCCAATGGAGTGGATCAGGCTATGGCATGAACTCAGTGGGTGGAAGTGGGTTTGGGAATGGAGCTAATGAGGGTAGAGATGAGAATTGAAAATTTTATGGTCAAATGTTCTGTCTTTCCACATCATGGTTCTAGAGAAACTGAGGCAGGAAATCCCACTGGAGTCTCTTTGGTTCTCAAGGGCAGAAGGGAAAAAGACAGCAAAGAACAAGCCAAAACTCTGCCCCAGAGCTGGCCTGAAACCTGTCTCCCACCCTGGCTGCCCCACCCCTTTGCTCCAATAGCAGACCATTTTTCTGTGATTTTTTGGCTCATCTCATAAATGTTCCAGAGCCAGAACAGGCTGTGCCATGGCTGAAACAAACTTGTTGAACAAATAAACAAGACAGGCTTGCAGGGCTGGGGAAGGCACCAGACATGGGCCCCCAACTGGATCCATGGGTTCTGGCAAGTCTGTCCTGAGCCTGGGCCTCTGCTTCTTCCTTCCAACTTGAGAGGTGGGAGCATGGGATTTTTAGGGTGCCTTCCAGCTCTGTGATCTAAGCAAACTGCCCACAGAGGGGTAAATGTCTGAATTGCAAGTTCAAAAGAAACCTTCCTTTTACATAGTACAGCTAAGGGCTGGGAAAGGGAAGATCTCCCCATGGCAGATACTGAAACCGAGGGATATCTATTCCCCTGTTTACTCAGCAAACACGGAGTGACCAATCTGTGCTGGATATTCTGCTGCCCCAGTCCCTCAGGAGCATTCACAGCGTCCTAAATGCTCTAGCAGAGGAGAGAATGTCATAGTTCTTGCATGTGCTGAGTGCTTGCCCACTTCAGGGCCTGTGCTCCTGCTGCTCCCACCACCGAGACTGCCAACCCCTCCCTCCTTGTTTTTCAGTCTCGGCTTAGATGTCATTTCCTCGATAAGGCTTTCCCTGACCACTGTATATGTGGTAGGGTTCCCCAGCTTTCCTGCCACTCCATTACTCATAGAATTTATGGCAGTTTGTAGTGCTATGTCTGCCTGTTCATTTATTTATTTGCCACTATTTTGACTACAGTATAAGCTGCATGAAGAGCAAGAATTCTGTTTGTATTTATCACTTCTGGACTCTTAGCGGCATATACTTGTAGAATCTGAGACCAAAATGTTGACATGTACCAGATTTTTTCTTATAGACTACCTCATTTAGTCCTCTTGACAACCCTAAGAGAAAAGCATTATTATTCTGTACATTTTAGTGAAGGGACAGAGTCTAGGGATGTTAAGCATCTTGCAGCTGACAGAGCTGGGTTTGGACCTCATCTCATGTCAGTCTCTTTGGACTTCACACGAGGCTCTGACTTTTTTTTCTTTTTTACTTTTTTATTTTGAAATAATTTCAACTGACCAAAAATCTACAAGACTAGTACAAAGAACTCCTGTGTCCTCCTTACTCAAGTCCACTGATGTGAGCATTTTGCTATATTTGTTTTAATATTCCCTCTCCTGGCTTGTGTTTTTCCATGTTTATACTGATTTTCCTTTTTTGAATGATTTTAGAGTGAATTGCAAACATTATACATCTTTGCCCTTAAATACTTCATTGTAAATTTCTCAAGAACAAGAATTTTGTTTTACACAAAATCAAAATCGGAATTTACATCAATATGATGCCACTACTTAATATATAACCCATATTAAATTTGTCCAGTTGTTCCAATAATGTTCTTTATAATGATACTTTATTTTTTAATTGTTTTTTAAATTTTTATTTATTTATGATAGTCACAGAATGAGAGAGAGAGGCAGAGACATAGGCAGAGGGAGAAGCAGGCTCCATGCACCGGGAGCCCGATGTGGGATTTGATCCCGGGTCTCCAGGATCGCGCCCTGGGCCAAAGGCAGGCGCCAAACCGCTGCGCCACCCAGGGATCCCCTATAATGATACTTTTTTAGTCCAGGATCCAACCCAGGATCACACATTCCTTTTAACTGTCTTATCCCTTTTATTTTTAATTCAGAACAATTCTTCAGCTTTCTTTTCTCTTTCATGACATTCATATTTTTCCAGAGTATAGGCCAGTCATTTTGTAGAATGTCCCTCAGCTTGGTCTAGTCTGATGTCTGCTCATGATTAGATTCAGGTTAGGCATTTGTGGACAGGAGTCTCACAAATGTGATGCTATGTCTTTCGTAGTGCATCCTATCAGGAACCACTTGATGTTTGCTTCTTTCGGTGTTGGTGACATTAACTTTAAACACTTAGCTAAGAAGTGTCTGCAGGTTTCTCCACTGTGAAGTTACTGTTTCTCTTCCTTTATAATTTTTTCTTTTTTAATTTAAATCCAACTAATTAACATATAGTATATTATTAGTTTCAGAGGTAGAGTTCAGTGATTCGTCAGTCTTATATAATACCCAGTGCTCATTACATCACGTGCCCTCCTTAATTCCCATCCCCCCATCTCTCCTCCAGCAACCCTGTTTGTTTCCTATGATTAAGAGTCTTTTATTGTTTGTCTCCTTCTCTGATTTCATCTTGTTTTTTTTTCCCTCCCTTCCCCTATGCTCCTGTTTTGTTTCTTAAATTCCACATACGAATGAAATCATAATTCTTTCTCTGATTGGCTTATTTTGCTTAGCATATAGTACTCTCTAGTTCCATTCAAGTAGTTGCAATTGCCAAGATTTCTTTTTTTTGATAGCTCAGTAGTATTCCATTGAACGTATATACCATATCTTAATCCATTCATCTGGCAAGGGACATCTGAACTCTTTCCATATATTAACTATTGTGGACATTGCTGCTATAAACATTGGGGCGCAGGTGCCCCTTCAAATCACTATGTTTGTATCCTTTGGATAAATACCTAATAGTGCAATTGCTGGGTAGCTCTATTTTCAACTTTTTGAGGAACCTCCACACTGTTTGCCAGAATGGTTGTACCAGTTAGCATTCCCATCTACAGTCTAAGAGGGTTCACCTTTCTTTGCATCCTCGCCAACATCTGGCATTTCCTGACTTGTTAATTTTAGCCATTCTGACCAGTGTGACGTGGTGTGGTTTTGATTTGTATTTCCCTGATGCCAAGTGACGTTGAGCAATTTTCATGTGTCAGCCATTTGTATGTCTTTGGAGAAATGTCTGGTCATGTCTTTTGCCCATTTCTTGATTGGATTATGTGTTCTTTGGGTGTTGAGTTTGGGAAGTTCTTTATAGATTTTGGATACTAACCCTTTATCTGATAAGACATTTGCAAATATCTTCTCCCATTCTGTAGGTTGTCTTTTGGTTTTGTTGACTGTTTCCTTTGTTGTGCAAAAGCTTTTTATCTTGATGAAATTCCAATAGTTCATTTTTGCCTTTGTTTCCCTTGCCTTTGGAGACTTGTCTAGCAAGAAGTTGCTACGGCTGAGGTCATAAAGGTTGCCGCTTTTGTTCTTCTCTAGGATTTTGATGGATTCCTGTCTCACATTTAGGTCTTTCATCCATTTTCAGTTTATTTTTGTGAATGGTATAAGGAAATGGCCCAGTTTCATTCTTCTGTTTGTGGCTGGCCAGTTTTCTCAATATCATTTGTTGAAGAGACTGTCTTTTTTCCATTGGATATTCTTTCCTGCTTTGTTGAAGATTAGTTGACCACAGGGTTGAGGGTCCATTTCTGGGTTCTGTATTTTGTTCCATTGACCTATGTGTCTGTTTTTGTGCCGGTACCATACTGTCTTGATGATTACAGCTTTTTACTATATCTTGAAATCTGGCATTGTGATGCCACCAGCTTTGTTTTTTGTTTTTTGTTTGTTTGTTTTGTTTTGTTTTTTCAACATTCCTTTGGCTATTTGGGGTCTTTCATGGTTCCATACAAATCTTAGGATTTTTGTTCCAGCTCTGTGAATCTCCCTTTATAATTAATAAGTAATTTAAGGTGAGATATTTTAAGTCTGTGAATACTCTGCTCTCACTAGACTTTTCCATCCATTGATGATTCTTGACTGAATCAATGATTAGTATGGCAGTTGCAAAACGGAGATGTTGGTTTTGATTGTAAGGCTGGTGTCTTTATTTCAGGATGATAGGATAGGCTGGAAGGGAGATGGGGAGCTGGAGACAAACTCTAATTCTGTAAAGAGTTAGTTTCTCAAATGTCTATTGTGGAAAGTAGAAGATGACTGGTATTTACTTTCTTTTTTTTTTTTTTTTTTTTTAATTTTTATTTATTTATGATAGTCACAGAGAGATAGAGAGAGGCAGAGACACAGGCAGAGGGAGAAGCAGGCTCCATGCACCGGGAGCCCGACGTGGGATTCGATCCTGGGTCTCCAGGATCGCGCCCTGGGCCAAAGGCAGGCGCCAAACCGCTGCGCCACCCAGGGATCCCTGGTATTTACTTTCTAACCCTGCTAACTAAAAAACTAAAGAATCAGATTGGATTTTTTTAAAGATTTTATTTATTATTAATGAGAGACAGAGAGAAGCAGAGACATAGGCAGAGGGAGAAGCAGACTCCCCTCAGGAAGCCCAATGCGGGACTCCATCCCCTGACTCCAGGATCATGCCCTGAGCGAAAGGCTCAGCCACCTAGGCATCCCAATCTTTTATCATTTAAAATACAGTCTGGGTGCAATGAAACGTCGGGACACCTGCACCCCGATGTTTCTATCAGCAATGGCCACAATAGCCAAACTGTGGAAGGAGCCTCGGTGTCCATCGAAAGATGAATGGATAAAGAAGATGTGTTTTATGTATACAATGGAATATTACTCAGCAATTAGAAACGACAAATACCCACCATTTGCTTCAACGTGGATGGAACTGGAGAGTATTATGCTGAGTGAAATAAGTCAATCGGAGAAGGACAAACAGTGTATGTTCTCATTCATTTGGGGAATATGAATAATAGTGAAAGGGAATATAAAGGAAGGGAAAAGAAATGTTGGGAAATATCAGGAAGGGAGACAGAACATAAAGACTCTTAACTCGGGGAAACGAACTAGGGGTGGTGGAAGGGGAGGAGGGCGGGTGTTGGAGGGGAATGGGTGACGGGCACTGAAGGTGGACACTTGACGGGATGAGCACTGGGTGTTTTTCTGTATGTTGGTAAATTGAACACCAATAAAAATTAATTAAAAAAAAAAAGAAAGAAAAAAAAAAGAAAAAAAATACAGTCTGGGGTCGTCTGGGTGGCTGGTTGAGCATCTGCCTTTGGCTCAGGGCATGATCTGGGAGTCCCGGGATTGAGTCCTGCATTGGGCTCCCCACGGGGAGCCTGCTTCTCACCCTGCCTATGTCCCTGCTTCTCTCTCTGTGTCTCTCATGAATAAATAATCTCTTTTAAAAAAATGATAAAAGATGTTACTTCCTAATAAAAGAATGATTTCCACTTATGTAGCACTTACTAAACTCCAAACACCATTGGAGCTACTTGGCAGACACTTTCACTAGCCCTTTGTAACAAGTCTATGATGTTACCTCCAATTTACTGATGAGGAAACCAAGTCTCAGAAAGGTTAGGGTATTACCTAAAGTCACACAGCTAAAGAGTGGAAGAGTCTAGATTCCAACTAAGATGTGTTGGGCTACAAAACTCTTACTCTTTTTGGGAAGAAGAAGCTCGGTGAGGTCATGACATTTAGCCTTGACACACATTCTGGGCAGATCAGTTTTCTGCCCAATTCCCACCTCATGAATGAGGTTAGGCTCCCAATATGGATGTTAAACCTGGGGATCCGAGTCTTGCAAAGAGGCTGGCGAGGCCCCAGTGTAGTTATCTTCTGGCCTCAGCCAGGGATTGCAGACCGTGAACAGCTCCTTGGCTAGGAGTGGCCTGAGAGGACCTCCTGGCCTGCTCTGTAGCCATCCCCCATTAGCCCAGGTGGCAGAGCCATCCCCAGACATTGAGTCATCAGTTCCCCTCACTCAGCATTGCTGTATCTCCTGTGCTTAGAAAGGCAGGAAACTGAACTCCAGTACTTTAGAAAGTCTTTAAACAATAAGCTTGATGAAAAGGGGATTTTCCAGTTAACCCTGGAGAATTTCAGTTAACCAATATCTTACTGTAGTCTAGTTCTTTGAAATATGATAATCTATGTTCAGTGTGTGTATGTTTAAAGATTTTGTTTATTCGTGAGAGACACAGGGAGAGAGAGAGGCAGAGACATAGGCAGAGGGAGAAGCAGGCTCCCTCTAGGGAGCCTGATGTGGGACTCCATCCTTGGACCCCGGCATCACAACTTAAGCCAAAGGCAGATGCTCAACCACTGAGCCACCTGGGAGCCCTGTTCAGTGTTTTTATGGTAAATCTCATTTTTAAAAATTGTATAGTAAATCTCACTAACTAGACAATTCAATTAAACAGCATTTCCCCCACCATTTAGGATAAGCTGAGGAACCACAGAATTACCAAATTGAAAAGGCTTTGGGATCATTTAGTAGGATCCTTCATGTACAGATGAGGAAACTGAGGCCCAAGGGTATACAGCTTGTTACTGACACAACTGTAACTTAGAAACTCCCAGCCACAGTGCTTTCTCCCATGTCAAGAATAATTATAAAGCGGGAAGCCTTTATGTCTGGAGTTACCTATAGACTGAATTTAGCCTGAAGTCATGTTTTGTTTGGCTTGGACAGTGTTTTAAAAGTTGGGAAATTTCTCATAAAAATCCAAATCTGTTTCTTTTGAAAAGCTGGAAAATCTAGTTATACTTGGCCCAATGGCAATGAATGAGGACTGAGTAGAAGCAACCACTCTAACTAGGGATATGGGATGTAGATGCCGTCTCCTTTCACCCTGTCATTGTATACCTGGCCTATTTCATCCATTTCATGACCTACTGGCCCCTCTAGGCATTGGAATTTGGGTTCTCTGCTTTATGGTGAGGGCATTCCTTGGTTAATAAAGAAGAGGGCTGAAGTGGGACAGACCAAATAGGGGAGATAATGAGGAGTCAGAAGCACTTGTGTTAAATACCAAGGTGCAACACCAGAGGTCTTGGCTCATCCTGCACAAGATTAGGTCGGGGGCTGAGAAAGAGCTCTAGGGTCTTCTCCGTTTAGGTGAAAAATGTAAAACATGAAGTTACAATAGGAGAGATATCACCTGGCAAGATAAGATGTACTGGCAAAGTGACTAGAACAGGCAAGATGTCCTAAAGCCGTTCAGATGGTTGAGAAAGCTATAATGGAGATAGGTCTCGACTCCCAAGTTAACAGAACAGAGAGACTATGGGTAGAAAAACTAGCCAGGAAGCTACTACAACTATCAAAGCTGAAAGCTAGGTTCAGGTGAATGGAGGTGGGAAAGAGAAGGAAGGGCTGGATGCCAGAGAGATCCCAAAGGGGAGACAGACAGGATTTGGTGCTGGCATGGAGGTGGGAGGAGAGGAGAGAAGAGTACCAAGTTGATGGCACCTTTGTGCTGGGATGACCAGGGGGGTGTTATGCCTCAAACAGAAAAGGGAAAAAAGGAGGGAAAGCTGACTTGGGGGAAGATGAAGAATTCATTTTTAGATGGTAACAGGGCTTACATTTACTGTCCCAGTGGGCAGATGAAATTGAGACTGGAGCTCAAGAGAGGTTAGAGCTGATAGAGGAGATAGCTGAAACCACCAGGGTCAGTGCCACCAAAGGGCAGAGGGCACACCTTGGGGAACTGATGGTGATGTGATGAGCCCTAGGCACAGCGACTCTTTCAAAGGCATAGAGGAGGAAGGGAGCCAGCATGGAGAGGGAGCAATAAGAGGTGGGAAGAGAACTAAGCTGGGGTATTACTGTAAGGGAGCTTGAGAATAGCCCTCTGTAGTGTCAGAAAACACATCCAGAAGTTAAGAGAGCAGAGACTGAGAAAAGGTCCCCAAACTGGACAATGAGGAGGCCATCAGGCTAAGAATGCATATTTAGGCAGTAGACATGACTCTCGCACTCTAGAGACATTGCACAGGGCTAGGAGAAAGAGCTAAGGGGGGACGCAGAGGGCACCTTAGGGAAGAGGGGAGGGAGGCATGTCTGTAAGTGGTAGGGAAGGTTTCAACGGAGAGGAAGAGATTGAGGATCCCTTTTAACACTTGTGGGAATCAAGAGCAGCCAGATTTCAAAGACTGATTTCCACGATAGCTGCTCTGTTTGCCTGGCGATGGGCTCTTGACTTCTCACTCATCATTCTGGAGATAACTCATCTCACATCACTTCCTTATTTTGGACTCATTTTTCCTATTGGCATTAAAAAAGACAAAAGACATCATCGAGTGTTGCCTGCTCTGAGGGGCAGCAGACAAGGTCCAAGTGATTCGGTGAGAAGTAAACGGGCCCCTCCCTTGACAGAGAAATACCTTTGAGAGTTGCCTCCCTTTGCACTGGCTCATGTAGTTCTGATTTGTGCAAATCAGGTGGAGGCTCAGGGAGGCCAAAGTGCCAAAGCTGCTAGGTGTTGGATTCCAGTGCAAGTCTCCACAAGTCCAAGTGTGATGTCCTTTCTACCACCAGTTTGGCAGGACCCAGGAAATGAACTAGACTGGAGATCAGAGGCGTGCCCACCCATCCCAAGTAAGCACTTTACACACTGACCTCCCATGGCCATTTGGGGGTGAAATCCTTACACATGCAAAGCGACTTTTTAAAACACATTGAGGGGATCCCTGGGTGGCTCAGCAGTTGAGCGCCTGCTTGCCTTTGGCCCAGGGCATGATCCTGGAGTCTCAGGATCAAGTCCCACATCAGGCTCCCTGCATGGAGCCTACTTCTCCCTCTGCCTGTGTCTCTGCCCACCCCCCACTCCCACGGTGTCTCTCATGAATAAATAAATAAAATCTTTAAATAAATAAATAAATAAATAAATAAATAAATCACACATTGATTGAATATAAAGAGGCAGATCACAGGGGAGGAGAGGAAGAAGGGAACAGTGAGTTTGTTTGGGAGGAAACTGGCAAGAGGGACTGATCTATGGGATACTGGGGGCCTCTGAGCTGGAGCTTTTGACCTGGGGTCCTGGGACCCCTAGGGTTGCATACCCAACTCTGACATTATAATCACAATTGCAGGGTCTGTGTGTGGAGGGGGGAGGTTACATATGGACACTTTCTGGGGGAAGGGTACATAGCTTTCATCAGATTCTCAAAGGGGCTTTTGTCCAAGAGAAAATTGAAAACCACTGATTGCAAAGCTACAGGGGACACAGTGGTATAATTTATACCTGGTCCCCGTCATTTTTTTCTAAATCCTTGCCCAGAAATACTCTAACTAGCCTTTCATCGGGCACAGGGCAGGGAGGAGGGGTGTAAGGCCCTCCTCTTAAAGCCTCCTTGGGGGCAGTTGTGGCAGAGTGACTCCCTCAAAGTCTCTGGGGTGCGGTGCAGCCCAGGGTGCAGGGGTGGCCACCCAGGGAAGGGTCGAGTCGGTGCTTCCAGGGGGCGGGAGGGGGAGGCTGCGGGAGCTGAAGCGGATGTCACGGCTTACCTCAGAGCCCGAATTAGAAGGCTGAAAAAATCACAGCAGGAAATAATGTGGTGCCTAAAATAGAAGCATCAACTGGGAGAGAGGCCGGGGAGTAGGTGGCATTTGAGGCTCCTGCCGAGTCCTCCCCAGCGGCTGCCTGACTAGTGCTTCGGAGGCGTGCGTGGATGCAATCAGGCCAGAAAAGGCCAGAATAGGCCAGAAAGGCTGAGGCTGCTGTTTCTGCTGAGGAAGGAGGACTCACTGTTCAGTCAACAGTCACACTGGGGATGGGAAGGCGGAGCTGCCCTTTCTGGCCTGGAGCCCCACTAGTTTCCCTGCTGGTTCCTTCTCAGCTGCCTCCTCCTTCCTCTCCTCCACAAGCTCCCCTCCCTAACTTTGGTCTTCCACCTTCCCCACTGCCTCTAGCCTCCTCCCCACCCACTACCTTTCCCTTAATCCTCCCTTTTTTTCTCCCTCCCCTCCTCTTCTGGTTTTTCCACCAGCCCCTCAATTTCTACCCTCTCCCCCAAGACCCTGCCCATTTTGCTCCTGGCCTCTGGGTTTCAGGCACCTTGCTGTCTTACCCAGGAAGCTGCCTGGAGGCCTTGGTGTCTTCCTAGGCAGTCCAGTCAGAGGTCATTCTAGCCGCAACAGCCTTCAAAGTCAGCCTCCCTCTGTGTGATTGCATGACCCCTCCACCACCCCTGACCCAGGCACCATCCCCACATCTGTGAGACTGTCAAAGCCTGGTGCCTGCAGAAAGGCTGGCAGGGAAGTCATTGCTTCACCTGGCCCAATGCCTCCAGAGGGGTTGAGCAGTAGCAAAAACTCTGCCTACAGACCCAGACTGGCCCTCCTTCCATGGACACATCCTCAGAGGGGACCCTCATACAGGTTCCTGAACTGCCTGTGAGGTTTACCAAGCAAGGGGCCCACTGCTACAATGCTGCCTGAGACCAACAGCCACATGCAAAAATAGTACCTGGCCAGCACTTACATATTAACTCAGTCCTTGCAACAACCTCCCACTAGAAAAGTAGGTACTTTTGTTATTCCCATTTTCCAGATGAAGAAACTGAGACAAAAAGGTGAACTAACTTGGCCATGTTCACAGAGATAGTTGGATGGAAGAGTCAGGATTTGGGCCCCAGGGGCCTGACTATGGGGTCCCTTCAGCCAAATTTCACATGCTATTGCCTCTTAGCTTAGTGCCCTTCTACTCAGCTTTTCTTTCTAAAAATGATCTTTGTTTTGTTAATTTTCCCCCCTGAAAATAAGTATAAGATATTTGAGATTCTAAGCATTATGGATGTTTGGAGATTTCAGTGCTTAAAAAAAATCAGATATTCTTATTTTTACTTCTCTGGGTGTTTTTCCCCCCCAGCTGTTCCTCTACTGAAAATAAGTGCTCTCATTTTTGCCATTTTCAAATGCTGTGCATCTTCATCACCATCTGGAATGGAATGGGCATTCATTCGTGCTCAAGTGCACTGCCCACACACATACATGCGCCACTGGTTCCCTCCCGCATTATGCCTTTGTGTCGCTCTGGGCTTAGTCGCTCATGATTTACCAAACACAAATCTCGGGAAATGTATGTGGCCAACGTGGCTTCACATGGGCTTTGCTCCCTGGAGACTGGGAATGATTGGAATAAATGGTAAGAAATAGTGGGTAAGGTTGTGGGAAGGAGACTAAAATGTCAGAATGAAATAACAATGTAGTTAACATTTATTAATACTTACTAAATGCAAGGCATTATCCTAAGCATTTTACAGGAATGATCTCACTGTGACACAATAACCTATGTTAGTAGTATCACCCTATGGCATTAGTAGTATCAGCACCATTTGACAGAAAACTCGAGGTCGGGGAAAGGCTTAGGGCTTGAGGTTCTCAGTGCACTGAACCAGCACTCTGCAGATTAAAAGGAGGTGCTAGTTTTTGCAAGCTTTTTTTCCTCCAAAAATATCCGGAAATATCTTTGTCATCATGCTAATTTTACAAGTAATATGCTCACTGTGAAGAATTAAAACAACACAGAAGTGTACAAAGTAAAATATAGAAATCCTTCCCCACAATGTACCTCTGCATTGACTTTGACACACTTCTACATTTTAAGATGCCTGGTATCACACTATCATGCTCTTCAGTGAACATCTTTGTGTGTGGGCAGTACACACTTAATTATCTTTTCAAAATTCCAGTGGGGAATCGGTGGGCCAGAATTTATGAACTTATATTTTGGTCACTCATTGAAATATACAAGTTGTGGTTTTATTTTAAGCCATGGTATGCAGTGAGAGGTGAAGATGCAGTTCAAATAGGCCCCGCATTGCTAGTGGCAGTTTAATGAATACAATCTTAGAGAAAACAGTTTGTTGACATGTATCCGGAGACTTAAAAATGTTCACACTTTGTGAATCAGAATGATTCCACCAAAGGAGTCTAACCCACACAAATTAATAAATGAAAAAGTAATATTTAGCATCATGAGAGCCAAACTTTGGGCATAACTTAAATATCTTCCAATAAGAGAATGGTTAAATAATAACTAGGAAAAAAAAATGACAGCCATCTTTTTTGTGGGAATACTATATGGTCATTAAAAATGATGGTTATGAAGACTAGTAACCTGGAAATGCTTAGAATGTAAAGTCTAATGAAAAAAAATTTCACACAGTTACATGTATAGGTGATTATAATTGTGTAAAAAGAAACCATAAAGAGATAGTAGCAGAATGATGTCAATGGTTATATTACAGTGTTGGGATTAGGGTGGTTTTTGTTTTTCATTCTTTCTGTAATGTGGTTTATTTTTATAGCAAAAATTATATTTATTTAAAGACCAGAAAATGGATGGAAATTGTCAAAGAACTCTGCTTCCTTTCTCCTCTCTGGATTTGAGTTTCATTTTCTGTAAAAGAAGGAGTTAGACTAGGAAGGACTGCTAACTCATCCCAGTTCTGATGTTGTATATTCTCTGATAGAAGCAGGTGGCTTTTTCTGTTACAGATTTGAAGCCAAAAGTCAGTCTTCACACCAAAAACGGATAGATCAGACAAGAACCTGTTTTGTAACCATTAGCTTAAGCTATGATTGCATATGTCAAAGTCTTCATTTTCATTCAAAGAAGAAGAATGTTATTTAAATCTATGTAGATGTATGCTTAGGCTCAGTGTTTTCATGGGGAGTAGGGGGCCCCAGAATTGGCAGTCCTGGGACTAGATGTTGAGCAGTCACTTCCTGGCCCATCCCAACATTGAGGGGCGGTGTCTAGGGAATGAGGTCCCTCATTCCCCTTCCTATGACCCAGGATGCCAGTGGTGTGTGCGGCAGCTCTCCCAAGGCCATACTGGCCCACTCCTCTGCAGTGCAGGGCCTGAATGGAAACTGTTTCCCCTCCTTGGTGGAGGGCTCCTTTTAGGTAAGAATTAGGTTTTTATCCCTGATATCTGAACTATAAATGAATGAATGAATGAATGAATGAATGAATGAATGAATGAGAGATAGAGTGAAGAAGACCCATCAAATGGGAGGCTGAGGATTTCAGTGAGCTTTTGAAATAAGTGAGGCTAGCAGTCAGAAGAAGCATGTGGTGAATTCATGGATTTAGGGTATTGAGAGAGAGAGAGAGAGAGAGAGAGAGAGAGAGTGTGTGTGTGTGTGTGTGTGTGTGTGTGTGTGTGGTATGTTTGGAAAGGGGCAAGGCTGGAATACCTCTCTGCTGGCACAGCCTTCGTCAGAGCCCCGAAAAGGGCTGAGTGGGCTCTGACTCAGCTCTGTGACTCACTCTCTACATTGCCGTCTCCATGCTCTGGGCACATCCTCTGGACCATTTCAGCCCAGCTTCTAGTGGAGGAGGGCGAGATATGGGCCAGCACCTCCAGATGACTCAGTCCTGCTGAGCTGGAAGGAAGGGGCCAAAGCCCCACTATATACTGCACCCTCATCACCACCCCTGCCTCTCCAGGGGTTCCCATGCAGCCCAGATCTCATGCATAGATTATGGCTGTTCCACTAAGGTCCCCACCCAGGCATTACCCACCCACATCCCCACACCTCCCTGCTTCAACTGCCACAATTTCATCTGAAGTCAGCTTATAAGGAGGCTTGTAAGACTCTTCCACACCACCTAACTGCCATTCTATTCTTTACTTCTCATAAAACTTTTCAGTTTACAAGATAGTTTTGCATCCCTTTTCTCAACTGATTCTCTCTGAGACCTACAAAGCCTGGCAAGGTGGCAAATTATCACCATTGTGCAGGGAAGGACATGGAAAGCCAAAGTGAAGGACATAATAGAAGGAAGAGTGAAGGGCATGGAGATGGTAAACAGAGGCATGCTGAGGAAAAGACAGAGCCTGCAAAGGAACTGAAAGGCATTTGGGTGGACAGTGGGCTGGGGAGGAGGGATGATGCTGCCTGGTTTGTGACACAACAAGAAATGTGGCTGCATGGGGGCAGAAGACAGACAAGGTGTTTTGACTTTATCTGAGACCAGTGGGAAAGCATTGAGGGTTTTTAAGCAAGGGACCCTGAATGTGGTGTGGCAGGGACTTGGAGCAGGGCAAGCTAGGAGGCTGTCTGCTGTGGAGGTGAGAGCTGGTGGTCTGCCTGTGGACAGCAGCTTCTGGGATGATGTCACCCCTGAGTAAATTGTATATGCTGATTTCTACGGTAAAGGGTCAGAGCTCGCAATAGATGGTGACTGGAACAGGGCAGTAGATGAGGAGGCTCAAGGAAGAGAGAGGAATACTACGGACCCCAACACTTATGAGCTGAGCAAAGGCAGGTATGGCCCCTGTGGCAGTACTTTCACAGGAGGAGCACATGGTGTAATGTTAGGGCACCTGCCCACCAGTGCCCTCCATTCTTACGGACAAGATGCTGTGAAAGAGACAGGTTACTCTTGTCTCATAGAGGTTCACAGGTGAAATGACCTGAGCGGACCTCTCATTCTTCCCTCTGTCATGATCCTTCTGCCACCCAATGCTGGGCTGCATGGGTCACCACCCAGGAAGTAAGAACACAGCCTTTGTAGGCAGCCAGGAAGTGGCTTCTCAGAAGAGTTCCCAGAACAGCCAGTGGGCTGTAGCTGCAGGCTCTGAAAAGGGGCTGGATTCCTTGAGCCCTTTTAACCCTGGAGATTTCGGGAAGGGTAAGGTTTCCAGATAAAATATGGGATGCCCAGTTGAATTTGAATTTCAAATAAATAACACATAATTTTTAGTGTAAGTATTTGTCAAACATTCCTGGGGGTAGGGGTGGGCGGCGCCTGGGTGGTGCAGTTGGTTAAGCCCCTGACTCTTGATTTTGGCTCAGGTCAGGAGATTGAGCCCTGCATTGGGCTCTGTGCTCAGCGTGGAGTCTGCTCAAGATAGTCTTTCCCTCTGCCCCTCCCCCTGCTCTCTCTCTCTCAAAATAAATAAATAAAATCTTTAAAAATATTCCATGGGATATACTTATATTTTTAAAGTATTTGATTCTTATCTGAAATTCAAGTCTAACTGGATGTCTGTCCTATTTTCTTACTTGCTAAATTTGGCAACCGTTGGGGGTGCCTCACTGCCACTGCATACCAGGGCCTTGGGGATTTTCCTCTGCCTGAGACCACGTTAAGAACAACTTCTGCATCCCTAAGCCTGCCTGGGGCTTAGGTCACCTGAGGAGATAAGCTCTGTCCCCAGTAGCCTCCAGCTTCTGGCTTCTGGCTCAGCCTAGCCCTATGGCTTCCCACCTGGATGGACATCCTGCTGCTTCCGATCATGGGACCTAACAAATGAGGTACCAGGGCTGTCCTTTGGTCAGCAGCATTTGCCAGGGTGTCACACCCCAGCCCAGGAGGTGGCCCAATATATAAGCTCTGCCCTGGGTCTAGGGGATGAAGGTAGGAGGTCAAGGTTGGGTGGATGTTTCAGAGGCTTCCTGATAGGAAACACCACACCTGGCCTGGGCTTCACAGAGTTGAGGGGCTGTCACATGTCTGACCTCATTTGACCCTCACCATGTCCTTGTCAAGTGAGCAAGGAGGGTACTTGAAGCTGCCTTCTTTATAGATGAGGAAATAGGCTGAGAGATTAAGTCTGCCCAGAGAGCTCAGGCTCCTCTCAGCATAGAGCAAAGTGATCAGCCAGGCTGCTGCTTCAAGAAGTATGAGAGTTGGGGACACCTGGGTGGCTCAGTGGTTGAGTGTCTACCTTTGGCTCAGAGCATGGTCCCAGGGTCCTGGGATTGAGTCCTGCATTGGGCTTCCTGTGGGGAGCCTGCTTCTCCCTCTCCCTATGTTTCTGCCTCTCTCTCTGTCTCTCATGAATAAATAAATAAAATCTTAAAAAAAAAAAAAAAAAAAAAGTATGGGAGTTGGCACTCTTGGTGAAGTTCTTCCATTTTCACGGTAGGGGGCAGACCTGAGGCCATGCTCTAAGAACTAGATGGACAAGGCCACAGCCCTACTCTGGCCCTAAGCACAAAAGGCAGGCTGGCAGCTCTCACTGAAGAGCTTGGAGGGCTTCCTTAGGACATATCTATACCCCTTCCTGGGCATGCAGTGGGCAGCGGAGAAGACCTCCCTGAGGCAGCAGGATGGGTGCTGAGTACTGTGAGTGAGGATGTGGGTCAGTCACAGCAGAGTCTCAGTGAATGTTGAGCCAGACTTTGAAGGAGGAAGACACAATGGTGTGTGTGGCTGAAACTGCATATGTGAGGAGTTGTATGTATTTATTCGAGAAATATTTTCTGAGCATCCACTGCATGCCAGACACCATTCTAGATCCTGGGGATACTAAAGGATAGAATAGATGTGCACACACAGATGCCTCACAGATTGTTCTCTCTTGCTTGTGAGTTGATTGTTTTGACCTCAGCAAATGTAATGAGAAATTGAGCCCCTTTACCAGCTTCCAGAAAAAAATCCTTTTCTACCAAACATGGGTGGGGGGCTTGTTTTACTGAAGATTTCCTGCAACAGGGCAAGAAAGATGTTTCATTGTGTGAAATCTTCTCCCAAGGCCCCCTTTGGCCCTGCAGCACCCTGGCCCTATACCTCCCTCCCTCTGCCTCCCAACCCTAGCTTTCCATCTGGCCAGCCTTTCTCCAGCAGTTTCACACAGACCCCAGTCTTGGGAGGGAAGGCTTTTTGTCTCTTTTCTGTCTCACTGTTTGGCCTTGAAGGACATGGCCTCGATCTGCAGGGGCCCCTGCTTTCTGACGTAGAGATGTTGTCTCTATCCCATTTCCATTCCACTTCTCAGAATTATTCCAAGTGAAATGAGCTTATATATGGAAAGGCTTCCTCAGATCTCTAGCACTGTGGGTCAGATCAGCCAGAGACACACTTGATGGCATCATGCTCAGTGTTAGATCAGCCTGGGGAAGACCAGGCCCTCGTGTTTTCTAAACTCAGGAGATGATTGTCCTTATGGGAGTAAAGGTTCCCTTTATTTTAGATTAGATGGGATTTAGCACCTTGTTCTCACTCTTGTTAATAAAACAATAAACACACACTACCATCAAAAGAACATTGACAGCCTGTGTTTATGTGTTTGTGTTGTGTCTGTCACTAAAGCAGCAACTGCAATGTAGATTTTTAACAAAATGAGTTTTCCCTCAGTGCTGGGGAGTATGATAATTAAGAAAAAAAAGGAGAGCAGATTCTTCTACTGTGTCTTTTCAATCCTGCTTTCTCTTCCTTTTCTTCTTTTCTCTTAAAACAGAAGTGTTGACCTGTCTGTTAATATGACCTTGGGGAACACCTGGGTGGCTCAGGAGCCTGCTTCTCTCTCTGCCGATGTCTCTGCCTCTCTCTTTTTGTCTCTCATGAATAAATAAATTAAATCTTAAAAAAAAAAAAAAATTGACCTTGGCCATCTCTGACAAGGCCAAGGTAGATAAACTGGATTCCAAGAGTGTTGGTGCTCACACAGCAAAGGCTCCAACTGGGGAGCCCAGCAAATGCTCTCCTTCCTTCTGCTGTTGCTGGGGGTTTTAGCCACTTGTCTACCCTGCCTTCCCCTCAGAGGTCTGCAGTGTGATCTGGACCCTGAATGTGGTGCCTCTGGTGAGCAATGTGAGCCCCATATTGGGTGTAGAGGTTACTAAAAAAAAAAAAGTTTGGTCTATTGGCTGAAAGTAACAGGAACCATTCTAATTAGCTTGAGCCCCCAGGGGTAAGGTGTTGGCTCACAGAAGCTGACTGTGGAGCAGAGAAGGAACAACTGGGTTCCGGGAGTGGACACCCTTGGGACTTGCCTTCCCCTCTTGGGTGTTGGTTCATCCACAGCTCTCAGGGCTGTGCCAGAGAGAAAAGAGAGAGATCTTCCCACCAGCTTCAGGTAGGAGGCTCCAGCAAACAGTGACATAACATTTTTCAGTTGTTGGATTTCAAAAATGTTAAACTTCGATAATCTCAACTATTGGTGAAAGGATGAGGAAATGGGGACATTAATGCTCTGCTACACTGCTGGAGGGCGGTGTAGGTTGTCCCAGCCACTGTGGAGGGAAATATGGCACTATGTATTATTATTTTAAATGTGGGTACTATTGATCTGATGGTGCCACTTCCCAAAAATCCAGATTAGTAAATCTCACACATGTGCATAAGGAAATAAATGCAAGGATGTTTCTTGAAATACTATTTGTAGAACAAAAATAGGAATAACTTAAATGTCCATCTAAAGATGGACTGTGGTATATTTTATACTCCAAAAATGGTGCCAGACACCATTCTAGATCCTGGGGATACTAAAGGATAGAATAGATGTGCACACACGGATGCCTCACAGATTGTTCTCTCTTGCTTGTGAGTTGATTGTTTTGTTGAAATATGTACTGACATAAATCCCTAAGACATCTTAGCAAATAAGAAAAGTAACTTGCAGAATGATGCATATAATATGGCATCACTCAAGCATAAATGAAAATGAAAACAAGACCTCGAAATAATAATAGATATGTGTATTTGTATGTTTTTTTTTCACATATATTTCAAACTGTATCCAAATGCTTACAAAAAAGTGATGAGGAACTAAGATTAGGGTGGAAATTGAAGGAAACTGTCAGGTTTGAAGTTTTTCAATGATAGCATATTAGTGTATAATTTATTTAAAATTAAAATTGAAGAGGAAAGAATGATGGAAGCATCCTAATTGGTGTAACTTGGATCATGTGATTATTCCTAGACCAATCAGTGGCCAAGGGGCTCCTAGGGTTCTGTGATGCGCCCCAGCTGGGGTGTTCACCCCTGTGAATACTGGGACAATACTCATGATTGATAGTTCCTTCTATAATTACATATTGTAGTGGGAAAGAGCCCATTCCCTCAAAGAAGGGAGATGCTGTTCTTTTTTTTTTTTTTTTTTTTTTGGAAGGGAGGTGCTGTTCTGGGCAGACAGAATGGTAAATCTCTGTAGTGAAAGCATTTGGGCCAGCATCATCTATATGGATTCATGTATGTGCCATCAAAGACTGAAATGCTTCATCCAATATATTTCTATTACAGTGTGGAATAAGGATTTGTATTCTCACTGCTATATTTCCAGAACTCGTGAAAGTTCAGGTTATATAGTAGTTGCTTGGCTTAGCAGATATTGGTTGAATAGAGATACCACTATTATCATCTATGATTATTTTAATAGTAATCTACAAATGGACCAGCTGACAGAGACAACTTCCCCCAAATGCTCTCAGTAGGGACAGAGGGAAAAAGGAAAAGGAAGTCAAATTGCCAGCTCAGGACTCCTCCCAAGGCCAGGGAGTCACCAGGACACACACCTGGGACAGTTTGGCAAGGACCTGACAGAGGCAGGGGGTTGTTTAGGGGGAATGTCTGCAGCCCAGGCACTCATCCTTCTCATGGTTAAGTTGTGTTTCCTTTCCAGGCTACTCACTTTGCAAATGCTCTCTTAGCCTGTGTTATAGCCTCACCAGGCATGGAAGATGGGGGCCACAGTAGAAGAGAAGATGGCAAAATGGCTTGGTTACCCAGGGTGGGTGACCCTTGGAGGAGCCACTTAAGTTATCTGAATTCTTTCCTTATCTGCAATGCGAATGGTATCATAAAGAATCTCTCCCTTAGCCAGTGGTAAATATGTCCCTCCATTATCCATTGGTAAACGTAGAGGCATCAGCTGAAACCCTGAGAGGTCTTGTTTTCCTGAGAGAGCCCACCATGGTGAAAGGAGTCCCAAGGATGGAGCCTTGGGGGGGGTGCCCCCAGCAGGGAAGGAAGGACTTACAAAGGGCACAGTGAAGGAGGAATAGGTGGTCTCAGAGGAAGAATAACCAGGAGCTTAAGGTCAGGAAAGCTAATGATGCGGAGGGTTCCAGAAAGGGGGCACCAGCAGTGTTATCACTGGTGCTGTCAGAAGGAGGCCTCTCTATCAAGAAAATGCTTCCAGAAAACAAATGAGTGAGGCTGGAAGCCAGCCTGCAGAAGTGGCAAGAAGGAAATGATTTCCAGTTCTCTTATCCCCACTTCCCAAGACTGGGTAGTCCTTCCCCTTCTTCCATTCTCCTCCTGGGTGCTGGCTCTGCCTGAGGAAAGAGCTGGTCGCCCCAGGTCTGCAGGCATGGAAGACTCAGCTCCAAGCCTCAGGCCTGACCCAGCCCTCATCACCCCCTCTGCAAGAGAACTGGATCCTGCTGGGTCCTGCACTCACCCCACCCCTCTTTCCCAAATAGCCTGAGATGCTGCCTGGAAGGGGGTGACCAGCTAGAATCCTTCTTCCCAGCCTGGCCTCCCTGGGCCCAGTGGCAGATGAGCTTCCTTTAGCCAGGTCCAGAGTGTGTCTGCTCCAGGACCCCTTTGTGTCTTGGGCCATGTGTTTACTCTCTTTGGGTCTTTCCCCTGCCAAGTAGGTACCCCCAAGCCCCGTGCCTCTTCTGCTACAGAGTTTCCAGAATGCCTCTCACCTGAGCACTTTTCCTGAGTGGAGAAATAGGATGATCTTAAGACAGAGCAAACAAAGTATTATATAAACATCTACATAAATGTATAATTTATAAATGGTATAATACACATATGTCTATATGTTTTATATTTGGGGATTGAGATTTTACCATAGAGATACAATTTTGTATCCCTCCCCCACCTTTTTTTCACAGAATGCCAAATCAGAATCATTTTTCCAGGTCATAGAAAATGTGTGAAGGCATTTTAATTAAGGCCAGGAGAGACCAGCATGGAAATCAGTGTGTATTTGTAGGCAAAGGAGGAGGTGTGAGTGGAAAAAGAGGCTTAGAGATGCAGGGTGACAGGTCAGGCAAGAGCCCAAGTGGAGCCTGAGCTGGGAGAGAGGGCACCAGGGCAGTTAGGGCTGGAGGTGTCCTGGATCAGGAAGGCAGACTGCCCCTGCTTTCACTCTCACTCCTGAGCTTCGGGACCCCCTACAGACCAGGCAGTGAGTCCACATTCTTCAGCTTTGGTGGATTTTCTGGTTGGAGAATCATGAGAATTTAAAGTGTTGCCACTAAACAGATCTAGTTGCTGACCCTTTGAATCTTGGGCTGAATTTGGCTTGGCTGAGTCTTCCATAAGAAACCAATGGGAGCTGGAGGTGTGCATATCTGGTTGAAACTAGAAACCCAAGCCAGGCAATTTATTAACTAAGCAGATCCCAGGACACATGTTTAGACGCCTGTCCTTCACTCCCCAGTGCTCTGTCCCCTCATCAGCCCTGTCATCACTGATCACCTCATCATCCCACAGCTGAGATTCTGCACCAATAAACACCTCCATCCTTTGCTATGGTCATTACCCAGCATTTGATGAGTATCATTCATTCTGTCAACAAATATTTATTGAGCATCTACTGTGTGCCAGACACTATGTTATGCTGGTGTTACAAGACATATCCTTGTCCTTAAGAGGGTTGCAACTAAACAGAAGCTAGCTCAAGGGACGAAAGGGATCACCAAAATTTTGGCTGGGTAATAGACCCCTCTCTGAACTGATGACAGCTTTATACACCTCCCCAGAAAAACACAACATGCTTGGAAATTTGCCTACTGTTCAAGGTGGCAAATTCCCTGGAAGCCCATTTACCTTTTTTTAAAGATTGTATTTATTTATTCATGAGAGACAGAGAGAGAGAGAGAGGCAGAGACACAGGCAGGGAGAGAAGCAGGCTCCATGCAGGGAGCCCGATGTGGGACTCAATCTCGGGACCCCAAGATCATGCCCTGGGTCAAAGGCAGACAGTCAACCGCTGAGCCACCCAGGCATCCCCCATTTATGATTTAAACATCTTTGTTCCCCAAGCTGTAAATGGTTTATCTGATTTAAACTTCTCATTCTGTAGATGGGGAGACTCAGACCTAGAGAGAGAAATTACTTGTCCAGGGTCATGCAGTGGGTTAGGGACTGAGTCAGCCTTTGATGCCCAGACCACTGGCTCCCCAAGCACTGCTCCACCAGGCTTCTTCTGCCTTCCCTGTTGGCTGGGAGAACCTGGCTGGAGAGGGGTCCCGGGCCAGTTCCCTTTTCAGCTGTCAAACCTGGGGCTGCCCAGCCTACAGGCCTCCTTTTCCACCACTTTACTGCCCCCTCAGGGATGTAGGCCAGTGGTCAGGAGTCCCTTGAACAGTTGCTCTGACCCTGACTACCTGACTGGTTCCTCCCAGACGTCAGGGGAAATGTTCTGCAGAGAACAGGATGTGTTTTCCTGCAAAATCATTTGTCTCACAAGATGATTTGCATACTGGTAGGGATACAAATGTCATTCCCTGCCCATTTCCTCCCTAGGGAGAAGTGTTCCCATCACAGCTTTCCCCTTGAAGGACAAGCCCAGCCCCAGCCCCAGCGGACAACTTCCTGCTGGAGGGATTCATACATTAGCAAGGGCTCCCAGAAGTAAGGAGTCTCCTTTCTTGCCTTCTCCCTCACCCCACTAGGCTAGAAGGGGCTCTAGTCTCTAGCTTTGACAGATGGTCTGCTCTTGTGATCCCCAGGACCCTAGGCATCTACCTTGTTCTTTAGAACACTTTCTTGCAGATAAATTACTGAAATTATTTCAGCTACTGGAAGGGAGGCTTGAGGTGATGTTAGGTCAAATATAGTAACACATACTTAGTGCTTATTACACGCCAGACATTGCTCTAAGCAACTTAACTGTAAATTCATGGGATCTTCACAGCAACCTAATGAGCTTGGTTCTATTATTTTTTTCCATTGTCCATATGAGAAATCAAAGTTCCAAGAGGTTAAATAACTTGCCCAAGGTCACAAAGCTGGTGAGCAACACAACCAGAATTTAAACACAGCCAATCTGCCTCCTAAATTGAGACTTTAAATACTGTGTTATAAGAGGGAGAATTAGAAGGTTGAAGGTCTGTCTAACCCTGGAAGACTGTGCTGTAGTCTAGAAGCACTGACATGGAGTCTTAGGTTCTCCTATGATCTGATCTCAGCCACCTGGCTATCCCTCCCTGCCTTCTACCACTATGATCCACTGCCTAAACAGTCTGTGAACATGCCCCAGCTGGTCCATACATATTGTTTCCTCTACCCGGATACCACTTCCTCATTTCTCTGTCTGAAATATCTCTTTTTCTAATGAGAACCTCTAAAAAACCCCTCCAACATCTGTAGACTGAGGTGGGTGGTCTCCTTATTTTATTATTATTATTATTTTTTTAGAGCGGCTCTCATCATTTTGCCTTCCAATTATTGGCTAAGTCTCTTTTGCTCCTAGACTTCACTCCAAAGGGCTAGATGTCTGTCATTCATTTCAGAATCCTCAGCACTAAACCTAGCAACTGATATGTGGTAAACTCAGCAGATGTCTATTATGTATAGTGAACAAAGTATGTTACAAAATAATATGCACAGGGGATCCCTGGGTGGCTCGGTGGTTTGGCGCCTGCCTTTGGCCCAGGGCATGATCCTGGAGTCCCGGGATTGGGCTCCCTGCATGGAGCCTGCTTCTCCCTCTGCCTGTATCTCTGCCTATCTCTCTCTGTGTGTATCTCTAATGAATAAATAAATAAAATTTAAAAAATATATGCACAGTATACTAAATATTGTATTATGTTTACTCTAAATATATCACCACCCAGATCAATCCCAAATGTTAACCATGATTTTCACAGAATTTGGGGGTTACAGGTGGTTTTTATTTTTTTGCATGTCTGTATTTTCCAAAACTTCTGTACTGATCATGTATTACCTTAATAATACAAAAGGAAAAATAAATTATTTGGAAAGTATTTTTGAATGGATAAAGCTAATATTTATTGAGCATTTACCACATAAACTGAGAGCTATATACAAAGATTAAGAGCCATACATGTACTGATTCTAATACAGCAGTTCTCTTTGATAAGTACTATTGGCATAATTACCATTTTACAGATGAGAAAACTGAGATCAAGAGTTGAGCCCAGCCAAGTGCCCCCACATATTATTATTATAACAGTTTTAGTGAGGTATAATTCACATTCTATACAACTCACCCATTTAAGCTGTATGATTCAATGGCTTTTAGTGTATTCACAGATATATACAGCCATCACCACAATTTTAGAACATTTTTATCACCTCAAAAAAGAAGCTCTGTATCCTTTAGCTAACTCCCCCCACTCACCCCAGCCCTAAGAAATCATGAATCTATTCTCTGTCTCTATAGATTTATTTGCCTATTCTGGACATCGCATATAAATAGAATTATATATGTCATTTTTGTGATTTGGTTCTTTCACTCAGTATAATCGCTTCAAGATTCATCTATATTATAGTTTGTATCAGTACTTCATTCCTTTTTAGAGCCAAATAATATTCCAGTATACAGATATATATATACTACATTTTATTTATCCATTTACCAGTTGATAGAATTTCAGCATGTACATTGTGACTATTAGGAATAATACTGCTCTGAACATTGGTGTACAAGTTTTTGTATGGACACATGTTTTCATTTCTCTTGGGCATATACCTAGGAGTGGAATTGCTGGGTCATATGCTAACTATATGCTAACTGTTTAAGGAATGATAATATAATTATCATTTCTTTTTGTTTTTTAAGATTTATTTATTTATTTGAGAGAGAGCAGAGGAGGAGGGGTTGGGGAGGAGCAGAGCGAGGGGGAGAGAGGAACTCAAGCAGACTCTGTGCTGAGTGCAGAACCCCACACAGGGTTCCATCCTATGATCCATGAGATCATGACTGGGGCTGAAACCAAGAGTCTGACTCTTAACCAATGGTGAGACCCAGGTGCCCCTATAATTATTATTTCTAAACCTTATGAGAATAGGTTGCAGATGTGTCCTTTTATCCAAATACTTTGGAGAAAACAAACCAAGAACTTTTTCCCCCCATTTTTATCATAAATTTCAATAATCAAATTTAGGAAATTTAACACCAATATAATATTACCATCTATGATATAGTCCGTATTTAAATTTTGCCAATGACTTCCTTTATGGCAGTTTTTCCTCTGATCTGGATGCAGTCCAGGGTCACCCAGTGCATTTAGTGGTCATCCTCTTTAGCCTTCTTTAGTCCCAAACAGTCCCTTGGCTCTGTTCTCTTTCTGTTGCTCTGGAAAGAGCCCTCAGTTTAGTTGTTTCTGAGGTTTGGGTGGATGAGTTTCCATTGCCCATTTGGTAGGCACTGAGGGCAAGCTGTGTAGCTGCAGAAGGGAGGAAACATGGCTGGGCACACACCTGACCCTTGTAGTCAGACCTGGACGCAGGGACCTTAACTGTGTGGAAAATTCCTCCCCTGGAGGATCTGCTGGGAAGTGCCTCAGGAAAGAAAAGAGGCTTTGTGGGGGGTTCTTCCTCAGCCTTCCCCAGGAGCAGCTGAGAGAGGGAGGGGATATGATTCCTGACCATGTGCTTCCTCATGGCTGCACTCAGGGCTCCTAAGGGCTAACCAGTCTGAGCCCAGCCTGAAAAAGACTGCAGTGAGGGACACCAGCACGTCCGGGAAAGGGCAGAGGGGGGAGACCAGCAGTCCCAGTGCTAGGAAGGACCTGCCCCTTCTGGGAAGGACCCTGATGCAAGTGCCCACCCACCCCCACCCCCTCAGCCTCGCCCTGCACTCTTGCTTCCGGCAGCCCCAGCTTGATTCTCTGGAAGGCTCCTGGGGGAGGAGATTGCAGCCTGATTCTAATCAGAGCACGAGATAGAGATTGGGAGCTGGAAGGCAGTTTACTTAGCTTGGCTCTGAGCCTGCTTGCTCCACAAGGACTCCCAGCCAAAGGCCCCACCAACCTTTGCAAGAGGTCTTCTCAGAGTTCTGTCAACATTATTGAGAAGAGCATAATCTTTAGTCCTGCCCCACAGCTGCCAAGCAAAATTCTACCTGAGTCAGCCCTCTTTCATTTGTTCTTAGTTCATTCATTCATTCATTCATTCTGCGGTTGAAGATCCCTGTTCCTCATCTTCCCTCTCCCTCTTGGGAAAGAGGCTTAGTGGGGCTTTCGAGTGGCAGGCCTGCACGGTCCTGCTTCTGTTGAGAACATCTGTCCCCCCTCAGCCCCACCCATGGCCTTGGGTTCAGACCACCCCAGGGCTGAACTAACCCCAGCTCGGTTTACAATGTGGGTGACAGACACGACTAGGGAAAAGGCAGAGCCTTAGGGAGCCAGGAAGAAAGGACTAAAACAGGGAGAGGAGGAAGGAAACCCATACTTCAAGCACATAGTGTGTCAGGAGACCTGTAGGAACGTCATTGTTTTCTGAGTTGATGCTCAGATATCCTGCAGATATGCTCTATTCTGTCCTCACAGAAAATTGGAAAAGTTCACGTGAAAATACAGATTTCTGATTTTTCTGACAAATAAAAAGATCTGGGAGCCCTGAGCCTGTGTTCCACGTGGCAGCCATGACTGAGTCAGGAAAGCTTTTTGTGGGAATTCTCATCACTAGTTCCATCACCTGCCTGTTCCCCCAAGAGCACCTGTGATCTCATTCAGGCCTTCCCAACATTAACCCAATTCTATACATGAAAAGAGCAAGGGGAGAGGTCAATAGCGTATGGCCCTAGGTCATAGCCAGGGAGAGACAGAGCTGGGAGTCTTACCCCTTTTCTTCCTGGTCAAAGAGCTGGTATTCCCAGCAGAAGTTGGATGGACTTCAGATGTAGACGGCAAATGAAAATCTGGCCACCCAGATCTGGGGCCTCCTAGGCCACTGCAGAGTCCTGAGCTTGGCTAAACAGCTCTTGGCCGAGCCTCTGGAGAGGCAGTGCTTTACCAGAGCCTGGAGCGGGAAGTGCTTGGTCAACGGTCCCACAGCAAATATGGACAGGAGAGAGGCTTCAGGCACCTTGGCATGGGGGCATTGACCTCTCTGTGGTCAGTCTGGTGGTTGCCCTTCCTGGCTTCTCTTTCTTCTCTGGAAACAGACTCCCTTTGGCAGCATTTTGCTGCATTTGGCCTTTCGGCCACACATGGTGCATCCTGATGGCTCAACAGTGCCAGAACCACTGTAGTCTGTAAATCACAGCACAGTCCAGTCCAGTGAGGCTTCCTCGAGCAAAGCACTCTTTCTCTTCCATTGTACATTCTCCTCCCGGAAAGGCTGGCCGACTCTTTTCTTAGATGGGCTTGGCCAGTCTAACTTTGCAAGAGGTCTTCTCAGAGTTCTGTCAACATTATTGAGAAGAGCAGTTTCTAGGAATGAATGGAGGGGCAGCACCTTAGGGTCATGGGGCATCAGAGGAGGCAGGGTAACTGCTAATGAGAATAGTTCAGTTGTGTATGACACTCTATATAACCATTTCACATCCATATGTATTTCATTCTCATAATTTTATGAGCCAGACAGGGTAGAACTGGCAAATATGATCATCTACGGAAAGGGCACAGAATATTGAGTTACCTTCTCAATTCTGCTACTTACCTTGGGCAAATTCACTTCATCTTTCTTAGCTTTTATTTCTCATTGATTTTTTTAAAAAGATTTTATTTGACACAGGGAGGGGGAGAGAGGGAGAGAGAGAGAGAGAGCACAAGCAGGAAGAGCTGTAGGCAGAGGGAAAAGCAGGCTCCCTGTGAGCAGGGAGCCCAACTTGGGACTTGATCCCAGGACCTTGGGATTATGACCTAAGTCTAAGGCAGATGCTTAACTAACTGAGCCACCCAGGTGCCCTATTTCCTCATTGATTAAAAAAGATAATAATCTCTCCCAGGCAAGGCTACTCTGCTTTGTAACTCCAGGGAGTGCTATTCACATTAAGTACCAAGAGATAGGTCTCCTTGCTACTATGTGATGGGCCCCCTTGCAATTGTTCACAGCATGAATCTCCTCATGTGTATGTTGTGAAGATTAAGTGACATAATTAATGCACCAGCAGCACAGGGCCTGCAAGATAGTAGGTGATTAACAAATGCTTGTCAAGTGAATGAACTGCTCACTCAGTCATGATGCCTTTTAAGAGGAGCTCACAGGAAGAAGGAAGTAGTGCTGGCTCCCTGTGGCTGGTGTTGCATTTCCTGCCCATTTTTCTGTGACTCCTGCCAAGTTGCCCTTTGTCCCAGGCCTCTGGGCTCCCAGCCGGCTGGAGGCACAGACTTATCTATGGGGCCTGGAGAGCTGGGCCTGGGCCGAGTAATGACCAGCCTTCCGCTCACTTGAAGTTTCCGTTGGGGGGCTGGAAGCCACAGCATCCAGATGGCTAATTGCTTTGTGCCTGTTTCTGCAAATCACAGTGATTCACTGTCCCTGCTGAAAACATGCTCTCTTTTCAAAGATTTAATGGTTTCCAAAATTAATTTAGCCTCATCTGTTATCCCCCTGCCCTTCTGCACTGTCCCCTCCTCCCAACACCCTCCTCCACCCCAGGATGGAGCTTTCTGCTCCAGAAAACTGGCTTTCACTCTGTAGGGTATAGTAGAAAAGGTTGGGGAGCACAGAACACTTTCCAACTTTCCAGGGTCACCTGAGCAAATACTAAGTGTGGTGTTTTTGAGTAGAAGCCCAGGAGGGAAGGGCTTGTGTGAGGAGCACTTCTCTCACCATCCTACGTGTTTTTGGCCACCCAGCTCAGGTATGACTGACACTCCAGAATCAGGAATTCCAAGAAGCTCCCATTTGCACTGCTTTGCTTGTAAAACTCCCAGACATCATCTGTTTTCTACATGTGAGAGATATGGTTAGTTTTGTTTATTGTAGACAGCTCATTATGGGTCCATGAGACCTCGAGGCCAGAACCTTGGCTAAGAGAGCAGAACTTTAGGGAATTTACTTTCATCTGATTCTGACTTGTTTCTTGCCCATCTTTAAGTCTTTGTTCTTCCCCAGTAACACAAAGATAATATAATTCCTACCTCTGCCCATTATTCATTTATATTTATATTTTTAATTTTTTTTAGATTTATTTTAAGATGGAGGAGGGGCAGAGTTTAGGAGAGAGAGAGAACCTGGATCAGACTTCTCCCTGAGCATGGAGCCCAATGCAGGGATTGATCCCATGACCTGAGCCCAAATCAAGAGTTGGATGAGCCACCTACTGAGCCCCTACTATTCATTTGTTTAATAAACATTGATCCTTTCCATATATTAGGCATGTTCTAGAGGCTGCAAGTACAGTGGTTAGAAATCAGCATAACTCAACTCACAATCCGGAGTGGAGAAAGGCAGGCCCAAGGCCAGCAGGTGAATACACGTTATGTTAGGCAATGTCAGGCATCTAAGGAAGCACCAGTCTGGCAGAGCCAGAAAGGTTCCCTGGAGGAGGTGATTCCTGAACCAAGTCCTAAATGATTAGAAAGAATTATATTGAAGAAGAAAGAAGAGGAGGAGGAGGAGAAGGAAGAGGAATGGAAAAGATGAGCCATGTTCTAGGTAGAGGAAATAACATGTGCAAAAGCCCCAAGGCAAGGGAAACCATGGTCCATACTAAGGATACAAACCAGGTGATGTGACTGCCTGTAAGAGTGGGAATGTGGCAAAGGTGGCTGGTAACAAACATGAGGCCAGAGCAGCAAGGCTTTCTAGCACCTTATGGAATCATTTTAAGCATGGTCCAATGCATGTTTTAGAGAAATCATTCTGGCTTCAGTATGGAGAATTGATTAGATGAGATAAGACAGCAGTAGGAAGGTCAGGTATGCAACAATTGCATCTACAAAGCATTCTAAGACCCTGGTGAGATATTGTTAGCCATTTTTTATGAGAAAAATGAACAAAATATCTTTATGGATTTGTAAAATTCTCTCTGTAACTTTTGGATTTTGCTTTATCTATTTGAAGGCTGCATAAATACATTCAAATTCCAGTTATTCTATCTTCTTGGCGAATCATTCCTTTTATCAGTATGAAATGTCCCACTTTGACCCTTACAATATTTTTTATCTTAAATTTTATTTTATTTTGCCCATCAATAAAGGACTAGTTGAATCATTTGCGTTATATCTACACAATGGAGTACTATGCAATTATGAAAAAGAATGAGTGCCATCTCTATATGCTTCTCTAGAGTGATTTCTACCTTATGTTGTTAAGATGAAACAGTAGAGTGGAGGATATATGTATTGTATGCTACTGGTTTTTGTTTTTTGTTTTTAAAGATTTTATTTATTTATTTATTCATCAGAGACACAAGAGAGGCAGAGACACAGGCAGAGGGAGAAGCAGGCTCCATGCAGGGAGCCCAACATGGGACTCAATCCCGGGTCCCCAGGATCAGGCCCTGGGCTGAAGGCGGTGCTAAACTGCTGAGCCACCTGGGCTGCTCCAGTATGCTACTGTTTATCTAAAAAAAATTTTGTGGGATCCCTGGGTGGCGCAGCGGTTTAGCGCCTGCCTTTGGCCCAGGGCACGATCCTGGAGACCCAGGATCGAATCCCACGTCGGGCTCCCGGTGCGTGGAGCCTGTTTCTCCCTCTGCCTGTGTCTCTGCCTCTCTCTCTCTCTCTCTCTGTGTGTGTGTGACTATCATAAATAAATAAAAATTAAAAAATATATATTAAAAAAAATAAAAAAAATAAAAAAATTTTTGTCCCTGTATGTGTTTGCCTATATTCTAAAAAGGAGAATAAACCATAATATTAAAAAAATAAATTAAAAACTAAAATGGTTCTCTCTGGGAGAGAGACTAAGCACAGGGATCACTGATAAAAGCTTGACTCCTTTGTTTTTTTGTTGTTGTTGTTTTTGTTTTTTTGTTTTGTATTTTAAAGATTTTAAGAAAAAATTAAGTAACCTCTATACCCAATGTGGGGCTTGAACTCAAAACCCTGAGATCAAGAGTTGCATGTTCTACCAACTGAGCCAGCCAAGTGCCCAAAGCTAGATTTCTTTGAATACATGATGTTATGGCCCTGACTTTGGAGCCATATAAATATTTACATAATTATAAAACAATTAAATTAAAATAGAAAAAGTAATTTTAAAAAAAGGAAATGATACCATGTATCAAATTGGGGGCAAAACTCAGGGAATTGTTTCAAGAGACTTTAAAACACAATAGTTTGAGGATATGACTATAGAAGAACACATACTATGGAACAATAACCAAAAGCCTTGTAACAATATTAAACTTTTTTGGGTAATCATATACTAACTATATAGTTAGTAATATTATTAAGATTATTCTGATACTACTGTATATACATAAGATGAAGCAAATAAACAATTATGTTAACATCATTAGCATCCAAGATTTTCCAGGTAAGAGAAAAGATAGACACAAATATAAAAATCAAGGGGCACCTGGGTGGCTCCATTGGTTGAGCATTTGCCTTCCACTCAGGTCATGATCTCAGGGTCCTGAGATTGAGCCCTGCATCAGGCTCTTTGCTCAGCGGTGAATCTGATTCTCCCTCTACCTCTCCCTCTGTAATCTCTCTGGCTCTCACTCTCTCTCAAATAAATAAATTAAAAATCTTTTTAAAAAATCAAATAAATTAAGCAAAAATCCAAAATTTGAATTGGAAATATAAGTATGTTCTTATAATCAGTTTACTTATTTACTAAGTTTTTTAAAGATTTTACTTTTAAAAGACCCAATATGGGGCTCAAACTCACAACCCCAAGATCAAAAGTCACATGTTCTACCAACCGAGCCAGCCAGGCATCCCTGGACTTATAATCAATTTAAAATAATTTCCCGGTGAGGTCAACTGAGAAGTCCTAGAAACAATAACCAACCCAGTAACAATGAGCACCTCTAATTCCTAGACTGTGACTTCTAAATACCACATTTTACTAAGACCAGGGCTCCTTGGAGGAAATGGCTGATTATAGGAGGATAATGTACAGTGTGGAAAAATTTGCCAAACCAGATAGAAAGAAACTGTCAAAGACAATTAAGATCTTCTCAAAAGAACTACAGCATCAACTTGAAGAGGCTCTCATTGGCCAAAGATGGGATAATTTAAGTGTCAATAGCAATGATAGCTTTACTGGATTAAAACACAGAAAATATCTTAAAGCCTGAGTTAATATTATTGTCAAAAAAATAATTAGTCACCATGGGAGGATGCTATGAAAACAGCTCATAATTCTGAAAATTGGTAAAAGAAAAAAATTAAGCATTTAACCTCCTTCTTATATGAACTGTATCTCAGGGTGACCAAAAGGCTGATGAAATATTCCTGCTAATAAATAAAAAAGGAGTAAGAGATTTAGAATATCATTTCATAAAGTACTAATAATAGATTTAGCAAAGGCCATGATCAATGTCCAATAAAAATCACAGGGAGAGATATCTGGATATAATGTGAGTCCTGATAGAAGTATACAACACAATCTAGTAAGTATTCTTGCCAAAAGCTGAACCTGAATCAAATAAAAATGCCACATATTAACCAATTCACTGGAAATACAGGGTATAAAGAAAGATGTAAACAACACTACTGTTAATCAACAAAAATTCACCTGAAAAAAAAAATTCACCTGAGTAAGTTTGAAGATCTAATTAGCTTTATTAAGTGATTCATGAGTTAGGCAGCATTCCATTTAGCAAATAGAGGAGTGCTTCCAGGAATTATACAAAATGGAGGGTTTTTATAGGAAAGGAGCATGGGGCAAACAGCTATTAGGAATAGAAAAGAAAGCATTGTTTCAGGCAAGGTCACCTTTCTTTAGGGAGAAGGGCTGGGGTCTTATCTTGCAGATTATCTCACCTTCCTTTGGAGGAAGGAGAGGGACCATATGACAGATTACCTCATTGGTGCTGACCAGAAAATTCCAGATGGATTGGTTTAAAATTCCACTGCTAGAGAGGTCGAAACTGCAATTAAATCTTGGTTTGCTGTCCTGGGGGCGAGTTACTCCACCTTGGACCTGTGGGTTTTTTTGACACTACAAAGAGGCAATCAGCAAAATCCAGACCATGGGAAATTCTATTAAAAAATGACACAGTTCCATATATATATCTATATATTAAGATATATATTTAATAATATAATATTTAATATATTCATATATCATATTTAATATATACACATAGAATAAAAAGGGAGGGACCCTGAAAATTAAATGACTTAAAAGATATATCAAATAAATGCAATTTAATATTAAAAACTAATGTAAAGAATGTTTAAATGTGATACTATAACCAAGAAGCAGAAGCAACCCAAATGTCCATTGATGGATGAATGGATGAACAAAATATCATATACACGTACAATGAAACTATTCAGCCTTAAAAGGGAAGGAAATCCTGTCACATGCTACATGGATGAACCTTGAGGACATTATTTTAAGTCAAATATGCCAGTCTCAAAAAGACAAATACTGCATGATTCCACTGGTATGAAGTATCTAAAGTAGTCAAATTCATAGAAACAGAATGTAGACATGGTTACCAGGGACTGGAATGGGGGTGGGGCAGGAAGCAGAGGTGTTTAATGAGTACAGAGTTTCAGTTTTGCAAGATGAAAAAGTTTTGGAGATCTGTTTCATAACAATGTGAATATACATAACACTACTGAAGTGTATGCTTAAAAATGGTTAAGATGGTAAATTTTATGTTATGTATTTTTTACCACAACTTAAAAAAATAGGTTCAAGGCAAAAAAAAATTTAAGTGTTATAATGACATTGTGGTTATTTTTAAAGAGAGTCTCTTAGCTGTTAGAGACACATACTGAAATATTCACAGTTTAAATGATAAGAGATCTTGGATTTGCTTCAAAATAACCCAAGAAAAAGATAGGGGAGTGGGTGGGGATATAGTTGAAATAACATTCCCTAATTATTGAAGTAGAATAATGGATAAATGGAGTCTCATTATACTATTTTCTCTATCTTGCTGTGTCAGAAAATTTCTATAAGGTGTTAGTCAGCTTTTCTGTGTGGACAGTTCTCCAAATCTCATTATCAAAATTTAGGGAGGTACTCACTCTCAGGTGCTGGATGGTGGCTCAAAGTTCATTTCACATCTCAAAGGGTCAATTTCTTTTAGTACAGGCTGGTGACTCTTGACAATGCAATTCTCTCAAAAACTTTGTCTTTTAAAAAAAAAAAAACTATTTGATTTTAGGGAGTTCTGTATGTCCATAGTTGTTCCCATAAAATTTTTGGAGAATTGCCTCTTTCTAGATTTCACTGCAAGTATTTTGATTAATCAGCTTCTATAGAATCCTGTTTATACTCTCTTTTTTGTCCAACTGAAAGGATTTACTGGGGGCCACCTTGTTCTCTTTAGAATTGTTGGCTTGTGGGTTTTTTGTTTTTTTTTTTTTTAACCTTTTCCTTCAAATAAGTTATTTGCTGGGGGATCCCTGGGTGGCTCAGCGGTTTAGTGCCTGCCTTTGGCCCAGGGCGTGATCCTGGAGTCCCAGGATCGAGTCCTGCGTCGGGCTCCCGGCATGGAGCCTGCTTCTCCCTCCTCCTGTGTCTCTGCCTCTCTCTCTCTCTCTCTCTCTATGTCTATCATGAATAAATAAATAGATCTTAAAAAAAAATAAGTTAGTTGCTTTATCTTTTCTAACTCTAAATGACTCAAGGGGAGAGGTCATGGTATTTATCCCATGTTTCCAGTGTGCTATGATGGCCCATGGGAGGGTCTAAGGAAAAACATGCCATTGAACTGATAAATGAAAACTTATTTGGGTAACCAGTTTTATCCTTAGACTGTGAATTTACAATTAAAATTAAAATGCCCTTGTAGTTAGTTCAGTACTCAGTGAGGTGGGGGAGCACCCCTTAACCCAACTCTTTGTTTTGCATGGCAATATTGGTGGAACAAGATGGGTGGGGATGGCTGGGAGGTGACAGAGAAAACATGCAGCTCTTCTCAATGGTCATGTCCAAACCCATGGCTGTTGGCCCAAAGACTATCTCCAAGTTTGATCCCTCCTGGCCTACCTTCCATATTAGGATTTCATCACCCACCCACCTCTCTGGGTGCTGGTTTATGCAGACTTCCTATATGAATAGGTGGTTTGGGTCTCTGCAGTTTCTCCCACTGCCTTGCCTGTGTTCACGCATGTGCTTTCTACAGGTCTGCATTAATTACCAGTATTGCTTCCAGTCCTGATACAGGGCCATGAAGTCTGGCACTATAGAACAGGAAGCAAAATAGGCAGAGCAGACCATTAACTGGTGTGCTGGGGTCTCCACCTTCCTCATCCTCTTGTCTTGGCCTCTTGAGCCCAGATGTTTCCTTGAGCTCAGATTGAAATCCTGGGGAGTTTTAGAAGGCAGGAGGATGGGGCAGCCTGGATGGCTCAGTGGTTTAGCGCTGCCTTCAGCCCAGGGCCTGATCCTGGAGACCTGGGATCGAATCCCATGTCGGGCTCCCTGCATGGAGCCTGCTTCTCCCTCTGCCTGTGTCTCTGCCTCTCTCTCTCTCTCTCTCTCTCCTGAATAAATAAATAGAATCTTAAAAAAAGAAGAAGAAGAAGAAGAAGAAGAAGAAGAAGAAGAAGAAGGCGGCAGGAGGATGGGTCCAAAGACACACTCCTGGAGTGTTGGCATCAGATCTGTAGGTGACCCCTATGACAACTGGAGCTCTTCTGTGCCTCCCTTAAGGAAGTAGCCTCTCATGGGGAAGCATGCATGGTTGGGAGCTGGGTCCACTGCCTGTTCTCATTGGCTCTTCATCTAGTTCTAAATTTTTTTTTTTTTTTTAATTTATGATAGTCACACACAGAGCTAGAGGCAGAGACACAGGCAGAGGGAGAAGCAGGCTCCATGCACCGGGAGCCCAACGTGGGATTCGATCCTGGGTCTCCAGGATCGCACCCTGGGCCAAAGGCAGGTGCTAAACCGCTGCGCCACCCAGGGATCCCCAAAAGCTGTGTCTTAATTGACTTTGTTGCATGCAGGATTTTGTTGCTTTATTTCTACTGATCTTTCAACCCTCCAAGTTCCCAAATTCTGGATTCCCTGTTAATCTTTCATCCCTTCTTGAAAACCAGCTAATCATCTTCTAAACCTTTTTCTGTCTTATGGAACATTGTCAAATGCCTGTAGTAATAATCAAGATACACTGCTAAACATCCTGTTTCACAGCCTCTTCACTTGAATCTACAAGTTCATTAGGTACCTAAACCTTCCAAATGATCACAAATGACAGCTTTTCAAGTGTTGCACCACCGCGACACGTAGGCCACCATTTTTTTCGGCTTCCAGTAAAATTTTCCTCACTACCCTTTACCCAACTCCAAAGCCAATACCACATATCGTAATGTTTTCTTTTTCCTTTCCTTTTTCCTTTGGCATGGCAGCATCTCAATTCCATGTAGCAATTTCTGTATCTGCTTTGCTGGAGTAATAAACGTACCACACAGAAGAAAAAAACTAAAGAAAAGAAAGCTAAAAATTCATTTTATTTGACAATAATATTGAATTAAAACCAGCTTTTTATTGGTTAATATTTGCTTGGTTTATCTTTTGCCATCCCTTTATTTTCATCTGTTTTATATCATTGCTTCAAGGCTTATTCGTCTCTTATACAGTATCTAGCTGCATTTTGATTCAGAGATCTAACTGGAAGTATTAATTTGTAATTAATATATTAAATCTATATTTATTGAGATTAATGATATATTTTGGCTTTTTTTCCCCTGCCATTTAAGAAAAAATTTCTATCCCAGAATTCTCATTATAGGAATCTTGCCTCGTCTTTTCTTTTTTAAAAGATTTTATTTATTTATTCATGAGAGACACAGAAAGAGAACGAGGCAGAGACACAGGCAGAAGGAGAAGCAGGCTCCATGCAAAGAACCTGACGCAGGACTTGATCCCAGATCTCAGGGATTATGCCCTGAGCCAAAGGCAGATGCCCAACCGCTGAGCCACCCAGGCAATCCCTTCTTTTATTTTTTTTAATCCCATATCTTTTATCTTTCTGGCTATGATCTAGGAGACTTCCTCACTTCCATATTCCAAATCACTAAAATCTACTTCAGACTACAGTTGCAGAACATGAAACTGTTTATCCACAGTTTAGAATTGGCCCCTCAGCAACAGGTACCCACAACTCACATTTCAGTCATCTGTCCCTTTTTCCTTCAGTGTCATCCCTTTTAGTTTCTGGGACCAGGATCACAGGCAGCTGACACCTTTGGCTTCTTCTTTTCATTGTCTATGTGAATAATAAATTGTCTAAAAGTGGCCCATTATATCTTTACTGGTTGAATCAATCAGGTCTTGTCCTTGCCTTGATTCCCATGCATGAACATGACAGATACTGTCTGTGGATTTCCTCCATGGTAATAGAAGTTTTAGTTTTCTTACATTTTCCCTTCTTTCATGTTCCTGTATAAGTACAATATGATTTTTAAAAATTAAATTGGTAGTCAATGTCTATTTTATTATGACTGTAAATTTTATTTACTGCTGAACAATATTACAAATTATATTCCTTCCAACTTTTTGGGTTTTTTTGTAGTTAACAGTTGCCATAGTTTTTCTTTTGCTTAGTTTCTTTTTAATAACTATTGCTAATATTTAAAGAATGTTTTCTAGGTATCTGTTAAGCATCTAGTGATGTTTCTTTCCAAATGTCCAAATATATCAAATAATCTATGACTATCTTTCCTGCCATCCACCCTTGGAGGTCTCCCTTTTATGCCCTCTGTCATCTTGCTTCAATTTGGTTGGGTTGCTCTTTATACCTGGGACTCAGGAGTCATCTTAGGACTTCCTTTTATCAGTCTTATCCTTTGGATTGTTTCTCTGTATTCTGGCATCCCGTTGTTCCCAGTTCTTGGCTTAGTCTTTCATTTCACTGAATCATATCCTTCACTATCTTCCTAAGAAAAGGTGTGTGGGAGGTACAAATTTTGAGTTCTTACGTATCTGAAAATATCTTTATTTCACACTTGTCCTTTATTTGGATAAGTATAGAAGTATAGGATAAAAATGATTTTCACTCAGAACTTAGGGTGCCCAACACTACTGTCCTCCAGCATCCTGCACTGCTGTTGAGATGTCTGATTCCACAGCTTCTTACACCTTCATACGCAACATGATTTTTCTCTCTAGAAGCCATTAGGTTATGTCTTTTATCCTGGCATTCTGAAATTTAAAATTATTGCCTTGGTATTTTTCCTCCATTCTCCTAAACATTTAGAGGATACCTTTAATTTGGAGATTTCTGTCTTTTACTTCCAGGAAATTTTCTTACATTATTACTATCAAAAAATAATAATAATTTCCTATATTTTGTTTTCTGAAACTGAATACTGATGTCAGAACACCTTAAATAATCCTCTAAAACTCTTTTCTCCAAAACTAATTTTCACTGATGTTTTTATTCTACTTTCTGGGAGATTTCTTCAACTTTATTTTTCTGCCCTTTTATTGAATCTTTTATTTTAGCTATCACATTTTAAATTTCTTTTTTTTTTTTTTTTTTTATTTATTTATGATAGTCACAGAGAGAGAGAGAGAGGCAGAGACACAGGCAGAGGGAGAAGCAGGCTCCATGCACCGGGAGCCTGATGTGGGATTCGATCCCGGGTCTCCAGGATCGCGCCCTGGGCCAAAGGCAGGCGCCAAACCGCTGCGCCACCCAGGGATCCCTCACATTTTAAATTTCAAATTGTTTTTGCTCATCCTCTGATGATTCCTTTTTCAAACTACCCAATGCTTTTTGCATGGAAGTGCATCTTCTTTTAGATCTGAGGCCGTTAATTAAATGGATATATAAAAAATATTTTCTTCTCTTCATCTGTTTCCTCTGAGTTCATTTTATGTTTTTAATGTTTGTTTTGCTTTGGTCTCTTTCTTTCATGTGGGTTGTTTCCTGCAAATTTGTGGTGATCCTGGGCTATACAGTTCTTTAAAACAGAGAGGCATCAATGTGGGGATGCAAGAGGGATTTATTTGACTGGCAGGCTTCACTCTTAGGCCATTTCACTGGGAGATCATTTCATTGAGAGAAAAGTCATTACTTAGGGGATTTCTCTCTGGAGCTAGTAAATATTTTCCAGTGAAGAATCCTCCAGTCTTCTACCCAGGGGACATATACCTGTCAGTCTCTTTCTGGGTATGGGGTAATGGAAGAAGTCTGGCAGAGGGCCCCAATATTAACCAGTGAACTTACACTTGATTTCCCTGTTTACAGCCAGGCAGCTGCATTTCTACTGTTGCTGGAATCACTGAACTTGGAGATTCTCTGTTTCAATTTCTCTAGAGAAAAAAAACCCTCTAGTCTCTTGTAGGGACATAATTGTCTGACTGTATGGGATTAAGAGGGGATTTAGAGTTGTCATTTCTCCACATATCTTTTCCAACCAATTCCCTAGTGTTTAGCCCATGCTTCAAACCCACTTTTGCAAAATCCTCTGCCTCTGAGTTCCCCATCTCTCTGGGCTGTATGGGTAGAACCTGCTTCATCATCCCCATCAGTTCCCTCTCCAGGCCTTTCTGAGTCTTAGTTTCACTTACTCTACTAACTCAGTTACCTCTCCTTCAGTCACTTTCAATCATCCCCAGATGCTGAACTGACTCTCTTGTCTAGATTTGTCTTTGTCTAGACAAAGTTCTCAGAAGCCACTTTGGCTGCAGTGAGAGATGAAAGTATCTGTTTAATGGTGTGTTCCCATATTACCACATACCACATTGCCCAAGGAAACACTGCTATAAATAGTACTTGGTCTCCTCACCAGTCCACCACAGTCTAGTTAACCCAGATGTGATGGGACTTAGTAAGATGAGGAGAAAGCAGAAGAACAGATAAAGCAAGGAGAAGAAAGGAAGAAGAATGGTGGGGAAAGGATTGTAATATTAATAATAATGTTTATAATCAATGACTTTCATAATTGCATGTGCAAAAAACTTCCAATGCATGGTCTCACTTATCCATTAGTTATAACAACTCAAAGAAGTATACTCACTTAAACTATCTTATATATGAAATTGGCTTTTGTGGGGTCTAGATTCAGGGATAGGCACATGACATGAGCTGGGCCAATGAGAATTGGCCCTGGGATTATTACTAGAAGTATTGAAAAAGAAGCACGTTCTCTTTTTCTTTGGATTGTAAAATAAGTATCAGTGGGTGTTCAGTATATCTAGTTATTTGTTTGTTTGCCTTTCCTTTATATGCATAGAGGAAGCTCTGAAGGAATATTCCAAAATGTTAACATCGATTAATTTTTGGTGGTGGGATAACTGGTAATATTTATGTATTTATTTTTTAAAATAATTTAATTATTTATTAATGAGAGACATGGAGAGAGAGAGGCAGAGATACAGGCAGAGGGAGAAGCAGGCTCCATGCAGGCAGCCTGATGTGGGACTTGATCCCGGTACTCCGGGATCACACCCTGAGCTAATCCACCCAGGCATCCCAATATTTATGGCTTTTAGCATTCGCTTTGTGCAATGGTAGTATCATAACCAATGAAGTTTATCCAAGGCGCAATTATTGCTAATATGGCTTTTACCATTTACGTATTATTTATATTTTCTATAAAGTAGTATATTACATTTATATTAACATGAATTTTTCTGTTATAAATTACTGTTTTTAATTATATTTATGTTATAAAATAATATAAATACATAGTAATATATTTACTATATTTGTAGTATATTATTATATAAATAATAGATGAATGTAATTTTTACACTAATGTAAGACAGAAGTGCAAATACCCATTTATTCCTTTCTTTGGTTACTGCCTTAAACCCAATTCCCTATGGCTGGCAGGGCATGCATGCTTGATCCCATGATGATCGAATTTCCTAGAACAACTTTTTCAAAACTGAGTATTTTACCTTATCAAACTAAAGTATTGAGAAAAAAAAAAATTGTCAACTAAATTTTAGCAACTAAACATTTAGCAACTAAAAGGTTCTACTGGTTTGTCCATATCCCAGCAGACCTTGAGGCTACTAACAGAACAAAGTTGAAAGGTGGGGAGACCCTGCTCTCCCAGAGGGGTTCTCACTCCACTCTGGGTGGGCTGTGGCAGGGGGTCTAGGGGTAGATGTGCCAGTTTTACATGAGTTTGTGGTCTTTTCGGAAAGAGCTCAGTGGGCTTGTCACTGGCTTTGATGGTCTCAGTAGCCCCACCAGAGAGAGGAACAGATCACAACCCCCTAGCAGAAAAAGGAACAGCCCGGGCCTGGCTCAACCCTTCCCTGGCTTTCCTCCTCCAGGGTTTGTGAGTCCTCCTGGGAATCCCACACTGACAAGGAGGCCCTCCCTGCTGGCTAGGACCTCAGTCCTCTTTTCCACAGCCCAAAGGGGCCCCTCCCACAACTCCCCAAGGCACAGCTAAGGCCAGGCTGCAGCATTTAATAAAACTCCCCCTAAACCCTGAAGAGATAGGAAAATACCTTCTACAATTAAGATGCAGGGCCCCTAACTTCACATCATACCGAATTGCTTTGTCTCTTTTCTAGAATAGATTGAAATTTTATCCTTGAGTAACCCAAAGACCTATTAAAATATTTTCCTGAAAACAAAAGGGATTATTCCCACCAGAGCAATCTGCTTCCCCCTCCGCAGGAGACAGAGGAACTGGTATAAACCCCAGCCCATGCAGTTTCCAATAGCTGTTTGGCCCCTTTTCTTGCCATTGCTGCTTCCAGAAACAGCAGCGCCCACTTTCTGTATGCTCCGCTGTCTGCCTGTTTGGAAACAAGTCTGACTCTGAAAGAGGGCAGGGATTTGGCTGGCTGGGGACTATGGACTATGCCAGAGACCCAGGAGAGGGGCAGCAGGCCAGTGGCCAAAGAAACCACCAGTGTTCCCGAGACTGGGGCTTTAAATCTTGGAGTCAGATGTGGGGAGGGAGTGCTCAAGGTGTCAGCTAGCCAGGAGCTCCGGGATCTCTGGTGACCTCTAAATGTAAAGGAGGCACCTGGAACAGATGACCTCTCCTGGCTCTTCCTGCTCCAAAAGTCTCCTTAGCTCAGTGAGGTCAGTGAGGCAAGGGACTTGTTCCCCAGTTGTAGGTTTCCACTGGGCTCTTCCCAGTTTGCTTCAGTGCTGCCAGAGTGCAGCCCTCCCACCCCAGAGTGCCTACACTGCCCTCCTCCCCTCCCAAGGCTTCTTAGCTTAAGATAACAGTCTTTTGTTCTCCCAGTGACTCCACACCCAAGGGGAGAGGGAATGAGGAAATCTTAGGAAAGTGTATCCTATCTGATGAAGGTAAGAGGCTGCTCCTCTGCTCCGTGCCTTCCAGGGGAGTTTGTTCTCAAGGGCCCCCACCCAGTTCAGGAGGCGTTTCTGGGCTTGGCTTCCTGGCAGGGGAAGCTCAGAGGCACTGGGGGCGCAGAGGGTGGCAAAATATCTTGGCCCATAAATTTTCATCTTGGGGATACATTAGGGATTTTTTTCGCCAGAGAATCCTCCAAGGAGAAGGTGGGTGTCTTCTAGTGGCTTCCCACCAGACCCCTGATTAGGTCTAAACTTCTTAGCATGGCATCCAGGACTCTGCAGAATCTTGCTCCAGCTTTCCTTGCCAATCCCAACTTCTGCTATCTCTCCTCAGACCCGCTGGGCTCTAGTTACATGGAACTACTGTTACTCCCCTGAAAATGTTATGCATTTTCACACCTCTGTGACTACTTTGCATATACTATTTCCTCTGTCTGAAGTGCCCCCCCTGCCACTTCTCTTTGAACTCCTACTCATTCCTCAAGACCCTGTTCAAAAGTCAGAGGCCTCTTCAAAGCTTGCTTGACTCCCCAGACAGGATTGGTTGCTCTGTGCTCCAAGGCATAGGGTTCCCTTTCCTGGCTCATCACCCAGTAAGTACTTATTAGGATTTGCATGTTTATCTTACTCTAGTCGCTCCTTCAGGGCAAGGACTATGTCATTCACCTTTGTAAATCCAGTGCAGGGCCCCAATAATTCCTCAGGCAATATCTGTGTAACACCAACACCGTTTCTGCTGGATTTGTGGTATTTTTGAGTGGCATTAAGAGAACACTTCTGTCACCATGGGTCTCCCTGGCCCATAGTGCCATCTCTCCAGACAAAGGTAATATATTTGTGAATCTGAATATTCACACAGCATCAGTACAGCAATCCTCAGGTAATTTTACATCTGATTTTATTTTATACGTTAACTCTCTGGGTGATTATTATAGTTACCATCATAAGATGAAGAGACTGAGATGTCAGGTGATTAACATTGTGTTCAAGGTTAGAGTACCTACAGAGCAAAGCTGGGACTTAAACCCTGGTATTCTGGCTGCAAGATCCACAAGACCTCTGCCTATACCAGAGATTCTCAGTAAATGGTCTTTGAATCAGAGCAGCAGCATCTTGGATCTTGTTGCAAATGCAAATTATTGGGCCCTGCCCTAGACCTACTGAATCAGAAACTCCTGGGATGGGCCCAGCAGTCTGTTTTCACCAGCCCTGCAGGTGATTCTGTTACATCCTTCAAGTTCAAGAACCCTGGCCTACTCTATAACTGTGCCAGCAGCCCAGAGCTGGAGCCAGAGGAGGGCGCTCCAAGGCAAACTTTCACCTCAAAGCAGTTGCGGCAGCTGGGGTAGGGCAGGTAGCAGTCAGGGTAGAAGGGAAGAAAAGGCAAAGACTGAGTTAGGAGACAGAGTTCTAATCCCACCAGCTCTGCAATTATTAGCTGAGTGATTCTGAGCACTTCTCTGGGTCTCAGTTTTCTCATCTGTAAAATGAGGATGTTGACTAGCTGATCTCAAATTTATGTTCTTTATGTTCTGTTATTCAGCTCTCCTTCTTTGGAATAATATGTTGTCTATGTTAGGAATGGAACGAAGACGGAGTATGAGTGCTCATTTTTAATGGATTTTTCCCATACTTGGAAATCAACAGCCCCAAATTCCAAATGCTTGGACTAGCTACCTTCTCCTCCTTAGGGGCAGAAAGTTCAGAGCAAACATTTGAGTCAACTCATGAAACTTCATTAGGCGAAAAAATAGAAAACTGTCTGATGGTATTGGTTTGGAGCCCTTCCACTGAGGCTCCTCCACATGGGCCTTCCCCGCTCGCTGATCCCTCTCCTGTTACCTGCTTCCCCACTGTGACTCTCCCATACCCTCTTGCTCACAGGACCATCTCCCTGTTCCGCTAGTGAGCCTGTGTACATTTCCTACCCCTTTTCTTGGGGCTGCCCAACTCATAGACTCTTACTTATCCAACTTTTTTGAGGAAGGTGAGGTATGATGTGTTAGGGTGACTTGCTAGGTGTGCCAGGGACTCGATGGCCCAAGGGAGAGTCCTATGGTCACACTGAAGCCCTATCTTCCTGGTTTCCTATGGACCTGAGGGCCTTCCCTGGAGCCCCCCATAGTGGATGGGCTGGGCCCATAGGTTCCACATGGTACCTGGCGGGGCCCAGTATTTACTGGCAACTGGAAAACCTTTATACATCAGGATGAAAAGAAGGAAGATTGTTTCTTGCCCCTTTGAGATGATTATGAAAATTTGAGACAAGTAATTGTACCGTAAAAGTAGAACCCTGGATCAGAGAGGTGGGTAGTCAGCAAGAGTGCATGATTGAACTCTCAAGTCTGGGGGGCTATGAGAAGGTGGGCAATTTTTAAAACCAGCCAAATAGTATGTCACCTTTGGCATAATCATTTGTGCCAGATAAATGGCCTGAGTGTCAGTATCACACTCAGACTTTCAGTGTGAGTTTTCCAGAGTCCAGGAAAAGCTTAAAATGCAGGATGTCAGGTGTTGCCAAGTCCTTAGGTTAAAAGCCAAAGAAGGTAGTTATTAAACAGGGCCCCAGAAAGGACAGGAGCTTACTGAGGCTGTACTCCTCGGCTGCAGGTAGCTCAGTGAAGTTGGATCCCTCCTAGATTGGGCATCAGTGGAATCATGCAGGTTAGTAAAGAATACGTATATTCTCCAAACTCACCAAGTATACATGAAGTATTTTTGGTTTTTATATGTTAATTGTGCCTAAGTGTTTTTTTAAAGAACGTGTGTGAATTTGTGTGCAGTTCTAATGTACTCTTTAAATCAGCACACCTCGTCAGTAGTGGCTGATTTCCACTCAATTCCCTGGAGTCCCATGTGAATACTTTCTATGGATGGCTACTCCTTTCCACTCCATTCTGAGCCCTGTCAAAGGGGCCCTGATAGTTGAAGTGCAATCTGGAAACTGCCAGTCTGCCTCAGTGGTCCTGGCACCTCCCAGGATCCAGGGGGCTTGAGGGCCTGGGCAGATGCAGGCATAGTGTCATCTCACTGGGACTGCTCCAGAATGGGTCCCTCCTCTCTATCACAATCTGTTCCTGCCCCAACTCAGCCTGATGTTGGCCTGTTCTCCTGTGAGATCTCCCTCTCCTCCTCTTCTGCATATGTTCAGAAGGTGTGTCAGCTTCACTCTTTAGAATCTTCTAAGCATCCTACTTGCCAGCTTATATGACTTCTGAACATTCATTTCTGGTGTTGTCTTCCATCCGCAGATTGGCCAAGTCGGAACACCGTGGTTCTTTAGCTGTTCCTGAAGTGGTGCTGGAGCAAGGAGGTGTGGGCCAGAGTCGGAATAAGCTGATGCAATCTAGCTGTGTGGGCCCCCTTCCACCCACTCCACCCTTCCCCCTGCAAATTATGTTACTTCCCTGGGCCTCACTTTTATCATCTGTCAAAGGAAAATGTTGATTCAGATGCCCTCTCAGGTTCTCCTGCTCTAACATTCTGAAATCCTGGAGCCCAACCTGCCTAAAACAGAAGGCTCCGATCTGAGGTCCTGCCTGCCCATGACCCACCCATGCCCAAGTGGAGCTGGAAGGGAGCACATGCAGTGTCAGGACAGTGGGGAGGACTCTGGGCCAGTTGAGCACTTGCCTTTCATGGACTAAGGTTTAAGGAGCGCCTGTTGGGTGGGACCTGGCTGGAAGGAATGAGCCAGCCTCCCCCAGATTTCCCCCTGCCTGAGTGCTTGCCTCATAGACTGTTACTTCACCCTCCTTACCACTTCCCAGGGCGGGGAGGGGAAGGGCAGATGGGCAGAAGCTGATGCAATAGAAGACAGATGCAAGCCTGTGTGGTTCTTCGAAGACAGAGCAAAGGTCATCTGGGCCGGCCCACCTAGGCTGCAACTGCAGAGTTTCTCCTTCCTTCCTTCCTTCCTTCCTTCCTTCCTTCCTTCCTTCCTTCCTTCCTTCATATATATATTTTTTTGGAGTTTGATTTGCCAACATTTAGCATAACACCCAGTGCTCATCCCACCAAGTGCCCCTCTCAATGCCCATCACCCAGTCACCCCATCCCCCTGCCCACCTCCCTTTCCACTACACCTTGTTCGTTTCCCAGAGTTAGCAGTCTCTCATGTTCTGTCACCCTCTCTGATTTTTCCCATCCATTTTCTCTCCTTTCCCCTTTATTCCCTTTCACTATTTTAATATTCCCCAAATGAATGAGACCATACAATGTTTGTCCTTCTCCGATTGACTTACTTCACTCAGCATAATACCCTCCAGTTCCATCCACATTGAAGCAGATGGTGGGTATTCGTCGTTTCTAATGGCTGAGAAATATTCCAGTGTATACATAGACCACAGCTTCTTTATACATTCATATTTCGATGGACACCGAGGCTCCTTCTTCAACCTTGACTCTCTCTTGGAATGGAGTTTACTCTCTGGTGTCAGAGCCAATAGTTGATACTATTGGTTAGAGTCTCTTCACATCCATTCATTTGTGGTATTCTAACCTGCAGAGAACATCCTTGCATGCTAGTACACACACACACACACACACACACACACATGCACACACGCACACACACATGCACCTGCCTAGTGGGGGCATCCGGAAGTGAGATAGTTGTTCTGAGTATGTGCTCCCATTGCTCTTCTGAGGAAGTAGGGTCAGTCAGAAGGATGAGAGAGTGTCAGAAGATCTGGAAAATTCCTATGTAGCCAAAGTATATCAAAATATGGCCTAGGCAATGCCATTTCTATTCAAGACCCTATGTATCAAATATAAATGAGACTCTGAGCTACTTGCCTATCTTCCAGGGATCTGCATGCCTTGGACACAATATAACTCTTTTAATCTTTAAAATTAAAACAAAGTCTGCAAGGGGGAAAAAAACAAGGTGCATCAAATCCTTTATCAAGTCCTTGACAGAAGGAAAAATTACTAAATATTACACTCAAACTAGCTTGATAATGAGTAACTATAGTTTCATGATAAGTGAAGATAAAAGAACATTGTCTTACTAAACTCATGCTTCAAGGCTGCACATTCTGCTCACTAGGCTCAAGAAGTATAGTCTAAGTACATTTAGGCCTATGTGACTCATAATCATCATAATTTACTTTGCATTTATAATGTGCCAGACATTGTGCTGAGCAATATACATGAATTCTCACATATTATCCTCAAACCCTAGGAGTTGGAGTCTATTATCATCCCTTTTTACAGGTGCAGAAATTGAGGCACAGATACTTAAGTAACTTGCTTAAGGACACAGAGCTGTTAAGCGGTTGAGTTGAGATGTTAATCTGGTTCCCCTGACTCTGAGCTGTTTTTTTCTTCTTCTCATAAGCACCTGGAAAACTCACCTATACAAATAAAGGATTTAAGTGAGATAGAATCCTTCAAATTATAAAAGGATTCCCCAGAATGTTCTCTAAATTCCAAATTCCCCTATAACTTCAGTCAATAAAATCCACAACTTTATTTTCTTGGAGCTTATTTTATTTCCATATTTTAAGGAACATAGTTTTTGAATATAACAGACTTTAGCTCTTTGGGAAGGGTCACTACCAAACCTCTCATCAAATTAGTTAATTCCAATATGATTAATGCTGGTAACAGTTGATTTATTTTCTAATGGGTATTGAGTAACTGAATTTAGAAAGGAGCTTTGGCAAGGTAGTTTATAATTTAAGTATGAATTTTATAATTATACATTTGTATATCTTTACACATAATCAAATTTAATCAAATAAATAGCCTGAAAGAGTGAAATTATGGCGTTATCACAGTGTAGCAGGAGTTGGGGGCTTTCTTCTTGAATCAGCCATCAACTTGATTTATAGATGTTTTATCTCATTAACCTTTATGTCATAGAGCTAATTGGTGATGCTGGGAACTGCAAAACACAGTTTTGCAGCCACGTAGCTCTTTAACTCCATTGTGTACCAAATTAAACTGGACCCAATTATTCTGAATCATAGAAGCCATCTCTGGAAAAACTTTGCCTCCTTTATTTCAAATGGCTTATTGGAATGAGAAACAAATTTGATGTAAACCATGTTTTTTCTCTTTTGGCCACACACTATTTTATATCAAAACCTTCTGAGTCCTTCAAAAGCTCTTCCCAGAGAGGCAAACATATGCAGATTGTTCTGACCTATCCCTGTTTGGGTAAAGTTGTCCTGGGACCCCATGGTGGGTCCTGAGGATTTTACTGATGGCCTTGCATGTGCTGATGAGCATCAAGGCATCTATACCTTGAAGGTATAGCTCCCTTCAAGGCAAGTCCATTTGAAGGGCTACCATCTTAAGGATGGAGAAAGTTCCTCAGGCTCTCACAGTGCTCTCAACATTTTTTTGCTCCTGTTGCCCATTTTTACTTTTGGGACTGAGCCTGGGAGGCACAGGTACTTACAGCCTTTCTTCCCCCCTAGCCTTCTTTGAGAGGATTCAGAGCTGCTTGGCCTCCCATTCTTGTGGCTGGATTAAGGTGATGGCTAGGATGGAAGGACAATGAGAATCCATAGGCTGTATTGATTTATACAGGAAAAAGTGTGAAGCTACTCTCTGGAGAGAGAATGCACTGGGTGTAGCTCTCAAGTGGGATTTTGAGTGAGAAAAACGGCCACTTCTTCAAGAAGCTTAGCAAAGATTTATGCTTTAAGGCATTTGGAGTTCAACTTGTGTTTCTTTTTAAAATATTTATTTATGAGAGAAAGTACACAAGTGGGGGGAGGGGTAGAGAGAGAGGGAGAAAGAGAATCTCAAGCAAGCTCCACACTGAGCTCAGAGACTGACTTGAGGCTTAATCTCATGACCATGAGATCACAACCTGAGCCAAAATCAAGAGTCAGCCACTTAACTGACTGAACCACCCAGGTGCCCCAACTTGTGTTTCTTTTGAATACACATGAAGATGGACCTTCATCAGGGAGGAAGAAGGCTCAGGTTTATTCAAATTACATTTCAAGTCATTTTCTGAGAGTGGAAACTGGTTTGAGTAGAAAAATCCAAGACAGTGGCTTACAGTGGGGTTTTCTGAATTTGCATGGGCTTAGAACAGGACTGTGAAGTGTGGGAAGTTGTAAGAGAGGGGCCTATGGGAAGATATATTATGAGGTGGAGGCCCTTCACCTTCCTTAGATTTGTGAGTGAAGCTGAGGTTTCCTTTGGGAGTGATTTCACATGAAGAGTAAACCTCAGACTTGTAGTAAGGTGACAACAAATGTCAATTTCTTTTCTTGGTTTAGTTTAAAAATGGACTGGATTGTTAACATACAGAAGAATTTTTCTGTGGGTTCTTGCTCCTTAAATGCCAAACTGATGTTCTAATGCCATTTGACATGTCTCTTGGGTGAATGACTCAACCCCAGCCTCATGGACCCTCCACAGGCTCTCCTTCCCTCAGGGGTGCAGGTGTGTCCCCACCTCAGTTGGAGGCCAGGAAACTAACCACAATCTCCTGGCTATGAGACTGGAGGCTCCTGCCTTGGAGGCAAAAGAGGGTGTGAAACACAGGCAGGCAGGATCCCAAACCACAGAAGCTCAAGTTAGGTCATCTTTGTGAACATGACAACTTGCTGTCTTTCTCAGTCAAAAACAACAACAAAAAACACATAGACTCATTAAAAAATGGCTTGGAAAGACAGAATTTGCATGACTTTGGTGACTTGCCATTGAGTGCTATTCCAAAGCAACAGAGAACTAATTAGCCAGTCCTTTTCACGAGCCAAGAAAAGTGCAACGGTACATTCATACCAGTTTGTTGCAGGGACCATTGAGTACCAGAGTTTAAATCACTTGTCTGGTAGCCAGTGAGTGCAATGTCTGATTTCTTGTTCCCTCTTCATATGTACCCAGCAACTTGGGGGACTCTGTGCTCTAGGGGAACTATTTCAAAGCCCTTGGAGAGGTTGCAGAGACACTCATGGAATTGTCCCTCTGTAGGACTGGGCTCATTGAGGCAGTTAGAAATTAGGTTGAAGATCAGGTTAGTTAGGAGATAGCAGTGATGGAAAATTATTCTTCTTCTGAAAATAGTTATTCATGGGAACTTTGCTATGACTGGTATGGCCATTAATATGGTCATTTCATTTTGCCTTAAACATGGGATCCAGTCCAGGGTGAAGGGAGATGAACCCTTAGGAATGCACAATGACTATTTACCCAGTTTACTTGTGGGAATCAACCAAATGAAGTGGCTTGAGAAAAACAACACTGCTTTAAAAAGCATTCTCCTGTATTCACAGAATATTTAGAATAATCATTAGGAAATAGGGGCTGGTGTTTTGAGGAATCTATCAAAAATCTTCAGCCCAATTTGTTCCTAGGGCAGAGTAAGAATAAATTTACTTCACTGAAATCCTAACTGCTACTGTCAGGGTTAACCAGAAAGTCTGGATAATGCTACACATAGAAAATACAAACACACTAAAAAAAAAAAAAGAAAGAAAGAAAAAGAACAAACAGAAATGTTTTCTTTTCTAGACTGGCACCCCTGAAGACTAGGAATAATAATCATTTCAAATATGAGTTATTAATCCATTCCTCTAAGGCCAGTTAATAACAAATACTGTTTGTTCTTTGTAGGATTTAACATTTGCCCAAACTACTTATAGCACATGGGATTTGGTCTTAACCCACAGAGCCACACTGGTTGCCTTTGACTCTGGCATGTATCTTACTGACATCTATTTTGAGCAGAGGAAATAGAGTAATAGAGTTGATGGTGAGTGTACTTAATTCTTCCCATGACAAACGTGTTTCAGGCAGCTTCATGGAATTACTCCTACTGGGCCTGGGGTTTCTCTGACTAACCTACCTCCCCACTGGTTGGTTCAGTCCCTGATTCCTATAGCAGATCTACTTAAGAAGGCTGGTGTATTTTCCTGGTTGCACTATTCTGTAGCCTTTTAATTGCCTCAGATGAGACGACTTAACATGCTCTTGTCTCCTGTGGCCAGAGATCTGCTCTAGGACAGCTTTAGAACCAATCTTTCCTGGGCAGAGGGCCAGACAGACCTTGGCCCTAGTAGTTAGCATCAAGTCATGGTGGTTCCTGCCTCCACTCTGGCCCTTGCCTGACTCCAGAAACTGGACTCTTACATTGTCCATTTACCTTATAAATATTGATTGACACCTGCTCTGCGCCAGGCCCACAAGCATGGCAGTAATTAAAACGGATGGAAATCCCTGCCCCTCTTTTTTTTTTTTAAGATTTTATTCATGAGAGACACAGAGAGAGAGACTCCATACAGGGAGCCTGATGTGGGACTCGATCCTGGGTCTCCAGGATCAGGCCCTGGGCCAAAGGCAGGTGCTAAACCGCTGAGCCACTCAGGGATCCCACCCTCTCTGACTTCTACTTCAGTTTAAGAAACTGAGTCTTGTTCTACCATTATTATCCCAAATTTCAATTGTGGTTCCCTGGTCAGTAAGGCACTTCGAGAATAGATTTCTCAAGCTTTAATGTGCATGCAAATCACCTGGGGGATATTGTTAAAATGCAGATTCTGATTCAGTCAGTCTTGGATGGGGCCTGAGATTCTGCACATTTAACAAGCTCCCAAATGTTACTGCTAGGATGCTGCTTAGCTTACGCTTTGAGTGGCAAGGAGGTACAGCTAGCAGTCTCAGCACCATCTACAAATTTGTTAGAAATGCAGACCTTCAGGCCTTGCTTCAGACCTATTGGCTCAGAATCTGCCCTTTAACTAGATCCCCAGGAGCTGAGAAACAATAGTCTAGAACAATGACTCCCAAAGCACATGCAACATCAGAAGCTACAGGTGACAGTTATAAAATACCTGTGGGTCTCGTTCGCCCATCTACTGAGTTGTATTACCTGGTAAGGTAGTGAACAACCCAGGCGATTCTGATGGATACCAAGTTTGATACCTCCAAAGCATTTTCAGAGCTCAAATTTCTGAGCTTCATGGGACTTCACAATGGAAACAACTTTAGAGATGACCTGATGATAATCATCTGAGATCGTGTGCTCCTCTGAGGTTATCCTCACATAAGTCCCAGATAAGAAACTGAGGCCAGGGTTTGCCTGGGTGGGTCAGTGGCTGGGGATCTGCCTTTGAATCGGGGTGTGATCCCAGGGTCCTGGGATCGAGTCCTGCATTGGGCTCCTTGCCAGGAGCCTGCTTCTCCCTCTATGTCTCTGCCTCTCTCTGTGTGTCTCTCATGAATAAATAAAATAAAAATCTAAAAAAAAAGAAAAGAAAAAGAAACTTGCCCAGGGTCCCATGGTTATAAATGGCAGAGTCTGACCTCCAGCACACTTGAAGTTTTCTTCCTACCACCGCCCTGCTTCCTATCCATGGAGGGAATGACTTTTTTTTTTTTTTTAAGATTTTATTTATGCATGAGACACACACACACACACACACACACACACAGAGAGAGAGAGAGAGAGAGAGAGAGAGGGAGAGGGAGGGAGAGGCAGAGACACAAGTAGACGGAGATGCAGGCTCCATGCAGGGAGCCTGATGTGGGACTCAATCCCGGGTCTCCAGGATCCCACCCTGGGCTGAAGGCGGTGGAATGCCTCTTCTTGACCATGACCCAAACCTTTCCCTCCTCCAGCAGCCAGTTTCAGCCCATCACCTCTAATTCTCCATACCTGCATAGGTGCTTTACTGCCATCCTCTCCCCACCCACATCACCCATCAACTAAACCACATATTTAATTTGTTGACTTTCCCCAAAGACTGTTACTGTCAGCCTTTTGATAATGTTTGCAGCCCTTCTTGGGGAAAGGTTGAAGTATGCGGGTGGGAAGGGTGTTGTCCTCTGGACTTCCATCCATCTTTCATGAAGGCAGCTAAACTTTCTGCTCTTTGTCTTCCATTTCAGCATCTCTGAGAAGTGTTCTGCAGCTTTTTTGGATGTATGTGAGCACCTCCTCTTTGCTTACAGCTTCAAGACTTCATCAGTCTTTCAGATTGGGCACTTTCTCCCCTCCACCCTGCTCAGGGAGGTGCTGCTTACTATGCGAAGTTAAATGGACACCCTTGGAGCTTATGGTCTAAGACTGGGGACCTGGCTCGGCGTCCACGTACTCCAGCATAGTACTTTTCAATCTTGATTGTACATTAGAATCTCTTAGGAAGCTGAAAAAACTCGATGTGTGGACAGCACTCAGATTGATTAAATTAAAAACTCAGGGTGGGAGGTAGGAACCAGTAGTTTAATAAAGCTCCCCAAGTGATTCCAATGTGCAACCAAGGTTGAGGGCCACTGGAAAGTCCAGGTAAAATTGTTTCTAGACCAGTATATGCGCATTTCCTAGAAAAGCTAAGCCGTATCAACCAAGACCTAAGCAGAATACACCCTAGATGATTCCAAAGAGGTCAGAGACCAGAAAATAAAAGAAAAAGAACAGAACAAAATAAAACAAAAGGATCACTAAAGTGAAAAACAAATTTTAAAACAAAGTAGTAAAAATAAAAATAAACTTTTTAGCAGATTCTCAAAGATGTCTATGGCACCTTCCTCCTTCCCTTTCCCCACTTCAGAAAAGGCTCAGTGACCGGTCAAAGATAATAAATAAGTAGGAAGAACTTACCAATTGTCAAGGAAACGCCAAATACATGTGTTAATTTAAATAAATCTGCATTAATATACAGAGCAGAGAAAGTCCCTATTGTTGTTTCATAAATGAAGAGGACATTGGGAGTATTCTGGTTGGTGGGATGAGAGAGTCCTTACCTCTCCCAATTAGCCAGGAAAACCATGTGATTTCAGATGCTGCCAATCTAGGGGTCTGATCGCATCACTTAACTCCCCCACTGCCACAGAACCAGACCCTGACTCCCAACCACAACATCCTAGTTCCTTCGTGACCTAGCTCCAGCCATCCTTTCTAGCTCCTCTCCCTCACTTCTTTAAACACTAACCTCCAGGAAGATGCTCACTGTCCAGCATTTAGACATTGTGCTTTTGCTTCTATTCTTTCCCAGGTTCCTTCCATTCTTGGGGTGGACCTGGGTGGGGAGGAAGATTGAAGAGAAAGGGAATGGCGGATGCATGTTCCCTGAGTTACAGAAGGTGCTCAGTTCATATTTGTCAAAGTGAGTAGGGCAGCCACCTTAGGAGCTCTTGCCTGCAGGGTTAGAGGGATGATGTGCAGAGATTCAGAAGCTCTGGCCTTCAGGGGACTTAAATGCCAGTTCGGGGAAGCAAACCAGTGAGGAGTGCAGGGAAGTATAATAGGGGTGGGAGGGTGAGTGGAGGGTGAGGAGAGACTTCATCCAGGAAGGGACGAATACTTAGCAGGCCCCAGTGAAGAGAGATGGGACTGAATTAGGAGGTCAAGGCTAGATTATGGAAGGCATTGAGGGCCAACCTGAGGACACCCACCACACAGATTTGAACCCAACTGGTGCCCCCAGGGCTTGCCAGCCTTTAGTCTCACTCCCTCAGGAAGCCTTTGCTGTAATACCAAGCTGTGGAGGGATAGGGCCTAATTCTGAAGCTGTCTCATCTGCCTGGAGGTGTCTGTACTTGGGAAGGTGCCAGCATTGTGCAGGGAGCCCCAGCCTTCTCCTGCAGAGTCTCCCTCCCTACACTGCCCATGTTCCCAGGCCCCTGGAATAAGTCAGGGAGCCGGAATCACTGACCCTGTAGATAAGAATTGTGACTGTACTTCCCAACCATAAGTCAGGTGGGACATAGGTATGACAGTGAGCTGGACAATGGGATTTCTTGGAACAGTAGAGGAGGAGGGGAATAGCTTCTAGATCTTGGTTTTGAATTCCAGTGCTAAGTGCTAGGAATGCAGTGTTCAGCAATGTAACACAGGCACTGTCTAAAACTCTGCAAAAGTATATGTTCAATAAATGTTCTCCTCCATCTGCTTTCCTGGGCTGAGAATCCAGGCTAAACAGCTGTACTTTTCCCCAACTCGGCACATCCCTTCCAAAGAGATGGGTGCCCCTCCCCTAAGGCCTTCATCCCTTCCACTTGGGCTGCCAGGATTCTCTAATTATTCTACACTTTAATAAGGTACAGAGGGCTCATTATGTAGATTCAGGCAAAAAAAAAACCCCACCCACCCAAAAACCCACCCCCAAACCCAAATCATGAATTGCATCTGTATTAATAAACATTTTAATTAATACTTATCAACTGCCAACAGAGTGTTACATGTAGATAACAGGTGGATGCAGGCTGAAGTAATGAGACTAGAAAGCCACTGCTTCCTTTCTACTCCATTCAGGAATTTCAAGAAATAGTTCATTTGCTATCTCTTTTTATTTATTTATATATATTTTTAATTTTTTAAGTGGGTTCCATGGTCAGTGCAAAACCCAATGTGGGGCTCAAGCTATGACCATGAGATCAAGATCTAAGCAGAGATCAAGAGTCAGACACTCAACTGCCTGAGCCACCCAGGTGCCCCAATATCTCTCTTTTAAATTTATTTATTTATTTATTTATTTATTTATTTAAGTAATCTCTGCAGCCAATGTGGGGCTTGAACTCACAATCCCGAGATCAAGAGCTATAATCTCTTCCAACTGAGCCAGCTAGGTGCCCCACTGCTATCTCTTTTTAAAAACAAGCTTGTAGGAAGGAGCAAGCTTGGGTGGGTGGCTTAGTCAATCAAGTGTCCGACTCTTGATTTCAGCTCAGGTTGTGATCTCAGGGCCCTGAGTTTAGGATCGTGAGATTAAGCCCCACATCAGGCTTCATGCTGGGCATGGAGCCTGCTTAAGATTCTCTCTCACCCTCTGCCCCTCCTGGCTCAGTGCACACTCTCTAAGAAAAAACCCCCAAACTCCCACAAGTTTATAAAGTCTCCTGAATGCTAAAACTATTGGTATACCCTTATTATTGTTTGCTATTTAAACATATTTATTAATTAAAATTTGTATGGTACCTCTCATCTCAGCCTCATTTATTCATTCATTCATCAGATTGTCAATAGATGTGGTAGGCACTGTGTTAGGCTCCAGGATACAGCAGTAAGTGTATAAGACTTAGTTCATTCCTGAAGTCTACATTGTGGTGAGCAAGACAGATAATAAGGAAATCAACAAGTACAAAATAGTAAATGGTGAGAAGTGCTATAGGAAAACATAAAGTGAGGTAAGGAGAATAGGGAGTGTGTGTGTGTATTGCTTTCCTTCTGTGGCCAGGGAAGGCTTCACTGAGTGGGTATTTGATTCACAGAATTTACTGATTGATTACATATAAGGCATGAGAGAAAGAGGAATTAAGTTGGCTCCTGGGCTTTTTACTTGAACAACTGGAAAAATGAAATTGCCATACACTGATACAGGGGAAGCCTTAGGGTTACAGAGCAAGTTTGGGAATTTGATTTTGGACATAAGATGTCAGTAGGCAGTTAAATATGCAATCTGGAACCCAGAGGAAAGGTTAAGACTGGAGATATAAATTTGAAAACTTCAGCCCCCAGCTTTTCAAAACCCAAACTCAGGTGTGACCACTAAGGGAATGAGTGGACAGAGATGAGATCCAAAGACTGAGCTCCTGGCATGCCTCCATTGAGGGGTGGGTGAGGTGAAAACAGAGAAAGAACTGCTGATGAGCAAGGAGGAGAACCAAGAAAGTGGACACCTGGACACCAGGTGAAGAAAGTTTTTCAAGGAGGAGTGGAGGAACCATGTAAAATAAAACTGATAGATGCTGAGTAACATAATGCTGGAGAATTGACCATGGGGCTTGGTACTGTAGGGATCACTGGGGCCCTCATCAGAGTGGCTTCTGTAGAGAGGAGGAAGGAGGGGAGGCAAAAGTTTGATGTCAAATTATGACAGAGAGAGAGAGAGATGTTGTCTTAGTCCATTGATTAGATACTGTTTTGGAAGAAATCAGCTATAAAAGACAATTTGAATATGGACTAGACATTAGGAAATTGTTAATTTTTGTAGGAGAGAAAGTAGTATAGTTATAATCTTAGTCTTGACAGATACCTACTTAAATGTGTAGGGGTGAAGGGTTATGATTTCTGCAATTTACTTTCATATAGCTTAGCAAAAAACATATAAAATATACTTATTTATTCAGTATACATAGCAGAATGTTAACATTTGTAGAACTGGGTATATGGTGTCTTCATTGCACTATCCTTTCAACTTTTTGATATGCTTGAAATGCTTCTTTATAGAAAACTTGGGGAAAATACAGGGTTTGAAACTCATTGGTGGCAAATGGATTTTTAAAAAGACAACAGGTGACTCTGATATAACATCAGGGATGAGAACCACTGATCCAATGCTCCATTGAACATGAAACTGAGGTGTGAATAGTTGACTTTCCAAAGGTCAGAACAAAGGCTAAAATGCATGTTTCTTGGCTTCCAGTCCTGGGTTCTTTTCTTATATATCCTCTAAAGGGATTTCCTAGATAAGAAACCTGACCTTCTTGAACACTTAAAACTCTTTGTCAGCAGATGAACTGCACAAGGTAAGGAAGGATTTGGGCACTTAGAGGGCACTCAATTGTTAGAGTCAGGTTATTAAAAGATTGAAAATCATTAGACGGTGATAAAAACCTATAAGGTACTAAAAGACAAGGACAGCTGCAATTTATTTTTATTTTTATTTTTTAGAGATTTTATTTATTTGATAGAGCAAGACTGCACACATGAACAGCAGGGAGGGGTAGAGGAAGAGGGAGAGGGAGATGCAGACTCCTTGAGGAGCAGGGAACCTGATGCAGGCCTCCATCCTAGGACTCTGGGATCATGACTTGACACTTAACTGACTGAGCCACTGAGGTGCCCCAGGGACAGTCCTAATTAAAAAAAAAAAAAAAGGAATTGAAGAACTAAATTTTATTTTTAATTTTTCCCAAGATTTTATTTATTTGAGAGTAAGGGGGTGAGAGTGGGGGAGAGAGAGAGAGAGAGAGCGAGAGCATAAGCAGGGGGGAGGGGCAAAGGGAGAGGGAGAAGCAAACTCCCTGCTGAGCAGGGAGCTCCATGCAGGGCTCTATCCGGGGACCCTGGGATCATGACCTGAGATGAAGGTAGATGCTCAACCAGCTGAGCCACCCAGGTGCCCCATGAAGAGCTACATTTTCTTTCGAATAATTTTATTACTTTTTGTGAAGAGAATCCATGAGATTGAATTTTATTTCACGTTTGTAAGATTTAATATACAGACAAAATCACAGATTAGCTAAAAAATCCAGAAGTCCTGATTATTAGTTGGGAAATGAGGTTACAGATGCTCTTGGTGTTGAAAGAGCCCAGGTTCCTTGCAGAGAGAGTGAAGAACTGAAGATGCAAATTAGTAGTAGGTCCCAACGTCTAGTGGGACAGGCATGAGTCTCCATACAAGCCCTGTGTTGGAATTCTGACTCTGCCATTTACTAGTTTTGTGACACTGAACAAGTTACGTGAGCACCCCAAACCTGTTGTCCAGCCCCTCTTGGAGGTACTGTAGCAGGTGCTCAGATACAGCAGTTAACAGAAGATGCTCAAGGTGGTGCCCTCTTAGAAATCCAACAGATTAAGGAATGGGGGGGTCTTCAGGTGGGAGTTCTAACTCTGAAGAGACTGAGAGCAGCTCTTAACCAGGTGGAGATGAAGTTGGTTGGGGAGAGGCAAACGAAGGAAACTTTTTTTTTTTTAGATTTTATTTATTTATTCATGAGAGACAGAGAGGCAGAGACACAGGCAGAGGGAGAAGCAGGTCCTCGAGGGGAACCTGATGTGGGACTCGACCCCAGGACCCCAGGTTCATGTCCTGAGCCAAAGGCAGATGCTCAACCACTGAGCCACCCAGGCGTCCCCGAAGGAAACATTTTAAGGAAATACAGGGGGGCCTGATAGCCTGGAGCAGCTGAGAAACACAGTTCCTATGGCTTTAAAGCAGGTGGTGGCGATTATTTAATGAAACAAGCATGGAAGGACCTAACTCTGACCCAGAAGCAAGAGGAAGGGCCTAGGGCGCGGACCTGAGCGCTTTTAAACTCATTCTCTGGTAGGGAAGGGGATTCCAACCTCCAACCCCACTACAGTAAGACGCCGGCCCTGCAATGAACTCAGTCACCGGTGGGGGAGGGCCTGAAGATTTATATGGGGGGCGTGGCCTCGGGCAGCTCCCGACGTCCTCTTCCGGGACAAGGTGTGTGCCCCGGAAGCACTTGTTTGTTGAGCGACTTTGGGCCCGTTTCGGAGACCGCGCGGGTGTTGTCACCATGTTCCTGTCCGCGGTCACCTGTGAGTGGGGCTGGAGGCGGCGGCAGGGCCTTCGGCGAGGGCGGGAGGCAGGCGTCGCGACGGTGCGGGGCCGGGGGAGCGCGGCGGCCGGGAAGCTGGCGCTGCGACTCTCCAGGCTTTCTGGACTACAACGTCCGGCATGCCCCGCGGCGCGCCTCCCCTTGGGGGCGGGTGGTACTGGGGGGGGGGCGGGTCTGCGGCGCTGGTTCTGGGTCCCGTTGGGGTCCGACGCGGGGAGTGTAGAGTCTGAACAGCAGGAGCGGGGCGCTTTCCCCAGTCCTCCGTACGGACATGTTGGTACAATCCCTGCATGTCCGAATTTGGGGAAAAACCTCAGAATTTTTAGTTCACTTGCTTCGAACTCTGAAGATGGGGAAATGGCCTGAGCCGGGCAGTGATTTACCCTAAGTCAGAACAGCTGGGCTCTGGGTAGTTTCCCTCCTCCACCTAATATGACGGTGGTTCCAATTTGCGTCGGCTAACTTGTCAAACCAGTGGCTTGTTCCATTGCAAATATTTTGCACCTTAGGAGAGGAACATACGGAGCAGATCTTAGATTTGGAAAGTAACCGGTCCACCTGGAAAGGGATTGTGCAAAGCATTATATACAGAATTGTGTTGGTCTTCTTGGATCTTTGTCTTCCTTCTAGAATCCTAGCGGGAGCTCTACAAGCTAGGGAGCAGTTGAATGGCAAGCCATGGCCTACTTCGTGACTTACATATGTATTACAGACATTTATATGAACTTTGTATAAAAAAGCTAATAAATTGGTATTTTCTTTTCTCTTTCAACCCTTCCTCTCTGCAAAAAAGTTGCCAAGAGCAAGTCAAAGTAAGTAAGGTTTTTCTTTCTTTCTTTTTCTTTTTCTTTTTTTTTTTTTTACTTGTTTATGTTCAATTTGTTTTTCCAGCCGCTGCCAGTACTTCCTTAGGTTTAACTAAGCATTTGGTCTGGATTTTCTGAAAGTTGGTTTGAGGATTATTTACTCGGGGAATTGTTTTGGCTCTATGAATTCTTTCAAAAAATATTTTCCCTTCTGCCCAACGACCTACTTAAGTGAGTGTTTAAATAATTGAAGAAGCTCTTGTTGTCTTGTTCCTAAACAAAACATCAGGGTTCCCATGCTCTCTTTTTGGACTACCACCATATTTCTATGTCCTCAGAGGGAGGACCCAGGGCCATTTGTCTGGAGCCCACCCACTACAGGAATCAGGCTGAACAAGCTGTGATTTGATTGAACTACAGTCAGTTTTAATGAGTTTTGTAATCCTTTGCATTCATGGAATAAGCATTTCAAAAATAGCAAAGATTAAAGATTCCACACTATACCAGAGAAACTATAAATACCAAAGTGGCATCTCAAAATAAATTTTGTAGACAATAACTGAAGTAAGATTTTCTGTGTTAAAAATAGGAAAATTCTTTTCCAGGAAAAAAAAATTGGAAAATTCTTACAACCCAAGACACATCACAGATCATAAAACTAGGTATTTTGGATTAAAGTTAATGAAAAACATGTAAGTTAGTGTTTTCTCCAAGATAGCTTTTATTCATATTGCTTTTCCCACAATCCAGTTATTTATGTTAGGGTTCCCCCTTCCAGGTTCTTTAGGAACCTCCCATGCCTTTGGTTTCTTTAGAGTTACTCCCTGCCTCTAATGTTCTTTGTATTCTTCTTGTGACATCTGTCAAATATGTCTTGCTTTATAGACCTTGTCTACACAACTCACCTTCCTTAGTGTACTGTTGTGTACTGTTGGTTCCTGGAGGGGGCAGCTATAGCCTTTTAGAGCTTTGCAATTCCTGTAGTGCATTCCACAGAGTAAGCACTTAATAAGTATTTGTTAAATCTTTTTGAATGAATGACTAATTATTGTCTTTCTTAATTAGCAAGTGTATGCCTCTTATGTGTGAGGCACTGTGCTAGACATCGAAAAGGAGGCAAAGATGTGTAATGTATTGTAGGTGCTACAAATTCTTTTTGGAGTTAGATGAAAAATAAAATAGCATGGTCTACACAGGGAAGCCAGACACATGAAAAAGTAACAGTACAACGTATTAAAAGGTCTAGTGAGGCAAAACATGAACTTTATTCTTTGGATGACTATAACTTAAAATATGAAGGGGAACAAGGTTTTGCATGTTAGCAGTGTAAAAGTTCCAATCCCTTTATTTTGTCCCTTTCTGACTACTCCTATTGCACATCCTGGAAGAGAGGGCTCTTTCTTGAGATGGCCATCTTCACAATTTCGTGACTGGTCACCTAGCATTACCAGTACTTTTGCAAATTCACCCTTCCTGATTTCTCCTTCCAAGAGGTGGGTGTCTGAGTGTTCCCACAACAACAATGTGGTTTGATTTTTGTTGCTTGTTAGTTGATAACCAAGGCACTCTATAATGAAACAAACCTTGGAAATCTGAGCCATTGAAACTGTGGTTTATGGAAAATGTAGGCTGTCTTAGAACTGAACCTTCTTAGGGCTAAGTGATATTCCCACAACTAATACTACTGTACAGAGTTCTCACAATATGCCATCCTCCTGTGACTGACTTTAGTCTATTTCCTCAGCTTGTAATAGCTTCTTTTTAAATCTTAGAACCATTCTGGTGAAAATGCTGAGCCAAGCTGGAACAGGTTACTCCTTCAACACTAAGAGAAGCCGACTACGGGAGAAACTCACTCTCTTACATTATGACCCAATTGGTAAGATTCAGATAAATTACTCCAAAATAAATTCAGATGCTTTCAAGGTCTGCTGCCCTTTCCAGAATGAAGCTTAACATATCTTGGCAGTTTTGCGGCCCCTTTAATTCTGTAGCATTCAGTTAGCAAGTGAGTTTTGAATGTTTACTGTACTGCCACTTACTGTCCCAGGTGCTGGGATATACCAGGACACATTCAGGCTTAGTCTCCGCACTCGTGGTACTTATAATCTGGTTTGGAAGGGAGAGAAAGAAAGAAGAAAATGATGTTCTGCTCAGTGCTTTGAGAGACACAAGCGGGATGCTGAGATACAGCATAAAGTTGGGAAGAGGCAGATTTCACCTCTATTCTATCCTTTAGATAGGTTTCTTTCTGGGAAGGAAACCAGCCATGTAAAAAGTATAGCTGATACTGTTCTGGAAACAAAGAAAAGAGTATCTTCAGAAAGAAAGGGACTATTCTCCTGGGATCATCTAACAGTGGCAAGCAGTTAGATCAGTCCAGATTTGAACTTAAGAAATATGGTATCTGTATATTATGCTGGAAGATAAGAAAAGTCCTTTTCCATTTTATACCCTCTGCTAAAATGCCATAATAAATGGTAACTTTATTTTTTTTTTAATTTTTATTTATTTATGATAGTCACACAGAGAGAGAGAGAGAGAGAGAGGCAGAGACATAGGCAGAGGGAGAAGCAGGCTCCATGCACCAGGAGCCTGATGTGGGATTCGATCCCGGATCTCCAGGATCGCGCCCTGGGCCAAAGGCAAGCGCCAAACCACTGCGCCACCCAGGGATCCCTAAATGGTAACTTTAAATGGTCTCAGTAAGGGGCACCTGGGTGACGCATTCGGTTAAGTGTCTGTCTTATGCTGAGGTCATGATGCCAAGGTCCTGGGATTAAGCCCCACATTGGGCTCCTGGCTTTAGTAGAAAGTCTGCTTCGCCCTCTTCTTCCCCTGCCTGTGCTTTCTCTTTCTCTCTCAATAAATTTTTTTTTTTAAAGGTCTCAGTAGATAGAAGTATTTGTCCAAAAGAGACAAGTTTTCCCAAGGCCAGATTGCCTGCTTACAAACAAAAGACAGCAGCTGATTGCTATTGGTAGGAGCCCAATTTTGTTTTTGGATTTCATGAGCAGATTTATATAAACTAGCAAACAAATTATTTATTTTAAAACTCCAGGCCATTTGTTTCATTTTTGTGTCCTGGATTCTGAACAGTCTCTTTATAATTGCTTCTTAATAAGAACTGTACTGGAGCTTCTGGGTTGGTGACCGTGTAGTGATTGTGGGAGGGTAACCTGCTGGGAAAGGGCATAGAAGCTTTGTGCCCCTTCCCCATACCTTGCCCCTGTGTGTCACTTTTGTCTGGCTCTTCCTGAGTTACTAATCACTGGTAGCTGCTATCAAGATTTTTCTTCTTCTTTTTAAATCATGCTGTATTATCTTTAAGCATAATTTCAGTCACATCACCTGCAGACCATTTTACCCACTGCTCTGGCTGCCAGTCTCTAGTCTTTCTCTCAAGCAGTGGTGAGGCAGATACCCTTTCAATGGGGAAAGGAAATGGTTTGTTGCTTTTGCCAATAACAAAAATGTTGGAGAGCCGGGTGGCAAAGCTCTCATATTGGTATCTTTTGCATGAACTACATCAAAAGAACCAGGGTGTCTGTCTGTTGGTAATCACACCAATTCTTCCCAGGTTAGCACCTCCAGTCACCATACACAGATTACCAGTGTCAAACTTGATGAAATCAGTAATCTTTCCAGTCTCCAAATCAGTCTGAATGTTGTCCTTCACCTTGATGAGCTCAAGATTTCACATGGTGTGAGCATCATGCGTCACCAGTTGAGGGATTCCTTTTGTCCCACCAGAGATCTTTCTCAGTTTGCACAACTTCTACTTGACCTCCTCAGGTGTGATATGATGAATAGCAAAGCATCCCTTGGGGTCATACATCAGATGGATGTCTTGTCAATGCTGGTAACATCCATAAAACCAGCAGGGTAGGTTATATCGGTTCAGACCTTGCCATCAATCTTAATAAAACACTGCAAACAGATCTTCTTTACTTAATCTCCTGTTAGGGCATACTTAAGTCTGTTCCTTAGGAAAATGATGAGTGGGAGACATTCTCTGAGGTTGTGGGGACCAGTAGATAGATGAGAAGCAAACGCACTGGTCAGTTTATCTAGCATCTAGTGCTTTGGAGCTGCACATGCTTCAGATGCTTCTTGGGACCACAAACCATGGCTATGCTAGGGCACAAAAAGAGAGCAGAATTGAGTTGAATTGTAAGACACCCAATTGGTGATCAGAATTGAACTGTTATCAGAATCCTATTCCCAAAATCAATCCCTTATATAATGAAAGACAGTTACTTAACCTCATAATCAGCTTTTTCATTAACTAAGACCTTATAGACTCTTACTTCTGGCCAAGATGGAATAATAGGAACGGAATTTCCTTCGCCCCCCACCCCCCCCCCCCCGGAAACAACAAAAGGACAATAAAGGCAATAAAAGACAGTGATCCCTAAAAGAAAGGAAACAAACAAGTGCTTTGAATGATCAAACAAAATGGAAAGGTCTGTCTTACCTATACAAATCTCGTATCTTCAGATGTCATGAACACAAGCACCTGTACTCTCCAGGCAATGTCCATTTTGTAGATGAGGAATCTCTTGTCAAGAATCTTCTTGATTAATCAAGGACACATAGCTAAAATATGTTTAAACAAAGATTTGAACTCAAGACTGTCTGACTCCAAAGCCTGGGCCCTAAACTACTCTATGTAGGGACCTGTTACTGAGAGGTTTCACAGGAGGTTAAACCCAGCAGTGCATGATGTCTGGGCAGGCTCTAAGTGAGAATCCTGGCTAACAGCTACATTTTACATTCATAGCCACCTTCAGAGTCTGTACAGAAGGTCTCACAACCACTATTGAACTGTTCATTATGCTGCATTCATTAATGTCTAAGAAAAATAAAAATATCACCTTCAAAATAAGCCCTCTTGTCAGCTTAAAATTGGATAATTTCCATTCTTCAACAAAAGTAAAATTCCCTGCTGTTTTTATGGTGTTAAAAATTTTGGTCATTCTTTATCATAACATAAAAGAGATTCTAGGGATCCCTGGGTGGCGCAGCAGTTTGGCGCCTGCCTTTGGCCCAGGGCACGCTCTGGGAGACCCTGGATCGAATCCCACGTCGGGCTCCCGGTGCATGGAGCCTGCTTCTCCCTCTGCCTGTGTCTCTGCCTCTCTCTCTCTCTGTGTGACTATCATAAATAAATAAAAATTAAAAAAAAAAAAAAGATTCTAGGTTTGTACCTGATGATTGGGAGTCTGAATTTCAGGGTGATACTTCATATGGTAGAAAAATTACTAGAATGATAGAGTATGTGTCTTAGTCCTTTTGGGTTGCTATAACAAAATACCACAGACTAGGTGGCTTATAAACAACAGAAATTTATTTCTCAGAGTTCTGGGCCTGGGAATTTCCAAGATCAAGGTCCCAGCATGGTTGCTTTCTGGTGAAGGCCCTCTTCCTGGTAGCCTATGGAAGGGCAAGCAGGCATTGTGGGGGTCTTTTATAATGCTTACTCCTGTTCATGAAAACATCCTCATGACCAAAGTACTCCCCAGAGGCCCCCACCTCCTAATACCATCCTGTTTGGGGTTAGGATTTCAACATATGCATTTGGGGTAGGGAGAACACAAGTATTCAGACCACAGCAATATGATACTGAGTTGGTGTGGTATTTTTCTCCCTCTGATTTCTTTAGATCAGCTGATGAAAACTCAGAGTGATGAACTTTAAAGTAATTGTTTTTCTAGCATTAAGCTCCCTTAGAGTTTATTTTTAGAAACTTGTCCAGTGTTAACAAATGTTACTTGAATACCTTTTATATTTTCAGTATGAAAATGTATCAGGATTTTCATACTTAGTGTATAAGTGTTAGGAGCTTATTATTTATCAGATTGATTTTAAGTTTTGAGATTGGGAAAGAACACAACCATGAGCAGTTCTGATCATAAGTTGAAAGTGGGAGAACAGATTCATATATAAATTTCAAACAAACTGTTAGAGCTTTTCTGATAAGGGATGGTCTAAGCCTTGACCGCACAACTTTGTCTTTTCTGAAGAAGAGAATGTTCTGGAACAGTGGACTGCTTGGCTTTCTGCCCACCTCCTGAATACCCTGCAGGCCAGAATGTTGATGTTCGCCTTGGGGCCTGCCCCATTGCCCAAGGTACCAAATAGCTTGGCAGTTCTCCCAGCATATATTATTGCAGTGAGTAAATGGTTAGTTTAAGGGTAATGTTTTATTAGTCTGCTTTATAAAGGAAACAGAAGAGTTCCCAATTATTTGAGCATTTCATAGCATACTCTGGCTAGAACCAGCCTGTGTCTTTTCAGACTCCTTTTCCTCATATAAAGCTAGATGCTCATTTGCAATGAGGAAGGATTAAAGGCTGAGGCGTAAGCTTATTTAACTTTGCTAAATATATGAAGGCTTATCATAAAGAAAATGAAAACTTGTCAGTTTTGATTCCTTGGATGACTAAACAAGACAATATAGACTTTAATTGAAGCAGAATAGATCTAGGTTAGATGTAAGGAAAGAGTTTGACAGATTCATTCTTCTATGAATTAAGCAGCAAATATTTTGACAGAAAATTAATTTATGATTAAGGATAGCAATGTGTCCTTTCAATTCAACTGTATATCTGACAACAATTCTGTGAGGGAGATGGAGTTATCCCCCTTATAGGGAAGCAAACTGAAAGCCGAGCATTTTGAGAAATTTGCCCAAAGACTCATAGCAGATATAAATGTAGAGCCCAGGTTTATTTATTTATTTATTTAAATTTTTATTTATTTATGATAGTCACACACACAGAGAGAGAGAGAGGCAGAGACACAGGCAGAGGGAGAAGCAGGCTCCATGCACCGGGAGCCCGATGTGGGATTCGATCCCAGGTCTCCAGGATCGTGCCCTGGGCCAAAGGCAGGCGCTAAACCGCTGTGTCACCCAGGGATCCCTAGAGCCCAGGTTTAAACCCAGTTTCAACTCCAGGTTCCTACTTTTTCTATGAAATGGACCTAAGTTAACCTTCCTATTATTTTTGAAATCGGGGAGTGCTATAAGGCATTTTAAGAACAATGAAAACCTTACTGTCCAGCACTAGTCCCTGACCTTTTCATCCAGGCAAGTAGTACTTTTTTAAAGATTTTATTTTTATTTGCTTATTTTAGAGAGCATCTGCACATGCATTAGTGAGGGGAGGGGCAGAGAGGAAAGGGGAGGGAGAGAAAATCTTGAGCAGACTGTGCTGAGCATGGAGCCCAAAGCAGGGCTTGATTTCTTTCTTTCTTTCTTTTTTTTTTTTTTTTTAAGATTTTATTTATTTATTCACGATAGACATAGAGAGACAGGCAGAGATACAGGCAGAGGGAGAAGCAGGCTCCATGCCAGGAGCCCGACGTGGGACTCGATCCCGGGACTCCAGGATCGCCCCCTGGGCCAAAGGCAGGCGCCAAACCGCTGAGCCACCCAGGGATCCCACGGGGCTGATTTCTGACCCTGAGATCATGACCTGAGCTGAAACCAAGAGTTGAACACTCAACTGACTGAACCATCCAGGCACCCCAGGCAATTAGTACTTTTGTTTTGGTTTTGCTTCAGAGAGCTGTACTCTGTTATGGTATTTTCAATAATGAGATTTTGGTTATAGTTTTCATTCTATTACCATACTAGAGAATCCATATTTGGATATATTAAGGCATCTCTGGAAAGTATAAGGTTTGATGTGTATTTACTCTTCTAGCCAGACTGCCTTTTCTTCCTTGGTCTGCTCAGTTCTTGTTGCTTTTTTCTTTGGAGTCCAGCTCTTGTCTGGTCTTGCTAATCTTCTGCAAGACTGTTCATTAACTGGGTGAAGACTTTGAGTGCTTTCCATGCTTTGTTCCTTGCTTTTTTTAATTTGGATATTTCACATTGGGTGAGAAATGACTTTGTGGGGTACCAAATGTGCCACTGATTGGCTGGTGAGCTTTCCCTTGGCTTCCTTCACATTTTCTCTAGGTTTCTTTGGCCTCTGGGATTGAGGAACTGAGTTTGCAAATCTGCTCCATCCCCGTGTCAGAGGAATAGTAAAATAAGAAAAAGGAGAGTACTTGTAGTCTGATAGGTATTTTTATTTAGAAATGGTGATGCTTTTAGTTTTCTGCTACAACTCATTTTTCTCTTACAGTGAAAACAAAAGTCCTCTTTGTGGAACAGAAGAAAATACGCTCCCTCTAAACAATGGATTGAAAATGAATTTGATTTATAAATGAGAAGACTAAGGGCGGGATACTGATTCAGAAATTCTGCAGTGTGTAATAAAAGAAGAGGAAATAGCACGGAATCACTGCCTCCTGTGATTTGAAGGCCATTGTGAAGAAAAACAATGTACTGAAAGAAAGTTCTTCATATTAGGACATATATCATTGCATCACATTTATTTATCTTTCTGGATATTTTTATAGCCCTTAATAAAAAATATTAAAATAGCCTGTGCTATTGTCTCTTAGTGATGTTTTCCCCCACTCTTTGAAATAAAAAACAACTATATTACTAAAGAATAACCATTGTTTCATATAAAAGAAAGTTTCCATAATGAAACTTGTGCAAGACTTTCCAGTCTGCTCCTCTTTGTACTTCATAGGAAAGGCAGAGTCACTCTCCAGAGTAATCTTGAAAAAACTCTTGTGTGATATAACAGGGTAATGCTGAACAGGAATAAGAAGTGGGCCAGCCTTGTAACACAAAAGAAACCATGAGAACTTTTGTTGTGTGCTTATATAATTAGGAAAAATGCCATTGGTCCAATTCTCAAACTCAGGTCACTAAAGCAGTATCTAGGAGTTTCTAGGAATGCTTTGGACTCCCTTTATCTTCTAATTTCCTTTTTTTTTTTTTTTTTTTTTTAAGAAGAACTGGTATTTCCATAGAGACACAGCTAGGACTTCTGCAGCATGGTACCACACAGCTAACCAACATGGAAATTCCACTGATAATCCCTAATGTTCACATAAAGTAAGACTGCCCTACCCAGATCCATGTATTTTCTCACTCAAGCTATTGTTTACTACAGATTTTCAGAATTACTCAGTTTTCTTCTTTTAAAGATTTTTTTATTCATGAGAGACAGAGAGGCAGAGACCTAGGCAGAGGGAGAAGCAGGCTCCATACAGGGAGCCTGATGTGGGACTCAATCCGGGACTCCAGGATCACACCCTGAGCTGAAGGCAGGTGCTTACTGCTGAGCCACCCAGGCATCCCAATTTTCTTCTGATCACATTTCTGATTGAATATAAGAAGGATCAGCTTCTGTTTTGAGTTGTGCTGGTTAATATCCTACACCACTTAAAGCATTTATGTAGAAGACTGATGGTGTGCTCACCATGACCCCAAGCATGAGGAAACCAGTGTTCCCTCCCTGTGGCCCACGCTGTCTATGGAGGATATGTAAGAGTGGCTTTGGCTTTCTGAAGTTGGAATTAGATGTAGACAGTTGTTGACTTTCAGGGGGCTTGTGGTATTATAGTCCATTAGCTATTTTCTGGCATCTTTTGTTAAAACTCTGCCTCAAAGTAATAATAGGTGAGATCTTCGCTTTTTTTTTTTTGGTTGAAACTATATATATGATACTGGGTTACAAGAAAAATTGTTCACCCGATCCTGGGTAAGCCTGACACAAAGGGTCTGTGACACACAGGAATCACCATTAAAAACAAAGCAAAACAACAGCTTAAAATCTGGCTTAACAAATGATTCGTCCCTTCAGCACATGAGCTTAATGTGGCCCACAGGTGGTGTTTACGTTTTTAAAAAAATCAATTGCTGATACAAACATTGATAAAATTTCAATGAACACCCAAGCTTCTGGCTTCCCTGGCAAAACAAGCTTTGGCAACACTAAGGCTGAATATCAGCTGTCCCTCTTAGGGACTGCTTGAACAGTCCATGTGTGCCCCCTTTATTTAACATTCTCTGCTCCGACTCTAGATATTGTTATCCACAACCCTTGATCTATGGTGGACACATAGTGTTCATAATCTGTTGGCTAGTGAGTTTGCTGGTTCCTGCTGGTGCTAATGTTTGTATAGTTCCTGGGCATGGGATCTTAATTTTGGTTGGCTCTTGCAAATACATAAAAAGCAAAGAAATCATCATTATAAAAGAATAAATGAAAGCTGGAGGATGACTTCATAAATGAACATATTTGCAAATAAAGGAGAAGAGGGTATTTTATAGTAAGCTGCTGGCTAAGAGGAGCCACCTCCCTCCCCCAAGTACATTTTATTTCCAGGTACATTTACTTTAGGGTTAGTAGTAATCAAAACAGATCAAGTGGCAGGTCTTTTTTGTATGGATAAGATGACTGTGTTCCTGCAGCCTGGACGCTGACTGCAGCGATGAAATTGGATCTCTTGAGCATTTCTTCCAAGGACAGATGTGGGTAGTAAGCCAAGTAGAAGGCCAAAGCCCCCACGAAACTGTCACCAGCACCCTGAAATTAAAAGCATAGTTGTGGAGATAAGCATTAGTCACCTGGTGTCCAGATTGTATTTTAGAACTATTCAAGTACAGTTCTTATTTTAATTTTTTAAAATTTATTTATGATAGAGAGAGAGAGAGAGAGAGGCAGAGAGAGAAGCAGGCTCCATGCACCGGGAGCCGACGTGGGATTCGATCCCGGGTCTCCAGGATCGTGCCTTGGGCCAAAGGCAGGCACCAAACCGCTGCGCCACCCAGGGATCCTATACTTCTTATTTTAAAAGAGTTTTAGATTTACATAAAAGGTAAAAGGTAGTACACAGGTTTCCATATACCCCACATCCAGGTAATGTCTAGTAACCCCTGGTAATGTGCTACATTTGTCATAATGGTGAAATAGTATTGATATTAGTTGAACTCCATACTTCATTAATTTGGATTTCACTAGTTTTGCTTAATGTCCTTTTTTTTGTCCCAAGATCTCCTCCAGGATACCCTATTACATTAAGTTGTCATGGCTCCTTAGACTCCTATAGGCTGTGAGCAGTTTCTTGGACATTCTTTGTTTTTGTTTTTTTAAGATTTTGTTTATTCATGAGACACACACACACACACACACACACACACACACACACACACAGGCAGAGACACAGGCAGAGGGAGAAGCAGGTTCCATGCAGGGAGCCCAACCTGGGACTCAATCCCGGTTCTCCAGGATCAGGCCCTGGGCTGAAGATGGGGCGCTAAGCTGCTGAGCAACCCGGGCTGCCCACATTCTTTTTGATGACCTTGATAGTTTTGAGGATGGGTCAGATATTTTGTAGAATGTGCCTCAGTTGGGATCTGTTTCTCTCATAGTTAGAGTGTGGTTATGGTTTTTGGGAGGAAGACCACAGAGGTGAAGCATCATTCTCTCATCACATATATCAAGAGTACATACTGTCACGGGGACTTGCCACTGATAATGTTAATCTTGATTACTTGGCTAAGGCAGTCTTTGCCAGCTTTCTCCACTGTAAAGTTACTTTCCTCTCTCTTTACAAGAGAAGTAAGTCATTAAGTGTAGTCCACACTTAAGGGGAAGAGCAGAGAATTATTTGGAATTCTCTATGGGAAATTTGCCTCCCTCCCCATTTATTCAGCCACCTAATTATATCTGAATGAACTCATGGGTCTTTTTTTTTTTTTTTAAAGATTTTATTTATTCATGAGAGACAGAGAGAGAGAGAGAGAGAGAGAGAGGCAGAGACATAGGCAGAGAGAGAAGCAGGCTCCATGCAGGAAGCCTGATGTGGGACTTGATCCTGGGACCCCAGGATCATGCCCTGTGCCAAACGCAGGCACTAAACCGCTGGGCTACCCAGGGATCCCCCTCATGGGTCTTTAAAAATTTTTTTTAATTTATTCTTTGGGCTATAATCCAGTACTACATTATTTCATTGCTCAAATGTTCCAGCTTTGGCCATGGGGAGCTCTTTCAGTTGGCTCCTCTGTCCCTTTGATATACCCCCATTCTTTTGTTTCTTGAGTGCTTTACTTTCTGATATTATAAGATACTCCAGGCTCATCTTTTATTAGTCTCTGCTTTAGCCCTAGATTTAGCCATTTCTCCATTAAAATGGATGCAGAACAGGGTGAGAGCTATTCAGATATCATTTTCAAACTAAATACAGGGAAAAAACAATTGCTTTCCCTTTTCTCTGAACTTCCAAAGGTCTGAGTTGGTAAAATATATATATATGGGCCCTTAGAAATAGAAAACACCAAAGAAAGTCTGTTGACTTCTGCCTCAGGCAGGGTAATACCTAGTTATGTGTTCATCTAACGGATATATTTAAATTAATTTAAATATGATTATACAAACTCACTTGAAAAATCATTCTGATATTTAATAGCTTTCAGGGTCATTTTCCAGTTTTTCCCAGTTTGTTGTTCCTTATACCCAAGGGTTTTCATAACAAATCTTGAGGTTATACTTCAGACTTCAATGAAGAGCCTTGGCACACAAGATTGTTCCAGTTGCAATTAAAGTATTTAATGAGCTATATGCCCAGGACAGCGATGGGTGCTGGTAAAAGGGTGGATTCCCTTTAACCCATTGTGGATTAAATGCTAAGTAGTATGGCAGAGTTTATAAGTGCTGTTGGATTTTTTTTTTAAGATTTTACTTATTTATTCATGAGAGACAGAGACAAAGGCAGAGGGAGAAGCAGGCTCCCTGAGCGGAGCCCGAAGTGGGACTCGATCCTGGGACGCTGGGATCATGACCTGAGCCAAAGGCAGATGCTCAACCACTGAGCCACCCAGGCATCCCTATGCTGTTGGATTTGAAGAAAGAGTTTGAAGACAGCCTCCCTGAAGAAGGGAGTTCTTATAGACAAGACAGATTTATAGAGAAGGCAGGCCTCAAGGAACAAAGACACATGAGGAGGAAGGAAAAGAGTGAGCTCATGAGACAGTGAATGGCTTTAAGGAGAATGACATTTCCCCTTGTTTACACAGATAAAGCAGTCAGTCTTAAACTTGCCAAGGAGTCATAGTAACCCAGGTGTGAATTCAACACTTTCCTTCCTCCCATAAATGTTTTTTGAGTGCCCAAAATGTGTCAGGCGCCACGCTAGATGCTTTGCAATTGTTTGTATCAGTCTTTCCTGACGGAAACAATGGAGTAAGAGAGACAGGGCTCTTGCCCTCCCTCAACACAATGTTTACACAACCCACACTCCCTCAAGTGGGGGCAGGGAGGGGAGAGGGACAGACTCCCCACTGAGCTGGGGGCCCAGTGTAGGGCTTGACCCCAGGACCCTGCAGTCATGACCTCAGCAGAAGGCAGACACTTAACTGAATGAGCTACCTAGGTGCCCCAATATTTGGTTTTCTTTTTTTTTCTTTTTCTTTTTTTTAAAGATTTATTTATTTATTTATTCATGATAGACAGATAGATAGATAGATGATAGATAGAGAGAGAGAGAGAGAGAGAGAGAGAGAGAGAGAGGCAGAGACACAGGAGGAGGGAGAAGCAGGCTCCATGCCGGGAGCCCGACGCGGGACTCAATCCTGGGACTCCAGGATCGTGCCCTGGGCCAAAGGCAGGCGCTAAACCCCTGAGCCACCCAGGGATCCCCCAATATTTGGTTTTCTTATTGACAAGGTATGTGGACAGTATTTTTTTCTTTTATGTATCTTTTATATTATTGCTTAAGGTTATTGTTATGAGCTGATAATATTTTTCAAAAAAATTTAAGAGAATAAACATACTTCATGAATAGGTAAGTCATATTTATGTAACTCTTTCACCTTTAACTTGTAGCCTGACCAGTGCAAAGGCACAAGGCTGAGGGGAAACATTTTAGCATCACTGACAGAAATCAGTTTTATATACTCCTGTTGGCTAGTGGAGTTATTTAGCTGCAGACAAGGTCTTTAAGAATGTATAAAAAGTATTGTACTTCTGTCTGAAAAGACTACTGAAATAATTTAAATTGCTTCTCATTATAGCCAAAGCCAGGGAAACAGTGTTTGATAGAACTGTATGTGTTGGAAGCATTATTTAGGCAATGGTGATTTTCACAACTTGATTTCCTTTCATTCTTAGTGCTACACACTGTGTTGATAGAAACTACAAAGGCAAACCATTCCTTTATTAAAAATAGTTTCTCCACATAAAAAACCTCTAAGCTAGGGATGTCTGGGTGACTCAGCGGTTGAGCACCTGCCTTTGGCCCAGAGTATGACCCTGGAGTCCTGGAATCGAGTCCCACATCGGGCTCCCTGCATGGAGCCTACTTCTCCCTCTGCTTATGTTTCTGCCTCTCTCTCTCTCTGTCTCTAATGAATAAATAAATAAAATCTTTAAAAAAGCCCCTCTAAACTAGATAGCTTCATTATTTTTTTATTATTTTTTTATTTTTTAAGATTTTATTTATTTATTTAGGAGAGACAGAGAGGGAGACAGAGAATGGCAGAGATGCAGGTAGAGGGAGAAGGAGGCTCCTCTAGGGGAGCCCAGTGTGGGACTCAATCCCAAGACCCTGGGATCACGACTTGAGCCAAAGGCAGATGCTCAACTACTGAGCCACCCAGGTATCCCACTATTTTGGGCTTTTAAATTACTATTTTAAACATCTTTTAATAGCCTTGTTAGTTTTTTTTTTTTTTTGTTTCTTTATCTATAGAATACCTTTTTAGACCCTTAATGCATTTTTAGTTTACGGGCTTTTTGTTCTTGTTAATTTGGAAGAGTTCCTTGTATATTTTAGACACTGGTTGCTTGTTGATTTTAGACATTGTAAACATCTTCCACTTTTCTTGTTATTATTTCTTTTATATCTAATATCAGTGTGCCAAAAGTGGGCTTCTTTGAACAGATATCCTTGATTTTGTAAAATCAAATTCAGTACATTTTGGGCCTTATGGCTTTGACTTTTGAAATTTTAAGAACTCTCTCTCCACCCCACCCCCCACCCCTGGCCAAAAGATATTTTCCCTCACTGTTCCTATTTATTTTACAATTTTGCCTTTTACTTCTCATTTAAGTAAGAAAAAATACTAATTCTACCCAAATTCTTTCTGAAAGTAGAAGAGCCAAGGAAACTTTCCAAATAAATTTGTAGGGCTAGCATTAGTGTGATACGAAACCCAGGTAATGATAATTCAAGAAAAAAAAAAAAAGACAAAAAAAAAAAAAAAGACAAAGCAAATCAAAACTTCTCATGAACTTAGATGTAAAAACCTTAAAAAAATTTTAGTAAACTCATGTGTGTGTGTGTGTATCTCATGAACAATAGGGCTTATCCCAGGAATGCAAGATTAGTTTAACATTAAAACTAATTACATTTAAAACTAACATTAAAAAATCAGTGTACGGGCAGCCTGGGTAGCTCAGCGGTTTAGCGTGTCCTTCACCCCAGGGCGTGATCCTGGAGACCCAGGATCGAGTCCCACGTCAGGCTCCCTGCATGGAGCCTGCTTCTCCCTCTGCCTGTGTCTCTGCCTCTCTCTCTGTGTATCTCTCATGAATAAATAAATAAAGTCTTAAAAAAAAATCAGTGTAGTTTTACTATATTAAAAAAGTTAAGAAAATTTTAGTAGAAACAGAAAAAGCACTTGACAAAATTCTACACCCATTAATGATAAGAATTCAGCAAAATTGGAATAGGAGGTCATAACTTGATCTTCTTGATAAAGGGAATTTATGAAAAATCCAGTGAACTCATGATTAATGAAAAAGATTGAATGATTTTCTCCTGATATTGGAAACAGATCAAGGATGCCTGTACTCACTACTTCTATTTGACATCATACTAGATTATAGCCAGTGCAATAAGATAAAAAGAAAGAAAAGGTAAGCAGATTTGAAAGGAAGAAGTAAATCTCTTTCTTAGCAGATGGCATAATCACCTATGTAGAAAATCATAAGAAATCCAGCAAAAAAGCTACTAGAAATAGTAGATTTAGCAAGGTCACAGGACACAAGGTCAATATAAAAAAACAATTGTATTTTTATACAGTAGCAGTGAACAATAAGAAGTTTAAATAATCAAACATAACCACATTAGCATAAAAATATTAAGTAGGTTTAAATGAAATCTGTGCAATATAAATGAATATATGAAAGATTTATACACTCTTACTATGGAAAGTAAAAGAGATTTAAAAAATTCAAATAAATGGTGAGATAAACTATGTTCATGAATTTGGAAAGCCCAGTATTGTTAACGCATCAATTCTTCCTAAACTGATGTATAGATTCAGATTAATTCCAATAAAAATCCCAGTTAGCAGTTTTTAGAAGTTGGTAAACTGATCTCTAAAATTTATATGGAAATACAAAGGACCTAGAATAGATAAAACAATTTTGAAAAGAACAAAGCTAGAGGATATAAACTGATTTCAAGACTTACCATAAGATATAGTAAGCAGACAGTGAGACAGTGATATAAAGACAGACATTGTAGATCATTTGAACAGAAAAGAGTCTGTTAAACAGACCACCAACTTATTTTTAACAAGGTAATTCAGTGGAGGAAAGGATAGCTTTTTCAACAAGGCAATTTAGTGGAGGAAAGGATAGTGCTGGAAGAAATGGATATCCATATAGAAAAACATGAAACTTCACATAATACACAAAAAATAATTCTAAATGGGCCGTAGACTCAAATATAAGGGTTAAAACAACAAAAAAAAATCTAGGAGAAAACCCCCATATATCTGATAAAGCATTCTTATATTTTAATAGTACAATCCAAAAAGACAAAAATCCTTGTAAAAATGGGCAAAAGAATTGAACAGAGATCTCATCAAAGAAGATACATGGATGGCAAATAAGTATATAAAAAGATGCTCAACATCATTGAACACTAGGGAAGTGCAGATTAAAAACACAATGAGATAATACTGCTTACCCGTTAGAAAGGTTAAATTAAAAAAAAAAAAACTAAAAATACTGACTTTGGTTCCAGTGGAACAACTGGAAGTCTTATCTGTTGTGGGAATACAAAATGATACACTTTGGAAAAGAGTTTGGCAGTTTCTTACATTATTCAGCATAAACTTATATAGCCGAGCAGTTCTACTCTTAGGTGTTTATGTAAGAGGAATGAAAACATATAGCACACAAATATTTATATGTGAATGGTTATATCAACTTTATAATCATTCCAAGTGGGAAACAATCCAGATGTCCTTGAATGGATAAGTGGGTAAAAAAAACTGTGATGGCTTAGCAGTTCAGTGCCGCCTTCAGCCCAGGGCGTGATCCTGGAGACCTGGGATCGAGTCCCACATGGGGCTCCCTGCATGGAGCCTGCTTCTCCCTCTGCCTGTGCTTCTGCCTCTCACTCTCTCTCTCTGTGTCTCTCATGAATAAATAAATAAAATCTTTAAAAAAAACCCCCAAACCTGTGGTACATCCGTATGGTGGAATACAACTTAGCAACAAAAAGGGAAAGACTGCTAATACAACATGGATAAATCTCAAAAGCATTATCCTAAGTGAAAGAAGTCAAACACAAAACACTACATATGATATGATTTCATTTACATGAAATTCTGGAAAAGGCAGAAGCAGATGACCAAAAAACAGGCCAGAGGGTAGAGAATATCAGCTCCACAAGGTCTATGCAGGGAACTTTCTGGAGTGATTCAAAGTTCTAGAATTATGATTGGTAGTTCAATGCCTCTACATTTGTCAAAACTCATTGAATCATACACTTAAAATGGGTGAAATCTTATGTATGAAAATGATATTTCAATAAAGCTGATTTTTTTAAAAGGCAGGGTTGAGGGGTGGAGGGCACTGAGTCATACAGGAGTGTAATATAAGGTTTGAAAACTTTGGCAATATCTAAGTACCCTCACCTTATTGCTGATTAAAGTGCATGGTTAGGATAATTTTTGAGACTTGTGGGCCAAGTCTCTGCGACATTGGGAAACTACTACAAATTCTCCCTTAGTTTTCTCATAAATAATGAGGCTATTAATAATATCTCATAGGAATCTTGTGACTCCGTCATTCCTTACTTCTCAGTTTTCTTACCCAAATTCAGTTCACCAAACTCATGTTGTTACTTTAGCTTAGCCTTTCCACCTTACTCTCCTGACCTCTTTGCTCTTCTGCATATCCGTTCCATCTCCCTGCCCTTCGTCCAACCCCATTTGGTTCTGTCATGCCCCCCTTTTTCTGTCCAATCATGAAGTATGATTGTGCCACTCTTCTTTCCCTTCTCATGTCTTCCTGCAAAACCCCTTTCTTTCTTTCTTTCTTTCTTTCGAAGGGCCTGCTCCCTTGTGTCTTCTCATGGCATCCCATTTTGCCACAGCTACTTAAAAACACTTTTTTAAAAAAAGATTTTATTTATTTATTCATAGAGAGACACACACACACACACAGAGGCAGAGACACAGGCAGAGGGAGAAGCTGGCACCATGCGGGGAGTCCGACATGGGACTCCATCCAGGGCCTCCAGGATCACACCCTGGGCTGCAGGCGGCGCTAAACCGCTGTGCCACCGGGGCTGCCCTACTTAAAAACACTTTGATTACCTATGTGTTCAACCAAAAATCCCCATAAAAAGTTCTGTTTTCTATTTCCTGTTTGCCTTTGTAAATAGTGGGGTGTAGATGAAATGTTCATGTCCATATCAAAAAAGAAATATGCTTGCAATGAGGCTGACCCATCCACAAATGCAGAAGTGATTTATTTATTTTAATTTATTTTAAAGATTTTATTTATTTATTCATGAGAGACACACACACACACACAGAGGCAGAGACACAGGCAGAAGGAGAAGCAGGCTCCATGCAGGAAGCCCGACGTGGGACTCGATCCCAGGTCTCCAGGATCAGGCCCTGGGCTGAAGGCGGTGCTAAACTGCTGAGCCACCCGGGCTGCCCGCAGAAGTGATTTATAGAAGGAATAGATAATAGGTAATCTGTTAACACAATCATTTGAAAATTTATTAAGAATTTATGAGTCTGGGGTGTCTGAGTGGTACAGTTTGTTAAGCTTTTAATTCTTGGTTTCATCTCAGGTTATGATCTTGAGGTGGTGGGATCAAGCCCTGAGTCGGGCTCGTGCTCAGTGTGGAGTCTGCTTGGGACTCTCTCTCTTCTTTCTCTATCCCTCCCCCTACTCTGGAATAAATAAAATAAATCTAAAAAAAAAAAAAAAAAAAAAAAAAAAAGAATCCATGAGTCTATACTGATTTTAAATAGATAAATAAAAAAATAAATAATGTAGAAGGGAAAACTCTTCCTTAAAGTAGAATGCCAATTAGTAAATACAGAAGTTTGATGGTGATTTTTCAACCATCTTAGTAATAACTGATTCAGGCAAGAATCATCAATGGATGCTTTTAAAACTGCTGGATAAAGGTTTGATGAGGACACAATATTTGCAAGTCTGAAAGTATCTCCATACAGATTGCCTATTCATAACAGATAACTGTCTAGTGAAGAGCCCTGGGAGACAGCACCTTGACCTAGTGAGCAACCTACCAATAATGAGACAAACTGCTGTCACATGTGCTCCCGATATGGGGCCTTGATGAGGACATAATGTCACTTGTGTAGTATTCCTGCCTAAAGCGAGTTCTCTAATTCAGATCATGGGGAAGCCCTCGACAAACCTAAATGGTGAAAAATTCCACAAAACAATGAGCTTGTGCTTTTCAAAAAAAATATCAATATCAGGAAACAAGGTTGAGGACCTGTTTCATAGTAAAGGAGCCCAAAAGAGCATGACAGTTAAATGCCATACATACTCTTGGACTGCCTCCTGGACCAAAAAAAATTATAAAAAAACACTTTGAAAAAAAAAAAAACACTTTGAGACATTACTGGACTAGGCATATAAGATTATTTCAGTGTTAGGTTGTAGTTTTGTTATGTCCTCGTTCTCAGGAGTTCTATGCTGCAGTAGTAAGAGGTGAAGAGTCATGATGTCTGCAAATTGTTCTCAATGGGTTCATCCAAAAAGAAGTATATTTAAGTGCTCTGAGAGGCAGCAATAAAATCACTGGTGAAACTCCGCAGCGTATATACAACTACAACTTGTCTGTAAGCTTTACTTAGGTAAGCAAACGTTTTAATGTTTTTAATAAAAGAAATTTTACTAAAGACATTTTAAAAATTAACATCACCCTTGGTGAATTTACAAATGAGCCGATTTCAGCCTCTGAATAATTTTCCTTTTTCTTAATTTAGTTAAGACATCGACTCCAGGTCAGGGTGAACTGAATTGAGAGACGCTCCTCCCTGAATTGAGAATACCCATCTCATCCAGGCGGTTTCCCTTGCAATGAAGGACTAGGCAGTGACATCCATCTGAAAGTCAAGGGGACTGGGAGGAACTTTCTGGCCATGACAGTGATTGCAGAGGAACTGCGGTCCGGGATGTTAGGGGTAGCACTGTGGTGACAGCGTCCGGTGCCTCATGCCAGTCCCACAACTGGTCCAAGAATCTCGACTGAGGTGACACCAATATGTTGAAGTCTTAGGAGAGGTCAGAAATCGTGTCTAGTTCTTTCCTTGACTCCTCAGAGTTTAACGGTATGTGCTCAAATACAACATACGCTCATATACAGTATATGCTCAATGACTGCCAATGGGCCGGTTCTCAGCTGCCCTGGTCTCCACCTTCTCACCAGAAGGGAGGCGGCAGGCGGGGTGGTGGTGGGTTTTGCATGTTCTTTACAAAGAGGGCAGCAGTGGGGCCTCTGAGTCCCAAAACACGAAGAAGTAGGAAAGCTCTTGGAGGACAAGAGCCATTAACTCAAAGACATGCAGCAAATACCACCTTGAAAATCACCTTATATCCAATGATGGACAAGCCCTTTGAAATTTAAGCATGAAAAGGGTGGAAAACTAAGTACTCCTTAACCTTCATAGAGTTGTGGAAGGGTGAGGAAGAAGTGAACTTTCACCATTTGCTTTGCATCAGGAAACAGCAAAGCTGGGTACTTAATATACACACACAGGACATTTCATCTTTACAACAACAGCCCCCTGCCCCCTGCAACCCTGCCGGGGCCTGATTCCTAGAGACGTGAAATCATTCTGTCCCGGGTCACGCAGCTAGTGAGTGGCAGGGTTGCTGTTTGCATCCAGACCCAGCTGACTCTGTGTTCTGTTCACATTACACCACAGGGAGACTGTGGGAGGCAGGGAGAGGGGAGGGAGGGAAGGAAATTACGAAGTCAAAAGAAGCTCTCTCCCTTCTATCTCCTATCGCACTGCCCTTCCCTTAGGACACCATGCTGGCGACTGTTTTGTGTGCAGGCCTCCAGTCTGGGACAATCTGAAGACTCTTTGAGGGCAGAGGCCACAGTGCTGTCCCTCTGTCCCTCCCACTGCCTCACCCAGTGCTTTGGGTTGACCTGACCTGTTGGACCTAATTTTGTTGTGTTCTTTTCCAAGGTGGCCAGATGACTCCCTGAACTACACGTGACTTTCTTTTCTGTCAGTGAAAATGGAGGTTAGATTGCCACAGCCCAGAGTTACTTGAGATTCATTCTCATTGTTGAATCTATTTATATCACAAGGCTTTCAAGTGCCAATAAATTCCTCGGCTGTTGATTCACATCTTCAGTATAACTATTTTTATACATTGGTATGATTTTTTTTTTAATGGAAAGTGCTTTAAAAGTGGAAGCTGCATTGTATCACTTTGATTTTCCTGTAAGTAAAGTACTTTCCAATCAATCATTCTTGGAATAATGGAACGATTCTCATTGATACAACATGATGGTTTTAACCTTTTACTGAAAATTATTTCTGTGCCAGAAGGGGTGATGGCATAATTCATCTTTCTTCCATAAAAATACCCAGGTGGCTACTATTCATTGCCTTTTGCACAGTGGTTTCCTCTTAAGGAAGAGCTGCTCTTACAGGATGGACAGGCCTGCTGAAATTCCTATTCTCCTGAAGGCCTTCCCACTCCTGGCTTTGGAGGAGTCCTGGTCTGTGGCATCCATGGGGGCAGGTGGATTATCAGTGGAGTGAAAGAACAGCAGAACATGCCCTCTGGCCTACCCGAGCCTTCCAGAGGGGTGAGCAGGTACAGGGGCTCAGGCGGTCTGCAGGCATGGTGGGGTAGGGAGCATCACACTCATGAGCAGCTAGGGAGAGGTCTCCATTGGGAAAATCTGAGAAGTGGGGGTTCCTGAGGGCAGCTCCGCAGAGTTGGAGTGTGGGGCAGAAGTGGGCAGCCTCTGCCCCTAGTACCTGGGGCACTGTTGCTCGGGAGGTGGCCACTCATTTGGACCAATCTCTGTCGACTGTCCCACTGCCCCGTGCCCTCCTGGAGCCCCTGACTATGACCATAGGTCTGCTCCCTCACTTCCCAGCTCACTTCCAGTCTCTCAGGGCTCTGTTCTCCTGACAAGAAATGGGAGCACACTGATAAACCTCACAGAGCTGGCAAGAGATGCCTGAAGAGGGCCGATGGTGCCATCCCAGCAGAGCACACCCACGTGTTGATCCAAGTCCAAGTGGTCTATGTTAGCTCTTTTGTCTGAGGTTCTGCTCAGTCATGCTCTTGGCCGAGTGCCGTGCATATTATGGCCTTTATTTCACAAGAGCCCGTGCAGAGGTAGGCGCAGTTGGGGCCGCAGTGGGTGGTTCTGCAAGGTGGCACTGCACCAGGGTGCCCAGGTTGGGGGGGGGGGGACTGTGGTCCGCAGGCCATGCTTGGCTTCTCACGCCATGTGCCTGGCAAAAGGGGCACCTGCTTCAGGTTTGCACAAGTGCCACAGAGGTTGGCAGCAACACTGGTGGGTCCTGATTTTAAGACTGAGGACATTGGTATTCGAGGAGGTTAAATAACTAGCCCAAGGGAAAAATCAAGGTGGAAAGGGCAGTCAGGAGTTGCACCAAGGTCATCTGTGTGGAAACCCAGCAACAGAGCAGGTGGAGAAGCTATTTTGAGAGAGAGATTGGGCTTTTGGCTACGGCTTGAATTTTCCTATTTCCCCATGGGAAGGTGTAGGTTTTCTATAGCCATGAAGAATGACAGGGATGACAGAGTAGAGATAGGGAATGTCTAACGATGTTCCTCTGTATGGAGTCCCATTTTCCTCAGTGTGCTTGGGGCAGGAGCAGAAAAGAGGCTGTGACCTTGCATTGCCCTGGTCACGTGTGGGGGAGAGTGGGAGTGCAAAGAAAGCTAAGGTTTCAGGAAACATCACCTCAAGATGAACAGCCAGATAGTCTAACCTGGTTAAGGAAGGAGGAGAGGTCAGGAGGGAGTCGAGAGGTCAGAAGAAAACAGAGGGGGCTAAGGACAGTGAGATAAGCGTAGGAGAGATGAGAGAGCTGGTTATGCTCAGAGAGTAGGAGGTGAGGTTTGTTCCCATATAACGGAAGTGAGGCAGATATTAACCATTTCCTGGGAGTCTCTTGGGAGTGGGAGGCTGGAGGGAAGGTGAAGAGTCACTGGAAGTGAGGGCACTGGGGAACTGTAAGCCTCGGTACTGGTTCACCATCATGGCACTGAAGTCATCTGGTAGGATGGCAGCAGTGGGGTGGAGAGAAAGATGGTGATGCAGGTAAACAGAATGGTCAGGAAAGGACATCAAGGCATTATAAGTGAATTGCATGAGCCTTGAAAATGCAGGATTCTCTACGGGAGGGTAGGTGAGGGATGGATGGAAGCTGCAGGGAATGGGCTTTGGGATCAGGAGCAGCTTTCACCTGCAAAGGCTGTATGGGGAACTGAGGATTAAAAGGCGCTTGCTTATGAGGAGTAAAACTGCCAGAGGGCCAGTGGAAGGTTCAGGAGGGAAGAGAAGGACAGAGCAGCAAGGGACTCTCCTGGGTCCTGTGTCTCTCTGACTCTCCTTTGTTTCTATCATGGGGCCCTTTTCCTTCTTCTGAACTAACAATACTGGCATTCCCTGGGGTTCTGTCCTTGGCCCACTGTCTTCTCATTGCCCATCATTTCCAGGGTGCCTATACTGCTATGCGGTTACAGTTTCAACTGTGATGAACACCAGGAGTCCTAAGTCAATATCTTTAGCTCACACTCTCCGCTGTCTTCAGATTCATGTATCTAACTCCTCATGATCTGCTTGACCAGTCTCATGGCCCCTGCAGGCAACTCTAACTCGGCATGTCCCAACTGAACTCATACCTCTGCCTGAACATGGGCTCCTTATCTTTCCCACACTGAAAGTCTGGGGGGTCTTCTGGATATCTCCCTTCTATAGAACTAATTAGTCACTAGTTGCCAAGTTTAAATCCTAAATATTTCTCAAATCTCTCTCATCTCCATCCTTCCTCTCATCACCCTACTTGATGCTCATGTCACCTCTAGAGGACTGCATTAACTCTCTGATGAGTCTCCCTGCCTCTAGTCTGGCCCCTTCCAACTCAGCCTCCATACATCTGTAAATCTGGCCACCTCACCTCCACGCCTAAAGCCCTTTGAACGTTTTTCATCTTCCATAGGATACATTTTAGCTCTTCAGCATAGCATGCAGGAGGCTCTCTAGCACACTTACCCAATTTCATCTCTTACCTCTTCCTGTTCACCTATGGAAACGTAGGTCTTCATTCATGGAAATATCTTGCTTGGACTCTTCCCTAGACTAACTCCTACTCATCTTCTAAGACTCCACTTAGGTATTCACTTAGTCATCACATGTTTACTCACTGACCCCACATTGAAAGCACTGTGTTTCCCCTGATCCCATGAGTCTGGGTAGGTGCCCTCCTGCATGCTCCTGCCCTCCTCCTTGGTCTTCATCCCCTCAGACTAGCTCGGCACCAGGCTCACCACTGAAACACGTGCTGACTGAATCAAGGACTGTCAGGAGAATGGGTGCTGAGTGATCAGTTGAGGAGCACACACTGTCCCAAGAGTGCCCTGTAGCAGGAACGACAATGAGACAGACTTGTGAAAGTCCTAGTTTGCCAAATTCCAGGTGATAGAAAACTGGATGAGTTAGAAGGCATGATGGGTATTAAGTGTGTTTGGGATAAAAACCATGTGATGAAAATCCCCAAGGTAAGAACTTGTCAGGTGGCTACAATAGATCCCAGATAATCTTGCAAGAATGATGTCATCACGAGGCTTCATTTCTTAGGAATCTGTACCCACACTGGATGACTCATCACCCGAACTGCTGACGGACCCTAACACTCAAAACCCTCACATTCTTCCTCGATGTCTTAACACATTCCATCTGATGAGTAGATACCACTTTCCTTTCTTTTCAAAACCTCTCCCTACACAAAGCTATTCAAAGCTCACACTGTGGACCCGAATTCCTAAGCCAGGCTTGTGGTTTTAGAGGCCAGGGAAAAGGCAGATGGATGAAACATGACTAAATCCCAAATCAATGCACTGTTTCTTCACAAGAAAGAATATTGCAAGGGGTTCAGGAAACAGAGATAGAGAACAGTGTCAACCTGCCAGGACTCCTGCCCCCTTCCACCCACGCAGGCAGGGCTGCACCAACGTTGAGACGGCTCGCCCTCAGGCTAGCTAGGTGGCAAGTCCTGCTTTGCTCTGGCTTCCATGTCCTGAGAATGGGCTCCTGCCTTGCTCCCATCTGCAGGAGGCTGAAGCATGAACATCTGGCGGGCCTGGGGAAGTAGAAGTCATTCTTATCCTTAAAGTGCTAATCGTGGACTGGCGGGAGATATCATGTCATGACCCTCGAGGAAGCGGCACAGAGGGAACAAACAAACCTGCATTTTTATTAGCCATGTGTCATCTTTTAAGAATGGTAAATTCATTATTTTTATACCTACAGTGAAGCCCCCCTGGACACAGCTGGGAAAATGTTTACACATTTTCTCAGCTGGAACAATGCAGTAAATGGTTTGGAATCAGATGAACCTGAATTTATGTCCTGATTTCACCACTCCGGCAAGTTACTCAATCTCTACATGACTATCTGTAGAATGGGAACCTACCTCATCGGGCTATTGTAAATCTTGAATTAGATAATGCATATGAAAGGCCTAGCACAGTGCCTGGAGCAGAGCAGGTGCTCAACAAAAGTGGGATGGACTAGATGGCATCATCTCAGCAGCCCCTTCATTTGTAACGTTTTTGGAAATGAAAGCCCATGACCTAGGTCAGAAGGGGCCAGACAAGGGTTCTAAGGAACAAGGAGAGTCATGATCCTACGGCATGGCCCTATGGGTTCTAGGAGGACGAGTTTATGCCATGACTAGCTTTATGTTGCAGGAATGCTCTCACAGCCTGGAAGAGACAGAAGCCAGTGTCCGGTAGCTCTTAATTACAAGGGAGGCCAGGCTCCAGAGAGTTCTAATAGTGGCTGCCTGTATGTGTCAGGGTCTGGGATATCCAACCCTCTGTGGGGGAAGAGAGATACTTTAGGAGACTTATAGAGAGGCTGTGAGGAGGAGATTAAAGAAATGTCAAGTGAAGAGTGCAAGACTGGAAACCTGGTAAATCTTATGCTTCCATTTGGGGTGAAGGAACACAGGAAGAGCAATGAGTGAGGCTTCTGGGAGAGGCCTACAGCTGGGAGGTTTGGAGGACAGCACGGGAAGAGGGTGACCCACTGTCAAGGGAAGCTGTGCCCTTCCACCAGCACTGCTGCTTTGATGAAAGATCCTGTTTTCTATCACAGCAAGCCAGTCGCCAGGCAGAGGGCTGCTGCCCAGGAGGAGGAGGTGGTGGCAGAGCCTGGAGGATGGCAGGCAGGCCGAGCAGATGGCACAGGGACAGCGTGATTTTGGAGGGCACTCCTCTAGCTGTGCTGGAATCCGAAGTCAGGGCCCATCCTGGTTAGTGATGGACACAGGGTCACCCGATCCATCTTCTCCTTGTGAATGATCACAACACTCACTCAGAGTGTGAGCAGAGAGAGAGAGAGAGGCCCTGCCTAGACCGTTCATTCCATCCAGGGCATGGACTCTCAACTGGGGCGGTACATCTCAGACAGGGGTGAAAATTCATGCTTGCATGGTAGGGAGAGGGTTGTGGTGAAAAAGTTTTCTAAATATTACAGTGGTCTGTGGCTCTCTAAAGGCACAGTACATAAATGTATCTATCTAGAAAGAGAGAGCATCTGTGGTACCAAAATTTCATAGGGGAAGATGATAAAGAGGAAAAAAAATACTAAAAGGCTCCTTGAGGTGGATGGTGATTACCCAAAGATAGGGTAGGGTCTGGTGTCCCAGAGAACTGCTGGTGGCCTTGTTATAATCTGCTGGTGTACTATGAAGCCCTAAGCTGTTAACTGTCTGACTCTTGATTTCAGCTCAAGTCATGATCTCAGGGTCATGAGATCGAGCCCCGTGTCAGGCTCCATGCTTGGTGTGGAGTTGGCTTCACTTTTTCTCTCTCCCTCTGCCCCTACCTCTACCTTCTTTCTCTAAAATAAATAAGTAAATAAAACTGAAAAAGAAAAAAAAAAAAAAAGAAGAAGAAGAAGCCCTAAACAGCAATCTCCAAGTTGCAAGACACACTGAGCAGGTGTTAGTAGCTCCTTGCTCGCTGTCTGCTGAGCCAGAAATCCCCACATCTCCCAGCTACTTCCTCTTCTGTTTGCCTCAGTCGGGTCTCCATGGCCACCAGTGAGCCCTGGGCAAGCCCCACACTGTGGTGTGAGGACTTTCCAAGGAGATTAGAACTAGTGGAGGCTGGCCTATCTTCCCAAGGTAGGAAAGTGTAAAGGTTCTCTCCTAGGCAGACAAAAGTAAGTCTGAGGAACATACCATGAAATAGGATGCTGCTTACACAAGAGCCCCATTTCATAGTTCAGTTCTGAATATCTCTATTTTCTCTTATCAGTGCATACTGACATCATAAGGATGAGATCACATCCTTTCCAACCTCAACCTTCTGGCTGTCCCAACCAGATCAGTTTAGAAGCATCAAGATGGACAGTGAGAATCCTGTTTTCTTATCACTATTGTGTAAGGGCTGCTGATTTTTATTCTAAATAAACCTGTAGGGAGCATGGACAAATCATTATGTCATAAATGCCCATGACCGTGGCTTCAACTATTAGCCAGCTTCGTTTGTTACATTTAAATTTCAATTATCAGGCTGAGATAGTCAACTTTTAAAACACAGTGTGATTAAAGAAAGACAAACATTTCCTGCCTTAATATATTTCAAGTGATCATTATTTCATCTTAATCAAGTATGAAACTGCATGCAGCAAAGTATTGATGATATTTATTCCTGTCTTTCATTTTATTTTATTTTTTAAAGATTTTATTTATTTATTTATTTATTTATTTATTTATTTATTTATTTGACACAGAGAGAGACAGAGCGCACACAACCAGGGGGAGCAGCAGGCAGAGGGAGAGGGAGAAGTGGGCTCCCTACTGAGTAAGGAGCCCAATGTGGGGCTCAATCCTAGAATCCTGGGATCATGACCTGAGCCGAAGGCAGATGCTTAACCAACTGAGCCACCTATTCCTGTCTTTTAAATAGGCACAATGTTTTCCCAGCTCTACAATTTATTAGCTATTGAATTTAAACAACAACAACAACACTTTTTTGGGGTATCTGGGTGGCGCAGTCGGTTAAGTGTCCACCTCTTGATTTTGGCTCAGGTCATGATCTCAGGATTGTGAAATGGAGCCCCACATGGGGCTCTGCACTCAGTGCAGAGTCTGCTTGGGTCTCTCTCTCCCTTTCTTTCTGCCTCTCCCCTCCCCCACCACTCCCACAGATAAATAAATAAATCTTAAAAAAAATACTTTTTTTTAAAAAAAAGTCAGCTCTAGACCCAATGTGGGGCTACAACTCACAACCTATCAATCAAGAGTCACATGCTCCACCAACTGATCCAGCCAGGAACCCCTAAAACAGCTTTATTGAGATATAATTAAATAGCATATAATCTGCCCACTTTAAGTATACAATTCAGTGTTTTTAAATATATTCACAGGGTTGAACAACCATCACCACAGTCTAATATTAGAAATTTTCACCCCCACCAAACGAAACCTTGTACCCACTAACAATCATACCTCCTTCCTCCCTGATCCCCCCACACCTAGGAGTTACTACCCTACTTTCTGTCTCAGTTGATTTGTCAAGTAGGCACATTTTTGAACAAAATCATTTCATATTCTAACTCCATAATTAACCAATAGTTTATTATTACATAATCAGCCAATAATTTAATCACATTTAACCAATTCAATTCATACCTAATCTCTTGATTTTAGCTGGCACTTTGTGTGAAATGTGAAGTTGATGTTGGCCTAGTGGGAACTGCTCTGGGTTACTAAAACTGCATTCCTAATAAGCACTAAGGCAATAGATTTAATTTCCTGCCCAGGTATGTTCACTGAAGTGTCAGTAAAGTTTTTAGGTGAAATCATAAATGCATCAGGAACTTGCTATTAAATAATTCCTATGGTGAAGGCGTTTGGAAAGGCTAATCTCTAAGGTACAATCCACCTACATTCTCTCCAGCACAGATATGTTGACTGGTCTGGTTTTGAACTCTTGGCTTATATAGATTTGGTTTGCCTGAGGGGTTTTCTTTTTGGTCCTCTCTGCAACAATTACTGTGTGGCAGTGGACACTTAGCATCATCCTTCTTCAAGGTCACAACTCCTTGCATAGCGCTGAAATGGGTGGTTTTAGGAAAGACCCTTCCACTGCTAACAGGAGACAAATTCTGGTCATGAGAGCTTCCATGCCCACATTCACAGTCTGTCCTTACCAATCATCGTAGAGCTTTCCATGAAAAACAGCATGTCTGAAAATGGATATATTTTCTAGACCTTGTAGCCATTTATCAGGCAGTAGTATCCCTCTCTTAGCATCAGATAAACTATTAGGCTAAAATGGCAGAATCAGAGGCACATCCACAAAGATGATGAAGTGGTCATTATATAGATAAAAAGGTGGATCTGGCCAAGGGAATTATAACTTTTTCCAAGTCTTCACCCTGGTATAATGCTTAGATCACCAGAATCCTGTCTGCAGAATAACAATGACTTTCATTTTTTCACAGTACCAAGAGCATACCAACATGCTTTATGGAGTGTGTTTGCAGATGTGATTCACTTTGAATCTCATTACAATCCTGTGACGTAGGTCGGATGCATCTTTCATTTTCCAGATGAGAAACCAAGTGTGAGAACTTGCTTAAGGTCAAATGGCGAAGTGGCGGGAGTGGATGCCTCAGCTGAGGTCGATTTCTGCAGAAGCAGTCCTCTGGAGAGGCCAGACATGTACTCCAACTTTGCTCAAAAAGATTTAGAAATTTTTCTTTGGAATACTTTCCAAGTCAAGTAATACATCTTTGAATATCCTCAATGGAGGCAATATTTCTTTTTTTTTTTTTTTTGGAGGCAATATTCCATCTTCAGTGGTTCCCAAACTACAGTGAGCATCAGACTTACTTGGAGGGCTTGGTAAAACACACATTGCTGGGCCCACTCCCATGTTTCTGATCCATTAAATCTGGGGTAGAGCCCAGATGATATTCCTAGGTGATGCTGATGCAGCTAGTCCAGCACCGCATTTAAAGAACCACCACCCTAAGGAATTTATTTCTGGAAAGAGTGAATCATTTAAAATCAAGTCTAGTAATTAGTGGGAGATCAAGCTAGGGAATTCCACCACTGGCCAAGACAGTAGGCAACTACCAAGACTACCCACCAGTTCTGAGGGAAATTTGAATAAAGAGCTCCAAGAAGGTTCTAAATAATGGCAGTCTGGTTGGACTAAATGTGAAGCTTCCCAATATCACTACTTTAAAGGGGATTTCAGTCTTTTGGATGTGTGCTAAAGAAGTTTTCTCTTGCACCGTATTACATATGTGAAATATATGTTATCAACTCTTTCTTTTCCCAGCTTTAAGAAAAGAAAAGAGACCATGGAGGTGACACCCACATTAGGGAGAATCAGTATCAGGGAAGAATTAATAGCTATTTACAGCAGATGACTAGTCAGACTGGTGTCTCAGGGGTCCTTTCTAGGCTGCAAGCATGATTGGCGTGGAAGATGTGGAGGGAAACATGGACTCTTTCTACCCTGACTGCTCTGTTGAGATTAGAATGGAAAGGTAAAAAGATCTAATTTTGGATGCCAAAGACAAACATGCAATGTTTTATGGGAAAAAGAAAATTCCAGCAGGCAAGAAAAATGAACTGTATTAGGTACTTAGGCTGGGAGTCAATCCTTCGTTGTGTCACAGAAGGGGAAAAAAAAGAGGCGGAGGACTGCCTGAATATTCGTTCTAATTTTATTTTCAATTCTACATTACATTAAACTCTCCTTGTACTCCTCTTTAGTTTACAGCAACTGCTGACACAAATTGGTGTGCCTTCTCTTCTTTGACATCAGTATTTCTCTTGAATTATGCATTTCTATCTGGAATGGGGTTTGGGGGCTAAACCCGTCTTTATTTTATGGGTAAAAATAGAGAGGGATCAATTGGGGGTTGAGTGCAAAACCAAAGTAAGGTGGGGCCAATATATGTTCAAGGTAACATCTCATTTCCCCCAAATGACTATAAATGCTGTTAAAAAATAACATCAGTCTTTCACTTTTTAGCATATTGGTTAAAATTCAACTACTAGGGGCACCTAGGTGGCTCAGTCAGTTAAGTGTCTGCCTTAGGCTCAGGTCATGATCCCAGGGTCTTGGGACTGAGTCCCATATCAGGCTCCCTGCTCAGCAGGGAGTGTGCTTCTCCTTCTTCCTCTGCCTCTTCCCCGGCTTATGTGCGCCTCTCGCTTGCTCTCTCTCTCTCAAATACATACATATATACCTAAAACTTAAAAAAAAAAAAAATCCTACTACTAGAGAATAAGAAAAATTCTATCAACCTCCATCTCAGAACTTCCAGATTCTACATTAATTGGTACCTTACACGTATTTGGTAACCATTTGTAAGAGTACAGATGATCATAATAATTGTATCAATTCTATTTGATCTATGGTGTACATTGGTTGTACACTCAGAGATTAGCACCATGGGCTGACTTGGCTCCATTTCTGGTGATATATGGCTCCTGGTCCAAGTCAATCAGTGGTTCATTTTGACAGAGGTCATTTGCTGGCTCCATTTAGGGCCTTATTCAGTGTCCACTTAGTTTCTGGTTTTTGAGGTTTCTGGGCTGGCCAATCAATCGGTAATGAAATGGGGAATCAAAAAATATATATTTATTTATTTGAGAGAAAGAGAGAGAGAGAAGGGAGGAGGAACAGAGGGAGAGAGAAGCGAGCGGGAAGGAGTCTCAAGCAGATTCAACACTGAGCACAGACCAATGTAGGGCTCAGTCTCACAATCCTGAGATCATGATGACCTGAGCCTAAACCAAGAGTTACACACTTAATCAGCTGGGCCACCCAGGTACCCCAAAATGGGGCATTTTGATAAAGCTATTTTGAGGTAGCACTTGCATCAAAATGACCATATGAAAATGCAGATATACTGTGTCATATTACCATGTAACATACAGAACAAACATCCCTGTTCCCATATCCTTTTTTGCACCTCATGCCTCTCTCAGCCCATGCCTGGCCTCTGCCCTAAAAACAATCCTCAGCCATCTCACAAAACCTTTCATCTTTAATCCTCACCCATCACACACTCCACCCCAGCAGTGGGATTTAGGGATGAGGTGAAAGTCTTTGCTTTGTACATTGCTTGGTAGTTAATTTAATTTAATTTAATTTAATTTAATTTAATTTAATTTATTCATGAGAGAGAGAGAAGGAAAGAGACAGAGACAGAGACACGGGAGGAGGGAGAAGCAGGCTCCATGCTGGGAGCCCAACGTGGGACTCGATCCTAGGACTCCAGGATCACTGTCTGGGCCAAAGGCAGGTGCTAAGCCACTGAGCCACCTAGGGATCCCCTTGATAGTTTAGAAGAGAGGAGAATTTTATGTTTCATTTATTGTAGTTTAATGTGAAAAATGTTCTTGAATCAGTATGGCCACATGAAAGCAGCTTGATCATAATATTGTTTGGCTAAAACATGCCAGCAGCCCCGGCATGATGTCCCTTCCTCTCTAGAACAGCGACCAATGGTCGGCCAGCTTCAAGAACAGGTGAGGGTCTACTGTCAACCTGGGAGGGGTTGGCCATGAGGCCGGGGCCTGGTGGCTGCCCTAGCCTCTCTTCAATCTTAGGGGCAGAGCCGGCATGTGTTCAGCAGGTGCTGCTCTGAATCACAGCCCTTGAGGCTCTTCTGTCTGGCTGTCCACAGAGAATGGCCGGTGGAGACTTGAAACTGGTTAAAAAACCCCATTCTGGCCAAAACGTCTGTGGTGGATTAATTTATTCTATCATTAAAGAACTCCATTATTGGAATGGAATTAATGAAAGAGAAGCAGAACCCTGAGTGTGAGCTAAAACTGGAATAAAGAAGGTCCATTCTTTAGGCAACATTAATGGAAGCTTTGTATATAAATAACTTTATATATTGGTGAGTAAGTGGCACTTACAACTAAAATGTCTGTGAGTGATTCACCAGGTTCTAAAGGCTGGCCCTGCCTTCTGTGGCCAGTCATCTTTTTTCTTTGTGACTCCACTATTCTAGACAGAAAACAGTTAACCCAATATGATTTAGTATCTCACAAAAGATTCTGCTGAAACATTTTCTGCCAAATGTTCGTCTTCTAACAGCTGCTTTTTTATTTCAGTGAGAGGTACTTGAAATAAAATCATTGTTCTCTGTGCAAATTGCGTGCTACATAATATAGAGCTACCCGATTATTAAACAGTAAAGACATGTGATAATATTAGCACCAACCACAGGTTCCACTTCTGCTGATGCACAAAATTTTGAGTAATTAGTCATTGCACAATATTGTATTTATATCCTTTTTTTGCTTGAGCTGTTAGGCCACAAAATCGGTAGGCAGTTGCTGTTATAAAAGGGTTCTCTGGGTTATTTATAATGTTTCTGGTTCCTTACAGTTGCTGGTTCACTCTTGGGTCTTGAGCTAGTTGTACATTGTGGAAATGAAGGTTGGGGATGCCTGGGTGGCTCAGTGGTTGAGCGTCTACCTTAGGCTCAGGGCATGATCCTGGGGTCCTGGGATCCAGTCCTGCATAGGGCTCCCCATGGGGAGCCTGCTTTTCCCTCTGCCTATGTCTCTGCCTCTCTCTCTCTCTGTCTCTCATGAGTAAATACATAAAATATTTTAAAAAGAAAAGAAATGAAGGATGGAACTGAACAATTGTTCTGGGAATCTCCCTGCTGAAGGATGAGGTGGATGATTCACAACAAACTGTACACCTAGGCTGGAATAGCTGGTGTTTTGTCTACACAACCCAAATTCATCACATGCTGGCTGATTTGTCACTTCATCAGAGGGAGAACATGTAGTTACATGAAGGCTGTGTTTGTATCTAGAGAAATGTCTCAGGCACAGGTGGTAAGGGAGATAGCTCAACCAGAATTGTGTTGCAAAAGAGTTTCCTTCACTGTTTCCTTCCTGTTTACTTTAAATGAAGGATAAATTTCTGCTCTAAATGCTTCTCTGTTGCACAGATCAGTGATTCCACAGAATGGGGCTGGCAGGCAGCCAGACATGCCCAATGGAAGGGCATGCAGGGATCACCTGAGCATTTCATTTTATTTTCCGTAAACTACACAGCCATCTTCTGGTGCCATCTGCAGAGAATCACCAATGATATGGACTGTTTCTAATAGGAGTAGGTCTTAGTCCTTAGGTGAGTCAAGGCTCAAAAGATGTTGACAACCACTGACACTGGTAGAATGACCTACTGGTTTTGACCATTAAATAACCATCTTACTTGGTCCCCCCAACCTTTTATTTTAAGAGAAACAAACTACCATTATGTTCTCTGATTCTTAAGAGTTCTTAAGCTCACTTTTCAACATCCCCTTGTCACCTCCCTAGTCCAGGCTGCCATAATCTGTTACTAGATAGATCAGTGCAACAGTCTTTGGGTGGTTCTTCCTGCCTCCAGTATTGTAATATCCAATTTATTCTTTTTTTTTTTTTTTTAAGTAGGCTCCATGCTCAGTGTGGAGCCCAATGAGGAGCTTGAACTCATAACCCTGAGATCAAGACCTGAGCTGAGAACAAGAGTTGGGTTAACTGACTGAGCCATCCAGGTACCCCTCCAATGTATTCTTTATAAGCAGCCATGTTAATCTTTTAATAGAGTAGAAATCTGATAAAATCCATCCCTGCTTAAACTCTTCAATGGCTCCCTGTTGCCCTCAGGAGAACATGTAAATTTGCAGTTGTGGCAAATGAAGCACTTCACAGCCTGTCCCTGTTACAGCTGCACCTCATCCTTTTCCATTCTCCCTTGTACTATAAGCTCTTTTCACAAAGAACTACTTGAAAAGGCACAAACATTGACAACTCTTAGCTCTGGACCTTTCATGAGCTGCCGCCTCTGCCTGGATTACCCTTCCCCAAGCTGACTTATCCTTTAGCTCACCTTCCCTTGCCCTCTCATAGCAGGGTCACAGGCTCCTTAGGTGAGGTGGGCTCCTCAGCTGCACTCCCATAACACTGTACGAGCATCTCCATCACGGCACTTCTCATTCTGACTGTGGGCTACAGACTCTTCCAGACTCAAGTTGTGTCCAGAGACTGTCTAATTACACCAGTGTCCCTATGATACCAGTGCACACCTGCTATTTACAATGAAGAAAATGAAAATATAGTGTGCTAAGTAAATGTGTGCACAGTGGGGCACTTCTCACCTTGTTTTGCTATAAATTCCCACAGTGGTCTTTCTATTTCTTAAAAGACTGTGACTTTCTGTGTTTAAAGGACTGTGTTGGCAGCCCCGGTGGCGCAGTGTTTTAGTGCTGCCTGCAGCCCAGGGTGTGATCCTGGAGACCCGGGATCAAGTCCCAGGTCGGGCTCCCTGCATAGAGCCTGCTTCTCCCTCTGTCTGTGTGTCTGCCTCTCTCTCTTTCTCTCTATGAATAAATAGATAAATAAATCTTAAAAAAATAAATAAAGGACTGTGTTTTCAGTTCTCAAGGTCACTTTTGTTTCATTGACCCTGGAACAAGAATAGGTGACAGGCAGCCTCAGGATCCCAAGCTTCTCTCTCTCTAGCAGTTTTTTTTAAAAGATTTTATTTATTTATGAAAGAGAGAGAGAGAGAGAGAGAGAGAGAGACTGAGAGCATGCAGAAGGAGAGGCAGAGAGAGAGGGAGAAGGAGAGAGAGAATCCCAAGCAGATTCCCTGCTGAACATAGAGCCTGACGTGGAGCTGGATCTCACAATCGTGAGATCATGACGTGAGCTGAAACTAAGAGTTGGATGCTCAACCAACTGGAGCCACCTAGGTGCCTCTCTCCCTAGCAGTTTTAAAAGATGTGAAGAATAGAAAAGAAATGGTCTAATATATACCTTCTAGGGGTTCTAGAAGGAGAAGATTGAGGAAGAAGGAGAGGCCATGATAAAAGAGAGAATGCTTAAGAATTGTTCATAACTGAAGAGAAACACAAATACTGAGATTCAAGAAAAACAGAGTCACGAGCAGTATTAATGAATACATTCAGGGAACCCTGGGTGGCACAGCGGTTTAGCGCCTGCCTTTGGCCCAGGGCGCGATCCTGGAGACCCGGGATCGAATCCCACGTCAGGCTCCCGGTGCATGGAGCCTGCTTCTCCCTCTGCCTGTGTCTCTGCCTCTCTCTCTCTCTCTCTGTGTGACTATCATAAATAAATAAAAATTAAAAAAAAATATTTCTTAAAAACAAAAAACAAAAAACAAATGAATACATTCAGATCTAGGCTCATTGTAGTAAAACTGCAGAATGACAAAGATCAAGACAAATTCTTACAAAATCCTACCATTCTTCTGTTCAAATGTGCATCTGAAAGCTAGGTTCTGACAGGCTGTGTCTTCATAGCACTAAGGATCCTAAGCCAAGAGGTCACATTGTGTTCATGACATTTTATTTCTTAAAAACTACTTGAAGGAAACATAGCAAAATATTAAGAAATAAAGCTGGGTGGTGGATCCATGAGCGGTCATGATCTTGTTCTCGGTATACTTGAAATATTTCACAGGGCACCTGGGTGGCTCAGCTGGTTAAGCTCAGGTCATGATGCTAGGGTTCATGGGATTGAGCCCCACATCTGGCTCTGCTCAGCCGGGAGCCTGCTTCTTCTCCCTCTGCCTGCTGCTCCCCTTGCTTGTGTTCTCTCTCTCTCTCTCTCTCTCTCTCTCGGTCAAATAAATAAAATCTTAAAAAAAAAAGAAATATTTCACAATTTATAAAGAAGGAAGGAAGGCAGATGGCAGGCAATCTGATTGGCCTTGGGAAGACTGTGGGGAGTAGTCAATGTAAGTATTTGATGCAAATTATATTTCATGTACCTACACAATTAGATTCCCACATGCTAAAATTAAAGGATCAGACTAAGTAGAGAAAGATTTTCTAAAAATTTTAAAAGATTTTATTTATTTATTTGAGAGAGAGCATGCCCAACCACGTGTGGGGAGAGGGGCAGAGGGGGAGGGAGGATCCTGAAGCAGACTCCCCGTTCAGTGTGGAGCTCAGCTTGGGGCTCGATTCCAGGATCCTGAGATCATGACCTGAGTTGAAGGCAGACACTTAACCGACTAAGCCACCCAAGTGCCCCAGAAGATGGTTTTCTTAACTGGGAAAAGGACAGTCACGTGAAGTCACTTAGCAAATGTACCTGTGATTTTTCTTTTCCTAGTTTTCATTTGTTTTGACCAAAGGAAGGAAAGGATATAAAATTTTGTTTTTAGAGACACTTTTAGGATGCAGCGGCCATGGCCCCAACTCACTGGGCTCTACAGCTTGGCTCCAGAAGGGTTTTCACCTGATAATTTTGGGTCTACCCAAGAAATATGTTCACACATTGGAAACCACCGAAAAGGACTATAGTCTATAGTCCTGGCAGTTTTGCTCCAGAGAACATGAGTGTAGCATCTTAGGATGTAGGCAAGGAGGAGACATGTGATCACACCGCTGTCAAGGAGCCGGAAGAGGTGGAGGGTAGAGGTAGGAAGCTACATGTCTTCACTGTGAATGGATAAGGAAGCTCCTACAACCTTAAACTGTCCCTTCTTACTGAGACAGGGACTATTTCTTGAACATGAGTGTAGCATCTTAGGATGTAGGCAAGGAGGAGACATGTGATCACACCGCTATCAAGGAGCCGGAAGAGGTGGAGGGTAGAGGTAGGAAGCTACATGTCTTCACTGTGAATGGATAAGGAAGCTCCTACAACCTTAAACTGTCCCTTCTTACTGAGACAGGGACTATTTCTTGTCCTTTCAAATAGGTTGCATCAAGGCCCACAGAACACTCTAAATCTAGATCTAGACTTTGCTTTGATTTTTGCGGAGGTTTTAACAGTTGTTGTCTTTTTTTCCTACATCTTACCTCCACCTCCATGCCCCTCTTCTCCACTACGATGGCTCTTTATAACCTCTGGGTGGATCTGAGTTCTGAAGCAGGGCCAGGGATCCCAGCTGCCGGTTCAGGAGCCCCTAAGATGTCCGGCACTAGGCACATGTACATGTGTGTCTGGCCATGGGACGGTACTTTAGGAAAAGGGAAAACACAGCCTTGTATTTGGCCTTGGTCCAATTCTTCAAAGTGAAGATGACATTTCTGGTAAGCAGTTACAATTAGATTTTTAGAGCCCTGGGTTTTCAACTGATCACATGTAGGATTAAGAAAGATAATGTAAAATATTTAATTCTGCTTGATTAGCCAGCAAATGAGGTGATCTGCTGATACGGAAGTAATGGAATAGAGCTAATACGGACCTCCAGGCATGACAAATGTCCTGTGCCTTGTCGATCCGTCTCTTTAGCAGTTACCTTGTCCTATGTCCTTTCTTTATATTCAGTTGCCTTCTTTTTGTCCTCTTCATCTTTTCTGGCAGCCAGAGTTCACTCAGATCATGTCCATTTACTGATATCATTCCTAAGGTTAAGATGTTTATTTCAGAACCTCAGCTGGGTTCTCTGTACTCTGTGATGCCTATTTTGATATGCCATTTACCCTCTGTAACTTAATTGTTTTGGTCTGGCCTATCACTGCAGGTGAAACAATTTATGTTTAAAAATGGGAAACTGGGTATTTTGTTTTCATAACGTTAAAAAAAAAGCACTTGTATCTGAGATTTTTTTCTTTCCCTTGGCATATTCAAAGTAGAATTTAAGGACTATAAGGAATCCTGGAGATCCTCTAGTCCCCTGAGAACAGTGGGGCTCAGTGTGGCTAAGTGATACACACACTAGTTACTTTTCCAGAAGGAACTAGAACTCTTTCATTACTTCAGGAGGGCTTGTTATTATATGCCAAACATATACTAAGCACTGAGATTGCCCAAAAAGGAACTCTCTGAGCTGGACCTTTAGGATGGATAGGAGTCTGCTAGGCAGGGAAGGAGGAATTTTTTGTCTTTCCTTAAACTAGAGAGCTAGTTTAGGAATGTTAAAAAAAGAGAAATTATAGGGGTCCCTGGGTGGCATCAGTTAAGCATCAGTTAAGCATCTGCCTTAGGATCAGGGTCATGGGATCGAGCCCCAGATTGGGCTCCCTGCTCCTTGGGAAATCTGCTTCTTCCTTTCCCTCTGCCTGCAGTTCCCTGTGCTTGTGCGTGCTCTCTCTCTCTCTCTGTCAAATAAATAAATGAAATAAAAAAAAAGAGAGGGGAATTATATTTTCCCTAGTTTCTCCACTTAGTAATTCAGGCCCCTATTTACAGAAGTTTCATGGAAAGATGATCTAGTGATTTTCTCCAGGAGTGGTGCACCTCTCCTTCACGTTTGATGACTCAGTGACAAGAATGAATGGAAGTGATCTGTGCCTGAAACTTTGAAGTCCAGACTGGAATGATCCTGCCACCCTACTATCCGTGCAGTCCAGCTCCTTGTTCTGTACAGGAGGATGCTGGAAGGGAATGGCAGTGGGAACTGGGTTTCCTTCCAGTAATGTACAGAGCCAAGGTCATGCCCACTTTATGTACTGGAAGGTGGTGCAAGCTCTGTGCAGGCTTCCTGGTACCCCTACATGATCCAGGTACAGTGAACAGACATGTAGGGACCTACTAATGAGCACCTAAGAAGTATTGGGTGCTTACATGTGCCAGGCACTGTTCCTACATGGGTGCCTGTTCTTAAGTGAGGCTGCAGTGTACAGCACAAGCAGGCAGTGCCTTTGCAAGATCTGGCAGTTTATGAAAACCTAGAGAAATGGAGTGATTACAGAAGCCTGTATCATGACAAGTGACAAGGAAAGTCAGTGCCAAAATGCCATAAAGAAGGGACTGCAGGTAGGCAGACTGCCACAACATCAAGAGGCAGAGTGGTGTGGCAGGGAGTACTTGGATATAGGTGTTAGACAGAGCTGCAATCAATCCCTGGCTCTGCCAACCTGCCTGCTGTGTGACTGGGCAGGTAGTTTGCCTTTGGGAGCATTATTTTCCTCCTGTCTGGGGTGGGCATTATCCTCACCTTGCAGGGTTGTTCTACACATAGGGAGTCCAGCACAAAGCCCAGCACAACATGATGCCCGGCTTTTCCGCATTAGCCTCATGTTCCCAAGAAGCTATAAGAATCATGGAATGTCAGAGGTTGAAGATACCTGAGAGATGACCCACTCCAGAAACGTCATGTTTGGATGCACAACCTGAGCCCAAGCATAATGAGTCCTTTGCCCAAAGAAGCCTGCTAGTTAATGGCTAAATCAGGGTTTGACCTTAGGACATCAACTGGCCTTACCTACTGGGACACATGATTACAGTGAAGCCAGAAGCAATACTCTCAAGACATTCACCAAAAAGGTGACTTAGGCTGATCCTGTTATTTCACTTAGGATTATTGTCTCCTCACAAAACAGCAGTATTTGCTTTTCAGTGTTTGCTTTTCAGTATTTGCTTTAAGTCACTTCTGAAGTACGCTCATTTGCTTTCCTATGTGTATTTGGGCCACCATATAAAAACCACTAGCTGGGTGGCTTATACAACAGAAATTTATTTCTTATAGTTCTGGAGGCTGGAAGTCCAAGATCAAGATGCTCACAAGGCAGGCTTCATTCTAAGGCCTTTTTCCTGGCTTGCAGGAGGCCACCATCTTGCTGTATGCTCTGACCTCTTTGAGCCTACACAGAGTGAGCTCTCTGGTGTCTCTCCTGTAAGAACAGTAGTCCTATGGCTAGATCCTTATGACCTCATTTAACCTTAATTACCTCCTTACTTCAACATACAAAGTTTGGAGGGGACACACTTCAGGCCAAAGGATTGTGTTACGTATGTCCCTCCATCCCTCGTGAGCCATTCCATTCAGGTCTGTTTCAAATGGGAAGTACATGGATGATGAAGTATGTGAACTATTAAGTACCCAAACATAAGGTACCACCTATGGCCTGGCTCTTTTTTTTTTTTTTTTAGATAGTGAGAGACAGAGAGCACAAACATGCAGAGGAGCAGAGGAAGAGGGAGAAGCAGATTCTTTGCTGAGTAGGGAGCCCAGGCAGGGCTTGATCCCAGGACCCTGAGATTATGACCTGAGCCGAAGGCAGATGCTCACCTGACTGAGCCACCCAGGCACTCCATGGCCTGGCCCTTTTTACAATTCCTTCAGGTCATAAACTAATAGAGACTGAGAAATGGGACAAAAGCAAAGTCTGGAATGTTCAATATATTATTAATTGTGGGAATGAGGGTTGAAGAGATTAAGATATGTAAACTGACCTATTCAGAAAGAAAACTTGACCATGAGTAAAGCTTCTCTGAAGATCTGCCATGCATATGAGTGATGAACAGAAACAGTGCAGCCTTGACATTTATTCTGTTATTTCTAAGGAAAACTGTATAAAATAATATATTCTTGAGGGAAATTGTTTCTTTAGGAAGATTAAGGGAAAAAAATCCTGTCAAAAGTGTGTAGTGAAATATCTAGACCTAAAGAGGCCTGGATCTAAAGGCAATGCAGATCTATTTCTTTGGTATCAGGTGTCCATCCATTCAGAAGTTGTCTTAAGTCAAAGGGCTACTCATCCTACTTATATAGAGATTTTGGAATGCTTGAGAGATTCTTTATGAAACCAAGAGTGCACTTGGCCAATTACTGGCTCCTTTGTGAAGATACTGCTCAGCATACTCTTTGAGAAATATCACCTCTCTTGTTAGATGTGGCTCCAAATAGTTTTTTGCTCTGTCCCAAATCATATATCCTCCCAATTTCAAAGTAATACATGAAATAATAAATGAAATACTAAAGCAATTCAGAAGAATATGGAGTAGAATGTATAAGCCCTCCTTTATGACACCTGCCTCCTATCCCCTTCCCATGAGCAATGATCATAATGGTTTGGTGGGTTTTTTCCCCCAGATTTTTAAAATGTGCTTTTACTTATGGATAGCTAGAGTTATTTTTTTTTAAATAAATAGCACCATTACTATTATAATTTGAATTTCTTGGGCGGCCCGGGTGGCTCAGCGGTTTAGCACCACCTTCGGTCCAGGGCCTGACCCTGGAGACCTGGGATTGAGTCCCATGTCGGGCTTCCTGCATGGAGCCTGCTTCTCCCTCTGCCTGTGTATCTTCCTCTCTCTCTCTCTGTGTCTCTCATGAGTAAATAAATAAAATCTTAAAAAAAAAAAAAAGACTAATTTCTTCTACTGATGATTACGTAGATATGTCTGATCAATTTTTTATTATTACAAACAAAGCTGGAATAAATATTCTTTTAGAAATATTTGTATATATGGAAGGAGGGTTGGGGGATGGGGTAACTGGGTGATGGGCACTAAGGAGGGCACTTGATGGGATGAGCACTGGGTGTTATACTATATGTTGGCAAACTGAATTTAAATAAAATATTTAAAAAAAAACAAAAAGATAATCAGCCTTCAGAAAAAATATTTGTATATATGAACATTTCTGTAGGATAGATTCTTAGAAGATTTACTGGGTCAAAGGGAAAGCTATTTAAAAAATTGGTACTGTCAAATTCCCCTCTGAAAACATGGTAAAATTTACACTCCCATCAGAATTATATGATAGCGTGTGCTTCCAGTGTATTTGGACTTTGACATTATCAGTCTTTAATTTTGCTGAACTGATAAGCATTTAAAGGGGGGGAATTTGTGATTTTCATTTGTATATTCTTGATTTCTTGTAAGGTTGAACATGATCACATTTATTTTCTGATTTCTTCTTCAGTGAATTGCCCATTTACTAGAGAAATGGTTGATCTTTTTGAGTAGTAAAGGCTTCCCCTAACTATACATGTTAATCTCTGCTAGGGCAAATAAATATTCAAATTTTCTGTTAACAGATATTCAAAAGTGTGTGAATGGGTCTGAAAAAAAATATGGAAGGATTTGTACTAAGAGGATAATGGTGGATGGGGTACCTGGCTGGCTTGAGCCAGTGGTGTAAATGACTCTTGATCTTGGGTTGCAGGTTTGAGTCCCACACTGAGTGCAGAGACTACTTAAAATCTTTTAAAAGGATAACGATGGTTACATCTAAGTAGTAGACTCATGGGTATTTTATTTTCGTCTTTATCCTCTTCTACGTTGTCTGTTTTTTTCTCCTCTTGAGAACTATGTATTAATTTTATGAGTGGATAGGAAAAAAACCTCAGTAGGCGGATAAATAGGGCAAAGATGGTCTCAAGGCCATTCTAAAAGATAGTTTTCCAAGATGCTTTGAGTGGTGACAGTATCAGTAGATACTTAATTTTCCTGAGGTCAAAATGTAGAGGAAATGACAGTTACTTCTTGGATCATAAATTGATATGGCAGTTAAAGTTAGCCTTATTACTTTATATTTACCTCTTCAGCACCCAAGATTCTATCACTCTTTACCCACAGTATTTCCTCTCCCAACCCCTTTTCAAGTCCTGGCAATCAACAGTGAGGGGAGCTCAAATGATATCTTGGCTATAATTTAAGTTCCTGGACAGAACTGTGCAAAGGCTCTTTTCAAGGATAGAGTGGAGTATGAGCTACAAAGACCCCTCAAAAAACCTACCAGTTATTAACAAATGCAAAGAACGTATGTATTCATCAGAAAGAAAGAGTGGTTTGCTGGGGAAGCACATTTTAAGGAGCGTTACAGAGACTAACATTGGCAGTGTCTGTGTAAGAAACTGAGGAGTGAAAAAAAAAAAAACTGAGGAGTGTTTAGTCCTCTCAGTGAGACCATGGCTAAGTAGGAAACACCTCAGTTTGCCCGAATTTAGACACACCTCTTAAGAGCTCTAAATTCATGGGTTCTAGTGGCATCCAGCAATAGTAGTTTGCCCTTCCACTTGCAAGGGGGAGGGAGCAGGAAGAGGATGTAGGTTGGGGGGGAAAAGTCATACCAAGATGGGAACACGGCCCTTTGAATCTGGGTTTCCAAAGGCTGACCTGTCATTCTGAATGGTGCCTCAGAGGTAGATCAATGGGAGCCAGTACTCAAGAACAGCCTGGATGGCTGAAGGCCAGATCCAAGGATATGGGGAATATGCTAAGGAGAAGTTACCTTGGAAAACTGGAGGTAACCCATCAGTCATAGCAATCACTGTACTTTCATGAGTGCTTCCATGCCAACTTTAAAAGAAACTATCCCCACATCCTATTGGGGCAATTTCTAGTTCAGGGCTGACTCTCCAAGCCCTGAGTTATCTGTTGGGGGCATCCATGCAGCTGGCTGACATTGCCTAGTGCCTCAACCAGCAGCTGCAAATACTACAGGACTCAAATATAACGGTTAGAAAAAAAGAGGAATCAAAAGGAGGTAAGAGAATCCCTATGCCTCTGGCTTTTGATCACTGTCAGCTTGTGTGTATACCCTGAATTATGATGATTTATTATAAAGTGAGTGATTCTAGGGAAGATGGCTTTAGTCTATGGGTTGAGTTCTTAAAATCAGAGTAACCTAGAATGCAGATTCTAGGACTTCACCATTTACATGTAGAAAAGCAATTTCTATGTCAAGAGTTTTATGTAGCTTGTAGGCCATGGATAACCAACATTATATCACACTAGAACGATAACCCAAAATATTACCATGTTTAAATGTGACTCTTGACTACTGAGTGATTATTTAGTGCAATGAACACAAGAAGGCAAAGCTCCCCTAACCTTCAGCGTGGAGGACAGCACTGAGAACACGAGGGCCGTGGCATTTTGAGGCTGAGATACCCTCTAACATAGAGAGGTCAGAGAAGAAACACATCTGTCATGTCTCCTAACCTCAGCTGAGGACATCTGTGCTACCGCCACCATCTCACTGTCATACAATGGGAAAAATGGATATAAAAATAGGAGTGATACAGCCAACTATTAACACGGAGGTAGGGTGAATAGAGCACTGCACTAAGTGGGAAATGGCTCCTTGTAGGGCAGGCTGCCTGTCTCAAGGGGACAATGTGAACCAGCTAAAGGTGTTTCCACCATCCATGCCATCCCCGATTGATTGATTGATTGGATTTTGGCCAGCTTGGTCGAAGTGGGATTGACAAAAATTGTATACGTTTGGGTTGTACAACATGATTTTTTTTTTTAAGGTGTGCATCGTTGAGGGATTAGGAGGAGGAGAAGAGTGAGGTAATAAATCTCTGGAGAGCAAGTAATGCCCTCCTGACAGAAAAGTGAAGGAGCCCATTTGTTCGGGAGAAAATGGCTCCCTGGGAGCTCTTCACCTCACCCTGTGAATTATCTGCTCTTTATTAAGACTTATGAAGAGGCTGAACAGTTGTGTGCAGAACAGGCAAGGATTTTCATAATGACAGTGCAGGATGAGAGGACAAAGACAGCATAAAGAGGCTGAGGGAGATTCTACACCCAGAAAATAACTACTCTTGTTTCCTGTGTCACCTCCGCTCCACTGGGGGGACGCTGAGAGCCCATTGAGTAGATTCAGTGGAGCAATGAAGTGGAAAATTCTTTATCACAAGAGTATGTGCTCATTGGTGAAGTGCCTACATGGATCTTTGTATTACTGTTGTCTGACCTTTGTTTTCTAAATTGATATAATTCACATATCATAAAACTCAGCCTTTAGAAGTGTACAATTCAGTGGTTTTCAGTATATCCACAAGGTTGTGCACCTATCACCAGCATCTAACTCTAGAACACTCTCCCTACCCCAGAAGGGAATCCTGTACCCATCAGCAGTCACTCTCTCTTCCCCCTCTTCCCAGCTTCTGGCAGCTATCAATAGACTTTCTGCTCCTATAGATTTACCTTCTCTGGACATATGCTCTACATGGAAGCATATAATATGTGGCCTTTTATGTTTGTCTTCTTTTTAAAAAGATTTTATTTATTTATTTATTTATTTACTGCACCACCCAGGCACCCCTATGTTTGTCTTCTTTCCCTTAGTATAATATTGTCTTAGATGTTCATCTATGCTGTAGCCTGTATCAGTATTCCATTTAATGGCTGAATAATATTCTATTATATGTATGTGCCATAATTTGTTTATCCAATCATCTGTTGTTGAAAGTCAGGTTGTTTCAATTTGGGGCTGTGAGGACTAACGCTGCTATAAACCTTTGTGTATAAATTTTTGTGTGTTTCTATTTCTCCTGGGTGTATACTTAGAAGTAGAATTGCTGGGTCCTATTGTTAACTCTAAATTTAACTTTTTGAAGCACTTCCAGACTGTTTTCGAAGCATTTCTGTTTTCCTCTTCTACCAGCATTAAGGCTTCTGATTTCTTCATATCCTAGTTACACCTTGTTATCATCTGTTTTTTATTCCAGCCATTCTAGTGGGTATCAAGTGATATCCCACAATGTTTCATCATTTCAGAATAAAAATCAAATCCATCCATATATATAGTGTAAAAATACAAGGCTTAAAGAGTAAATGTCCCATCTCTCTCCAGAACCATTTCCATGAGGCAAATACTTTAAATTCCTTTAGCGATTTCTTCTGGTATTTATCTTCTCTTCCTGATAATATACTTCTAGTGCTGTTTCTTAAGATCAGTTTCTGACACTGGGACACCTGCACCCCGATGTTTATAGCAGCAATGTCCACAATAGTCAAACTGTGGAAGAAGCCTCGGTGTCCATCGAAAGATGATGGATAAAGAAGATGTGGTCTATGTATACAATGGAATATTACTCAGCCATTAGAAATGACAAATACCCACCATTTGCTTCGACGTGGATGGAACTGGAGGGTATTATGCTGAGTGAAGTAAGTCAATCGGAGAAGGACAAACATTATATGGTCTCATTCATTTGGGGAATATAAATAATAGTGAAAGGGAATAGAAGGGAAGGGAGAAGAAATGGATAGGAAATATCAGAAAGGGAGACAGAACATGAAGACTCCTAACTCTGGGAAACGAACTAGGGGTGGTGGAAGGGGAGGAGGGTGGGGGGTGGGGGTGAACGGGTGATGGGCACTGAGGGGGGCACTTGACGGGATGAGCACTGGGTGTTATTCTGTATGTTGGCAAATTGAACACCAATAAAAAATAAATTTATTATTAAAAAAAAAAAAGATCAGTTTCTGATACTCTCTCTTGACTTCCAACCCTGGAGGATAGGCATTCAGCTCTCTTCTCTTCTTCCAGGTGCACAGAGACACACACTCACTTTATCTTCCATCTTCAAAACAGGATTACAATCTCCATTTTTGGTTAAATCAATAATTGGCACTTGCATTGTTATGACTGCATATTCATAGCCGTGTGAAAGGCAATTATATTTACTTAATCATACTTTAACCCTTGGACTGCAGATGACATAGAACAAAAAATTTGCCTGTTTTTCATTGCCACAGTTTTCTGCATCTTAATTACTACTTTATCTTCAAACTTTGCAAGAAAACTAAGAATCTCTGGGCATACTCAAACACATGGATATTCCACTGTTTCTTTCTTTGTCCTTTCCTGTTTTTATTTTTGTCTCTGGGAGACATTCCTCCAGGGCTCTCCACTCCTGCTCTCACTAGGATGGCCCAGTTATGGGCTTGCTGCATCGCTGGGGCCCTGGGACTCCCCTTCATTGTCCTCGACTTCTCTCCTTGGTGGCCTTGCCTGATTCCTAAATCCCGTGTTTCCCGCTGTCTTAGTTTTATCCCTCAGTTTACAACAGCATATCTCCGGTAGCTTCTTTAGTCCTCCATTCCTGCCTTCGTTTGTGTTAAACAGATATTTTTAAGTGTACCACTATAATTCCTTTGTTTCTTTCAGGGTTTTTTTGTTTTGTTTTGTTTTAGTTCTTTTTTAGTGATCACACTGGTGATTCCAGTGAACACCTACCTTAAAACAATGTAGTTTAGATGAATACCAACTTCGTTTTGATAGCATCCAGGGTGGAAGTGAGTAGTTGTGACAGAGCGTGTATATATATATAAGGCCTGTTAAGCCTAAAATTTGACTGTCTGGCCCTTGATGGTGAACACTTGTTGATCCCAATCCGGTGCCCTCATCTTTGTGATCCCATTCTCTGCTTCCCGCCTCCAAGCATTAGTAATCATTTCTTCTCTGAGCTCTCACTGTGTTTCCCCTTTCCTGAAATCCAAACATTAACTGCACATGCTAAGAAGGCAAATAAAAGGGCATAACAATGTGTGAGAACCTCCCTGTACACATCGCTGTGTTTAAGATAGATGCTCAAGGCACAGTCCATCATGATCTATGAAATCCAGTTCTTCAACATGAAATGGCTCTGAGGATAATGACTACTGAGTCAAATCTGAGGATTTCCAAGGCTGGTTTCCTCATCACTTGGTCCCATGCCCTGGCGGTGCATTTTCACACACTTGTTCTGTGGTGAGCAGGACTTGTTTTTGTCTGACCAGCATCCACTTCCCATCCTCTGAGAAGAGTTCTTTGGTTTTTATGTGATATCCAGGGATGGGGACATGACATGAGGCACCATGTAGGCAGGTGGCTGCCAGAACCACTCTTTGGAGGGAATCTGCTTGAGCTCAAAGCCCAGCACAAGGCAGACAGAGAACAGGGAGAGAGTGAGCAAGCCCCTGGGACGTGGCTTCGCCTCTGTGCTCGGCCTTGCCATTGGACCTTCCACGTAGGTGCACCAAATCAATCCCTGTTTCTGTGGAGGCCCCTCTGATTTGTGTTTTAGTGCTTATGTACCACAGACGCAGACACTGGAAGCAGAGGCTGAGTCTTTCTTGGGGAGATATGTAGGCCCAACATCTTCACGAAGACCCTTCGTTTTTTAAGTGTATTTTTTGCTCATCATATGCATTTTATTTTAAGTAAGTTTTATGCCCAATGTGGGCCTTAAACTCATGAGCCTGAAATTGAGTCACATGCTCTACTGACTGAGCCGGCCAGGCAACCCCCCTAGGACCCTTCATTTTTAGCAAAGGAGAGTAAACTCTTCTGCTCTTGTTCAGGACCTGGACTAGTTTTACTCTAATGCAGGGTCGATTTGAGAACTAAGAAGGAACCTCTCAAATTCAGGTGACTGCTTGACAGAACAGAAAAACACTAATGGTTTCTAAAGTGACTCAGTATGAAGAAGATGACAACATCAAGTACAGTTTATCAAATACCCGATCACGCACACTGTGAAAGGCAATCAGGGTGTAATTTCAGGTTATAAAAGCATTCCTTGTACTAATCTGTTTTTCAAAGCATATTCGCACCCATGACTTCATCAGATTCTCTCTGGTTCCTTTCTGATACGTGACCCACATTTTCAAGTATTTTCTAAGCATAAAACCAAAGTATATTTTATAAATAATTATATACTAACTTCTTATAAATAAGAACCTTAAAATGTTTATTCTTCTTCAGCTCTAGTTTTGCATCTCTGACACTTATTTACTTTGCTAGTCAGCTCTTCTCTTTTTTTAAATTAAAAAAAAAAAAAAACTTTTAAAGTAGGCTCCACACCCAATGAGGAGCCCAATGCGGGGCTTGAACTCATGATCCTGAGCTGAGATCAAGGTCAGCCACTTTAGCTGCTGAGCCACCCAGGCATGTCCCCATCTCTTCTCCATTGTAGGCCACAAGCAATTTTTATTTTCCCGGTTTTAGAGGGACCCTGAGCTTCTTTTTCTAACCTGTTTCCTTTCTACTCCATTCTGGGCTGTGACTTATCCACTTAACCTGCTTATCCTTAATGCAGCACCTTACACAAGAAGTGTCTGGAGTCCACAGGCCGAGTTTTGAACCCCTATCTCTGTTACAACCTAGCATTATGGTCCTTAGCAAGTTTCTAAATCTGTAAAATGAGGACAGTAACTTGCATCTCATAATTGTAAAGATTATATGAGATGTATGCAAAAGAGACATAGTAAGCATGAGGTAAATGTTAGCTGTTATTGTCTGTTGACTAAAATAATGATTTCTGCCAACCCGTGCACTTGTTCTCTCCACACGAGAGGCTTGTAAGAACCAGCGATTGCTATATCATCTAAAATCTAAGCCCCATGAGACAGAAATTTTGTCTTGTTCATCACTAAAGCCCCAGCACCTAACAGATGACTGGCACATAACAGGTAGTCAGTACATATTTATTGAATGAATCAGTGATTGAGTATAGGTAATACAGGTATTCTGCTATTGCTACTCCAATTTTATGGATGAAGAAACTGAGGCTCAGAGAGGTTAACTGACTTGTATAAATTCCCCCCGCTGGTTAAGGAATGATCAAGAGCTAGTCCTCCTGCCTGGTTTTTCTTCTCTTCTATTGTATCACTTCCTCAGGCCCTTATCTTATGATCCAAAAATTCAGGTGCAGAATCTTTGTTACCAAATGATGATTTTCAAGGAGGCAGAGGTAATTTTGAAATTTTAAAACCTACCGTGGTATCCACAGGCTTGACTTTCTCAGTGGGAATGTGCTTTGGGACAGGTTCTGTCTGTGACAGCATCACGCATCCTTCAGCACCTAAGGTGACGATGACCACGTGGCAGCCCCTCTCCATGAGCACCAGCGCAGCCTTCCCAGCATCTGCAGGGCTGCCGACTGCCAGGCCAGTTAGGATCTCAGCCTGGAATACATAAAAGTGAAAGGAAAAATCAGTGAGAAAAGTGACCTGGGTCCACTTCCAGATTGGATTTGCTCTTCTAGAAAACGTCTCCCTTCTTTTGCATAACAACCAATGCCATCGGGAGCTTTGATACACACTGGCTCAAGAAAAGAAATAACCCAACAACAATGACAACAAAAATTAGCTCTCAAGGACACTCTTGGGACAACTGGGGAAATTTGAACGTGGCCCTGGATGTTAGATGACAGTATATTATTATTGATAATTTTCTTAAGTGTGAGAATGGTATTGTGGCTCCTTTCAGGAGACACACACTGAAATATTTAGGGGTCAGGTATCATGTTTTTTGCAACTTACTCTGAAACGATTCGAGAAAAACAAAAGGAAATACACACGGGGAGAGAGAAAGCAAAACGGCAAATGTTAACAACCATTTGGGCGGACAGTCTATGGCTATCTGTTGTATTGCTCTTTCAGCTTTTCTGTGTGTATGTGTGATGATTTTCATCAAGAATTAGAGAGAACGCGGGTAGCCCGGGTGGCTCAGCGGTTTAGCACCTGCCTTCAGCCGGGGACGTGATCCTGGAGACCCAGGATCGAGTTCCATGTCAGGCTCCCTACATGGAGCCTGCCTGTCTCTCTCTCTCTCTCTCTGTGTCTCTCATGAATAAATAAATTAAAAATCTTAAAAAAAAAAAAAAGAATTAGGGAGAACAAAGAATTCTACAAAAGAAAGGCAGAGGGGAGGGGAGGCAGGAGAAAGGGAGGGGCTGCTGCCAATGATTTGGATATAATCACGTCTGTAAATTTCACACCTAAGGCCGTAATTCTTCTAGGCCCCTCTTGGGCCATAATGCCTTTCTCTTATTACTAGTCACAGCTTCCCACGTTTGCACAACACCCATTTCTTTTGTTTGTTTTTGTTCAAGAAGATGGAAGCAGAGCAGGAGGGGCATTCCTGTGTGGCAGAGAGAGCACTGTGCTGACATCCAGATGCCCACTACTTACTGACTCTGGGACTTTCCCCAAGTCACATACAGTCTGGAAAGTTAGGGGCTGGCACAGGACCACAGTTCACTCCCAGAAGGTAACAAAGGCTCTGCCTGTAGTAGGGGCCCTGCTTCCTCATCCCCTAGGCACCCCTCTAGCATCTCTGGGGACCCTCTATGGTTCTGAAATTAGTGGCTGCAAAATTACTGGACTAGATGAATTATAGGATATTTTTTGACTCAAAAAGTTTATAGCCAAATTGTCTTTTCTGTATCCTATTTCTTCCTAAGAAAGAGTCTGTTTCTTCCTGTGCCTACGCTGAAAATGCCCAGATTAACCTTTCCTATGGCCTGTACGTCACCCCCAGAGTCTGTTCCTTTGGTCTTCCCCACAGCAAAGGTTTCATTAACTTGACCATGTGTCCTTCTTGAACCATCTTTTCCACAGACCCTTTCTGTCTGCGTTGGCTATGCCTTGAGGCCACCTTCTATTTTCTTTTCATAAGTTTTTCACTGATCTTCATTACTGAGATCACTTACATCTGTTGAATTAGATGGTATATTTGCAGAAACATGGAATTCTTGTGGTTTCTAAAAACCTGTTAAAAACTATTCTTTTATGAAAAGTTCCTAAATGTAAAAAAGTAATACAAACACCCATGTACCTACCACCTGCTTTTAATAAATCTTAATGTGTTATTTTATTTGCCTCAGATGTTTCTCTTTAAAGAAGGTGAATCATGCCTTCCATAGATACTATTTAGCAATGTGCCTCTTCCATTAATGTAATTTCATTTGTGTTGATATGTATAGCTCTACTTCTGTTTAACTGCACAGTTCCATATAGTACAGATATATTACAAATATACTAAAGTTTAAAAAGATCTATTTTCCTTTTCATGGACACCAATTCTTCCATTTTCCCCTTTTACAATCATTGAAGTATTGGATATTCTTATCATGTATATGTTATCTGTCTTTATTCCCCTCTGGCTGTTTAAGAATATTTTTGTCTATACTTTTCACTTTATGCAGTTCCATTAAAATGCATGTTAGGAGGGAGTTATATCTATTTATCTCAGGTGATACTTTTTTAAAAAAGATTTTATTTATTTATTTGAGAGAGCATGACAGGGAGCAAGAGAGAGCATGAGTGGGAGTGGGGGGGGGAGGATCAGAGGGAGGAGAAGCAGACTCCACATTGAGTGGGGAGCCTGATGTGGGACTCGATCCCAGGACCCTGATATCATGACCTGAGCCAAAAAGAGAGTCGGACACCCAATGGATTGAGTCTACCATGAAACCACTGCAGAGGCAGGATCAGTCTACTGGGAACCAAAGTGTGGGATTCCACAACTCAGAGAGAGCAACATGAGCCTGCAAATGAGGAAGCATAATGCTCAAAAGTTATCCAACAACATCAATAGTCTTGGATGAATTTTCCCAAGACAAAATTCAAATAATGAAACAATGCCAAGAAAGGCTTTAAAATAAGTATGATTGAGATTCTCATTCATTAAAAAAGGAGATGAAAGACTCCTAACTCTGGGAAGCGAACTGGGGGTGGTGGAAGGGGAGGAGGGCAGGGGGTGGGGGTGAATGGGTGACAGGCACTGAGGGGGGCACTTGATGGGATGAGCACTGGGTGTTATTCTGTATGTTGGCAAATTGAACACCAATAAAAAAATAAATTTATTACTAAAAAAAAGGAGAAAGTAAGTGTGAAAGAGAAACAATTGAAGCAATGATATGTGAATATAAAAACCAATCAATTAGAAATCTTGAAAATGAAAAAACACCTTTGAAATGTTTCTATTATTACACGTATTAGGAAAAAAAAACCACTCACTAGAAGATAAACATTAGAATAGAATGAAGAATTAGTGAATTGAAAGAGAATCTTGATCAATTCACCTACAAGTGAAAAACTCAATTCACCTAGAATGTATCACAGAAAGAATGTTTTTAATATTAAAAAGAAATTTAGAGAAATGAAATATAGCTCAAGCAATTCTAACATACATCTAGTTGGAGTGAAAGAAGAGAAAGGAGGGAACTAGAGAGAAACAATATTAGAAGAACTGTAAGGTGTTATCAAGAACTGAAGAAAGGCATGAGTCCTCAGATCAAAAGTAGATTAAAAGTATCACCCCTGCCTTTTCAGTGGTTTCATAGTAGCATCTGTTAGGCCCCTGAGGGTCTCTAAACCAGAGCCAAGTTTTATATCAGCAATATGGAGTTCCTGTTCTGCTGTTATTGGCGATATTGCCAATCTAGTCACATTCCTGGTCACCAGGTTAGCAGTTGGTCTGATTCCTTCTTGATCACAGGCAGTACCTCTGTCCTGTCTCCACAGCTTGGTAGCTTTACATAATGCTGTAGTCCGGGTAGCAGGCTTAGCAGCTTCCTCTACTTTTTTTGGTTAGCAGGGGAGTCTCAAGCCTAGCATCTCTGGGTTCCAGCAGTGGACACTGCTCCAGGCTCCCATGAGGGGCACATTTTTAGTGCCTATTACCCATTGGAGGTCCCTACCACCTATACCTGCTTCTAGCACACTCAGGGCTGAATGCTCTAGGATTCTGTTCCCTTTCTGATCTGTGGAGTTATCTTGTTTCTGAGCTTGTATCTTTTCATTGTCTCTTTGTGTATTTATTTATTTATTTATTTATTTTCTTTGTGTATTTATTTATCAATGGTTCGTCTGTTAGCAGAGAGAGGGTTTTTTTTTCCTTAAAGAGAAAGAGAGAACAGGGAGGAGGGAGGGGAGAGGGAGTGAGAGAATCTTAGGAAGCCTCTACACCCAGCACGGAGCCCGATGTGCGGCTTGATCTCATGATCCTGAGATCATGATCTGTTCCAAAATCAAGAGTTGGATGCCTAACCAACTAAGCCCCCCAGATGCCCCCAGAGAGAGTATCTTAAAGCATGAATTTACATTATTATCCTTTTTAGAAGTCATCCATAAGAATCTTAATTAAGCTTTTAAAGTTTTTCTTTTTTCCACTGAGTGTCTGAGATCAACTTTCCTAAAGACCAAAGTTTGTTCATTTGTTCATTCAAAAAGCATTTACTAGGTGCCAACTATGTGCCAGGTACAATATAACAGAGTTACATAATTTCCAAATATAATTCTATCAATATATATCACACTATATATGCTCTTTCCACACTGTGACAAGGACAATCTTATATTGAAACAAGGGGTGCAAGGGTAGACTTTCCTGCCTCAGTCAGTAACTTCAAAAGTGATGTCATAAAAGGCAACATGTCTTCTGCCTGGTTCCCTCTCTCTCATCCTCTGGATACTGTATCTTGGAACCCAGCTTCCATTGTGAGGAAGCCCAGGTCCCAAGGAGAGGTCCTGTGTAAGTGTTAAGTGTTCTGGCCAAAGGCCAGCATCAACTAGCAAGCATGGGAGTGAAGTATGATTCCTGCTCTCCACCCTTGAGTCTTCTAGGCCCCAGACATCATGGAGACAGACAAGCCATGCTGTGCCCTGTCTCAATTCCTGATGGACAGAAACTGTACAGGACACGAAATAATTACAGTAGTCCCCCCTTATCCACAGTTTCACTCTCCTTGGTGTCACTTATTCGTGGTCAACTGCTGTCAGGAAAGTAGGTAATCTTCCTCCTGTCATATCGTCAGAAGGTTAATAGTAGCCTACCTGCTGTGTCTCAAGCCTGTGTCACTCACCTCACTTCATCTCATCATAAAGGCATTTATCACCTCACATCATCACAAGAGGAAGACAGGTGAGTACAGGATAGTGAGATATTTTGAAAGAGAGAGAGAGAGAGAGAGACCACATTCATAAAACTTTCATGACAATATATTGTTAAAATTGCTTTATTATTAGTTATTATTATTAACCTCTTCTGTGCCTTCTTCATTACTTAAACTTTGTCAAAGGTATGTATGCATAGGAAAAAAACATAATATTTATCAGGTTCAGTTACTATCTGTGGTTTCTGGCATCCACTGGGGGTCTTGGAACTATTCCCCGTGATAAAGGGGGATTACTATATTGTAAGCCCTGAAATCTGGGGGTAATTTATTATGCAACAGTAGATAACTATACAATTAGGATTACCCATTAGGGATACAACAGTGAATGAGACAGATGTCCCTAGCCTCACAGGACTAGTAATTCAGTAGAGAAGATAGAAGTATTTGAATAAGTAATTTGAGCTGTGATGAGTGTTTGAAGAATAAATATAGTGCTCTCCAAGTATGCAGCAGGGAAATTTAAGCCAGTTGGCAGTGGAGAGTAATCAAACTTCTTATTGTGCAATAGCTACTATTTCCCACAATCCCTTTCTCCTAGCACAAGGCCTGGCTATGGTGGTTGCTCAAAAATATTGCATAACCTGTTGTGATTTGTTAAAATTAGTTTCCTGTGGCAGTCTTCTTTTTTGTTTACTTCATGTTCTGAGAGATAAAATTAACAAAAAGGCAGGTTGGGAAATCCTGGAAACATGCATGCAGCCTTCTTGTACCACATGGACAATTACTATTATAATTCTTTAATTACTAACTTTCTCTCTCTACATGTTGCATTGTATAATAATATGTCCTTCTTCCCAATGTGGAGAGCAAGCTCTGGTCTAAAATGGTCTGGCCTATAAAAAGGAGGAATACTGAAATTTTCTTCCTAAAATGCTTCAGAATGGATGGCACCATCTGAACATATTGATCAGTATTTTATGCAAATCTATACATTATGATCCTCAGGTGGTCTGGGAGGGCCCTCTCCTAACAGAGTGGCCCCAGAGGTCCTTCCTGTGGTACCAACAGGGAGCCTACGTCTGTACACCCATGCAGTCCCAGGGTCTTCACAAGAAAATGTAGCAAATGCTCCAGGGGTCCTATCTTAATTAGGGTTGTTAGGCCAGCTGAATTTGAATTTCAGATAAATAACAAATCATTCTATAGCACAAGTACACTTAATATACCACTTGTTGTTTATACGAAATTCAAATTTAACAGGGCATTCTGGTTTTTTTTTTGCTAAATCTAGCAACTCTAGTACTAATTAGTCCACAGAATGTAGAACAATTTAAAAAGAAAACAAAACACCAATAGCGTGAAGGCAGGGAGGGAACTAAAAATAGCTGAGGTTTGATAAATGCCAGATTATGGAGATGACTCAAGAAATCCACCCCCCCCCCTGCCCAGAACTCACTAATTTCCTTTTCTCCACACCCTAGTTGTCTGACAATTGTTTTCAATGGGCCCAAGAATTTACATGCAATCAAACTGAAGTGGTTAGTACTGCCTCTTTGCTTCATCCACTTGCATGAAAGTCTTTGGCTTCTTCTGGAGGGAGCAAAACCTTCCATCCTTACCTCAGTTTCGTTGCAGCAGAACACATCTGAAAGCGTGTAGAAGCGAGGGTCCAGGTCAGCAATAGCAGGAGCTGGATTGAACAATGTTTTCACTGTAAAGAATGGAAAGGGGGGTTCAGCGATCATTTTTTAACATGGTGCACTTATAGACAGTAAGGGAAATCCCATGTGCAGCATTTTCCCCATTAGATGACAAATTGACTTAGAAAAGTCTGAAATCTCAATCTCTGTGGTGACCTAGTCCCAGCCCCTTTTTATTTCCATTTGCTCCCTTTTTCACTTTACAACATTTCAACTTCAAGGGCAAGCAACAGTATCACAACCAAGGTGATTACAAAGTTATGTCAAAGGGCAACATAAAATTTTAAATGCTGTGACATGAAAGGACATGTATGGATATGAACATTCAGGCTGGTGAAAATTTTTGTTCATAAATCCATTTTCCAGGAAAAAAAAAGAGATGTTTGGAAAGAAGTAATGAAGAGATAAAAGAAATTTCCTGGTAAGAACAGGAAGTAGGAAGTTCATTTACATATGTAGGTTTTGTACACCTATGCATGTCTTCCAAATATATCACAATTACTCATGCAAACATGTACTTTTTTTTTAAGATTTCATTTTTAAGTAATCTCTACACCCAAGGTGGGGCCCAAACCCACAATCCCTAGACAAAGAGTCCCATGCTCCACCAACTGAACCAGTTAGGCTCCCCAAATATACACTTTTCACAGAAGCTTACGTTCTTGGCTTCTATGAGCAACCTGGAAACATAAAGAAAGCTTGAGAATGGAGGATAAATTCGATCTGAGGCTGAAAGCTAGCTCAGACTATGAGCCTATAAGAGAAGGATGGATGGGGATAGCAGACAGGGAAAATGAGAATGTCATAGCATTACAGTGTTAGAAGAATACTTACATTTTTCAGAGGAGTAAAGTGAGCTTCAGTGAGGTCTAAGGTCATACACTTAACACAGTTAAGCTGGGTCCCTACCTGGGGTCCTCCAGCTTAAAGTCCAGTGTTTGGGGGATCCCTGGGTGGCTCAGGGGTTTATCGCCTGCCTTCAGCCCAAGGTGTGATCCTGGAGTCACGGATCAAGTCCCGTGTCTGGCTCCCTGCATGGAGCCTGTTTCTCCCTCTACCTGTGTCTCTGCCTCTCTCTCTCTCTCTCTCTCTCACCCCCACCCTGTGTTTCTCATGAATAAATAAATTAAAAATCTTAAAAAAAAAAAAGTCCAGTATTGGTCATCTCTAGGCCAGGACTCTGTTTATAGCAGTGCAAACCTTCATCCCCATTTATAGTATTTTAAAACAATGTTTGATGTGGAATTTTGAAAAAAAAATATATATATATACATTTTAAAGTCTTTAGAGATTACATTCACAGGAAGCTCCCTCTTTGTCAAAACACTTACTTATCCACCAGAGGATCCAACTAGATTGGTTGGTCTTCTTTTCCTCTACCCAGGTCCACTGACGTATGTGTTTAGCGACTCCAATCTACTATGGACCCACAGCGTAAAATCTTCTACCTGCAATTCTCAGAGACCCTTCCAGAACAGTGGCTCACAAACTTAGCTGCACATCAGCATCACTAGGAGACCTCATAATGTTGTGCCCGAGATTGCACATATGAGAAACCACCGAGGAGCCGACACTGATGCAAACGCATGAGGGTTTATTTACAAGCTTGGGTCCAAGTGTACCCGACACAGCGGAGCAGGGACTTGGACCCGGAGATTAAGAGGGGTAGCAGCTTTATTGGGGCCAGTGGCCCATGGGATACGCAGAAAGTTGCGCAGTCATGTCGGTCCACATGCAGGTGGCCAATTGAATTACATCTTACCCTATAGTACCCATTTGAGCTGGCCTATTACTTTGGTCAGAATTGGCCCGCAGTTTTGGCGGGCACAAGGCAGGGTTACATTGTCATGAGCCGATTTCCGATTAGGGTGTGCCCAGTGGCTTGACTAGGGTGGGGCAGTGCCTTAAGCAATAAGCAGGTCATGTGGGTGTGATACAGGAGGTGGCAGGTGCAGCACAAAATGGAGTTAGTCCTGCTCTGCTTGTCCAGGGGTAGGGGATTTTTGTTAAATTTCCTGGGTCCCACAATTAAAGTGCATGACTTTTAGGCTTCACCTCAAATCTGATTAGAATCTCTTGGGAAAATGCGCACATTGATGAGTTGTCCACGTGGCTTTTCCACAGCTGTTACAGCACTGATCCATTCCACCTTCTTGGGTAGATGCTTATCAGCACATGGCTAATGGAAACTGTCCACTACTGCCTGGTGAGGCTAGCTTGAGGCTAGCTAGTTTGCTTCTACACCTTCCTTGGTCTTAACATTTTGGTTTGGTTAGTGGATCTTGTCCAGTGGTTTACAGGCTAATGCTATTCTCACATTTTCATTATTTTAGAATCTAGAATGTCCATCCACAAAAATTCTATGGTATATTTTTGGCTGCTCATATTTTTGTACAGGTCATTGTGCAGCTTAAATTAGAAACTGGGTGTAAAAGCCCTCTGTAAACTGTAGAGTGTTGTACAAGTGTAAGGGATTATTACTGTTATTATATTGTCCTTCACACACAGCCCAACACCCCCGCCTGTCCACCCATCTCTTTTGCCTTCTGTTGGAATTCATAGCCTGGCAACAGTCTCTCATTGGTCTTCCCGTTTCTGCAAGGTCTTAGAGATGTCAATTATGCGTAAAGGCCCTCCATGCCCAGCATTCCAACACACCCATCTACTTTTTACAGTTCCAGAGCAAATATATTGCTCCTATTTTCCTCAAATGGTGAAATTAAAAAGCATTGCTCATGTATTGTGATCTCCAATCTGCACGCAAATGCGTTTGAGCACAGGGTAGAGCAAGCTACCCGTATGGAACAATAGCATTGAGCTACTCTTATTAAAGTTCCATTTTATCTCAAAAGAGCCCTGATCCGGCAATTCCTTTTCCAAATCTCTCCCACAGAAACACATAGGCATGCAAAGTGATGCTCAGCTAGTTTTTAACAGAAAAAAATAAAAAATAAAAAGAAACCTAAGCTTCTATCAGACAGGATTGGTTAGGAAGAAAATAGCTCTAAAAGAATACTCTGCTGCTGTTAAAAAGAATGAAGGAGATCTCTGTTTTGTCACAGAAAATTTTCTATAATTTATATGTGAAAAAAAGGAAGTTTTTCTTTTTTTAAGATTATATGTATTTATTCATGAGAGACACAAGAAAAGAGAGAGAGAGAGATTGAGAGAGAGAGGCAGAGACACAGGCAGAGGGAGAAGCAGGTCCCATGCAGGGAGCCCAATGCGGGACCAGATCCCAGGACCCCAGGATCAAGCCCTGGGCCGAAGGCAGGCACTAAACCAGAGCCACCCAGGGATCCCAAAAAGAAAGTTTTGTAATAAAATCTTTAGTATGACTCCTCCTTTTTTAATAAAGCAAAGCATAATTGTATGTGTATTTACATTTATATACTTGGACAGAAGAGAAAAAAGTCTGAGAGGTTACTCACTAAACTAATAAGGATTAATTCCAAAGGGTGATGGGAATAAATCTGACCAGAGATTACCTGGTGTACACCAGGCAAAGACATCATTCTTAAAAGATGTGTAATATCTTACAGCAAAAATCAAGTCTATTGTGAATGAAATGGTATAATGTTTGGCTGGTGCTTCAGAATATAACCCAAGGTTGCAGTGGGAGGGTGTGGGGAGTAGTCAGTTAGGGTATAAATGCAACAGGATTGGCCATGTGTTGAGAATTATTGAAGCTAAGTGATAGTATATATGGGTTTACCATACTAGTCTCTGTATGTCCATATATATTTGAGATTTTCCACAATAAAAATAAATTTTATTTTTATTGTTTAAAAGATGTATCTATTTGACAGAGAGAGAGAGAGAGAGAGCTAGCACAAACAGGGGTAGAAGCAGAGGGAGAGGGAGAAGCAGACTCCTCAGTGAGCAGGGATCCAACACAGGGCTTGATCCCATGACCCTGGGATCATGACCTAAGCCAAAGACAGATGTTTAACCAACTGAGCCACGCAGGCGCCCCTAAATACAAATTTTAAAGAAACAATTACACTGAATTTTAAGCAATAGAATTGTTGGAACAAGAAATCCTACAATTTAATTTGACCATAAATATTGTATAAAAGTCAATCAAATCAAGACACCTGGGTGGCTTAGCAGTTGAGCATCTGCCTTCAGTTCAGCATGATCTAAGAATCGAGTCCAGCATCAGGCTCTCTGCAGGGAATCTGCTTCTCCCTCTGCCTATGTCTCTGTCTCTGTCTCTCTTTGTGTGTTTCTCATGAATAAATAAATCAATCTAAAAAAAAAAAAGAATCAAATCTTATCTGCTTATTTCCCTATTGAAGGAAAGCATTTTAACCAATGCTGGATGGTAATAGGCTGGATACCTAGGCTTAGAGTCTGACTAGTAAAAAAAGTTAGGGGAAAAATGAAAATGCCATAAAGCAAGGACTCTTCTTTGGCTCATGCTACCAAAAATAAACATAAACACTTTACCATGGTGAAAAAAATGTGAAGAATGAATAGATGTGGTTAATCAAAGAAGAATGCACGTTTGCAATAGATAAGGTGGGGGAAATGATGCCATCCTGGAACCACGTAAAACTAGAGACACAAGATGTACCATGGAGTAGTATGGAGCTGCAGAGGGCACTGACCACACCCAACATAATCATTATTCATTACAACATTAAGGTGGGCTAAACTCCTGGTTGTCTTAACAGCATGCCAAAGGCTGGCACAAGAATGTCAGTGAGGAGCTGCATAGGTACAGAGCCAGGAGAATGAGGTGGAAGCTCTTTTTTTTTTTTTTTTTTTTTTTTTTTAGGTTTTATTTACTTATGAGAGATGCAGAGAGAGGCAGAGACATGAGCAGAGGAAGAGGCCGGCTCCCTTCAGGGAGAGAAGCCTGATGTGGGACTTGATCCTAGGGGTCCTGGGATCACCACCTGAGCTAAAGGCAGATGTTCAACTGCTGAGTCACCCAGGCATCCTGAGGTGGAAGCTCTTACCAGTGTTACCATGGAGGGCATGAACTGGACAGTTGAGAAGGCCATAATAACTTAGCTCAGAGAAATAGGAAGAAAGCCACCCTAAGTGAAGAAACTGTGGAAAGGTTGGGGTAACCAAAATGCTGTCTTGGCAGTCTCCCTCTGGGGGTTGTTTCCTGTGAGTTGAGCAGCAGAAACACTCAACACTTGGGCTATGTGCTGGACAATGTCACTGTGAAAGTCAAGGTGGCCAGCCAAGAAGTTTGGTTTGCCAAATAGAAAAGGACTCAAGTGTCATTAAAAGATATTTTGTGTCCTACCTAGAATTTGATCTTGGCGATCTTACAATCTCAATTATTTATAATTGTTCCAGTAATGTTCCATTTGCTTTGAAATGGATATAAAGACCAGACCCGACATGCATAATTTCATCACGAGCAGCTGGAGCACCAGCTCTGCTGTGGGCCTACCTCACAGCATCATGACCTAGAGAAGAGGGGGTCACTGAGGGCCACTGGTGCTGTCCGTTTAAAACCAATGCTTTCCTTTAGGTGAAGACAAAACAGAGTTCTGACACCATATATTCAGAGATGGGGGGGAGGTGTCGGTTTCCTCTGTATTTTTAACAACTATATATAATCCAGTCATACTATGTATGTGCTTAATTCAGATAAGGGAGCTGTGATAATAAACCCAGAGAGGAGGAGGAGGAGGAAGAGGAGGTTTATTTTACCTCCTTTCTTGTAGGTAGAATATTGCTGATTAGCACATAGGTAGTCTCACGGGGCAATGGACAGGACACGAGGTGCTCAACGTATCTCTAAGCTTTGCCTGCTCTGCTCTGTGACCAGTCCATTCATATATCCTGACAGTAAACAGTTGCAAGAGCTCTTGGACCAGTACTGTTTCGCAGAGGCCTAGAACCAAGAACTGACTGACTTGCATGCGGTCCCCTATTTACTAAGGGATGGATTCTGTATTCAAACCCAAACTTCATGACTCTCAAACCAGTGCTTCCTTCATTGTATCACTCTTCTCTGACGTGAGAATGAAAACACATTAAATTCACACACACACACACACACACACACACACACACACTCATGGTTATAGAGAGTCTAAGCTGCTTCTGGCTGCTTCACCAAGTGAAGACCAGCTGAATTCTGGTCAGAGGAGTCCATGTGCATGTATTTTATGGGAGCAGGTAAGAGATCCATCGCAGAAAGTCTCTGAGATGTGAGCTTCAAAAACACTCAAAGCTTAGGCTACGTGTTGAACAATATTACAGTTTATGGGTTTTACTTTTCTCCATAAAGGCTCAGTTCCTTGGAATCAATGGGGTGTGGTAATATTTAAGGTGTGCTCTAGGACACAGAACTTGGGTCTTGGCATCAGAAATCTGGGTTTCTACACTGACCTTGGGTAATTATTTACATTTTCCTAGTGTATCTTCTCGCCTTCATTTTGGGAGAATGATGCCTGCCATATCTTTGTCATGCGGTTTTTCAAAGGTCAAATATATATGAAAGTACGTGGAATTAATACTTAGACATGCTGGCTCTTAGTAAAAATGTGGAATCGGCTAGTGCTAGTTTACCATCACTACGCCTGCCCATTCCCTTCCCCCTCCTTTATTTTTTTTTTTTTAATGGTAGGCTTGAACTCATGACCTGAGCTGAGCTCAAGAATCGGACCCTTAACTGGCTGGGCCACCCTGGCACCCTATACCACTGCCCATTCCTGATGCCCTAGGTCATCTAGCTCAATTGGCAGAGCTGGCTAGCAGGTGATGGAGGAAGCATTTTTGGACTCCACCCAAATGACAGCCCCAAGGTCAGGCTGTCTGCCCATTGGGATAATTCTAGCCTCACCTGTGAAAGATATTCAGCTGTGGTGGCTTTACCTTTCTCTCCTCCACAAGCTGGGTAGTTAACCTGAAACTAGACTAAGACAAAGGGAAAAGTGATCTCTGAGAAGCAAGGGAGTGTAGGAAAAGCAGTTACAAGAGACTATGCCCCAACCTGTAAAAGGAAAGACAGGAGCATGAATGAAGTGTCATGTTGTATTCACATTGCTCAATTCAGATGAACACGGTGTAGGCAATGCTCACCATAAGCATTAGACTCTATCTGTGACACCCTGAGAAAATGTAACCAAATGGGTTTTTGGCTTACTTAGAATACTTTCTGACAGCTTTGAGTCCATTAAAAATACATTAAATGTCAATGAGAATTTACCACAGCACGTTGTTTTGCCAAGAGGAAAATTTGTTAAATCTGGACATACATTTAAAAATTCTCTACAAAATCATTTCAAGTAACTTACTTTCCATTTATTGCTTTGTAGAATGCTGGAGATTTTGGGAGAAACCACTTATACACACACACACACACACACACACACACACATACATTTACTGTTCTTTTTCTTCTCTTTTTTAGTTTTGTATCTTGATGAGAAAGTTTTATGTGGAAAATTCAAAGTGGTTCTCTCTCTTAAGTCACAGAATTATGGCTGCAGTATCAAGAGGAAGCCATTGTTTTAGAATGGCTACGATCTATTTTGATTTTTTTCGATGCTGAGATCAGGATATTATCCTAATTTAAATTTCAAGAGAGAAGTGAAAAGGAGAAGAAATTTGGGATTCATTTAGATATATTACATCATGCTCAGCATCATATTTTATTTTGTTTCATTCTTAGAACAATTCTGTAGGGGAGTATTTCTACATGCTCTTAACAAACAAGGCTTAGAAAAACTGTATCATTCTAGAAACACCTCAAAGCTAAAAAAGGATTCTAATTCAGAAGATGCTTTGCCCACCAGTCAATGGTGAACAAGAAGTAAACACAAAGAAGCTCTTTGGATTTTTAAAGAGTTTGTGATTTGCTGGGGGTGGAAGCAGGGAGTGAGCAGGAGGGCAGACGAGTCAACATTAGCCACACGTTGATAATTGTTGACACTGGGTGAAAGGTTTCGTTAGGCAATTCTACCTGCCTTTGTGTGTTTGAAAATTTTCAAAACTGAAGGTCAAAAACCAACTAACTGCTCAAAGGACGTTGACAACATGGAAAATATTACACGTAAATAATCTTTTCTGGTTTATTGAACAGAGATGGAGTTTTACAAAAAAGAGAAAGAGCTAATCTTTAATTCTTAGAGACATTTATCAAAATAGACCTACCAGGGCAGTCATTGTACATGACATGTAACTTGACCTCTGCTTCTACTTTTGGGCTATGGGCTGTTTCTGAGGTTCTAGTCACTACTTGTATCATCTCCGCTAACTAGATAGAAGATTTATATTGTGGGGTATCAGTAGTGCTACTCAGGTTATGTTTTACCCTGTTTGTAAACTTTCCTAGCTACAAGAAGATCGTGAATCTCACAAGTGGAAGAAAGGATATTTTACTACAGGGAAAGTATTGCTTTGCTTAACTTAAAAGGCTACCTTTTATTAAACTAACAGTGATAAAAGCTTTTCTAGGGGGCACCTGGGTGACTGTCGGTTAGGTGTCTGCCTTTGGCTCAGGTCATGATCCCAGGTCCTGGGATCAAGTCCTACACTGGGCTCTCTGCTCAGTGGGGAGTCTGCTTCTCCCTCTCCCTCTCCCTCTCCCTCTCCCTCTCTCTCCTGCTCGTGCTCTTTCTCTCTCTGTCAAATAAATAAAATCTTTAGGAAAAAAAAAAAAAAGCTTCTCTAGGAAGAATAACAAATAGGTAAAATCACCTCCATTGCTGTGGGCCATCGTCAGGGCTTCCAAAGATGTTTCTGGAGTTATTTCTAACTGGCAGATCATGACTTTGGCTTTGTTAATGGTCGTAGCTGCTTTCTTCAGGTCTTCAGTATTCAAAAGTAAATTTGCTCCAGCCACTATAATGATGATATTTTGGCCTATAAAGATTTTCCACATATTTATATTAAAAAACAAACAAGGCTAAGTAATGATATTCTGCAATGTTACAATCACCCTTCCAAAGTCATCATGCTAAATGTATTATAAGTATTAATTTTGACATTTTTAGGTGATTCAGGTGAAATTCTACATTCCTACTGTATCTTCTTTTATGATACCCCGCTCTGTAAAACTGATATTATTCTGACAATTTTGAGTAAAATCTAAAAAATAATTCCCCTATCAGTATTCTTATATACAAAGAATACTAGCTGGGAAGAGATATATAATATACTTTAAAATGGTTGGTACAAGGCATCTGGTAAAGATTCCGAATCCTAAATGACAGATGTCATAAGGATACATATGGACAGGAGTGTACTTTCCCAACACTAAAAACTAAGGCTCTGTGGTATGCAGTCAGTTCATGTGTGTACCCTAGGGTATTCTGAAAATCAAAACATATTTTATAATATCTAACAGATGGGAAATTGTGTTAGATAACCTAAGGTCGAGAGAGAGAGATGTGACCTATGCTGTACCAGATCAAACAGAAGCAGGAGTAAAGAATCTTACATACTTATCACTTGGACCTACTCTCTACAATACCACCTAAATGGGGAAGGATTAGGGGTGCATTTTATCTGTTAGGTGAACTCTTAAGAGCTGTGCTGTCCAATATGAGAGTCATGAGTTCAGGCCACACATGGTTGTTAGCACTTGAGATGTGTCTGGTGTCTCACATCTTAAGTGAGATGTGCTTTAATTGTACAACACACAGCAGATTTTAAAGACTGAGTACAAAAAAAAAAGAAGGTAAAATATCTCATTAGTCTTTAAGAACATTTTGATTACATGTTGAAAAGACAATATTTTAGATATATTGGGTTAAGTAAGTATATTAAGATTAATTTTACCTGTTTCTTTTTACTTTTTAAAATGTGGCTAATGGGAAATTTAAAATTATGTATGTGGCTTGCGTTGTATTTCTTTTGGACAGCACTGATCTAGAGGGACAAGTTGTAGCAGTCTTTTTTTTTTTTTCTTTTGTGCTCCAGGCTGCTTGTGATGGTCTTGTATAGACATGACCTAAAATTACCTCTGAACACAGAACACATGCTAGCCGATCATCTTACCACAGATGTGTCTGTTGGCCACAAGGAGGACTTAATAAAGCGGAGATGGTTCAGCATAAACCCAATCTTGGTACTGGAAAAATTCAAGTACCCACACACTGAAAGATGGCATATCTCCTTCCTTTTCTCCTTTGGTGACCTCATTCCTTCTGCTAGAGTCAACTGCTGCTTCTGTGTTGCTGACTCCAGAAATCTATGTTTCTGGCCTGGCCTTGGCTGATGAGCAATAAGACCAAGACTACAGCTGTCTGGTAGACATTGCCATATGGCAAGATCATTCATGCCTCAAATTTAACTTGTCAAAACTGAATTCCTTACTTTACCTTGGTACTGATTCCTTCACTTAAGGGAGCTGATGGTCCCCTCTCAGGGTATTTGTGTTAGCTCTTCTATGACAATCTATATTCTCTATATATTTACATATGTGTTATGTAAATCAGACAAGTTCTAGCATAACAGGCATCTAATACACGATATTAAACTAATCTTTGCATGGGAAGTGTAGTATCTTGCTACACTGATAAGCAAGAAATGGAACTTGAAGATATTCCTAGAACACAAAAAAGAAGTTTAAGACAGGGAATGAGGGGCTGTTGACAGCAATAATTATTTAAGATGTAGCTTAAAGGAATGAACATAGACTGTCTATTGTTAAACATTTTATCTTCTTTAAATATAACACATATTTTCATTGTTGTTATTGCAACTTTGGGATCACTAGAATAGAGTGAAAAATACCATACCTTCTGTGAGAAACAATTGTTTGAAACTCTATTACAAATCAAAGACATATTATGACAAATCCTAATTTCACAAAATGCACGCTGACTGCCTATAATGCATTAGGTTCTGTCCGAAGTGCCCCATGAAATGTCTGGTCCTTCAGAATATTAATTCTGAATTAAACAATTTTACATAGTTTTTATATATATATACTTAAAGTAGTTGGCAGAAATTATGAAGACTTTACTTGGGGGTAAAGGGAAGTTACTGTTTTTATAGACAAATATTTCAACTGTCACAAGGCCCTGTGACAAATATAGTTGTATATATCGACTTTCGAGATTTGATTGCCATTTAAAGAGCAAACAAAATTGAACACAAATGATAAGTTAGAAGTAATTAGTTGCTGCCATTTGCTCAGTAAATATTCTATAAATATGATTCATTAACTTCCTTGTGCACCTATCTATTTACATTTATTTACCTAGTATAACTGAAATGACAGATGAGAATACTTAACTGCTTTTAGAGACAAATATCAATTCTGAGTTCACATGGAGGGTAATGGGATGCTTCAGGATATAAATATTATTTTGAGGCAACTTAACACTTCCTATGTATTGGATGGACAATTTTATATTTAAATGATCAAGTTGGGAAGTATAAATAAAGGGAAATATTCATAGTTAGATTGGAAAGACCACACTTGAGGCCTTGGAGTGGTGGGTATGGTAAGAAATCCATAGGATTAGGGTAAAAACTGATGCTTCTACTCTAGTTGTGGACATGAAATGCTTCATGAAATGACACTCCAATATGCGAAACACGTACCTTCGTTATTGACAATTATAGAAGCAGTTCCTGTAGCAGCATCTTGAGTCTGATATGTAAATTCTGAGAGAAAAAAGAAATTACAATCACGTATATACAGCCTGGCATGGATAATCTATTTTAGCAATTTCAATGCACCACTCATCTTTGGAAAAACTTTTTAACCTTTAACCATCTGGAATGATAAAAGAAATAAGTAATTAGTGCTAATTTATACCCATCACCTATACATCAAGGAAGACAGAAGCCTTTACACTCAGTTGCACCTTTGCTCTAGATTAGTAACAACCCAGCAAACCTACCCCACTCTCAATTTGCCCAAATTATTCATAGCGTATACATCTGCATTTTTCTAGACCACCATATTTCTTTTCTTCAGTGAAAGAAATGACAGAGTTGAGTGAGAGATTAAAGGTCAAACCTATACAATGAACTTGGTTGCGTTTCTTCATAAACTTTGCATTTCATCAAGAATCATGGTCTGGAGCATCAATGGAAGTGTTGATCAGGCGACCTTTGGCAGCAAAAGCCTTGAAATGGAGCCAAAGACCTGCATTCTACTCCTGACTGTAGCTCCAACTAGCTGTGTGCTCTTGGACACATTGAGAACCAATCTGGCCTTCAGTTTCTCTTTTGTGCAATGATGGGATCAGCTTCAGTGGTTTTGAAGATCGTTTCCAGCCATGACATTCAATGACTTTTCTTAAAATATTTTTTGTGAATGCAGCACCTGTTTTTTTCTTGTCACCTGCTTTTGAAACATTTCTACGAGATGAAAGTTTGTAACCTCCTATCATTTAATTCCCATCTGGAGGAGTGTACATGAAAAGAATTAACCAAACGACATTTAAGTAAGATGAGACAAAGCTGTGCATAAAAATTCTCTGGCCACCAGAGGAGGATCTAATAATTCTATTCTATATTCAACTGTTCTTGTAACCAGATCCCAGAGGAAAAGTCATAAAAACTAACTTTAAAAAAGATGAAATTTTACCTGTAGAAACATCGTTCTGTTTTAAGTTTTCTATATAGTCACTGCCAAAAGAATCTTTGCCAACCTGTACCAAAGAAATGATGAATGTTAGATCTTTTACATTTAGTAAAATGCTACAATGTAGTTTTTAGAATACTTAGCATTTTAAAAGGGCATATCTGCACAGTACTTTATAAACATTAGCTAATTAATCTTCTTAATGTAAGATGCTAAACTTGGTTTCAGCCCAAAGAATTGTCCCACTTACATCCTAAAACGTGAAGCATTTAATGAACTTTGCTCTCATTTTGATCTGTTCGTGTGGAACCTCCCACTGAGACAGAGCTGTCTACCATCAACAGTCCTCAATATTTACGAAGAATCTCAGTTGTTTGTACTTCACTATAAATGAGGGCATCTTTGTAATGACTTGCCTGTTTTAGAATCTTATCGGACATGGGATGGCGGCATATTTAGACTGGAAAGAGAAGAGGGAATTTAAAAAGCCCTCACTGGTGGGTCTGGGAAGCTCAATGGGTTAAGCATTAAGCGCCTGTCTGCCTGTCTTCGGATCAAGTCGTGATCCCTGGGTCCTGGGATCCATCTCCTAGTCTGGCTCCCTGCTTAGCAAGAGTCGGCTTCTCCCTCTCCCTTTGCCCCTCCCCCTCTGCTTGTGCTGTCTCTTGCACTCTCTCTCTTGATCTCAAATAAATAAAATCTTTCAAATAAAAAAAAAAAAGCCCTTGTTAACTTGGGTAACTCAGTATAGTGTAAGTCTGTTGCTTCCGCATCCTAGCATGTATTCTGATAATGATAGTTCAGTTTTTCCCAATCATTGATCCTATGTTGACACATTGTTATCACCCAAACTCCATAGTTTACATTAGGGTTCACTCTGGTGTTGTACATTCTATGGATTTTGACAAGCGTATGTCATGTATCCACCATTGCAGTATTATCCAGAATGGATTCACTGCCCTGAAAACCCTCTGTGCTCTGCCTATTAATACTCCCTTCGCTCTCCAAGCCCCTGGCAACCACTGATCTTTCTACTGTCTCCAGACTGTCATACTGTTGGAATCATACAATATGAAACTTTTCGGACTGGCTTTTCACTTAGTAAACCCATCTAAGTTTCCTCCATATCTTCTCATGGCTTATCACTCATTTATTTTTAGTGCTAAAAAATGTTCTGCGGTATGGACATACTGTAGTTTATCCATTCACTCACTGAAGGGCATCTTGAGTTGCTTCTAAATTTTGGTAATTATAAATTTTCATGTGCAGGTTTTTGTGTGGATGCCCTCCTATTGTGTTATTTTATTTTAACTTCAGTGGAGTTAACATACAGTGTTTATTAGTTTCCTCCCATCTTAATTTAAATTCTAATCAGCTGTCACCATTTAAGTATTAGGCCACTTCACAAAAACAAATTCCCAGGAGGTCTTGAAAATTCAGAGGTTCTGGCAACATCGGGCCCACATTCCTGCAAGGCAACCCAGCTAGAACTGCCCCAAATGTGAGCACATGATCTCCAGTTGACCACAGCCTGCACCTGGCCTACTGCAATTAATGTTACTTGCTTGGCACCTGTAGGCTTGTAGGGTGGCCACTCCTGAATTTCTATTTTGTCCTGTAGGGAGTGCTCACTACCTCAATGGATCGTGTATCTATCTGGGTCTCATCCACTCCAGGTGTGTTTTGCTTTTCCACATAAAATTGCTTTCCTCGGGATATATCAATAGAAAGAAACCTAGAGATTTGCTTGGGTTGAGAGCCTCAATGAGTGAAGAGAAGATTTTGCTAGATCAGGGGTTGGAAAATTTTTTCCTATAAAAGTACACATAGGTAGTAGTTTAGACATGGTGGGCCAGATGGTCTCTTTTGCAACTATGCAACTTTGCTGTGTGAAAGCAGCCAAAGAAAATCTGCAGACAAATGGATGTAGCCTGTGTTCAAATAAAACTTTATAAAAATACATGGCAGGCAAGATTTGCTTCCTGAATGGTAGTGTACTGACCCCTGATTTAAATGCCACCTCTGAGACTTCTTCTTCAAAGAACACTTTCCCTGTGCTCCTTTCCTGGCAGAAATGCTGACTAGGCAATAATTCTGAACAATATACAATAATTCCTTTTTTAATTAAAGGTTTTATTTATTTATTCATGAGAGACAGAGAGAGGCAGGGACATAGGCAGAGGGAGAAGCAGGCTCCCTGGAGGGAGTCCGATGCAGGACTTGATCCTAGGATACCAGAATCATGATCTGAGCCAAAGGCAGATGCTCAACCACTGAGCCACCCAGGCGTCCCTATAATAGTTTCTTATTAGCAGATTTTCTATCTCTACAATGAAGAGTGTCCACTCTAAAGCACTGCTGTGGGGCAGAGTTCCCCGGGGAAAGGAGGTAATCTGTCAAAGGTTTTCTTCATGGAAGATAGGCCATGTATCTACCAAAGCATCCCATTTCTTAGGTCAAAGATTCATACCAGAAACAAATTGTTTATTTTCTCATCTCTTTTTTTCTTAAACATGTATTTCTCTCTTATGAGCAATTAAGATGCCATATAGTTGGGAAAGCATCATTTTAAGAATGTTGTAGCGATTAAAGGAAGGCCATTCCTAGGCATGTGGGGCTTGGTACAGATTAGAGCAAAGAAACTTCTCTCCCTTTTCCAACCAGTTTAATATAGGCAAAAATCTGTTTTTTTTTCCAGGCAAAATCTGTTTCAGGTGAATTTCAAAGGCATGTTTGGTAAATGGTATGGTGATATAAACGTTAGGAAGTGCAGGGATTAAGAAGAATTGTTGGAATGGAGGAGAAAACCAATGAGTAGGCAGCTTTGCCTTCCAGAAACTGTTGGAGGGAGGATAAGACTTACAGAGGCACCTGGCACTGCAAGTGGAGTATCACGTGCACCCAAGGCATAATCAGGAAGGGACTGCATGCTCATGGTAACTGCATTTTGCAGGGTTGCTGCAGTGGTATTTTTTATTTTTATTTTTTAAGTAGGCTCCCTGCCTGGAGCCCAATGTGAGGCTTGAACTCATGATCCTGAGAGATCAAGCCCTGAGCTGAGATCAAGGGTCAGAAGCTTAAAGGGCAGAGACCCCCAATGCCCCCCACCCCCCCACATTGGTGTTTTAGAGGTGGCAAAGCTGTCTGTCTGCTTCCTACACGGCAATCACCTGAGGGGGCTACATCCTTGGAGATGTTATGGTTCCAGATTTATTCCACTAGTGATTTCCTGGCAAAACCTGTTGGCTGGCATCCTAACCTCTATATGAGAGTGGAACAAAATACTTTGCTTTTGCCCTTTTTGATATTCCCATGACAAAATTAAAATCTGGTAACTAAGGCAGCCCAGGTGGCTCAGCGGTTTAGCACTGCTGTCCGCCCAGGCGTTATCCTGGAGATCTGGGATCAAATCCCACCTCAGGCTCCTTCCGTGGAGCCTGCTTCTCCCTCTGCCTGTGTCTCTGCCTCTCTCTCTCTGTGAGTGTCTCTCATGAATAAATAAATAAAATCTTAAAAAAAAATCTGGTAACTAAAAAAATAATGGTAAAGTAACAATACCCGCTGAGGATCAAGAGAAGTCAATCTTAGCTCCATTAACTTTGCCTCGGGGTCATGGTAACACATTACAAAGTAAAAGAAGTGGTAAGAAGCCTACAAATAAGCCACAAGAGACTCTTAACTCTAGGAAACACAGAAGGTTGCTGGAGGGCGGGGGTGGGGGATGGGGTAACCCGGGGATGGGCACGAAGAAGGACACGTGATGGGATGAGCACTGGGATGAGCACCAGTTATGGAGCTCTACCTCAGAAACTAGTAATGCACTATATGTTAACTAACTGAATTTAAATCAAGAAGCCTACGAAAAGGAAGGCGATATTTGCATTTGTGTCCTGGAAGTCAGAAGCCCCTTCGTACTTCCTTTCTTTTTTTTTTTTTTTAAGATTTTATTTATTTATTCACGAGAGACACACAGAGAGAGGCAGAGACACAGGCAGAGGGAGAAGCAGGCTCCATGCAGGGAGCCCGACGCGGGACTCGATCCCAGAACCCCAGGATCACGCCCGGGGCATGAAGGCAGATGTTAAAGAAAAAAAAAAAAAGAAGGCAGGTGCTAAACCACTGAGCCACCACTGCGTCCCACCCCTTTACACTTCCAGTGTGGCTTGGGACAAGCCACTTTAACCGCCTCTCGGCCTCAGTCTCCTTATCCAGAAGGTCAAAGCACGTTTGCTGTGAGGGTAACACGCGTGAAGCACGTTTACAACTGTAAAGTATTAAATAACGTCTTGGGGTCACTGTCATGGTCCCCATCCTCCTCACCACCGCAGTACCAGTGCCACTGTGGCCGCTTCCCTGGGGGGAGGGACAGGGCTCCTGCTGCTCGGATTCAATCTTATAAACTACTTTCCTGCCCATCTGGTTCCCCCTAACGTTTCCATTTCTTCCTGTTGCTCCCTATCTTCAAACAGAAGAGTACCTGGTCATGGAAGCAAGCCCATGGGTGCACTGAATTATTTTAAAAATAAGACTGCATTACTGATATTAAAAAACATAACATCTCCATTAATGGTGACATGAATGCTGTTTAATTAACCATGTATCTCGTTACTTCCATAGGAATAACAGAGCCAACTGCGAGCATGTCTGTGTCTTAGACATGCGTATTTATTATATCGAAATGTGGGCAAAAAGCAGCAGAGATCTGAGTCCTCCTTTCCCCCCCTGCATTACAGAGTTGCACAAATGCTTTGTGCAATGTCATACTAAAAGAATGCCATTTCCCGTTTCCCCACCCTCAAACCTCTTACACAATCATTTATTCTGCTGGATTTGCTTTTAAAAAGGTTGAGAGAGGCAAACACCTTCCAATCCCCTTTGCCTACTTCTGACTCAAATGTAAGCCTCTTCCTCAGTAACTGGAAATTGATAACCAGAAATCAGAGTAGAACCTAGATGAAGGTGTCATGCATCGAGTGCCATTGAGAGCTGAGTGAAAAGTGTCCTGAAAAATCACAGTGAATGATACAAATGGAATGATTTGTAATGAATGTGAATGAAAATCGTAGTGAATGACTTAAAATGGTCCTTGAAATAAAAAGGACTTGACATAATAATATCATAGAGGAATCTTCATAGGTATTTTGGGGGGCTTCTCCATATTCCTGGTCACGTTTTGTCTATTAAATTGATATGAGGACTTTAAGTGTAAGTATCTTGGTCATGCAGCAAAATAGAGCAAATGCGAGTCAGGAAACTTGGAATCAAATTTCAGTTCTGCCATTATCAGGCTAGTTAAAATTCTTTATATTTTGCTGCAAATTGTTGCAACTGAGCCAGGTAGGGTGGGACTAGGGTAGAAGACCAGTAGTTCTCGGCCTTCACTGTGCATTAACTCCCATGGAGCTTAGACATCTTGGTGCCCACGCTACACCCCAGATCAATGAAATCAGACCCTGTGCAGAGAAGGGGGGGCCGTGGCACGCGCCCCAGGTGATTCCAATGTATGCCTCCAGCTGAGGCCCACTGGATTGCAGGATGAAAGCTGGGAGAGTGAGTGCGAAGCTTTGTGTGGAAGTAACGAGGAGGAAGAGCACAGTCCTGCCTGGCCCTATGTTGGGAAGTCAACTAAGTGGGAACACAGTGTGGCCTATAGCGTCAGCCCTGGGGTAAGGGCCCAAGAGTGCCCAACACTGTGATCAAGTTATTGTAAAACTACACAAGTCCCTACGCTTGTGTTTGCTGACTCCAGCCTCATTTTGATGTCACCAGGCTTCCCCTTGCTTTGTTGGCTTCTCTAACACTCCTATTTGGCAAAAAAAAAAAAAAAAAAAAAAAAAAGTTGGATATCCCTGTTCTACAAAGTGGTCAGTAGAAAGGCGCTATTAATATTATCATTTGACTGTGTTAAGACACAAGGTGAGTACAATACATTTGTGTCAATTTCCCTGCCCTCTGAGAACCTAGACGTCCTTTCCTTTCTCCATTTAACCAAACTTCACCTGTTTTTCTTTCTCTTTTTTAAAGATTTTATTCATTTTTTCCTGAGACACATAGAGCGGGAGGCAGAGACATAGGCAGAGGGAGAAGCAAGCTCCCTATGGGGAGCCCGATACAGGACTTGATCCCAGGACCCTGGGATCACAACCTGAGCCAAAGGCAGATGCTCAGCCACTGAGCCACTCAAGCGTCCAAAGTGCTTCTGTTTTCTATCATGGAGAGCTCCTGGAGGGAAGTAATTTCAGATTCCTGCTTCCCAGGGCCCAGCACAGACCTTTATCCACAGTGGGGTTGGATAAATGGGACCAAGTTAAATATGGGTTTCTGTACAGGTTAATCTGGTCCCTCACCTATTTTTCAAGTGCAACTTAAGGCCTCCCTTCCCTATTCTAGCCCTTCTTAATGCTCTCATTTCCTGGAACTCCTAGAGCATTCCTGATAGATACTAGTAAATATTTAATTGAATACCACCTTATATTGTTTGCCTAAACAATCTTCCTAAAAATCTGGCCTTCCTAAAAGCTTATTGGAGGGATCCCTGGGTGGCGCAGCGGTTTGGCGCCTGCCTTTGGCCCAGGGCGCGATCCTGGAGACCCGGGATTGAATCCCACGTCGGGCTCCCGGTGCATGGAGCCTGCTTCTCCCTCTGCCTATGTCTCTGCCTCTCTCTCTCTCTCTCTCTCTCTCTCTCTCTGTGACTATAATAAATAAATAAAAATTAAAAAAAAAAAAAGCTTATTGGAGACTCCAGTTTAGCATATATTTATCCTTCCTTAAGCCCTGTGCATGAAATGTGTTCTATTAAGTATTTGGTCATCCTTAGTTGCCTGTCTGTTTATTTTCCTTGGCCTAGCTTGTCATTCTTAAAGGGACAGGACTACAGGCACTCAGACTATCCTAGCTGGGGCTGCCAAAAGGTCCTCTACAAGGTTTTGCTCCTAATAGCCCCCTGGAAGGCACTCCTATACTCTTTCGGTAGCAGCAGTGAAATTCTTTTGGGCAGGTTTCTGGGAAAACCACATAGTCTGAGGTAGCCTGTGTAAGCCTGTTCTGGGTGAAAGAAGCCAGGTCATCAGCAGTTATGGACAACCACTTGCACTTAATCTAAGGCAACTCCTAGAACCCCAGAAGCTCTTTAGGAAATCCCAGGCTCAGCTCTACCTTGAAGACTGTAGAGTCATGCAGTTGGATAGAACTTTCTGCAATGATGAAATGCTCTCTATCAGTGTTACCCCAAACAGGCACTTGAAATATAGCCAAGTATGATAGAGCAACTCAATTAAAAATTCTATCTGAATTACATTTAAATCGAGCCACACATGGCTAGTGGCTGCCATCTTGGATAATGCAGCTATAGAGATGTAAATTAGAATCTAGGGAAACACGACTGACTGTGTGTATCAGGAGTAGGAGCATTTCCTCCAGCTAAGGGCACTGAGGTATTTCCTTTACTTTTACCACTGAGAAGGCTCCCTTTGCATTGAGGGAGAGCCTACCAGTGGCTTCCACAGTCCAGAACTGTGATCTAATGCTGAGGAAGGTAACTTTAGTTAGCACTACAATATAACGAACATCCACATTTCAAAATGGTTGAGGAATCAGCTGCTTGGAACCCTTGAATGGTAGAAAACATCTAAAAATTCCATCTGTCAATATACAGTTGAGGTAAATAAAACCTAGAGACCCAAGATATCTAAACTGAAGTCACATGAAGTAGAAGATTTCCGCTAAAAAAGTAGTCACATATATTAAAACAGGTTATCAATTTTCAAAGTTAGAATGCACAGAAATATAATTAACACTAAAACCAAGTTGAATGCAGCTTAATATTTGTGATTCAAGACATTTTGTGACTTTTCAGTGCCTGAGGGTAATGATGAACAGCAGGTTTGGGAGACTAACATGAATTTCTTGTCATGTAACAAAACCTGGCAGTTGCTTTTTTGAATTAAGTCTCTCATATTAACTTTTTAACCTGTCACTTGTGGGTTTGTCATAAAAGAGGACAGAAAAATACATATAATTCCAGTTGCTTAAGCTAGCTGATTGTTTAAATCCTATCTAAATGGAGATAATGGCCTTTAACATAAAAAATTAATGTTACAGTCACTATTGAGTCCTATTTATTTGGGAGTAGAGGTGGATAGGAGGTAAGAGGTGGTTGGTGGTAACCCCAATTTTGTTCCATTCTTCTATAGGAGACACTTATTGTTTATTTGTTTGGGGTCCTAGGGTACCCTGTGTTTGGACATGTGGCCAGGGACTCCAAACAATATAGCCAATATTGTCCTCCAGCAGAGTTCAGGCAAGGACAGATTTCACTTCATTATATATTACTTGGAAAGTGCTGGTGACTACTCATGTGATCTTTGAAAACTAAATCTTAATGCGTATCAGTTAACAGTCCCACAGTAATCTGACAGACAATCTAACCTTTTTTGGTTAAGATGATGAGTACTCTGATACCTGCTTTTCAAAGCCATCTGTGGTGAAGGCTTTTTTTTTTTTTTTTTCATTTTCAATCCATTGTGGACTAATAATTCTGTAAAATATAAAAATGAAATAAACAGAAGAGAGTCCTATAAAACACAAGGCTTAATTTATTATTACTATTATGTTCAACAGCTATAAGATTATTTTGTCAAATGCTCGTTTATAACTGCTTACTCTCAATTTCTGTACCGTCCAGACCAGTGACAGTTTGCAGCCTGGCCTGAATTTCAGACTTTGAGTAGTGTGGCTCTAACATATTGCCTCTGTCACAGAGCTTAATATATGCCCATTCTGCAAGGAAAACACAGATCTGCTTGTATTACAGAGGTTTTTCTTTCTTTCTTTTTTTTTTTCCCTCTCTCTTTTTTTCTTTTTAAAGGAAGCTCTATGCCCAGTATGGGGCTTAAACCCACAACCCCAGGATCAAGAGTCATGCATTCTACTAACTGAGCCAGCTAGGCACCCCTAGAAAGTTTTGAGAGTGTCATATTCCAGGAAAGCAAGACCAGGTAATTTCTTGGAAGTTCTCCCACATGGCTGATTTCAGATCTGGGTCATTTGGGCCCAAGCCTGTTCAGGGCTTCTTCCTACCACATAAAAAGTAGGGTCTTTAAGCCTCAGACTAGCCCACTACATCTTTTTTTTTTTTTTTAGATTTTATTTATTTATTCATGAGAGACACACACACACAGAGAGAGGCAGACATAAGCAGAGGGAGAAGCAGCCTCCTGTGGGGAGCTCGATGTGGGACTTGATCCCAGGACCCTGGGATCACGACCTGAGCGGAAGGCAGAGGCTCAACCACTGAGCCACGTGCGTGCCCTTAGGCCACTGAATCTTGAACTCTTTATTCTACTACGGCACTCCTGAGCAGCCAGTTTTGGATATCTGGAAATAACTTCCTCCTCTCGAACATTTAGCTTCAGCAGAAGAGTGGAGGAGGAAACACTTAAGAAAATTGTGTGAAGTCCTATGAACGGTATTCTCGCAGGCTCTTGCCCTGCCAGCAGACTTCGTTTTTCTATGATACCTGCCTGGATTTGTGATCTGAAAATATCACTTCATTTATCCTTGGATTGTGGCCTTGGGCCCATGACTCAGGTGAATACTGACTGTGTCACTCTTTAACGACTTGAAGTGTTTCATCATGACATGTTTCACTGGATGCATATTGACAGACTCTTGCTTAATAGTCCTTGTCACAATATCTTGGCAAATAATTCCCCTGAGCTCAATATCAGCTGTTTTGCGTGTGCCATCAAACAATCTTACTTCACCAGATTTTGTATTTAGGTTTGTTGTGGGGCACTCATAGGTAAGTTAACATTGCTAAGAAAACCAGAGGCAATATTCTACCTGTTTTTCTTTTGCTCCATCTGTTCATTTTTATCTTGAAACATTTCATGATTTCGGTTTCTACTTGAAATTTGTCATCTTTGACAAACTGCTATACGGCAGGTTGGCTAATTCTGCTTAATGAGAATCTACTGCACCATGGACAAAAAAAATTATCATGATGAAGGGGTAACAAACAACAGCTTCTATTATAAATTTTTTTTCTTTTGAAGAAGTCTAAGAATATTATGTCATTTAAGCTTTTTATTTTTTTATTTTTATTTTTTTTAAATTTTATTTATGATAGTCATACAGAGAGAGAGAGAGGCAGAGACACAGGCAGAGGGAGAAGCAGGCTCCATGCACCCGGAGCCTGATGTGGGATTCGATCCCGGGTCTCCAGGATCGCGCCCTGGGCCAAAGGCAGGCGCCAAACCGCTGCGCCACCCAGGGATCCCCCATTTAAGCTTTTTAAGCTTAAAAAAATACGTGTCTAAAGATGCCAAGTTGGGGACGCCTGGGTGGCTCAGTGGCTGAGCATCTGCCTTTGGCTCAGGTCATAATCCTGAGGTTCTAGGATTGAGTCCCATATCGGGCTCCCTCTGGGGAGCCTGCTTCTCCCTCTGCCCGTGTCTCTGTCTCTCTTTATATCTCTCATGAATATATAAATTAAATCTTAAAAAAAAAATAAAGATGCCAGGTTGTCTAAGCAAAGTCACCCCGTGGGGTTTTGGCTGAGGCCACGCCTTCTTATCCTCTCTGTGCGGCCACCCAGGAGCCCAGCGCCAAACGGCCGCCAGCTGCGTCAGGGGCATCGCGGATAGAAACAGCTTTCCCGACCGTACAGGTGTGAACATAAACTGCTGGATACAGACCAGAATAAAACAAACGGTACCATTGCTTTATCAAACTCCCGACTGCAACGATTCCCCAAAGACAGCCCTCTGCTGTCTATTCCTCTCATATCCACTCCTGACGGTTGTATGATTCACTTCCTAAGTTCAGTTCCACAACTCAAATATTTCTATTTTGCGTTTCTTTTTGCCTCAAATTCAACAGACCCAAAATAACACCAATCTCAATCTTCGAGTTGGATGAGATCCCAGGGGACATCCAATTTTGACTTTCATGGCTACATGAATAGCATTTATGAAGCTTCCAAGAGGGGTTCTCTAATCTCTCCTTGTATGGCTCCGGCTCCAGGGAACTCCTCTCTTCCCAGAGCAGCCATTTTTGGTACTTTGCTTCCAACACCAATTCTCTGTCCACATTTTCCCAGCCAGGAAATAGCCTCCTTTTGCCAGTTCCCAAGCCCCGTTAAGTCAGCACCATCTGATGACTCCCCAGACCCTTCATTTCTAATCAAGTATACACTGGTCAGGCCTACTGCTCCCTCTCCTAGCCCCACAGTTCCTAGCATGGAATAGGTCATCAAAAATTAATGGCTGATTAATTGACACTGGAAATCTATCAAGAATTCAACTTCAGCAAACGTGCATTTCTTACTTTGAATCTTGTGCTTTAGGTGATGTTTTTGACCAAACAGCCAGATGAGAATTTTATCACATCAATCATAAATTAGAAATAAACTACACTTCATTAGCAGATGAAAAGATAATTGTATAGCTTGTACATCATTTAAAGACTCCTGTGGAGAGAAGAGTGCTGTATGTAATGAGAAATGACATTTCAGAGAAATTTTGGTAAGACTGACCCAGATCACAGGAGCGAGCTCATTCTTTTAAATTTCTCAGGTTTTTCTTATCCTTTACTGTGCAGACTTGTGTCTAGCTTCCTGAAGATAAACTATCTTTCGTGTTATACCAGTAATGCTAGCATCTTAAAATTTCACTAAACACGCAAACCTTGAACCTTTGGAAGCCAATTTTATTTTCAAATGATTTCAGTCAGGAGAGAAAGAGGGACTATTGGATTTTACATATCATTTCCTTACATACTTGCAAACAGAACTGTGCCTAAAGATTAGTTATGCATAGTTCATTAAGGCCCAGGTTCCTTTCTGGTCCAAAAGCTAGCATTAGAAGACCTAATTTAGAGATGAGTGGATCAGCAGTTATTAGACCAAGTTTCCAAAAGCTGTGTTGCAGCAAAACCTGCTAAAAACAGGATGACTTGTGCTGTTGTGAAGCCAGACTATAGAAACTCAGTGGAGTAGGCAAATTCCCCTCACTTTTCAGCCTTCACTTAGAAGTTCATTAAGTTAAAGGAATGCAGCATTAAGTTATTTGCAGTATTAAGCTACTTCCCAGAGGACTCAGGGAAGAAACTATTATAAAGGTAAGGAAAATTACTCTCTATTTAAATCTTTAACAATACAAAACAGATATTCACGTAAGTACCTGGACACACATGTTTACAGCAGTACTGTTCACAATAGCCAGAAGGTGGAAACAGCTCAAGTGTCCATCAACAGACAAGTGAATAGACAAATTATTACAATATTTGTCTGAATACAATATTATTCACCCACAAAAGGACTAAAATAGATAACATGCTATAGGGTAGATGAACCTTGAGAATATCATGCTAAATAAAAGAAGCTAGACACAAAATGCTATGTAACCTATGATTCCACTTATAGGAAACATCCAGAATAGATCAATCCATAGAAATGGAATGCAGGTTGTTGGTTGCCAGGGCCACGAGGTTGGGTGGTGGGAGGATTGGGGGAAACTGCTTAATGGTAAGGAGTTTTACTCTGGAATGATAGAAATGTTCTGGGACTAAAGAGAATCATGGGACGCCTGGGTGGTTCAGTGGTTGAGCATCTGCCTTTGGCTCAGGGTGTGATCCTGGGGTCCCGGGATCGGGTCCCACATCGGGCTCCCTGCATGGAGCCTGCTTCTCCCTCTGCCTATGTCTCTGCCTCTCTCTCTGTTTCTCATGAATAAATAAATAAAATCTTTAACAAAAAATAAAAAGAATCCTGGTTGTCCAACATTGTGAATATACTAAATGCCACTGAATTGGCTGCTTTAAAAAAAAAAACAACAAAAACCAATCAGCACAAGTCTTAAAACTGGACTCTTGCCTCTAGAATCCTCTCCACCATACTTTACACTTACCTTGCATACCATGGATGTCTTTGCTCCAAGCCTGGCAGCTTGGACACACTGGTTGGCACCTTTCCCTCCAAAGCCAATAAAAAACTTATGTCCGTGGATGGTTTCTCCAGTTTTTGGCAAACGAGAAGTGAGACTATCATAGTTTAAAAAAGAGAAGGAAAAAAAAGGCACATTGGTAACTGCAATCAATTTAAGTTCAGAAGAGAGAGAGGGAAGGTTCTCTGATGGAGCTCTAGTCTTAGCCTGCAAAAATGCAAGCAGAAGCAGAGATGACCTATTCCTTTAAGGTAACATCCAGTAGTTCATGGCATCACTAACCAGAATGAATCTGCTGACAGGATGTCTCCCCCATTCCCAGTACCACAGTCGTGCACTGTAGCTCCACTTCAGACCACGGTTTCTAGTGTCTACTGCATCAGGGGTGCTCATGGGTGCCTCTTTTTTCTTTTTTAAGATTTTATTTATTTATTCATCACACACACACACACACACACACACACACACAGAGGCAGAGACACAGGCGGAAGGAAAAGCAGGCTTCCCAGGGGGAGTCTGATTCGAGACTGGATCTGAGGACCCGAGGACCCCGAGATCATAACCTGAGCCGAAGGCAGACACTCCACTGCTAAGCCCACCCAGGTGTCCCAAGTGCCTCTGTTTTCTATCATAGGGAACTCTTGGAGGGAAGTAACTTCAGATTCCTGCTTCCCAGTACCCTGCACAGACCTGTATTCACGGTGGGACTGGATAAATGGGACCAAATTAAATGTGTGTTTCTGTACAGGTTTATCTGGTCACTTTAACAAGAAGTAGGAAGTGTACCAGGATTCTGGTAACCATGATCAGGACTTAAGGAGAAAAGGGGAAGTGGCAGGTCTTGGGCCTAAGGAATCCCATTTGTTTCCCTGCAGGTGGGGTGGGCATGGGTTATTGTTTTGATGGCAGGGTCAGGTGTTAATCCCAGGCCATCCTGTAGACCACCCGTTTCAGGTCCTGACTCAAAAACAGCATCTATTTTTTTTAAAAAAATAGTCTAGAGAGCTACATTTAGCTTTGAACGTTTACTATAGGAAGTTTCAAAAGCAACTAACTCTGTTTATAAAACAAGAGAAAACAGTATACTGACTTCCCCACCCCATGCCCTCATCACAGATTCAACTGTTAACTTCTAGCCAACCCCGTTTCAGTCTCTACCTGGTGGACTTCTCCAAGAACTAAGGATTTTTACTGACCTGTTACCTCCTAGTGAGGGCAGTGCTAAAGGACACAGAAAGTCAGAGTAAAAGATTTTCTTCAGGGTAGGACTCTCATAACATTAAAGTAGAAGATGTGAGGAAACCACCTCTTTGAAAGACTCCGGAGATGCGGAAATGGAAAGAGTCCTGCATATAAGGGTGAGTGAGGGAAGATGGGTGTGAGTAGCAGGCGGACTGGATGGCTACAAAGAAGCAGGCCCAGGGCCAGATAGAGCAGATGGAGCCATGGCAGGTGTGACTAAAAAGGTTAATTCTCCTTAGATGAGGAAGAAGAGCCAAGAGACAAGTTCACAACAGTAGGTCAATTGAGATCCTACCCTGTTTGGGCAGATTTGAAATTTATATTCACTTCCCCACCTAGGCTGTGACCTATCTGAAACCAGTATCTGATGCCTAATATTAGAGTACCAGCATGATGCCAATTCCAACAGGTCACTCACAGCCTGTTTGTCATGCAATGACCTATGACTGATGCCAAGAACACTTGATGGTGTTGGCAATGACCAAATTCAACCTGTGTACCTCCTGTATGTAGCTCTAAAAGTCTCAATAAATTGGCTAAACTACTCCATTCCCTAGCAGTGCAGTGTCAAATATGGTTCTTTGAGATTCACAAGAGACTCATCAATAATTTGAAAACATTCTATTCCACTCCGCCCCTTTTCAGTTCTATTTTTATCTCCTATTCTAAATGCATTTATAGTACCGATGAAAAAATATCCATCTACAAGGTTCACTTCTGAAAAAGGTACTCAATCAAGAGAAAAATGGTTTTAATGTAATGTTATTATCCTGTCATTTAATTTAGCGATGACAAGTGATGATGAGATTTTGATTTGCATCAGAAATCTTAAACATTTTAGGATTCTGTTATGAACAGGCAGTGATGAGTAATCTGCGCGACTGAGTAACTATGTGAATTCTTGGCTTATTGATGCTGCTACAAACAACACCCATAACAACCTTAAAAAGAAAAAAAAATCCAATGTGGCTAAAAACAGGCCAAATAACTTAATTAGTAAGATTGTCAGTAAAGAAATTTATGACTTCCACTATATTTATACTTAGATATGGGTCACAATTCACTGGCTTGAATCAAGTGTATTCTTTTTATTATTGGCTGTGGGAAATCATGAAAAATAGACCAGCAGATGATTATTGGGATGTATATATATATGGGATGGAGGAGTGAAATCGGGGGTACAGTGTGTATTTGTCTGATGTGGGAACAGATGGCTGGGATTGAAACTCCTTTCTAAACAACTTGTATTAACACAAGCACTATACTAATTTAGCCATCACTGAAATGTCTCCCTCCTTTAGAATTCTACTCTTTTCTTTCTGCCTCTTTTCCCTATTCTTTCTTCCTTCAGTTGGGAGACTTTCCCTGAATAGGGACAGGGCCATGTCTGTTATGGTCTCCATTTTATCCAGAGTACCTGCCTTTTGGCCTGGGGTTAACATGTTTCTGAGTGAGTGAATTTTTAATTTTTTTTTCTAATTAAAAAAATATTTTATTTATTTATTCATGAGAGACACACACAGAGAGGCAGAGACATAGAGAGAAGCAGGCTAACTGTGGGGAGCCCGATGTGGGACTCAATCCTAGGACCCTGGGATCATAACCTGAGCCAAAGGCAGATCCTCAACCACTGAGCCACCCAGGTGCCCCTGAATACATTTTTTTAAAGACTTCCCTTGTCTTTCTGAAGGGTAGCAGAACGTACCACTCCAAAATATAACTGGAGGAGCTCAGGACATGCTGGCCAGATATGTCACTTTGGTATACGGATTATGTTGAGCTGTAGGCACTTGGAAAGTAGCAAATGCAGAGAGAGGCTTTCTCTGAACTGCCCTTTATCTGCCTGAGGATCAGTCCCCCAAAAGGACTCAACAGCCATGAATCCCCTCCTGGGAGTTTCATCAACCAGCAAGGATGGACTCCTGTCACAGACTAGAAGTGAACATCACAACCAGACAAACGTTCTCACAAACATTGTCATAACTCCTATTTATTCTACTGAAGGTGAGTTCATCTTTCATAAGTCATTTATTCTTTCCTAAGAGGCCTCCCCCTTCCTCTCCCTTCCCTATTAAAAGCCCTGAATTCTTAATCACCTTGGGGAGTTACTCCTTTTCTCCTGGGCATCTTCCATTTATACGGTGGGGCATACAGGTTAATACATTTGTTTTTCTCTTGTTCATCTGTCTTTCATTACCAGGGTCTCAGCCAAGAACTGAGAAGGGAAGAGGGAAAATTATTTTTCCTCCCCTATGTTTCTTCTCTGTGTCTCCCCTGTGTAGCAACCATTTCTACTTCTGAATTGCAGATGTGGAGGTGTTGATGAATGGGAAGGAGGAGACTGGCAGGGATGTTCAATTAGCTGGCAGTGACAATTCCATGTTTTACCAGACCTTGCCCATTGCATTCCCAGTATTAGTAGCACTCCTGTCCTATAAGCAGGAACTGTAACTAGAAATCAGACTATCATTCTTCATTCATGTGTTAATTCAACAAATGTTAAATCAGTGTTTTCCAGTATACCTCTACAGGACAAAAGCAACTCGCTGACAATGTAATAAACCCTAACCCTGATACAAGTAATAGATGAGTGAAAAAACAAAACAAAACATGTCAGAGCACAAGATTATTATGATCTGATTCATGTTTTTTTTTCTTTTAAGGATCAAATTGGCTTTATTAAGCAATTCATGAATCAGGCAGCATCTAACAAGAGGAGGGGAGCTCCCCAACTTATGTTTTCTAAAAATAAAAAGCTATATGTTCTCATAATATGTAAGTGCATAGAAAATGAACTGTTAATGACAAGTATCCATGAAAAGGGTGGAGAGAAGGAGCAAAAGTTCATGTTTTACTTTATAGATGTATAGAGGTATATGTGACAAGCATATACTTGTGCATTAGGAGGCCATTTATTACTACTTCAGATTCATTTGGCTTCTCAGCATCTTCTTAAGAGCCACCAGCTCTTCTTGGGCTCCAGCTGGCTTCTGGCAGGTGCAACCTAACACAGCCTTGTCCAGCGCCACTCTCTTTCCACTCCTTTGTCATGGTTCCCAGCTGTCCTGCAGCATTGAGCAATCAGCGAAACATGTCAAGTATCTTTGTATAGGTTTTTCTTGCTCCCTGGATTATAGTCCTGTGCAGATTATATGCTGTTAAGCCTTTGTCTTATGCCCTTTCTGTTGAACCCAGACTAAGGTAGTTTCCTGCTTTTTTTTTTTTTTTTTTTTAAAGTAAATGAACTGGAGTGGAAAGTTGAGTTGAGAGCAACTAGTCAGTTACAGGGATGTCTGGGTGGTTCAGTGGTTGAGCATCTGCCTTTGGTTCAGGGTGTGACCCTGGGGTCCTGGGACCCCTAGTCCTGCATTGGGCTTCCTATGGGGAGCCTGCTTCTCCCTCTGCCTGTGTCTCTGCCTCTCTCTCTCTGTGTGTCTCATGAATAAACAAATAAAATCTTTAAAAAAAAAGATAGTTACAGGCAGAAGCATTTCTGAATTATAAATCCCAAGTTACCTTGAATTAGGTTTTCCTATCTCTTTCCTTATTAAAATCATGAAATTAAAGTCTGGTTCAAGAAAGGATCTGCACAAAACACCATCCTCTAAATGAAAGCATTGCTATGATTTGCCCCAATTCAAACACAAGGTTTAGCAGGATGCCATGGACAAATTAAAGTGCTCAAAGGAAAATAAAAAGGAAGCAGTTCTGATAGCAATACACTGTTACTACCATTTAAAAGTTAAAAACAGTGTCAGCTTCTGAATGAGGGAGAAAACCCAAACAGAGAAAACCAGTCATAAGAAATATACTTGAATTTAAAACAAATTTGTAGCTTTAACTGTTAAATTTTAAATCTGCACAGGAGGCAACACTGCTAAATGTTCATAGACAGGGGTGCCTGGGCAGCCCAGTTGGTTAAGCATCTACCTTGGGCTCAGGTCATGATCCTGGGGTTCTGGGATCCAGTCCAGCACTGTGTTCCCTGCTCGCTGGGGAGCCTGCTTCTCCCTCTCCTACTCCTCCTGCTTGTGCTGTCAAATAAATAAATAAAATCTTAAAAAAAAATGTTTATAGATGGCTCTGCAGTCTTCCAGGCCCTGAGAGGTCACATGGCTAGAGCCTAGTTGTGTGAGGTAGCAGGCCTGAGCCACTTACTGATTGTATTACCTTTGACAGCTTTTCCCTCTTTGAACCAGGTTCTTCTCTTGCAAAACAGGTTTAATAATACTTGTCAACTCCTTAAATGCCTGGGTTTTGTGCTCTGAGTTATTTCACTGACAGGTGTTATCAGAACAACTAATCAATTGCTTTTAGCTTCTTGACAATGATGTGCTTGTTACAGGTTCTCAGAGATGATTCATACCAAAGGAAGGAATGACCTGGTGAAACAGGGCTGAGAAATCTTTTGACCAAAGAGGTCACACTATCCTGGCTCCAGCCAAAAGTCAAGGAATAAGCTTCTCTTTGGCTTTCTGCGTTCCATCCTTTCTTCTTCAGGCTGCAAGTGTCTGACACACTGTATGCTTCCCTAATAGGGGACTGTACTATTATTGCCCAATTAAAATTCATTACACTCATTTATTATTCCCACTGTCTGTACTCTTCAACTGTATCTATTCTTCTCAGCATTTGTGTATGTCACATTTACAGGAATGAGCATCATTTCCAAATCAACTTAGTGATGCCTCTTTCTTGCTCTGTAAAAAAAAAAAAAATCTCCCAACTAAATCTTCATTCTGTGGTTCCTAACCCTAAATTTGCAGACGTAAGATTTATTTAAGGGAATGAAAGCTGCATTATGCTTTAAACCGTTTTAGTTTTTTTTAAAAACTGATTTTGAGTACTAACTCTTATCCTTTCTTAGCTAACCAGTGGAGGGCTACAAAGTAGTTTTGCCTGAAGATATAGCTATTCTTTTTTTTTTTTTTTTTTTTTAAGATTATTTATTCATGAGAGACACAGAGACATAGGCAGTGGGAGAAGCGGGTTCCCTGCAGGGAACCTGATATGTGGTACTGGATCACAGGACCCTGGGATCATGCTCAGAGCCAAAGGCAGATGCTCAACCACTGAGCCACCCAGGTGTCCCAAGAATGTAACTATTTTTGCATTTATAATAAGATAGTTATGAAAAATATTGGTCACAAGTGGCCAATCTGTCAGAGTGTCATATTCTTGAACCATATATATATATTTTAAAGATTTTATTTATTCATTCACGAGAGACATAGAGAGAGAAGCAGAGACACAGGCAGAGGGAGAAGCAGGCTCCATGCAGGGAGCCTGATGTGGGACTCGAACCTGGGAGTCCAGGATCACACCCTGGGCCGAAGGCACTCAAAGGCTGAGCCATCCAGGGATCCCCTCTTGAACCATATTTATTTAAATTTTGCTTATGTGTAAAAAAGTGTGCTAGGCATAGGGAGAACTAATAAAGAGGAGTATATTATGGACTTACATGGCTTCCTTCCTTCTCATCTCTGGCAGATGTTACCTCCTCAGAGAAGCCTTCCCAGACCACCTTACAGTAGTTATTCTTATTCCTAATTTTTGTTAAGTATTAATTCAATCTGACAAAGAATACTATGTTTCTGGATCAGAGACAGCTTTTTAATTACTTATAATTGTGTTACTTCTCCATGTCCCAATCTTCCCCAAGGTGACGTGAGAGGAACTTCCAAATAATGAAATCTTTAGAGTTTATATAGGAGCTGACATAGCTGCTGCTCCTTCTTCCCTGCAGTGGAGGAGAGGGGGAGGGAGAAAACAGGGCTTAGGGACTGTTGCTTTGTAATGTAAATGAGTGTGTGTGTGGGGGGGGTTTGTCTCAAGATTTACAACTCCTAGAATGTAAATAAATGTGTCCAAGGAAGAAGTTCCTAAATCTCTCCAGAGGTCTCTGATTTGGTTTGCCATTCAAACATTCTTTAATCCTGGTGCTAGTGATCTTTGCTCAGAAAGTCCTCATCAGGCAGAAATGTGAGAACATTCATGGAGCGTTGCTTCCTGACGATTTTCTTCAGATCAGTATCACCATCTGACATTATAATGCTCATTTATTTCCCTCCTCTCTCCCTACCTTCTTCTGGATTAATTGTATTCCATTTCATCTTCTTTACATTCAACGTAGGGCTCGAACTTACAGCCCTGAGATTGAGTCGCATGTTCCATCTGAATAAGCCAGTCAGGCACCCCACCCTTTTTTCTTTTTTTTTCTTTTTTTAAAGATTTATTTAATCATGAAAGAGAGAGAGAGAGAGAGAGAGAGAGAGAGAAAGAGAGACTTAGGCAGAGGGAGAAGCGGGCTCCACGCAGAGAGCCTGATGTGGGACTCGATCCCAGGACTCCAGTATCACATTCTTGAGCAGAAAACAGATGCTCAACTGCTGAGCCACCCAGGCATCCCTCTTTTTCCTATTTTTAAAAGTGATTGACGGGCAGCCCGGGTGGCTTAGTGGCTTAGTGCTGACTTTGGTCCAGGGCATGATCCTGAAGACCCAGGATTGAGTCCCTTGTCAGGCTCCCTGCATGAAGCCTGCTTCTCCCTCTGCTTGTGTCTCTGCCCGCCCACCCCCCTCCGTGTCTCTCATAAATAAATAAATAAAATCTTAAAAAAAATAAATAAAAGTGATTGATCTAAGGTTTAAAACGAGCATCTTTAACTTAATACAGCTTATTTTCAGACATTACTATGCCACTTTACTTACAAATATAATTTACAGTTGTATTTCTTCATTTCCCTTCCTTATCTTTGTGCTATTATTATTGTTACATATTTTACTGCTATATGATATAAACCTTACAACACTGTGTTTTTACTTAAACCATCAATTGCCTTCTAAAGAAATTAAGAAATGGAGGAAAAAAGTCTTTGTATTTGCCCCTGTATTAACCATTTCTGGAGCTCTTCATTCCTTTGGGTAGATCTGAGCTTCCATCTAGTATCATTTCTGTTCTGCCTAAAGAACTTCCTTCAGTGTTTATTGTAGTGCGAGTTTCTGGTGATAAATTCTCTCAGCTATTGTTTTTCTATCTTTATTTCCCCTTCATTTTTAAAGGATATAAAATCCTATGTTGACAGTTATATATATATTTTAAAGATTATTTATTCATGAGAGACAGAGAGGCAGAGACATACGTGGAGGGTGAAGCAGGCTCCCTGTGGGGAGCCCGATGTGGGACTTGATCCTGGGACCCCAGGATCACACCTTCAACCAAAGGCAGATGCTCAACCACTGAGCCACCCAGGGGTCCCAACAGTTGTATTTTTAAATATTTCTTTAAAGTATTTTTTCTTTCTGGCTTGCATTATTTCTGACAAGAAGTCTGCAATCTTAGTTCCCTTATATGTAATGTCTGGTTTTTTCTTCCCCCTCTGGATGCTTTTAAGAGTTTGTTTATAATTGGTTTGCAGGAATTTGATTACAATGAGCTTTGTGGTTTACAGGATGCTTATCCTGCTTGGAGTTCACTGACATTCTTAGATTTATATATTTATAGTTTTCATAAAATTTGAAAAATTTTCAGCCATTATTTCTACAAATATTTTTTGCGCTTCACCTACTCTTTTTCTTCTTAGACTCAATTACACAGACTCCTTGTCTCACGTTACAAAGGCTCTGCATTTTGGTCATTTTTTCTTGTGCTTCAATTTATATAATTTTACTATCTTCAAGTACACTGATAATTTCTTTTGTAATGTCTGCTCTGCTGATAAGCCTATTGTGAATTTTTCATTTCAAAAGTTGCATTTTTCATTTCTTAAACTTCTATTTGGTTCTTTTCTATATCTCCCACTTTTCTCCTCATTACATTTATGTTTCTCTTTAAATCACTGAGCATTTTATAATGGCTCTTTTAAAATCCCTTTCTGGGGATCCCTGGGTGGCGCAGCGGTTTGGCGCCTGCCTTTGGCCCAGGGCGCGATCCTGGAGACCCGGGATCGAATCCCACGTCAGGCTCCCGGTGCATGGAGCCTGCTTCTCCCTCTGCCTGTGTCTCTGCCTCTCTCTCTCTCTCTCTCCGTGTGACTATCATAAATAAATAAAAATTTAAACAAACAAACAAACAAAAAATAAAATCCCTTTCTGGGGCGACTGGGTGGCTCAGTTAGTTAAGTGTCTGTCTTCGGCTCAGGTCATGACCCTGTGGTCCTGGGATTGAGCCCCACATCAGGCTCCCTGCTTGCCAAGGAGTCTGCTTCTCCTTCTCCCTCTATTGCTCCCCTGCACTGTCAAATAAATTAAAATCTTAAAAAATCCCTTTCTGCTAATTCCACCATTCTAGTCATTTCTCTAAGCCAATTTTGATGGACTTCTCTTTCCTTGGTTACGCATTATGTTTCCTTTGCGTGACTATTGATTTTTTTTTAATTTTTATTTATTTATGATAGTCACACAGAGAGAGAGGCAGAGACATAGGCAGAGGGAGAAGCAGGCTCCATGCACTGGGAGCCTGACATGGGATTCGATCCTGGGTCTCCAGGATCATGCCCTGGGCCAAAGGCAGGCGCTAAACCGCTGCACCACCCAGGGATCCCATGACTATTGATTTTTGAGTGGATGCTAAATATTGCAAGTGTTGCACTGCTGCATGTTTTAATTTTGTTGTGTTTTTCCAAAGGGTTGAACGTTGCTTTTTTGGGCAGCTAAGTATCTTGATTCTTTTGAGGACTGCTTTTGAGATTTATTAGGAAGAGTTTAGAGTAGCCCTTACTTTAGGGCAACTTTACTCTTTGTACTAAGTTGTGGTTCTTCTGGGATCTCTACTGAATGCTCCAGGGGTTCAATAAGGTCTCTGGCCTAATGGAATGTAATACCTCCCATTGAACATCATAAATGTTCAATTTAGAGCTCTCTAGTAGTAGCCAAGCTTTGTGGACTTTCTCTCTATGTATGTCCATGTAGAATTTAGCAACAGACTCATGGGGACTCCTATGCAGATTTCTGGACCCTTATCTGATTAGCTTTCTTTTCCAGTATATGTTCCCACAAATTCTAGTCACCTCAGTCTCTGTAAGCTATGAACTCAGTTTTCTCAACTCATTGATATTGCCAGACTTTCCTTGAGTTTCTTCTCTCTGTGCCAGTCAGTAATGTGCCTCCAGGACTCACCTGTTTGTTTCCTTTCTTGGCTGGATAACATGCCTGTTGTCCAACATCCGAAACAGAAACAGCTGTTATATATATATATATATATATATATATATATATATATATATATATACACACATATACACACACATACATATATATATATATATTCCTTTTTCTTGTTGTTTATGTAGGAAGGTAAGGCTGGTACTAGTCACTCCATCATGGTGAGAAGTAAATATATTTTTTAGAAGATTTATTTATTTGAGAGAGAGAGATAGAGAGAGAATGCACACAGTGGGGAGGGGCAGAGGGAGAGAGAGAATCTCAAGCAGACTCCCTGCTGACCACAGAGCCTGACACAGGGCTAGATCCCAGGACCCTGAGATCATAACCCAAGTGGAAATTAAGAGCTGGCCACTTAACAGACTGAGCTACCCAGGTGCCCCCAGAAGTAAATATTTTTGAATGAATGGTCTACACTTTAAAAGACATTTATAGAGGGGATCCCTGGGTGGCGCAGCGGTTTGGCGCCTGCCTTTGGCCCAGGGCGCGATCCTGGAGACCCGGGATCGAATCCCACGTCGGGCTCCCGGTGCATGGAGCCTGCTTCTCCCTCTGCCTATGTCTCTGCCTCTCTCTCTCTCTCTCTGTATGACTATCACAAATAAATAATAAAAAAAATTAAAAAAAAGACATTTATAGAGACAATTTGGACGACAGATGCCTGTGTACACAATAAGTCATACAGTGAGATGAGAGAGTGCACAAATGCGGTGTATGACTGTAACCCAAGGAAAAAAGTAAACTAGTTATTAAAAAGGAATATGGTCAGAATAAAGGAAACAAAAGGGGGCCACATCCTCCTTTATCTCTCTAATACAGGACTGAAGACTCAACATAGAAGGTACCAGGAGAAGCATATAAGTAGTTAGAAACATACTTAAAATTTAAAATGTCATCTGATGTCAAGGAATTGTTTTGAATAATTATACAGAGACCTCCAGGCTTCCCAGCTGAGCAAAGTTCTGGACAAAGAACAGAAACTTAGGGGTGCCTGGGTGACTCAGTGGTTGAGCATCTGCCTTTGGCTCAGGGCATGATCCTGGGATCCTGGGATCAAGTCCTGCATCAGGCTCCCTGTGGGGGTGGCCTGCTTCTCCTTCTGCCTGTGTCTCTCATGAATAAATAAATAAAATCTTTAAAAAGAACAACAAAGAACAGAAGCTTGGATAGAGAGGTATAGAAAGAGCTCATACAGGAGGTAGAATCGGCAAGAGGAGAGGGCAGGAGAAATATGACTGTATGGGGGGGGGATCAGTGAGTGGGAACTGAACAACAGGATGCAGTAAGGTATGTGGGAAAATCAGGATGCAGAAAAATAAAACAGAAAGGGAATTGGTGAGACTAAAGCTTTCATCAAAGTTCCTGATGAGACACATTTTAATTAATTGAAGAAGGCAAGCAAAGTATGACTACTGACAAATTAACTACAAAACCGGCATTTTATTTTCTATTTTGCCAATTAATTACAGTAAACTTTAAATTTCAAAATGACTTCTGTCACCACATTGTAATTATCTAGGCTACTTCTTCCTGCCATCTGCTGGTGTAGGTTAAAGAAATACACATGGAATTAATTTTACCCTAAGCAAAATATAATTAGAAAGATAAATCAGCATATAAAAAATAATGTATTCTGGAATCAATTATTAAAAATGTTAACTTACCTACGATTTTTGGGTTTTGGTGCTCATGTTTCTTTCACATTCCCATCGTGAATAATAAAGAATGGATTATATTTGAGCTTCACGATACATTTTGTAAGATGGGCTAGAGTAGGCATTATTCTCTTTGGCAGCCAGTGAGCTATGTGAAATGTCATTCTTGTTCTTTGAGCCTTTCACTGGTCCCCAGGGCCACCAAATAAAACCCAAGCATCTTGGCATGGCTGATGAGGCCTTTCCACATCATCTTACATCTGATGCTCTACCTACTTAGTAGCTGCTGTCCCCAGCATACCCCGTGTATACCCACATCCGTGACTCTATTCTCCTGTGTTATTCTGGCTGGCCAGAATGTACTCCCTCCTCTTTTTTTTTTTTTTTTTTTTGTGGGGTTAGCACTTGCTAATTTGCTAAACCTTGGCTCAGGAGGCATCCCATCCAGGCACTTTTCCCTATACTCCCACAGACCCTGCAAGCACTTACTGCATCACACTACAATGATCTCTGTGTCTACCTTCTTTGGACTAGAAGTTCCTCCGGAACAATTACCATTTTTTTCTAACTGCAGTATCCCTAGCACTCAGCATAGTCCCAGTCTTTCAATAGTGTGCACAAGTAACCAAAATACTGGAGTGACATTCATCACGAAGCCCACCCAACCTTCCTCTCCTGAGAACGTAGACACTAGGGCATGAAGAGCTGGCAAAGGAATAGGTTACTAAAGGAACTTCTTTGTAATACCACATGGTAGGTGTGCTTGCTTTGTCAAATGTTTACTTTTTCATGTGTTTTCCTTGAAGGGGCCAAAGTAGCAAACTTCTCGTGAATGATCTCTTTTGATGTTAGGGCATTTGGCTGACAGAAACATGTTTACCGAAATACTAATTTAAGAGTTGCTAACTGATATGCAACTTTCAAGACCAATTTAAGGAGAAGAAAGAATAATAAAGGATATTCCTGTAAGATTGGGAAAGCAAGATACTACTCAGGTCAACAGCCCTCTGGCTTTGACTTTACTGAAAATGTGATGTACAAGAGATTTTTCGGTTCTAAATATGAAAAGTCAAGAGGCTTCCCAGGACCCTGAGATCATAACCCAAGTGGAAATTAAGAGTACTGGTAGAGTGCAGGCTAGAGGTTACTGTGATATGTTAGACACATGCAACCTTTTTCTAGGCATGGTATACATTTTCGGCCTTTTTTCTTTTTTTAAAGTAACCTAGGTCCTATGTTTCATCCATCTTGGATCAAAAAGCTTCTAAATTCACTTATTCCGCCATCCAATTAAAGTCTTTTGAGAATTAAGCAATCATTTCCTGACTTGCCAGGGATTAAATTTAGATGCTTGGTTGAACATGAGCCTTATCTCTCAAGCCATCACTTTTAATTGAAGCATGTAAAAGGATAACATAGGGTTTTAGTTGACATCATAGTCTATTGCCATGGAAATGTAAACATGGGTTTGTACTAAGCTTGTCTCAAAGCAAGTTTTAGGGGTACAGAGAGACGGGAGACAGGAGATAAATTATATAAAAAAACGTATGCTGTAGAGATGTTGGAATGCCCTTGTAGTTCAAACCTTTAGTGATCTCATCCTGCCTTATGGCCTCAACTTTCCTCGATACACTGATGACTCTCAAATTTATTTCTCCAGTTGGTCCTATCCTCTGAACTCCTGTATCTGTCTTCTTGATGGCCTCAGTTGGATGTCTAACAGGCACCTCAAATCTCACATGTGTACCCTGAACTCCTGATACTGCCCTCTTCCTAGCCAGCTTGCTCTGCTCAGAGTCTTCTGCATCTCAGCAAAGGTCAGCTTCCCCTTCCTCACGCAGAGGCCACAGAACTTGGGAGTAATCCTTGCCCCACCTGTCATCCTCAGCAAACCCTGTCAAAATGAAGATGCTCTGCCTTCAAAATGAAGATGCTCACTTCTCCACACTTGCACTACTTTCAAGCTACCATCATTTCTTGCTGGAATTATTGCAAGGACTCCGGTCTCCCTTTTTTTGCCCTTGCCTTCCTTTAGTCTGTCTGTTCTGAGAGAGCCCTCACAGTGATGATATTAAAATTAGATCAGATCACTCCTCTGCTCAAACCCTCCAATAGCTCTTCATCACTAATGATCTTTGAATCATTAATTGCCCTTCCCCCTCCCATTTTTTCTTCTTCAGCCACACTGCACTCCTTGTTCATTGATCATAAGAGGCATGCTTCTGCCTCAGGGCTTTTGCATATGCTCTTACACTGGGAATCTTGTATGGCTTGTTTCCTTTCCTCCTTTATGTTTTTACTCAAAATCATCTCAGTGGGGCTTTCTGTGGGCAATGACCTAAAATTACTACTCCCATCTCCCTTTCACACCTTATTTTCCTCCTTAGCATTTATCTAACATACTATGCATTTTACTTACTTCTAGTGATATTGTTTCTTCCATTAAAATATAAGTTCCACGAGGCAGGGATTTTTGGCTGTTTTTCACAGCTGCATCCTCTGCACTTAGGGAAGTACTTGACATATATGTAAAGTCAATAAATATTTGTTGCATGAATAATTTAGAAGATGGGTGATAACCATCATAAGAAAGATGAGTAAAAGCATGATTAACAAAGATCTATGAGCTTAATGTCTAAAAAAGTTCATTTGTTGCTGGGTTTTCATGGAAACCTGTCTTTGGTGGAACTCTGACTTAATTTTCCACAAGCCTGACTTATCTTTGCATTGTGGAACTTCAGAGATGAGTGTTCAAAAAGAGAATAATGATAAACATAGGTGGGTATTAAATAATGTTCATTGTCTGCCATGTTGGATGAGCTAATGATATTTTAAAATTATTAGTACACAGAGCTTACTATTCATAGCAAACTGAAATTACACATGAAAAAAAAGTTGCTCATTGATTGAATTAGCAGTGTCTGGCACACAGTAATGTAATATATAAAGTGAATTGGATTGGATGCTGTCCAAGTGGGCTTAGTTACTGAAGTAGTTTTATTTCTCAAGTGATTACAGAATAAAGGCACAAGTGTCCAGGTTGGCTCCAGTTAAACTAAGAAATTAAGTAAGAGACAGTCATGAAGATACCATCTTAGGCTTGAAAATTATAAATCCTTAGTTGTTGTTCTTGATCAGCTTACAAACAATGAATGCAAACACTACAAGCTTTCAAACGAACTGCAGAAGAAAAGGCCAATAAAAACCAGCAAGAGTTAGAGGTAGAATGATATAATGGAAAGATAAAGCTTGGGAAATGTGGGTTCCAGCTTTCACTGTGCTACCAACTGGCTGTGTGAATTAGGGTGAGTAATCTAACGTCTCTTAGTTTCCTCAACTGTAAAATGTGGAGAATGGACAGATGGGCTTCAGTGATCCCCTAAGCTCTAAGTATTGTTAAGATTTTTTTGACTTTAAGCTTTAATCACTGTGGTAGGTAGAGTAAGGTCCCCCCAGTCTCTTCCTCCTGGCGCCAAAGATGTCCACATCCTGACTCCCAGAACTTGTGAATGTTACATTACATGGCAAGGGAAATTAAGGTTAATAAGCTAACTTTAAATAAGCATATTACCCTGAATTATCCATTTGGGCCCAATATAATCACAAGGGTTCTTATAACGTAGAAGAGGAAGGCAGAAAGTGCGCATTAGAGTGATGTCATGTGAGGAAGACTTAACAGACATTCTGACTTTAAAGGTGAGGATGCGGCCATGAGCCAAGGACTGTGGGCAGCCTCTAGAAGCTGGAAAAGGCAAGAAAACAGATTTCCCTTAGAGCCTCCAGGAAGGAAAGCAGCCTGTAGACACCTTGATTTTAGCTCAGTGAGATCTGTGTCAGACTTCTGACCTCCAGAACTGTATTAAATTTGTAACATTTAAGCCACTAAGTTTGTGTCAATTTGTTATAGCAGCAAGAGAAAACTAACAGGATCATAGTATGTACCATAACTAGCAAAGCTGGACCCACATTTATCACCCATGTAGAGTTCTATTTATTTTTTATTTTTATTTTTTAAAGATTTTATTTATTTATTCATGAGAGACACAGAGAGAGAGGCAGAGACACAGAGGGAGAAGCAGACTCCATGCAGGGAGGCAGACGTGGGACTCCATCCCGGGACTCCAGGATTACGCCCTGGGCCTAAGGCAGGCACCAAACCGCTGAGCCACCCAGGGATCCCCATGTAGGGTTTTAAATACAAATTCCATACTCAGGTATTTTGTAAAGGTCTTCAGAGGCAGGAGTAATCAGCAACCATAAGAAGTGTGCAGAAAAGCCGTGAAACAGTCTCTAAGGGAGTAAAGTTTTTGCTAGTAATTTATGAGGAGTAGAAACCTGGTTATTTTACAAGGGGAAAATGGGGAGAGAAGAGGTATTAGAAAGGTTATATACAACATAAGAGTTTATTCCTTTATGAATGAAGGGCTGGGATAAAAAAAATTTTCTAAATTCTTATTTTTTTTTTAAGCGAGGTAGGGGAGGGGGAGGAGGAGCAGAGGGGCAGGAGCAGAGGGAGAATCTTAAGCAGACTTCAGGCCAGTGCAGAGTCCCTCTGGGCTCATGACCTTGAGATTATGACCTGACCTGAAATCAAGAGTTGGATGAATCACCAACTGAGCCATCCAGGAACCCCAAATTCCTCTAGCTCTTAAATAAGATTTCAAAATTCCAATAGATGCTACATGAATTTTTGATACCCCGCCCTCCTCAAAGTATGAAGAGTATTCATTTTAAAAGTATAACTATCCTTAATGTCTGATGGTCGAGCTTCACAGAGAGCTCCGACTTTAAGAAGAAAGTGATTCTGAATTTTAACCCTGACACTTATTCAGTACAGTGCAGGGGAAAATTGTTTAGCTGACTCTTTTGCCACTGCACCTATAAAAGTATGTTTTTTTGGCAATCGTCATACCTGCCTCTACCAGTCTCTCCCCCTTTCCACTCTTGGTCTGGAAATTTGATAACCTAGCTTATAAACATTTTAAGCAGTGTTAAGACTAAATTGGTTACATACAGACCCTTAGAACTATTTTCTAAGTAAAACATAGGTGGTGCAGAGATTTGGCAACTGACTTGATTTTCCAAAGGCCTTTTTATTTATTTCCAGGCTCTCTTCTATCCTTTGGAAAGGCAAGGTAGGTTTCAGGACAGATGAGGTCTTCCTGTAGTATGCCTGACCATTTTTAAGTTTTATAATGTAAATATAGCATATCTGAAAAGCCATTCATAAAAATATTAAACAGAAGCAATCTAAATGGTAGAATTTTCTTGGAGTATCTGATTTCTTTTTACAATGAATATATAATATATATATATATATATTTAAGATTTTATTTGTTTATTCATGAGAGAGACACAGAGAGAGGCAGAGACACAGGCAGAGGGAGAAGGAGGATCCATGCAGGGAGCCCGACGTGGGACTCGATCCCGGGGTCTCCAGGATCATGCCCTGGGCCGAAGGCAGGTGCTAAACCGCTGAGCCACCTGGGCTGCCCTATATTACTTTTTATAAACAGAAAATCCTTTTCTTTCTTTCTTTCTTTCTTTCTTTCTTTCTTTCTTTCTTTTCTTTTCTTTTCTTTTCTTTTCTTTTCTCGCTCTTTCTTTTCTTTTTTTTTTTCTTGACTAGCCTCTAAGCCCAATGTGGGGCTTGAACTCACAACCCCAAGATCAAGAGTCATGTGCTCTACCTACCGAGCCAGCCAGGTACTCTGCCATTTTCATTATAAAAAAAAAAAAAAAAAGAAAAGAAAAATTAGTAGGAGGATCTCACCATCTAACCTATTTTCACTTGGCATATTTTCATTATTTGATTTTTTTTTTTTTATGGTTGTAAGCATTGTGTTTATGGGCTTTTTATTTCGATTCACACTCAGGTTGCCTTAAGATAACGCATATGCTGATACATTTAATACTGAAAAGGTGTAAATACGAACTATTGCGGGAATGCCAACAGTCAATAGGACCTCTGGTCTATACATCCAGGTTCAGATGAATAGTATCCAACCTGGTTCATGTCACTTTCCTCCACTGGATCCTCACAACAACCCTGAGAGGTAGGCACGTCCCAAGAGATGGAATGACTTGCCCCAAAGTTACTCAGGCTAAGTCAGGGGACAGGTTCAGCTGACTGCTCAAGACCACGGGAGGGCGGGGTCTTTGCAGGCGCTTCTAGCAACAGTAAGAGCTTTCCATACACCCTGGCCTCTGCGATCCCTGACTTCAGGTACCTTGACAAACTCAAACTGCCAGAGAGGCAGGCTGCGGGCTCGGGAGACCCCTAGCTCACCCCAGAAGCGGGCACCCTCCATCGCCAAAGCCCAGGCGCCCAGCACAGCCCGCCCCCCCCCCCCCCATACCCCCTCCCGCGACCGCGGGCTCGGCGTTCAGAGCCGCACTAACCTGACCAGGTCGGTCATGCAGGAGCCCACCACTACCACCGCCGCCACCTCCTCCGCCCACTGCTGGCCGGGATCCCCAGCCGCCGCCATGGCCCTAACGAGGCGCTCTTCACCCCCAGGGACTGACCTTTGCCCTCTGCCCGACCCCGCACCCAGCAACGCCGCTGCGACGCTCCCTACCGACGCGCGGGCCTTCCCGACGGCCCTGCGGGTCGCCCACCTGACTGCCCGAAACAGCCCCGCCCCCAACCTCCCTCTGTTCTTCCCGGGACGGTCTCCCCGCACCACCTCCCGTTACAGAGCCCTCCTGACGGCTCCAGACCCCACGCCGCTCGCCGCCCGCGAGGCCGGGGCGCAGGAAGGGCCCTTCAGGCACTGCGGGGACGCCTTTCCGAGCGCCCGGCTCGGCGCGTCCGGGGGCGCGCACGCCGCCCGCTCCGGGGCCGCAGAGGGGGCGGGGCGGGCGGGGCGGGACGTCCGGGGCCGCGCACGCATCCGGCTCGCGGTGCGCGCGCAGGTCGGTGCGTCAGTCGGGGGCGCGCTCGGGTAACCTGTACCCCACGTAGTCGCCGGTTACCGATCGGACTAAGTTCCAGGTACCTGGACTGGGGCTGGTGCGGGGAGGTTGGATGCCGAGTCGCACAGGTGGCCCGAGGACCGTGATTTAAGTATGCCCAGGGCTCGCCGCCTCTTCCTATAGAGAAGGCCCCCGTTCTAAAGATGCCCTGCTCATCCCCATCACGCTGGTCCCCGCAAGAACCAGCCCCCAAGGCCACAGGCTGCTTTTGGCATATCTAGCCCGCCCCCCTCCCCACCCCCGCTCCCTCGTTAACCTCAGACTCCTTTCTCCTGCCCGCCCGACGAGGGGATCATACAGTTTGGGAAAAGGGAGAGTATCCCTTTATAGATGGCCCCTAGAGAGGGGTGGTCATTCCTTGGGTCTGAGCCTACTTGTTTTTCTTGAATGTTGCCCCTGGAGAAATAGCTTCCCTGCTTAACTTCCCTCGTGCGCTGTATGACGTTGAGGTGACGCAGCGGGACGCCACCCCTTTCCGTTCCATGACGTCAGCAGGGCACATGTTTCCGTGTTTGTCATCCTATCTTAATTGCGCGATAGTGGACGATGCCTTAGACGTCTTTGTAGTCCCCAGGCTGCCCATCCGAGGACCTTAGGTGACCTTATTTTGAGCAGCAGACCCTGTAAAAGTTGTCTTTCTGCATTTTCCTTCTGTAATACGTCAAAATAAGGAAGTACAAATTGCACAAGTAGCATTTAGGGAAGGTGGCCACTGTAAATTTGTGCATAGCTGGGATCTGTTGTAGGAATGTAATGTGTAAAATCCACTATTGGGGATGGTTCCCCGTCCATGTCCCTGGCTCAAAAGGATCACACCCAAACTATCATCTCTGGCTATTTGGTGACTTCTGGTTTTGGAGCATTTGTTTCCCCTCTGTCTTAGAGAAGTCACTACACCTGTGGTTGAAACAGATTTTAACGCTGCAGGAAGTCTTGCATTGTCAGAAAATAGTATTGTAGTTGTTCTGAAACAAAAAAAAATCATTCCTTCAGGCGTTAGTCTAAGGTCATGAGATTAGCTGAGTTGGGATGGGTTGTTGTCACCTTAAGTAAGTATAGTTTGGCTTTTGGTACAGGTCTCTTCCCTGTAGCATTTGACTGGTGAATCACTCAGGCCAGCTTTGGCAGCAGACCAGCTGTAGTCAAATGTGTTTCTAGTGGTCAAACAACCATTAATTCAAATTCATGACCTTTTGTCTGTTCCAATTTTATAAGGTGTACAATTAGATAACTTTGATGCTTTTCTCTTTGGTGATTGCAATTAAACATGCTTATGTGAGTCCACTATGCATGTGGACTTTGAGGGACATCTGTATTTAAATTCTGATCTTTATGCTTGCTACTTTTGTGACTTTGAGCAAGTTACTACTCTTGTTGAGCTTTAGTTTTCCTTTTTTTTTTTTTTAGCTTTAGTTTTCCTGTCTGTGAAATGGGGACAGTAATAGAGAACAGGGTTGTTGGGGGTAAGTAAATGAAGTTACTGGTGGAGATGGGAAATATAGGGCCTGATACTCAGTATATTTTTCAGATGTGTTGATTCTGTTTCCATTTTTCATAGAAATGAGAGGTAAAATAATGATAGGTATTATGGGAAAAAGCATGGAAGAATAATTTTGTAATGTAGGTGAGATCCTTTTGTTTTTTTTCCAGATGAGTATTTCTCTGTTTTGCATATGATCTATATAAGCATCTTTTCAAGAACTGTGACATCAATGGATAGAAATAAGAGTGGAAATGTTGCAGAATAGGAAAGAAATAAGCTTCAAAATGATAATATGGGTTAGTATACTGTTCAAAGACAAATTACACAAGTTATCCCTATCATCTGTGGTGTGCGAATTCTAATACTTGCCTTACTGTCCAGGATTGTGACGATTAACTGTGATGATGTATTTGGCGGGTCTTTACAAGTGGTTGTATTATAAAAATGTACAACGTGATTTTTATGATTGATAATATAGTGCACTGGGTGTTTATTCTTACTTTGTAGTGACGATGGAGTGGTGAAGGGAGGTCATCTGTTAAATGGCTGGAAGAAGAGTTTGTTTTATATTTGCAGAAAGGATGATTTGAGTACTGAATATAAAGCTTTTACTGCCTCAAAGGTACTTCTGGTTGTCATCACTATATCAGGTCACCAAGTTATTTATTTATTTATAAGATTTTATTTATTCATGAGAGAGAGAGAGACAGAGAGAGAGAGGCAGAGACATAGGCAGAGGGAGAAACAGGCTCCGTGCCGGAAGCCAGATGTGGGACTCGATCCCAGGACTCCAGGATCATACCCTGGGCCGAAGGCAGGTGCTAAACTGCTGAGCCACCCAGGATCCCCACCAAGTTATTTTTTGAAAGATCACTGCAGTCCTTCCCTTTATTACTGTCTGAAGTGATTTAAGCAAGTACTGGTTTTCAACATTTATTTTGGCAGAAACCTATAAGTCCTCATATGGTAAAATACATGAAAACTAGAACCAGAACATCATTTCCTTGTAGTTGTAAGAAATTAATTTGCTTTTGATGCGAGATTATCCTTTCAGATTGAAGAAGGAAGTGATTATTAAAATGGACTTGTTCACCTCTGAAAGTAGAGGTTTTCATTTAGAAGTCTGTTTAGAGGAATTCATTCTTTCCTTCCCTTAGCCCCATGGGTTTCCAAATAATTTACATATGCTTTATTGGTTTTACTTCTGTATTTTCAAGTGTAAGGACTTTTTAGTGCCTGAAAGTCAATGATTTTTAGATCCATGTTAGTTTGTGTTACTCAATATCAGGATAAGTATATATTTTCATGATTTTAAATAGTTTTTTTTTTTTTTACTACATATGTTCCTGAGATACATTTTCTTTGACCAGGTTTTTTAAAGGCATATTATCTTCTCTCCACACCTCAATATTTCTCTAGCTTTTGTCTCTTTATTTATTTATATATTAAAAGATTTTTATTGGGTGCTTAGCCTGTGCCAGGTACTTTTGTTAAACACTAGGGATTCAGGACAGAGTCCTTTCCTGGGAGAGATCACAAAGCAGGTCAGTATAGCACACTGTGGAAGGATAGTGTATCAGAAATAAATAATTTTTAGGAAGTAACAATTTTAAGTGGGTTATGCTTTTTCTAGAATTTTATACAGTATTATCAATCAACTCCTTCCTGTGGGGACGCCAAGGGAGTGGTTCCTGACTTAATGGTGTGTACATCTTGTGCGTTGGGGAGAGGATTGTTAGCAAAGGCTTCTTAGGGCCTCAATCAAAGCAGGAAGCTGCGGGTTGTAGAATAGAGCAGGGCAACTTTAAGCAGTGTGGGGCAGCGTAACAGTCAGCTTTGGAAAGTAGGATGGAACTGGATTTGAGGGTTGCTGCTTTTCTCTTTTCTCTGAAAAGCATTGGTATAGTCTCTGTCCTAATGAGGTAAGCAACAGAGGTTTGGTTTCTTCTGGAGGGTCATTGGAAAAGGCCACTCCAAGATAAGATATGCAGTGTTTGTTTGTGCAAGAGAAACTTCCATGTGCTGTGCCAGTTTTCAGGACAGTTGTTTTATCTAGTTCCTTTGAATACTCTGACCACCATTCTTTTCTTCTGTTTCCAGTGGTGATTTGCAAGTCAAGCTAAAATGTCCCCAGAAGTGGCCTTGAACAGAATTTCTCCAATGCTCTCCCCATTCATATCTAGCGTGGTCCGCAATGGAAAAGTGGGGCTGGATGCTACAAACTGTTTGAGGATAACTGACCTGAAGTCTGGGTATGTACCAGAACTAACTCAACTGATGGATCAGGCCCAATCTAGCCTTTACCTAATAATAAACTTTTCTTACCAGATTCATAAAAATTGAACACCATAGAAATTCATCAAGTCATGATCTCATCACATGTTGATGCAATTGGTTTTGTCCAGTACTTGATGTTTTGTGTTTCAAGTTGTTTTATTTGTGTTGTGGGCCATTGCTTTATAATCACAATGTTTGTCTCACTCTCTTTCTCTCTCTCTCTGTTTTTTTTTTTTTTTTTTGGTGTGTCTCTTTGTTAACAGTGTGCCATGTGGTTTTTAGCAAGTATGTTTTCCATTCATTGATTTGTGTTCTTGTTATGTTTGCTGCAGTCCAGCATGTACTAAAAGAGTTGGGTTTTGGAATTCTGAATCTGATATTATTTGGTAATCTCTCCTGATAGGAAAATTATAATAGCTAGCCAGAAGAAGTCATTTTTCACAATGAGGTTGGAACATACTCTCACACCTGGAAATGCTGCATTAAAAAGCCCTAACTTTTTATTTCATAATAAATAGTTACAGAAAATTTATAAAATATTACAGAAAATTAATGTTGCCGTAATGCAGCATTACTGTTGCATACTGTTAATTGTTCTATGGGCCTTGTTTGAATTTTGCCACTTTTCCCACTCATGCATGTCCTTTTCTTGGTCTAGGATCTAATCCAGAATACAGCCTGAATTTAGCCATCATATCTTCTTGGTCTTCTTGACCTATGACTGTTCCTGTCTTTCTTTCTCTTTTATGATTTTGACACCTCTGAAAATAGCACTGGTTATTTTGTAAAATGTTGCTCAGTATGGGTTTATCTACTGTTTTCCCTTTATTATAGTGAGAATTGCATCCCCCTACCCCCCAAGAGTACTACAGAATTGATGCTGTATCGTTTTCAGTGCCTTAGGTCAGGGAGTACGTAATGTTCATATGTGTGTTAATGGGAATGTGAACTTTGACTACTCAGGTAAGATGGTGTCCACCAAGTTTCTCCACTCTGGAGTTAGCTTAATCTTCCCTTTGTCATTGGTAAATATCTTGTGGAGTGATTCAGCATAGATGTTCCCTTCCTCTTTGTACTTTTGTCCACTAATTTCAGTGCCCATGGATGGTTCTAGCCTGGAAATGTTATTATTATGGTGCTGGTCTAAGTGATTTTCTTAGACTCCCCTCACATTTTTTAATTTGAATTCTACTGTAAAGAAGTGCTATCCTTTCTCTCTCAGTCACTTATTTATTTATGTCAGTGTGAAAATTTAGCTGTTTTTTTAGTCTGTGAGTTATCATCCAAAACTGTCTTCATTTATATTTTTGCTCAGTTGTTCTAGCTTTGTTAATGGGAGCTCTGTCAAATTGGCATTTGTGTTTTTCTGACATAACCCCATCAGCTTTTGAGCACTTTCTTACTAGAAATATTTTGCATTCTTGATTCTCTTTTAGCTTCTCTTTTAGGCTCTTTTGCCTCTATACATCTAGCTATTTTTTGACTGAGCTGAAGACTTGGATATGAGGATATACACTTTCTTCAGCAGTAAGATAAAGAAGACTAAGTTGGATATTTTATTGCAAAGTAGGATACTTTTTTTTTTTTTTTTTTTTTTTTTTTTTATGATAGAGAGAGAGAGAGAGAGAGAGGCAGAGGGAGAGGGAGAAGCAGGCTCCATGCACCGGGAGCCCGATGTGGGATTCGATCCCGGGTCTCTAGGATCGCACCCTGGGCCAAAGGCAGGCGCCAAACCGCTGCGCCACCCAGGGATCCCACTTTTTTTTTTTTTTTAAGATTTTATTTATTCATGAGAGAGAGGGAGAGAGAGAGGCAGAGACACAGGTAGAGGGAGAAGCAGGCTCTATCCAGGGAGCCCGATGTGGGACTTGATTCTGGGACCCCAAGATCATGCTCTGGGCTGAAGGCAGGTGCTAAACCACTGAGCCACCCAGGGATCCCCCTGGAAAGTAGGATACTTTTTAAAAGATCTGGCATTGGGACGCTTGCCTGGGTGGCTCAGCAGTTAAGCTCTGCCTTCGGTTCAGGGTGGCTCAGCAGTTAAGCTCTGCCTTCGGTTCAGGGTGGGATCCTGGGATCTGGAATCGAGTCTCACTTTGGGCTCCTTGCAGGAAGCCTGCTTCTCCCTCTGCCTGGGGCTCTGCCCCTCTCTCTCTCTCTTTCTGTGTCTCTCATGAATAAATAAATAAAATATTAAAAAAAAAGATCTGGCATCATCTTTAATTTAATCAGTGGGTGAGGGGTTTCTTTTGGAAGCGACAAAAGTGTTCTAAAAGTAAATAATGGTGATGGTTATACAATTCTGAAGATATATGAAAGATGACTGAACTGTGCACCTACAAGGGTGGTTTTTTGGTATGTGGATTATAGCTTAGAGAAGCTGTCCTCAAAAGAAGCCAAACCCATGAAACAGGGATGTCCACTGTCCCAAATGGATAGGACATGGAATTAGGTCTTCTTTAGTTTGTCACAAACATTTTTTTTTTTAAAAGATGGCAAGGACATGAGTGGACTGATCGCCAGAGGACTGGGGACTGGCTTATGTAAGATGATGTCATCTGAACTCCTTACTCCTTCTGTCTGTATCCTGAGAGAACAGTTGGGTTCATCAACATGAGGTCACCTTACTTCTTTTCTGCAGACTCCTTCTCCAGTGTCCTCCAATTCCTAAATGATTAGTTGAGTGCTTAAGTGCAAATAGTGAATCTGATGATACATTTCAAATGAATCCACTAGAGCTAGCCCGGTCTTGACTAGCTCTGTGAAAAATATTTGAAGTGGCCCTAATGGCATTTAGTGTTTATGGAATTTGCTTTCTTTAGATTTAAAAAAGGAATGCAAATACCTCTACCTACATTAACAAAGTTGCTATGCGTAAGACGTTATTAATCTAGAGCATTAGTGATGCCTTTTATGTTGTGCTTGTCTGAAAGATTCGTGAAAGTTCTTTGAAATCTCATTAACAATTCTTTCTTCAATCCTTCCATCAGGCAAAGTGTGCATTCCTCAAGTTTCTATAGCAAAATAGTGGTGGGGTTTGGGAACAGAATGGCTCCTTTTTAGTGTGTCACTTCTGGCATTTCCCTTTCTTCTAAAAGAAGAAGCACTCATGATTGCAAGAAACAGGGTGCACATTTGTGATTTCTGTGAACTTGAAGGGGCATACCTTATAGGGCACAGCATACACAGAATTAGTCTTATTTTTATATATGGCTCCTTGCCCTTAAAGCGATGAGGTCTGAGGATCTATATTCTAGATCTACTCATAGGAGTAATAGATAGGTAAGAATCTTTTCAATAGATTTTTTTTTTTAAATAGCAACTCATCTTTATTTTTCTGATGGCACCTAAATCTTTCTACCTTATGTACATCTATGTATGTGTGTGTGTGTGTGTGTGTGTGTGTGTGTGTGCTTCTAATCTCCATTGCTAGACTGTCACGATGTTAAGGACAGGATTCTTATTTAATTTATTTTTAGGCATCCTTAAGGTTGGCTATGGTACCTTTCACAGATAGTGTAGCAAGTAGGGTTTGAATGATGAATAGATAAGATGTTTTCCTAGAGAAGTTGCCTGGTTTGGGGATCATAGTAGTTTGGACTTCTGGCTTGGAAATCTGTCTATTGGTCTGGTAGTTTATTGCTTAAATTTTATTATCCATCATCCTTTAAAATGTCATTCCTTGACAAAAGAAGTGATATTTTTGAAATTATAGTGAAGTGTATTACAGTACTGGGTTTTAGTCTTTGAGATAGAGGGGCCAAATTTTTATTTTAGGGAATTATTCCATGAGGCTACTGACTGTTTATTAGCTTTTTGGTCTGTGTTAATTGGATCACAAGCATGTGCTATTTGTAAGATGCCATATTTTTGTCATTTTTAGTGATATAGTAATCTCAAAGATGTCTAAATGTTCAGTGTTCTGGAATGGTGCCTGGCAAATATAAGAGAAGAAAGCAGAGGGCTTACTGCAACCTGTGGCAGCCAAGACTTATTATCTTTTTTCAGCGTATCACAGTGACTCAACCTTACTGGCACATGGCTGTGTTTGGGGCATCTGCTATGACATCTCATCCGCCCACAACTACCTGTTGCATTTTTTGTTCATGTTCTGAATTTCATTACTTAATTAAAAATAGATACTCAGTGTACTTGGTTACTAAATAGAACAGTTTTAAAAGATGAACGCTGCAAACTTTGAATACTGATCTCTCTTTGGTGTGTTGGTCCCTCTGGCGGGCTCAGCCTTTATTAGCTTTGTGCCTGGAAGGAAGCTGCTGCCCCAGGAGGCAGTAGTTTAATTTTGAAGATGGGCAACTTTTAAACATTTACTATCTAGTTGTTTACTGGGCTTTTTTTTTCCTTAGGTTTTAAAAAAGTTTTAAATTTAAAAACATTTAACAAATTAAAATTTTTAGATTAAAAAGTTTTTATTTATGAGAGACACAGAAAAAGGCAGAGACATAGGTAGAGGGAGAATCAGGTTCCCCGCAGGGAGCCTGATGTGGGACTCGATCCCAGGACCCTGGGATCCCTACCGGAGCAAAAGGCAGATGCTCAATCACTGAGCTACCCAGATGCCCCTCACTGGGCTTTTCCATTTCACTTTCTTTTCTGTGATCTTTTTCCTTTTCTCCTATGTGTATCTTTATACCTTCTGTACTCATTATATAAAAATATATCCCTAAACCATACATAGTATTATTTTGCATGTTTAAAAAGTTTATACAAATGATATCATCCAATGTGTGTGTGTGTGTGTGTGTGTGTGTGTGTGTATTCTTCTACAGCTTGCTTGTTTTGCTTAGTAGGAAGTTCTTGAGATTTACTTATGTTAATACTTATGGTTCAAGTTCTTTGGTTTGCATTGCTGTGTCATATTCCATTGTATGAATATACCTCCAATTTTTTTTTTAAAAGATTTTATTTATTTATTCATGAGAGACAGAGAGAGAGAGAGAGAGAGAGAGAGGCAGAGACCACAGGCAGAGGGAGAAGCAGGCTCCATGCAGGGAGCCCGACGTGGGATTTGATCCTGGGTCTCCAGGTTCATATCCTGGGCTGAAGGCAGATGCTCAACTGCTGAACCACCCAGGCGTCCCGAGCCAGCCAGGCGTCCCTACACCTCCAATTTTTTATTCGCTCTCCTACTGATTGATTTATACCTTTTCTTTTGACAAAAAATGCCATAATGAACATTCTCTCACCTTTGTATAAGAAAAAAATATATATGAGAATATTTTCTGAGGCATGGGTTTTTGAACTGGGTGGGTTTATCCATTGGTAGTTATATAATCAATGGAGTGAGTCACTCCAACATTTTAAAAATGAATGAGAATAGTATGGAAACTATCAGAATATAAAACACATAATAAAAATAAGCACTGTTTTGTGAATTTTGCTTTCAGTTAAGTAAGTATGTATGTACTGGGTTAGAATGTCAAATATGTGTGTCATGATAAAAAATTTTGAAAGCGGAAAAAAAAAATTGGAAGTGGAAAAAAAGTTTGAAAGCTCACCCTCTAGAATATATTCCTGGAATAAAATTGCAGGTTCTTATGATATAAGCATCTTCTAGTTTATTTAGATATTGCTACATTTTATCAATTTCCTTCCACCAGGAATGAATAAGAGTTCCCATTGTTCTGTAGTCTTAACAGTACTCTGTGTTGTCAGACTTAAATTTTTGCCAATCTGATGGGTATAAAATAGAATCTCATTATGTTTTTAAGTTGTATTTCCCTGATTACTAGTGTAGTGAAGAATCTTTCAAATCTTTATCACCTATTCAGGGTTCTTCTTTTAGGAATATCCTTTGCCCATCTTTTAAGTGGGTTGTTTGTAGTTTTGTATAGATTTTAAATCATTCTTTATGTATTTTGGAAACTAGCTTTTTATACATATAACTAGCAGTTGTTTGTATTACAAATATCTGCATTCAGTCTGTGGTGTATAGCATCTTAATTTTTATTTATTTTTTATTTATTTTTTAGCATCTTAATTTGATGCTACTTTTGCCCAGAATTTTTAATTTTAATGAAGTCAAATATATTAGTGTTTTCGTTTTTATTATTTATTATTTATTTTATTTTATTTTTTATTTTTTAAATTTTTATTTTTTATTTTATTATTTATTTATTATTATTTTTTTATTTTAAAAAATTTTTTTTAGTTTTTAATTTTTTTAAAGTATTTCTGTTTTTAGATTTACACTGTGTGTGTGTGTGTGTGTGTGTGTGTATGTGTGTGTGTTTGTGAGAGAGAGGGAGCTTTTCAAGAAATTCTGACACAAAAGTCATATATCTATCTTCCTGTAAGGATTTTAAAGTTTTCCTTTTTTGGTTTTCAAATAGAAAGTTTTTCTAGGGCAGCCCCGGTGGCACAGCGGTTTAGCGCCGCCTGCAGCCCCGGGGTGTGATCCTGGAGACCTTGGGTCAAGTCCCACGTTGGGCTTCCTGCATGGAGCCTGCTTCTCCCTCTGCCTGAGTCTCTGCCTCTCGCTCTCTCTGAATAAATAAATAAATTAAAAAAAAAAAGAAATTTTTTTCTATAACATATGTTGTGAGATAGGGATATAGTTTTTTTCTTCGTACAGATCACTGGTTGTCCTACCATCATTTATTGAAAAGGTCATCCTTTGCCTGTGGATCTGCAATGCTACCTCTCGTGTCAAGTTTATGTCATATGTGGATCTGTTTCTGTTTGATCTGTCAGCCTCATTGTCCTTATGCCAGTTGCACACTGTCTTAACTATTACAACTTTATGCTATGGCATAATATAGGAAAATTCATCCATCTTGTTTTGATTCTTAAAAATTGTCTCACTTACCCATATATTCTACATATATATATATATGTATATATATATATATATATATATATATATTTTTTTTTTTTTTTAAGATTTTATTTATTTGACAGAGTGCAAGCTGGGGGTGTGGCAGGAAGAGGCAGAGGGAGAAAGGAGGCCCAATCCTAGGACCCTGGGATCATGACCTGAGCCAAAGGCAGATGCTTGCTTAACTGACTGAGCCACCCAGGCACCCCTTTGGTACTTTTTGATAACCTCATTTAAATAGTTGCATAACCATCTTATTAGGACATCTGCAAATTCAGTTAAAAACTCTTCTTTTTAACTCATTGAGAAAAGGAAATGAAGGGAAACTGACCTGATGAAGGACTAATTGAGAATTAATGGTCAGGAAAGCTCTCTGAGAAAATGACATTTAAGTTGAATCATGAAAGATGAGAATAATTCAATGTGAAGAGCTGGGAAAATTGATGTAAAAAAGGGAATAATACTATGTGTAAAGGCAGGAGAAAGCTTTACATGTTCAAGGATCTGCAAGGCCACTGAGTGTTGGAATGTAGTGAGAGACCGTGAGAGGGAAATGAGATTCTAAAGATAGTCAGGGGCCAGATTATGCAGAGCCTGGTGGGCTATATTAGGAAATTTGGGTTTTATTCTGGATGGAATGAGGAGTTATTGAAAGATTTTAAGCAGAATGACTTGATCTAATTTATATTAAAAAAATCATGGTTGTTATATAGAAAGAGGCTTGTGCAGGATAAGGTAGATTAGTTAGGTGTCCATTTGAACATTAGGCCATGTGACAGATGATGGCGTCTTAGAATATTATGGGGGCAATGGAGGTGGAAGGAGGTGAATATAAACTAGTTAGAAGGTAAAAACATGAGGATATTGAATTTGGGGTTTGAGAGAGAATCAAGAATGACTTCTTTCTTCTTAACTTGAGCAAGTGGGTAGGATGGTTAGGCAGTCAACTGAGATGGGAAAGATGGGTGGAGGAACTTCTTTTATTTGGATTGATTATTGTCTGTGTCTGCCATGCAGTTATCATTGTAGGTTGTCTTTTGCCTCTTTCCTCTGTTTAATCTCATGTCTTGCTTTCTTGTTTTTCCCTCTTGCTTTATTGGAACATGCACTCCAGTAGTATCCCAAGAAAGGGAAAAGAGAAGATTTATTTTTTGAATTCCTCAAAGTCTGAAATGTGTTTATTCTACTTTTAAACTTGATTGATAATTTGGGCAGGTATAAAAGTCTAGGTTGCAAATTATCTTCCCTTCAAATTTGGAAGGCCTTGGTCTGTAATATTGGGGACCCTCAACATATATATTGTTGTAGTTTCATGGATGCAGTGCCTCCTCTTCTCTGTGAGGATATTAAGAAGTGTTTGTTTTTAAAATTGAGGTATAATTGACTCTGGTTTTAAAAGATTTTCTCTATATCCTGTGTTCTCTGTTTTGGTCACTTTACTCAAACTGATGATTCTTGGCTGTCTATGCCTATTGAGGGAGAATGTAAAATGTGAACTTGAAGCTTTTTGTGCATAGGTGGACTTCTTAACTACTGAGCTTCACTGTAGTGTGATCATATAGCACCTTGGCCTTTTTATTAGATGATTGCCAGTTTAATTACCTGGAGATCTTTTTTCTGGGGCTATAAAAAAATAGAGGTGTCTGTATGGATGTGTATATTCCTATGTGTCAGCAAAATTCTAACTTTTGGGTCAGAGTATATAAATTTTAAGATTTCTGATGTATTTGATGTATTCTTCTTCTTGGTTCTGGTCTCCTTGAGAGACACTGGCCTTCATAGCTAGTGCTCCAGCTGCCCCAGCTCAGTTTGGCCCCAAGCCAACCTATTTGCTGAATGCAGCTGCATGCATGAGCCAATGAGAGGCCAGCAGAACTGACCAGCTCATTTTTTTTTAAAAAAGATTGTATTTATATTCATAAGAGACACAGAGAGAGGCAGAGACACAGACAGCAGGAGAAGCAGGCTCCTTGCGGAGAGCCTGATGTAGGATTCCATCCCAGGACCCTGGGATCATGACCTGAGCCAAAGGCAGAGGCTCAACCACTGAGCCACCCAGGTGACCCCTAATCAAATATTTCAAAGTAGATCCACCTGCTGTAGAAGTGATGAAGAGGGGCACCTGCCTATGTCTCTGCCTCTCTCTGTCTCTCATGAATAAATGAATAAAATCTTTAAAAATTTTTGATTAGGTAGAAGAATGAATGGGCTTGGAAATGTCAACTTCTTTTTTAACAGACAGATTCTCTTTTCAATAGTTATTAGAGATTGAACCTTGGCTTTATTGAGCAGAGACATGCAACAGTTTTCAACAGTGGGTTGAAGAAACCTGCGTCTTTAGCCTCCACTAAAGTGGGGAGCTCTGTTGGAGGGTGGAGAGCTAGTATGGGCAGTGGATGGGTGGGGTTGTGAATGCTACAGGGCAGAATTTTGGTTAGGGCTCGAGGTGCTTATCTAGGCACCACAACATCTAGAAACACAGTGAACAGTGCACAGTGTTGATATTTTGTCTTCTATTACAGTATCCAGTTTATCCTCCAGGAATTACTTCCTTTTTTTTTTTTTTAAACTCAGAGAAATATAAATTCCTCTATTCCTCATGCTCTAGTGCATAGTATTTTCTTCTCTTAGATCTTTAACTCAGGTAGCTTGCCTGTCCAGCTGCCTTCTGATTATAATAGTATAATGTAGTAATGTCAATAATGTTAATTAAACAGTTAATGGGTCTTTTAACATTTCAGAGAGATTTCACTTATTTTGTAGTTAGGATTTTTTTGGGGAAAAAGTCAAAGGGTTGGTATTGGCCTTTGGTCAGTAAACTCTGAAATCATTGACCTTAGGAACTTGTGCTAGGATTCCACGGTCTTCCCACAGAGACTAGAGTGATGAATGCTGGGAGAGATCTGGCTTTGCAGTTTTAGATGATTATGAATCTTGGACTTTTCATGCCCTACAGTGACTTCATTTCAGAATGACTTTGTTTGGTATGGAAGTTGGGGAGAGGAAGAGGTGAAGGGAAGTAGCCAGTCTAATGTGTAAATGAAAGGAGATAGAAGATTCATTTAATTGATTCCTAGCTCTACTTTGTACTAATCAAGGGAACAAAAATCACTCTGTACTGTTATTTTTTGTCTCCCCTATTCTATGCAATTTTAAGGTGGTGTTTTTTGACTGGTTTCTGTTTGATTAGAATGACAAATTTACAGAGCTCTTTAAGATTAGAAGAATAGCGGGGCTCTTTTAGTTCATGTTGATAAGCACATGTTAATAAGTTTGTTTCAAGACTGCAAATTAACTAATCCTGAGCTCTTACTTATGTGTTAAAGGACCTCTATGCCCATGTAGACAGTCCCCTTTTTAACTTCCATGATACTTGAATAATCTTGCTTTCTGGTGCCATATTCTTGAGAAATAGTTTTGTAATCTTCCTTTCAGGGCCCCATTTCCTGAGTAATGTGGTTATCTTTCTGATGGCATGTGATGAAAGTTGTTTTTCCCGTTGGCCTTGCTTCTCTTGACTTTTTGAAAAATGTATCCTTTTTGTTTTCTGAAATAGTTTTCATCTCAACCTTTGCTCTTGCCAATTTATCGATAAGAGCTCTTGAGTCAAGTGGAAGTTTAGGAGAATGTTTTGAAGTTCTCCTGTGAAGTAGGGACAATGCCCTCACAATGATTGTTTTTTCCATCTATGGACTACTTAGACTTTTTTAATCTAAAAAAAAATTTAAAAATTTCGTGTTTCAGTAAATTATTAACATGTAGATTCATTTTGGGGCTTAGCACATACTTTTCTTATAATATGGTAAAACATACATATTATTTACCACGTGCATCGTTTTTATGTGTACAGTTCAATGGCATTAAGTATATGCATGTTGTTGTGTAGCCATCACCATCATTTATCTCTAGAATCTTTATAATCTTGCAAAACTGAAACTCTATGCCATTAAATAATAACTCCCCGTTTGTCCTTTCCACCACCCCTGCACCCCTGGAAATCACTATTTTTTAAAATTTATTCATGAGAGACATAGAGGCAGAGACATAGGCAGAGGGAGAAGCAGGCTCCCTTTGGGGAGCCTGACGTGGGACTCATCCTAGGACACCGGGATCACACCCTAAGCCCAAGGCAGATGCTCAACCACTGAGCTACCTCGGTGTCCTGGAAGGAAATCACTGTTTTATTTCTTGACTACTTTAAGTACCTCGTATAAGTGAATTATGCAGTATTTGTTCCTTTATGACTGGCTTATTTCACTTAGCATAATGTTTCTAAGGTTTTGCCATGTCGTAGCATATGTCAACATTTCATTCCTTTTTAAGCCTGAATAATATTCTATTTTTTAAAAGATTTTATTTATTTGTTCATGAGAAAGAGACAGAGAGAGAGAGGCAGAGACACAGACAGAGGGAGAAGCAGGCTCCCTGCAGGAGCCCAATGTGGGACTCGATCCTGGACCCTAGGATTAGGCCCTGAGCCAAAGGCAGACGCCCAACTGCTGAGCCACCCAGGCATCCCAATATTCCATTTTTTAAAAAAGATTTTATTTATTCATGAGATACACACACAGAGAGAGGCAGAGACATAGACAGACAGAGAAGCAAGCATATGACCCCGATATCATGACCTGAGCAGAAGGCGGGCGCTCAACCACTGAGCCACCCAGGTGCCCCTGAATAATATTCTATTGTATGTATATACCACATTTTGTTTTTCCATTTACCCGTTGATGGATACTTGGGTTGCTTGCACCATTTGACTATTGCTGAAAAGGTAGGTGTCCAGACATCTGTTGGACTCCTTGTTTTCAGTTCTTTTGGCCATATACCCAGAAGTAGAATTACCAGATCATATGGTAATTCTATGTTTAATTTTTTGAGGAATCACCATAGCATTTTCCTCAGTGGCTGCATCATTTTATATTGCAACCAGTAATGCACAAGGGTTCCAGATTTTCCACATTCTCACCAATGCTTGTTGGTTTTTAAACGTTTTCTTTGTGTTTTTAAAATAAAAAAAAAATTTGTAGTTATCCTAATGGATGTGAAGAGGTGTATTATTGTGGTTTTGCATTTTCCTAATGACCAGTGACATTGAGCATCTCTTCAGGTGCTTAGTGACCATTTGCATATCTGCTTTTGAGAAATGTCTATTCGAGTCCTTTGCCCATTTTTTAATTGTGTTGTTGTTGGTAGTGAGTTGTAGGAGTTCTTTGTATAGTCTAGATAATCAATTCCTTATCAAATATATGATTTGAAAATATCTTTTCCCATTCCATGGGTTGCCTTTTTATTCTTTTGATAATATCCTCTGATGCACAATATTTTTACTTTTGATGAAGTCCAGCTTATTAATTTTGTTTTTGTTGCCTATCCCTTTGGTGTCATATCCAATAAATTATTGCCAAATCCAATGTCGTGAAGCTTTTCCCCTATGTTTTCTTCTAAGAGCTTTATCATTTTAGCTCTTCTGGTTAGGTCTTTGGTCCATTTTGAATTTTTAATTCAAAGTTTTTCCATGTGGATATCCAGTTTTCACAACAGTATTTGTTGAGAAGATAGTCTTTTCTTCCATTAAATGGTTTTAGCACTATTGTTGAAATTATTTGACCATATATTTGAAGATTTATTTCTGGGCTCTGTATTCAGTTGGTCTGTCTTTATGCCCATTCCACAGTCTTTTGATTACTTTAGCTTTGGTAGTAGGTTTTGATATCGGGAAGTGTGAGACTTTCATCGTTGTTCTTCTTTTGACAGATTGTTTTGGCTATTCAGGATCCATTGACCTTCCATATGAATTTTAGGATGGCTTTTTCTATTTCTGCAGTTTGTTGTTGAGATTTTGATAGGGATTGTTTTGAATCAATAGACTCTTTTGGGTGGTATCACCATTGAACAGTATTAAGTCATCAATGAACACAGGATGTCTTCCCATTTACCTGTGTTTTCTTTAATTTTTTTCAGCAGTGTTTTGTAGTTTTGAGTACAGTATTCTTTTTTTTATGTGGTTTTGCTTTCCATGGTTTCAGTTACCTGCAGTCAACTATGGTCCAGAAGCAGGTGATCCTCCTCTTGACATGTCGTTAGAAGATCAGTAGTAGTCTAATGCTACCTCGTGATGCCTACCTCGTTCACCTCACTTCATCTCATCATGTAGGTATTTTATCATCTAACATCATTACAAGCAATAGGGTGAGTGCAGTATGGTAAGGTATTTGAGAGAGAGAGAGACCACATTTGCATAACTTTTATGTGAATGTGTTACAGTTCCTTTTTCTAATTAGTTTTTGTTATTAATCTTTTACAGTACTTACCTTATAAATTAAACTATAAATTAAACTTTATCATATATATATAAAGAAAAGAATATACATAGGGTTTGGTACTATCTGTGGTTTCAGGGCATCTGCTGGGGGTCTTGGAATGTATTTCTGGTGGATAAGTAGAGTCTACTGTATCCAACCCTTGCCCTCTAGGTTAAGTTTATTCCTGAGTATTTTAATCTTTAAAAATTTTTTTTTTCTTTTTTTTGGTGTCAGAGACCCGTTTAATGTGGACGTTCAAGGCCTGGGCAGAGTGAAGAGTGCCCCAGAATTGGGCAGGCAGGCAAGGTGGGTGGGTCGAGGGCCCACACCTGACCCCGGGAGGGGATGTCAGATGTTGGGGGCTGGCCCAGGCATGCCAAGGGGAGTACCAAAAGGGTGTCCAAGGCAGGCAGACCCACTGGGGGACCTGTAGGCTAGCCCCTGAGCAGGTGTTGAAGCCAGGTGGTGAGTGCCTAGGCCAGAGCCTAGCCCAGGGAGGCAGGGTTGAGGCTGGCTGGGAGCTCCCAAAACCTAAGGACTGGCATCAGGAGGGGCCTCCCCAAGCTGCTGCTGGAACTCAAGGCGTGTCTGCCAGTTGGACTCAAGCAGCTCCTGGAGGCAGGCATGGAGGTGGTCATTCTTCTCCTCTAGATGGTCTAGACAGGAGTTGATCTGGTCCAACATGGAGTTGATGGCAGCATATTCTGCTTCCCCGAAGCTGTCGTCCTCGCCTTCCACGCCCGCCTCCACCGGCAAGCCCAGGTCCCCGTTGGGGCCCGACATTGCGGGCTCGGGTGCTGCGAGGGCCGCGCGTCGACGGAACGCGGCGACAGTCCCGCAGACAGCCGGTGCCGGGTGGAAGGTGGAGGCGCGGGATGGAACGCGGCGCCGGAAGAGCTCTTTTTAAAATTTTTTTAAGAAAGATTTTTATTTATTTATTTGTCAGAGAGAGAGAGAGAGAGAGAGCAAGCAAATGTTTACAAGCAGAGGGAACTGCAGGCAAAGGGAGAAGCAGGCTCCCTGCTGAGCAAGGAGCCCAGTGCAGGACTGGATGCCAGGACCTTGGGATCATGATCCAAGCCGAAGTCAGACACTCAGCTGATTGAGCCACCCAGGCATCTGTCTTTTTAATACTATTATAAATGGGATGTTTTTATAATTTTCTTTCCAGATTGTTCATTTTTAGTGTATATAGAAAGGCAACTGATTTTTCCATGATCATGTATCCTGCAACTTTGCTGAATTTATTAGTTCTGATTGTGTGTGAATGTGTGTGTTTGTGGACTCTTCAGGGTTTTCTGCATGTAAGATCATGTCCATATTTTTTCTTCTACCTTTTGGATGCTTTTTTATTTCATTTTCTTGCCTAATTGCTCTGGTTAGGAGTTTCAGTACTATTTTGAGCAGAAGTGGTAAAAACAGGCATCCTTGTCTTATTCCTGACCTTATGGAAAAGGCTAGCAATCTTTCACATTTGACGATTGGAGTTTTTTCCCCCCAATTCATGCTTGATTTAAGCTTTTGGCTGAGGAGGCAAACCAGTTAAGTACTGTGAGAAAAGTTAAAATAGTACTGAAATTGTGAACTTATTTTTGAACCGTAAATTCTTATGAAAATAGCTTCTGTATAGGAATCTGCCCCCAGATTTAAGCCAGAATACATGGGTGGAGCGCCCTCACGGTTTTAGAAACAGCTGAGGGTCTTAAAACTCAAAGAGGCTTTTTTCCCTTTTCAGTGTGTGTAAGAACATAGATTTGCATTCACACTATTTTCACTCTTTTACTGTAAATGTATCTGAATATATACTGTTTGGTGTAGGGCTGAGAGAATAGCAGTTGAGAACAGAGGGAACAAACATCTGCAGACAGTTTAGACTCTATGCCAGTGGCTTTTAGTGGCCTTCTACCTATAAAATAATCACAATAGCGGTAGTAGGAATATTAGCTCCTGCACCAGATCCTGTCCTTGGCATATTACGTCTGTTACCTACTGAAATCTCACATTGCCGCATGAAGTATAGATTTTAGCAACCTCATGTTACAAGTGAGGAATGGGTCTTGAAATGTCCAGGTGAGGGTCCCGAGCTATTCTGTGGCAATGCCAGGGTTTGTAACCGAGCCTCTGGGATGCCTGGGTGGGTCAGTGGTTGAGCGTCTGCCTTACTCTCTGAGTGTGATCTCGGGTCCCGGGATTGAGTCCCGCATCTGGCTCCCTGCGAGGAGCCTGCTTCTCCCTCTGCCTATGTCTCTGCCTCTCTCTCTCTCTCTGTCTCTCTCTCTGTGTCTCCCATGAATGAATAAATGAAATCTTTAAAAAAAGAAAAAAGAAACTGAGTCTCTGATTATATAGCTCTGCAGCTTTCCCCTGAATTTGTTGTTTTTGTTTTGTTTGTTTGATTTTAATTCTGTAACTGCATCTTAATTACAAGGTCCTTTAATTAGGAACCTTGACTCATTGTGGTCAGCACCAAGAAAGTGCTATAATAAATTAAGGTACGGTCCTTCATATACATTTCTTTGGTTGGTTAATTTGATCTCTGAGATGCTGATATCACTTCTCTGGCCAGCCCCTCTCTTAGCACTGTCTCCTTGTGCTTGATTTTCTTTAAAGGTGAGAGAGGGCTGTGCTGAATTTGAGCCAGGCTTTTGTATGGGTAACACTGCTTTAGAAGGAGAAGAGAGCCATTAATTGATAGACTTGCTTCTACCAAGAGTAGAAGCCTTTTAATTGAGAATTAGTGACCTATAAAATATTATTCATTGTTAATATTACTGTATTAGTGCATAGATCATGCTGACATTGGTTAACTCAACAACTCTATATTAAGCAGTAAGGGCAATAATAAGAGCTATTATCATTCATAATGCTATTATTGTAATATAAGTGCTTTGAGAGATATTATCATACTTAATCCTTATAATAATCCCCTTAAGGCAGATGAGGTAGCGGAGACTCAAGTAAGTTAAGTGACTTGTTCAAGGTTGCCTAACTAGACCATTCCATCAAAAGCAGGTCTCCCATGTTTTGCTCCATCCCAGGATCTGTCCTCTTGCCAATCTCAAGCTTTTATTTTATATGTATGTCTATATTTATTTGTTTTCTCAAAGAAGGCAGGGGCCTCATCTGGCATTGCAGCTGTATCCTCAGTACCTCACATAGAACCTGGTACATAGTAGAAGCACAGTCAGCATAAAGTTGGGAATCTGAAAGTAGATTTCATGGTTCGAAGTCAGGGCTGTGTCACAGTTGTCTTTTGGGGTAGAAAAAAATAATCAGCTAAGAAGTGGTTAGTTGTTGCTATTCCCTTCCTCTGGACATTAAAGGTTTAACCTCCTTGATTAAAAAAACCTTTTTATTGAAGTATGGTATATATTTAGAAAAGTGCTCCTAATCCTATATATATTACTCAGAGGATTACCAGAAACTGAACACATTTGTGTAATTGGGACCTAAAAGAAAAGGAACATTACCAGCACCTCACACATCTTCTGGTGTGCTCCCCCTCCCATCAGGCACAGAATAACCACCATCCTGCCTTCTAAAGGCAGAAGTTGGTTTTGCCTTCTTAAAAAAACCTAATATAAGTGGAATTTGTATCCTCAAAATGGCATTTTGTGTCTGGCTTCTTTGGTTTGACATCATGTTTGTGAGATTCTGTACCGTTGCAGATATATTCCTTCTCCTGGCTGAGGAAGGAGTGGAGTGTTCCACTGTGTGAACATACCAGTTTCCCTGTTCTGCTATTGAAGGACATTTAGGTAGTTCTGAGTTTCTGTCTTTCATGAAAAGTGCTGCTGGGAATATTATAGTACATGTCTTTTGGTGAATGTATACATGTCTGAACCCTCTTGATTTTAAATTAAGAATAAGATAAATGAATATTTAAAATTCTTTTCAGTTCCATATTGTAATGAAGTTAGGCAGAAGGCTAGGAAGGGAAGAGAAAAGGCGATAGAGAGGGATAGAGGGGAGGCAGAAGGGTAGTGTGAGGGGAGATGAAATCAAGGAAGAGGAAAGGAATATGGAGAAAGGGTGAAGAGGAGCAGAGGCAGGGGTCTGGCCATTGAGAGGGGCTCCTAAATGCAATGACCAAAAGCCCTGTCCCAATTTTGAGGATGGGCTTCAAGGTATTACCACTTTCTGAGATGCTCCTCTGGTGCTTCCCATCCACATCTCTCAAAGGCTCTCTGGCCTCTACTCTACCCATTTACCCCTGTCTGTGTGGTGGATTCAGATCTCCAAACAGACCATGTCTGTCGTATATATTTTTTTCTATAAAGAAATGAGCAGTAAATGAATTTAGCTTTTGTGAACAGTATAAAGCTCTTTTTTCCATAGGTTGTCTTTGCCCTCAGTAGGTCTGTGAGGAATGTTTTTACAATCTCTCCCTAAAATGTTATTTTTTTATTTATTCATGACAGACACACACAGAGAGAGGCAGAGACATAGGCAGAGGGAGAAGCAGGCTCCCTGTGTGGAGTCCGATGCCAGACTGGATCCCAGGACCCCGGGATCATGACCTGAGCCAAAGGTAGACATTCAACCACTGAGCCACCTAGATGCCCCTTAAAGTGTTTTTTAAACACATGAGGATAACGCAAGTCTCAAAGAGGTTAAGCAGCTCCTTCAGGGTTACTTAGCTGATAAGTGATGGAGGCCAGGACTAGACCACGGGACCAATTCCAGGTCTTCTTTACCAGATGTTCTGTATTTTTTTTAAAAAAATATTTTATTTGTTTATTCATGAGAGACACAGAGATGCAGAGAGGCAGAGACACAGGCAGAGGGAGAAGCAGACTCCATGCAGGGAGCCTGATATGGGACTCCATCCTGGGACTCCAGGATCACGTCCTGGGCTAAAGGCGGCGCTAAACCGCTGAGCCACCCAGGCTGCCCTGTTTTGTATTTTTTAAGGAAGCATTGGCCATCATGTGATTAAGGAACAGATGCCTTATAGTATGTACCTAGGTATTAGGTTTACCTAGTCCTACTTCTTATTTTCTGGATCTTCCTAAGGACTAGGAATGAATTAGACTTCTATTCTGGGTTCCACTTGATATTTACCCCTCCATATGCTATTCTATGTTGATTTTTTTTTCCTCTCAAATCTTTTTAAAGAAATTACACTGTATTTTACCAATCCTATTTTTCTCTCATAGCTCCTCTGTGGTGAATTAAATCTGTTTTAGTTAATTTTTAAAAATTTTACATATATTTTTTAAGTGGGCTGCTTACCCATTGTGGGGCTTGAACTCATGACCATGAGATCAAGAATCACATGCTTTCTACCATTTGAGTTAGTCAGGCATACCCTAAATTTTTTTTAAAATACAAAGTCCTATATGATATTGGGCCTTCTTAACAGAAACAAAAACATAAACAAAACCAAAATCAAAACAAACAAAAAAGCGCATCTGGCCAGGAAAAGTTAGGAATCACTTGTTAATATAGTATACAATGGAATTGGTTTTCTAGCTACCTGTATTGATCTGTATTTGTGAAATATCTTCAGGTATGAATGTGAAAAATGCCCCCCCCCCCCCCCCCCATTACTGGCTAGAATTCAGATAGAAATTGGTTCGGTGATTGAGATTAAACCTTAAGCGTCAGGAATAGTTCAGTTTTAGAACTCATTCAGAAAAGACAGCTATCTAAAATAGCAGTGTTTTTGAGGCAATAATTTACTATAAATGGGCTAGATCCCAGATCATTTGACAAGAGTTTGTAGATGTCTACAAATTAAAAATTGAGGGGAGAGAATACAATTTCATAGTTGGTACTGGGATAGAAATTCAACACATGCAGTTATTTTATGGTCTGTCACTGATTAACTCTTTGACCTTAAATTATCAGACTCCCTCTCTCCCCCCCCTCTTTTTTACATTATTTAAGTCATTGAAGAGTTGGAGGCATGGTTGATATTTCAAATCTTAACTAAAAGCATATAATTATTGGCACTGTAGAATAATCTCCTACAGCACATCACTGTGTATTTATTTAACTTTTCCTAAGAGTTATTACTCACCATACTTTAATGTAATAAAAATATCTTTAAGAATTGTTTGTTGACAGGTTTTTATAAATATATTTATTAAATCCATCTTTATACATGTTTATGTAAGAAATAAAAGAATATGTAAGTCAGAAGAGGATTCTGGAGGCCAAAATAGTTCAAATGGAGAATTGAAAGTCAGGTGTGTTGGCAAAATTGCCAAGATAAGCAGTCTTTGAGGATGAGTGGAGGCCTGGCATTTAAAACTGTGCTATGCTATCTCTAGACTTTCTCGAAAATGATGATTGACTACCATGGATTGTGCCAGCTATCACGTTGCAGGATTGGGTGACCCTCCCAATTCGATGGATTATCAAATTAGTTAATATCTTCTTACAAGGGATGAATCCAAGAATATGTTGGAGCTACATCTGGATGCAGATGAAGTGATGTTGCAAGTTCTGAGCAATCAAATAATCGGGTGATAGATTTTCAGCCATGAACTGTGATATTACAATTAAGCAGAGATATCAAAAGAACACTTCAATAAACTGGTAGGGTTTGTTACTGTGGTGAGGAAAGCAAGGTGAAGAGGGAGATTGGGGGACATCAAAGTGAAGTAGTTTATCTTCTTCTCCAAGGACCTTCAGCATTTAAAGGACCTTTTGAGAAGTTTTCTCAAATTGTCTTTGCCAAAAGATAAGTATTTTAAGATTTTCTGATCTGTTACCAACTGATACTTTTGCAAAATATAGTAGAAATGAATTACTAGAAAAGTGGAATAAAAAAGACATGAGATACAAGGCTGGGCTTTTTAATATTCGATTCAGCAGACTTAAAACTCATCTTACATATTGCTGGAAAAGCCTCTTACTCTCATTTTCTCTGCTTATCTTATTATGGGTTAGTAACAGTTTATAATGCACTGTCCATGGACCCCACTTTGAGTAGCACGGTCCTAGAAGGGTTTCTGCATTCTAACAGTCCAGGAATTGGCCTTTGTAGAATTATGTTTGAGAATAGAGATAAGTAATTCCTAACTACACATCTGAGATATGGCAGTATTTTCTTTTTAAACAAATATGGTAGAACAAATATGGTAGAGGGTTGTAAGAATGAAGGTTTCTCTCAAAATTATTAAAATTTTCAGTTGGTCGGGTCAGTAAAAACTGAGAGAGCATTGTTATTTTGTTTATGTTACCTGCATGTATACCAAAGAAGTATAACTTGAGTAGGGAGAAAATGTTTACAGTACAGTCTTTTCTGGGTAACCATTCTTCCTTTATTCATGTACATCTTAAAGGTCAAACATTGTTTTGCTATTTGCTTGTTAAAGCTGTATATGGATTTATATTTCTAAGTAGGGGCACATCTTAACACCAGTTCAGTGACTCAGGTGGCATTTCACTTGTTCTCTAGTTTTAACTAGATAAAAGATTTAACATGTTTGGCACGTTAAGTCAACTTTTATTACATTGTTTTTATTAAAATATTCTCATTTTGCCTTTAAAGGTGGTTTTATATAGTTCATAGAAGAATTCATTTCTTTTTTTAAACTTTATTTCTTTTATTTTTAAAAATATTTATTTATTGGGGGAGCAGAAGGAGAGGGAGAGAGCATCTTAAGCAGACTCCTTGCTGAATGTGGAGCCTGATGTGGGGCTCAATCCCACCACTCAGAGATCATGACCTGAGCCAAAATCAGATGCCCAAGATGTCCAATTGACTGAGCCCCCTGGGTGCCCCAGAATTAATTTCTTTTTAAAAAGGTAATAAAGATATGGTGTTGGATTCAGAAGTCATATCATAGTATAATATTTTCATAAACTATTTGAGAATTATAGAATTTCAGGATTAGAGGCATTAAACTCTAGTGACCACCATGTGCTAAGTGAGCCCCTTCTAGGCTTCCCTGCCAGGTGACTGTCTTGTCATAGGAAAGCCCCCTGACGCCCACGGCAGCTTGCTGGGCAGCAGATACTGTTAGAAAGGACTTTTCTATATTGACTAAACCCCTTTTTTTGTGTCACTTGTACCACGTGGCACAATACAGAACAAGCTTAATCAATCCTCCATGTGATGACACTTCAAATAAATGAAGTAGCTATCGTGTGTTATATTTTTCTCTTCTGCAGTCTGACATGGAGTCTGCTGATAACCATATAATTCATGTCCTTTTCAGCATCCTTTCTGGCTTCTTCCCATTGAGATCCAGTTAGTCTCTGTCTTTCTTCCAGTGTAACACCTGGAACTGAATGACGTGAAAAGAAAGAATAAATAAATAAAAGAGGAGAGGATCTGTATGGTTTACTTGGAGAAGTGTTAGTAATTAGGAAAGCCAATAGGAGGCTAATGCATAAATATCTGGAAAAAAGAATAAAGAATATTTCCCATTACATGCAAAAAAAATCTAGAATTCCACATATTTTGTAGAAGATCCCAAGAATGAATTCATTGAGAACATCATTTTAAAGAACAATAAGCTTTATGCCAACTCACCATTCACAAAACATTGATCTACTAAGTAGAGAGAAAATATTATGTGACTCAAATCTAAAGATCACTTGTGTCTGTCAATGAAATGCATCAGCATGTTATTTCTTCTATAGTGATAACTTACAGGAAGTAACTCAGATATTTGTCAGGAGTTATCTGTAATATATATATATGTTATATATATATAATTATAATTATATTTTATATATAAGTTATAATTATATATATATAATATATATGTGTGTATTTAGTCAAGAAGATATTATTTAACTGTTCTAGTGACTTTAAAATATAGAATATATGTAAGGAACTTACTTGATACTTTCTGATAAAATGCCAGTATTTTAGACTGTATTTTGAATGTATTTTGAATCCCTGGAACTATAGATTTTTAGGTATTGGCAATGGCCATGGTTTTTTACACGTATACTAATGATAATTATTTAAAAGTCTTTGTGATTAAATTGTATTATTTACCTGACATGCCACACTTAAAAAATCTCATTTAGCTATAAGAAAATAAGGTAGTTTAAAAAGTATTAGAGTGAGGAAGATCATTCTATGGCAAGTCCACAAGCCATAAAACAAAAAAAATAATAAATTCAAATATATTTAAAAAAAGTCCTGACCAGTAAAAAAGACATAAGAAAGGAAAAGCTATTTCTTATTTGTGTAGAGTGTATACATATATACATACCTATATACATAGTTATTTCCCTTTTATGGGTCAGTAACCCAACTTGGATTTAAAGAAAACTTTTTTAGATATCAGCTATAGGCAGAATATACATGAATCTTAAATCTAGCAAAATGTATGCAATAGTTACCTTTTCTGCTTTTTTTTTTTCTTTTTGTAAAGGTTTTATTTTAAAGTAATCTCTATACTCAGTGTAGGGCTCAGACTCATGACCCTGAATTCAAGGGTCACATGCTCTTCTATCTCAGCCAGCCAGGTGCCCCACGTTTGTTTGTTTGTTTTTTAAGTGTAACACCTACAACTGAGTGAAGTTTTCTTTTTTTTTTTTAAATTTATTTATTTATTTATGAGAGAGAGAGAGAGAGAGAGAGAGAGGCAGAGACACAGGCAGAGGGAGAAGCAGGCTCCATGCACTGGGAACCCGACATGGGATTCGATCCCGGGTCTCCAGGATCGCGCCCTGGGCCAAAGGCAGGCGCCAAACCGCTGCGCCACCCAGGGATCCCTGAGTGAAGTTTTCGAGTAATAGTTTTGACTAATGTGGAGTAGAGTACTGTTACCTTCATTTTTCTGGAAGCTACATTCTTTGAGGATGTATTGGAATGAGCTGTGTGTTACAAACCATTGGTAGATTGTGATTCACTGGTATGTTATGAAATCACTTTAGTGGGTGTTGATTCAAATAAAAAAAAGAAATAGAATTGAACAAAATATCTGCATTTCACGTAATAAAGCTAAGTATTAAAGCATACTTGTTTCAATTTATATACACACTAATTAACATATGTATGCGTATATATATGCATATTACATATACGTGTACCAAGTGGTGATATAAAATAGTGATTTAAAAGTTTTTTACTGTGTAAAAAAAGTTTGAAGGCCTCTGCTCTAGACCAGAGGCTTTCCCTCTTTGTTTTTTCTCTGACAACTCCTTCTAGTCTCTTCTTACCCTACCACTTAGATATTCCGTCTTTATACTCTTCTGTGAGTCTCCTGCTCCGTGCACTATGGGCTCCATTAGATTTGCTTTTGGACCTAGGAAAATCATTTTATTGCTCTGATTCAATTTCTTGTTAACTGGATTCCCTCTGAGAATCTTTGTGAAATGAAGAAGGCATAGTAATTGAGGCAAGAGGATTAGTTGAAGTTTTTTTGTTTTTTTAAATTCTGAAAATTATCAGCCAAGTGAATTAAGGGTTTAATGAAAATAGTGTTTGAAATAGACTCTCCCATATTTTTGACTTTGCAATTTGTGCTTTTGAGTAATCATAATAGTAAGTATCTACTATGTGCTATGTTCTGTTCTAAATACCCTGTGTGGGACGCCTGGGTGGCTCAGTCGGTTAAGGGTCTGTCTGCGGCTCAAGTCATGATCCTGGGGAAGAGACAAATTGCTTAACTTGAACAGGGCTGAAAAATTCATAGTGTGTAACGATAGTATATCAAGCAGCAATCTAAGAAAAAAAATCCCCCCAAACCATTGAAAACCTCAAAATAACATGGGTGCATATTTATCCCGTTATCCTCCAGTTCCTGATAATGCTTATAAAGCAGATGCTAAGTCTTTTTGTCATCACTTAATTAGAAGAGTTTGAGGATTTAAAAAAACTTTTCTTGGTGCACCTGGGTGGCTAAATCAAGTTAAGCATCAGCCTTTGGCTCAGGTCGTGCTCCCAGGGTCCTGGGATTGAGACCTGTGTCTGGCTCCCCGCTCAGTGAGGAACCTGTTTTCTCCCCCACTCTTTCTCCCACCCTAACACTGCCACCCCCCCCCCCCATGCTCTCTCTTGCTATCTCTCTCTCTCAAATAAATAAAATCTTAAAAAAAAAAAAAAGACCAATAAACTTTTCTTCCATCTTTAGAAGACACCTTTCACCAACAGGAAGGAGAGTCCTGTAATGGCACTTCAGAATCTATCAATTCCCCTCTTTCCTTCTATTTCTACTCTTCCACTCTCTTTTTTCCGTTTTTCCCCCTCTACCTTCTCTGTTTCCACTACAGCTCATTCTAACGCTTGTTTTTTTCCTTCTCCTTGTTCTCCCCCCCCACCTCTACCAGTTTTCCATCTGTTTTTTTCTGTACCCTGCCCTTGTACAGTTCATATTTACCCAAATGTATTTTTCATAAGAAAAGCATATACTGAGTACTTAGTGAGAGGTACTGTGGAGATGCAAACATAAATGAAGCAAACATCAGGAAAGCTAGTAAGGGAACCATCACAGTTTTTCTAGTTCATTCCCTTGAGAATCTGAGCTCCATGCCAAGCTACTTTCCTCCTTCTCTCTGAGGAACAGGAATTGAGATTGGAATTTTGATACATAATATACAAATGGTATAAAATATAAAGCCTCCAGAATTCAAAGAATTGGAATACCTCCATTTAGGACATGTTTTGGGTCAAGGGATGAAAATGGTGACCTAAAAAGTTTACAGGAATATTTTTACTGAACAAATTAAAAGTTTAGTATAAAAATTACTTTTTATAAAATCATGATGCACATTAAATGTATAGAAATAGTATGTAAGTTGGCCTTGTCCCCGGGGATTTCTTTTTTGTAAAGATTTTATTTATTTATTAGAGAGCATGGGGGAGGGTGGGGGCAGAGGGAGAAGCAGGCTTCCCACTGAGCAGGGAGCCCAGTGTGAGACTTGATCCCAGGAGCCCGGGATCATGACTGGAGCCAAAGGCAGATGCTTAACCAACTGAGCCACCGAGACGCTCCCCTGGTATTTCTTATAACATTTATTAATGGAAGAATGACCAGCATTCCCACAGTTGGATAGGAATCAGTTCAGGATATTTGTGTAATTTGTTTTGACCTTGACATGACCTTGGAGTGTGCTTGTCATCATCAGCTCCACTTGTTCACCTGCACTGTTTATGAGGCACTTACCAGGTGCCTCCTGTGTGCCAGCAGGTGGGCTGCTGGGCACTAAAGGATCCAAGGTATAATAGACTGTTTCATTACAGAGCTTTCAATTTAGCTGAGTCTGTCTCCTTGGTTTTGTCCTTACCTAAGGACAATAAGTAAATATTTTCCCTCTGCTACGCAACTTGACTGGATCCAACTCATTCTTAGAGGCCAGTCTTGTATTCCAGTGAACCCTCCTTGATTACCCCAGCTAAAAGTGGTTTCTCTGCTCTGGCAACTTCTATTGTGCTTATTTTCTTTAACGACTAATTTGGCAATTAATCATGTTAATTGCTTTGTGACTTGTATCTATTGTTGTCTTGAGCTGTTATTTAAATTGTGCTTGTTTGACTTTCATGGGTTTGATTTTTGTCTTCTGATTTACAATTTGAGGTTCTAGAGAATAGACTCCTTTCTGTACTCTTGTAGCTGTAATCTCTAAACTTTTTGATTATACACCTTAAATAATTTATGAACCTTCAATACATGTATACTTATTTAATTATAAAATATACTTATGTTATGAAACATATATAAAATATAAATTAGAAAGAATGACATAAAATGAAATAAGCAATATTGTAAAAGTAATTTATATTACTTATAATATGGTATTTTCACCTGTCATACCCAAAAAAGAAATCTGCAAAAATATATAGATATTAATGAAAGAAATGCCATGTTGGCTGTATACACTATGCCATAAGATCAGTTTTTAATCCCACTTGGTAGCGTCGGTTTGATTTTAACCACTCTGATGGGTGTGATGTGGTGCCTTATTGTAGATTTAAATAGCATTTCTCTTGTGACTAATTAGGTTAAGCACTTTTTCATGTTTATTGGCCATTTGGATCCCTTTTTATGAAGTGTTTTTTCAGGTCTGCTAACTTCTAGAGAAAAGCTCTTGCCAATTTACAGGAGTTCTTTGTATATTTTAATAGCAATTTTGTATATTTCAAATATCTTCTTTCTGTGGTTTGTCTTTTCACTGTCTATTTTTTTATGAACAGAAAATCTAATATTAATATAATCCAGTTTACTCATCTTTTCCTTCATAGTAGTACTTTTTGGGAATTTTTGTTCACCCCAAGTTCTTGAAGATATTTTTCTATTTACCCAATTAACTTCCCCCATTATCTCCTAAAAATATTTTGCTTTTGCTTTTCCCATTCAGAGCTTCAGTTCACTTGAACTTGATTCTTATGAGTGGTATGGGGTAGGGATTAAGTTTCATATTTTTCCCTGTTAGTATGTCCAGCCAATTCAGCACCATTTATCGAAAACAGTTTCCTTTCCTTACTGTGCAGAGATGCTTTTATCGTAAATTAAGTGTCCAGGAGTGGCTGGGTGGGTCAGTCAGTTAAATGTTCTCCTTTGGCTTGGGTCACGATCGTGGGGTCCTGGGCTCGAGCTCCACATAGTTGGGCTCCCTGCTCAGCGGGAGCCTACTTCTCCCTCTGCCTGCCACTTCCCCTGCTTGTGCTCTCCTCTCTTTGTCAAATAAATAAATAAAATCTTAAAAAAAAATAATTTAAGTGTCCAGATACATGAGGATCTGTCTCTGGACTCTGTCTTTGTCTTTGTATCAATACCAGTATTTTAATTACTAAGATTTATAGTAATTTTTAATATCTAGTGGAGCAAGTTCCCCAATAAGTTTTTTTCCTTATTGTGGTAAAATATACATAAAAATTATCATTTTAACTATTTTTAAGTTTACAGTTCACAGCATTAAGAACATTCACATTGTTGTGCAACCATCATCACCATGTATTTCCAGAACTTTTTCCTCTTGCAAAATTGAAACTCTGTACTCGTTAAATACTGTCTATTGTACCCTCCCTCAGCTCTTAGCAACTACCATTCTCTTTCTGTCTTTGAATTTGATGACTCTAAGGATCTCATATGAACGAAACCCTATAGTATTTGTCTTTTTGTAACTGGTTTATTTCATTTAGCATACTATCTTCAAGATTTATCCATGTTGTAGCATGTGTCAAAATTTCTTTCCTTTTTAAAGCTATTAAATAATATTCTATTACACATATATGTCACATTTTGTTTATCCATTCATCTTGATGGACACTTGGGTTACTTCCAGTTTTGGGGTATTGTGTATAATCCTGTCACATTTTTCTTCTTCAAGAGAATCTGGTCTATTCTTGGTTCTTGGTATTCTATTTACATTTTAAAACCTGCCTCTCACGTTTCAGATTAATTGAGGGGAACTAACATCTTTTCATTAAGTGTGTTTTAATCATGAACATACCTATATTCATTTATTTTCTTCTAATAATAGCTTTCTATGTAGAGATCTTGTACATCTTTTGTGACATTTCTATATATTTGATAGTTTGATGTTATTTTTGATGGCCTCTTTCTAAAAGATTTTATTTTGATTTTTAAAAAGATTTTATTTATTTATTTGACAGAGAGAGTGAGAGAGAACACAGGAATAAGGAGAGGGGCAAAGGGAGAGGGAGAAGCAGCCTCTCTGCTGAGCAGGGAGCCCAACACGGGGCTGAACTCTAGGACCCTGGGACTGTGACCTGAGCTGAAGGCAGATGCTTAATAGACTGAGCCATGCTTAACAGACTGAGCCATCCAGGTGCCCCTAAATGTTTTTATTTTTTAACTGATTGTTGATGGTGTGTAGATATGTGTATATAGTCTACAGTTGATTTTGTGTATGTCCTTTGTCTAGCAACTTTGCTAAACGCACATATTTCCAATAATGCCTATGAAGATTTAAAACGTTTTCTAGGGAACCCTGGGTGGCACAGCGGTTTAGCGCCTGCCTTTGGCCCAGGGCGCGATCCTGGAGACCCGGGATCAAATCCCATGTCGGGCTCCCAGTGCATGGAGCCTGCTTCTCCCTCTGCCTATGTCTCTGCCTCTCTCTCTTTCTCTGTGTGACATCATAAATAAATAAAAATAAAAAAAAATGTATTAAAACGCTTTCTATATGCACAGTCCTATTATTTACACATAAGTATAGTTTTATTTCTTCCTTTCCAATATATATACCCTTATTTTCCCATGCTGTTCTGCACTTGCTAGGATTGCCGGTATGATGTTGAATAAAAGTGTTAAGAGCAGATAACATCTTGTTCTCTGTCTCAAAAGGAAAAATGTAACATTTTGTTATTAAATGTGATCTTGTTACAGGTTTTTTTTGTAGATGGTCTGTATCATATTAAGGAATAGTTCCTTTTTTATCCTTATTTTCTTTTTTTTATCCTTATTTTCAAAGAGTCTTTAAAATCATGAATAGATATTTAATTTTATCAAATATTTATCCTGTACTAATTGAGATAATCCTATTAATTTTCTCTTTTATTCTGTTAACAGAGTGAAGTAAGTGCACATATTAGAAAAGAAGAAAGGTTGAACATTAATGAGCTAAGCATCTGTCTCAAAATATTAAGATTTTCCCCCTCCCAGTTAACTATTAAAAATAGTTTTTGAACCTCTCATTCCTACTGGAATCATACTGTAAATTAAACCATGTTTTTGTTATAGGAACACCTACTAATACTTAAAAATGTTCCCTACTTTAGGATTGAAGTCTATCATTTATAAATGGAGATACAGCGTATAAACTGGGAAGAACAGTTGATGCCACATGAACTGGCAAACACATTTTTTTTGAATATTTTAATTTTATAATTTTTAAAACATTCTGAGCTGAGTCACATATTTTGGTAATGGCATTTTGGAATCCTATGCTAAGAATTGAATCCATCACTTTCTAGTAGGGCCTAGAAATAGATTTCAGGCTTTGGAGATGTAGAGGATATATTTGGTGTATCAGGAACATCATATGTCATCAAGCAAATAGTGCCATTCTTCTGAATGATGTAAAAAAATCTCAGTGCAATGTTTTTTGGTCCTCTTTTACCTATTTTAATTCATGAGTCCCCTTGTAGAAAGCCTAAATTTGACCCAGCAGGTTTTTGATGGGCCATAATTCCCTTCTAAGGCTGAGAGTGTAAGATCCTGTGAGTCAGAAGTTGAGATGGCTTTGCAGATCAGATGACTGTTTTGCAGATGATTTGGTAGCTGTTGAGATAGCCTGAGGCACTCTTCAAGCTTCTTTGCTGTGCCTTTCAGTCTGGAAGCTGTGATAATTTTGAAAATGCTTTGGTCTGAGTGGAATCATTGATGATAGAGTTAACTCAGAGGAAAGAAATTCTGTAAAATGAAAAGGTTGGTAAATATGAGCTAACAAGAATCCATTCTAATTTGTGACTTCACATTCATGTAGCAGCCAGTTATTGGTCTTTGAGCTGATCTTGTTTCATAGTTACCTGTGATTTTAGATTGCCAAAGCTGAGGACTTCCTTCTCAGCTGCTGGTGAATATTGTTGGTTAAGCACAAACGTCATTATCAAGAAAACAGGAAGCTATGTAGGAGAACGTGCCAAGTGGTAAATTAATAGCGTAAAGGAAACTGACGTAGACTCAGGGAAGGAGCCCTGGACTCATCTACTTTGTTCTTTTCTGATGGTTTGGAGAGGAGAAATGTTTTAAATCATTCTTTTTCCAGAAAGCATATCGAATAATAGAGTTAGTATTAAATTAGAAAGCATATATTTTGCATTCTCTTAAAAATGCTAATGTCTTTTTTTTTTT